>NC_143261.1:55872140-57164890 GCF_984573655.1 Nuphar pumila
TTGCATCCAAGATCTGCAAAGAAAAGAAGGGAAAAAAAAACTCAACAGAGGTAGGTTTTTACTGTGTTTTTTGCATATGTATTAAGTTATCAGTGTGTATTGGATTTGCCAAAAATCCCAAATCTTCGATTTGGGGATTTCGGATTTTTAGTAGTAGGATTTTATTATGTTTTGCACATATACTGTGTTTCAAGCCTGTACTACGTCATAGTTTACCCCAAACTGAATGGATTTCAATTAGTTTTTGGTTTCGTATGGAGGTAACTTTGGGGATTTTTCCTTCCCTCCATCCATACCCTTTTGGTAGGTCCGATTGAGACTAAATCACACAGAAAGAGCAAGGATGCACTGGTGCTGCCTCAAACTTTGCGTATGCGACATAGAGACGTTGATTCTTTTTGGGTTTTCGAGTATGTCATGTAGGACTTCATGCAGAAATCTTTCTGCTGATAAATCATGGTGTCAGATGGTGAATGTAGGGTTGATACGATTAGGCAATTCGATAGGAATAGTTGGCCGTGATTAATGGGTGAATCTTTGTTCGGTGGGTGTTACTTGTAATAAAAATCTGACACGGGGTGCTTCATTCACTCAGTTATGTATGTATTTTGACAAGTATGAAATATCGGTTTTCAGTATTGTTGAGCTTTGAAAATGTTCTTTATTAGCTGCAGCGTTATGGCGTTATTCTAAATTTCTTTTTTCTTTGTTTTAACATTTTATGATGCAGGCTATTATAGGTTCTGAACTCTTAAGCTTTCACTGTCTTGCATGTTTTGAAAGTTTTGATGCTCAGGTTATGGTATGATTTGATTAACTTTTTGGCTGAAATTAGTACAAGTGTTGAATTCTTAAACTTTCAGAGTTGCGCATGTTCAAGTGGTGGTTAGCACCTGCTGATTTTAATTTAAAATATGTACCGACCTTATAATTGGTAATTAGATAATGTTGCAACTATAATTGTGCACCGATTTTGAAATTTAAGGTAGGTTTTTCCTATGGTTTCTGCTAATTATTTGTATCAAGCACGCTCAGCCTATGTGAGTGGGTTTAACAGATGCACGGGCAGAATCTTGGTTCTGCATGCGTGCTTTACACAGATTTTGGTTTAGCACATTTTGTTTTGTTTTTTTTTTTGAAAGTCGGTATTAGAGCTTCTATTTTGTCTAAATCAGGGTTTATGTTTGGGAAACATAGAGTCTCGATTCTGCGTGATTGCTACACCCTGAACCATAGAGTATACACGCTTGATGTTAGGAAAATCCACATGCAAGCACATGAATTCTGGGCTAGTGGACTCAGTGAAACGAAATCAATGGTAATCTGTCCAGACCAGGAAATATATTTCTATGATATATATATATATAATATGTTTGGATAGGAAGATAATTATTTGCCATTTGCTTGTTCGATTTTGTTCACACATTTTTTTTTATAGATGCAATGAAAAAAAAATAACATCAACAAATTTTTTTTGGTTACAGAGTTGTTGGTTGGTAGTTCCTGTAATCTATTATAGCGAACTCTGTGAAGTGCCCTATGTAATTTCATTTGACATTTATGGGTTAAATACAATGGCTGAATGATAATAGGTAATAAAGTTGTTAAAAAAAATAAATTTCTGTGAGGATCCATGATAGAAATTACATTTTTATGTGTTAAGGTCCATGACAAAACTCTGAATCGGTGCATTTTCTACATCTTAACACATATCTGAATCTATGCATTTTCTGAAATGTAAAAATACTACAGTATGTGTTTGCCTATCTATAATTCCAACCCAACTATGTGCTCAACTTGAAAATTGGCAATTGTAATATTAAAAGATCTGTCATGAGTCTCAAGCATCTAAATGAATGTGAAAGAAAGAGAAAAAAAAAATCAGTTTAGTAGTATATGAATGATCTTTATTAGTAACTCTCAGTTTAAGCTTCTGTAAAAGCAAGTAAGTTGCATGTGCCATGATTCAGTCTTACAAATGAATATGAACAACAAATGTCGTGACTCTACATAGATTGGTGGTTGTTCTTATGGTGGGTTTATATAACTTGAATCGTGGAGAATGGTTGTTCATATGCACTTTATCTATGCAAAATGTGAGTTGCGTTAGGCTGATGCATAAACTCTTTATATCTGTGAGTTTGATTTGAGCCTGCTTTTGTTCACATATGCTAGTTAGAGATGTATAATTGTGAGATCGAACAAAATATTGAGAGCTTTATACCTGAACTTGTTTACTTGTGATTAGAAAATTGAACATGTGATTAAGTATTTAAACCAGTGTTACTTATTTGATTAGATGTTAAGTCCTGTTATGTTTTGTGATTTAGAATTTGTGCTATGCAGTAAATTAGTCTCATGTTAATTATTGCTTAATAGCATGCTTTACTGGATATGGTTAATCAAACATATTACATACCTTTTACACAATACTTCTGCAAAAATCATGGTAATTACCTACTTAGACAGTTGTAGTCTAATTTCAATCTATTTACCATTTTTTTTGGTAGCGAATAAATGGAGCATCGTGGCGTCGCATTTGGAAGTAGTCAAGAGATCTCAGTTTTTCAGTGTTTCCTGTTTGAACTCTGATTAGTAGATTTACATTCCTGTTATGAGATGTAATTATTGACATTAATGCTTCCATTAATGAATAATATGTTTTTAGTACTTCTCTGTTTTACCCTGTAATGCGCCCAACTCTTGTTTTCACACTTTCACTATTTCAAAAAAAAAATTTACTCCAAAATTTTTACTATAAAAAGTTGGGACGTTACAACTTTGGTATCAGAGCAGGACTGAAAAATCTGAGATCTTGGCTCTTCCAGCGACCGCGATGGCTCTGTAAGTATGTAGAAATGTTGTTTTCTTAATGTAGAGATAAAAACATATAATTACATATTATATTTTCATGAATGTATAACTAAGGTTGTAACGACCTTTTTATTTGCTCAAACAAATGGCTTGGGTAAATCATTGCAATGATTTTATGAAGATGCTACATAACTTGGCCGAAGTGGTAGGCCAGTAGGCTGCTGCAATGCAGCTGATGGGCGACAATTTACATTTTGTGACCCATTAGAGGATACATAGAAGATGAGTGCCACCTAAAGTACGTTATAGACTTTTTCTGGATGGGAAACATGGATGCGCTTGAAGGCGTAGCTTCCCAAGCGAGTTTCGTGTAAACTCCTGCGAGAGTTGAAGTTCTGGACCGAAACTCAGAGACTGCTTGTGTATTTTACCTTTTCGAAAATGATTGGTGAATCGTAACGAGTCTCAAAATTATTATCCCTTGCGTTTCCGGCACGAAGGAGGAGAAGAAAAGAAGAAGAAGAGATGAAGGAGAGAGAGGGGTACGTACCGAATGGACCCTCCTTCTTCTTCTTCCTTTCGACAGAGGCAAGAGAGAGACCTCCGGCTTCCTCCTCCTTCCTTTCGGCAAAGAGAGAGAGAGAGGTCCTTCTTCCTCTTCTTCTTGAAAGAACACGAGAGGGTTCTTCTTCTTCCTTTCGGCAGAGGCGAGAGAGCCCTAAACAATCGGGCATCTCTCTTCTTTCAAAAATCGAGAGCCTATTGCCTCACAGGCACTTGCGCTTCATTAACGCGCCTCAAGGCAAAAGCACACCTTTTACGCTATCCATCAAAAACTTCAAATTAGTCTACCTGAAAGCTGAACACGTTCCATTCGACTAGTGATCCTAAAACAATGACTAAGAGAATAAGCACTCTCCCAAATAACCATACCAACAATGATTCAGACATAGAACACTATATAAGATGATCACAACAAAATTACTTTTCCCCCAGAATAACCATATAAACCCCTGCATTTCTGGCACGGCAGGGGGTCCACCCCCTGCCGGAAACGACGAACGGCGGGGACGGCTGGCGAACCTGTCTTCGGGCGGCGGCGATCGAAAAACGACGTCTGGCGGGGGACGGCGAACCAGGAACGACGAACGACTGGCGGGAGCGACAACAGCAAAAGAAGAAAAGGAAAAGAGGGCTGGGATAGGGTTATGCGACACTTAGCGACGGAGTAATTTCGTCGCTAAGCCGTCGTAAATCAAAAACAAGTAAATGGCGACGGAATATATTCCATCGCCAAGTCCGTCGCTACGTCGCGACGGTAAATTGTCTGTTGCAAACACTGTCACCAAACGCTGCGTCCGTTACGACCAAATATTCCGTCGCAAAATCCATCGCTAATTAGCGACGGATTTTGCGACGGGATATAGTTCATCACTATTTTCGTAAATTTCAGCGATTATAGCGACGGATGTGTTTCGCTCGGTAAACCGTCGCTAACTAGCGACGAAATAATTCCGTCGCTAATAACCTATTTTCTTGTAGTGACACATGTTCTCTCAATTGAGCTATTTAAGTCAATCTCTAACCGTGGGGCTCTCCACAATCCTCTTACTGAGCACAAAATGCTCTATCATATGAGCTGCCATAACCATGGTCTTCATTTATAGGTGTTCCATAAGATTAAATTTAATTCACCACTAATTAGAGATAGTGCCCCCATAAATTCCAGTAATCCCCCCTACATAACCAATTTTTGGTTAAATGAAACTCATAAAGCTATATAATCATGTTTTATAATAAGACCCTATAGCAACACTTGATCCAAAACCAGGATCCAACATGATGGGTTTGGCCATGTCTATGGATGCAAACCAGTTGTAGTTCTTACCTAAGTATAGACATGAATCAGATCTCCACCATAACATCAGATCTTAGTGGTGTATGTTTGAATAAAGATCAGAATAATTTAGGGTTGAAGATCGGATAGGGTTAAATATACGATATGAGTTAGACATGTTTTCTCCATATATGGATCCTTTAAGTAAGATTCAAATGTACATTCATAATGGGATTCCGATATTTTCAATCAGTTTACTTTTGCATTCGGATCTCAAATTGATCCAATGCAAAATCTGACCAGATTATGTCTTGCATATAAATAACTTCTTTTTGTTCTATGTTTCGGGATCTAGTATCACCACATGTATTTTGGATTTGGATTCAACTTTACCTCATCATATTTGAATTTGAATTTGAATCTACTGTTTAAATTTGGATTCAGATTCGGATCCTAAAAGATCTAAGCCCAGTTCTACCCGTTTGCACCAATGTCAGATTCGGCCTGATTCATATGGAATCCGTTCTCAGTCAATTCAATTCAAAGAGGCCGATTTACCTATCATTTCAAACTCTGTTTTAGTATTCTTAATAGATTTTTTACATTTTAAATATTTTAATAACACGTGTCATCCAGTGGTGAAAAGTACGGATTCAATCCGATTCGATTTCATTAAGAGTTTTTTTCTTGAAAAACCGATTTTAACAACACTGGTTCGCACCCTATGAACAACGATCTGTGAACTGTGATAAAAAGAACCCTAAACCCCAGCATCGCGTTTCCCTACGAATCCCCGCCAAAATCTCTTTCTCTCTCTCTGTCTTTCTGTCGAAAGAAGAAGGAAGAGGAGGCTGTCCCCCCACCCGGGTACTCTCTCTCTTCTTTGTCTCTTCTTCTTCTTCCGTTCTCCATCTTCTTCTTCTCTTCGTTCTTCTTCTTCTCCTTCCTCTTCTTCTTTGAGTTTTACCTAATTATTTGGTTTTAAACTTTAGTTGTATATTCCTTGATTAATCGAATCTCGTAGTAATTATGTTTATGTATAAAAATTTGTTGCGTATTGTGTTTTTATAAATTAAGCTTTCAAGAAAAGACGTCCTGTCCTAATTTTCATAAAAACCATGTATGCATGCCTCATGCCCATATTGTATCCACGTTCGTGGACATAACCTTAAATAGATAGTTTATTTGTTAGATACTTACAAAGATCAAGGTGCTGCATTAATGTTGTTTTTACATATTATTCTCATATCTTTCGGTATTTATTTGAGTTTTTTTATTTCTCATTGTTATTTCTTTTATTTATTTGTGTTTTTAGATATATATTTTTTTTAAGATTTTAAAAATGTGTTTTTAAGGCTTGTGCTTTACTCCTCTCTTCATATTTTAGTGGAACCCTTCTCTATGCCCCATCGCTTTTCACAACATGGTTTACATCATTGTTTCGGTGAAGATGGTGTCAATTGATCGATGTTTATATGGTTATTCTGTGGGAAAAGTAATTTTGTTGTGATCATCTTATATAGTGTTCTATGTCTGAATCATTGTTGGTATGGTTATTTGGGAGAGTGCTTATTCTCTTAGTCATTGTTTTAGGATCACTAGTCGAATGGAACATGTTCAGCTTTCAGGTAGACTAATTTGAAGTTTTTGATGGATAGCGTAAAAGGTGCGCTTTCGCCTTGAGGCGCGTTAATGAAGCGCAAGTGCCTGTGAGGCAATAGGCTCTCGATTTTTGAAAGAAGAGAGAGGCCCGATTGTTTAGGGCTCTCTCGCCTCTGCCGAAAGGAAGAAGAAGAACCCTCTCGTGTTCTTTCAAGAAGAAGAGGAAGAAGGCCCTCTCTCTCTCTCTCTGCCGAAAGGAAGGAGAAGGAAGCCGGAGGTCTCTCTCTCGCCTCTGTCGAAAGGAAGAAGAAGAAGGAGGGTCCATTCGGTACGTACCCCTCTCTCTCCTTCGTCTCTTCTTCTTCTTCTTCTTTTCTTCTCCTCCTCCTCCTTCTTATTCTTCCTATGCTGATCTTGTAACGCCCCAACTTTTTATAGTACAAACTTTGGAGTAAATTTTTTTTTTTTGAAATAGTGAAAGTGTGAAAACAAGAGTTGGGCGCATTACAGGGTAAAACAGAGAAGTACTAAAAACATATTATTCATTAATGGAAGCATTAATGTCATTAATTACATCTCACAACAGGAATGTAAATCTACTAATCAGAGTTCAAACAGGAAACACTGAAAAACTGAGACCTCTTGACTACTTCCAAATGCGACGCCACGATGCTCCATTTATTCGCTACCAAAAAAAATGGTAAATTGATTGAAATTAGACTACAACTGTCTAAGTAGGTAATTACCATGATTTTTGCAGAAGTACTGTGTAACAAGTATGTAATGTGTTTGATTAACCATATCCAGTAAAGCATGCTATTAAGCAATAATTAACATGAGACTAATTTACTGCATAGCACAAATTCTAAATAACAAAACATAACAGGACTTAACATCTAATCAAATAAGTAACACTGGTTTAAATACTTAATCACATGTTCAATTTTCTAATCACAAGTAAACAAGTTCAGGTATAAAGCTCTCAATATTTTGTTCCATCTCACAATTATACATCTCTAACTAGCATATGCGAACAAAAGCAGGCTCAAATCAAACTCACAGATATAAAGAGTTTATGCATCAGCCTAACGCAACTCACATTTTGCATAGATAAAGTGCATATGAACAACCATTCTCCACGATTCAAGTTATATAAACCCACCATAAGAACAACCACCAATCTATGTAGAGTCACGACATTTGTTGTTCATATTCATTTGTAAGACTGAATCATGGCACATGCAACTTACTTGCTTTTACAGAAGCTTAAACTGAGAGTTACTAATAAAGATCATTCATATACTACTAAACTGATTTTTTTTTTCGCTTTCTTTCACATTCATTTAGATGCTTGAGACTCATGACAGATCTTTTAATATTACAATTGCCAATTTTCAAGTTGAGCACATAGTTGGGTTGGAATTATAGATAGGCAAACACATACTGTAGTATTTTTACATTTCAGAAAATGCACAGATTCAGATATGTGTTAAGATGCAGAAAATGCACCGATTCAGAGTTTTGTCATGGACCTTAACACATAAAAATGTAATTTCTATCATGGATCCTCACAGAAATTTATTTTTTTTAACAACTTTATTACCAATGATCATTCATCCATTGTATTTAACCTATAAATGTCAAATGAAATTACATAGGGCACTTCACAGAGTTCGCTATAATAGATTACAGGAACTACCAACCAACAACTCTGTAACCAAAAAAAAATTGTTTATGTTATTTTTTTTTCATTGCATCTATAAAAAAAAATGTGTGAACAAAATCGGACAAGCAAATGGCAAATAATTATCTTCCTATCCAAACATATTATATATATATATATATATATATATATATATATATATATATATATATATATATATATATATATATCATAGAAATATATTCCCTGGTCTGGACAGATTACCATCGATTTCGTTTCATTGAGTCCACTAGCCCAGAATTCATGTGCTTGCATGTGGATTTTCCTAACATCAAGCGTGTATACTCTATGGTTCAGGGTGTAGCAATCACGTAGAATTGAGACTCTGTGTTTCCCAAACATAAACCCTGATTTAGACAAAATAGAAGCTCTAATACCGACTTTCAAAAAAAAAAACAAAACAAAATGTGCTAAACCAAAATCTGTGTAAAGCACGCATGCAGAACCAAGATTCTGCTCGTGCATTTGTTAAACCCACTCACATAGGCTGAGCGTGCTTGATACAAATAATTAGCAGAAACCATAGGAAAAACCTACCTTAAATTTCAAAATCAGTGCACAATTATAGTTGCAACATTATCTAATTACCAATTATAAGGTCGGTACATATTTTAAATTAAAATCAGCAGGTGCTAACCACCACTTAAACATGCGCAACTCTGAAAGTTTAAGAATTCAACACTTGTACTAATTTCAGCCAAAAAGTTAATCAAATCATACCATAACCTGAGCATCAAAACTTTCAAAACATGCAAGACAGTGAAAGCTTAAGAGTTCAGAACCTATAATAGCCTGCATCATAAAATGTTAAAACATAGAAAAAAGAAATTTAGAATAACGCTATAACGCTGCAGCTAACAAAGAACATTTTCAAAGCTCAACAATACTGAAAACCGATATTTCATACTTGTCAAAATACATACATAACTGGGTGAACGAAGCACCCTGTGTCAGATTTTTATTACAAGTAACACCCACCGAACAAAGATTCACCCATTAATCACGACCAACTATTCCTATCGAATTGCCTAATCGTATCAACCCTACATTCACCATCTGACACCATGATTTATCAGCAGAAAGATTTATGCATGAAGTCCTACATGACATACTCGAAAATCCAAAAAGAATCAACGTCTCTATGTCGCATACGCAAAGTTTGAGGCAGCACCAGTGCATCCTTGCTCTTTCAGTGTGATTTAGTCTCAATCGGACCTACCAAAAGGGTATGGATGGAGGGAAGGAAAAATCCCCAAAGTTACCTCCATACGAAACCAAAAACTAATTGAAATCCATTCAGTTTGGGGTAAACTATGACGTAGTACAGGCTTGAAACACAGTATATGTGCAAAACATAATAAAATCCTACTACCAAAAATCCGAAATCCCCAAATCGAAGATTTGGGATTTTCGGCAAATCCAATACACACTGATAACTTAATACATATGCAAAAAGCACAGTAAAAACCTACCTCTGTTGAGTTTTTTTTTTCCTTCTTTTCTTTGCAGATCTTGGATGCAACTGTGCGCCCTTCTCCAATTCGTGCGACAGCAAGACAATGAAAGGGAGAGGAAGCAGAGGGAAAGAGGAAATAACGAAAGAGAGAGTGAGGGAGATAACGAAATGGAGAGTGGGGATGGGTTTTGAGGAGGAGCGTGAGAGAGGGTGGGAAGATGGAAGGAGATCGTGGGGGAGTGGTTACTCTAATTTTCCAGCGGCTGCCTGAAAACCCTCTCTCATTTAACTCAAAAGCAAACCCTTTTCAGGGTTTGCACAGTCCTCTCTTTTAACCTTAGTTTTTTTTATTGTGCTTTCATTTTAATGCACATGTATGTGCGACTTTGGATCGGCTGCAACCCGCGACCCATATGCTCTCTTGATTCCAAGTTTTGTGTCTATCCGGATCCATCCGCAGATCCAAATCTTCTATTTGCACTAATATTTAAAAATTCCAAAGAAGGATCCAACTTGAATAATTATGGATCCGATTACTTTGTCCTGGTGTTTACGTAATTACACTGGATCCAGGATCCGTTTTGTTCATAAACCATTTAAGAGATTCAAATCTAAGGGTCTGAAGTTTTCATCATACCCTGATTTGGAGCTATGGATCCAAATTACCATACATGGATCTATACCACTATTATGGATCCAAATAAAAAAATTTCTAATTGGAATATTGAAGATCCAAATAGGATGTCCGAGATCCAAGTACGAATAAACACCAATAAAATATCCCTGTATCGGCTTAATAACATAAATTTTAAGTTTATTTATCTGGTAAAATTCATAGTTATTACATTCTTTCCCCCTAAAAAAAGAATTTCATCCTCGAAATTCGTTACAAGGACTAAACAAATAGACAGATATTTTCTCTTTCAAGGGGTCGAGTCTGCTTAAAATAAATCTTCGGTTGACTTCTTTGGGCAAAATTTAGCAATATGTCCTGGTTGCTCACATTTGAAACACTTGCCAGTATAGAGAGGGCAAACTCCGAAGGGATGATCTTCGTTGCATCGTCGACACTTTTGTTGAACATTTGGTTGTTGTGATTGCCTTTGTTGATGACGTTTCTTGTAGCCTTTCTGACACTTTTGGTTTTTAGGAGGTGGTGTGAAGTCCCTTTCACAAGGATTTTTCTCATTAGTACTCACCTTGATCTGTTGCTCGGGTTTATTCCATTGATTCTTTTGCTCTTTGACCCAGTCTTCTTCCAATAGAGTCGCTACTTCGATGGCCTCATCGAGTGATTTTGGCCCTCGGTTGAACACCTTGGTCCTCAAAGCTGGCTTCAATCCACGAGCAAACTTCATTGCTCGATCCTCTTCCACGGTGTATACATTTGGGCAATATCGTTCTAGACAGCGAAACTTAGTGATATAATCCGCTAGCGTTGTTGCCCCTTGTTGTAGGTCTAAAAATTCTTGCATCTTCTTACTACGTTCATGCTTAGGGAAATATGCAGAGTTAAAAACCTCAACAAACTCGTCCCAAGTAACTTTTTTATTCTGAAACTTGACCGCAGAGATCGTGTCCCACCACTTCTCAGCGTGGTCCTTCAAACGATAGGTACCAAAGTTCACCTTGTGTTCCTCTGGAACATCCAGAACACGAAAAATACGTTCTATCTCGCGTATCCATGTCTCTGCAGCTTCAGGATCCGTCTTGCCCTTAAAAACAGGAGGATCCATTTCCATAAAGCACTTGTAAGTGACTGCACCTATGTTCTTCCTATCTTGGGCCACCTGTTGGAGGTTCACACCTACTTGTTGCATTGAAACCACCTGTTGTTGCATAACCTCGACAAGGTTGTTCACAGTGTCCATGATATCGTTGCACATGGCCTTCCATGCCATCTATCAGGACAGAAACATAATAATAGTTAATCGTTAGGTTACACAATTATGCTTGCTAAGTAATATCCCTAGCAATCTTTAATAGTTCTCAAATACACGATGCACAATTCAATCAGTGCCACAATAAAATTTATTGGTGCAATAACTCATTCTATACATATATTCTTCGAACAACCTCAAGCGACACCGCATAAGGCCGCTATCGTCAAAAAATCACCCTTCTAGACGACCCACGATAGAGAATTTCCACTCTAACACACTATCCGAAAAATTACCACTCTGATATCATAAATAAGAAGTCATCACTCGAATGACATCGTTAGAAGATCATCATTCTAACGGCATTGCTGAAGAATCATCACTTCATTAGAAAATCATCATTCTAATGACATTGTTAGAGAATCACCACTCTAATGTCATTGTTGAAGAATCACCACTTCAACAACATCATTAGGGAATCACCACCCTAACGGCATTGTTAGAGAATCACCACTCTAACGACATTGCTGGAGAATCACCACTCCAACAACCTTCATTAGAGAATCACCACTCTAATGGCATCGTTAGGGAATCATCACCCTAGCGGCATCGTTAGAGAATCACCACTCTAACGGCATTGCCGAAGAATCACCACTCCAACAACCTTCATTAGAGAATCACCACTCTAATGACATCATTAGGGAATCACCACCCTAGCGGCATCGTTAGAGAATCACCACTCTAACCACATTGTCGGAGAATCACCACTCCAACAACCTTCATTAGAGAATCACCATTCTAATGGCATCGTTAGGGAATCACCACCCTAGCGACATCCTTAGAGAATCACCACTCTAACGGCATTGCTGAAGAATCACTACTCCAACAACCCTCATTAGAGAATCACCACTCTAATGACATCATTAGAGCATCATCACCCTAATGACAACGTTGGCATTACCAGGAATCACCACCTGAGCCAACACAACTCACCACAATCCCTTTCGACTGTGGTTGGGAAACAAGAATTTCCACAACGCTCTTTCAAAAACCATAACACCCAGAAGTCTGGTGTTATGTAGTCTCTAACTATGACCCTCTCAGGAGTCGATTGCCATCATCGGTAACCCAGAAGCCATTTGCTAAGCATATAACATCATTTACGTTCTCATCACCAAGAACAACTGGGGATCTACAACATCCTCCAACGAGGAACTCAAAAGTTCAACGGGCACAAACAAGGCTTTCGCCTTCTGTCCGAAAGATTATTCGGGAAGGTACCCTTCATCAATGATAGGGTCACTAACATCTCCAACGAAGTTGGAAAAGGAAAAACATTAACTTAGAGCCTCATCCGATGACTCTTATCAACAGAATCATCGTTTCCAATGCGATTGGAAAAATAATTTTGAGACTCGTTACGATTCACCAATCATTTTCGAAAAGGTAAAATACACAAGCAGTCTCTGAGTTTCGGTCCAGAACTTCAACTCTCGCAGGAGTTGACACGAAACTCGCTTGGGAAGCTACGCCTTCAAGCGCATCCATGCTTCCCATCCAGAAAAAGTCTATAACGTACTTTAGGTGGCACTCATCTTCTATGTATCCTCTAATGGGTCACAAAATGTAAATTGTCGCCCATCAGCTGCATTGCAGCAACCTGCTGGCCTACCACTTTGGCCAAGTTAAGTAGCATCTTCATAAAATCATTGCAATGATTTACCCAAGCCATTTGTTTGAGCAAATAAAAAGGTCGTTACAACCTTAGTTATAAATTCATGAAAATATAATATGTAATTATATGTTTTTATCTCTACATTAAGAAAACAACATTTCTACATACTTACAGAGCCATCGCGGTCGCTGGAAGAGCCAAGATCTCGGATTTTTCAGTCCTGCTCTGATACCAAAGTTGTAATGCCCCAATTTTTATAGTAAAAATTTTGGAGTAAATTTTTTTTTTGAAATAGTGAAAGTGTGAAAACAAGAGTTGGGCGCATTACAGGGTAAAACAGAGAAGTACTAAAAACATATTATTCATTAATGGAAGTATTAATGTCATTAATTACATCTCATAACAGGAATGTAAATCTACTAATCAGAGTTCAAACAGGAAACACTGAAAAACTGAGATCTCTTGACTACTTCCAAATGCGACGCCACGATGCTCCATTTATTCGCTACAAAAAAAATGGTAAATAGATTGAAATTAGACTACAACTGTCTAAGTAGGTAATTACCATGATTTTTGCAGAAGTACTGTGTAAAAGGTATGTAATATATTTGATTAACCATATCCAGTAAAGCATGCTATTAAGCAATAATTAACATGAGACTAATTTACTGCATAGCACAAATTCTAAATCACAAAACATAACAGGACTTAACATCTAATCAAATAAGTAACACTGGTTTAAATACTTAATCACATGTTCAATTTTCTAATCACAAGTAAACAAGTTCAGGTATAAAGCTCTCAATATTTTGTTCGATCTCACAATTATACATCTCTAACTAGCATATGCGAACAAAAGCAGACTCAAATCAAACTCACAGATATAAAGAGTTTATGCATCAGCCTAACGCAACTCACATTTTGCATAGATAAAGTGCATATGAACAACCATTCTCCACGATTCAAGTTATATAAACCCACCATAAGAACAACCACCAATCTATGTAGAGTCACGACATTTGTTGTTCATATTCATTTGTAAGACTGAATCATGGCACATGCAACTTACTTGCTTTTACAGAAGCTTAAACTGAGAGTTACTAATAAAGATCATTCATATACTACTAAACTGATTTTTTTTTCTCTTTCTTTCACATTCATTTAGATGCTTGAGACTCATGACAGATCTTTTAATATTACAATTGCCAATTTTCAAGTTGAGCACATAGTTGGGTTGGAATTATAGATAGGCAAACACATACTGTAGTATTTTTACATTTCAGAAAATGCACAGATTCAGATATGTGTTAAGATGCAAAAAATGCACCGATTCAGAGTTTTGTCATGGACCTTAACACATAAAAATGTAATTTCTATCATGGATCCTCACAGAAATTTATTTTTTTTAACAACTTTATTACCAATGATCATTCATCCATTGTATTTAACCCATAAATATCAAATGAAATTACATAGGGCACTTCACAGAGTTCGCTATAATAGATTACAGGAACTACCAACCAACAACTCTGTAACCAGAAAAAAATTGTTTATGTTATTTTTTTTTCATTGCATCTATAAAAAAAAATGTGTGAACAAAATCGAACAAGCAAATGGCAAATAATTATCTTCCTATCCAAACATATTATATATATATATATATATCATAGAAATATATTCCCTGGTCTGGACAGATTACCATCGATTTCGTTTCACTGAGTCCACTAGCCCAGAATTCATGTGCTTGCATGTGGATTTTCCTAACATCAAGCGTGTATACTCTATGGTTCAGGGTGTAGCAATCATGCAGAATTGAGACTATGTGTTTCCCAAACATAAACCCTGATTTAGACAAAATAGAAGCTCTAATACCGACTTTAAAAAAAAAAAACAAAACAAAATGTGCTAAACCAAAATCTGTGTAAAGCACGCATGCAGAACCAAGATTCTGCTCGTGCATCTGTTAAACCCACTCACATAGACTGAGCGTGCTTGATACAAATAATTAGCAGAAACCATAGGAAAAACCTACCTTAAATTTCAAAATCAGTGCACAATTATAGTTGCAACATTATCTAATTACCAATTATAAGGTCGGTACATATTTTAAATTAAAATCAGCAGGTGCTAACCACCACTTGAACATGCGCAACTCTGAAAGTTTAAGAATTCAACACTTGTACTAATTTCAGCCAAAAAGTTAATCAAATCATACCATAACCTGAGCATCAAAACTTTCAAAACATGCAAGACAGTGAAAGCTTAAGAGTTCAGAACCTATAATAGCCTGCATCATAAAATGTTAAAACATAGAAAAAAGAAATTTAGAATAACGCCATAACGCTGCAGCTAACAAAGAACATTTTCAAAGCTCAACAATACTGAAAACCGATATTTCATACTTGTCAAAATACATACATAACTGGGTGAACGAAGCACCTTGTGTCAGATTTTTATTACAAGTAACACCCACCGAACAAAGATTCACCCATTAATCACGACCAACTATTCCTATCGAATTGCCTAATCGTATCAACCCTACATTCACCATCTGACACCATGATTTATCAGCAGAAAGATTTCTGCATGAAGTTCTACATGACATACTCGAAAATCCAAAAAGAATCAACGTCTCTATGTCGCATACGCAAAGTTTGAGGCAGCACCATTGCATCCTTGCTCTTTCTGTGTGATTTAGTCTCAATCGGACCTACCAAAAGGGTATGGATGGAGGGAAGGAAAAATCCCCAAAGTTACCTCCATACGAAACCAAAAACTAATTGAAATCCATTCAGTTTGGGGTAAACTATGACGTAGTACAGGCTTGAAACACAGTATATGTGCAAAACATAATAAAATCCTACTACCAAAAATCCGAAATCCCCAAATCGAAGATTTGGGATTTTCGGCAAATCCAATACACACTGATAACTTAATACATATGCAAAAAACACAGTAAAAACCTACCTCTGTTGAGTTTTTTTTTCCCTTCTTTTCTTTGCAGATCTTGGATGCAACTGTGCGCCCTTCTCCAATTCGTGCGACAGCAAGACAATGAAAGGGAGAGGAAGCAGAGGGAAAGAGGAAATAACGAAAGAGAGAGTGAGGGAGATAACGAAATGGAGAGTGGGGATGGGTTTTAAGGAGGAGCGTGAGAGAGGGAGGGAAGATGGAAGGAGATCGTGGGGGAGTGGTTACTCTAATTTTCCAGCGGCTGCCTGAAAACCCTCTCTCATTTAACTCAAAAGCAAACCCTTTTTAAGGTTTGCACAATCCTCTCTTTTAACCTTAGTTTTTTTTTATTGTGCTTTCATTTTAACGCACATGTATGTGCGAGTTTGGATCGGCTGCGATCCGCGACCCATATGCTCTCTTGATTCCAAGTTTTGTGTCTATCTGGATCCATCCGCAGATCCAAATCTTCTATTTGCACTAATATTTAAAAATTCCAAAGAAGGATCCAACTTGAATAATTATGGATCCGATTACTTTATCCTGGTGTTTACGTAATTATATTGGATCCAGGATCCGTTTTGTTCAATAACCATTTAAGAGATTCAGATCTAAGGGTCTGAAGTTTTCATCATACCCTGATTTGGAGCTATGGATCCAAATTACCATACATGGATCTAGACCACTATTATGGATTCAAGTACGAATAAACACCAATAAAATATCCCTGTATCGGCTTAATAACATAAATTTTAAGTTTATTTATCTGGTAAAATTCACAGTTATTACAGATCTTCTTCTCCTTCCTTCTGCAGATCTTCTTCTCCTCAGGTTAAAAAAACAAGGGAGGCCCGATTGTTTAGGTCTCTCTCTTTTCTTCTTCTGTTCTTCTCCTTCTTCCTCTGCCCAACTTCTTCTTCTTCTGTTTTTCTTCCCCTTCTTATTGTTCTTCTGATATTCTTTTTCTTCTTCCCTCCTACTTCCTTTTCTTCTTCTCCCCCTTCTTTCCTCCTCATTTTTCTTCTTCCCTTCCTCTGTTCTTCTTGAACAGTCGGGCCTGTTAATCAGAAAATTACTTTGTTCTTGTTAATTAATTAATTAATTAACTATTGATTTAGTAATTCATTGATTTGTTGCTTATTTATTAGCTGCGTGCTATTTATATTTTATAATTGTGTTTGCTAAGTATAACTATGTGTGGTGTATAGCATTATGTTGTCCTTTATACAAATATGTAGAGTGGTTCTTGCTAGTTATTGTGATTTTTGGTCTTGTTCCTTGGTTAAATAATCACATCTTCTTTGTTGGATCAGTTAAATTATTGCATTGTAGTCATTTCTTTGAATTAGTTTTATAATTTAGTTTAGATTGTCCACTTAATATCTAATTATATATTAATAGTACATAAATGATGCTTTATTTTGTTTTTTTATTTGGTCAAATTTTTAATATTTTTTGTGAATCTTACACCACTAGCTTTTTATCCCTTTTGTCACAAGCCTCCAAAGTGGTTGAGAAACTTCTAATTCAGAGTTAAACTTGAACCAACTCTATTGACACCACTAGAACTCTCCATTATATCTGAAAAGTGAAAAGTGAAAAGTGAATAGAAAATATGTAAATAAAGTTAATAAACACTTCAAAAAAATAGTAACAAGAGCTCCACCCCTCTAACTGTGTGCCAGATAGAAAATAACAAAGGCAGGGGGGAGAGCCCCCTATCAGAAAACAGATCTGAGGCGGGCTCCGCCCCCTGCCGAAAACCTGCGACTGAGGTAGGGGGTGGAGCCCCCTGCCGGAAAACAGATCTGAGGCAGGGGGCAGCCCCCTGCCGAAAAACAGATTTGAGGCAGGGGAGTCCCCTGCCGAAAAATAAACTGAGACAGGGGCCTCCACCCCCTGTTGGAAAACACGAACGAGGTAGGGGGCTCCGCCCCCTGCCAAAAAATAAAATGAGGCAGGGAGCGAAGTCCCCTAACGAAAAACAGATCCAATGCAGGGGGCAGCCCCCTGCCGGAAAATAGATCTGAGGCAATGGGTGGAGCCCCCTACCGGAAAACAGATCTGACGCAGGGGGCAGCCCCCTGTCGAGAAACAAATCTGAGGCACGGGAGCCCCCTGCTGAAAAATAAACTCAAGCAGGGGCCTCCATCCCCTGCCGGAAAACACGAACGAGGCAGGGGGATCCGCCCCCTACCGGACGAAGGGGAAGAAGAACGGAAGTGGGAGGAGTGCATACCTGAGAGGACCGGTGGCTGGGGTCGCCGATGGCTGGCTGCGGCTACGATCGTCAAGGTTTGGGTCGCCGGCGAGACTGAAGGGGACGAAGAGCGAGGGACGGCTGGGGGAGAGGGAAAGATCAGCGGGGAGGGGTCTGTCGTAAGCCCCTCCCCTTGCGTAGCCTCTTTAGGGTTCCGCCCCGACCCCGATAAACATTTTGGATCCGGATCGGGTCCGGATAGGACCCAACCCGAATCCAAAATAAATTTTAAATATGGACAACAATAGGCTCGGTCAAAGTTGACCGAGTCTATAAAGTGGACGGACTCGGCCCCGATGCATTGACCGAGTCCAACACTTGTTGACCGAGTCTGCCCCGTGTCTGAAGCCGCACCCGTGTCGGGGCGTGTCGACACGGGTGCATCGACCTCCTAACCGAGTCCATGTGACATCGGTTATATCCAATTATGCCTACATTGAAACCACATCCGACCCAGTTACATCCCTAGATGTGTCTGACATCTATCCAGCTATATCTTGATCATGTGGCTTGATCAAATTGCAAATTCTGCAGTCCAATCTACAGAATTGGAAGTGTCAATGACTCTTAAGGAAATGAGAAGGTTTGTTTGTTACATACATAATGTTCATAATTTCGCAAGGTTGAGGTTCAATCGACTACACTGTACAAGTATTATAAATTGTGCTTTTGTTCTTTCAGAATTTTTTTTTTCTTTTTTTGGATATTAAGTATTATTAGGAGTTTCCCATTATCAAAGAAGGCACCAAACAAGGGCCTAGCAAGTTTCACAGAGAGAGAAAGTGAAGGAGTGGGGGGAGATGGTTTACTAGATCTGAGGAATTTTCTTTATATTGTAACATCATATTTTATATATATAGGTTCTACATAAATATTTCCTCTTGAAAGGCTAAGCTTTTTGATATACTATAACCAAAAAGGGTACCAAAACATCCAATAATGCATAATATTATAATATTCAATAACCTAAAATCTTAGACTTTTTAATATATTCAATAACTGCAATATTCTACATTATGCATAGATGGACAAGCAGGAACAATTAGACACGATAACTAGCAAACTAATTTGGCTTTTAAAATTGTGATATGCATGAGCTGAAAAACTGACCTCCGTCTTGGTTTTGAGGGCTGTTATCATCGCAAAAAAATTTTCCTCTCTCTTGCGAGAGAGAAACAAATTTCGCGAGTCAAACTCGACCAAAGTTCTGAAAATGGTTTTGAAAATTACTCGCCTCCGTTTTGAAAATTTGCGGGAAAATTCTGTGGAATGGGATCCGTCTGTCGGTACGAGGTTCAACCGTTCCTAGCGCCTTTACCAGGGGTAATTGAACCAAAGATCAATTACGTGCTTTAACTCGACTCAAATAGCTAAATTATGCTCTATTTTTCCTAGAATGCACAAAGAATCAGGCTTGTGCTATGAAATTTTGAAAATAATGCAAGTTTGAGAAAATATGATGTTTGCTTTGGAAAATTGAAATGCATTTAGAAAAGGACTGGAAAATGCTTGAAAATGGAATTCCTGGAAAAATCATTGAATTTTATTGGAAATCAGAATTTTGCATTGGAAAGTGATTTCTCAGGAAAATTTGAACTTTAAAAAATCGATTTTGAAATTTGGAATTGCTTTTCTGAGAAAATGGATTTGAGAATTCAGAGAAAACTAAGAAATTCATTGGAAAATGACTTTTGAAATGGAAAATGAATTCTCAAGAAAACTGGAAAATATGAGAAAATCGATTTCTGAAAACTTGGGATTTTGAAATTTGAGAATTTTAAAAAATTGGAACATCTTAATTTGAACTTGGGAAAGGCTTTGAAATCTCTTTTGAAAATTCAGGATTTTGAGAAAATCAGATCCTGAGAAAAACTTAGAAATTCTTGAGAAAACTGAATTTTTTGAAATTGAAATTGGAAAATGAATTTGAGAATAATGCAATTTGAATGATATGAATGAATGAATATGAATTTGAAAAGGGAATTTCAATTGAGGAATTGAGAAATCCTTTTGAAGTTTTGAAAAATGCAGTGCATTTTGAAGTTAGCCTAAGAGTGTAGGCTGAATGTGGCTAATACGAAGATCATAAATCTTGGTTTTCTTCGTATTCTGACTATGGCCATAAATACGAATCCCACCGAGTTTATAAACTCCATAAGAGCTTGTGCATGTGCCATTCGTGTCAACCATAGTGAATTTGAAATAATATGCATGAATCATACATCACCTATTAAAATTTGCATAAATTAAACTATATGCAATGCAGTCCTATTCTAAGCAGAAATGTAACTCTTATTCCAAATTATTACATTTGATGTTACATTGAATTGAAACAAAATAAGAAAATCAAATCTTCTTCTTGAATATTCTTGCAAAACTAGAAAACAAGGTTAGCACAAAAATGTAGGTTTTTCTGAATTTATCCGAAAATATGAGAAATTATCAGATATTATTCAGATATAAACCCAAATTCATACCCCCTTTGATATAAACATGATAAATAATGAATAAATTTCGAAAATAAACTTGAAAATTCGAAATTGGGGTCAAAATGACCAAAATACCCCTGATGACCTTGAAATCAGGGTTTTCTAAAAGAATTTTTATAAATTTTGGAATTTTGAAAATCAAATGAAATAAATCAAACATAATATGATGACATGCATGAAATTTTGGAGAATTAGAAATTAAAATTTCGAAATTTAGGTCAAAATGACCAAAATACCCCCAATAACAAGACCATGGCCTTGAAACCAGGGTTTTCTGAAATAAATTTTGCAAAATTGAAAAATATGAAATGCAAAGGATATTGAAATTAACCCTAATATGATTCTACATGCTTATGTACATGATAAAAACCCTAAAATGGCGAAAATATCATAAAATATCGAATTTAACCTGATTTTCGCTTGATTTTCGCTTCTGAATTTAAAGATAAACTAACACATGGAGCAAATGAACTTGGAATTAAACCAAATTTGGCATGGACACTTAAAATAACCCTAAAAACAGAATGGAGCTCGAAAATCTTTTTTTTTTTTTTTTAAATATGAAAATTCAAATGAAAACCCTAAATTTTATTATTTTTGCCTAAAATATTGATTCTAAAGGGGATTTAGGATATCAAATTTCCATAAAAAATTCCCAAATTTTATGGGGTGACAGAGGACAGTAGGGCAAGGATTTTTTCCTTTTACACTTTCTGGTTTTGACCTATGGTCGGAGCTGTACCACTCCGGCAAATCGGATCGGAATCCGGCGACTCTAGTAAATGAAGGAAACAGACAGGTTTCGGTAGAAAATATGGGAAAAATGGCAGACAGATGGGAAAATGGCTGAAATTGTGGTAAAATGTCCCTGACAAACAGAGGAAGATTTCCAATTTTTACAGAATTGGGATTCGGCTTACGGTTTGGAAAAGGGCATGCTGTTATCAGAGACCCAAATCTCTGGAATTTCTGGACATTGGAATCTGTTAGACAGAAAGAGAAAATCCTTGAAAAATAATGAAACAGATTCAAAAATTCCCCAATTTTGGGAAATGATAGAAAATTATGTTAGGAATAACTTTATATTGAAAGTTTTTGCATAAGAGTTACAGATTGGATGGACTTGGTGCATTAGGGTCTGTTTATACCCTGACGAAAGAAAATTGATATTTTCCCAGGGGTCTGAGAAATCTGATTTTTTACAGAAATCAAAACTAATTATAAAAACCTCAAAATTTTCAGATCATTAGTAGATTCAATCATGAATCTACTGTGATTTTTGGAGGACGATTTGGATTTCCCATAAGGATGGTGCCGGAGGTTCTTGTCTGCTAAAGCGCAAACTGGAAATTTAAAAAGACAGAAAACCCGATATAGGGTTTGATTTGTTTAATAGGGATGTAAAGCTCAAATGGATTTCAATTTTTTGCAGGATATCACATACAAATAATTGTAACTATCACAAAAATTTTAGGATTTTTGAACAAAACGTTTTATATGAAATCATAGCTAAAGTGGATATCTAAAATAAAACATGATGAACTATCAATTAAATTGAGCTAAATAACAAGAAACGGAGAAATGAGACTAAATGCAATACATAAAGCATAAAATTTATCTAAAACATGGAATGAAACATGAAAAATTCAGGGAGACACAAATCATATTTATTTTTATGGCTATGAGAAGGGAGGATCTGGTCCATTGATTGGACGGATCATTTTCCCTCAATAGCAACAACATGAAACAAGGAAAACAAATGAAAATAATAATAATAAAAAAACAAAAACAAAATGAATATCTTACCTTGGGTTAGTTTGGATCAATTGAAGGAAGATGACACCAACTGAAAAGGGATGCTTCCTTGTATATGCTGGACCAGCTATTGGGCGTGAAGGTGGTTGAAGTTGGGTAGGGGTCCGGCTAGAGGAGCTCTTGGAAGAGGTGGCTGTTGCAAGATGGAGTTCGATGATGGCTATTGTGGAGGTGGCTGGAACCGATTGCAGAGAAGGCTTCCAAAGTGCTGGGGGTGTTGAAGCTGTGGTGGAGATGTTGAAGCTGCTATGCTGCTGTGGAGGTGGTGAAGGTGGAGCAATGGAGGTTGCTATTGATAGCTTGAATCCGAAGGAGCTGCCAAGGAAGCACCGGCTGGGAAAGATGGGGGTGAAGGAGGAAGCTTGGTTGCTGTGGTGGCTGAAGCTAAGGTGCTGCTGGAGGTTGGAAGGCTGCTGTGGCTGTAGCAGCCAAGGAGAGAAGAAGATAGCTAAAGGGAGAGAGAGAGAAAAAGAGAGAGAGGTGCGTTAAGGGGAAAATAGGCCAGCCGTAGCCTTTTGCTCCTTTTTTTTTTTTGTTTTAGAACTTAGGTTTTAATTGGCTTTTACCTAGGGTTTAATGAAAAGGGGAAAGGAGGAGAGAACCCTTTACGTGAATGGCTGGGCAAGAGGGAAAGGAAGGAAGGAAGAAAGGAAAGAAAGGGAAGAAAAGAAGAAAAAGAAAAGGAAGAAAAAGAAAAAGAAAAGGAAAGAAAGAAAATGAGGGAAAAAGGAAAAGGGAAAGAAAAAATGAGAAAAAAATGGAAAGTGGGGCTGGAGGTTTGGGTGACCATCTTGTGGGTCCCACCTCTCTAAAATAAAATAAATAAAAAAAAATTAATAAAAACAAAAACAAACAAATAAAAAGAAACATCTTTTTTTATATATAAAATAGAAAAGTAAATGAATGGGCCATCTCAGAGCGGGTCCAAATTCAATTTTTGAAATTCATTTTGACGATTAGAGGGGTAAAATAGTCTTTTTAGAAAGTTTCCAGAAGGAACGAGCTATTTTTGGCAGTTTTTGAAACGAGCTCGGATTTTGAAGTTCAATACCTCGTTGCGAAGCAAATCCAATGTAGAGTTTAAAAAATTAATTTTGGAAGAAATCCAAATTGTTTTTCTCGAGAAAATGCTTCCAAATCTATTTTCAGACAAAATGAGCTATTTTTGGCAGTTTTTGAAACGAGCTCGGATTTTGAAGTTCAATACCCTGTTGCAAAGCAAATCCAGTGTAGAATTCAAAAATTTGAGTTTGAAATAAATCCAGATTATTTTTCTTGAGAAAATATTTCCAAATTTAGACTCTTGGGGGTAAAAATGTCAATTTTGGAAACCCAGGGTTTGAAATTGATTTCTGAAAGCTTTTAAAACTCGATCTGGATTGAAATTTATAAAACTGGAGTTCTGGACTTCGAAAATGGAATGAAATGTGATGAAATGTTATGAAATGCTGAGAAATGATATGAAATGATGAGAAATGCTATGCGAAATGCTAACTCTGAATGAAGAATTTTGGATGTCAGACCCCGATTGACACTTGTATCAGTTCAAAAAGTGTTAAAATTGACAAAATTTGCAAAAATGGTTGAAGAAATGATTTTCGAGCTCTGCCAAGCTAGAGTGACACTAGAAATTAGGGTTTGAGCTGGATTAAACTGAAATGAACTGGATTGAGCTGGGTTTTAGAGTTTTAGAACTCAAATGAACAGACAATGATACTGACTCAACTGACCTTTTCGACTGAATTTTCAAGAAAAGCTGCCATTTTTAGAGAAATGGTACGGAATGGTCACTGGAGCGAAGTGAATTATGAATCTGAGTTGGTTTTGAGCTATAACAAAGGTCAGTAATACTGACATGAACTAAAATCAAAGCTCGAACACTAGCTCAATTGACTGAACTCAGCTTAATTTCAGTTGAAAGAGCTGAAATGGACTAAAATGGGCTCCTGGACACTTAGAAATGATTTTGAACTGAAACTGGAACACTCGAACTTCTGGTGAGCTCAAGTTAGACTCTGGGGAATATGACTGACTATGAATGACTGACTCAGATACAATTGACTTGGATTTGAGTGAGAAATAAGCTCATTTCTAAAAAAAATGATCTCATTTTGGCAGGAATGGTCAGAAATGGAAATGGTTTATTCATTGTGAGCTCAGATGAGCTTGAAATGACTGATATTCTAAATGTTCTGAACTAACCAACAAGCTTGGTTGACTCTGACTGACTGAGGTCTGGGATGACCTAGGGGTAAAATAGTAATTTTCCTAATAAAAGTTGGTAAAATGGTGATTTTCTGAATCTGACTCGGGGTTTGACTCCTACACTGACCTAACAGGGTTGGCACTGCACGAGGAAGGTTGTTTGAGAATGGATGTGGAAAATTTGGGGTGTTTACAGATGCCCCTCTTTGCTACTAAGCCGTCTTGAGGACGAGCTTAGTGGCAAAGAAAAACACACCAAATTTTGGCTATAAAAATGCCCCAATTAGAAGGATCTGACTGGGTATGAAGAAATTAGCCCTGATGAAAATGGTAGATATGAAATGGAGAATGAAGAAGAGAAATTTACTTCAAAATAAGTGAGATTCAGGTTTTGCCCTTAACCTGGATGGGACCGAAAATACCTCGTGTAGAAACGAAGCTCAGGTTTGACCCTTAACCTGACCGGGGAATGAAATATCTCATCAGAATGAGGCTCAGGTTTGTACCCTTAACCTGACCCGGAAATGAAATACCTCATCAGAATGAGGCTCAGGTTTGTACCCTTAACCTGATTGGGCGGAAAATGAAATACCTCATCAAAGGAGGCTCAGGTTTATACCCTTATCCTGATTGGGTGGAAAATGAAATACCTCATCAAAGGAGGCTCAGGTTTGTACCCTTATCCTGATTGGGTGGAAAATGAATACCTCATCAAAGGAGGCTCAGGTTTGTACCCTTATCCTGATTGGGCGGAAAATGAAATACCTCATCAAAGGAGGCTCAGGTTTATACCCTTATCCTGATTGGGCGGAAAATGAATTACCTCATCAAAGGAGGCTCAGGTTTGTACCCTTATCCTGATTGGGCGGAAAATGAATACCTCATCAAAGGAGGCTCAGGTTTGTACCCTTATCCTGATTGGGCGATGAAAATGAATACCTCATCAAAGGAGGCTCAGGTTTGTACCCTTATCCTGATTGGGCGGAAAATGGTAAGTTGGATGGTGAATAGGACAATTTTCTTGAAGAGGAATAAGGTGATTCTTTCAACAACACCAAAGATGACATGGCGATCCAAAGGAGCCAGGTGATTCTTTTGACAACGCAAAAGATGAATTCTTTCGACAACGCGAAAGATGGTAAAGGCGATTCTTTCAACAACGCGAAAGATGATAAGGCGATCCAAAGGAGCAAGGCGATTCTTTTGACAACGCAAAAGATGAATTCTTTCGACAACGCGAAAGATGACAAGGCGATCCAGAGGAGCAAGGCGATTCTTTTGACAACGCAAAAGATGAATTCTTTCGACAACGCGAAAGATGGTAAAGGTTACTCTCTCAAGGAGGTAAAAGGTGATATCAGGATGTGTCAAGATGGACATCGAGCTCTTCACTTCATGTCAAGATAGTAAGAAAATATTGCCAAAATGTTAAAAATTGTTTGTTGATTCAAAATGCTTGAAATTGATGTATATTGGTATGAAAATCTTTCCTCTTTTCTACCTGAAGTATTACCTCCGACTGGGCTTAACTCCGTAGAATCAAGATTTGAATTCAAATTGCTTGCAATTGGCTTTCTTTCAAGAAAGCTATCAATTTCCTTGATGAGCAGAAAAGAGAATATTCTTGATATTGTGAGAGCAATTGGTGAAAGAATATTGATAATAGAATTTCACAAAATTAAAGAAGATTCTTTGGCAAATTTGGCAGTCTGATATCCTGGGATTCTTTTCTCATGATGATCTTTCTGCCCACTTTTTTCTTTATTGGCAGAATTAGAGCTCTCTTGGGCTTTTGGGGATTTTATTACATCATCCTTCATTTTGGAGAAGTCCTGACTTTTCTCTCTCTTTTTTTTTGGAAGGGTACGTCACAAACTCCTTCATCTTGGAGATGTTCTGATCCTTCTTTTTCTCTCAGGGATTATATCGACAGTTATTGGCTTATTGGTTGGAAATCTTTTGATGATAGCAGAAATTAAATATCCTTTAGGGTTTGTCGGGAGGCTCATCGCAGTCGCCTTCATCTTGACGGTGCTCTGAACTTTCCCTGGAAGGATCCGTCACAAACTCCTTCATCTTGGAGATGATCCAAATCTTCTTTGGCCCCGGGGGTCTACTCGCCTAATTCGCCTTCATCTTGACGACAGTTGAGAGATCCCTTTTGCAGATATTTAATTGCAACTTTAGGTGATTGAGGAGATATAGGGATTGAATGGATTTTTTTGTATCACCCAGGATATTTCGACTGCTTTATTTTCCAAGAATGATCTTTAAAAATGTGCCATTGACTGCGATCAATACCGATCACTTATGGCTTTGCAACAACATTTAATTTCTTTTGCTGGCCATATCGAGGATTTATTCTTCATCCTTTTGGTCGGCCAATAGAAAGATTCTGAATTTTAAATATTTTTTCGCGAAAGCTTTGTCCTTTCGGAAGTAATACTGAAGGTATTCTGAGGTAATGTTTTTGTGCAATAAAGATTTTGAAATCAACAAATATTTAATGACAAATTGGCAAAATTTTCTTGAAATCCTTTGTAGAAGCGAGTATTTGAAGCACAACGCAACACATCCCTGACTAAACTGAATCCTGAAAATACTTTAGTAAGAGATCAACTTTGAAAGTTAGGTTTTGTTTTGATTTACCAGCTCGAAAGCAGGATTTGTTTTGACGGACCAGCTCAAAAGCAGGATTTGTTTTGTTTTACCAGCTCAAAAGCAAGATTTGGTTTGACCGACCAGCTCGAAAGCAGGATTAGATGACCGACCAGCTCGAAAGCAGGATTTGTTTTGATTTACCAGCTCGAAAGCAGGATTTGGTTTGACGGACCAGCTGAAAAGCAGGATTTGTTTTGTTTTACCAGCTCAAAAGCAGGATTTTGTTTGACCGACCAGCTCGAAAGCAGGATTTGATGACCGACCAGCTCGAAAACAGGATTTGTTTGCCCGACCAGCTCGAAAGCAGGATTTGATTTGACTTACCAGCTCGAAAGCAGGATTTGTTGACCGACCAGCTCGAAAGCAGGATTTGTTGACCGACCAGCTCGAAAGCAGGATTTGTTGACCGACCAGCTCGAAAGCAGGATTTGTTGGCCGTCCAGTTCGAAAGCAGGATTTGTTGACCGACCAGCTCGAAAGCAGGATTTTGCTATTTTTGGTAAAATAGTTGACATTGATAGAGTTGTGACCCGAAGGCTTGAAAATGATAGACATTAATGAAATTGTAACCCGAAGGCTTGGAAAGTGATAAATATTGACAAAGTTGTAAATCGAAGGCAGGAGAATGACTGATGCTGGTAAGATTGTAACCTAAAGGCTTGAATTGAGAATCTGATAGAGTGGGCGACCCAGAGGCCTGATTGATCAAATTGGATGTCCCGAAGGTTGAAATAGAGAATTAGGTGACCCAGAGGTCGAAATTAGAAATTTGGAAATTAGAAATTGGATGATTCGAAGGTCGAAATTGACATAATTGATATTGAACGTGAATTCTGATGAAAGGTCAGCGTGAAGACTGCACCTAAGAGATTGAATAACGCGACCAATGGGCAAGACACCAACACGAGTGTTAGATTTCTAAAAGGTACCAGTACGAGCACTGGATTTTGAAAACGTACCAATAGAAGCATTATGTTTTGAAAGATTACCAGTACGAATACTGGGTTTTGGAAGATTACCAGTACGAGCACTGGATTTTGAGAGATTACCAATACGAACACTGGATTTAGAAAATTTTACCAGCACGAACACTGGTTTTTGAAAATCTTACCAGCACGAACACTGGATTTTGAAAATTTACCAGCACGAACATTGGTTTTTATGAAAATTTTACCAGCACGAACACTGGATTTTTGAAAATTTTACCAGCACGAACACTGGTTTTTGAAAATCTTACCAGCACGAACACTGGATTTTGAAAATTTACCCAACTGATTCTGATGAGAGATTTTCAATCTTCATCCTCACGATGACTTAGACAACTGTCGGGGTCTCAGGATTTATCCCTTATCCTGAATGGGTAGTTTAGGTTTATCCCTTAACCTGAATGGGAAACTCAGGTTTATCCCTTAACCTGAAGGGGAAACTCAGGTTTATCCCTTAACCTGAAGGGGAAACTCAGGTTTATCCCTTAACCTGAAGGGGAATTCGATGCAAATTGATGCAGATGAATGCAGATGAATGCGAATGAATGCATGCAAATGCAAATGAATGTAAATGGGTGCACATGCGTGCAAAATGAGAGATTTGTTTGATCTTGCCTGCATACAAGATGTTTTGAAAACAATTTTCAAAATAATGCCCCAGTGTAACTGGGAAAGAAGAATTTGACCATTGTTGAAGAAAGTATATTGAGGAATTATAAAGGATGAAATAGAGGATTTAAGTATAGAAAATTTTCAAATATTGAGCATTGATAGGGTCTGATAATTCCACACCATCGGCATTGATGAGCAGATATGAATTGCGAGGTAATGCTTCCTCGACAACATAGGGCCCTTCCGAATTCGGCGACCATTTGCCACCCGGGCGGTGCTTGAGATAGGTCGTTGATCTGATCACTAGATCATTGACTCAGAATCTCCTTTCAATGACAAATTTTGCATATTGTCAGGCTACCCTCTGCCGATATGATTAGGCATGCTTTGCTGCTCAGAGCCTTCTTTCATTGAGCAAATCAAGTTGTACCAGTCGCTGCTGCTAATACTGATCAAGCGGTAACTCCAGCAGTGATGCGAACTTCAAGGCAGGTTTCTGAACATGTAGAGGCAGTACTACTTCAGTTTCGTAGACAAGTTCTGACAGAGTAGCATTAATTGGAGTTCGAATGGTGGTTCTGTATGCCCCTAATGCATCATGGATCTTCTCATGCCAGTCACGGCCTATTTTCAAAGTTCGCTCCAGGATTCTAATCAGAATTTTATTGGCGGCATATGCCTGACCATTCCTTTGAGGATAATAGGGAGCGGAGAAATGATGCTGAATTCTGAACTTCGAGCCAAATGTCCTTATTCTCTCATTCTTGAAATGACTATCATTGTTTGACACGATATCGTGCGGTATGCCGAAACAACAAAGGATATTCTTGTGGATGAATGAGACCACGTGTCGACCTTCTACTGTACACAAAGTGATAGCTTTGACCCATTTAATAAAACATTCTGTTGGGGCAAGAAAATATTTGTAGTTGTCTGAAGCAGAAGGAGTGATGGGGCCCACAACATCAAATATCCACATAGAAAACGGCCATGGAAAGATAACATATTGCAAATATGTTGATGACGCATGAACGAACGATGCATGTATCTGGCATAGAGCACACTTCTTCACAAAATGGTAGCAATCTTGTAGCATAGTCTTCCAATAATATCCCGCCCAGATGATTTGCTTGATAAGAGTTTGGTAGCCGACGTGACCACCGTAAATGCCTTAGTATACCTCTCACACGACTTCTTTGGCTTCAACTTCGTCTAGGCATCTGGAATATTCAGAACTGAATTCACGATAATAGAGGACATCAACGAGAATAAAATATCTAGCAGACACGCGCCGAATCACTTGTTGCTCTTGCCAGTGATATTCTGAGAGAAGGAGACAAATGTCTTCTCCTTGATGGGAGCCTTTCTGAGACTGTCTTCAGTTTGCTCAGACATCATTCTAATCATCATTTTCTTGAACATCTTATATGTAGTCGGATCAATGTCATCCCTATCATTCATACTCTGTCTTCTGGCAGATCTTGGAGAATCCATTTCTTCTTGCTTGCTTCTAAAATCACTGATGCCCTGATACAGTGGTGTCTTCTTGCTTGATCTGATCTGAACCACTTGGGAATACTAATGCTCTCTGCAGAATGGATGATTAAATTTCGATGATGAAGATTCAGGATAGAAATGAATATAGAAAAAATATTTGATGAGAATTTGGTAGACAATTGGAAGAACATCCTATTACTAGGGATTGGGTTGCCGCTGGAGTCATGACAATTATGTTGTCATTCTTTGCAAGGAGAACGAACAACTGCAAATATGCCTTGTCACCTAGGCGGAGGTCGTCAAACCATGAAAATTGAAGGTTTTTTTTTTTTATTATTGAAGGAAAATTTTGATTGCATCAATAGTAGTCTTGAGAAAAAGGGGGCATATAGACAGTCTGCCACCACTCTTAATGATCAGTAGAGACACGAGGACTGGAGAAATAAGTGAGAATGATGAAAGAATCTCAGTCATATTTGGCAGAATGGTATGTTCCGGACCACTGCACTGATACAAGGTTGAACTCTAGCATAACCCCTGATAGTAGTCGAGCTTCTACGCACTTCTGTCTCTGAGAAAATTGTCTGACACATCACTCTGAATAGTAGTAGGTACAGGAAAATGGGCTGAGTAGCTTGAATCTGCTTGCCATACACATATGTATATCTGGGAAGAAAGCGAGCCCTTCAGTGCATATGACCATCGCATACTGAATTCTTTCTTGAGTTGTTCTAGATAATGAGCTGACTTCTGCAAATGCCCCATACTGTCGGTAGATCTCGATCAGTTTCACATAGTCATTTCCATTTTCTTCAATCAGTGGCAAAGACTTGCGTCCTGTCATGCGAGCTACAGCATCTTTAGGGTCAAGACTCTTGACATTGATAAAAAAAAAAAATTGTTGCTCCAATGGATCTCCAGGCTGACCGCCTGGTTCGGGCAGTCCCATAATCTCTGAAAATTCATCCATCAGTAATGTCATCTCGCCCCACGGGAACCAGAATATGCAAGTGCGCAGATTCCACTGCTCTGCCAGTGCATGGATCAGATTGTCGTTGACTGTCAACTTTCCCACTACAAATGCTAGGTCCAACCCGCAATCGCTCAAGTGGTCCAAAACATACGAGAGAAGTTTTTGAACCAGACATAATACCACCGGGGGAAGAAGAGTCCGGTGCTAAGAGATCGATGCTCAGGAAGACTTTGTCGCACCTCGTAGGAGATGTGACCCTCAGGAAAAACAGAATCGAGCTGACTGGATGCCATTGGACTGAAAGACAAGAAGACTGGAATTAGACTTTGGAAAAATACAAGAAATTTGAAAATTGCAGGCAGGATAAAATGAAAGCTGGAAATTCGAAGTCTAGAGGAACGAAAAAATGGAAAATCTCCTGGAGTTTTGAAGGAAAAGGTGGATAATTTAGAAAAATCGTCCAGGGTTTTTTGAGAAAAAAGAGATATTTCATAAAAATGAAAAATGAGGTATTTTGGAAAATTGTTCGGTATTTTGGAAAAACTGAAAAAAATAAGGCGAAAATGAATATCATACATTCAATTACAAACAATTATGCACATACAACAATCCCTAAGAAGCCAACTCTAAATGCATTGATTTTGAAAGAGCTTTTAGGACACTAATCCTGACTCTAGGCTCAGATCAACTGTGTCCAATCATGCTATGCCGATATACTCGAGCCGAGTTTCGATGTACGTGGCATAAAACTCATCTCCGGGTCTAGGCTTGTGTTTTCCCAACATCCTTGAGCGCCTGCCGATATACGTTGGACTATGGCCCTTGGTACGTGGCAGGGGGGCGTTAGCCCAAATAAGTGGCCCAGTTGTGAGGCTCTGTCCCGAACTATGGTTCTGGAAGAGAGCCCAGCAACGTGAAGACCGGGTAGACATAGGTGGGGTGGTTTTTGAAATATGATCACATGCAGGCAAACAGAGGGCTCTAAGTCCTAAAGAGATAGAATTTTGAAATTTTTTGAAGAAGCAAACATTGTTTTCATACAAGTCCTAGATTGAGGAGTGTAGTATTTTAGACCTAAGTCTAAGTGAGCATGCATAATTCTCCTCAATATGGTCCTACCAAACCATGCCTAGTCAACATGCAATCCATGTCAGCTGGGTTCAAGTCTAGGCTCCTAGGTTCACATGATATCAGGAATTAAAGCTGACATTCCATAGAACATAATTTTGACAATTGGGCTAAGTTAAAGCACATAATTGATCAGACGAGGACAGGTCGCATCTCGGTCGCCAAACCTGTTATCATCGCAAAAAAAATTTCCTCTCTCTTGCGAGAGAGAAACAAATTTCGCGAGTCAAACTCGACCAAAGTTCTGAAAATGGTTTTGAAAATTACTCGCCTCCGTTTTGAAAATTTTTGGGAAAATTCCGTGGAATGGGATCCGCCTGTCGGTACGAGGTTCAACCGTTCCTGGCGCCTTTACCAGGGGTAATTGAACCAAGGATCAATTACGTGCTTTAACTCGACTCAAATAGCTAAATTATGCTCTATTTTTCCTAGAATGCACAAAGAATCATGCTTGTGCTATGAAATTTTGAAAATAATGCAAGTTTGAGAAAATATGATGTTTGCTTTGGAAAATTGAAATGCATTTAGAAAAGGATTGGAAAATGCTTGAAAATGGAATTCCTGGGAAAATCATTGAATTTTATTGGAAATTAGAATTTTGCATTGGAAAGTGATTTCTCAGGAAAATTTGAACTTTAGAAAATCGATTTTGAAATTTGGAATTGCTTTTCGGAGAAAATGGATTTGAGAATTCTGAGAAAATCTAAGAAATTCATTGGAAAATGACTTTTGAAATGGAAAATGAATTCTCAGGAAAACTGGAAAATATGAGAAAATCGATTTCTGAAAACTTGGGATTTTGAAATTTGAGAATTTTAAAACATTGGAACATCTTAATTTAAACTTGGGAAATGCTTTGAAATCTCTTTTGAAAATTCAGGATTTTGAGAAAATCAGATCCTGAGAAAAACTTACAAATTCTTTAGAAAACTGAATTTTTTGAAATTGAAATTGGAAAATGAATTTGAGAATAATGCAATTTGAATGATATAAATGAATGAATATGAATTTGAAAAGGGAATTTCAATTGAGGAATTGAGAAATCCTTTTGAAGTTTTGAAAAATGCAGTGCATTTTGAAGTTAGCCTAAGAGTGTAGGCTGAATGTGGCTAATACGAAGATCATAAATCTTGGTTTTCTTCGTATTCTGACTATGGCCATAAATACGAATCCCACCGAGTTTATAAACTCCATAAGAGCTTGTGCATGTACCATTCGTTTCAACCATAGTGAATTTGAAATAATATGCATGAATCATACATCACCTATTAAAATTTGCATAAATTAAACTATATGCAATGCAGTCCTATTCTAAGCAGAAATGTAACTCTTATTCTAAATTATTACATTTGATGTTACATTGAATTGAAATAAAATAAGAAAATCAAATCTTCTTCTTGAATATTCCTGCAAAACTAGAAAACAAGGTTAGCACAAAAATGTAGGTTTTTCTAAATTTATCCGAAAATATGAGAAATTATCAGATATTATTCAGATATAAACCTGAATTCATACCCCCTTTGATATAAACATGATAAATAATGAATAAATTTCAAAAATAAACTTGAAAATTCGAAATTGGGGTCAAAATGACCAAAATACCCCTGATGACCTTGAAATCAGGGTTTTCTAAAAGAATTTTTATAAATTTTAGAATTTTGAAAATCAAATGAAATAAATCAAACATAATATGATAAAATATGATGACATGCATGAAATTTTGGAGAATTAGAAATTAAAATTTCGAAATTTAGGTCAAAATGACCAAAATACCCCCGATAACAAGACTATGGTCTTGAAACCAGGGTTTTCTGAAATAAATTTTGCAAAATTGAAAAATATGAAATGTAAAGGAGATTGAAATTAACCCTAATATGATTCTACATGCTTATGTACATGATAAAAACCCTAAAATGGCGAAAATATCATAAAATATCGAATTTAACCTGATTTTCGCTTGATTTTCGCTTCTGAATTTAAAGATAAACTAACACATGGAGCAAATGAACTTGGAATTAAACCAAATTTGGCATGGACACTTAAAATAACCCTAAAAACAGAATGGAGCTCGAAAATCTATTTTTTTTATATTTTTAAATATGAAAATTCAAATGAAAACCCTAAATTTTATGATTTTTGCCTAAAATATTGATTCTAAAGGGGATTTAGGATATCAAATTTCTATAAAAAATTCCCAAATTTTATGGGGTGATATAGGACAGTAGGGCAAGGATTTTTTCCTTTTACACTTTCTGGTTTTGACCTATGGTCGGAGCTGTACCACTCCGGAAAATCGGATCGAAATCCGGCGACTCTAGTAAATGAAGGAAACAGACAGGTTTCGGTAGAAAATGTGGGAAAATGGCAGACAGATGGGAAAATGGCTGAAATTGTGGGAAAATGTCCCTGACAAACAGAGTAAGATTTCCTATTTTTACAGAATTGGGATTTGGGTTACGGTTTGGAAAAAGGCATGCTGTTATTAGAGACCCGAATCTCTGGAATTTCTGGACATTGGAATCTGTTAGACAGAAAGAGAAAATCCGGGAAAAATAATGAAACAGATCCAAAAATTCCCCAATTTTGGAAAATTACAAGTAATTATGTTAGGAACAACTTTTATGTTGAAAGTTTTTGCAGAAGAGTTACAGATTGGATGGACTTGGTGCATTAGGGTCTGTTTATACCCTGACGAAAGAAAATCAATATTTTCCCAGGGGTCTGAGAAATCTGATTTTTTACAGAAATCAAAACTAATTATAAAAACCTCAAAATTTCCAGATCATTAGTAGAGTCAATCATGAATCTACTGTGATTTTTGGAGGACGATTTGGATTTCCCATGAGGGTGGTGCCGGAGGTTCTTGTCTGCTAAAGCGCAAACTGGAAATTTAAAAAGACAGAAAACCCGATATAGGGTTTGATTTGTTTAATAGGGATGTAAAGCTCAAATGGATTTCAATTTTTTGCAGGATATCACAGACAAATAATTGTAACTATCACAAAAATTTTAGGATTTTTGAACGAAAAGTTTTATATGAAATCATAGCTAAAGTGGATATCTAAAATAAAACATGATGAACTATCAATTAAATTGAGCTAAATAACAAGAAACGGAAAAATGAGACTAAATGCAATACATAAAACATAAAATTTATCTAAAACATGGAATGAAACATGAAAAATTCAGGGAGACACAAATCATATTTATTTTTATGGCTATGAGAATGGAGGATCTGGTCCATTGATTGGACAGATCATTTTCCCTCAATAGCAACAACATGAAACAAGGAAAACAAATGAAAATAATAATAATAAAAAAACAAAAACAAAATGAATATCTTACCTTGGGTTAGTTTGGATCAATTGAAGGAAGATGACACCAACTGAAAAGGGATGCTTCCTTGTATATGCTGGACCAACTATTGGGCGTGAAGGTGGTTGAAGTTGGGTAGGGGTCCGGCTAGAGGAGCTCTTGGAAGAGGTGGCTGTTGCAAGATGGAGTTCGATGATGGCTGCTGTGGAGGTGGCTGGAACCGATTGCAGAGAAGGCTTCCAAAGTGCTGGGGGTGTTGAAGTTGTGGTGGAGATGTTGGAGCTGCTATGCTGCTGTGGAGGTGGTGAAGGTGGAGCAATGGAGGTTGCTGTTGATAGCTTGAATCCGAAGGAGCTGCCAAGGAAGCACCGGCTGGGAAAGATGGGGGTGAAGGAGGAAGCTTGGTTGCTGTGGTGGCTGAAGCTAAGGTGCTGCTGGAGGTTGGAAGGCTGCTGTGGCTGTAGCAGCCAAGGAGAGAAGAAGATAGCTAAAGGGAGAGAGAGAGAAAAAGAGAGAGAGGTGCGTTAAGGGGAAAATGGGCCAGCCGTAGCCTTTTCCTCCTTTTTTTTTTTGTTTTAGAACTTAGGTTTTAATTGGCTTTTACCTAGGGTTTAATGAAAAGGGGAAAGGGGGAGAGAACCCTTTAGGTGAATGGCTGGGCAAGAGGGAAAGGAAGGAAGGAAGGAAGAAAGGAAAGAAAGGGAAGAAAAGAAGAAAAAGAAAAGGAAGAAAAAGAAAAAGAAAAGGAAAGAAAGAAAAGGAGGGAAAAAGGAAAAGGGAAAGAAAAAATGAGAAAAAAATGGAAAGTGGGGCTGGATGTTTGGGTGACCATCTTGTGGGTCCCACCTCTCTAAAATAAAATAAAATAAAAAAATTAATAAAAACAAAAACAAACAAATAAAAAGAAACATCTTTTTTTTTTATAAAATAGAAAAGTAAATGAATGGGCCATCTCAGAGCGGGTCCAAATTCCACTTTTGAAATTTATTTTGACGATTAGAGGGGTAAAATAGTCTTTTTAGAAAGTTTCCAGACGGAACGAGCTATTTTTGGCAATTTTTGAAACGAGCTCGGATTTTGAAGTTCAATACCTCGTTGCGAAGCAAATCCAATGTAGAGTTTAAAATTTTAATTTTGGAAGAAATCCAAATTGTTTTTCTCGAGAAAATGCTTCCAAATCTATTTTCAGACAAAACGAGCTATTTTTGGCAGTTTTTGAAACGAGCTCGGATTTTGAAGTTCAATACCCCGTTGCGAAGCAAATTCAGTGTAGAATTCAAAATTTTGAGTTTAAAATAAATCCAGATTATTTTTCTTGAGAAAATATTTCCAAATTTAGACTCCTGGGGGTAAAAATGTCAATTTTGGAAACCCAGGGTTTGAAATTGATTTTTGAAAGCTTTTAAAACTCGATCTGGATTGAAATTTATAAAACTGGAGTTCTGGACTTCGTAAATGGAATGAAATGTGATGAAATGTTATGAAATGCTGAGAAATGATATGAAATGATGAGAAATGACATGAAATGCTATGCGAAATGCTAACTCTGAATGAAGAATTTTGGATGTCAGACCCCGATTGACACTTGTATCAGTTCAAAAAGTGTTAAAATTGACAAAATTTGCAAAAATGGTTGAAGAAATGATTTTCGAGCTCTGCCAAGCTAGAGTGACACTAGAAATTAGGGTTTGAGCTGGATTAAACTGAATTGAACTGGATTGAGCTGGGTTTTAGAGTTTTAGAACTCAAATGAACAGACAATGATACTGACTCAACTGACCTTTTCGACTGAATTTTCAAGAAAAGCTGCCATTTTTAGAGAAATGGTACGGAATGGTCACTGGAGCGAAGTGAATTATGAATCTGAGTTGAGTTTGAGCTATAACAAAGGTCAGTAATACTGACATGAACTAAAATCAAAGCTCGAACACTAGCTCAATTGACTTAACTCAGCTTAATTTCAGTTGAAAGAGCTGAAATGGACTAAAATGGGCTCCTGGACACTTAGAACTGATTTTGAACTGAAACTGGAACACTCGAACTTCTGGTGAGCTCAAGTTAGACTCTGGAGAATATGACTGACTATGAATGACTGACTCCGATACAATTGGCTTGGATTTGAGTGAGAAATAAGCTCATTTCTAAAAAAAATGATCTCATTTTGGCAGGAATGGTCAGAAATGGAAATGGTTTGTTCATTGTGAGCTCAGATGAGCTTGAAATGACTGATATTCTAAATGTTCTGAACTAACCAACAAGCTTGGTTGACTCTGACTGACTGAGGTCCGGGATGACCTAGGGGTAAAATAGTAATTTTCCTAATAAAAATTGGTAAAATGGTGATTTTCTGAATCTGACTCGGGGTTTGACTCCTACACTGACCTAACAGGGTTGGCACTGCACGAGGAAGGTTGTTTGAGAATGGATGTGGAAAATTTGGGGTGTTTACAGATGCCCCTCTTTGCTACTAAGCCGTCTTGAGGACGAGCTTAGTGGCAAAGAAAAACACACCAAATTTTGGCTATAAAAATGCCCCAATTAGAAGGATCTGACTGGGTATGAAGAAATTAGCCCTGATGAAAATGGTAGATATGAAATGGAGAATGAAGAAGAGAAATTTACTTCAAAATAAGTGAGATTCAGGTTTTGCCCTTAACCTGGATGGGACCGGAAATACCTCGTGTAGAAACGAAGCTCAGGTTTGACCCTTAACCTGACCGGGGAATGAAATACCTCATCAGAATGAGGCTCAGGTTTGTACCCTTAACCTGACCCGAAAATGAAATACCTCATCAGAATGAGGCTCAGGTTTGTACCCTTAACCTGATTGGGCGGAAAATGAAATACCTCATCAAAGGAGGCTCAGGTTTATACCCTTATCCTGATTGGGTGGAAAATGAAATACCTCATCAAAGGAGGCTCAGGTTTGTACCCTTATCCTGATTGGGTGGAAAATGAATACCTCATCAAAGGAGGCTCAGGTTTGTACCCTTATCCTGATTAGGCGGAAAATGAAATACCTCATCAAAGGAGGCTCAGGTTTATACCCTTATCCTGATTGGGCGGAAAATGAATTACCTCATCAAAGGAGGCTCAGGTTTGTACCCTTATCCTGATTGGGCGGAAAATGAATACCTCATCAAAGGAGGCTCAGGTTTGTACCCTTATCCTGATTGGGCGATGAAAATGAATACCTCATCAAAGGAGGCTCAGGTTTGTACCCTTATCCTGATTGGGCGGAAAATGGTAAGTTGGATGGTGAATAGGACAATTTTCTTGAAGAGGAATAAGGTGATTCTTTCAACAACACCAAAGATGACATGGCGATCCAAAGGAGCCAGGTGATTCTTTTGACAACGCAAAAGATGAATTCTTTCGACAACGCGAAAGATGGTAAAGGCGATTCTTTCAACAACGCGAAAGATGATAAGGCGATCCAAAGGAGCAAGGCGATTCTTTTGACAACGCAAAAGATGAATTCTTTCGACAACGCGAAAGATGACAAGGCGATCCAGAGGAGCAAGGCGATTCTTTTGACAACGCAAAAGATGAATTCTTTCGACAACGCGAAAGATGGTAAAGGTTACTCTCTCAAGGAGGTAAAAGGTGATATCAGGATGTGTCAAGATGGACATCGAGCTCTTCACTTCATGTCAAGATAGTAAGAAAATATTGCCAAAATGTTAAAAATTGTTTGTTGATTCAAAATGCTTGAAATTGATGTATATTGGTATGAAAATCTTTCCTCTTTTCTACCTGAAGTATTACCTCCGACTGGGCTTAACTCCGTAGAATCAAGATTTGAATTCAAATTGCTTGCAATTGGCTTTCTTTCAAGAAAGCTATCAATTTCCTTGATGAGCAGAAAAGAGAATATTCTTGATATTGTGAGAGCAATTGGTGAAAGAATATTGATAATAGAATTTCACAAAATTAAAGAAGATTCTTTGGCAAATTTGGCAGTCTGATATCCTGGGATTCTTTTCTCATGATGATCTTTCTGCCCACTTTTTTCTTTATTGGCAGAATTAGAGCTCTCTTGGGCTTTTGGAGATTTTATTACATCATCCTTCATTTTGGAGAAGTCCTGACTTTTCTCTCTCTTTTTTTTTGGAAGGGTACGTCACAAACTCCTTCATCTTGGAGATGTTCTGATCCTTCTTTTTCTCTCAGGGATTATATCGACAGTTATTGGCTTATTGGTTGGAAATCTTTTGATGATAGCAGAAATTAAATATCCTTTAGGGTTTGTCGGGAGGCTCATCGCAGTCGCCTTCATCTTGACGGTGCTCTGAACTTTCCCTGGAAGGATCCGTCACAAACTCCTTCATCTTGGAGATGATCCAAATCTTCTTTGGCCCCGGGGGTCTACTCGCCTAATTCGCCTTCATCTTGACGACAGTTGAGAGATCCCTTTTGCAGATATTTAATTGCAACTTTAGGTGATTGAGGAGATATAGGGATTGAATGGATTTTTTTGTATCACCCAGGATATTTCGACTGCTTTATTTTCCAAGAATGATCTTTAAAAATGTGCCATTGACTGCGATCAATACCGATCACTTATGGCTTTGCAACAACATTTAATTTCTTTTGCTGGCCATATCGAGGATTTATTCTTCATCCTTTTGGTCGGCCAATAGAAAGATTCTGAATTTTAAATATTTTTTCGCGAAAGCTTTGTCCTTTCGGAAGTAATACTGAAGGTATTCTGAGGTAATGTTTTTGTGCAATAAAGATTTTGAAATCAACAAATATTTAATGACAAATTGGCAAAATTTTCTTGAAATCCTTTGTAGAAGCGAGTATTTGAAGCACAACGCAACACATCCCAGACTAAACTGAATCCTGAAAATACTTTAGTAAGAGATCAACTTTGAAAGTTAGGTTTTGTTTTGATTTACCAGCTCGAAAGCAGGATTTGTTTTGACGGACCAGCTCAAAAGCAGGATTTGTTTTGTTTTACCAGCTCAAAAGCAAGATTTGGTTTGACCGACCAGCTCGAAAGCAGGATTAGATGACCGACCAGCTCGAAAGCAGGATTTGTTTTGATTTACCAGCTCGAAAGCAGGATTTGGTTTGACGGACCAGCTGAAAAGGAGGATTTGTTTTGTTTTACCAGCTCAAAAGCAGGATTTTGTTTGACCGACCAGCTCGAAAGCAGGATTTGATGACCGACCAGCTCGAAAACAGGATTTGTTTGCCCGACCAGCTCGAAAGCAGGATTTGATTTGACTTACCAGCTCGAAAGCAGGATTTGTTGACCGACCAGCTCGAAAGCAGGATTTGTTGACCGACCAGCTCGAAAGCAGGATTTGTTGACCGACCAGCTCGAAAGCAGGATTTGTTGACCGACCAGCTCGAAAGCAGGATTTGTTGGCCGTCCAGTTCGAAAGCAGGATTTGTTGACCGACCAGCTCGAAAGCAGGATTTTGCTATTTTTGGTAAAATAGTTGACATTGATAGAGTTGTGACCCGAAGGCTTGAAAATGATAGACATTAATGAAATTGTAACCCGAAGGCTTGGAAAGTGATAAATATTGACAAAGTTGTAAATCGAAGGCAGGAGAATGACTGATGCTGGTAAGATTGTAACCTAAAGGCTTGAATTGAGAATCTGATAGAGTGGGCGACCCAGAGGCCTGATTGATCAAATTGGATGTCCCGAAGGTTGAAATAGAGAATTAGGTGACCCAGAGGTCGAAATTAGAAATTTGGAAATTAGAAATTGGATGATTCGAAGGTCGAAATTGACATAATTGATATTGAACGTGAATTCTGATGAAAGGTCAGCGTGAAGACTGCACCTAAGAGATTGAATAACGCGACCAATGGGCAAGACACCAACACGAGTGTTAGATTTCTAAAAGGTACCAGTACGAGCACTGGATTTTGAAAACGTACCAATAGAAGCATTATGTTTTGAAAGATTACCAGTACGAATACTGGGTTTTGGAAGATTACCAGTACGAGCACTGGATTTTGAGAGATTACCAATACGAACACTGGATTTAGAAAATTTTACCAGCACGAACACTGGTTTTTGAAAATCTTACCAGCACGAACACTGGATTTTGAAAATTTACCAGCACGAACATTGGTTTTTATGAAAATTTTACCAGCACGAACACTGGATTTTTGAAAATTTTACCAGCACGAACACTGGTTTTTGAAAATCTTACCAGCACGAACACTGGATTTTGAAAATTTACCCAACTGATTCTGATGAGAGATTTTCAATCTTCATCCTCACGATGACTTAGACAACTGTCGGGGTCTCAGGATTTATCCCTTATCCTGAATGGGTAGTTTAGGTTTATCCCTTAACCTGAAGGGGAAACTCAGGTTTATCCCTTAACCTGAAGGGGAAACTCAGGTTTATCCCTTAACCTGAAGGGGAAACTCAGGTTTATCCCTTAACCTGAAGGGGAATTCGATGCAAATTGATGCAGATGAATGCAGATGAATGCGAATGAATGCATGCAAATGCAAATGAATGTAAATGGGTGCACATGCGTGCAAAATGAGAGATTTGTTTGATCTTGCCTGCATACAAGATGTTTTGAAAACAATTTTCAAAATAATGCCCCAGTGTAACTGGGAAAGAAGAATTTGACCATTGTTGAAGAAAGTATATTGAGGAATTATAAAGGATGAAATAGAGGATTTAAGTATAGAAAATTTTCAAATATTGAGCATTGATAGGGTCTGATAATTCCACACCATCGGCATTGATGAGCAGATATGAATTGCGAGGTAATGCTTCCTCGACAACATAGGGCCCTTCCGAATTCGGCGACCATTTGCCACCCGGGCGGTGCTTGAGATAGGTCGTTGATCTGATCACTAGATCATTGACTCAGAATCTCCTTTCAATGACAAATTTTGCATATTGTCAGGCTACCCTCTGCCGATATGATTAGGCATGCTTTGCTGCTCAGAGCCTTCTTTCATTGAGCAAATCAAGTTGTACCAGTCGCTGCTGCTAATACTGATCAAGCGGTAACTCCAGCAGTGATGCGAACTTCAAGGCAGGTTTCTGAACATGTAGAGGCAGTACTACTTCAGTTTCGTAGACAAGTTCTGACAGAGTAGCATTAATTGGAGTTCGAATGGTGGTTCTGTATGCCCCTAATGCATCATGGATCTTCTCATGCCAGTCACGGCCTATTTTCAAAGTTCGCTCCAGGATTCTAATCAGAATTTTATTGGCGGCATATGCCTGACCATTCCTTTGAGGATAATAGGGAGCGGAGAAATGATGCTGAATTCTGAACTTCGAGCCAAATGTCCTTATTCTCTCATTCTTGAAATGACTATCATTGTTTGACACGATATCGTGCGGTATGCCGAAACAACAAAGGATATTCTTGTGGATGAATGAGACCACGTGTCGACCTTCTACTGTACACAAAGTGATAGCTTTGACCCATTTAATAAAACATTCTGTTGGGGCAAGAAAATATTTGTAGTTGTCTGAAGCAGAAGGAGTGATGGGGCCCACAACATCAAAGATCCACATAGAAAACGGCCATGGAAAGATAACATATTGCAAATATGTTGATGACGCATGAACGAACGATGCATGTATCTGGCATAGAGCACACTTCTTCACAAAATGGTAGCAATCTTGTAGCATAGTCTTCCAATAATATCCCGCCCAGATGATTTGCTTGATAAGAGTTTGGTAGCCGACGTGACCACCGTAAATGCCTTAGTATACCTCTCACACGACTTCTTTGGCTTCAACTTCGTCTAGGCATCTGGAATATTCAGAACTGAATTCACGATAATAGAGGACATCAACGAGAATAAAATATCTAGCAGACACACGCCGAATCACTTGTTGCTCTTGCCAGTGATATTCTGAGAGAAGGAGACAAATGTCTTCTCCTTGATGGGAGCCTTTCTGAGACTGTCTTCAGTTTGCTCAGACATCATTCTAATCATCATTTTCTTGAACATCTTATTTGTAGTCGGATCAATGTCATCCCTATCATTCATACTCTGTCTTCTGGCAGATCTTGGAGAATCCATTTCTTCTTGCTTGCTTCTAAAATCACTGATGCCCTGATACAGTGGTGTCTTCTTGCTTGATCTGATCTGAACCACTTGGGAATACTAATGCTCTCTGCAGAATGGATGATTAAATTTCGATGATGAAGATTCAGGATAGAAATGAATATAGAAAAAATATTTGATGAGAATTTGGTAGACAATTGGAAGAACATCCTATTACTAGGGATTGGGTTGCCGCTGGAGTCATGACAATTATGTTGTCATTCTTTGCAAGGAGAACGAACAACTGCAAATATGCCTTGTCACCTAGGCGGAGGTCGTCAAACCATGAAAATTGAAGGTTTTTTTTTTTTTTTATTGAAGGAAAATTTTGATTGCATCAATAGTAGTCTTGAGAAAAAGGGGGCATATAGACAGTCTGCCACCACTCTTAATGATCAGTAGAGACACGAGGACTGGAGAAATAAGTGAGAATGATGAAAGAATCTCAGTCATATTTGGCAGAATGGTATGTTCCGGACCACTGCACTGATACAAGGTTGAACTCTAGCATAACCCCTGATAGTAGTCGAGCTTCTACGCACTTCTGTCTCTGAGAAAATTGTCTGACACATCACTCTGAATAGTAGTAGGTACAGGAAAATGGGCTGAGTAGCTTGAATCTGCTTGCCATACACATATGTATATCTGGGAAGAAAGCGAGCCCTTCAGTGCATATGACCATCGCATACTGAATTCTTTCTTGAGTTGTTCTAGATAATGAGCTGACTTCTGCAAATGCCCCATACTGTCGGTAGATCTCGATCAGTTTCACATAGTCATTTCCATTTTCTTCAATCAGTGGCAAAGACTTGCGTCCTGTCATGCGAGCTACAGCATCTTTAGGGTCAAGACTCTTGACATTGATAAAAAAAAAAAATTGTTGCTCCAATGGATCTCCAGGCTGACCGCCTGGTTCGGGCAGTCCCATAATCTCTGAAAATTCATCCATCAGTAATGTCATCTCGCCCCACGGGAACCAGAATATGCAAGTGCGCGGATTCCACTGCTCTGCCAGTGCATGGATCAGATTGTCGTTGACTGTCAACTTTCCCACTACAAATGCTAGGTCCAACCCGCAATCGCTCAAGTGGTCCAAAACATACGAGAGAAGTTTTTGAACCAGACATAATACCACCGGGGGAAGAAGAGTCCGGTGCTAAGAGATCGATGCTCAGGAAGACTTTGTCGCACCTCGTAGGAGATGTGACCCTCAGGAAAAACAGAATCGAGCTGACTGGATGCCATTGGACTGAAAGACAAGAAGACTGGAATTAGACTTTGGAAAAATACAAGAAATTTGAAAATTGCAGGCAGGATAAAATGAAAGCTGGAAATTCAAAGTCTAGAGGAACGAAAAAATGGAAAATCTCCTGGAGTTTTGAAGGAAAAGGTGGATAATTTAGAAAAATCGTCCAGGGTTTTTTGAGAAAAAGGAGATATTTCATAAAAATGAAAAATGAGGTATTTTGGAAAATTGTTCGGTATTTTGGAAAAACTGAAAAAAATAAGGCGAAAATGAATATCATACATTCAATTACAAACAATTATGCACATACAACAATCCCTAAGAAGCCAACTCTAAATGCATTGATTTTGAAAGAGCTTTTAGGACACTAATCCTGACTCTAGGCTCAGATCAACTGTGTCCAATCATGCTATGCCGATATACTCGAGCCGAGTTTCGATGTACGTGGCATAAAACTCATCTCCGGGTCTAGGCTTGTGTTTTCCCAACATCCTTGAGCGCCTGCCGATATACGTTGGACTATGGCCCTTGGTACGTGGCAGGGGGGCGTTAGCCCAAATAAGTGGCCCAGTTGTGAGGCTCTGTCCCGAACTATGGTTCTGGAAGAGAGCCCAGCAACGTGAAGACCGGGTAGACATAGGTGGGGTGGTTTTTGAAATATGATCACATGCAGGCAAACAGAGGGCTCTAAGTCCTAAAGAGATAGAATTTTGAAATTTTTTGAAGAAGCAAACATTGTTTTCATACAAGTCCTAGATTGAGGAGTGTAGTATTTTAGACCTAAGTCTAAGTGAGCATGCATAATTCTCCTCAATATGGTCCTACCAAACCATGCCTAGTCAACATGCAATCCATGTCAGCTGGGTTCAAGTCTAGGCTCCTAGGTTCACATGATATCAGGAATTAAAGCTGACATTCCATAGAACATAATTTTGACAATTGGGCTAAGTTAAAGCACATAATTGATCAGACGAGGACAGGTCGCATCTCGGTCGCCAAACCTGTTATCATCGCAAAAAAAATTTCCTCTCTCTTGCGAGAGAGAAACAAATTTCGCGAGTCAAACTCGACCAAAGTTCTGAAAATGGTTTTGAAAATTACTCGCCTCCGTTTTGAAAATTTTTGGGAAAATTCCGTGGAATGGGATCCGCCTGTCGGTACGAGGTTCAACCGTTCCTGGCGCCTTTACCAGGGGTAATTGAACCAAGGATCAATTACGTGCTTTAACTCGACTCAAATAGCTAAATTATGCTCTATTTTTCCTAGAATGCACAAAGAATCATGCTTGTGCTATGAAATTTTGAAAATAATGCAAGTTTGAGAAAATATGATGTTTGCTTTGGAAAATTGAAATGCATTTAGAAAAGGACTGGAAAATGCTTGAAAATGGAATTCCTGGGAAAATCATTGAATTTTATTGGAAATCAGAATTTTGCATTGGAAAGTGATTTCTCAGGAAAATTTGAACTTTAGAAAATCGATTTTGAAATTTGGAATTGCTTTTCGGAGAAAATGGATTTGAGAATTCTGAGAAAATCTAAGAAATTCATTGGAAAATGACTTTTGAAATGGAAAATGAATTCTCAGGAAAACTGGAAAATATGAGAAAATCGATTTCTGAAAACTTGGGATTTTGAAATTTGAGAATTTTAAAACATTGGAACATCTTAATTTAAACTTGGGAAATGCTTTGAAATCTCTTTTGAAAATTCAGGATTTTGAGAAAATCAGATCCTGAGAAAAACTTACAAATTCTTTAGAAAACTGAATTTTTTGAAATTGAAATTGGAAAATGAATTTGAGAATAATGCAATTTGAATGATATAAATGAATGAATATGAATTTGAAAAGGGAATTTCAATTGAGGAATTGAGAAATCCTTTTGAAGTTTTGAAAAATGCAGTGCATTTTGAAGTTAGCCTAAGAGTGTAGGCTGAATGTGGCTAATACGAAGATCATAAATCTTGGTTTTCTTCGTATTCTGACTATGGCCATAAATACGAATCCCACCGAGTTTATAAACTCCATAAGAGCTTGTGCATGTACCATTCGTTTCAACCATAGTGAATTTGAAATAATATGCATGAATCATACATCACCTATTAAAATTTGCATAAATTAAACTATATGCAATGCAGTCCTATTCTAAGCAGAAATGTAACTCTTATTCTAAATTATTACATTTGATGTTACATTGAATTGAAATAAAATAAGAAAATCAAATCTTCTTCTTGAATATTCCTGCAAAACTAGAAAACAAGGTTAGCACAAAAATGTAGGTTTTTCTAAATTTATCCGAAAATATGAGAAATTATCAGATATTATTCAGATATAAACCTGAATTCATACCCCCTTTGATATAAACATGATAAATAATGAATAAATTTCAAAAATAAACTTGAAAATTCGAAATTGGGGTCAAAATGACCAAAATACCCCTGATGACCTTGAAATCAGGGTTTTCTAAAAGAATTTTTATAAATTTTGGAATTTTGAAAATCAAATGAAATAAATCAAACATAATATGATAAAATATGATGACATGCATGAAATTTTGGAGAATTAGAAATTAAAATTTCGAAATTTAGGTCAAAATGACCAAAATACCCCCGATAACAAGACTATGGTCTTGAAACCAGGGTTTTCTGAAATAAATTTTGCAAAATTGAAAAATATGAAATGCAAAGGAGATTGAAATTAACCCTAATATGATTCTACATGCTTATGTACATGATAAAAACCCTAAAATGGCGAAAATATCATAAAATATCGAATTTAACCTGATTTTCGCTTGATTTTCGCTTCTGAATTTAAAGATAAACTAACACATGGAGCAAATGAACTTGGAATTAAACCAAATTTAGCATGGACACTTAAAATAACCCTAAAAACAGAATGGAGCTCGAAAATCTATTTTTTTATATTTTTAAATATGAAAATTCAAATGAAAACCCTAAATTTTATGATTTTTGCCTAAAATATTGATTCTAAAGGGGATTTAGGATATCAAATTTCCATAAAAAATTCCCAAATTTTATGAGGTGATAGAGGACAGTAGGGCAAGGATATTTGCCTTTTACACTTTCTGGTTTTGACCTATGGTCGGAGCTGTACCACTCCAGAAAATCGGATCGGAATCCAGCGACTCTAGTAAATGAAGGAAACAGACAGGTTTCGGTAGAAAATGTGGGAAACATGGCAGACAGATGGAAAAATGGCTGAAATTGTGGGAAAATGTCCCTGACAAACAGAGTAAGATTTCCTATTTTTACAGAATTGGGATTTGGGTTACGGTTTGGAAAAAGGCATGCTGTTATCAGAGACCCGAATCTCTGGAATTTCTGGACATTGGAATCTGTTAGACAGAAAGAGAAAATCCGGGAAAAATAATGAAACAGATCCAAAAATTCCCCAATTTTGGAAAATGACAAGAAATTATGTTAGGAACAACTTTTATGTTGAAAGTTTTTTCAGAAGAGTTACAGATTGGATGGACTTGGTGCATTAGGGTCTGTTTATACCCTGACGAAAGAAAATCGATATTTTCTCAGGGGTCTGAGAAATCCGATTTTTTACAGAAATCAAAACTAATTATAAAAACCTCAAAATTTCTAGATCATTAGTAGATTCAATCATGAATCTACTGTAATTTTTGGAGGACGATTTGGATTTCCCATGAGGGTGGTGCCGGAGGTTCTTGTCTGCTAAAGCGCAAACTGGAAATTTAAAAAGACAGAAAACCCGATATAGAGTTTGATTTGTTTAATAGGGATGTAAAGCTCAAATGGATTTCAATTTTTTGCAGGATATCACAGACAAATAATTGTAACTATCACAAAAATTTTAGGATTTTTGAACGAAAAGTTTTATATGAAATCATAGCTAATATGGATATCTAAAATAAAACATGATGAACTATCAATTAAATTAAGCTAAATAACAAGAAACGGAGAAATGAGACTAAATGCAATACATAAAACATAAAATTTATCTCAAACATGGAATGAAACATGAAAAATTCAGGGAGACACAAATCATATTTATTTTTATGGCTATGAGAATGGAGGATCTGGTCCATTGATTGGACGGATCATTTTCCCTCAATAGCAACAACATGAAACAAGGAAAACAAATGAAAATAATAATAATAAAAAAACAAAAACAAAATGAATATCTTACCTTGGGTTAGTTTGGATCAATTGAAGGAAGATGACACCAACTGAAAAGGGATGCTTCCTTGTATATGCTGGACCAGCTATTGGGCGTGAAGGTGGTTGAAGTTGGGTAGGGGTCCGGCTAGAGGAGCTCTTGGAAGAGGTGGCTGTTGCAAGATGGAGTTCGATGATGGCTGCTGTGGAGGTGGCTGGAACTGATTGCAGAGAAGGCTTCCAAAGTGCTGCGGGTGTTGAAGTTGTGGTGGAGATGTTGGAGCTGCTATGCTGCTGTGGAGGTAGTGAAGGTGGAGCAATGGAGGTTGCTGTTGATAGCTTGAATCCGAAGGAGCTGCCAAGGAAGCACCGGCTGGGAAAGATGGGGGTGAAGGAGGAAGCTTGGTTGCTGTGGTGGCTGAAGCTAAGGTGCTGCTGGAGGTTGGAAGGCTGCTGTGGCTGTAGCAGCCAAGGAGAGAAGAAGATAGCTAAAGGGAGAGAGAGAGAAAAAGAGAGAGAGGTGCGTTAAGGGGAAAATGGGCCAGCCGTAGCCTTTTGCTCCTTTTTTTTTTTTGTTTTAGAACTTAGGTTTTAATTGGCTTTTACCTAGGGTTTAATGAAAAGGGGAAAGGGGGAGAGAACCCTTTAGGTGAATGGCTGGGCAAGAGGGAAAGGAAGGAAGGAAGAAAGGAAAGAAAGGGAAGAAAAGAAGAAAAAGAAAAGGAAGAAAAAGAAAAAGAAAAGGAAAGAAAGAAAAGGAGGGAAAAAGGAAAAGGGAAAGAAAAAATGAGAAAAAAATGGAAAGTGTGGCTGGATGTTTGGGTGACCATCTTGTGGGTCCCACCTCTCTAAAATAAAATAAAATAAAAAAATTAATAAAAACAAAAACAAACAAATAAAAAGAAACATCTTTTTTTTTTTATAAAATAGAAAAGTAAATGAATGGGCCATCTCAGAGCGAGTCCAAATTCCACTTTTGAAATTCATTTTGACGATTAGAGGGGTAAAATAGTCTTTTTAGAAAGTTTCCAGACGGAACGAGCTATTTTTGGCAATTTTTGAAACGAGCTCGGATTTTGAAGTTCAATACCTCGTTGCGAAGCAAATCCAATGTAGAGTTTAAAATTTTAATTTTGGAAGAAATCCAAATTGTTTTTCTCGAGAAAATGCTTCCAAATCTATTTTCAGACAAAACGAGCTATTTTTGGCAGTTTTTGAAACGAGCTCGGATTTTGAAGTTCAATACCCCGTTGCGAAGCAAATTCAGTGTAGAATTCAAAATTTTGAGTTTAAAATAAATCCAAATTATTTTTCTTGAGAAAATATTTCTAAATTTAGACTCCTGGGGGTAAAAATGTCAATTTTGGAAACCCAGGGTTTGAAATTGATTTTTGAAAGCTTTTAAAACTCGATCTGGATTGAAATTTATAAAACTGAAGTTCTGGACTTCGAAAATGGTATGAAATGTGATGAAATGTTATGAAATGCTGAGAAATGATATGAAATGATGAGAAATGACATGAAATGCTATGCGAAATACTAACTCTGAATGAAGAATTTTGGATGTCAGACCCCGATTGACACTTGTATCAGTTCAAAAAGTGTTAAAATTGACAAAATTTGCAAAAATGGTTGAAGAAATGATTTTCGAGCTCTGCCAAGCTAGAGTGACACTAGAAATTAGGGTTTGAGCTGGATTAAACTGAAATGAACTGGATTGAGCTGGGTTTTAGAGTTTTAGAACTCAAATGAACAGACAATGATACTGACTCAACTGACCTTTTCGACTGAATTTTCAAGAAAAGCTGCCATTTTTAGAGAAATGGTACGGAATGGTCACTGGAGCGAAGTGAATTATGAATCTGAGTTGGGTTTGAGCTATAACAAAGGTCAGTAATACTGACATGAACTAAAATCAAAGCTCGAACACTAGCTCAATTGACTGAACTCAGCTTAATTTCAGTTGAAAGAGCTGAAATGGACTAAAATGGGCTCCTAGACACTTAGAAATGATTTTGAACTGAAACTGGAACACTCGAACTTCTAGTGAGCTTAAGTTAGACTCTGGGGAATATGACTGACTATGAATGACTGACTCAGATACAATTGGCTTGGATTTGAGTGAGAAATAAGCTCATTTCTAAAAAAAATGATCTCATTTTGGCAGGAATGGTCAGAAATGGAAATGGTTTGTTCATTATGAGCTCAGATGAGCTTGAAATGACTGATATTCTAAATGTTCTAAACTAACCAACAAGCTTGGTTGACTCTGACTGATTGAGGTCCGGGATGACCTAGGGGTAAAATAGTAATTTTCCTAATAAAAATTGGTAAAATGGTGATTTTCTGAATCTGACTCAGGGTTTGACTCCTACACTGACCTAACAGGGTTGGCACTGCACGAGGAAGGTTGTTTGAGAATGGATGTGGAAAATTTGGGGTGTTTACAGATGCCCCTCTTTGCTACTAAGCCGTCTTGAGGACGAGCTTAGTGGCAAAGAAAAACACACCAAATTTTGGCTATAAAAATGCCCCAATTAGAAGGATCTGACTGGGTATGAAGAAATTAGCCCTGATGAAAATGGTAGATATGAAATGGAGAATGAAGAAGAGAAATTTACTTCAAAATAAGTGAGATTCAGGTTTTGCCCTTAACCTGGATGGGACCGGAAATACCTCGTGTAGAAACGAAGCTCAGGTTTGACCCTTAACCTGACCGGGGAATGAAATACCTCATCAGAATGAGGCTCAGGTTTGTACCCTTAACCTGACCCGGAAATGAAATACCTCATCAGAATGAGGCTCAGGTTTGTACCCTTAACCTGATTGGGCGGAAAATGAAATACCTCATCAAAGGAGGCTCAGGTTTATACCCTTATCCTGATTGGGTGGAAAATGAAATACCTCATCAAAGGAGGCTCAGGTTTGTACCCTTATCCTGATTGGGTGGAAAATGAATACCTCATCAAAGGAGGCTCAGGTTTGTACCCTTATCCTGATTGGGCGGAAAATGAAATACCTCATCAAAGGAGGCTCAGGTTTATACCCTTATCCTGATTGGGCGGAAAATGAATTACCTCATCAAAGGAGGCTCAGGTTTGTACCCTTATCCTGATTGGGCGGAAAATGAATACCTCATCAAAGGAGGCTCAGGTTTGTACCCTTATCCTGATTGGGCGATGAAAATGAATACCTCGTCAAAGGAGGCTCAGGTTTGTACCCTTATCCTGATTGGGCGGAAAATGGTAAGTTGGATGGTGAATAGGACAATTTTCTTGAAGAGGAATAAGGTGATTCTTTCAACAACACCAAAGATGACATGGCGATCCAAAGGAGCCAGGCGATTCTTTTGACAACGCAAAAGATGAATTCTTTCGACAACGCGAAAGATGGTAAAGGCGATTCTTTCAACAACGCGAAAGATGATAAGGCGATCCAAAGGAGCAAGGCGATTCTTTTGACAACGCAAAAGATGAATTCTTTCGACAACGCGAAAGATGACAAGGCGATCCAGAGGAGCAAGGCGATTCTTTTGACAACGCAAAAGATGAATTCTTTCGACAACGCGAAAGATGGTAAAGGTTACTCTCTCAAGGAGGTAAAAGGTGATATCAGGATGTGTCAAGATGGACATCGAGCTCTTCACTTCATGTCAAGATAGTAAGAAAATATTGCCAAAATGTTAAAAATTGTTTGTTGATTCAAAATGCTTGAAATTGATGTATATTGGTATGAAAATCTTTCCTCTTTTCTACCTGAAGTATTACCTCCGACTGGGCTTAACTCCGTAGAATCAAGATTTGAATTCAAATTGCTTGCAATTGGCTTTCTTTCAAGGAAGCTATCAATTTCCTTGATATGAGCAGAAAAGAGAATATTCTTGATATTGTGAGAGCAATTGGTGAAAGAATATTGATAATAGAATTTCACAAAATTAAAGAAGATTCTTTGGCAAATTTGGCAGTCTGATATCCTGGGATTCTTTTCTCATGATGATCTTTCTGCCCACTTTTTTCTTTATTGGCAGAATTAGAGCTCTCTTGGGCTTTTGGGGATTTTATTACATCATCCTTCATTTTGAAGATGTCCTGACTTTTCTCTCTCTTTTTTTTTGGAAGGGTACGTCACAAACTCCTTCATCTTGGAGATGTTCTGATCCTTCTTTTTCTCTCAGGGATTATATCGACAGTTATTGGCTTATTGGTTGGAAATCTTTTGATGATAGCAGAAATTAAATATCCTTTAGGGTTTGTCGGGAGGCTCATCGCAGTCGCCTTCATCTTGACGGTGCTCTGAACTTTCTCTGGAAGGATCCGTCACAAACTCCTTCATCTTGGAGATGATCCAAATCTTCTTTGGCCCCGGGGGTCTACTCGCCTAATTCGCCTTCATCTTGACGACAGTTGAGAGATCCCTTTTGCAGATATTTAATTGCAACTTTAGGTGATTGAGGAGATATAGGAATTGAATGGATTTTTCTGTATCACCCAGGATATTTCGACTGCTTTATTTTCCAAGAATGATCTTTAAAAATGTGCCATTGACTGCGATCAATACCGATCACTTATGGCTTTGCAACAACATTTAATTTCTTTTGCTGGCCATATCGAGGATTTATTCTTCATCCTTTTGGTCGGCCAATAGAAAGATTCTGAATTTTAAATCTTTTTTCGTGAAAGCTTTGTCCTTTCGGAAGTAATACTGAAGGTATTCTGAGGTAATGTTTTTGTGCAATAAAGATTTTGAAATCAACAAATATTTAATAACAAATTGGCAAAATTTTCTTGAAATCCTTTGTAGAAGCGAGTATTTGAAGCACAACGCAACACATCCCTGACTAAACTGAATCCTGAAAATACTTTAGTAAGAGATCAACTTTGAAAGTTAGGTTTTGTTTTGATTTACCAGCTCGAAAGCAGGATTTGTTTTGACGGACCAGCTAAAAAGCAGGATTTGTTTTGTTTTACCAGCTCAAAAGCAAGATTTGGTTTGACCGACTAGCTCGAAAGCAGGATTAGATGACCGACCAGCTCGAAAGCAGGATTTGTTTTGATTTACCAGCTCGAAAGCAGGATTTGGTTTGACGGACCAGCTGAAAAGCAGGATTTGTTTTGTTTTACCAGCTCAAAAGCAGGATTTTGTTTGACCGACCAGCTCGAAAGCAGGATTTGATGACCGACCAGCTCGAAAGCAGGATTTGTTTGCCCGACCAGCTCGAAAGCAGGATTTGATTTGACTTACCAGCTCGAAAGCAGGATTTGTTGACCGATCAGCTCGAAAGCAGGATTTGTTGACCGACCAGCTCGAAAGCAGGATTTGTTGACCGACCAGCTCGAAAGCAGGATTTGTTGACCGACCAGCTCAAAAGCAGGATTTGTTGGCCGACCAGTTCGAAAGCAGGATTTGTTGACCGACCAGCTCGAAAGCAGGATTTTGCTATTTTTGGTAAAATAGTTGACATTGATAGAGTTGTGACCCGAAGGCTTGAAAATGATAGACATTAATGAAATTGTAACCCGAAGGCTTGGAAAGTGATAAATATTGACAAAGTTGTAAATCGAAGGCAGGAGAATGACTGATGCTGGTAAGATTGTAACCTAAAGGCTTGAATTGAGAATCTGATAGAGTGGGCGGCCCAGAGGCCTGATTTATCAAATTGGATGTCCCAAAGGTTGAAATAGAGAATTAGGTGACCCAGAGGTCGAAATTAGAAATTTGGAAATTAGAAATTGGATGATTCGAAGGTCGAAATTGACATAATTGATATTGAACGTGAATTCTGATGAAAGGTCAGCGTGAAGACTGCACCTAAGAGATTGAATAACGCGACCAATGGGCAAGACACCAACACGAGTGTTAGATTTTTAAAAGGTACCAGTACGAGCACTGGATTTTGAAAACGTACCAATAGAAGCATTATGTTTTGAAAGATTACCAGTACGAATACTGGGTTTTGGAAGATTACCAGTACGAGCACTGGATTTTGAGAGATTACCAATACGAACACTGGATTTAGAAAATTTTACCAGCACGAACACTGGTTTTTGAAAATCTTACCAGCACGAACACTGGATTTTGAAAATTTACCAGCACGAACATTGGTTTTTATGAAAATTTTACCAGCACGAACACTGGATTTTTGAAAATTTTACCAGCACGAACACTGGTTTTTGAAAATCTTACCAGCACGAACACTGGATTTTGAAAATTTACCCAACTGATTCTGATGAGAGATTTTCAATCTTCATCCTCACGATGACTTAGACAACTGTCGGGGTCTCAGGATTTATCCCTTATCCTGAATGGGTAGTTTAGGTTTATCCCTTAACTTGAAGGGGAAACTCAGGTTTATCCCTTAACCTGAAGGGGAAACTCAAGTTTATCCCTTAACCTGAAGGGGAAACTCAGGTTTATCCCTTAACCTGAAGGGGAATTCGATGCAAATTGATGCAGATGAATGCAGATGAATGCGAATGAATGCATGCAAATGCAAATGAATGTAAATGGGTGCACATGCGTGCAAAATGAGAGATTTGTTTGATCCTGCCTGCATACAAGATGTTTTGAAAACAATTTTCAAAATAATGCCCCAGTGTAACTGGGAAAGAAGAATTTGACCATTGTTGAAGAAAGTATATTGAGGAATTACAAAGGATGAAATAGAGGATTTAAGTATAGAAAATTTTCAAATATTGAGCATTGATAGGGTCTGATAATTCCACACCATCGGCATTGATGAGCAGATATGAATTGCGAGGTAATGCTTCCTCGACAACATAGGGCCCTTCCGAATTCGGCGACCATTTGCCACCCGGGCGGTGCTTGAGATAGGTCGTTGATCTGATCACTAGATCATTGACTCAGAATCTCCTTTCAATGACAAATTTTGCATATTGTCAGGCTACCCTCTGCCGATATGATTAGGCATGCTTTGCTGCTCAGAGCCTTCTTTCATTGAGCAAATCAAGTTGTACCAGTCGCTGCTGCTAATACTGATCAAGCGGTAACTCCAGCAGTGATGCGAACTTCAAGGCAGGTTTCTGAACATGTAGAGGCAATACTACTTCAGTTCCGTAGACAAGTTCTGACAGAGTAGCATTAATTGGAGTTCGAATGGTGGTTCTGTATGCCCCTAATGCATCATGGATCTTCTCATGCCAGTCACGGCCTATTTTCAAAGTTCGCTCCAGGATTCTAATCAGAATTTTATTGGCGGCATATGCCTGACCATTCCTTTGAGGATAATAGGGAGCGGAGAAATGATGCTGAATTCTGAACTTCGAGCCAAATGTCCTTATTCTCTCATTCTTGAAATGACTATCATTGTTTGACACGATATCGTGCGGTATGCCGAAACAACAAAGGATATTCTTGTGGATGAATGAGACCACGTGTCGACCTTCTACTGTACACAAAGTGATAGCTTTGACCCATTTAATAAAACATTCTGTTGGGGCAAGAAAATATTTGTAGTTGTCTGAAGCAGAAGGAGTGATGGGGCCCACAACATCAAAGATCCACATAGAAAACGGCCATGGAAAGATAACATATTGCAAATATGTTGATGACGCATGAACGAACGATGCATGTATCTGGCATAGAGCACACTTCTTCACAAAATGGTAGCAATCTTGTAGCATAGTCTTCCAATAATATCCCGCCCAGATGATTTGCTTGATAAGAGTTTGGTAGCCGACGTGACCACCGTAAATGCCTTAGTATACCTCTCACACGACTTCTTTGGCTTCAACTTCGTCTAGGCATCTGGAATATTCAGAACTGAATTCACGATAATAGAGGACATCAACGAGAATAAAATATCTAGCAGACACACGCCGAATCACTTGTTGCTCTTGCCAGTGATATTCTGAGAGAAGGAGACAAATGTCTTCTCCTTGATGGGAGCCTTTCTGAGACTGTCTTCAGTTTGCTCAGACATCATTCTAATCATCATTTTCTTAAACATCTGATATGTAGTCGGATCAATGTCATCCCTATCATTCATACTTTGTCTTCTGGCAGATCTTGAAGAATCCATTTCTTCTTGCCTGCTTCTAAAATCACTGATGCCCTGATACAGTGGTGTCTTCTTGCTTGATCTGATCTGAACCACTTGGGAATACTAATGCTCTCTGCAGAATGGATGATTAAATTTTGATGATGAAGATTCAGGATAGAAATGAATATAGAAAAAATATTTGATGAGAATTTGGTAGACAATTGGAAGAACATCCTATTACTAGGGATTGGGTTGCCGCTGGAGTCATGACAATTATGTTGTCATTCTTTGCAAGGAGAACGAACAACTGCAAATATGCCTTGTCACCTAGGCGAGGTCGTCAAACCATGAAAATTGAAGGTTTTTTTTTTTTTTTTATTGAAGGAAATTTTTGATTGCATCAATAGTAGTCTTGAGAAAAAGGGGGCATATAGACAGTCTGCCACCACTCTTAATGATCAGTAGAGACACAAGGACTGGAGAAATAAGTGAGAATGATGAAAGAATCTCAGTCATATTTGGCAGAATGGTATGTTCCGGACCACTGCACTGATACAAGGTTGAACTCTAGCATAACCCCTGATAGTAGTCGAGCTTCTACGCACTTCTGTCTCTGAGAAAATTGTCTGACACATCACTCTGAATAGTAGTAGGTACAGGAAAATGGGCTGAGTAGCTTGAATCTGCTTGCCATACACATATGTATATCTGGGAAGAAAGCGAGCCCTTCAGTGCATATGACCATCGCATACTGAATTCTTTCTTGAGTTGTTCTAGATAATGAGCTGACTTCTGTAAATGCCCCATACTGTCGGTAGATCTCGATCAGTTTCACATAGTCATTTCCATTTTCTTCAATCAGTGGCAAAGACTTGCGTCCTGTCATGCGAGCTACAGCATCTTTAGGGTCCAGACTCTTGACATTGATAAAAAAAAAATTTGTTGCTCCAATGGATCTCCAGGCTGACCGCCTGGTTCGGGCAGTCCCATAATCTCTGAAAATTCATCCAATAGTAATGTCATCTCGCCCCACGGGAACCAGAATATGCAAGTGCGCAGATTCCACTGCTCTGCCAGTGCATGGATCAGATTGTCGTTGACTGTCAACTTTCCCACTGCAAATGCTAGGTCCAATCCGCAATCGCTCAAGTGGTCCGAAACATACGAGAGAAGTTTTTGAACCAGACATAATACCACCGGGGGAAGAAGAGTCCGGTGCTAAGAGATCGATGCTCAGGAAGACTTTGTCGCACCTCGTAGGAGATGTGACCCTCAGGAAAAACAGAATCGAGCTGACTGGATGCCATTGGACTGAAAGACAAGAAGACTGGAATTAGACTTTGGAAAAATACAAGAAATTTGAAAATTGCAGGCAGGATAAAATGAAAGCTGGAAATTCGAAGTCTAGAGGAACGAAAAAATGGAAAATCTCCTGGAGTTTTGAAGGAAAAGGTGGATAATTTAGAAAAATCGTCCAGGGTTTTTTGAGAAAAAGGAGATATTTCATAAAAATGAAAAATGAGGTATTTTGGAAAATTGTTCGGTATTTTGGAAAAACTGAAAAAAATAAGGCGAAAATGAATATCATACATTCAATTACAAACAATTATGCACATACAACAATCCCTAAGAAGCCAACTCTAAATGCATTGATTTTGAAAGAGCTTTTAGGACACTAATCCTGACTCTAGGCTCAGATCAACTGTGTCCAATCATGCTATGCCGATATACTCGAGCCGAGTTTCGATGTACGTGGCATAAAACTCATCTCCGGGTCTAGGCTTGTGTTTTCCCAACATCCTTGAGCGCCTGCCGATATACGTTGGACTATGGCCCTTGGTACGTGGCAGGGGGGCGTTAGCCCAAATAAGTGGCCCAGTTGTGAGGCTCTGTCCCGAACTATGGTTCTGGAAGAGAGCCCAGCAACGTGAAGACCGGGTAGACATAGGTGGGGTGGTTTTTGAAATATGATCACATGCAGGCAAACAGAGGGCTCTAAGTCCTAAAGAGATAGAATTTTGAAATTTTTTGAAGAAGCAAACATTGTTTTCATACAAGTCCTAGATTGAGGAGTGTAGTATTTTAGACCTAAGTCTAAGTGAGCATGCATAATTCTCCTCAATATGGTCCTACCAAACCATGCCTAGTCAACATGCAATCCATGTCAGCTGGGTTCAAGTCTAGGCTCCTAGGTTCACATGATATCAGGAATTAAAGCTGACATTCCATAGAACATAATTTTGACAATTGGGCTAAGTTAAAGCACATAATTGATCAGACGAGGACAGGTCGCATCTCGGTCGCCAAACCTGTTATCATCGCAAAAAAAATTTCCTCTCTCTTGCGAGAGAGAAACAAATTTCGCGAGTCAAACTCGACCAAAGTTCTGAAAATGGTTTTGAAAATTACTCGCCTCCGTTTTGAAAATTTTTGGGAAAATTCCGTGGAATGGGATCCGCCTGTCGGTACGAGGTTCAACCGTTCCTGGCGCCTTTACCAGGGGTAATTGAACCAAGGATCAATTACGTGCTTTAACTCGACTCAAATAGCTAAATTATGCTCTATTTTTCCTAGAATGCACAAAGAATCATGCTTGTGCTATGAAATTTTGAAAATAATGCAAGTTTGAGAAAATATGATGTTTGCTTTGGAAAATTGAAATGCATTTAGAAAAGGACTGGAAAATGCTTGAAAATGGAATTCCTGGGAAAATCATTGAATTTTATTGGAAATCAGAATTTTGCATTGGAAAGTGATTTCTCAGGAAAATTTGAACTTTAGAAAATCGATTTTGAAATTTGGAATTGCTTTTCGGAGAAAATGGATTTGAGAATTCTGAGAAAATCTAAGAAATTCATTGGAAAATGACTTTTGAAATGGAAAATGAATTCTCAGGAAAACTGGAAAATATGAGAAAATCGATTTCTGAAAACTTGGGATTTTGAAATTTGAGAATTTTAAAACATTGGAACATCTTAATTTAAACTTGGGAAATGCTTTGAAATCTCTTTTGAAAATTCAGGATTTTGAGAAAATCAGATCCTGAGAAAAACTTACAAATTCTTTAGAAAACTGAATTTTTTGAAATTGAAATTGGAAAATGAATTTGAGAATAATGCAATTTGAATGATATAAATGAATGAATATGAATTTGAAAAGGGAATTTCAATTGAGGAATTGAGAAATCCTTTTGAAGTTTTGAAAAATGCAGTGCATTTTGAAGTTAGCCTAAGAGTGTAGGCTGAATGTGGCTAATACGAAGATCATAAATCTTGGTTTTCTTCGTATTCTGACTATGGCCATAAATACGAATCCCACCGAGTTTATAAACTCCATAAGAGATTGTGCATGTACCATTCGTTTCAACCATAGTGAATTTGAAATAATATGCATGAATCATACATCACCTATTAAAATTTGCATAAATTAAACTATATGCAATGCAGTCCTATTCTAAGCAGAAATGTAACTCTTATTCTAAATTATTACATTTGATGTTACATTGAATTGAAATAAAATAAGAAAATCAAATCTTCTTCTTGAATATTCCTGCAAAACTAGAAAACAAGGTTAGCACAAAAATGTAGGTTTTTCTGAATTTATCCGAAAATATGAGAAATTATCAGATATTATTCAGATATAAACCTGAATTCATACCCCCTTTGATATAAACATGATAAATAATGAATAAATTTCAAAAATAAACTTGAAAATTCGAAATTGGGGTCAAAATGACCAAAATACCCCTGATGACCTTGAAATCAGGGTTTTCTAAAAGAATTTTTATAAATTTTGGAATTTTGAAAATCAAATGAAATAAATCAAACATAATATGATAAAATATGATGACATGCATGAAATTTTGGAGAATTAGAAATTAAAATTTCGAAATTTAGGTCAAAATGACCAAAATACCCCCGATAACAAGACTATGGTCTTGAAACCAGGGTTTTCTGAAATAAATTTTGCAAAATTGAAAAATATGAAATGCAAAGGAGATTGAAATTAACCCTAATATGATTCTACATGCTTATGTACATGATAAAAACCCTAAAATGGCGAAAATATCATAAAATATCGAATTTAACCTGATTTTCGCTTGATTTTCGCTTCTGAATTTAAAGATAAACTAACACATGGAGCAAATGAACTTGGAATTAAACCAAATTTGGCATAGACACTTAAAATAACCCTAAAAACAGAATGGAGCTCGAAAATCTATTTTTTTTATATTTTTAAATATGAAAATTCAAATGAAAACCCTAAATTTTATGATTTTTGCCTAAAATATTGATTCTAAAGGGGATTTAGGATATCAAATTTCCATAAAAAATTCCCAAATTTTATGGGGTGATAGAGGACAGTAGGGCAAAGATTTTTTCCTTTTACACTTTCTGGTTTTGACCTATGGTCGGAGCTGTACCACTCCGGAAAATCGGATCGGAATCCGGCGACTCTAGTAAATGAAGGAAACAGACAGGTTTCGGTAGAAAATGTGGGAAAAATGGCAGACAGATGGGAAAATGGCTGAAATTGTGGGAAAATGTCCCTGACAAACAGAGTAAGATTTCCTATTTTTACAGAATTGGGATTTGGGTTACGGTTTGGAAAAAGGCATGCTGTTATCAGAGACCCAAATCTCTGGAATTTCTGGACATTGGAATCTGTTAGACAGAAAGAGAAAATCCGGGAAAAATAATGAAACAGATCCAAAAATTCCCCAATTTTGGAAAATGACAAGAAATTATGTTAGGAACAACTTTTATGTTGAAAGTTTTTGCAGAAGAGTTACAGATTGGATGGACTTGGTGCATTAGGGTCTGTTTATACCCTGACGAAAGAAAATCGATATTTTCCCAGGGGTCTGAGAAATCCGATTTTTTACAGAAATCAAAACTAATTATAAAAACTTCAAAATTTCCAGATCATTAGTAGATTCAATCATGAATCTACTGTGATTTTTGGAGGACGATTTGGATTTCCCATGAGGGTGGTGCCGGAGGTTCTTGTCTGCTAAAGCGCAAACTGGAAATTTAAAAAGACAGAAAACCCGATATAGGGTTTGATTTGTTTAATAGGGATGTAAAGCTCAAATGGATTTCAATTTTTTGCAGGATATCACAGACAACTAATTGTAACTATCACAAAAATTTTAGGATTTTTGAACGAAAAGTTTTATATGAAATCATAGCTAAAGTGGATATCTAAAATAAAACATGATGAACTATCAATTAAATTGAGCTAAATAACAAGAAACGGAGAAATGAGACTAAATGCAATACATAAAACATAAAATTTATCTAAAACATGGAATGAAACATGAAAAATTCAGGGAGACACAAATCATATTTATTTTTATGGCTATGAGAATGGAGGATCTGGTCCATTGATTGGACGGATCATTTTCCCTCAATAGCAACAACATGAAACAAGGAAAACAAATGAAAATAATAATAATAAAAAAACAAAAACAAAATGAATATCTTACCTTGGGTTAGTTTGGATCAATTGAAGGAAGATGACACCAACTGAAAAGGGATGCTTCCTTGTATATGCTGGACCAGCTATTGGGCGTGAAGGTGGTTGAAGTTGGGTAGGGGTCCGGCTAGAGGAGCTCTTGGAAGAGGTGGCTGTTGCAAGATGGAGTTCGATGATGGCTGCTGTGGAGGTGGCTAGAACCGATTGCAGAGAAGGCTTCCAAAGTGCTGGGGGTGTTGAAGTTGTGGTGGAGATGTTGGAGCTGCTATGCTGCTCTGGAGCTGGTGAAGGTGGAGCAATGGAGGTTGCTGTTGATAGCTTGAATCCGAAGGAGCTGCCAAGGAAGCACCGGCTGGGAAAGATGGGGGTGAAGGAGGAAGCTTGGTTGCTGTGGTGGCTGAAGCTAAGGTGCTGCTGGAGGTTGGAAGGCTGCTGTGGCTGTAGCAGCCAAGGAGAGAAGAAGATAGCTAAAGGGAGAGAGAGAGAAAAAGAGAGAGAGGTGCGTTAAGGGGAAAATGGGCCAGCCGTAGCCTTTTGCTCCTTTTTTTTTTTGTTTTAGAACTTAGGTTTTAATTGGCTTTTACCTAGGGTTTAATGAAAAGGGGAAAGGGGGAGAGAACCCTTTAGGTGAATGGCTGGGCAAGAGGGAAAGGAAGGAAGGAAGAAAGGAAAGAAAGGGAAGAAAAGAAGAAAAAGAAAAGGAAGAAAAAGAAAAAGAAAAGGAAAGAAAGAAAAGGAGGGAAAAAGGAAAAGGGAAAGAAAAAATGAGAAAAAAATGGAAAGTGGGGCTGGATGTTTGGGTGACCATCTTGTGGGTCCCACCTCTCTAAAATAAAATAAAATAAAAAAATTAATAAAAACAAAAACAAACAAATAAAAAGAAACATCTTTTTTTTTTATAAAATAGAAAAGTAAATGAATGGGCCATCTCAGAGCGGGTCCAAATTCCACTTTTGAAATTCATTTTGACGATTAGAGGGGTAAAATAGTCTTTTTAGAAAGTTTCCAGACGGAACGAGCTATTTTTGGCAATTTTTGAAACGAGCTCGGATTTTGAAGTTCAATACCTTGTTGCGAAGCAAATCCAATGTAGAGTTTAAAATTTTAATTTTGGAAGAAATCCAAATTGTTTTTCTCGAGAAAATGCTTCCAAATCTATTTTCAGACAAAACGAGCTATTTTTGGCAATTTTTGAAACGAGCTCGGATTTTGAAGTTCAATACCCCGTTGGGAAGCAAATTCAGTGTAGAATTCAAAATTTTGAGTTTAAAATAAATCCAGATTATTTTTCTTGAGAAAATATTTCCAAATTTAGACTCCTGGGGGTAAAAATGTCAATTTTGGAAACCCAGGGTTTGAAATTGATTTTTGAAAGCTTTTAAAACTCGATCTGGATTGAAATTTATAAAACTGGAGTTCTGGACTTCGAAAATGGAATGAAATGTGATGAAATGTTATGAAATGCTGAGAAATGATATGAAATGATGAGAAATGACATGAAATGCTATTCGAAATGATAACTCTGAATGAAGAATTTTGGATGTCAGACCCCGATTGACACTTGTATCAGTTCAAAAAGTGTTAAAATTGACAAAATTTGCAAAAATGGTTGAAGAAATGATTTTCGAGCTCTGCCAAGCTAGAGTGACACTAGAAATTAGGGTTTGAGCTGGATTAAACTGAAATGAACTGGATTGAGCTGGGTTTTAGAGTTTTAGAACTCAAATGAACAGACAATGATACTGACTCAACTGACCTTTTCGACTGAATTTTCAAGAAAAGCTGCCATTTTTAGAGAAATGGTACGGAATGGTCACTGGAGCGAAGTGAATTATGAATCTGAGTTGGGTTTGAGCTATAACAAAGGTCAGTAATACTGACATGAACTAAAATCAAAGCTCGAACACTAGATCAATTGACTGAACTCAGCTTAATTTCAGTTGAAAGAGCTGAAATGGACTAAAATGGGCTCCTGGACACTTAGAAATGATTTTGAACTGAAACTGGAACACTCGAACTTCTGGTGAGCTCAAGTTAGACTCTGGGGAATATGACTGACTATGAATGACTGACTCAGATACAATTGGCTTGGATTTGAGTGAGAAATAAGCTCATTTCTAAAAAAAATGATCTCATTTTGGCAGGAATGGTCAGAAATGGAAATGGTTTGTTCATTGTGAGCTCAGATGAGCTTGAAATGACTAATATTCTAAATGTTCTGAACTAACCAACAAGCTTGGTTGACTCTGACTGACTGAGGTCCGGGATGACCTAGGGGTAAAATAGTAATTTTCCTAATAAAAATTGGTAAAATGGTGATTTTCTGAATCTGACTCGGGGTTTGACTCCTACACTGACCTAACAGGGTTGGCACTGCGCGAGGAAGGTTGTTTGAGAATGGATGTGGAAAATTTGGGGTGTTTACAAGGGCATGCTGCAAAACCTTGGAAAGGTGCTGTATAAGGATGGATGCCTTCTGGTAAGACTTAGCAATATCTAGTGAGTACAACTCCACAACAGAATCAGCAAGAAACTAGATATGTTTTATGTTTTCCGGTTCAACAAATTTGGAGTGTGCCAAAAATGTTCTGTACATGTTCGTTAGGAAGGAATCATAGCAATCTGAATTTAACTGCAGAACCATTCTTCGGATGAGTAAGAATGCTGCCAAAGAGACTCTCCCTCCTCCAGTTGCCCATAGGTGGATGGCAATCTGCAATCACCTCACATATGAGATAATAAAAATCCATTAAGTGATAAGTTATTAGACATTCATCACAAGAATGCCCTTGCAATAGCCGAGTGTAACAACAACGGTTCAAATCAATCTCATGTATAATGATAATAAGTTAACTGTAGGGGTTCCAATCTATGTGACCTCCGGGCAGATTAAGTACACCTCTTCCCATGTGATGGACAAGCACTTTGAGACAAACAAGGAAAAAACCTTTCTCAAAATATGAATTATTATGAAATAATAGATGCAAACACCTAAAAAGGGTTTTCCATCTGCAATAAATGAATTTTGTGAAATAACCACATTTGCTCATTAAAAAATTTAGCACTGAAACCCCTTTTTCCCTACGTCTTTCCTCATAAAGAAAACTTTTCTCCCAAAGAAATACCAAATATATCCTTTCTGCTGTACCAGCAGGATCATGCAATATAGATCCTGGAAACTTCATTGCATTTAAAAGAAGTCTCACGATTTTGCCGTAGAAATGGCCTAATGTAATGAACAAAGCATAAAACTAAAAAACAAGCATGTTTTTTGGAAAAACACAGACATGACCACGTCAGCACACAAATACAAGCATGCACATGGATAGCATGGGGCACATCCGTGCATGTTTACGCATACATATGCATATCTTTTGCTTCTCAATAGATTCTAGCTTGTTCAACAACAGTTACCTTGCTAAGCCTTTGTAGCAAAACCGGAAATGCAACTAAAAATATAACTGAATCTCTGAGCCGAGAAAGGACGAAGACAATTACCTGTGTATCTGTAGCCTGAGTCAGAAGATACAATGTACTTTTGATGTAAGACTTAACCAGTGGTTTCACTGAGGCCCATTTTGAAGTATTTTGCAAGCTCAGTACAGTGTCCTTGCAACCAGAGCTTGACATTCCCAATAATCTTCGGAATATACTGTCTGCTTCATGAAGCACAATTAACAAAACCTTGCAGAAAGCTGCTCTTGTCTGAATCTTGTATAATAGAGCATCAGAGTTATCACTTCCATAATGGCATGCAACCCAAAATCCATTTAACAGATTAGGAAGCACAGAGATGTTTTGTTGATTCATGATCTGTTGGCACCATGAATCAATGGGGAAACTTGTGAGGATTTTATGTTCACATAAACTTGAATTTTCCCCGGTTTTGTTGTTGCTGCTCTCATTTGGTTCACCTTCATCATCTGAAAGCTGTCATGTGAAGGCTAACAAAGTAAGCAACACATAAAAGTTGAGAATAAGTGAACACAGGAAAGAAAAAATCAAGAAATAGCCCAAATAATGGCATAAAAAAGAATAAACAATATTTTAGAAATTTTTATATCACAGTAGTATAAAATATAAATCAATGATCAACAAGCAATAAAATAGGTAGACATGCATTATATAAATATAAAAAATATATATTATCATAGTCACAAATATCGGTCTCGGACATATCTTAGCAAGGCAATTTCTCTAGGTTTGGTTGATAAATATAAACTTGGTGCTTAAAAAATTTTTAAAAACAGTAGCAATAAGTGAGAAAAGCAACACATAATACAAAAAATAAGTAAAAAAACAAAAGAAAGAAGAAAAACATAGTTAAGATATAATTAAAAGTAAAAGGCAACTTATAATATCATGATATTATCACGATAATATCATGACATATATAAATTTATGATATTTTTAAAATATTGTGATATTTTGCCTTTAATATCGTTTTATGAATTTACAACTATATTCTCCCTTCTTATGTTAAATCACATATGAGACTTATGTATCATATGTGTATTACATTTAGTGTGGTTCCCCCTCTTTGTATTTATGTGTACATTTCATTTTTTCAGGGGTACTTATGGATTTTAGCATTAGTTAGTGGTAAGCTTAGTTGTCAAAGGTGGTGCCTAGGCATAAGCCTAGGTCGGTATTGTTTTTTCCGTTGACTGTTATCAACATGTATAAAAGGGGGAAAAGGGTCATTTTTCCCCTTTTTTCGCTCCGTTCTCTCTCCTTTCTCTCGCTAGGGCAGAGCCGAAGAAGGTCAACCTTCTCCTCCCTCTACAGGTACCGCTACCTCTCTCTCTCTCTCTCTTAAAAGTTGTACTCTCCATATGAACCTTATAAACAAAGGTAAGTGAAGAAAAAGAATTAAAGTATTCTAATAATGTGTTCAGAGTTTCAAGCTGTTGGTGCCACAATTTTCTTCATCATATTTTGGGACATTATTTGGTAGCATTTTGTTTAACATTTCACATTTTGTTTAACATTTTTAAACTGTCCTTTTGAGTTCACACTTCACAGTTTGGGCTGGCTCCGTGGTGTGATTCCAATGATGTGAGTGTGATATATTTGATCAGAATATAAATCTAGAAAGATCAAATGCTCAGTGATGGCTTGCCTATAAAAAAAAAGAGTGATGAAGCAAACTGTTGGGTGTCATATTTGTACTAAATAGACATTATCGGTTTATTAGGATCACTTTATACTAAGGTTGCCAGACTAGGAAACGGAAGCGGGAAACAATACAGAAAGCGGAAGCGAGAAGCAATGCATTTTAAAATATATAGGAAGCGGGAAGCGAAGAATAAATAAAAGAAATATATGAATTGAATGAAAATCAAAATGAAACACAAATAAAAACTAAAATAAAAGTGACGAATATTAAATTTCATGTTTTTCTAGTGTAAGAATTAAATGTATAACAAAATCTAAAAATGATGACTACCAATTTAGAGAAAGCACATGGAAGTGAGTGAGAAAAGTGAGAGAAAACACATAAAAAACAAGAAAAGTTGAGTAAGAGAACATATAAGAAGAATAGATGAGGCGTGTGGAAAGCATAGGAGAAGCATGGGGGAATCGAGGTTCTCATCAAGTTTCGGAAGCGAGGAGTATCACACTTCTGAAGCGAGTTTCCAGGAAGCGAGCTTCCCACCTATCTAAGAAGCTTCCGGTAGCTCTGCTTTATACACCAGTGTAAAGAGTATCTCCATGAAATTGGGATCAATGCTGCCATGAATAATATTTTCATCTATGTTGTGGCAGTTATGTTTTTCTCTTATAAACCAAACATTTTTGCTTGTTGGCTTTTGTAAATTTCCTTTTGACTTTTTCTCTAAATTACTGATTCTATGAAAGAAAACCAATCATTTTTTGAAAATCCCCTACAAATTCCCGTGCGGACAAGTTAGAAATTCTTCTAAAAAGATTTACTGTGATCCGAACAAATCTCAGCCACACTCCAATTTTTGTTACTGGCTATTTCCAATGTTGCATGTGTGGGCACAGATATACATTTGTTAGGGTATAAGTGCACAGATAAACATTTGTTTGGGTATAAGTTCACAGATCTCATCTTGGGCAGTCAATGGGCCGGATCCATGTCTGGTATCTGACTGAGCCCAAACCCAAACATCAGGATAGGCATAAAATAATGACCAGAACCCAACTCAAATTAGGTTTAACTATGTTTTTTGGGGGACATTTTAAAAAAAACACCTAAATTTTGGTTGATTATAAAAAACACATCTAAGTTTTCAATATTGTTAAAAACACACCTAAACTTTTTTATAGTTAATAAAAAACCTAGGGTTTGCTCATGTTAAAGTTGTCATTAAATGTGTGCTGCAATTACAAAAAAAAACTTAAGGTTTTTTTTATTATGAATTCATATTTTGCTGATATGTTATTTGTTGCTTACTCCTTTTTATTTAGCAAATTTAGATGTTGCCTTTTTTTAGATTCTTATCATTTTTTGGAACAATGGAAGGGGGCTTCATCTGCAAGTGCTAGTAGGTCCACATTTTCAAATTTGGAACATATTCAGAACTTTAAGAGAAAATCAGGTGATCCAGCATGGGAGTGAGCCTATATTAAGGATAAACAAGATCTGAATTCTGTGACATACCTTAAATGTTGAACTTATAAAGGATGTATATATAAAATAAAACGACATCTACTTGGGATTGGAAGAAAAGTGAAGGCTTATGATAAAACAATTGCAGAAATCAAGCAAGTACTTTCTAAGTACATGGAGGAATCAAAGAAGAATAGAGATGAAAAAAATAAGAGAGAGACAGTTAATATATACGAAAGAAATGAAAGTTTATTCTCAGCTTCCGATTATGACGAAGGACGTGAATGCAGTTTCATAAATGGAGGGGAGTAGTACATTCGGCTTTAGACTAAAAGGGCTATGGATCTATACTTTCAAAGTGATTCAACAGAGAAAGGAAGGCAAGCAAGCAAACAAACTATGTTTGAAAATTGCTTCAAAAAGGAAAAAAGAGAAACAGTGTACGAGTACATTAATAGGTGATTTTATGATGGTGGAATACCTTTTAATACAGCGAAGTTGCCTTCATTTTACAGTATGATTGAAGCTATAGGCCAATTTGAACCAGGGATGAAGCCTCCATCATATCACGAGTTGCGAGAACTACTTTTGAATAAAGAAATAAAGAAAATGAAGGAGTTCTTGGACCAATACAAAGTGCATTGGTCCAAACATGGATACAAAAGGGTGTACACTCATTAACTTTTTTGTTAATTGCCTTTTGGGAACAATGTTTTTGAAATCAGTTGATGCATCAAATGAAGTAAAAGATGCAAATTTGCTTTTTGCATTGTTGAATGATATTGTTGAAGTTTGGGAGGAGAATATGGTTCAAGTTGTTATTGATAATACCTCAAACTATGTGAAAGCAGGTAAATTATTTATGGATAAGAGAAAGCATTTAGTTTGGACTCTTTGTGTTGCACATTGTATAGATATGATGTTGGAATATATAGGATAATTGAAAGAGTTGAAGAACATTTCCGGAAAAGCAAGGCAATTGGTGGTATTCATTACAAACATTCTCAAGTGTTGAGTATGATGAGAGCACACACACAAAAGGACTTAGATAGGCCTGCAGTGACAAAATTTGCCATTTTTTTACTCTAGAAAGCATATATAATTGGAAAAAATGCCTAAAGTTCATATTTCTTAGAGATGATTGGGAAAAAAATAGTTTTTCAAAAACGTCAGTTGGTAAAAGATGTGAAAGCATGATTTTGAGTTCAAAATTTTAGAAGAGAGTGAGTTGTGCTATGAAAACAACGGCCCCCTTGTTTGACATGCTTCGATTGGTTGATAGAGATGAAAAGCCTGCTATGGGTTACATCTACAAGAAAATGGATCGTGGAAAGGAACAAATAAAAGTATAATTATAAATTAATTTTTTTGTATTCTACTAATTGTAAATTACATTTTATCTTAGCTTCTATAATGGTTACTTTCAATTCTTTTACTTAGTAGGTAAATGTGTGTGATGATAAACAAATATACGGCTGGGTTTGGGAGATAATCGATAAAAGGTGGAGCAATCAATTGCACAAACCTTTGCGTGCAACAAACCTATATTTGAATCCAGCCATATATTATAAGTATAAAAATATCGAGTCCAATGAGGAGATAAAGAATGACTTATATGATTGTGTCAATCGTCTTGTTCAAAGCGAAGAGGATCGAGACACACTACTAGACCAACTCATAAGATATAGAACTGCTATTGGGCCTTTTGGAATGGAGTTAGCAGAGAGGAAGAAGAAAGTGTAAACCAGAGTTACCGGAAGCGCCTAGGTAAAAGGAGAAGCGCGCTTCGGAAGCACGAAACGTCGCACTTCCGAAATGTGTGGGGAAGCATCCCCCTTTTTAGGGAAGCGCGCTTCCCCCACGCTTCCCCATTTTTTCATTTTTTTGCTTCCCCTCGCTTCCGGTTCGCTTCCTTGGTCGCTTCCGAGACGGTTCATAATTTTCTTCTTAGTGGTCCCACGCTTCCCCGCTTCCTAAATTTTTGAAAGTGTCTCGCTTCCCGCTTCCGCTTCTCGTATCGTTTCCCGCTCCCGCTTCCTTGACTAGTAACGCTGGTGTAAACCCTAGGTAAGATGATTAAATTTCATATAACCCCTTTTGCATTATTTTTATAACTTATATACAGTTGAGAGTTATTATCGTGAGGGGTTTATTGGAAATCAGAAAAGTTATCAGTTGGTCTTGTTTATATTTTAACTTTTAATGGTCTCTTTTGTAATTTTCTTTATTGACCCTAATCACTACTTAAGGGTGATTAGGGCTAATCGTGAAGGTACTTTTCTATCTTTTCTCAAACCAAGTTTCAACATGGTATCAAAGCCTCTCGTTCTTGGGAGAATCTAACGCCTAGGCTGAATTTCTTTCTTCCCTCTTTATCATAGTTTTTTTCTTTCTTCTTCTCTCCTCCTAGCCTATATCTAGTTTGTTCGATCTTCCTTCTGATCGAACCCTAGGTTCTTTCCTCAGTCTCACGACCTGGGATCTGACTAGTTCTACACAATATGCAGATCTGATCAGACACCCTAGATCGTGTGTTCCTCTTTTGCTCCTTGTTGATGACGCCTCAGTAATATTGATGGATCGTGGTGCATCAGATCTACCATCATGTGGAGATTGCGTGGAGCAGATCTGACATCATGATCGTGTTGCATCAGATCAACAATCATTTTGTGATTGGGTGGAGCAGATGTGAGATCGTGCAGTAATTGGATGTCGTGTAGCGTGGAGCGTTGATGTTGGATCCGATCTGAATGGTGTGGCTGACTGACTGTTGCTCGTATCAGAGTCGTGTTGATGTGGTAGGTGTTAAATCTGTAGTGCTTGCTGTCGTTGGAATCAGATTTGCTCGTATCAGAGTCGTGTTGATGTGGTAGGCGTTAAATCTGTACTGCTTGCTGTTGTTGGAATCAGATTTAATCAGATCTGATTAATTTTTGTTGAAGTTCAGACATGAAATCAATTTTTGTCATCTAAAATTAATTTTTATAGTGGTGATCAGATTTATTATCTTGCTGGTGGCGTCTGTGATATATATATATATATATATATAAATATATATATATATATATATATATATATATATTGCAAGACAAGGATTTTATTTCAGTTGGAATCTATTTCTTTACTATCAGTTTGCTCGTGATTACTTTCTGGTTATTATTATTATCCGGCTCATTAGCTAGCTACTGTCAGCAGTGAAATACCATGGCTGAAATAAAGTCCAGTGATGGTGAACAAAGGTTTGAAGTGTCTGCAGAGTACAAAGCTTTTGCTAATCCCTTCTCTTATGGGTCGTCCGTAAAGCTGGACGACAATAATTATAAAAGGTGGTCGAGGACTTTTATGATGTCTGTGTCAGGACATCGTCGAAAACATATTTTGTTAAAAAAGGAACCAACAGAGAAAACTAGGAAATATGCCACATGACAGGAAGATAATGACATTGTTATGTCTTGGATTATGAACAGTGTTCAGCCACATATTGCAGACGACTTAATTTACTATTCTACTGCAAAGGAGATGTGGGATTCATTACGTGACATGTACTCTCAAGACAAAAATGTCAGTAGAATTTTGTAAGTTGAGCAAGAGATATTTCAGTTGCAGCAGGGTGATCAGAATCTTTCCCAATATTATGCATCAGTTAAATCAGCCTATAAAAGGCTCAACTCTGTTCGTCCTCCCTGCTGCACTAATCATAAAACCCATCAGGAGTAGACTATGGTGGCTCGTTTTCTATCAGGATTATCTCCAGATTACTCAGTAGCCAAGGTGCAAATGCTTACTAGCTGAGAGATCCCTACTCTAGTTGATGCCTACAACCGGTTAAGTAGTCTTGCTGTTACCCTTCCTCCGCCTCATGGAGACTCTCAGACTTCAGCTCTTGTTGTCACTGGTGAAGGAGGGCATGGTTTACCTAGTTCTTCCAGAGGCAGAGGTCGTGGAAGAGGCAGTGGAGGTCGTAGCAGGCTTCAGTGTACATATTGTGGCAAGCAAGGGCACCTTGAGGATTGTTGTTGGGATAAGAACCCTAGAAGTCGCCCTCAGAGCTCATTATCATTCCCCAAAGCAACAACTCCGGTTGTCTCTTCCATCACTGAACCTGTGCCTACTTCTTCAACCAATACGATTACTCTCAGTCGTGCAGAATATGATCAGCTTCTTTCTCAGAGTTCTGCATTTGTGTCTGCCTCTATTGCAGTGACTGATGTGGCATGCTCTGCGGGTACTCAGTTAGATGATGGAGGTAAGATATGGATTATTGATTCTGGCGCCTCTCAACACTTTTGTGGAGATTCACATAGTTTCTCTACACTGGTTCATACATCTTTCCCTCGTCATGTTAAATTGGCAGATGGTAGATTATCCCTAATGGTGGGGCAAGGAGATGTGCATTTTACCCCTACATTACAGATTCAATATGTTCTCCATGCTCCACAGTTTCCTAAGAATTTATTATCCGTAAGCCAGCTTACAAAAGAACTAAATTGTCGAGTTATATTTGACCCGGGTTCTTGTGTATTTCAGGATTTGCTGTCTGGGAAGAAGATTGGTGGAGGCCATGAGGAGGGAGGTGTTTATATCTTACACAACCTGTTGGAGTAGCAACTTCGTGTGTGGAATCGAGTTCTAATTCCTACCAATGGCGTCTCAGATTGGGTCATCCTTCTCTTTCCAAGCTTCAAAGAGTCATTCCACAGGTCTCTCCTACAGCGTCCTTTCAGTGTGAAGCATGTCAGTTGGGCAAGCATCATCGTAGTTCTTTTTCTTTAAGTCAGAGTTGTACTAGTCAAAGTCCTTTTGATCTAATTCATGTTGATACCTTGTCATTCTAAAAGCAAAGAAAACTAAAAATTACATAAAACTCAAGAAAATAGCCATTTTTAATCATTCTAACTCCCCTTAATCCCTCTCTCATAACAAGTATTTATAAAAAACTAAAACCCCAACTCTACCATGAATTTTGGATAAGATTTGAAAGCAAACCCAAAACAGAAATTCAAATCTTAAATACTAACTACGGATCCAATTGAATCCTGGATCTCAATCTCATCACTTTTTCTTCTTTTTTGTTGGACTTGGATCTGATTCTGGATCCACAACTTCATCAGCCCCCAGCAAGATTGTTGTCATGGGGGCAGTAGGGACTAGCGGGTCTGCAAGGCTGTCAAGGCCATCGCTGAACAATGGCAGCCCCGCCTCAAGAATCAGTGGTTGGTTTGGCATCGAAAGGAAGCCGTTGTTGGTGCCAGTTCGTCTGGCCAAGAAAGCTCACCGATCGTCGAGTTGGTTCCCCTCCAGCAGTGGCAGGGGGAGGTGATTCCTCGTTCGCTGTGCTCAGGCATTAAAGGCCAGGTGCAAAACAATTGGAGAATGGAAGAAGTATTTTTTTAAAATGGAAGGGGGGAAATCATGAGGGTGTGGGAACGGGAGGCATTCTTTTTTAAAATGGAAGGTAGATATGGTTTGGGGGCCGTTATTGCATTACTCATGGTAGTAGGTGGACATTGTTTGTATTTCGGAAACAAAGATGGAAATGTTTGAAGTCAGTTTCCTTGCACAAATTTGGCGAGGTTGTTCTTTTGATTTTATTTCCTCGATTGGCATATCAGGGGATATTTTGGTGGTTTGAAGGGAAGGTATTAGTGGTATGGTTATGGACAAAGGCCTATTTTCGATCATGGTGTATTTTGAACAGCTAAATTCAAGCATTTTTTTAATGCTCACATCAGTATATGCTCCAACTATATTTGCTTTAAAAAGAGCTTTTCAGGATGAGCTTAACTTGTTAGGGTAAAAGAGTTTTGGCAAATTGGTGCATAACTAAAAAATTTAATTTTCTACGTACCTATGAATCCAACCGAGAACAAAGATATACTAGCAGTATGCGGCAGTTTGTTGATTTTGTTGAGTTGGATATGGTGGATTTACAGATCTCGGGTGACTTTATACCTAGTCAGTCAGGAGAAGAGACCCTTGCATGCAGAAATTTGAAAGGTTCATTGTGAGTAGGGGTGGTGGGAGCGACTCCGTGATGGACGAGCCACCATGGGGCGGCGCCTATATCCATTTCGGATCACACGTCAATAATGCTCGAATGGGAGGTAAGATGGATGAGCAATCGAAGGTTCAAGTTTGAACTATGGTAGTTGAGGGACCCAAAGCTGGTTGAAAGCATAGAAGGATGGTGAGCCCACCCGCAGGTAGCCACTTAGGCTGTTCTTATATTCACAAAAAAATAAACCACATAAGAACTCGATTAATTGAGTGATCCAAAGGAGAAGGGGTTGTGAGATTCAAGCAGATAGAGGAACTGTGTTTAATGCAGAGGGAGATGGCAGCATGGCGGGGTGATGCACATGAGGTGGAGGGATTAAATGACAGGAAAAAGCTATTGATCGATGATATATCAGAATGAAGAGCAAGGCAGGAGATTAAATGGAAGCAAAGATCCAAAGTACATTAGAACTAAGTTCTTTCGCTTCCTCTAGAAGAAATAACTTCACTTGGCCTTGTCAATTGGAGGGCATCTTTATGAGAATGATGAAATCTAAAGGGAGGCAACAAAATACGTTAGTGACTTTTTTTTACCTCCAATATGGGTGAGGACTCTCTTGACATAAGTGAGACCCCCATGGGTTGTTTTGATTCGAGGGTGCAAGACTTCGTGAACAAGGGTTTATTGGTAGATGAAGTCAAGCAAACAAAATGAAAACTCCTCAACAACAAGGCCCCGTAGGTGGACGGATTCCTTGTTGAATTTTTTAAGGTGGCTTGGCCAGCATGCCAGAGAGACTTTATGGCAGTGTTTAACGATCTTTATAGAAACTCATGTTTGCCAGGGAGATGGGGGTGAATCCCTCTTGGTCCTCTTTCCTAAATAACCTAGGAGATTGAGATTAAAAAGTTCAGACCAATTTCACTCTTAGGCACCCTGTTCAAAATTATAACCAGGGAGATAGCAAATTTTATGCAAATGTCCTCCCAAAATATGCAAACTGCGTTCTTTTATTTTACGATTTTCTCCCAAATATGTACTTTTGAAGCGGCACTAAAGGCAAAAGCTTTGCTAAAGGCTTTAGTGATACTTTTGAAGTGTTGCCAAATGCCCATCGTGCTTTTGGAGTGTCAGTTTTTTTCAACAAACTCTTTTTACTATAAATCACATAAGAGCACAAGCAGGAAGACATTTGGACATTCACATGTGAAGGTCAGAACATTCACAAATGTGAAAGCATAAGGACATTCGCAAATGTGTAAGAGAAAATTCACATATTTGAATATTTGAGAGGGAAGTTCACATATCAAAGGAAATTCACGTGTGAAGGGTGAAAAAGTCCTTTTACAACCGAAAAGTTGTGATTTTTGACATGGGCAGATTTTCAAAAAATTTAGTTTTTTTTTGGAAACACGTCATGTTTTGTTGTACAATATGGACATTTTTCTATATAGAAACATATCCAATTAGTGAACTGGATTTGAATTTGATATTATTTTCTCCCATCCAAATCTGGATCTGAATCTGATCAGGTTAGATTCAATAATACCTCGACCCAACCTGAACTGACCCGATCCATTCTATTGAATGTGGATCTTATTAGCTTAAAAGGTGATCGGATATGTCTTTTACTAGTTATTGGTTTGGATTCAGATCCGGGTGAAAATGCTATACTGAATCCAAATCTGATTGTCAATTGGATGTGACTTTTTTCATCTAACCCAGCTGAGTGGGTTGGGTTTCAGTTGGATATCTGACCCAAGTCAAAACCATTGACATCCCTAACCCTCAACCAAGAAGCCTCGATGGGTTATGGATCTGGACATGAGAGTCGATACCCACGACCCAGACTAGCACACTGGGTGGGTCCAAGTTCATAGTAGGTTAGAATCTGAAAGTAAAATTTTAAACATCTAGATTGGTATATCTGTGTTGGGTCTAGAATCAATTTTTGTGTGGCAATACTTCAAAAGAAGGTTGGTAATAAGAGTTGTTCATGTAAACAAGGGGAAATAGATTGGATCCAAACAAAGCTTCAACGAAAAAGAATAATGGTCTAAACTCAACCCGATTCCAAATCCAGAAGTCTTGGAATTGTATTAATACATTATATCGGTTGCCAGCTATATTGATATATTTTTCACTTTTTTATTCTTATGATGGTTGTACTTTGATTTTTGTTTTCTTAGTTTTATTCTTATGATGGTTGTACTTCGATTTTTGTATTCTTAGTTTTATTCTTATGACCACATGAATGCATTAGGCACGACCGATTTATTAGAAAATGCACTTTGGATAGGGTAGTTTTCTTAATAGTGAAATTTTAACGCATTGTAAACCATTGAATTCTTAAACTCCAAGACAATCTGATTATTCACACCATTGATAAAACCTGTTCTGTACTAAACAAAACATATAGATCATATCCATATGGCTTGATTCATAAAAATATCAAGAAAAAGCTAAAGAATAGGTGATTTCTATTAGAGAGTATGGTATAATCTAAGATAGCCAATATTTTTCCCTTGTTTAATATAGTATGATTGAACAAGGTGGCCATGGGTTGTGTTGATTGGCTAATGTTGATAATAAATTGCGTCTACGTGTGCTCATTGGAGATGATCTAATATTTTTTCAACTAGGTCATAGAGGCACGCCATGTTGGGTGTGTGTCTCTAGTAGGTTTGTCGATGGGTCAGGTTTGTACCAGGTACACAACTCGACCCAAACCCAAATAATATTTGGATCAATCTGAACCCAACCCAAAGAATATGCAGACTGGGTTTGGGTTATAATTTTTGCTAGGTATCCAACCTGACTTGAGTATTATATATACTTTTTTAGTACAAATATATTTCAGAAATTATGCGAGACTGGGCTTGGGATTTCATTTTTGTGAACCATCACAACTCTAACGTAACAATTTATTATATGGGCGGGTTTGGGTATACCCTGATGGGACAGGTACCTGACTCGTTGAAACCCTAGTCCCTGGTGACATGAGTGGGTATACTCAAGCAGATTGACATAGACACTGACACAAACTGACCTTATTTTATTATTTTTATGTTATTTAAGTAAAAATTATGTTTTTACTATCCAAATATCGAAAATAGTTTCAAAAAATGATTGTATTGTACCACAAAAATGATGTGTTTTTCTAAATGCCCTAAAATTGTTGAAATCCGCCCGCTCTTCAAAATCGCAAATAGGCAAACGAAGTTTGCATGCTATATTGTTTCGCCCGCCGACTAAGGCAAAAACTCATTTAAATGTATATTCACATATATTTTTTTGTGATTCTCAAGTGTGCAAAATTATGTTATTTATGCATTCTTCTCTATTAATCGTAAAATCATAAATACCAAAAATCACATATTTTATACCAAAGTCATGGAAAACCATACAAACCTCCTTTCTCCTTTCTCCTTTTTAGCTTTTTAGCTTTTCTTGTGTGTACTTTTCTTGTGTTTTATTAAATAGTTTTTGCGTGATTTACCATTTAGGGGTTTTTTGATATATATATATATATATATATATATATATATATATATATATATATATATATATATATATATATATGTGTGTGTGTGTGTGTGTGTGTGTTGTAGAGGATTTATGTGTTTTTGCTTATTCTTTATTTAATTTTAAGTGTTTTTGTATTGGTGTAATGAGGCTAAGGTTGACTCTGTTGGTGTAATACGTATTAGTTTTTTGCCGATATAGTTAATGATGACCTCAATATTTGTTAAACTACACTGGCGTCTCATTGATGATCGTAGCTAGAGAGCTTTAGTAGTCTAAAAAATATTAGCTTTAAAGAACTCATGGCTATGTTGTCTCTTAAAATCGAATATAGTGAAGAGTTAGTTAGCCTCCAGTATACTTAAGAAACACTTAGAAGAGATGTAGAAGAAGATGTTGATAAATGCAATGATAAAAAACCTGTGGAGAATGTGCATTCATCTCATAGATTCATTTTCAAACATCAAATTGTTTCAAACAGTGAATGATGTTGATGTCCTAAACATGCAAGTCTTCCAAACAATTAATGATAGTAATGTTATACACGTGGAGGGCATGCAATTGCCTGAACCGATTAAGAATATAGATATTCGATGTGCAAACAATGCAAAACTTTTATGAACAATTAATGTATATGATTAGACAAAATATTCAGCGTTGCAGCTCAGTGCTAGTGATTATCATCGCAACAATGTGAATGACATTCAACCTTCTATAGCTAAAGACAAAGGTCGATACACATTGAAATTTATATTTTAGATGTAAGTGTGACGATGGATGCGATATTTTCATGGTTAATTTTAAAAGTTGAAAATGCAAGATTGTTGCATGCGTGGAATCAAAGGATGAGATAATAAATTTTTATTAATTTATACGATCGAACAATCAATTAACGATGGCGTAGATGGTAGAAAATGATAATGACATATATAGTAGCAACAACTCTAATCATGACTATACCATATCTATTGAGCCAAACTCAGAAACGATAGGAGATGACCAAGACACTTATGGCTTGAGATAAATAATTGTTGCAAAAAATGATGCATTAAACATACATGGGAAGCTCAAATCTTGTATGTTGTATTAACTATATGAGCATTTATTAAGAAGTATAATTGTTTTATGTTTTTATGCTAATGTTTAGGTTTTACTAAGTTCTCTGCAATGCCCCAAGATTTAAAACTTGCACAATTTTTTTTACTCCGATTGAAAACCTCGGGCGAGTTATAAATTCGATCGATAACAATAATAAGACTAAATCCTTAACGCAGATAACATTTCTAAAATGATTCAGTTTTAGAAATCAGAGTATTTTCATTCCAAAATAAATCATAATGTCTTTACAAAAAAACAGTAGTAACAAGTACTCAATAGTCACTTCTCGAGAAAGGAAAATGACTGATTCTCAACATCACCACAACTTTCTGCTACCGCTCCAGTAGACTATTCAGTACTTGTAATTTTGTAGAGTCAATATGTAACGCCCCAACTTTTTATAGTAAAAATTTTGGAGTAAATTTTTTTTTTTTTTGAAATAGTGGAAGTGCGAAAAACACAAGTCGGGTGCATTACAGGGTAAAACAGAGAAGTACCAAAAAAAGCATACCATTCATTAATTAAAGCATTAATGTCATTAATTACATCTCTTAATAGAAATGTAAATCTACTAATCAGAGTTCAAATAGGAAACACTGAAAAACTGAGATCTCTTGACTACTTCCAAATACGACTCCACGATGCTCCAATTATGCGTTACCTGAAAAATTTTAATGCAGAAGGGTCAGACTCCCCTGTCTGCGTAAGAAGCATTATATCTATATGTGGTGCTCAGTGTCTTGTGTACAAATATGTGCAACAACTGCAGATATAACTAGCATGAAAATTTATATCATTCTAAGAAAATGATTATGCTTTCAATTCATGATACAGTGCAAAAGAGGATTGAACTAAAGATACATTTATCCACATTAGCACAAGCTGTAGATTCTACAAGTTTTACGAAAGTCATATCAACAGTACATAATTCTTCAGGAATAAGTTTTCAGTCAACTTAAATTATTTAATGTTTATCTTACTCTCACCCTATGGGTAAGCATAGGCATAGACATTGTAGTGAACTGAGACCATACGGTGAGATGCCTAACTCTCACGAAAACACGAACATCCATGAAGCTCATACCACCTACCCTTTCCAAGGTAGATCATGGGTCCGGTAACATACACCATCTTTCAGGTGTACCCAGAGCCTGGAGAATCCGGTAACATATACCGTCTTTCAGGTATACCCAGAGTCTCAAAGGTTTTATATTTCATTTTACATTTTCTTTATAACCAAGTGCGAGCTATCGCACTACGAGGGGTCTGGTAACATATACCTTCTTTCAGGTATACCCAGAGCCTCAGAAATCTCATATTTGATTTCTCAATTATTTTCCTGTGCGAGTCATCGCACCAAAGATGATTCTCAAAATCCCGAACCCGCCTTGGGGTTCACACACATTGTATGGACTTAATTTTTTTTTTTGTCAGGGTGCCATGAGCACCATCAAGATAGCATTTCTCGGAACATGGCTCGACTCGGAGCTCACAGTCATCATTTTTTTTTTGAAGTTATGAGCTAGGGTGTAAACAATAGCATGTGCTTGAATCCACAGAAAAGCAATTGACAAATAATTGAAGGTAATGGTGCCCTTTTTGTTCCACAACCCATAGAAGCAGAAAATCAATTAAAATAAGGCACAACAAGTACAATGTTAAGTTAATTATTTCAAAACAAACAAAACAGTAACAGTGCCTGAACAATTACTTTAATAATTGTTGCATCAACCAATTCACCAAATTGGCTCATGTGTTGCCTTAAACCTTCATCATCTACCTCCCAAGGAACACCCAAGATCTGAGAAGTTTTATACAAAACAGGATAAATATATTCCCATAAGTAAATGTATAAGGAGTAGGTTTCATAAATAAGCATACCACCAGCCTTGTGCTTCCTGTAGACATTGTTCTCCCACTCCACTCCTTACAAATGACCTTCAACACAACGAAGTAGGGGAAAATATGCTTAATCATTCATGAACTGGCTACATTCAGAAAAATACCACAAATGAAAGCGACCAACATAGTCTATATTACAGCTTCATAATACATTAATGGCTGGCATGATTCTTAGCAATTCGCATAAATGCATCAGCCTTAATTTCATGTTTTTGCACAATTTCATTCGGTGGAGTTGTAAAACCTGCTGCCTTGGTAAGGGACATTACTAATCTCTTCGTTCAAGTCAAGCGAAAAAAGGAGAGAAAGAGAGACAGATCTTATATTAGCATAACAGCTATATCTTCAGTTGTTTAACATATCAAAATCCATATCTGAAAAGCAACAGCAGACACACCAATAGTATGTTACAAACCAATCATGCACGTGCACACATGCACACACAATACACAGTATCAGTCACACTCAAGAATGTTGGGGTAGATTAAGACATCATCATGCTCTTATGCATAATGCATGCACATACACATAATTTTGCATATAAATAGAATCACATATGAATTCACCATTACAACACAAACCAAGAAATTAGTGTTTCATCTTATCGTATATGAATTCACCAACAGATGAGAAATTCACAAAACAACCATAATGCAGCAATATACTGTAACTAACACATATCTCCAAACACAAGTTCCATTCTTCTTCAATTCACCAACCGGAGCTCAACAGAGCCTGTCGGTGCCCACTTTCACGTTTGGGGAACTGAACTTGGGTCGGTCCAGCTGACCCGCACTCAACCTAGCCAAGCTGAGTTGAGCACGAGTTTGACCTCGATGTCACCAAAAGCCATCACCTCCTTCAGCGAGGTCATTTCGCCAACCTTGACCCTACCGCTTGTGGTCGTCACCTTCGCCACAACCTTGTTCTTCACTACCATCATCGGACTGGAAATCGAGGTTAGCATACATGTCCTCGCTCATAGTTGGATCGTCAATAAAATACGATCAATGTCATGCTAATCGAGGAGAATTCTCGAGGGCCTTTTTGAAATTTCTTTATTTCTCGTGAGACCACATGCATTACAAGGTAGGTTTATAATAACTTTAACATATATGTGTAGTTTTAGGTTTTTTGAAATGCTTGGGGTTTTCATAATTACATAGTTTTTATATATATATATATATATATATATATATATATATATATATATATATATATATATATATATATATATATATTCAAAAATTGTTTGTGTTGCATGCCTTTTGAGAAAATATATATTTAAGTAATATTTGTTTTTCATAAACAAGAATGTGCATATGTTAAAAAAGTATCAAAATTTTCCATATGTGAGTATTTTGAACATGTTTTCAATAAAAGACACGTATATGTTTGGGTTTTACAAACATATTCTAACATATGTATTTTGGATTTTATGAATAGTTAAATACGAGTGTATTTCAAGATTTTATGAATAAATATATGTATATGGCTCATGTTTTTTGAATATGCATGTTTCTGAAATTATTACGTAGTTTTAAGCCTGTGTAAATGCTTATGATGAATGATAAAATGCATATCAAAGATGCTGCATAGTATCTATGATGAAAAGCATGTTATTCAATTGTTATTTTATGTGAGGCAAAACAGGGTGGTTCAACAAAGAGAGGAGGTTGTTCAGCAGGAGCGGCTGAGAGCAGTCACCAGGAGTCAGTGAAGGTGGCACTGGTGGGTTCCATCGGTGGCTGCCCAGTTGGTGGGAAGGAGAGAATCGGGTGGCAATGGTATGGTGCAAGACGAAAATCAGGAGAGAGATGTGCAGTGGTGGTGGTGGTGGTGGACTGGTGGTGGTGGTGCTGGGTTTACACGAGAGAGGGGAGAGTGAAGGGTGAAGGGGAGCATGAGTGAAGTTTATGATACAGGTGAGAGGGAATGTAATGGGCAAAGGGGGCATGAGTAGAGTATTTATAGGAAGAAAAAAAGGAAAAAATCCAATTAGAAAGGGGGAAAACCTTTTTGATTTGAAAAAAAGTAGGGGGAAAAAACATTTTCAAAGGCGAGTGTGGAAAGAAAAACTTGAAATTAGAATTTGGTTTTGAATTTCTTTTTAGTTTTAAGTAGGAAAACAAGTGGGCTTGGATTTGGATTTTGGTGAGACCTATTTGGATCTCATTAAATCCAAATCCAACCTACTAATATATATATATATATATATATATATATATATATATATATATATATATATATATATATATATATATATATATATATATATATATATATAATTAAATTCATTTGGGTCATAAGTGGACTTAAATCCTATTTATTTAAATGAGATTCATTTGGGTCTTAGGTGGATCCAAAAAAATTTATTATACTTTAATAAGATCCATTTGAGTCACAAATGGATCTAAAATTTTATTTACTTGATGAGATCGAATTGGGTCTCCAAGTGGATCCAAAAGTCCTTTTCTTAGTGAGATCCATTTGGGTCATCTAAATATATCCAAATCTTATTTTACTTAGTAGAATTCATTTGGGTCTCTAAATAAATCCAAGACACTTTCTACTTTAAAGAAAGATCCAATTGCGTCTCAAATGGATCTAAATTTCTTCTATGCCTGATTTAAGCCCCGATATAAATCAAAACCCTACCCAAATCTATTTCGGTTGACTGAAATCATTTGGAGATCCAATCCTAAATAACTTGAGATCGAGTGGATCTTATATGTTCATTCAAATAGTTCAAACTTGCGTTTGAGTTGGTTGATCCTCTTAGATCTATATTGAGGTCGAGATCCAAATACTTCATACAAAACCTCATAATTGCCCAATTAAATATCAAATAACTTCAATAAATGCCAAAATATTATCCATAAATATCTGCTAATTAATCAATCAATATTAGCTAAGTAATTTTCTAAAAAATGATATTTAATCAAAGTTAAATACCAAAATAATTCACAAAAAAAAATCTTTTATTTATTTAAAAATTTTGAGAAATTTATAAACTTTACATTATTGCTCAATGAATATTATTTCAATAAAGAGCAATTGGCAATCATTGATGTTAAGTCAATTTAGTTGTTTGAGCAACTGTGTAACAAAAGACTTAATGATATAGAACAATTTCAATGGCTATCAATATAGTCAAAAGATCAAGAAGTTGTTATCGACAAAAGGTTTAATAATCTTTAGCACTATCATAATTTTTTAAAGATCATGTGATAAGAAATAACTATAAAATAAAATTTATGAAAAACTGCAATAACAGAGTAACTGTAGTATGCATGAGAAATAACTTGCGGACTATGGTTCATTCCACTTGGAGGATCCATTGAACAAAGGTGCAGAAAACATCATTCTTTCAAGTGAAGAAGTATCAAAGTGAGCATACATGTGGTGGATCATTGGACAACGTAGTAGTGAAAAAAATATCTTTCAAGTGGATTTCAAGTGTTATTCTTGAACACTTACACGATAACCCAAAGTTAACTCTAAAAGAAATCTTAAATGACATTAGTCGCAAGGAAAGTATGAAGGTTACGTACAAACAAGCATGACATTAATGAGAAATGACTAAGGTGATCCTATATGGTTTATTCGAAGAGTTTTTCAAGATGCTTTTTGCCTATTGTCATTATTTGATGACGACTAACCGATGATCGACAATGTGCATTGAAACTGATAGACGACATAGATTTATGTACATGTTCGTATCTTTTCGTGCATGCATTGATCAGTTTTTTAAAGAAAGCCCTCCACTTCTTATGGTAGATGACACATTCCTAAAAGAAAAATACATAAATATTGTTGTCAGCCCATGGTATTGATCGTTGTGATCAAATATTTTCGGTTGCATTTACTGTTATAGATAACAAGTCCAATGAATCATGGGTGTAGTTTTTTTATGCATGTGAATGCACAATTGAGACACTAATACAATGACATACCCAAAGTTAAAGTACAATTAACAGCTATCTCAAATAAGCACACAAAGCTACACAATATGTTCTCCCATACATGGCTAAATTGTCAGGTTGAATTTTACACAAAACACTACGAAAAACTTTTAACATAAATTTGGAATATCACTAGGTCAACTTTGGTAAAGCACAGCCAAAGCACTCACGAGACAAGAGTATAATTATTTTCTTAAAAAGATTCAGGAGCAAAGGGAAGATGCATACAAGTATGCAACTAAGGTCATAAAAGAAAAACATTATCCTAACATATACTTTTCAACTAGAATGTACAAGCGCTTAACCTCTAATATAGTAAAGAGATTTAATGCGAGGATTCTCACAATACATGACAAGTCACTAAATCCTCTTATTGAAAAACTTTATCTCATGATGATGAAACTTTTTGAAAACCAAAAGAATAATACCCATAACATGTGTGGTGCCTAAAGTAAAAAAAAGTTGGACGATGGTAAGAAAGAAGCACGAAATCTATGTGTTCAAGTAGTGCATTGCCTTCATCGTCGATACAAAGCCTACAATCACTCTCACAATTGCAATGTTTATCTTAAAAAACAAACATGCTCTTGTAGAGAGTAACAGGTTAGCGAGATTTTGTGCAAACATATAATCACGTGCATTTTGTACGAAGACAAGTTATCAGAAGATTACTACGATAAGTTCTACACTATTAAATCGTATCAAGCTGCATATAATACTTATTCATTTTTTCTAATGACGGATAATATCTCACATCACTCCTCCAAACCTTATTCCAGTCTTACCACCTAAAGCGCATCCTAAAACAAGATACCTTAAGAAGAAACAAAAAACAGAACACAAAAATGTTGGGTAATACAAGTGCAATCATTTTTGATGAAATTGGCCACAACCGGCGAAAGCACAAATAACATTATATTAGAGTACAGATGGTTTACAAAATCTGTATTTATTAGAAGTTGTTTTATGAATTCTTTCTTTGTATTTACAATCTTTTTTAATTAATTATTCCAATGTCTTATATCTTTTATGTATATAAGGAGTTCACAATGAATAATTATAAACAAAAAAAAAACATGGTAGTAGAAAGCAGTTCAAACCCCGTCACCAACCCCAAACAAGGAAGCAATTGTGTTAATTATACAACACATTGACCAGAATTATAAAGTGAAAATTGCCCAACTTCTGATAATTATTTGGTGCAATGAACTTTACACAATTTGGCTTTGAGGATACAACTGAGCTTGGCCTGCTCATGGAGTCTAATCTACAACGTGTTGTCCAACTAAACTGCCTGGCACAAATCACTTAAGATAGCACCTTTAATAAAATGAAAGGGACTCACACTAGGTTAAAAAATGATAGAGAGAGAGAGAGATGGATAACAGGAATAAAAGATAGGCTTCAGTTATTATAGACTCGATCCCAACAGCCAATAATTGAGTCAAACGGCATCTACGGCCTAAAAAGGAAATTAAATGGTCTAAACAATACTAAAAAACCTAAAAACATCTACAGAGGAGGTGACTAGTCAAACGATCAAATGAGAGGAAACAACTAGGCCAATCAATCTTGCATGAAGTACATGTCCTCATGTTAAAATCGATGTGAATTTGCTGATATGAATTGAATCTCCTAATTGGAAACAACAACACTTAAAAAGTCACTTGCTCATGCACAGATATCTTGATAAATTAGATCAGTCAATATCAAGCATGCACTAAACCTTTCAATGAATTGTCGTTTATCCGGATCTCCAGTGGAATTATTTCATCATATAAGCCCTCAAAAACTTCGTCAGCATGTACAGAATTTAGATGACTAAAACTAAATAAAACTAATCCAGTTATTATCACTCAATATTAAACAATAATGAAAAACACGACGGTTAAAAAGGTATATGGAATGCACACTCATGTTCTATGTTTCTTCTTCTTACTCGGAGAATTTAAATTCAAGTTTCTTTTCCCTTTGCCTGACCTTTTCATTCCACTTACAAGCTCTGTAACTTCAATAGAATTTGAAGCTGGCTCTTCCAAAATGCTGCAATACCAAGTTGACAACCACCAGAGTAAGATGAATTTATTCAGCAAAAATTCTAGTTGGCAGGCAGAGAATTGCCTTTTTTATATTTTTTGAGAGGAAACCCCAGTTCAGGTGGTGGGGCCCGGTAGAGATTGATGCTTTGCCGTATGGCCCACTCCCAAGCACATAAAATCCCTCCAGGGAGCTTGATGCTTGGGCTTAAAGCAAGGGATGCACACCCTGGGTATCACAGTTACAAATCTCATTCTCAGGTTAAAAAAGTGAGTTTTCCTCAGGAAAATCTCTGTAAGTTGAAAATTTATACATTCATTACTAATATAGAGCAATCCTAGGGTGCTCCCGGAGCACCTACTAGAAATCATATTTGTAGGTTGCATCTTCTCAATCAAATCTTATAGATGTACTTAAAACAGTGTATTTGATAGTAATCATGTTTTGGATCATGTTCAAAATAGGCTTTTTTAGTCATAAAATTTTGGTACCTTGTGAGCCATTGATTTTTGAAGATCTTAAAAAAAACTACATGTATGACATAATCACATGATCCAAACATTTTTTTCCACTAAATAAAAACTGTAGATCATATCTATAGGGTCTGATCAACGAAAAAAGCATTCAGATTTTGAAAATTTGAAGCTTCTACTAGGTGGCAGTAGGTGATCGGGGAACACCCTATCATTATTAATATAGAGTAATGCTCCGGGAACACCTACTCCCTCCTACTAGAAAGCAAAGTTGTAGATCATATCTATAGGGTCTGATCAACGAAAAAATCACTCAGATTCTGAAAATTTAAAGCTTCTATTAGGTGAGAGTAGGTGCTCTGGGAGCACCTTATATATATAAATATATATATAAATATATATATATATATATATATAGAGAGAGAGAGATTTTGAAAATGAGGTAAGGGGCGTTTCCAAAAATACTATACAACATAGGTTACTTTGAGCAATGGGGTGAAAGGCATTTACAAAATACCATATAATATAAGGTAGTTTCAGCAATGGGGTGAAGGAAGTTTAAATGATACGCAACATATAACACAGTTTCCCTTTAAAAAAATATGCATAAGTTGTTTAGAGTCTAATCGGCTACTTGAATAGTACCATACCAAATGTGTAGGGGAGGGAAGGCCCTCTCAGCTGCTATATAAAACGAGGGTGCCTCCCCTTCATTTAGTGAAAAGCCATTGCCATCGGTAGTCAGCATTCAATGCTGACTGACATGCGCCATTCAATGCCAGCTCAGCTCAGCATTGAATGATTGCTGACAAAAAAAAAGTTCACACCATCAAAAGAAGCGGCATGATTTTTTTGTATATTTCAAAATCTTACAAAAAATCGTGAGGGTTTTAGCAGTATTTTTAAAATATCGCATTTTTTCGGGTATATATCGTTTTGTGATTATATTGAAGCCTTTGTGAGCCAAGCAGAGAATTAATTAATTATTGGAGATTTCTAACAAAAATCCATCTATTACCTTGATTTCTTCTCAGCTTTTTTAGAAAGAGATCCCTCAACAATCCTTGCATGATACTTATGGAAAGGAGCACTCCCTTTTCTCTTTTCATCCTAGAGATATTAGAACAGTTGGTGAGAGAAGATGGCTAGTAAACACAAAAAAAAAGAGAAACACTAGCACACCTGGAGAAAAGATTCAAGTGATGCTTGGTCATTTGGAGAAAAAGCAATCTCATCCCTTTTTTTCTGTACAAATTCTATGTTCTGCTCAACCTATATCATAGGAAAAAGAAAAAGGTGAGAGAATTGCCAAATTAATTTGATACTTGAATGCTGAAGAGCGCAGAAGATGGCAAGTCTTTAATTACAAGAAAAGCTCATTTTCATACTCTCCCGTAATTTAAGCTTGAATGAAAAAGAAAAAAGCAGACATGATCTCTTTTCATGAATATTTGATGTCAGATTATGATATCCAGAAAATTCAAGAGCATGATATTAATACAAAAAAAAATATGTGAAGATGATATGTCCATCACGAAATCCACTACTAGTGCATCCTGCTTACAAAGTTTGCATCTGTAGAATACCATTATATACTACAATATGAAACAGTCCTAAAATATTCACTGATGTCAACTAAAAACCAAGACTATGTTTTAGTTTAATTTTCTTTTCCTTATTTCATCAATTAGTTTAACATTGGTCACAAAGAGCACAACAGAGGATGTTTCAAAAATCATCCTGCTACTTTCATTTGGACATTATTTTGGGTGTTGCATGGAATCTGGTCCAGTCTAGGAAATGTCACAGATAGCTGAAGTGTAAGTGCATATCACAAACACCAAAAGGGATTTGTTTTAATTTTATCAGCAACAAATACTTAAAATGATTTTGGGTAAGATGCTGGGAGCTGGCCCTGCAGCAGAGTGTGCATTTGGCCAGTGGAGTGGGATTGAGGAGTGATGCTAATCCCACATCTCAAGATCAAAACCAGTCATGTGCCTGTGTGCAAGCTGATGCAAGCGGTTGTAATGAAGTATGTGGAATTACAAAAGCAAAGTGCAAAAGCACATAAGTGGACAATTACAAAGAAGATAGACAAGCACAAAAGTTCATAGACAAAAGTCCACTAAAGGACAATACAAAGAGTCAATTAAAAATAAAATATTATTGAAAATGTGCTTTGGGAAGCCATGAAAAAATATAGGGGGAACACTCCCCTATTTATATACAAATACAAGAGGGAGACCATTGGGAGCTCCCTTTCATAGAGACGTTGGGGAGCTCCCTCGGTCATATTTTTTTACTGTTGGGCCCCCTATCGACTCTATAGAGTGGGGCCCAATGACATGATAAAATAGAAATAAAAAAAGAAAATGAAGACAAAAATAAGAAAATGAAAAAATAGTTGTTTCTAATAAACAACTATAATTACATACAAAAAGACAAAAATGCCCTTATTGGGCAAACTGTTTTATATATATATATATATATATATATATATATATATATACACACACTCCCCTTCAAACTTTACGAGAAAATGATCGAAAGTTTGCTGAGAAAGAGAAATCGAGGAGCGGAAAGAGCTTTGATGAAGAAATTTGTCAACTGGTACGGCAACGTAATAGTTCCTCTTAGATATTCATCACAAACATAGTGACAATCCATCTTAATATGTTTGATTCGCTCATGGAAGGTATGGTTGCTCGCAATGTAGATTACACTCTTATTGTCATAACACTCTTCGAAGGTGTTGAGATGATGATTTCCATATCACTGAGAAGACTTTTAAGCTACACAAGCTCCATTGTTGTCATAGTCATTACCTGATATTCGGCTTCAGCTGAAGATAAAGATATTTTTTGTCGTTTCTTACACCTCCAATAGATCAACGAATCTCTTTAAAAAATACAAAAACCTATCATTTAGGTTACCACCCCGGATAATTAGATCTAAAGATGATGAAGAGGACAAAAAAAAAGCTCTTTTGAAACGGTGTTTTTAATGTATCACACAATCCTCATAATTTCTGCCATGTGCAATGTGGTAGGGGCATGTTAAAACTGACTTGCTGCATGAACACATGAGTGATATTAGGTTGGGTGATAGAGAGATAAGTGAGAGATCCAATCAATTGATAATATGAAATAGAATCTTCAAGCAATACACTATCTTCAAGTCTTAATTTTGTATTTATGACTTTTGAGGTTTCCACCTTTTTATCGAAAACTTTTGACCTAGCACATATGTTAGCAGCTAATTTTATTTGAGAGAGAATATATCCTCTGAGAGAATAGGCAACCTCAATTCCTAAAAAGTATCTCAAAAATATGACCGTTGGGGCCCCAACGACAAGATGAGTGGGGCCCCTTGTGGTCTTAAAAAAGCAAAAGAAAAAAAGAAAAAGTAAAAAAGGGAGAGAAAAGGAAAAGGGGAGAGTTTACATGGGGATTTACCAAAATACCCCTATTGGGTATTTGGAGAAATAAGAAAACAAAAAAAAGAAATATGTATATATATATATACATATATGTATATATATACGTATGTATATATATATATATATATATATATATATATATATATATATATATATATATATATATTTATATACATAATTTAACAGAGACCCCCAATGCAATGCATTTAATGCATTTTATAATCAAAAAAAGAAAAATAAAAATAAGAAAAGAGAAAAGAAAAAGGAAATAAAAGAAAAGTAAAAAGACTGAAATGCCCATAATGGGCAGAATTATAGAAATACCCTTTATCGGGTATATATATATATATACATGATTACATATATTTTAACATATATATATATATATATATATATATATATATATATATATATAACAACAGTACTGTTCATGAGGCAGGGTAGCTGTACAAGATTTTTTCCTGGATAGACAACCAGGTCTGGGCCAAGTCTCCAGACTGGGCCAGGTTTTCCCCGTCAAATAAAAAAGAGATGTTGGGAACTGCTTCTTCATTAGTATAAAATAATGTTTATAACCATAATCCAAATGGATAGGATTAAGCCTATCACCATGATATTGATTCATTGAACAAGATTGTGTCACTTGGCGCCGAGTGGATAAATCAGTCCCGGCTGGTTGTTTTGTTAATCCAAATTGGTGGGTCTTGGATTTTCCAAGTCCATCTAACTCTAGGCACAAACCTGGAGAAGTTTGGCTACACTTCCTGCATCCTAAGATGGGTTCTGAGCTTGCTAGGTTTTGAAACACCGGCATTGGTCATCAATTTTTTTTCTTGTCTCGAACCAACAAATCTTTCATTAGAACTACAGGCTTCCAAGCTTAGACCATTCAATTTAAGGCTGTTCAGGTGGCAGCAACATGAAGTGGACAGGGCTGGTTCCACATAATCAAATGTAGGTACAAAATCCTCATATGATCTTGAATTGTGGCAAGGGTAGATGTAGAATTGATGCAAAGTGCCCTTGCCCCAAGTTCAGAGCCCCTTCACCTTATGCACTTGGATTGTGGTCAGGGGTAGGTGCAACCTTGTGACACAGATTCTGTCAGCCCAAGTTAGTTGTACTAAGGATTCCCTGAGCAATGTTTCACATTGTTGGTCAAAAGAAAATCAATTTACAGATAAAAAACACAACTCTGAGCACGTGCTATCGCAAAGTCAAACATGTAAGCTTATTCAAAAATATTTACCTGATCCATGAATGGCTTTACAAGACGTCTGAGGCTCTCACTGGTTGTCTTTTTGCAAAACTTTCTAAAGCTGACGAGTGGAACAAAAGCCAACTCAGGGAAAGATACATGATAACTCCATTGAAAAAAGTGCTCTGAAAGTGTTTCAACTGCAGAGCGTACACATTGCTCATGGTATGCTTTCAGTTTCAGTAGCTGTTTTGGCACCTGTCAGACAAGTAACCAACTAATAAGTAAAGCAGAGAGCCGAGACAGTGAAGATCCTGAAAACTGATGAGGTAGTCTCTCCACTTGAACCAACCTTCAACATACTTGAAAAATTAAAATCTTTTGGAGCACTATTATCAGATTTGCCACCTTCCCCAAATTCTAGAAAGCTTAGAGATAAAGAAGCCATAGGAATGAAGACGCCACTAGAATGTGAAAGCTTATTCAACAAATGGATGCATTTTAGCCTCAAAGGAAAGAAACGAGGTCCAGGCAACATATGGGCAAGTCCATTTATCATCTGAATTGCCAAGTATAGCAAACTCTGAAGATCATGTTCCTTGATGTTAGCACATACAAACTTAACCCAAAGTTCAAGGCAGTTTACATACTGCCAATCTTGTATTTTCCTTAGTCCATCCTGAAAAATATGTAAAATATTAGAAAGAAGATAGAGAAATATGGATCTCGTGTACAAACAGAATTGCAACCACAATTATGAACAAATAAGCAGAAAATTGTGGGGAATAGGCAAAACACTCACTATATTTGGGAAACAACAATATCACAGTGAATTTCTCAAGAAGGGTAAGAACCGTTCTAGGTTCAATGACTTGATTCCATAAGAACATGAATGAGAGCAGGGCAGAGGAAACTAGAGAAGTTGTCGGTTTTCCAATTAACATCAAACCATGCTGCAATAGTTCCAATAATTAACATAATATAGATCCCAGCAGTGTTGGCCGATGAAATTGTGAAATCGCCCATAGCTGATCTATATCAAATCAGATAGTGGTCTGAAACATAGTGAAACACACTTGAGAATGCAAAATAATGCTCACGCACATGGAATTCATCCTATAAAAACTTCAGACTTCTTTTAGTGGCAAATTAACAAGTGTAGCATCATTATCTTCACTGTGGTAAACTTTCTCACTTGCAACTTTCACATACATGAAATAATAATTAATTTTTGTAAGCTTGGTGTCACCCACAGTTTGCCCACAATAAACCCTTTATATATGCAATTTCTGTCATGATGAGCAGAACCACACCCTCTATAACCTTCATGACACAATACTTGGGTTTGTGCTAAAGGAAAACTTCATAAAAAATACCTGAAAGAGCAATGAGGCCACGCCATGAAGGTCCAAGACCTTATGACTTGTGATTGGAGGTGATAAACTTGCATGTGAGATAAATCCATCCATACAATAACATGTATTTCTTTTACTTCTGAGAAGCCTCCAAATAGTCATTACCCACCATTTCCAAATCTACGCCAATGTCTTCTCAGTGGCACAAGAAAGTAATTGATCGTCCAATCTATGCAACATTATCCATTGGCCATGCACAACAGCACAAGAACAAAGGAACTAGCCTTTGCATACCCAAAGAGGTGGTGATCCTTTTTCTGAAGAGTCTCTATCTAAAGGGACTTTTTCCTTTACCTTTTAGTGAAAGAACCTAAGGGATTTAGTTTTGTTGCACTCGGGGCTCTGAACTAATAGAGCACAGAGTAACTTCAGGAAACAAGTAAAAGAACTGTTTCTAGTTGAATAAAGTGAAAGGAGACAAATTGGTAAAAAAATATAACTTTGGATCATGAACATTTCATGGTGCTGAAATAAAATGACAAAGATTTAGAAATGAGATCAATACAATATCTATATTTCACATGGGTCCCTGCCTATACCCATATTGTGAGGCCAGCTTACTGACTGGGAAGGCTACCTACGTGCTAGCACTAGGCGATAAAAGTCATGCTCAGGAAACCTCATGTAAACATCACTTAGGTGCTTCTAAGTATGCTTGATCTTAATAAAAAAAAGTCTATAAAGGCAGAGAATAGCAAGTTATGTTTGTGATTGAAACTTTTTCTTTCTTTTTTTTATTTGAATTCCTGGGTTCTGTTCAACAATCAACATCACATACAAATGTATTTACAGAGTCATGGATTTTCATATTATGTTAAATATGCCGGTTTGCTTTCCTGGGTGCATGTCACAGTGCCATCTTGTGCTCAAGTAGGTGCACAATTTTTACTAATATTAGCGTACATCTTGTAATGGTGTAAGATGTTAATCTTAACATTACAGCCACCTTGAATTTCATATTATACTATAATTGTTTTTTGCATACAATGTTAAAACATATAATTTCAGAAAATTTCTAGATCTTGAAAGCCTTTTATCAATCTTTTCATTTTGAAAATTTATTTTGTGTGTTTCTGAGCCACACAGCAAGCTGGCATGTGTGCACTGCCTAGCTCTTTGACTATAAGACATTTAAGTTAGTTCTGATATCCAAATTTCACTTTTTCTTAAAATGATAAGATGGCATCATCATCAAAGAAAGTAGATGGTTAAAAAAAGCGTTCAAACTTCACATTGGAAAAAAATGAGTTAATCCTGGTTATTTGAAGTAGTTTTTGAAGATGTTTGGAAAGTTGATCCCACAATCACTGAATTTGCTAATTGCAAGTCATGGGTCACAAAGCCCAAAGACACTAATTAAGCAGGGATGGTCGTTCAAACTAAAAATGACTTAAACATGCCACGTTTTTTTAAATTGTTCCAGAACCCAAGGAATCGAGAGAAGCTCAAAAGTCAAAACACATATCCATCTATCCGCATCATCTGGCTTTATTAGCGAGAAGCAACTCCTAAACAATTGAAGGACTTTCTAAAGTTTCTATTGTCAATCATATAAACCCTTTGTTTGGAGTTTATGAGATATATGCTAGATCATAGGAACTGGAAATAAAATATTACTACAATTATAGAAGAAGGAAACAAGGTTAGGGTTATAAAGTTAAAATTATATTCCTATGTTCTAAGACAACTATAATACACCTCAGCTATACAAGTGGATAAAGTTATAATACTACCACCTTCAGGGAAAAAATATATGAAAAATAAATTGTATGAAATCAATGGGGATTTATAATAAATATGTCACCATAAAATCCAAGTTCGCCATTTCATCAACTCTTTGATTGCTTTGAAGGACATAGATACAAGAGAAATTTCATTGTGCTGGTCAAGTAGAATAGAAACATGTTTCTAAAGATTTCCAATCTCTAATGGTGTTGGGTCAAACCAAAGTGCATCATCTGACCCAACCTTAGTCTCTTTCTTCCAGAAGGGGTGGGTATTGAGCTGGGTACATGGTGCAGGACAGACTTAGCTTGGGCCTGAAACTGATGGGCCCATGCCTAGGCAATCAGGCCAAGCCTTTGCCATGGGGTGAAGTGTAGCCTGGCCAAAATAAACATGGCACTAGGATAGTTTTGGAAGAAACAGGGCTAAAGATTTAAATAGGTCTTATGCAGATGTCGCTTAAGGATGTGAGGGTTGGATATTCAACTGGCTTAAATCCATTTAGAGGGATTCAGTATAAATTTCAATATCCAATTAGCTAATCAGAACAGACTATCTTTTAGTTTTTTATATCCTAATCCAAATCCAACATAATATCTGGCTTAAAATGTGTGTATCATAGTCACCTGTATCATTAAAGGTAATTTCTCAGCGAGGGTATTTCTCGGAGAGATTTTCAAAAGTTGATAAATCTTGGGAATATCTTGGGAAAATCATGGGAGTTTAAAAAATTGGAAAAAATATAAATAACAACAAAAAAACCTAAGAAAATAATAAGTTTTGTATTATTTTTCTTTCAAAAATATAAAGAAACATGTTTTAAAGGTTTTAAAATATAAAAGAAACAAAAAAATAGGAAATGCAAATTTAATTTAAAAAAAAAAAACTCAAAAATATCGTGATATTTTTTATTTGTTGATATTTTGAAAATATCATGATATATTCCCAATATTATCGGCAAGCTTGAAATTGCCGATAATATCACGATATATTCAAAATATCAGCGATATCGGTGATAATGGTGCGTATATATATATGCATGTACACGTGTGTACATATGTATATGGATATGGTGTTTCTATGGTGGTACTGAACCACCATAACTTATGGTGGTACACACTTGTTTTACACAGATCTAACCTCTAAAAGCAAAAACTAACCTTTGGATCATTTTAGGATGTTCTATTTTCCATTTTATGCATTAAAGTTTATTTTAATAGGATATTTTAGACCAGTTTTTATCCTCATGAATTGTGAGCCTTCGTTTTTTCACCATCTTTGAAACTGTATTATAATCATAGTCACAAATATCGGTCTTGGCTATATCTCGGCTAAGGCAAAATATCAGGATATTATATATTTTTCAATCAATCCCAGGAAAATCTATGAACTTAAAAATAAAATGCGAAAATAAAAAAAAACTAGGAAAAACAGTTTTCTTTCCTTCTTCCTTCTTCCTTCTTCCCTCCTTTTTTTCCTTCCTTTCTTCTTTCTTTTCTGCACCTGATATTATCACACGATATATATATATATATATAATTGTGACTATGATTATGGTATATTAGACATGATAAAACCTCATAATATAGTAAATAAACTATGTTGAACATGTCTGTGGGGGGTACATCTAACATTTGCTGGTTATATTCATGCAAACAATAGTGCACATCACCATATGGCATCATGGTTCAGAACCAACACACACAAATTACGCTGATAGGATCTGGCTTGCTAAAGGCTTTTCTCACCCATCTCTTCATCCAACTCCAAGTCTGATTAGGTTACATCCTATGTCACATGGGTGCAGGTGCAGGTGCGGGTACGGGTATGGGTACGGGTACCGGTGCGGGTACAGGTGCGGCACAATTTCAAAAATTTTGAAGACGGGGACTCGACTATATATATTTTAAAAATATATATATAATTATATATATAACAATAAATTAATAATAAGATTGTAAATTTTACAGCAAAAATAAAAAAGTAATTCTATTGAAGTAACAACACAAACTTACCAAAATATAACACATGAAGAAGCTTGTGAGTGTGATAACAACAAAACTTATCATAAATCTGCCCCATCGTCTGAATTAGAGGGAAGAACAAGATCGAGGTAGTCCATGTTGAGAGTATGCAAATCATGTTCTCCCTCCAAGTCAAAATCTTTTGGATTTACATTTCAATACTTAGATGGTTCACAACTACATCAAAATATGACTAACTTAGTATCTAACTTCAAACTTTGAATATAAATATTTAAATACAAACTTTGAATACAAAAGAAAAAAAAGTACATATACTCATGTTTGGTGTGATGAGAAATTAATCGTAGATTAGAGTGAACATAAACCAAATCCTCTGCTCTTTTACTAGTGAGTTTGTTTCTTTTAATGTTGTGAATTTGAACATATGTGAGTCCAATTTCTTTCACAACACGATGATGTAGCAAGTTGGGATAACAACTTTCTTGCAAGACATTGCAGATTTGGTGTATCTGATCCATATGTTGCCCACCAATTAAGGGGATCTTCTCCGTCCCTTGCTATGAGTGTTGCTAAAGAATCGAATCTTCCAGTAAAGAACTTTTCAAACTCACTATTTATAACCTTAAACATGTGAGGATCATTAAAAAGTCTTCTCAAATATATCATTTTGTTCCTTGATATCTCAGGATCTTCATTTGGAAAAACACAACCAACACCTGTTGTCAACCATTTTTTTGCATAATATTTTGGATTGAGAGAGTGTGCCATGCAATGCAAAAGTGTATTGCTTTTATCTCATCTTCTCACTAAAACTGAATGTACATAATTGTAAAATTCTGAATCATCAAGTGCAATATCTTTCTTCTAATGTTTAAAAATGATACTTTGAACTTTTTCAATCTTATTGTCCCACGTTTCATAAATTCTATGAAGCATGGGTATATCTCTGTCAACTTCTCTCATCATTTCCCAAATAGGCTCTGTAAATTCAACAAAATGTGTAATTTTATCCCACCAAAAATCATCACAGATGCATTTTTTGATAGCTTGAGACTTAACATCATCTTCAGTGCGATAAAAATCTCAATCTTTATCAGCCACCATCATCATCAATGCATTCTTGAGTTGCTTAATTCTTTGCATCATAACAATGAGAAGCAAAACGAGTTTCAGCAACTTTCAGTAACTTGAGATCAGAATGCCGATTAAATATAGAAAGGGCATGATGATGGTTTACAACAAAATTTCTAATATTTCGATCATGCTCTATTTCCTCAATCTATAAACACATTTCATGTGCATGTGCATTATCTTTTGATGGATTGTATATACTCTTAAGTGCCAAATTTAAATTGTGTGCTGCACAAGGAGTCCAAAAAATATGTGAATACGTATCTTCACTTGCCAAATTCATTCATGCACGATTGCAAACTGAAGCGTTGTCAGTAATGATTTGCACCACACTTTCTTCACCCACTTCTTTTATCACTTCAACAAATAATCTCTTTAAATATTCAGCATCTTTATACTCCCCAGATGCATCAAGAGTCTTCAAAAAGATTGGCTCATTAAGTGAGTAAGCATTGAAGTTTATCAGTGGACGCCTTTGTATATCAGTCCACCCATCAGAAACAATAAACACTCCATGACGTTTTCATGCAAATTTTTGGTCTCTAACAAGTCTTCAATTCTATTTTTTTCCTCTACAAGAAAAACTGTTAACCACTCAAATTACAATTAGTCAAAGATGTAATCATATCTTTCCAGTATGGACTTCTAGCTACATTAAAAAGAATTGAGCTTGAGTAAAAGAATCGACCAATCTTTTTATCAATTTCTGCTCTTGCCATGTTTTTGAATGATCCTTGTATTGTTTTATTGCCTTCCATCTTTCTTTTCTTCAAAAGCTCGAATCGCTTCTCATCTCTGCAATTTTCTTCTTTTCAGCTTCCTCTTATTCTTTCTTTAATTGCTTTAACAAGTCCTTATCAACCCCAGAACATTGCCTAATTCCTTGACCACGAATATGCAAAAGATGTGCTTTCACACGCGTATAAGAACCCGTGAAAACAATCGTACATAAATTACAATGAAACTGCACATTCCCACCACTACCACCACTAGCTTTTTATCCCTTTTGTCACAAGCCTCTAAAGTGGTTGAGAAACTTCTAATTCAGAGTTAAACTTGAACCAACTCTATTGACACCACTAGAACTCGCCATTATATCTGAAAAGTGAAAAGTGAATAGAAAATATGTAAATAAAGTTAATAAACACTTCAAAAAAATAGTAACAAGAGCTCCACCCCTCTAACTGTGTGCCTGATAGAAAATAACAAAGGCATTGAGGCAGGGGGGAGAGGCCCCTATCAGAAAACAGATCTGAGGCGGGCTCCGCCCCCTGCCGAAAACCTGCGACTGAGGTAGTGGGTGGAGACCCCTGCCGGAAAACAGATCTGAGGCAGGGGCAGCCCCCTGCCGAAAAACAGATTTGAGGCAGGGGAGCCCCCTGCCGGAAAATAAACTGAGACAGGGGCCTCCACCCCCTGTTGGAAAACACGAACGAGGTAGGGGGCTCCGCCCCCTGCCAAAAAATAAACTGAGGCAGGGGGCGAAGTCCCCTAATGGAAAACAGATCCGACGCAGGGGGCAGCCCCCTGCCGGAAAATAGATCTGAGGCAGGGGGCGGAGCCCCCTACCGGAAAACAGATCTGACGCAGGGGGCAGCCCCCTGTCGAAAAACAAATCTGAGGCACGGGAGCCCCCTACTGAAAAATAAACTCAAGCAGGGGCCTCCATCCCCTGCCGGAAAACACGAACGAGGCAGGGGGATCCGCCCCCTACCGGACGAAGGGGAAGAAGAACGGAAGAGGGAGTAGTGCATACCTGAGAGGACCGGTGGCTGGGGTCGCCGATGGCTGGCTGCGGCTACGATCGTCAGGGTCTGGGTCGCCGGCGAGACTGAAGGGGACGAAGAGCGAGGGACGGCTGGGGGAGAGGGAAAGATCAGCGGGGAGGGGTCTGTCGTAAGCCCCTCCCCTTGCGTAGCCTCTTTAGGGTTCGGCCCCGACCCCGATAAACATTTTGGATCCGGATCGGACCCGACCCGAGTCCAAAATAAATTTTAAATATGGACAACAATAGGCTCAGTCAAAGTTGACCGAGTCTATAAAGTGGACGGACTCGGCCCCGATGCATTGACCGAGTCCAACACTTGTTGACCGAGTCTGCCCCGTGTCTGAAGCCGCACCCGTGTCGGGGCGTGCCGACACGGGTGCATCAACCTCCTAACCGAGTCCATGTGACATCGATTATATCCAATTATGCCTACATTGAAACCACATCCAACCCAGTTACATCCCTAGATGTGTCTGACATCTATCCAGCTATATCTTGATCATGTGGCTTGATCAAATTGCAAATTCTGCAGTCCAATCTACAGAATTGGAAGTGTCAATGACTCTTAAGGAAATGAGAAGGTTTGTTTGTTACATACATAATGTTCATAATTTCGCAAGGTTGAGGTTCAATCGACTACACTGTACAAGTATTATAAATTGTGCTTTTGTTCTTTCAGAATTTTTTTTTTCTTTTTTTGGATATTAAGTATTATTAGGAGTTTCCCATTATCAAAGAAGGCACCAAACAAGGGCCTAGCAAGTTTCACAGAGAGAGAAAGTGAAGGAGTGGGGGGAGATGGTTTACTAGATCTGAGGAATTTTCTTTATATTGTAACATCATATTTCATATATATAGGTTCTACATAAATATTTCCTCTTGAAAGGCTAAGCTTTTTGATATACTATAACCAAAAAGGGTACCAAAACATCCAATAATGCATAATATTACAATATTCAATAACCTAAAATCTTAGACTTTTTAATATATTCAATAACTGCAATATTCTACATTATGCATAGATGGACAAGCAAGAACAATTAGACACGATAACTAGCAAACTAATTTGGCTTTTAAAATTGTGATATGCATGAGTTGAAAAACTGACCTCCGTCTTGGTTTTGAGGGCATGCTGCAAAACCTTGGAAAGGTGCTGTATAAGGATGGATGCCTTCTGGTAAGACTTAGCAATATCTAGTGAGTACAACTCCACAACAGAATCAGTAAGAAACTGGATATGTTTTATGTTTTCTGGTTCAACAAATTTGGAGTGTGCCAAAAATGTTATGTACATGTTCGTTAGGAAGGAATCATAGCAATCTGAATTTAACTGCAGAACCATGCTTCGGATGAGTAAGAATGCTGCCAAAGAGACTCTCCCTCCTCCAGTTGCCCATAGGTGGATGGCAATGTGCAATCACCTCACATATGAGATAATAAAAATCCATTAAGTGATAAGTTATTAGACATTCATCACAAGAATGCCCTTGCAATAGCCGAGTGTAACAGCAACAGTTCAAATCAATCTCATGTATAATGATAATAAGTTAACTGTAGGGGTTCCAATCTATGTGACCTCCGGGCAGATTAAGTACACCTCTTCCCATGTGATGGACAAGCACTTTGAGACAAACAAGGAAAAAACCTTTCTCAAAATATGAATTATTATGAAATAATAGATGCAAACACCTAAAAAGGGTTTTCCATCTGCAATAAATGAATTTTGTGAAATAACCACATTTGCTCATTAAAAAATTTAGCACTGAAACCCCTTGTTCCCTACGTCTTTCCTCATAAAGAAAACTTTTCTCCCAAAGAAATACCAAATATATCCTTTCTGCTGTACCAGCAGGATCATGCAATATAGATCCTGGAAACTTCATTGCATTTAAAAGAAGTCTCACGATTTTGCCGTAGAAATGGCCTAATGTAATGAACAAAGCATAAAACTAAAAAACAAGCATGTTTTTTGGAAAAACACAGACATGACCACGTCAGCACACAAATACAAGCATGCACATGGATAGCATGGGGCACATCCGTGCATGTTTACGCATACATATGCATATCTTTTGCTTCTCAATAGATTCTAGCTTGTTCAACAACAGTTACCTTGCTAAGCCTTTGTAGCAAAACCGGAAATGCAACTAAAAATATAACTGAATCTCTGAGCCGAGAAAGGACGAAGACAATTATCTGTGTATCTGTAGCCTGAGTCAGAAGATACAATGTACTTTTGATGTAAGACTTAACCAGTGGTTTCATTGAGGCCCATTTTGAAGTATTTTGCAAGCTCAGTACAGTGTCCTTGCAACCAGAGCTTGACATTCCCAATAATCTTCGGAATATACTGTCTGCTTCATGAAGCACAATTAACAAAACCTTGCAGAAAGCTGCTCTTGTCTGAATCTTGTATAATAGAGCATCAGAGTTATCACTTCCATAATGGCATGCAACCCAGAATCCATTTAACAGATTAGGAAGCACAGAGATGTTTTGTTGATTCATGATCTGTTGGCACCATGAATCAATGGGGAAACTTGTGAGGATTTTATGTTCACATAAACTTGAATTTTCCCCGGTTTTGTTGTTGCTGCTCTCATTTGGTTCACCTTCATCATCTGAAAGCTGTCATGTGAAGGCTAACAGAGTAAGCAACACATAAAAGTTGAGAATAAGTGAACACAGGAAAGAAAGAATCAAGAAATAGCCCAAATAATGGCATAAAAAAGAATAAACAATATTTTAGAAATTTTTATATCACAGTAGTATAAAATATAAATCAATGATCAACAAGCAATAAAATAGGTAGACATGCATTATATAAATATAAAAAATATATATTATCATAGTCACAAATATCGGTCTCGAACATATCTTAGCAAGGCAATTTCTCTAGGTTTGGTTGATAAATATAAACTTGGTGCTTAAAAAATTTTTAAAAATAGTAGCAATAAGTGAGAAAAGCAACACATAATACAAAAAATAAGTAAAAAAACAAAAGAAAGAAGAAAAACATAGTTAAGATATAATTAAAAGTAAAAGGCAACTTATAATATCATGATATTATCACGATAATATCATGACATATATAAATTTATGATATTTTTAAAATATTGTGATATTTTGCCTTTAATATCGTTTTATGAATTTACAACTATATTCTCCCTTCTTATGTTAAATCACATATGAGACTTATGTATCATATGTGTATTACATTTAGTGTGGTACCCCCTCTTTGTATTTATGTGTACATTTCATTTTTTCAGGGGTACTTATGGATTTTAGCATTAGTTAGTGGTAAGCTTAGTTGTCAAAGGTGGTGCCTAGGCATAAGCCTAGGTCGGTATTGTTTTTTCCGTTGACTGTTATCAACATGTATAAAAGGGGGAAAAGGGTCATTTTTCCCCTTTTTTGGCTCCGTTCTCTCTCCTTTCTCTCGCTAGGGCAGAGCCGAAGAAGGTCAACCTTCTCCTCCCTCTACAGGTACCGCTACCTCTCTCTCTCTCTCTCTTAAAAGTTGTACTCTCCATATGAACCTTATAAACAAAGGTAAGTGAAGAAAAAGAATTAAAGTATTCTAATAATGTGTTCAGTGTTTCAAGCTGTTGGTGCCACAATTTTCTTCATCATATTTTGGGACATTATTTGGTAGCATTTTGTTTAACATTTCACATTTTGTTTAACATTTTTAAACTGTCCTTTTGAGTTCACACTTCACAGTTTGGGCTGGCTCCGTGGTGTGATTCCAATGATGTGAGTGTGATATATTTGATCAGAATATAAATCTAGAAAGATCAAATGCTCAGTGATGGCTTGCCTATAAAAAAAAAGAGTGATGAAGCAAACTGTTGGGTGTCATATTTGTACTAAATAGACATTATCGGTTTATTAGGATCACTTTATACTAAGGTTGCCAGACTAGGAAACGGAAGCGGGAAACAATACAGAAAGCGGAAGCGAGAAGCAATGCATTTTAAAATATATAGGAAGCGGGAAGCGAAGAATAAATAAAAGAAATATATGAATTGAATGAAAATCAAAATGAAACACAAATAAAAACTAAAATAAAAGTGACGAATATTAAATTTCATGTTTTTCTAGTGTAAGAATTAAATGTATAACAAAATCTAAAAATGATGACTACCAATTTAGAGAAAGCACATGGAAGTGAGTGAGAAAAGTGAGAGAAAACACATAAAAAACAAGAAAAGTTGAGTAAGAGAACATATAAGAAGAATAGATGAGGCGTGTGGAAAGCATAGGAGAAGCATGGGGGAATCGAGGTTCTCATCAAGTTTCGGAAGCGAGGAGTATCACACTTCTGAAGCGAGTTTCCAGGAAGCGAGCTTCCCACCTATCTAAGAAGCTTCCGGTAGCTCTGCTTTATACACCAGTGTAAAGAGTATCTCCATGAAATTGGGATCAATGCTGCCATGAATAATATTTTCATCTATGTTGTGGCAGTTATGTTTTTCTCTTATAAACCAAACATTTTTGCTTGTTGGCTTTTGTAAATTTCCTTTTGACTTTTTCTCTAAATTACTGATTCTATGAAAGAAAACCAATCATTTTTTGAAAATCCCCTACAAATTCCCGTGCGGACAAGTTAGAAATTCTTCTAAAAAGATTTACTGTGATCCGAACAAATCTCAGCCACACTCCAATTTTTGTTACTGGCTATTTCCAATGTTGCATGTGTGGGCACAGATATACATTTGTTAGGGTATAAGTGCACAGATAAACATTTGTTTGGGTATAAGTTCACAGATCTCATCTTGGGCAGTCAATGGGCCGGATCCATGTCTAGTATCTGACTGAGCCCAAACCCAAACATCAGGATAGGCATAAAATAATGACCAGAACCCAACTCAAATTAGGTTTAACTATGTTTTTTGGGGGACATTTTAAAAAAAACACCTAAATTTTGGTTGATTATAAAAAACACATCTAAGTTTTCAATATTGTTAAAAACACACCTAAACTTTTTTATAGTTAATAAAAAACCTAGGGTTTGCTCATGTTAAAGTTGTCATTAAATGTGTGCTGCAATTACAAAAAAAAACTTAAGGGTTTTTTTATTATGAATTCATATTTTGCTGATATGTTATTTGTTGCTTACTCCTTTTTATTTAGCAAATTTAGATGTTGGCTTTTTTTAGATTCTTATCATTTTTTAGAACAATGGAAGGGGGCTTCATCTGCAAGTGCTAGTGGGTCCACATTTTCAAATTTGGAACATATTCAGAACTTTAAGAGAAAATCAGGTGATCCAGCATGGGAGTGGGCCTATATTAAGGATAAACAAGATCTGAATTCTGTGACATACCTTAAATGTTGAACTTATAAAGGATGTATATATAAAATAAAACGGCATCTACTTGGGATTGGAAGAAAAGTGAAGGCTTATGATAAAACAATTGCAGAAATCAAGCAAGTAACATATTCAGAACTTTAAGAGAAAATCAGGTGATCCAGCATGGGAGTGGGCCTATATTAAGGATAAACAAGATCTGAATTCTGTGACATACCTTAAATGTTGAACTTATAAAGGATGTATATATAAAATAAAACGGCATCTACTTGGGATTGAAAGAAAAGTGAAGGCTTATGATAAAACAATTGCAGAAATCAAGCAAGTACTTTCTAAGTACATGGAGGAATCAAAGAAGAATAGAGATGAAAAAAATAAGAGAGAGACAGTTAATATATACGAAAGAAATGAAAGTTTATTCTCAGTTTCCGATTATGGCGAAGGACGTGAATGCAATTTCATAGATGGAGGGGAGTAGTACATTCGGCTTTAGACCAAAAGGGCTATGGATCTATACTTTCAAAGTGATTCAACAGAGAAAGGAAGGCAAGCAAACAAACAAACTATGTTTGAAAATTGCTTCAAAAAAGGAAAAAAGAGAAACAGTGTACGAGTACATTAATAGGTGATTTTATGACGGTGGAATACCTTTTAATACAGCGAAGTTGCCTTCATTTTACAGTATGATTGAAGCTATAGGCCAATTTGAACCAGGGATGAAGCCTCCATCATATCACGAGTTGCGAGAACTACTTTTGAATAAAGAAATGAAGAAAATGAAGGAGTTCTTGGACCAATACAAAGTGCATTGGTCCAAACATGGATACAAAAGGGTGTACACTCATTTATTTTTTTGTTAATTGCCTTTTGGGAACAATGTTTTTGAAATCAGTTGATGCATCAAATGAAGTAAAAGATGCAAATTTGCTTTTTGCATTGTTGAATGATATTGTTGAAGTTTGGGAGGAGAATATGGTTCAAGTTGTTATTGATAATACCTCAAACTATGTGAAAGCAGGGAAATTATTTATGGATAAGAGAAAGCATTTAGTTTGGACTCTTTGTGCTGCACATTGTATAGATATGATGTTGGAATATATAGGATAATTGAAAGAGTTGAAGAACATTTCCGGAAAAGCAAGGCAATTGGTGGTATTCTTTACAAACATTCTCAAGTGTTGAGTATGATGAGAGCACACACACAAAAGGACTTACATAGGCCTGCAGTGACAAAATTTGCCATTTTTTTACTCTAGAAAGCATATATAATTGGAAAAAATGCCTAAAGTTCATATTTCTTAGAGATGATTGGGAAAAAAATAGTTTTTCAAAAACGTCAGTTGGTAAAAGATGTGAAAGCATGATTTTGAGTTCAAAATTTTAGAAGAGAGTGAGTTGTGCTATGAAAACAATGGCCCCCTTGTTTGACATGCTTCGATTGGTTGATAGCGATGAAAAGCCTGCTATGGGTTACATCTACAAGAAAATGGATCGTGGAAAGGAACAAATAAAAGTATAATTATAAATTAATTTTTTTGTATTCTACTAATTGTAAATTACATTTTATCTTAGCTTCTATAATGGTTACTTTCAATTCTTTTACTTAGTAGGTAAATGTGTGTGATGATAAACAAATATACGGCTGGGTTTGGGAGATAATCGATAAAAGGTGGAGCAATCAATTGCACAAACCTTTGCATGCAACAAACCTATATTTGAATCCAGCCATATATTATAAGTATAAAAATATCGAGTCCAATGAGGAGATAAAGAATGACTTATATGATTATGTCAATCGTCTTGTTCAAAGCGAAGAGGATCGAGACACACTACTAGACCAACTCATAAGATATAGAACTGCTATTGGGCCTTTTGGAATGGAGTTAGCAAAGAGGAAGAAGAAAGTGTAAACCAGAGTTACCGGAAGCGCCTAGGTAAAAGGGGAAGCGCACTTCCCCGAAGCGCGCTTCGGAAGCACGAAATGTCGCACTTCCGAAATGTGTGGGAAAGCATCCCCCTTTTTTGGGAAGCGTGCTTCCCCCTCGCTTCCCCCACGCTTCCCCATTTTTTCATTTTTTTTGCTTCCCCCTCGCTTCCGGTTCGCTTCCTTGGTCGCTTCCGAGACGGTTCATAATTTTCTTCTTAGTGGTCCCACGCTTCCCCGCTTCCTAAATTTTTGAAAGTGTCTCGCTTCCCGATCCTGCTTCTCGTATCGTTTCCCGCTCCTGCTTCCTTGACTGGTAACTCTAGTGTAAACCCTAGGTAAGATGATTAAATTTCATATAACCCCTTTTGCATTATTTTTATAACTTATATACAGTTGAGAGTTATTATCATGAGGGGTTTATTGGAAATCAGAAAAGTTATCAGTTGGTCTTGTTTATATTTTAACTTTTAATGGTCTCTTTTGTAATTTTCTTTATTGACCCTAATCACTACTTAAGGGTGATTAGGGCTAATCGTGAAGGTACTTTTCTATCTTTTCTCAAACCAAGTTTCAACATGGTATCAAAGCCTCTCGTTCTTGGGAGAATCTAACTCCTAGGCTGAATTTCTTTCTTCCCTCTTTATCATAGTTTTTTTCTTTCTTCTTCTCTCCTCCTAGCCTATATCTAGTTTGTTCGATCTTCCTTCTGATCGAACCCTAGGTTCTTTCCTCAGTCTCACGACCTGGGATCTGACTAGTTCTACACAATATGCAGATCTGATCAGACACCTTAGATCGTGTATTCCTCTTTTGCTCCTTGTTGATGACGCCTCAGTAATATTGATGGATCGTGGTGCATCAGATCTACCATCATGTGGAGATTGCGTGGAGCAGATCTGACATCATGATCTTGTTGCATCAGATCAGCAATCAATTTGTGATTGGGTGGAGCAGATCTGAGATCGTGCAGTAATTGGATGTCGTGTAGCGTGGAGCGTTGATGTTGGATCAGATTTGAATGGTGTGGCTGACTGACTGTTGCTCGTATCAGAGTCGTGTTGATGTGGTAGGTGTTAAATCTGTAGTGCTTGCTGTCGTTGGAATCAGATTTGCTCGTATCAGAGTCGTGTTGATGTGGTAGGTGTTAAATCTGTAGTGCTTGCTGTTGTTGGAATCAGATTTAATCAGATCTGATTAATTTTTGTTGAAGTTCAGATGTGAAATCAATTTTTGTCATCTAAAATTAATTTTTATAGTGGTGATCAGATTTATTATCTTGCTGGTGGCGTCTGTGATATATATATATATATATATATATATATATATATATATATATATATATATATTGCAAGACAAGGATTTTATTTCAGCTGGAATCTATTTCTTTACTATCAGTTTGCTCGTGATTACTTTCTGGTTATTATTACTATCTGGCTCATTAGCTAGCTACTGTCAGCAGTGAAATACCATGGCTGAAATAAAGTCCAGTGATGGTGAAGAAAGGTTTGAAGTGTCTGCAGAGTACAAAGCTTTTGCTAATCCCTTCTCTTATGGGTCGTCCGTAAAGCTGGACGACAATAATTATAAAAGGTGGTCGAGGACTTTTATGATGTCTGTGTCAGGACATCGTCGAAAACATATTTTGTTAAAAAAGGAACCAACAGAGAAAACTGGGAAATATGCCACATGGCAGGAAGATAATGACATTGTTATGTCTTGGATTATGAACAGTGTTCAGCCACATATTGTAGACGGCTTAATTTACTATTCTACTGCAAAGGAGATGTGAGATTCATTACGTGACAGGTACTCTCAAGACAAAAATGTTAGTAGAATTTTGTAAGTTGAGCAAGAGATATTTCAGTTGCAGCAGGGTGATCAGAATCTTTCCCAATATTATGCATCAGTTAAATCAGCCTATAAAAGGCTCAACTCTGTTCGTCCTCCCTACTGCACTAATCATAAAACCCATCAGGAGTAGACCATGGTAGCTCATTTTCTATCAGGATTATCTCCAGATTACTCAGTAGCCAAGGTACAAATGCTTACTAGCTCAGAGATCCCTACTCTAGCTGATGCCTACAACCGGTTAAGTCGTCTTGCTGTTACCCTTCCTCCGCCTCACGGAGACTCTCAGACTTCAGCTCTTGTTGTCACAGGTGGAGGAGGGCATGGTTTACCTAGTTCTTCCAGAGGCAGAGGTCGTGGAAGAGGCAGTGGAGGTCGTAGCAGGCTTCAGTGTACATATTGTGGCAAGCAAGGGCACCTTGAGGATCGTTGTTGGGATAAGAACCCTAGAAGTCACCCTCAGAGCTCATTATCGTTCCCCAAAGCAACAACTCCGGTTCTCTCTTCCATCACTGAACCTGTGCCTACTTCTTCAACCAATACGATTACTCTCAGTCGTGCAGAATATGATCAGCTTCTTTCTCAGAGTTCTGCATTTGTGTCTGCCTCTATTGTAGTGACTGATGTGGCATGCTCTGCGGGTACTCAGTTGGATGATGGAGGTAAGATATGGATTATTGATTCTGGCGCCTCTCAACACTTTTGTGGAGATTCACATAGTTTCTCTACACTGGTTCATACATCTTTCCCTCGTCATGTTAAATTGGCAGATGGTAGATTATCCCCAATGGTGGGGCAAGGAGATGTGCATTTTACCCCTACATTACGGATTCAATATGTTCTCCATGCACCACAGTTTCCTAAGAATTTATTATCCGTAAGCCAGCTTACAAAAGAACTAAATTGTCGAGTTATATTTGACCCGGGTTCTTGTGTATTTCAGGATTTGCTGTCTGGGAAGAAGATTGGTGGAGGCCATTAGGAGGGAGGTGTTTATATCTTACACAACCTGTTGGAGTAGCAACTTCGTGTGTGGAATCGAGTTCTAATTCCTACCAATGGCATCTCAGATTGGGTCATCCTTCTCTTTCCAAGCTTCAAAGAGTCATTCCACAGGTCTCTCCTACAGCGTCCTTTCAGTGTGAAGCATGTCAGTTGGGCAAGCATCATCGTAGTTCTTTTTCTTTAAGTTAGAGTTGTACTAGTCAAAGTCCTTCTGATCTAATTCATGTTGATGTTTGGGGGCCTAGTCGAGTTCCTAATAGGTTTCAGTCCAAGTATTACCTTGTCATTGTGATGACTACTCTAGAGTGTCTTGGGTCTTTTTAATAAAGGAGAGATCTGAAGTCTTGTGTATTCTCCAATCTTTTATTCTTGAAATAAATACTCAATTTGGTTCCATTGTTAAAATTGTTCGCATTGATAATGCTCTTGAATTCAAATCTAGCAAACTATTACAATTTTATCGGGATAATGGGATTTGCCCTCAATTTTCATGTGCCCATACGTCCCAGCAAAATGGGGTAGCTGAAAGAAAACACCGATACCTTTTGAAAGTAACTTGAACCCTTATGATTCAAACAAACATGCCAGTTTCTTTTTGGGGAGATGCCCTTCTTACTTCTTGTTACCTTATTAACAGAATGCCTTCTACTGCTCTTAATGACCAAATTCCTATCAGACAACTTTATCCTGATTGTTCTTTGTTCAAAGTTTCTCCTAAGGTATTTAGTTGTGTTTGTTTTGTGCAAAAACTTGGACCTACTAGGGACAAACTAGCTGCACAGGCAACTAAGTGTGTCTTCCTTGGGTATCCGAGTATATCAGTGCGGATGTCACATTCTTTGAGACCATTCCTTACTTCTCGCCGTGCGCGTCTCGTGTGAATCCTGATATGTCCACATCATTTCCCTTACCCATTCCTCCCATTCCTTTGGAGTCAGTTCCTTTATTGCCTTCATTATGTTCTGATCCCTCTTCAACTCGGTTCCATGATCCTCCACTGGTGTATACTCGTCGTCAAGCCTCCTCTCGTGGCCCTTCATCGTCTTCTTCTCCTGCAGTCAGTGATCCTGATTATGTTGATGATTCTATTGCTTATCCTGATGATCGTAGAGCAGATCCTGAGATTAAAAATGATTTGCCCATAGCCCTGAGGAAAGGCATGCGTCAGTGTACTCTGCACCCAATTTCAAAGTTTGTGTCCACAAACAAGATTGGAAAGAGCATGCAAAACTTTCTATCTGCTTTATCTGCCATCTCCAGTCCTATCAATCATCAACAGGCTTTATTAGATCCTCAATGGAAACAAGCAATGCAAGAAAAAATGGACGCCTTGATTTCTCAAGGGACTTGGGAGCTTGTCGATCCTCCTTCTGATGCAGACATTATTGGTTGTAAGTGGGTGTACACTATTAAATACCATTTTGATGGCACTCTGGAGAGACACAAAGTTCGTCTAGTCGCCAAAGGCTACACCCAAACATATGGGGTGGACTTCTTTGAGACTTTCTCTCCCGTAGCCAGAATGGGCACTATACGCTTAGTTACTTCTGTGGTTGTTCATCATGGGTGGAGTATGACTCAGCTTGATGTGAAGAATGCTTTTCTATATGGGGATCTATCTGAGACGGTCTACATGCAACAACCGCCTGGCTTCGAACGACAGGGAGAGTGTGGCAAAGTGTGCAAACTAAAAAAGGCAATATATGGCCTAAAGCAAAGCCCGCGTGCATGGTTTCACAAATTGTTTGAGGTGATGTCTAAATTTGGTTTCCAGAGGTCACCATCAAATCATTATTTGTTCATAAAGAATAGCTCTAAGGGTTTTGTGACTATGGTTGTTTATATTGATATAATTTTAACTGGAGATAATGAGCAGGAGATTTCAAGCACCAAGGCATATCTGCAGAAATACTTTATTACAAAGGATCTGGGTCCTCTCAAGTACTTGTTGGGAATCGAAGTAGCAAGAAATAGAGAAGGTATGGTTCTTTCTCAGAGTAAATATGTGCTTGATCTTTTACAGGAGACAGGGATGCTTGGTGCAAAACCAGCCACTATTCCCATGAATCCTAAACTATTCTTGTATGACGAGCAATCTGAGGCAGTTGATAGTAAGTCCTATAGGACTCTCATTGGTAAACTTCTCTATGTTACTGTAACGAGGCCTGACATATCATTTGTTGTTGGCAAATTGAGTCAATTCATGGATAAACCAAGAAAAGTTCATTGGGAGGCAGCTATGATGGTTCTTAAATACCTGAAGACATCTCCAGGAAAAGGTCTATTGTTTACAAAAGAGGCAAATCTTGATGTGGTTGCGTATACTAATGCTGATTATGCAGGGTCGGTTGATGATAGGAAGTCTACTACAGAGTTCTGTGTTTTTGTTGGTGGCAACTTAGTTTCATGGAGAAGCAAGAAACAAGCTGTAGTAGCAAGATCAAGTGTTGAGTCAGAATATAGGGTCATGGCACAAACTGCTGCTGAAATGATTTGGATAAAATCTATGCTTACCGGATTGAGCATAAAGGTTTCTCTGCCTATTAAGATGATGTGTTTCATGAGAGGACTAAGCATATTGAGATAGATTGTCATTATATTCGGGATATGGTTCAAGTGGGAAATATATCAACTTTTCATGTTTCTTCAGAAGATCAAGTAGCAGATGTTTTTACCAAACCCCTTTCTATCACAGAATTCTCAAAGTGTTGTAACAAGCTGAGCATGATTGATATCTATGCTCCAGCTTGAGGGGGAGTGTTGAGAGTTATTATCGTGAGGGGTTTATTGGGTGGTCTTGTTTATATTTTAACTTTCAATGGTCTCTAGTGTAATTTTCTTTATTGACCCTAATCACTACTTAAGGGTGATTAGGGCTAATCGTGAAGGTGCTTTTCTATCTTTTCTCAAACCAAGTTTCAACATATACTTTAATTATATGTAATTTGATTTTTTTATAGTAGATTGGTGGATTTCTTTTGCCATTGGTTGTCTCCAGCTCCAGACCTTTGTTGTTCAAGTCTTAGGTCTCGCATGCATTACATTCAGTTGTGAACGTGATTGAAGTACTTTTGAAGCTGTAAAATATTATTTACTACTAATTACTAAATAATATTTGTCAGTTTGTATATATTTTAACTTTATATATATTTTTATAGATTCATACAAAGAAAAGAAACTGACTTTTGCACAAAAAGTTGAATGGTTTGTTTTTTGTGCAATATAATCATAAATTGAAACGAAGGTATGAGGAAAGAATGAAAAAAAGGAGATCTCGACCCCATTGTCTTAAGAGAAGTCAATGATAATCTTTGAAAATGACACATCACTTACATGAGATCTTGTTGATAAGGCATCCAGAGTGTTAAGGCATAGGGTGGGGGTAAAAATACGTGTAACTAATGTCCTAAGAAAGAAAATGTTAGACAAAAGAAAGAAGGTGGTGAGGGTGGAAGAAGAAGAGGAATAAGCTAACTCTGCAAATAAAACTGAAGAAGAAGAGCAATATATCAATGAAGATGATGATAGACTTTCAAGTTCATCTAAGGATTAAATTTAAGTTGTTATTATAAACTTATTGGGTTTTTTTTACTATTTTATACTTAAATACAGTTAAAGTTAATTGTGTTATGTGTGTAGATTTGTTAAATGTCTGTATGCTTATATTTTTATTTGGTGATTAATTGGTTATGTTTTAATTTTTTGCATTGGTTATCAGTTGCATGGTTTATTTATTCCATTGTTCTTTGTTTCATTTTTTAACATGGTTATCAGTTACATTATTTTACATTTTTGTAGTGATTAGATTTATTAATTCGTGTTCTAGTAAGTCGATGGAGGGTAGAGGTCTTGGAGGATGCCTCTCAAAGAAACCTGCATTGAAATATTGTACACTATTGACTTAGAGATGCCAAAGAAATAGTGAAGTGTAATTTTTGTGATTTTATAATGCATGAAGGATTGTATAGATTTAAATATCATGTTGTGGGACATATTAACTCCACTGTGAAATTATGTAAACATAGCATTCCTTCTGATATTTGTGTTGAGCTTCTTACTAGTCTTAAAAAAGATGATGAGAGAAAGGCACAAGTACCTGCAACATTTGTGGGACAGAAATTGTATGAAGATGATCTGCCATCATCATCTCAAGCCACTAAAAGATGCAATAAATGAAGGAAATCGTTGAAATGAAGTTTGATACTGAAGAATGAAGATGACTTTTATATATAGACATATGTTTCAGAATTCTATGTTTAGTTAAATGTATTGTGTTGTTAAATATTTTGTGTTGGACAATGTATTGAGCAGGTTATTTAATATAATTATCTTATAGTGTTTGACGACATATTTTGTTTTGTCTATTGCTTATTGTTGATTGATTTTATGTTGTATACATATTTGTTATTAATTTTAGTAGTTTGTTTACATATTTGTATATATTTTTTTTGTTTTTTTAATTGGGGTACTGCCTAGACTGCCTAGGCTTTTTAGGGGCTCACCGCCTAGGCTCCGTCTAGCGCCTATGACAACTAAGAACAAAACCACCTAAATTCACTGCAAAGTTATCAAAAAATGATAAGAAGAACGTTAAAATTGGGTGATCTAATCAATGGATTGGTCCAACCAGACACTTGCCACTTTATACTAATCTGACTCAACTTGACTCTAAAATTGATTCCCACTGGTATGGATAATCTATGGAATCAATCAGGATTGGTTAGTTGGACCCAATCTGGCCTGATTTGAGCACACCAATCTAGAATAGACACACACCAGAAAAAAAACAAAAGAAAAAGGGTGAAGGAAAAAAGAACAGAGAAGAGTAGGCTTGATAACATGACTACCGACATGACATACAACCTAAGAAGACAACCATTTATGGCATCAGAATTTTTTAATATCAATAGGAGTCCTACCAATGATAAAATGATAATAGAATGTCGAAAGCCAGTACAATGATGGCCATGTGGAAACTGGAAAGTGATGGATGTCTTACTTTTTCTTCATTGCTTGCAGCTTGAAGCTCCAAACTATGCTTTTCCAGAAACTCACCAAAATTTGGGTCCTGGTGAAACAACGAAGCAAACATAACCTTATTAATATTTCAAGCATCCAGAAATAATGTCGTACTGAAAGAAGTATGAAGAGTTGTCTATATCACAAAAGATGAACTTGTTTTCTTTTTATGAGCAAACACAAAAGCAAAAATAAAAAACAAAAAGCACTTCTATTGCTTTAAATATGCTCTTCATACTTAAGAATACAACATTTCAAGGGTCATAACATGAAAATCTTTCTAAGCATTAGCCAGGGCAGTAAACTGGAAATATTCAGTTGAGATCTAGGTCTTAGTGAATCTGACCTATCCGGATCTAGCTTAATCAAATTTAGAGTTGGATGGAAAAGGCAATATTGAACCTGTACTCGGTTAGCTAATCAGATATATTTTATAAGGAATTGGGTTGGATTACCCTTGGATCCAGATTCAAATGAAAATCTGAAAACTGCATCCGAATCTGATTATTAATCAGATTCATTTGCTATACCGATTCAACTAATCAGATTTGTACTTTTTAGATACCTGACTCAAACGTGATCGATTGGCATCCCTAGCATTAGTTCATTTTGGGTAAAACTAAGTGCATTACAATGATGAATGTGAGCCATCAATTTTTTTGTCTTCAAAATAGGAGAGAAATTTTTTAAAACAAACCCTACATGTTTATATTAGTTAGACATACCATCATGTTGAGCTTCATATCTATGGTCATTTCAAGGTCTTAATTAAGTACAAGGTCGTTCTTACCTTTTTCTTCAGCCGATCTAACTTACTTTTCTGCTTCACGAGTTCCACCTGAATTGTCTTGTTCTGCTCAGATAGAGCAGTATGGTAGCTTTCATCTACAGCAACAACAATTATATTGAAAAATATCCTCTTGCGATTTTACTAAAACAAAAATTTAGGATATTTCAAACACCAAATTTCACTATTGTAATTATGTTCCAACCTGAATTATCATCACTTCCATCTTTAACAAGATAAGAACCATTCAAATCCTGAAACCAATATCAGAATTCAGAACTCTTTCATAAATAAATAAGGAATTAGAAAAAGATGAGGCCGGATTTTTAGAAGAGCATGACATTACCTCAGAAAGAAGACCATCACTTTCCGAATCTGAATCTATAACTGAATCATTGTCAACATCATTACCAAAAGTATCTGCAAAAATGTCGTCGAGCGCTTGATTTACAATACCTTCAGGATATCTGACAACAATGATGAGCATAACTATATATGAACATAAACACTTGCATTTCAAGTTAAATCGTTAATTAATTGCCTCACCTTAAGACAACTATACAAAATGGAAAAAATGTATGCGCACAGATAATTCCATAATACATTGAAAGATATTACGCCCATAATCTAGCTAGAATCTCAGTAAAAAAATTTCGCTACTTTCTGGAAACTGAAAATGCATCACTACCTCCTGAATAATCATGTCATATAAACTTGCAATATATGACTCAGACTATTTGGAAAACTCAATTGCATTTAACAATTAACCAATGGAAACAATGAAGCTCCTGAATAACATACATGAATGAGGAAAGAACTTAGTAAATTGTGAAATGCTTGACAATTAATCAGTGGGCGAAAGTGAAATTGTGTGATGCTCTCCAAAGTCGAGCATCGGTATCTTTACGATCAAGAATAATACCCACTCCACTAGAATCAACACAAAATTTCAACTGATACACTAGAAATTATTCTAAAAAGAATATCGGCATCGATTATGTCATTTAATCAACACCTAGGAAGAAGAAAATGGTTTGAATTACTCATGCAAGTAGGAATTATGTTAACAATGACCTCCTAAGGCTCCTAAGAAGAGCACCCCCAGAATCATTTTATCATTGAACATAATAGACCTTGTGAAAAATTTTAAAAAGGGAAGATAAGGGCAAATTGGCAACACACATTAGTCTTGTACTAGATTCTCTATGCTGATCCTAGTATGCTCTAAAATGCATAATAGCAGCATAGCACTAAATATTTACTCTTACAAGAACATCTCTTCTGGAAACATTGAGCTGTAATAGAGACTCGCAAATTTTTGTGTATGCATGTGTGCACATGTATGTGTGTGGGTTTTAACAAGAATATATGTTGACATCAATCCGATTGCAACAGTCCCTAACAAAGCCCAAGCAATCATTTTTCTCAAGTAATAAGCACAAAAAACATCATATAGGAATTAAGTGCATAGGATTAATTTAAGACCTCAAAAATAAAAAACAATGTCATCCTACTCTGTGCTGTCTAACTAGGGATTGGCTCTGGGAGGATTAGGCGAACACAAGTAGGGTAGGCAGTACCAGTTGACTAGGTAACCACGTATCACTTTTGACAACATAGTTTGCAACTAAACAAAAGTTAGCAGCTATCAATGGTGATTACAAGTATGTAAGGATAAAACTCAAGTAATGCAGTTGTTTTTCATAAAAACATAAAATTGAATTTTGCAGTAAAAGAAAACTAAGGCAATGGAAGAAGGTATAAGCACAGTCACAAATATCATGATATTTTAAAAAAATATTATGATATCTTTTCATCAGTTCTAACATTTAAAATATCACGATATTTTTCAAAATGTTGTGATAATTTAAAATTAAAATATCATAATTTATGTTTCATAAATGATTTTAAAAAACTTTGGCTGATAATCCTATTTTATCATTCACATCTCTCTCAATCTTTTTCTCCTAACTAAATAATGGCAATAAATACTGAATGTAACTTAATCCTAAGCAAGAAAGTATTTATTTCGGCCTCTGGACTCTCCCATCTTTCATTTCTTTTTCATTTTTAAAACAATGGATGAGACATATTTATTGCTTTTGGCATTTGAGTAATTTTTTTACATATTTTTAACTTCAGTTTATAAATTTTTAAAAAATTATTCATTTTGCCAAGATTTTTTCAATAAAAGTGTGGGAGAATACAGATTATCAATATATGCCATTTACCATTTAATGGCAGATTTTATTTTGAAAATATAAATAGAAGGTAATAAATTAATATACCCAAGTTACACAATAGCACAGTGAAAACACAAGAATACAACCGCTACACGACAAAAATGAACAAGAAGCCACAGACAACAGAAGCAAAAGAATAAATGTTATAAAAGTTTTAGTTTGTCTCCTTTCAAAGAGGAGCTTAAGACAATTTTCAAATGTATATAAAATGAGGCTAATTGGATGCTATTGACAACAAATAGAAAAAGCAGCCATGATCTAGGTGGGGGATTCCTTGTAAATCAACTGAAAAAAAAAGCACCTATATATATATATATATATATATATATATATACAAAGAGAAGGATACATATTCTTCGTAAAATAATTGTATTGTCCTTGTAAAAATGGCACATTTTTCAAAATGTCCCCTAATTTGCTTAAATCCCCTCACATCCAAAATCTTTTTTCCAGTTTTTTTAATAATATTTTTGTCCTTTGTAAATATAGTACATTGCAAATCATGTGCGAGAATGTCACAAAAAATGTGTGAACTTTCTTTAAGTAAATATTTCTTATGTATATCTACAAATCCAGTACGACTTTCGCATATACTTTTAAGAGGATTAAGAAGAAAATAAGGAGTGGAAGTGTTTAGACCAAGGTTTTTAAATGCGATGAGGCGAAGCGAGGCGTTGAGCCTGCGCATCGCCTCTGAGGCGTACGCCTCAGGTACTGAGGCGTACGCCTCTCACAACATAAGAATGATTGAATTTGTGATAACTTTTCTCCCAAATTTATTTCCAAGCGTACATTGTTAAATGATAATGCCGATTGAATTTAATGCGTATTCGACTGCATCAGAACGACCTTTGTTTAATGCTCAGTCAGTTTTTTTTTTTATATTAGCTTTAAGCGCATCACAGCAACGCCTCAGTACCTTGAGCGTGCGCCTCGCCTCTGAGGCGTACGCCTCTCACAACACTGGTTTAGACCCATTCCTGATGCTGTCTCCATCCCCGTCTCAAAATAACTTTATTCCTATTTTAAGAGCATTAAGAAGAAAATAAGGAGAGGAAATGTTTAAGATTAGGAACATATGTATATATATGAAGATTTTATAATATATAAAGATATATTAATAATTTCATTAATGGGGATCGGTGATGGGGAGGGGCAAGAGTAAGACCATCCAGCCTTCATCTCTATACAAGTTTTGATTTTCACCTTCATCCCCAGTTCATTCCTCGTTTTATGTCCATCTCCAGTCCAAACGGGGCAGGTTCAGTCGAATCCCATTTTTCCCCGTTCCACTGCCATCCCTAATTGTGTAGGCCTAGGTGGGGGATAATTAGGATACATGTGTGGTTGTGGGTAGGTTTGGTGTTCAAGAGGTTGATTTTGGGTTTGGGTGAGGTTCGGTTCATGGGTCGGATTTAAGTTTGGGTGGCAATGATATCGGGCTTGGAACCGGATCACAATCGAAAGAGGATATTGGATCGTCGAATTGGATTGGTATATGTCAGATATTGGATTGAGCTTTGAGGGTAAAAGGCCTAGTTAAGACCTGATCCATATCCAAAATTATATTGGGTCTGCTGGTCTGAATTGGAACTAGAGCTCCATCCGAGACCAATTAGGTCTAGTTTTGGCTTGCATCTAATTATTTAGACTAAAATCAAGGTTTTGGGTCTAATCTGGAGGTATAATACCTTGGACTGGACTTACACTACCCGAAAGTAGGGCGTCTGGGGTCAAACCCGATGAAAACTGGCTATGATCTGAGGCCCAAATACCCGAAACCAAGTCCTGGGTGTTGAAATTCGTTATTGCCGTGACCCGGTTATGAGAACCGGTTCCTAGGATGAACTGGGTACCCTCCCACGAAACCCTATTCACATCAGTAACCCGTGTGAGGGGTTCCTATGAGCAGTCGGGCGCCGCTTGGGGGGCGGTGGCCCAGGGCCGTCTGTCGGTGGTTGCCCCCTGTCAGCCTACCCTATCCGGCGGCAACCCACCGAACAATGGCAATTTGACAATGGGGTGCCCCAGCACGATGGCTGCTGAGTCCATGGAGGGTCGAACGGTGAGTTGCAACCCACCGTCGAGCCCATCAGCCAGGGCGACGGGTACTTGTCAGTTCTCATCCACCGACAAGGAAGAGCTGAGTGTGTCGGGGCTGGTCCTCCAAGCGGTGATAAAGGTGGCCAAAAAGGGAGGGTGTGGAGTCGCCGTGAAGGGAGGAGCCAGAAAAGAAGGAGAGGGATGAGGCCCTCCTCTGTCATCGTTTTGTACCAAAGAGGAAGATTTGGCAGTCTCTCGAGCGTTTTCGCTGCTCATTAGTGGGATGTTACCAAGGGTCAAAACCTTTGTTTCATGCTTATTAATGGGTGTCTTCCCACGAATCACGTATAATCATCGCATGAACGCCTCAAACATAGTGTTTTTCTCCTAATTTGATTGAATTGTTCATCCCAGCATGGCAAGACTTTTGCTGATCTCCACCATAGTCGCTTTCAAGGATATTAGTTTCGTCGGCCAATCTGTTACTTTATCCTTTGCTTCAACCATGATTTCTGTCATTTTCTTTTCTTGAACACCTCATGGCATTGTCACAAGATACCAACTGATGTAAATCAAGAATGCTTGATTTTACCATAAAACTAGGTTACACTATTTATATGCACTGGAATTGAAAAAAGCAAAGAAAACTAAAAATTACATAAAACTCAAGAAAATAGCCATTTTTAATCATTCTAACTCCCCTTAATCCCTCTCTCATAACAAGTATTTATAAAAAACTAAAATCCCAACTCTACCATGAATTTTGGATAAGATTTGAAAGCAAACCCAAAACAGAAATTCAAATCTTAAATACTAACTACGGATCCAATTGAATCCTGGATCTCAATCTCATCACTTTTTCTTCTTTTTTGTTGGACTTGGATCTGATTCTGGATCCACAACTTCATCAGCCCCAGCAAGATTGTTGTCATGGGGGCAGTAGGGACCAGCGGGTCTGCAAGGCTGTCAAGGCCATCGCTGAACAATGGCAGCCCCGCCTCAAGAATCAGTGGTTGGTTTGGCATCGAAAGGAAGCCGTTGTTGGTGCCAGTTCGCCTGGCCAAGAAAGCTCACCGATCGTCGAGTTGGTTCCCCTCCAGCAGTGGCAGGGGGAGGTGATTCCTCGTTCGCTGTGCTCATGCATTAAAGGCCAGGTGCAAAACAATTGGAGAATGGAAGAAGTATTTTTTTAAAATGGAAGGGGGGAAATCATGAGGGTGTGGGAACGGGAGGCATTCTTTTTTAAAATGGAAGGTAGATATGGTTTGGGGGCCGTTATTGCATTACTCATGGTAGTAGGTGGACATTGTTTGTATTTCGGAAACAAAGATGGAAATGTTTGAAGTCAGTTTCCTTGCACAAATTTGGCGAGGTTGTTCTTTTGATTTTATTTCCTCGATTGGCATATCAGGGGATATTTTGGTGGTTTGAAGGGAAGGTATTAGTGGTATGGTTATGGACAAAGGCCTATTTTCGATCATGGTGTATTTTGAACAGCTAAATTCAAGCATTTTTTTAATGCTCACATTAGTATATGCTCCAACTATATTTGCTTTAAAAAGAGCTTTTCAGGATGAGCTTAACTTGTTAGGGTAAAAGAGTTTTGGCAAATTGGTGCATAACTAAAAAATTTAATTTTCTACGTACCTATGAATCCAACCGAGAACAAAGATATACTAGCAGTATGCGGCAGTTTGTTGATTTTGTTGAGTTGGATATGGTGGATTTACAGATCTCGGGTGACTTTATTGTTAGGAAAGTTTTAAAATATTAATGATTACTACCAAAAGAGTTTTGAAAAAGTTTAGTCCCATATCTAAGAGAGAAAAGTTTTTCAAGAGGTTTAAATAGAGAGCTTGTTATCTATTCTTTACTTTGGTAAGCCTTGATTCTTTAGGTGGATTGCGGACGTTGCTGCACGATGCGCAGCAACGGACGCGCCGTTCGCGCACACGCGCGTGCGCAAGGGCGCTTGAGGCACAATGTGGCACTTTGCACTTTGCACGCTCGCAGCGGTGCGAGGTGCTTATGAGGTGAAAATATCCGTTTTGTTTTTCGGTTTGAGTTATCTGGCTGTTTGAAAAGCTTTAAGTTGCATGCATATCGAGTTAATGTTGCATTGTGACTGTTGGGCGGTTTTGGAGGCCTTTGATTGACAGTCAAAGGTGGGTGACCGTTCAGGTCTTTTTTATCCTATTTTCAAACCGTCAGATTTATGGTCATTAATCTCATTTATCGCAAAACATTTTGGCCTCTCTAAAAGTCTATAATATCTTCTATTTCGTCTTTTGAATATACAAGAATTTTACGACTCTAAAAAAAAAAAAATTCTTCTTCTTCTCGATTTGGCTTGCAGAGTACAAGTGTGGTAGAGATCATCTGTCCTTGCGAAGCAGTGACTCTCTGGAGGTTCAAGCCTAGTTGTATCCTGGGAACTCAGTCGCATCAAACCCCTTTTCGCATCTTCGGTCTTCCCGAAGTGGGGCGATTGAAGTTCTAAAGATAGCGGTCTTAAGAACGTGCCTCTAGGCTTGAGATCTCTTTTCTGAAATCCATTTTCACAAGATTGGTGTAACAATTTTAGAACTTCATTATGGCCTCTGGTTCGACATCCAACTCCATCAATCTTCTTAGCCGTGACCTCGAAAAACTCAATCGATTTGATGGGTCAAACTTCAAGCGGTGGCAATCAAAGGTCTATTTCTTGCTATCCGAGCTGCATATTGACTATGTTCTCAAAAAGCCCTGTCTCACTGTCGCTGCTGGAGAAGTTAAGACAGAAGAACAGAAGAAAGAGCGAGAGAAATGGTTTACTGACAACTACCGATGCAAAGGGCATATCCTGAACACTTTAGCCGATTCTCTCTTTGACTTGTATTCACCATTGGAGTCGGCTGGAGAGTTATGGAATGCTCTCCGAGATCAAGTACAATGCAGAAGATGTTGGTAACAAAAGGTTTATCGTAGATCAGTATGTTAATTTTTCTATTGTTGATGATAAGCCTATACTTGCTCAAATTCATGAGATGCAAATACTGGCCTATAAGATCAAAGGAGAAGGTATGTATCTTGATGATGACTTCCAAGTTGCTGTCATCATTGGAAAGCTGCCGGATTCCTGGAAAGAATATAAGAATCACCTAAAACATAAAAATGAGAAAATTACTTTAGATGGCCTTCTTAAGGACATCCGAATTGAGAAAGAGACTCGTCTTCGTGACAAAAAGAATTCGAGTCCTAAAGAAGGTTATCCTAAAGTGAATTTTGTTAGTAACAAGGGTGGCAAAATCATGAAAACCCAGAAAATCAAAAAGAATTTTGTGAAAGGGAAAAAGCCAACTGATAAAAAGAAAATTAGTTGTTATGTTTGTGGCAAGTTTGGCCATTTTGCTAGAGAATGCAGAGAACGGAAGAGGACTGGTCCTAAGCCAAATGAGTCAGAGGAGAGGCTTGTTGTTGTAATCTCTGAAACCTTTATGGTGGCTGCAAATAAAGACTGGTACCTGGATACTGGAAGCACTGTTCATGTGGCAAACGACAGGAACTTGCTCAAGTCGTCTGAAGTAGTGGGGGAAGGATGCAATCTCTTTATGGGAAACTCTTCCTCAACTAAAGTGCTGGGAAAAGGGAGTGTGAAAATTAAGTTCACCTCCGGGAAAGTCCTAACACTTGAGAATGTCCACTATGCTCCAGAAGTTCGAAAAAATTTAATCTCTGCAGATCTCCTGTCACGAAATGGTTTTAAGATTGTTATTGAGTCTGGGATTGTAACTGTGACCAAAGGAAAAATCTTTGTAGGAAAAGGGTTTGCCATTGATGGTATGTTCAAGATGAGCATAAATGAAGCTACTACTTCTGTTTATATGGTTGACTCCTATTTTCTTTGGCATTCACGATTAGGACATATAAATTCTCGTTGCATTCATAATATGAATAACTTTAGTCTTCTTCCGTGTCATGTGAGAATAGAACATAAACATAAGTGTGAGACATGCATTCAAACTAAGCTAACTAGACTCCCGTTTTCTAGTGTAGAAAAGAATTATAAATTGCTTGAATTAGTGCATTCTGATGTGTGTACGATGGATAATGTTTTGAGTCGTGGTGGCAATAGGTACTTTATTACCTTTATAGATGATTACTCAAAATTTTGTTATGTTTATTTGTTGAAACATAAATCTGAAGCATTTTCCAAATTTCTTCTTTATCTAGCTGAAGTACAAAATAGGTTTAAAACAAATATTGTACATTTAAGAACAGATAGAGGAGGTGAATACTTAGGTGGAGAATTTGATAAATTCTGTGAAGATAATGGTATTATCCATCAAACGTCAGCTCTTAGAACTCCTGAACAAAATGGAGTAGCAGAAAGGAAAAACAAAACACTTGTAGAAATGATGAATACTATGCTGCTTAATACGGGTTTGCATTCCAACTTATGGGGAGAGGCTATACTTTCTGCTTGTTATATTCTTAATCGAGTTCCTTATTCCAAATCTGATAAATCACCTTATGAATTGTGTTTTGGTAAGAAACCTAATCTTAGTTATTTTCGTGTTTGAGGTTGTTTAGCATATGTTAAGATTCCAGAAAATAAAAGGAAGAAGGTTGGACCTAAAGCATTTAAATGTGCATTTGTTGGGTATGCTAAACATAGTAAAGCATATAGATTTTTGGACATTGTTAATGATGTTATTGTAGAATCTAGAGATGCATCTTTCATAGAACATAAAAATGCATTTGATTCTCTTCTTGATGGCAGCCGGATTATAGTAGATGAACTTCCTGTAAATGACATGATTGAATATTCTAATGATTGTGTTGATGAACCAGAAACTGAAGTTAGACTCAGTAAACACATTAGAAAACCAACTAATTTTGGTTCTGACTTTTATACATTTCTAATTGAGAATGATCCTGTGTCTTTTCAAGAGGCTATGTCTTCTCAAGATGCTGCCTTTTGGAGAGAAGCTATTAATGATGAAATAGAATCAATTATGTCTAATAATGTATGGAAATTAGTGGATTTACCTGTTGGTTGCAAAACTATTGGCTGCAAATGGATTTTCAAAAAGAAATTAAAAGCTGATGGTACAATCGATAAATTTAAAGCATGTTTGGTTGCAAAAGGTTTTAAACAAAAAGAAGGTATTGATTATTTTGATACTTTTGCTCCTGTAACCAGAATATCTACTATTAGAATTTTGATTGCCATGGCTGCCATATATAAGCTTCAAATTCATCAAATGGACGTGAAAACGACCTTTTTGAATGGAGAATTAAATGAAGAGATATATATGGAGCAACCTGAAGGTTTTGTAGTGCTAGGGTAAGAGCGCAAAGTTTGCAAACTTGAGAAATCCTTATATGGATTAAAGCAAGCCCCTAAGCAATGGCATGAAAATTTTGATAGTTCTCTGGTGCATAATGGTTTTAAAATTCATGATGCGGATAAATGTGTCTACAGTAAAGTAGATAGTAGCTCAATTATTATTATTTGTTTATATGTTGATGATATGCTTATTTTGGGTAACAATAGTGAATGCATAAATCAAACAAAAAGATTTTTATCTTCCTTGTTTTGTATGAAAGACTTGGGTGTTGCAGATGTTATTTTAGGAAGCAAAATTATAAGAAATAAAAATGACATTGTATTATGTCAATCACATTATATTGAGAAAATTCTTACAAAGTATGGATATCTTAATAGTTCACCAGCATGCACCCCATATGATCCAAATATGAAATTGACTCCTAATGATGGTGCTAGTGTTAAACAATTAAAATATGCCAGTGTTGTAGGTAGCCTTATGTATGCAATGAACTGCACAAGGCCTGACATTGCCTATGCAATGAGTAAAGTGTGTAGATACACTAATAATCCTGGTCATCAACACTGGAATGCAGTGAACAGGATTCTTAGATATCTAAAGCATACTTTAGACTATGGAATTCACTATACCGAGTTTCCTGCTGTTATTGAAGGGTATAGTAATGCAAGTTGGAATACTGACTTTGAAGATTCCAAGTCTACAAGTGGTTGGGTTTTTACCCTTGGAGGAGGAGCAGTTGCATGGGGGTCTAAGAAACAGACCTGTATAACTCATTCTACAATGGAATCTGAGTTTATTGCTTTGGCATCTGCTTGTAGAGAAGCTGAATGACTTAAAAATATGCTAGTGGATATTCCACTAGGTGAGAAGCCTATACCTGCTATTTCAATGTTTTGTGATAGCCAATCAGCTATATGTAAAGCAGGTAATATGAAATACAATGGGAAGTCTAGACATATTAGTCTAAGACACAGTTTTATAAAACAAATGATTGATGACAATATTATTTCATTGAAATATGTGAAGTCATGTCAAAACTTGGCAAACCCATTTACGAAAGGCCTTTCGAGAGATGTCATCAATAAAACTTCGAGGGGAATGGGAATTAAGCCAATTAAGTCATCACCTAAGGATACCCAACTTAGAGCGCTGGAGATCCCACATGCATAGGTTCAATGGAAAACGAATTGGTGAATGACAGATATTGAGCATATTTATGTAAGCCCATTATTGATGTGTGCTCATGAGCTGTAACTAATATGAGGGTTGAGCTAATAGCTCTTAATGAGTTTGTAGGCCTTAAGGCTAAGGTGTGTGTTACAGTACACCTAGACAAACTCACCTATATGAGTGTAGAAATGTGAGCCGTTTCTTATGAGAATTGGCAATTCTCTAGAGCACTCATGAATCCAGGAAAGCACAAAGCTCTAAATGTGCCAACATGAAATCCACACAATCGTACTTTTGGAAACCTATGTATGATTGAAAACTCTATTAACAATATAAGGAGCTAATTTCAAGGTAAGTCCACTTAGCACCTTGGTTAATTTAGGTTTTCTTTCAAATAGTGGGGGTTCAAGTCATGCAGACACTCTCACTAATGCATAAGTTTCTATGCAAGCCAAATATATTTTAAAACTAGTGGGGGATTATTAGGAAAGTTTTAAAATATTAATGATTACTACCAAAAGAGTTTTGAAAAAGTTTAGTCCCATATCTAAGAGAGAAGTTTTTCAAGAGGTTTAAATAGAGAGCTTGTTATCTATTCTTTACTTTGGTAAGCCTTGATGCTTTAGGTGGATTGCGAACGTTGCTGCGCATCGTGCAGCAACGGACGCGCCGTTCGCGCACACGCGCGTGCGCAAGGGCGCTTGAGGCGCAATGTGGCACTTTGCACTTTGCATGCTCGCAGCGGTGCGAGGTGCTTATGAGGTGAAAATATCCGTTTTGTTTTTCGGTTTGAGTTATCTGGCCGTTTGAAAAGCTTTAAGTTGCATGCATATCGAGTTAATGTTGCATTGTGACTGTTGGGCGGTTTTGGAGGCCTTTGATTGACAGTCAAAGGTGGGTGACCGTTCAGGTCTTTTTCGTCCTATTTTCAAACCGTCAGATTTATGGCCATTAATCTCATTTATCGCAAAACGTTTTGGCCTCTCTAAAAGTCTATAAATATCTTCTATTTCGTCTTTTGAATATACAAGAATTTTACGACTCTCAAAAAAAAAAAAAATTCTTCTTCTTCCTTCTTCTCGATTTGGCTTGTAGAGTACAAGTGTGGTAGAGATCATCTGTCCTTGCGAAGCAGTGACTCTCTGGAGGTTCAAGCCTAGTTGTATCCTGGGAACTCAGTCGCATCAAACCCCTTTTCGCATCTTCAATCTTCCCGGAGTGGGGCGATTGAAGTTCTAAAGATAGCGATCTTAAGAACGTGCCTCTAGGCTTGAGATCTCTTTTCTGAAATCCATTTTCACAAGGTTGGTGTAACATTTATACCTAGTCAGTCAGGAGAAGAGACCCTTGCATGCAGAAATTTGAAAGGTTCATTGTGAGTAGGGGTGGTGGGAGCGACTCCGTGATGGACGAGCCACCATGGGGCGGCGCCTATATCCATTTCGGATCACACGTCAATAATGCTCGAATGGGAGGTAAGATGGATGAGCAATCGAAGGTTCAAGTTTGAACTATGGTAGTTGAGGGACCCAAAGCTGGTTGAAAGCATAGAAGGATGGTGAGCCCACCCGCAGGTAGCCGCTTAGGCTGTTCTTATATTCATAAAAAAATAAACCACATAAGAACTCGATTAATTAAGTGATCCAAAGGAGAAGGGGTTGTGAGATTCAAGCAGATAGAGGAACTGTGTTTAATGCAGAGGGAGATGGCAGCATGGCGGGGTGATGCACATGAGGTGGAGGGATTAAATGACAGGAAAAAGCTATTGATCGATGATATATCAGAATGAAGAGCAAGGCAGGAGATTAAATAGAAGCAAAGATCCAAAGTACATTAGATGTGTTGTGGCGATAAAAACACTAAGTTCTTTCGCTTCCTCTAGAAGAAATAACTTCACTTGGCCTTGTCAATTGGAGGGCATCTTTATGAGAATGATGAAATCTAAAGGGAGGCAACAAAATACGTTAGTGACTTTTTTTTACCTCCAATATGGGTGAGGACTCTCTTGACATAAGTGAGACCCCCATGGGTTGTTTTGATTCGAGGGTGCAAGACTTCGTGAACAGGGGTTTATTGGTAGATGAAGTCAAGCAAACAAAATGAAAACTCCTCAACAACAAGGCCCCGTAGGTGGACGGATTCCTTGTTGAATTTTTTAAGGTGGCTTGGCCAGCATGCCAGAGAGACTTTATGGCAGTGTTTAATGATCTTTATAGAAACTCATGTTTGCCAGGGAGATGGGGGTGAATCCCTCTTGGTCCTCTTTCCTAAATAACCTAGGAGATTGAGATTAAAAAGTTCAGACCAATTTCACTCTTAGGCACCCTGTTCAAAATTATAACCAGGGAGATAGCAAATTTTATGCAAATGTCCTCCCAAATATGCAAATTTTATCCCAAAATATGCAAACGGCGTTCTTTTATTTTACGATTTTCTCCCAAATATGTACTTTTGAAGCGGCACTAAAGGCAAAAGCTTTGCTAAAGGCTTTAGTGATACTTTTGAAGTGTTGCCAAATGCCCATCGTGCTTTTGGAGTGTCAGTTTTTTCCAACAAACTCTTTTTACTATAAATCACATAAGAGCACAAGCAGGAAGACATTTGGACATTCACATGTGAAGGTCAGAACATTCACAAATGTGAAAGCATAAGGACATTCGCAAATGTGTAAGAGAAAATTCACATATTTGGATATTTGAGAGGGAAGTTCACATATCAAAGGAAATTCACGTGTGAAGGGTGAAAAAGTCCTTTTACAACCGAAAAGTTGTGATTTTTGACATGGGCAGATTTCTCCCTATGCACTGCAATCTAACAGTAGATGCAATTAATTGAATATCTCCATGTCCCATGTGATTAAATTTGTAAATCCAATACCTTTTTATTTTACAGCATTCTACACTTTTTCCACATGCATCTAATTGACATACTTGTACTTGATTTGGTACTCATAGATATACTTGGTTATCAAAACAACCACTAAAAATGACATGATATGTGACTTCTAATTTCTCATGTTAATCATATTTCTTCTTTTTACATTTTCATAACTTTTTGAATATTTTAAATATATAGTTTTATTTCATGAAAATTTGTACTTTTAAATATATTAAGAAAAAACTCCCGAGTCAGCTGAGTTGACTTGCCAAGTCATGAGTTGCAGGTCAACTGAGATTTGACTGAGATTCTTGGTTTGTCAACCATGCATACACATGCCCGCAACACACACACACATGTACACACCCACACACATGTGCACAAGCGAGCACACACACACACACACACAACATGCAACTCAACATCTCACCCTATTTTGCAAAAATATGTGCACATGTCAAGAAATAAAAGTGAAAGAAGGTCAATGTCAAAATTTCCCAAACACCAAAACTTTCTAATCCAATAAGCCATCTACGACAAATTATAGAAAGAAAATATGAATAGAAAATTAGATGAAAAGTTAACATTATCCGTCTTTAATAAAGCATGTACACTGTACACTGATAGGTATTTGTACGAGCAGGACAGAACTCGATTGTGTCCCCTACAAAAGACACCATACATATTACAGCGAGGATGAGATGAAATGCCATCACTACAACCAGCACACAAAAATAGATAGAACTGAGAAACAGATCATATGAACCAGTTATAAAAGAGGGGAGCTGGGCACAGCTATCCAAGGGGACAATCAAATGCACAGCTAACAACTGATTACACTGATAGCTAGATTATTAAAAGTTGCATTATAGTAGCCAAGGTGTGCAACGTTTGAACCCAACTAGGGATAGTTACCCAGCTTGACAATCGAAGAAGCAGGAAACATATAACAGTAACGGTAATGCCGATGATGGAGAAAAAAAGTGAAACATCAGTTAGGAAAATTAGCTGAATAGAAAACCAAATGAAGAAATTTAAGATATAAATAACCAAGCAAACCAATTAAAGGTTGACAAGAGAAATTCAGATTCCAGAACAGCTAAACAATGTGAAACCAAATAACAAGACGATAAATCAGAGGGACACTAGAAACAAAAACTTACACGCAAATGCTCAACCAAGAAAACACAATTCTTTCTAAACTAAGTGATCGGATAAACCCATCGGCAATCAGTGAAAAACACAGAGACCACACCTCTGTTGTACAGGCGGGATGCCTTCCTTCTCTTCCACACGCTCCTTGATCCTGTCGATGGTATCGGTTGGCTCGATATCGATCTCTATTTCTTTCCCGGTAAGTGTCTTCACCTTGATCATCGTTCCACCCCTAAGCCTCAAAACCAAGTGAAGGGTGGACTCCTTCTGGATGTTGTAATCTGAAAGAGTCCTCCCATCTTCCAACTGCTTCCCTGCAAATATTAGCCTCTGCTGATCAGGGGGAATGCATTCTTTATCCAGAAGAAAACATAACACCCATATTCTCTATTTAGACTATCACCCACAAAACCAATAGAAGAAAACAATGGAAGGAACATTGAAAAGAGGGAATAGGACCAAAAGAATCCATTGAAAAACAAAAAGAACAACATAAAGGAACTCATTAGTTCGTCATAAACCAAATCTCCGTCTCAGAAATCAGACCGAAAAGATGAAACTCAGAAAACCAGCCGAACCACACAAAGGCCCAAACCTCAACTTCTTAATCCATGCAAAGTTTGTAATCCAAAAACCCAACACATTCCTTCAAAGGGGAGCTAAAAGATGGATTTGTGAACCCTTTTTCTGTTCTAAAAGCAAGACCACAAAAAATAAAACGAAAATTAAGAGCCAAAAACATGAGCCCTTCCATCAAGAGAGAGAGAGAATCAATAGATGGGTATGTCACTACCAATCAGCAAAACGGTAGTCCGAAATGAGAAAGAAGAAAAAGAAAAACCAAATTTCATACTCAGAGCACCGGTTTCTCCTCCTGCTCCTGACACAAATCCCTCGGAAAAGCAATACAAACAAACCAAAAGCGCCCAACAAAATGAAAAGAAGAAAAAAAAAGGAAGAAAGGGCACGAAGAGAGAGAAAAAAAAGAGAGGGAGGCGTGATCTCCTGTGCCTCCAAAGCACCTGAATCTTGGCCTTGACGTTTTCGATGGTATCGCTACCCTCGACCTCCAAAGTGATCGTCTTCCCCGTCAGGGTCTTCACTAGCCTCTGCATCTCTCTCTCTCTCTCTCAGGAAACAAGGGAACGACGTTTTTTTCAATTGGTCGTCGTATTTATGTTGGAGTACTCTCTCTCTCTCTCCTTCGTATTTATTTGAGAAAATCCCATTTAAGGCCAACATTTTACCCCTTATTCCAGGCATGGGCATCACATTTCTGACATTCCACATATAGCCTCTGTTTTCTTGTAAATTTCCAAACAAAGGCCTTCACGAAATCGGATTCGGAGTTGGATCCGATTTTAAAAAGCAATCCGACTAAATGCTAGTAGATTGGGCCGGGCCGGGCAGCCCGTGCCCTGCCTGCAGCCTGGCTCAGCCCGTATATAATAATACTAATATAAGTTATATAACATAGAATACTATATATACAACATAGAATATAATGTATATTTTATATATAATATATATTATATATAATATACATTATATGCAAACCTCATTTGAAGTATGAGATAAATGTCATTAAAAATATCACAATTAATAATTGAGAAGTGTTGTTAAAGTCTTATAGATGTTAAACAGCATTTTTGAAAACCAACGTTAGCACTAGCAAAGCAATAAACTCTGTTACTATTTTCAAACATTTCAATAAACAAGTTAGAGAAATAAGGACTTTCTTGATAACAAAGGTCATTCGGATTAACTCATTTTTTAGGTGTTTGATCTGATATCCCATCATACTCATTTTTTCTTTTGTTTTTAGGTGTTTGATCTGATACAAGGTTTGTACCTTGGCTTTAGACAACAACCATTTGCGTTAAGGAAGATATTTTTGATCTCTTTCGTGTTTTCGAGAGAGCTTTGTTGCATTTTGATCTTCATTCACGTGTGCAGTATTTTATTTATTTTTATTCACATTAGGGTACAAGATTTTACATTATTCAACATGTTTAGAATTTAGGATAGGTCGATCAAACATGAAATCGTGTTTCTATGGTTCGATTTATGTTATATTCATATTTAAGACCCTATTTTGCTTTCATAATATCCATTTTAATTCGCAGAAGTGATTTAACCTATTTTCTAATGAAAAATGATGTAGATTCGTATTTAAATTCATGTTATAAGTTAGATTTGATATTTGTAACATGCTAGATATGTTTATACCTGGAGTTAATATGATTTTGATGGATTATAAAGTTGTTTGGATGTTTTTATAAATTCAAAATCCTTTTTCAAAAATCAATTTTGAGAAAAATATATTATCTTAAGTAAAAATGTTGGTTATTGTGTTTAATTCATGATATGCATGATACTTCTGTGTTACATATATGTAACATGCTTACATATATTTATGTATAAATATGATATGTTTTTGATGAGTCAAAATCATTGGTTGCATATTCTTAGTGTTTTGGATGAAAACATAAAGTTCTTGATGTGTTTCTTAAAAACTGCATGTTGTTATGTATTTTTATTTCGATCTGTTGTAAAGAAAAATATAGTTTTCAAGTCGATGAACCCATAAATTATGAATTTAGAAATGTTTCTGACATACAGAAGCAATTCAAAAAAAAATTGAGCTCAATGAGTTTCGGGTTTAGAGATATGACCTCCGCAAGTCGACACAAAATTTATGTCCCGATAGAAAATCTTTGTAGGCTGCATATTTTTGTAAAAATTATACCTCCCAAATTATTCTAGATTTATGGTTGATATTTTTATATGTGTTAGCTTATATATGGTAGAACACACGATAAAAATCATGTAGGCAGATTATTTACAGTTTAAGAATTAAAAATCTTGAAATTTTGGTCCAGAATCTGTAATTTCTAAAAAATAGTTTGCTAAATAATATAAATAGTCTGTATTACAAAATTTTTAATTATTTAAAAAAAAAATTAAGTCTGGGTTTTTGGGGACATCTGTTAGACATATCAAGTCAACCATAGTAAAAAATTTAGAATTTATTTCGTTATGTGTGATGAATGACTAACTTTTCTTTGAAAAGATCAAACCGGACTAGACTGTTCAGTGAACAAAAAATAATCGATGTTTCTAAAAAATTTATTTCTTGACTCTGAATGGGTTTAGGTCAGGGTTTCTTCTTGTAGATAGCTAATGTGTATATGAATGTACATTAAAAATCTTAGATCCAGAATCACTTTATATGATTTATGTTTGAGCTTCTAAGAACATGTAAGATTCTGTTTTTACAGTTTTGCATGTAAATTGTTTTTGTCAGTTTGCATGTGATGTGTTGAATTACATGCATGTATTGGTTCCAGATTTGAACCAGGTTTATTATATGCAATATGATAATAATGTATAGCCTAATGTGATGTTATATATGCTTATGATGATTATGTATAATATGTTATTATGGTATGTGGCTTGTGAACATGATATGTCGCATAATGCAAAATGCTTACTTCAATGTATGAGACGGTTCGAAAGGTGAATGAGATTGTATTGTGACTTATGATTAAGCTACACATGGGCCTATTGAGGGTGTGTGTGAGTAAAATATTATTGTAATAATCATGTGAATGCATTATTTATATTGTCTTATGATGCATATGATTAATTATACTTATTGACATATAATGATACACTGTTATGACTGAGTAGGGTGGTAGCCCAATCAGATGATGCATGATGAGGTGCATGTTATGGATATACAGATCCATTATGTTTTTGTGGAAAGAGTGTATGATAATTTAAAGAGGTATAAGAGACCTTAACAATATACCAATAATATGATTCTTTGATTGTCCTCTGATGATGGTGGGATCCTTGGATGACGGTCATGAGGGACCATGAGGATACTGAACAACATTTGCATTGTTTGTCCCAAGAACCCGATATGGAGGTTCATGTTCCTAGCCATTATTGTAGAAACTTTTCCACCATTTTGTCGAGGATCGTGAGATTGGCTCAACTGTAGCATATTGGTATATTAAGAAAAATGGTGTTGGAGGATGTGTAGGCCTTGCCGTCACGACATTGGGTGATGATGCTCGAAGTCGATCGAGAAACATATATGAGATCCTAGTACATAATAAAATATAATTGTGTATGATTAAGATATAGTTGGGATCTACCTTGGACCTCAGAATTTTACCCATGCTAGTATCCGCGAAGTGGTTAGGAGAATAACTTAAATTGGTTTGTATTAAACATATACATGCATTCAAAAGAAACATTCTATACGGAGATAAAAGTTTTTCATGCAATTTGCATTGGTTCATGTATTGTATATGCATAATATATGCATCGATTTTTGTATCATGTGATATTGCAAGTATACTTGAATTTATTTATGTTGCAAGCATATCTGAATCATTATGTGCACATAAATATTTTCTAAACTTGATGTTTAGTGGATTTATACTTTATTCTTTACTATTGGATAATATAATATTTTGTATGAGAACTGTGAGTTCTCAAACTTAATCGAGTAGGTGATGATGCGACTAGTTTTGCTAGAGATGGCAAAATTTATTATGGTTGCTGGATTCTATATGTTATGGGATTGATTTAAACTTTATGAACTTAAAGTTTATTAATTTTTAATTTTGGTTTGAACTATTTCATTTTAAATTATGGTTTAAAATGGATGATTGGTGTGTTGGGATGTGAATCTGTGATGTACCCTAGATTCGTGGGATGTTTTTAGTATTAAAAAAAAAGTTGTATTTCGTTTTCATCTTGACAAAGGGATCTTGTCTTTGGTGTCTCTTTTGCGAACTTAGTTCTAATGGGCTATAAATGCTAGTGCTTGCGTAGAAGTTGACCTCTTAGAGCTTAGTTTGGTTAAAGCAGGACCATAGATCAGTTATAGCATCATTCACTTTCTTTAAAAAAAATCATATATTTTCGGAGGTGAATTTGAGGTCGTTACATAGTTGATATCAAAGCAGGTTTAGAAACAACATCATGATTTATAAATTCGTGATCTAGAAAATAGTCTATGCATCACCGACAATAGAAATGTAAATCTATTAATCAGAGTTCAAATAGGAAACACTGAAAAACTGAGATCTCTTGACTACTTCCAAATACGACTCCACGATGCTCCAATTATGCGTTACCTGAAAAATTTTAATGCAGAAGGGTCAGACTCCCCTGTCTGCGTAAGAAGCATTATATCTATATGTGGTGCTCAGTGTCCTGTGTACAAATATGTGCAACAACTGCAGATATAACTAGCATGGAAATTTATATCATTCTAAGAAAATGATTATGCTTTCAATTCATGATACAGTGCAAAAGAGGATTGAACTAAAGATACATTTATCCTCATTAGCACAAGCTGTAGATTCTACAAGTTTTATGAAAGTCATATCAACAGTACATAATTCTTCAGGAATAAGTTTTCAGTCAACTTAAATTATTTAATGTTTATCTTACTCTCACCCTGTGGGTAAGCATAGGCATAGACATTGTAGTGAACTGAGACCATACGGTGAGATGCCTAACTCTCACGAAAACACGAACGTCCATGAAGCTCATACCACCTACCCTCTCCAAGGTAGATCATGGATCCGGTAACATACACCATCTTTCAGGTGTACCCAGAGCCTGGAGAATCCAGTAACATATACCATCTTTCAGGTATACCCAGAGTCTCAAAGGTTTTATATTTCATTTTACATTTTCTTTATAACCAAGTGCGAGCTATCGCACTACGAGGGGTCTGGTAACATATACCTTCTTTTAGGTATACCCAGAGCCTCAGAAATCTCATATTTGATTTCTCAATTATTTTCCTGTGCGAGTCATCGCACCAAAGATGATTCTCAAAATCCCGAACCCGCCTTGGGGTTCACACACATTGTATGGACTTAAATTTTTTTTTTGTCAGGGTGCCATGAGCACCATCAAGATAGCATTTCTCGGAACATGGCTCGACTCGGAGCTCACAGTCATCATTTTTTTTTTTGAAGTTATGAGCTAGGGTGTAAACAATAGCATGTGCTTGAATCCACAGAAAAGCAATTGACAAATAATTGAAGGTAATGGTGCCCTTTTTGTTCCACAACCCATAGAAGCAGAAAATCAATTAAAATAAGGCACAACAAGTACAATGTTAAGTTAATTATTTCAAAACAAACAAAGCAGTAACAGTGCCTGAACAATTACTTTAATAATTGTTGCATCATCCAATTCACCAAATTGGCTCATGTGTTGCCTTAAACCTTCATCATCTACCTCCCAAGGAACACCCAAGACCTGAGAAGTTTTATACAAAACAGGATAAATATATTCCCATAAGTAAATGTATAAGGAGTAGGTTTCATAAATAAGCATACCACCAGCCTTGTGCTTCCTGTAGACATTGTTCTCCCACTCCACTCCTTACAAATGACCTTCAACACAATGAAGTAGGGGAAAATATGCTTAATCATTCATGAACTGGCTACATTCAGAAAAATACCACAAATGAAAGCGACCAACATAGTCTATATTACAGCTTCATAATACATTAATGGCTGGCATGATTCTTAGCAGTTCACATAAATGCATCAGCCTTAATTTCATGTTTTTGTACAATTTCATTCGGTGGAGTTGTAAAACCTGCTCCCTTGGTAAGGGACATTACTAATCTCTTCGTTCAAGTCAAGCAAAAAAAGGAGAGAAAGAGAGACAGATCTTATATTAGCATAACAGCTATATCTTCAGTTGTTTAACATATCAAAATCCATATCTGAAAAGCAACATCAGACACACCAATAGTATGTTACAAACCAATCATGCACGTGCACACATGCACACACAATACACAGTATCAGTCACACTCAAGAATGTTGGGGTAGATTAAGACATCATCATGCTCTTATGCATAATGCATGCACATACACATAATTTTGCATATAAATAGAATCACATATGAATTCACCATTACAACACAAACCAAGAAATAAGTGTTTCATCTTATCGTATATGAATTCACCAACAGATGAGAAATTCACAAAACAACCATAATGCAGCAATATACTGTAACTAACACATATCTCCAAACACAAGTTCCATTCTTCTTCAATTCACCAACCGGAGCTCAACAGAGCCTGTCGGTGCCCACTTTCACGTTTGGGGAACTGAACTTGGGTCGGTCCAGCTGACCCGCACTCAACCTAGCCAAGCTGAGTTGAGCACGAGTTTGACCTCGATGTCACCAAAAGCCATCACCTCCTTCAGCGAGGTCATTTCGCCAACCTTGACCCTACCGCTTGTGGTCGTCACCTTCGCCACAACCTTGTTCTTCACTACCATCATCAGACTGGAAACCGAGGTTAGCATACGTGTCCTCGCTCATAGTTGGATCGTCAATAAAATATGATCAATGTCATGCTAATCGAGGAGAATTCTCCAGGGCCTTTTTGAAATTTCTTTATTTCTCGTGAGACCACATGCATTACAAGGTAGGTTTATAATAACTTTAACATATATGTGTAGTTTTAGGTTTTTTGAAATGCTTGGGGTTTTCATAATTACATAGTTTATATATATATATATATATATTCAAAAATTGTTTGTGTTGCATGCCTTTTGAGAAAATATATATTTAAGTAATATTTGTTTTTCATAAACAAGAATGTGCATATGTTAAAAAAGTGAGTATTTTGAACATGTTTTCAATAAAAGACACGTATATGTTCAGGTTTTACAAACATATGTATTTTGGATTTTATGAATAGTTAAATACGAGTGTATTTCAAGATTTTATGAATAAATATATGTATATGGCTCATGTTTTTTGAATATGCATGTTTCTGAAATTATTACGTAGTTTTAAGCCTGTGTAAATGCTTATGATGAATGATAAAATGCATATCAAAGATGCTGCATAGTATCTATGATGAAAAGCATGTTATTCAATTGTTATTTTATGTGAGGCAAAACAGGGTGGTTCAACAAAGAGAGGAGGTTGTTCAGCAGGAGCGGCTGAGAGCAGTCACCAGGAGTCAGTGAAGGTGGCACTGGTGGGTGCCATCGGTGGCTGCCCAGTTGGTGGGAAGGAGAGAATCGGGTGGCAATGGTATGGTGCAAGACGAAAATCAGGAGAGAGATGGGCAGTGGTGGTGGTGGTGGTGGTGGTGGACTGGTGGTGGTGGTGCTGGGTTTACACGAGAGAGGGGAGAGTGAAGGGTGAAGGGGAGCATGAGTGAAGTTTATGATACAGGTGAGAGGGAATGTAATGGGCAGAGGGGGCATGAGTAGAGTATTTATAGGAAGAAAAAAAGGAAAAAATCCAATTAGAAAGGGGGAAAACCTTTTTGATTTGAAAAAAAGTAGGGGGAAAAAACATTTTCAAAGGCGAGTGTGGAAAGAAAAACTTAAAATTAGAATTTGGTTTTGAATTTCTTTTTAGTTTTAAGTAGGAAAACAAGTGGGCTTGGATTTGGATTTTGGTGAGACCTATTTGGATCTCATTAAATCCAAATCCAACCTACTAATATATATATATATATATATATATATATATATATATATATATATATATATATATATATATATATATATATATATATTAAATTCATTTGGGTCATAAGTGGACTTAAATCCTATTTATTTAAATGAGATTCATTTGGGTCTTAGGTGGATCCAAACAAATTTATTATACTTTAATAGGATCCATTTGAGTCACAAATGGATCTAAAATTTTATTTACTTGATGAGATCGAATTGGGTCTCCAAGTGGATCCAAAAGTCCTTTTCTTAGTGAGATCCATTTGGGTCATCTAAATATATCCAAATCTTATTTTACTTAGTAGAATTCATTTGGGTCTCTAAATAAATCCAAGACACTTTCTACTTTAAAGAAAGATCCAATTGCGTCTCAAATGGATCTAAATTTCTTCTATGCCTGATTTAAGCCCCGATATAAATCAAAACCCTACCCAAATCTATTTCGGTTGACTGAAATCATTTGCAGATCCAATCCTAAATAACTTGAGATCGAGTGGATCTTATATGTTCATTCAAATAGTTCAAACTTGTGTTTGAGTTGGTTGATCCTCTTAGATCTATATTGAGGTCGAGATCCAAATACTTCATACAAAACCTCATAACTGCCCAATTAAATATCAAATAACTTCAATAAATGCCAAAATATTATCCATAAATAACTGCTAATTAATCAATCAATATTAGCTAAGTAATTTGCTAAAAAATGATATTTAATCAAAGTTAAATACCAAAATAATTCACAAAAAAAAATCTTTTATTTATTTAAAAATGTTGAGAAATTTATAAACTTTACATTATTGCTCAATGAATATTATTTCAATAAAGAGCAATTGGCAATCATTGATGTTAAGTCAATTTAGTTGTTTGAGCAACTGTGTAACAAAAGACTTAATGATATAGAACGATTTCAATGGCTATCAATATAGTCAAAAGATCAAGAAGTTGTTATCGACAAAAGGTTTAATAATCTTTAGCACTATCATAATTTTTTAAAGATCATGTGATAAGAAATAACTATAAAATAAAATTTATGAAAAACTGCAATAACAAAGTAACTGTAGTATGCATGAGAAATAACTTGCGGACTATAATTCATTCCACTTGGAGGATCCATTGAACAAAGGTGCAGAAAACATCATTCTTTCAAGTGAAGAAGTATCAAAGTGAGCATACATGTGGTGGATCATTGGACAACGTAGTAGTGAAAAAAATATCTTTCAAGTGGATTTCAAGTGTTATTCTTGAACACTTACACGATAACCCAAAGTTAACTCTAAAAGAAATCTTAAATGACATTAGTCGCAAGGAAAGTATGAAGGTTACGTACAAACAAGCATGACATTAATGAGAAATGACTAAGGTGATCCTATATGGTTTATTCGAAGAGTTTTTCAAGATGCTTTTTGCCTATTGTCATTATTTGATGACGACTAACCGATGATCGACAATGTGCATTGAAACTGATAGACAACATAGATTTATGTACATATTCGTATCTTTTCGTGCATGCATTGATCAGTTTTTTAAAGAAAGCCCTCCACTTCTTATGGTAGATGACACATTCCTAAAAGAAAAATACATAAATATTATTGTCAGCCCATGGTATTGATCCTTGTGATCAAATATTTTCGGTTGCATTTACTGTTATAGATAACGAGTCGAATGAATCATGGGTGTAGTTTTTTTATGCATGTGAATGCACAATTGAGACACTAATACAATGACATACCCAAAGTTAAAGTACAATTAACAGCTATCTCAAATAAGCACACAAAGCTACACAATATGTTCTCCCATACATGGCTAAATTGTCAGGTTGAATTTTACACAAAACACTACGAAAAACTTTTAACATAAATTTGGAATATCACTAGGTCAACTTTGGTAAAGCACAACCAAAGCACTCACGAGACAAAAGTATAATTATTTTCTTAAAAAGATTCAGGAGCAACGGGAAGATGCATACAAGTATGCAACTAAGGTCATAAAAGAAAAACATTAGGCTAACATATACTTTTCAACTACAATGTACAAGCGCTTAAACTCTAATATAGTAAAGAGATTTAATGCGAGGATTCTCACAATACATGGCTAAATTGTCAGGTTGAATTTTACACAAAACACTACGAAAAACTTTTAACATAAATTTGGAATATCACTAGGTCAACTTTGGTAAAGCACAACCAAAGCACTGACGAGACAAAAGTATAATTATTTTCTTAAAAAGATTCAGGAGCAAAGGGAAGATGCATACAAGTATGCAACTAAGGTCATAAAAGAAAAACATTAGGCTAACATATACTTTTCAACTACAATGTACAAGCGCTTAACCTCTAATATAGTAAAGAGATTTAATGCGAGGATTCTCACAATACATGACAAGTCACTAAATCCTCTTATTGAAAAACTTTATCTCATGATGATGAAACTTTTTGAAAACTAAAAGAATAATACCCATAACATGTGTGGTGCCTAAAGTAAAAAAAAGTTGGACGATGGTAAGAAAGAAGCACGAAATCTATGTGTTCAAGTAGTGCATTGCCTTCATCGTCGATACAAAGCCTACAATCACTCTCACAATTGCAATGTTTATCTTAAAAAACAAACATGCTCTTGTAGAGAGTAACAGGTTAGCGAGATTTTGTGCAAACATATAATCACGTGCATTTTGTACGAAGACAAGTTATCAGAAGATTACTACGATAAGTTCTACACTATTAAATCGTATCAAGCTGCATATAATACTTATTCATTTTTTCTAATGACGGATAATATCTCACATCACTCCTCCAAACCTTATTCCAATCTTACCACCTAAAGTGCATCCTAAAACAAGATACCTTAAGAAGAAACAAAAAACAGAACACAAAAATGTTGGGTAATACAAGTTTAATCATTTTTTATGAAATTGGCCACAACCGGCGAAAGCACAAATAACATTATATTAGAGTACAGATGGTTTACAAAATCTGTATTTATTAGAAGTTGTTTTATGAATTCTTTCTTTGTATTTACAATCTTTTTTAATTAATTATTCCAATGTCTTATATCTTTTATGTATATAAGGAGTTCACAATGAATAATTATAAACCAAAAAAAAACATGGTAGTAGAAAGCAGTTCAAACCCCGTCACCAACCCCAAACAAGGAAGCAATTGTGTTAATTATACAACACATTGACCAGAATTATAAAGTGAAAATTGCCCAACTTCTGATAATTATTTGGTGCAATGAACTTTACACAATTTGGCTTTGAGGATACAACTGAGCTTGGCCTGCTCATGGAGTCTAATCTACAACGTGTTGTCCAACTAAACTGCCTGGCACAAATCACTTAAGATAGCACCTTTAATAAAATGAAAGGGACTCACACTAGGTTAAAAAATGATAGAGAGAGAGAGAGATGGATAACAGAAATAAAAGATAGGCTTCAGTTATTATAGACTCGATCCCAACAGCCAATAATTGAGTCAAACGGCATCTACGGCTTAAAAAGGAAATTAAATGGTCTAAACAATACTAAAAAACCTAAAAACATCTACAGAGGAGGTGACTAGTCAAACGATCAAATGAGAGGAAACAACTAGGCCAATCAATCTTGCATGAAGTACATATCCTTATGTTAAAATCGATGTGAATCTGCTGATATGAATTGAATCTCCTAATTGGAAACAACAACACTTAAAAAGTCACTTGCTCATGCACAGATATCTTGATAAATTAGATCAGTCAATATCAAGCATGCACTAAACCTTTCAATGAATTGTCGTTTATCCGGATCTCCAGTGGAATTATTTCATCATATAAGCCCTCAAAAACTTCGTCAGCATGTACAGAATTTAGATGACTAAAACTAAATAAAACTAATCCAGTTATTATCATTCAATATTAAACAATAATGAAAAACACGACGGTTAAAAAGGTATACGGAATGCACACTCATGTTCTATGTTTCTTCTTCTTACTCGGAGAATTTAAATTCAAGTTTCTTTTCCCTTTGCCTGACCTTTTCATTCCACTTACAAGCTCTGTAACTTCAATAGAATTTGAAGCCGGCTCTTCCAAAATGCTGCAATACCATGTTGACAACCACCAGAGTAAGATGAATTTATTCAGCAAAAATTCTAGTTGGCAGGCAGAGAATTGCCTTTTTTATATTTTTTGAGAGGAAACCCCAGTTCAGGTGGTGGGGCCCGGTAGAGATTGATGCTCTGCCATATGGCCCACTCCCAAGCACATAAAATCCCTCCAGGGAGCTTGATGCTTGGGCTTAAAGCAAGGGATGCACACCCTGGGTATCACAGTTACAAATCTCATTCTCAGGTTAAAAAAGTGAGTTTTCCTAAGGAAAATCTCTGTAAGTTGAAAATTTATACATTCATTACTAATATAGAGCAATCCTAGGGTGCTCCCGGAGTACCTACTAGAAATCATATTTGTAGGTTGCATCTTCTCAATCAGATCTTATAGATGTACTTAAAACAGTGTATTTGATAGTAATCATGTTTTGGATCATGTTCAAAATAGGCTTTTTTAGTCATAAAATTTTGGTACCTTGTGAGCCATTGATTTTTGAAGATCTTAAAAAAAACTACATGTATGACATAATCACATGATCCAAACATTTTTTTCCACTAAATAAAAACTGTAGATCATATCTATAGGGTCTGATCAACGAAAAAAGCAATCAGATTTTGAAAATTTGAAGCTTCTACTAGGTGGCAGTAGGTGATCGGGGAACACCCTATCATTATTAATATAGAGTAATGCTCCGGGAACACCTACTCCCTCCTACTAGAAAGCAAAGTTGTAGATCATATCTATAGGGTCTGATCAACGAAAAAATCACTCAGATTCTGAAAATTTGAAGCTTCTATTAGGTGAGAGTAGGTGCTCTGGGAGCACCTTATATATATATAAATATATATATATATATATATATAGAGAGAGAGAGAGAGAGATTTTGAAAATGAGGTAAGGGGCGTTTACAAAAATACTATACAACATAGGTTACTTTGAGCAATGGGGTGAAAGGCATTTACAAAATACCATATAATATAAGGTAGTTTCAGCAATGGGGTGAAGGAAGTTTAAATGATACGCAACATATAACACAGTTTCCCTTTAAAAAAATATTCATAAGTTGTTTAGAGTCTGATCGGCTACTTGAATAGTACCATACCAAATGTGTAGGGGAGGGAAGGCCCTCTCAGCTGCTATATAAAATGAGGGTGCCTCCCCTTCATTTAGTGAAAAGCCATTGCCATCGGTAGTCAGCATTCAATGCTGCCTGACATGCGCCATTCAATGCCAGCTCAGCTCAGCATTGAATGATTGCTGACAAAAAAAAAGTTCACACCATCAAAAGAAGCGGCATGATTTTTTTGTATATTTCAAAATCTTACAAAAAATCGTGAGGGTTTTAGCAGTATTTTTAAAATATCGCATTTTTTCGGGTATATATCGTTTTATGATTATATTGAAGCCTTTGTGAGCCAAGCAGAGAATTAATTAATTATTGGAGATTTCTAACAAAAATCCATCTATTACCTTGATTTCTTCTCAGCTTTTTTAGAAAGAGATCCCTCAACAATCCTTGCATGATACTTATGGAAAGGAGCACTCCCTTTTCTCTTTTCATCCTAGAGATATTAGAACAGTTGGTGAGAGAAGATGGCTAGTAAACACAAAAAAAAAGAGAAACACTCGCACACCTGGAGAAAAGATTCAAGTGATGCTTGGTCATTTGGAGAAAAAGCAATCTCATCCCTTTTTTTCTGTACAAATTCTATGTTCTGCTCAACCTATATCATAGGAAAAAGAAAAAGGTGAGAGAATTGCCAAATTAATTTGATACTTGAATGCTGAAGAGCGCAGAAGATGGCAAGTCTTTAATTACAAGAAAAGCTCATTTTCATACTCTCCCGTAATTTAAGCTTGAATGAAAAAGAAAAAAGCAGACATCATCTCTTTTCATGAATATTTGATGTCAGATTATGATATCCAGAAACTTCAAGAGCATGATATTAATACAAAAAAAAATATGTGAAGATGATATGTCCATCACGAAATCCACTACTAGTGCATCCTGCTTACAAAGTTTGCATCTGTAGAATACCATTATATACTACAATATGAAACAGTCCTAAAATATTCACTGATGTCAACTAAAAACCAAGACTATGTTTTAGTTTAATTTTCTTTTCCTTATTTCATTAATTAGTTTCACATTGGTCACAAAGAGCACAACAAAGGATGTTTCAAAAATCATCCTGCTACTTTCATTTGGACATTATTTTGGGTGTTGCATGGAATCTGGTCCAGTCTAGGAAATGTCGCAGATAGCTGAAGTGTAAGTGCATATCACAAACACCAAAAGGGATTTGTTTTAATTTTATCAGCAACAAATACTTAAAATGATTTTGGGTAAGATGCTGGGAGTTGGCCCTGCAGCAGTGTGTGCATTTGGCCAGCGGAGTGGGATTGAGGAGTGATGCTAATCCCACATCTCAAGATCAAAACCAGTCATGTGCCTGTGTGCAAGCTGATGCAAGCGGTTGTAATGAAGTATGTGGAATTACAAAAGCAAAGTGCAAAAGCACATAAGTTGACAATTACAAAGAAGATAGACAAGCACAAAAGTGCATAGACAAAAGTCCACTAAAGGACAATACAAAGAGTCAATTAAAAATAAAATATTATTGAAAATGTGCTTTGGGAAGCCATGAAAAAATATAAGGGGAACACTCCCCTATTTATATACAAATATAAGAGGGAGACCATTGGGAGCTCCCTTTCATAGAGACGTTGGGGAGCTCCCTCGGTCATATTTTTTTACTGTTGGGGCCCCTATCGACTCTATAGAGCAGGGCCCAATGACATGATAAAATAGAAATAAAAAAAGAAAATGAAGACAAAAATAAGAAAATGAAAAAATAGTTGTTTCTAATAAACAACTATAATTACATACAAAAAGACAAAAATGCCCTTATTGGGCAAACTGTTTATATATATATATATACACTCCCCTTCAAACTTTACGAGAAAATGATCGAAAGTTTGCTGAGAAAGAGAAATCGAGGAGCGGAAAGAGCTTTGATGAAGAAATTTGTCAACTGGTACGGCAACGTAATAGTTCCTCTTAGATATTCATCACAAACATAGTGACAATCCATCTTAATATGTTTGATTCGCTCATGGAAGGTATGGTAGCTCGCAATGTAGATTACACTCTTATTGTCATAACTCTTCGAAGGTGTTGAGATGATGATTTCCATATCACTGAGAAGACTTTTAAGCTACACAAGCTCCATTGTTGTCATAGTCATTACCTGATATTCGGCTTCAGCTGAAGATAAAGATATTTTTTGTCGTTTCTTACACCTCCAATAGATCAACGAATCTCTTTAAAAAATACAAAAACCAATCATTTAGGTTACCACCCCGGATTATTAGATCTAAAGATGATGAAGAGGACAAAATAAAAACTCTTTTGAAACAGTGTTTTTAATGTATCACACAATCCTCATAATTGTTGCCATGTGCAATGTGGTAGGGGCATGTTAAAACTGACTTGCTGCATGAACACATGAGTGATATTAGGTTGGGTGATAGAGAAATAAGTGAGAGATCCAATCAATTGATAATATGAAATAGAATCTTCAAGCAATACACTATCTTCAAGTCTTAATTTTGTATTTATGACTTTTGAGGTTTCCACCTTTTTATCGAAAACTTTTGACCTAGCACATATGTTAGCAGCTAATTTTATTTAAGAGAGAATATATCCTCTGAGAGAATAGGCAACCTCAATTCCTAAAAAGTATCTCAAAAATATGACCGTTGGCGCCCCAACGACAAGATGAGTGGAGCCCCTTGTGGTCTTAAAAAAGCAAAAGAAAAAAAGAAAAAGTAAAAAAGAGAGAGAAAAGGAAAAGGGGAGAGTTTACATGGGGATTTACCAAAATACCCCTATTGGGTATTTGGAGAAATAAGAAAACAAAAAAAGAAATATGTATATATATACATATATGTATATATATATATATATATATATATACATAATTTAACAGAGACCCCCAATGCAATGCATTTAATGCATTTTACAATAAAAAAAAGAAAAATAAAAAATAAGAAAAGAGAAAAGAAAAAGAAAATAAAAGAAAAGTAAAAAGACTGAAATGCCCCTAATGGGCAGAATTACAGAAATACCCTTTATCGGGTATATATATATATACATGATTATATATATATATATATATATATATATATATATATATATATATATATATATATATATATATTAACAGCAGTACTGTTCATGAGGCAGGGTAGCTGTACAGGATTTTTTCCTGGATAGACAACCAGGTCTGGGCCAAGTCTCCAGACTGGGCCAGGTTTTTCCCGTCTAATAAAAAAGAGATGTTGGGAACTGCTTCTTCATTAGTATAAAATAATGTTTATAACCATAATCCAAATGGATAGGATTAAGCCTATCACCATGATATTGATTCATTGAACAAGATTGTGTCACTTGGCGCCAAGTGGATAACTTAGTCCCGGCTGGTTGTTTTGTTAATCCAAATTGGTGGGTCTTGGATTTTCCAAGTCCATCTAACTCTAGGCACAAACCTGGAGAAGTTTGGCTACACTTCCTGCATCCTAAGATGGGTTCTGAGCTTGCTAGGTTTTGAAACACCGGCATTGGTCATCAATTTTTTTTCTTGTCTCGAACCAACAAATCTTTCATTAGAACTACAGGCTTCCAAGCTTAGACCATTCAATTTAAGGCTGTTCAGGTGGCAGCAGCATGAAGTGGACAGGGCTGGTTCCACATAATCAAATGTAGGTACAAAATCCTCATATGATCTTGAATTGTGGCAAGGGTAGATGTAGAATTGAAGCAAAGTGCCCTTGCCCCAAGTTCAGAGCCCCTCCACCTTATGCACTTGGATTGTGGTCAATGGTAGGTGCAACCTTGTGACACAGATTCTGTCAGCCCAAGTTAGTTGTACTAAGGATTCCCTGAGCAATGTTTCACATTGTTGGTCAAAAGAAAATCAATTTACAGATAAAAAACACAACTCTGAGCACGTGCTATCGCAAAGTCAAACATGTAAGCTTATTCAAAAATATTTACCTGATCCATGAATGGCTTTACAAGACGTCTGAGGCTCTCACTGGTTGTCTTTTTGCAAAACTTTCTAAAGCTGACGAGTGGAACAAAAGCCAACTCAGGGAAAGATACATGATAACTCCATTGAAAAAAGTGCTCTGAAAGTGTTTCAACTGCAGAGCGTACACATTGCTCATGGTATGCTTTCAGTTTCAGTAGCTGTTTTGGCACCTGTCAGACAAGTAACCAACTAATAAGTAAAGCAGAGAGCCGAGACAGTGAAGATCCTGAAAACTGATGAGGTAGTCTCTCCACTTGAACCAACCTTCAACATACTTGAAAAATTAAAATCTTTTGGAGCACTATTATCAGATTTGCCACCTTCCCCAAATTCTAGAAAGCTTAGAGATAAAGAAGCCACAGGAATGAAGACGCCACTAGAATGTGAAAGCTTATTCAACAAATGGATGCATTTTAGCCTCAAAGGAAAGAAACGAGGTCCAGGCAACATATGGGCAAGTCCATTTATCATCTGAATTGCCAAGTATAGCAAACTCTGAAGATCATGTTCCTTGATGTTAGCATATACAAACTTAACCCAAAGTTCAAGGCAATTTACATACTGCCAATCTTGTATTTTCCTTAGTCCATCCTGAAAAATATGTAAAATATTAGAAAGAAGATAGAGAAATATGGATCTCGTGTACAAGCAGAATTGCAACCACAATTATGAACAGATAAGCAGAAAATTGTGGGGAATAGGCAAAACACTCACTATATTTGCGAAACAACAATATCACAGTGAATTTCTCAAGAAGGGTAAGAACCGTTCTAGGTTCAATGACTTGATTCCATAAGAACATGAATGAGAGCAGGGCAGAGGAAACTAGAGAAGTTGTCGGTTTTCCAATTAACATCAAACCATGCTGCAATAGTTCCAATAATTAACATAATATAGATCCCAGCAGTGTTGGCCGATGAAATTGTGAAATCGCCCATAGCTGATCTATATCAAATCAGATAGTGGTCTGAAACATAGTGAAACACACTTGAGAATGCAAAATAATACTCACGCACATGGAATTCATCCTATAAAAACTTCAAACTTCTTTTAGTGGCAAATTAACAAGTGTAGCATCATTATCTTCACTGTGGTAAACTTTCTCACTTGCAACTTTCACATACATGAAATAATAATTAATTTCTGTAAGCTTGGTGTCACCCACAGCTTGCCCACAATAAACCCTTTATATATGCAATTTCTGTCATGATGAGCAGAACCACACCCTCTATAACCTTCATGACACAATACTTGGGTTTGTGCTAAAGGAAAACATCATAAAAAATACCTGAAAGAGCAATGAGGCCACGCCATGAAGGTCCAAGACCTTATGACTTGTGATTGGAGGTGATAAACTTGCATGTGAGATAAATCCATCCATACAGTAACATGTATTTCTTTTACTTCTGAGAAGCCTCCAAATAGTCATTACCCACCATTTCCAAATCTACACCAATGTCTTCTCAGTGGCACAAGAAAGTAATTGATCGTCCAATCTATGCAACATTATCCATTGGCCATGCACAACAGCACAAGAACAAAGGAACTAGCCTTTGCACACCCAAAGAGGTGGTGATCATTTTTCTGAAGAGTCTCTATCTAAAGGGACTTTTTCCTTTACCTTTTAGTGAAAGAACCTAAGGGATTTAGTTTTGTTGCACTCGGGGCTCTGAACTAATAGCGCACAGAGTAACTTCAGGAAACAAGTAAAAGAACTGTTTCTAGTTGAATAAAGTGAAAGGAGACAAATTGGTAAAAAAATATAACTTTGGATCATGAACATTTCATGGTGCTGAAATAAAATGACAAAGATTTAGAAATGAGATCAATACAATATCTATATTTCACATGGGTCCCTGCCTATACCCATATTGTGAGGCCAGCTTACTGACTGGGAAGGCTACCTACGTGCTAGTACTAGGCGATAAAAGTCATGCTCAGGAAACCTCATGTAAACATCACTTAGGTGCTTCTAAGTATGCTTGATCTTAATAAAAAAAAGTCTATAAAGACAGAGAATAGCAAGTTATGTTTGTGATTGAAACTTTTTCTTTCTTTTTTTTATTTGAATTCCTGGGTTCTGTTCAACAATCAACATCACATACAAATGTATTTACAGAGTCATGGATTTTCATATTATGTTAAATATGCCGGTTTGCTTTCCTGAGTGCATGTCACAGTGCCATCTTGTGCTCAAGTAGGTGCACAATTTTTACTAATATTAGCGTACATCTTGTAATGGTGTAAGATGTTAATCTTAACATTACAGCCACCTTGAATTTCATATTATACTATAACTGTTTTTTGCATACAATGTTAAAACATATAATTTCAGAAAATTTCTAGATCTTGAAAGCCTTTTATCAATCTTTTCATTTTGAAAATTTATTTTGTGTGTTTCTGAGCCACACAGCAAGCTGGCACGTGTGCACTGCCTAGCTCTTTGACTATAAGACATTTAAGCTAGTTCTGATATCCAAATTTCACTTTTTCTTAAAATGATAAGATGGCATCATCATCAAAGAAAGTAGATGGCTAAAAAAAGCGTTCAAACTTCACATTGGAAAAAAATGAGTTAATCCTGGTTATTTGAAGTAGTTTTTGAAGATGTTTGCAAAGTTGATCCCACAGTCACTGAATTTGCTAATTGCAAGTCATGGGTCACAAAGCCCAAAGACACTAAATAAGCAGGGATGGTCGTTCAAACTAAAAATGACTTAAACATGCCACGTTTTTTTAAATTGTTCCAGAACCCAAGGAATCGAGAGAAGCTCAAAAGTCAAAACACATATCCATCTATCCGCATCATCTGGCTTTATTAGCGAGAAGCAACTCCTAAACAATTGAAGGACTTTCTAAAGTTTCTATTGTCAATCATATAAACCCTTTGTTTGGAGTTTATGAGATATATGCTAGATCATAGGAACTGGAAATAAAATATTACTACAATTATAGAATAAGGAAACAAGGTTAGGGTTATAAAGTTAAAATTATATTCCTATGTTCTAAGACAACTATAATACACCTCAGCTATACAAGTAGATAAAGTTATAATACTACCACCTTCAGGAAAAAAATATATGAAAAATAAATTGTATGAAATCAATGGGGATTTATAATAAATATGTCACCATAAAATCCAAGTTCGCCATTTCATCAACTCTCTGATTGCTTTGAAGGACATAGATACAAGAGAAATTTCATTGTGCTGGTCAAGTAGAATAGAAACATGTTTCTAAAGATTTCCAATCTCTAATGGTGTTGGGTCAAACCAAAGTGCATCATCTGACCCAACCTCAGTCTCTTTCTTCTAGAAGGGGTGGGTATTGAGTTGGGTACATGGTGCAGGACAGACTTAGCTTGGGCCTGAAACTGATGGGCCCATGCCTAGGCAATCAGGCCAAGCCTTTGCCATGGGGTGAAGTGTAGCCTGGCCAAAATAAACATGGCACTAGGATGGTTTTGGAAGAAACAGGGCTAAAGATTTAAATAGGTCTTATGCAGATGTCGCTTAAGGATGTGAGGGTTGGATATTCAACTGGCTTAAATCCATTTAGAGGGATTCAGTATAAATTTCAATATCCAATTAGCTAATCAGAACAGACTATCTTTCAGTTTTTTATATCCTAATCCAAATCCAACATAATATCTGGCTTAAAATGTGTGTGTATCATAGTCACCTGTATCGTTAAAGGTAATTTCTCAGCGAGGGTATTTCTCGAAGAGATTTTCAAAAGTTGATAAATCTTGGGAATATCTTGGGAAAATCATGGGAGTTTAAAAAATTGAAAAAAATATAAATAACAACAAAAAAACCTAAGAAAATAATAAGTTTTGTATTATTTTTCTTTCAAAAATATAAAGAAACATGTTTTAAAGGTTTTAAAATATAAAAGAAACAAAAAAATAGGAAATGCAAATTTAATTTAAAAAAAAAACTCAAAAATATCGTGATATTTTTTATTTGCTGATATTTTGAAAATATCACGATATATTCCCAATATTATCGGCAAGCTTGAAATAGCCGATAATATCACGATATATTCAAAATATTAGCGATATCGGTGACAATGGTGTGTATATATATATATGCATGTACACGTGTGTACATATGTATATGGATATGGTGTTTCTATGGTGGTACTGAACCACCATAACTTATGGTGGTACACACTTGTTTTACACAGATCTAACCTCTAAAAGCAAAAACTAACCTTTGGATCATGTTTAGGATGTTCTATTTTCCTTTTTATGCATTAAAGTTTATTTTAATAGGATATTTTAGACCATTTTTTATCCTTATGAATTGTGAGCCTTCGTTTTTTCACCATCTTTGAAACTGTATTATAATCATAGTCACAAATATCGGTCTTGGCTATATCTCGGCTAAGGCAAAATATCAGGATATTATATATTTTTCAATCAATCCCAGGAAAATCTATGAACTTAAAAATAAAATGCGAAAAATAAAAAAAAAACTAGGAAAAACAGTTTTCTTTCCTTCTTCCCTCCTTTTTTTCCTTCCTTTCTTCTTTCTTTTCTGCACCTGATATTATCACACGATATATATATAACTGTGACTATGATTATGGTATATTAGACATGATAAAACCTCATAATATAGTAAATAAACTATGTTGAACATGTCTGTGGGGGGTACATCTAACATTTGTTGGTTATATTCATGCAAACAATAGTGCACATCACCATATGGCATCATGGTTCAGAACCAACACACACAAATTACGCTGATAGGATCTGGCTTGATAAAGGCTTTTCTCACCCATCTCTTCATCAAACTCCAAGTCTGATTAGGTTACATCCTATGTCACATGGGTGCAGGTGCAGGTACGGGTACGGGTGTGGCACAATTTCAAAAATTTTGAAGACGGGGACTCAACTATATATATTTTAAAAATATATATATAATTATATATATAACAATAAATTAATAATAAGATTGTAAATTTTACAGCAAAAATAAAAAAGTAATTCTATTGAAGTAACAACACAAACTTACCAAAATATAACACATAAAGAAGCTTGTGAGTGTGATAACAACAAAACTTATCATAAATCTGCCTCATCGTCTGAATTAGAGGGAAGAACAAGATCGAGGTAGTCCATGTTGAGAGTATGCAAATCATGTTCTTCCTCCAAGTCAAAATCTTTTGGATTTACATCTCAATACTTAGATGGTTCACAACTACATCAAAATATGACTAACTTAGTATCTAACTTCAAACTTTGAATATAAATATTTAAATATGAACTTTGAATACAAAAGAAAAAAAGTACATATACTCATCTTTGGTGTGACGAGAAATTAATCGTAGATTAGAGTGAACATAAATCAAATCCTCTGCTCTTTTACTAATGAGTTTGTTTCTTTTAATGTTGTGAATTTGAACATATGTGAGTCCAATTTCTTTCACAACACGATGATGTAGCAAGTTGGGATAACAACTTCATTGCAAGACGTTGCAGATTTGGTGTATCTGATCCATATGTTGCCCACCAATTAAGGGGATCTTCTCCGTCCCTTGCTATGAGTATTGCTAAAGAATCAAATCTTCCAGTAAAGAACTTTTCAAACTCACTATTTACAACCTTAAACATGTGAGGATCATTAAAAAGTCTTCCCAAATATATCATTTTGTTCTTTGATATCTCAGGATCTTCATTTGGAAAAACACGACAAACACCTATTGTCAACCATTTTTTTGCATAATATTTTGGATTGAGAGAGTGTGCCATGCAATGCAAAAGTGTATTGCTTTTATCTCATCTTCTCACTAAAACTGAATGTACATATTTGTAAAATTCTGAATCATCAAGTACAACATCTTTCTTCTCATGTTTAAAAATGATACTTTGAACTTTTTCAATCTTATTGTCCCACGTTTCATAAATTCTATGAAGCATGGGTATATCTCTGTCAACTTCTCTCAACATTTCTCAAATATGCTCTGTAAATTCAACAAAATATGTAATTTTATCCCACCAAAAATCATCACAGATGCATTTTTTGATAGCTTGAGACTTAACATCATCTTCAGTGCGATAAAAATCTCAATCTTTATCAGCCACCATCATCATCAATGCATTCTTGAGTTGCTTAATTCTTTGCATCATAACAATGAGAAGCAAAACGAGTTTCAGCAACTTTCAGTAACTTGAGATCAGAATGCCGATTAAATATAGAAAGGGCATGATGATGGTTTACAACAAAATTTCTAATATTTCGATCATGCTCTATTTCCTTAATCTATAAACACATTTCATGTGCATGTGCATTATCTTTTGATGGATTGTATATACTCTTAAGTGCCAAATTTAAACTGTGTGCTGCACAAGGAGTCCAAAAAATATGTGAATACGTATCTTCACTTGCCAAATTCATTCATGCACGATTGCAAACTGAAGCGTTATCAGTAATGATTTGCACCACACTTTCTTCACCCACTTCTTTTATCACTTCAACAAATAATCTCTTTAAATATTCAACATCTTTATACTCCCCAGATGCATCAAGAGTCTTCAAAAAGATTGGCTCATTAAGTGAGTAAGCATTGAAGTTTATCAGTGGACGCCTTTGTATATCAGTCCATCCATCAGAAACAATAGACACTCCATGACGTTTTCATGCAAATTTTTTGGTCTCTAACAAGTCTTCAATTCTATTTTTTTCCTCTGCAAGAAAAACTGTTCTTAGTTTTTCTGAACTAGGAGGCATATAACCACTCAAATTACAATTAGTCAAAGATGTAATCATATCTTTCCAGTATGGACTTCTAGCTACATTAAAAAGAATTGAGCTTGAGTAAAAGAATCGACCAATCTTTTTATCAATTTCTGCTCTTGCCATGTTTTTGAATGATCCTTGTATTGTTTTATTGCCTTCCATCTTTCTTTTCTTCAAAAACTCGAATCGCTTCTCATCTCTGCAATTTTCTTCTTTTCAACTTCCTCTTGTTCTTTCTTTAATTGCCTTAACAAGTCTTCAAAAACTCGAACATTGCCTAATTCCTTGACCATGAATATGCAAAAGATGTGCTTTCACACGCGTATAAGAACCCGTGAAAACAATCGTACATAAATTACAATGAAACTGCACATTCCCACCACTACCACCACTAGCTTTTTATCCCTTTTGTCACAAGCCTCCAAAGTGGTTAAGAAACTTCTAATTCAGAGTTAAACTTGAACCAACTCTATTGACACCACTAGAACTCGCCATTATATCTGAAAAGTGAAAAGTGAAAAGTGAATAGAAAATATGTAAATAAAGTTAATAAACACTTCAAAAAAATAGTAAAAAGAGCTCCACCCCTCTAACTGTGTGCCTGATAGAAAATAACAAAGGCAGGGGTTGAGGCAGGGGGGAGAGCCCCCTATCAGAAAACAGATCTAAGGCGGGCTCCGCCCCCTGCCGAAAACCTACGACTGAGGTAGGGGGTGGAGACCCCTGCCGGAAAACAGATCTGAGGCAGGGGGCAGCCCCATGCCGAAAAACAGATTTGAGGCAGGGGAGCCCCCTGCCAGAAAATAAACTGAGAAAGGGGCCTCCACCCCCTGTTGGAAAACACGAACGAGGTAGGGGGCTCCGCCCCCTGCCAAAAAATAAACTGAGGCAGGGGGCGAAGTCCCCTAACGGAAAACATATCCGACGCAGGGGGCAGCCCCCTGCCGGAAAATAGATTTGAGGCAGGGGGCGGAGCCCCCTACCGGAAAACATATCTGACGCAGGGGGCAGCCCCCTGTCGAAAAACAAATTTGAGGCACGGGAGCCCCCTGCTGAAAAATAAACTCAAGCAGGGGCCTCCATCCCCTGCCGGAAAACACGAACGAGGCAGGGGGATCCGCCCCCTACCGGACGAAGGGGAAGAAGAACGAAAGAGGGAGGAGTGCATACCTGAGAGGACCGGTGGCTGGGGTCGCCGATGGATGGCTGCGGCTACGATCGTCAGGGTCTGGGTCACTGGCGAGACTGAAGGGGACGAAGAGCGAGGGACGACTGGGGGAGAGGGAAAGATCAGCGGGGAGGGGTCTGTCGTAAGCCCCTCCCCTTGCGTAGCCTCTTTAGGGTTCGGCCCCGACCCCGATAAACATTTTGGATCCGGATCGGGTCCGGATCGGACCCGACCCGAGTCCAAAATAAATTTTAAATATGGACAACAATAGGCTCGGTCAAAGTTGACCGAGTCTATAAAGTGGACGGACTCGGCCCCGATGCATTGACCGAGTCCAACACTTGTTGACCGAGTCTGCCCCGTGTCTGAAGCCGCACCCGTGTCGGGGCGTGTCGACACGGGTGCATCGACCTCCTAACCGAGTCCATGTGACATCGGTTATATCTAATTATGCCTACATTGAAACCACATCCAACCCAGTTACATCCCTAGATGTGTCTGACATCTATCCAGCTATATCTTGATCATGTGGCTTGATCAAATTGCAAATTCTGCAGTCCAATCTACAGAATTGGAAGTGTCAATGACTCTTAAGGAAATGAGAAGGTTTGTTTGTTACATACATAATGTTCATAATTTCGCAAGGTTGAGGTTCAATCGACTACACTGTACAAGTATTATAAATTGTGCTTTTGTTCTTTCAAAATTTTTTTTTTCTTTTTTTGGATATTAAGTATTATTAGGAGTTTCCCATTATCAAAGAAGGCACCAAACAAGGGCCTAGCAAGTTTCACAGAGAGAGAAAGTGAAGGAGTGGGGGGAGATGGTTTACTAGATCTGAGGAATTTTCTTTATATTGTAACATCATATTTCATATATATAGGTTCTACATAAATATTTCCTCTTGAAAGGCTAAGCTTTTTGATATACTATAACCAAAAAGGGTACCAAAACATCCAATAATGCATAATATTACAATATTCAATAACCTAAAATCTTAGACTTTTTAATATATTCAATAACTGCAATATTCTACATTATGCATAGATGGACAAGCAGGAACAATTAGACACGATAACTAGCAAACTAATTTGGCTTTTAAAATTGTGATATGCATGAGTTGAAAAACTGACCTCCATCTTGGTTTTGAGGGCATGCTGCAAAACCTTGGAAAGGTGCTGTATAAGGATGGATGCCTTCTGGTAAGACTTAGCAATATCTAGTGAGTACAACTCCACAACAGAATCAGCAAGAAACTGGATATGTTTTATGTTTTCCGGTTCAACAAATTTGGAGTGTGCCAAAAATGTTATGTACATGTTCGTTAGGAAGGAATCATAGCAATCTGAATTTAACTGCAGAACCATGCTTCGGATGAGTAAGAATGCTGCCAAAGAGACTCTCCCTCCTCCAGTTGCCCATAGGTGGATGGCAATCTGCAATCACCTCACATATGAGATAATAAAAATCCATTAAGTGATAAGTTATTAGACATTCATCACAAGAATGCCCTTGCAATAGCCGAGTGTAACAGCAACGGTTCAAATCAATCTCATGTATAATGATAATAAGTTAACTGTAGGGGTTCCAATCTATGTGACCTCCGGGCAGATTAAGTACACCTCTTCCCATGTGATGGACAAGCACTTTGAGACAAACAAGGAAAAAACCTTTCTCAAAATATGAATTATTATGAAATAATAAATGCAAACACCTAAAAAGGGTTTTCCATCTGCAATAAATGAATTTTGTGAAATAACCACATTTGCTCATTAAAAAATTTAGCACTGAAACCCCTTGTTCCCTACGTCTTTCCTCATAAAGAAAACTTTTCTCCCAAAGAAATACCAAATATATCCTTTCTGCTGTACCAGCAGGATCATGCAATATAGATCCTGGAAACTTCATTGCATTTAAAAGAAGTCTCACGATTTTGCCGTAGAAATGGCCTAATGTAATGAACAAAGCATAAAACTAAAAAACAAACATGTTTTTTGGAAAAACACAGACATGACAACGTCCGCACACAAATACAAGCATGCACATGGATAGCATGGGGCACATCCGTGCATGTTTACGCATACATATGCATATCTTTTGCTTCTCAATAGATTCTAGCTTGTTCAACAACAGTTACCTTGCTAAGCCTTTGTAGCAAAACCGGAAATGCAACTAAAAATATAACTGAATCTCTGAGCCGAGAAAGGACGAAGACAATTATCTGTGTATCTGTAGCCTGAGTCAGAAGATACAATGTACTTTTGATGTAAGACTTAACCAGTGGTTTCACTGAGGCCCATTTTGAAGTATTTTGCAAGCTCAGTACAGTGTCCTTGCAACCAGAGCTTGACATTCCCAATAATCTTCGGAATATACTGTCTGCTTCATGAAGCACAATTAACAAAACCTTGCAGAAAGCTGCTCTTGTCTGAATCTTGTATAATAGAGCATCAGAGTTATCACTTCCATAATGGCATGCAACCCAGAATCCATTTAACAGATTAGAAAGCACAGAGATGTTTTGTTGATTCATGATCTGTTGGCACCATGACATGAATCAATGGAGAAACTTGTGAGGATTTTATGTTCACATAAACTTGAATTTTCCCCGGTTTTGTTGTTGCTGCTCTCATTTGGTTCACCTTCATCATCTGAAAGCTGTCATGTGAAGGCTAACAAAGTAAGCAACACATAAAAGTTGAGAATAAGTGAACACAGGAAAGAAAGAATCAAGAAATAGCCCAAATAATGGCATCAAACAGAATAAACAATATTTTAGAAATTTTTATATCACAGTAGTATAAAATATAAATCAATGATCAACAAGCAATAAAATAGGTAGACATGCATTATATAAATATAAAAAATATATATTATCATAGTCACAAATATCGGTCTCGGACATATCTTAGCAAGGCAATTTCTCTAGGTTTGGTTGATAAATATAAACTTGGTGCTTAAAATTTTTTTAAAAACAGTAGCAATAAGTGAGAAAAGCAACACATAATACAAAAAATAAGTAAAAAAACAAAAGAAAGAAGAAAAACATAGTTAAGATATAATAAAAAGTAAAAGGCAACTTATAATATCATGATATTATCACGATAATATCATGACATATATAAATTTATGATATTTTTAAAATATTGTGATATTTTGCCTTTAATATCGTTTTATGAATTTACAGCTATATTCTCGCTTCTTATGTTAAATCACATATGAGACTTATGTATCATATGTGTATTACATTTAGTGTGGTACCCCCTCTTTGTATTTATGTGTACATTTCATTTTTTCAGGGGTACTTATGGATTTTAGCATTAGTTAGTGGTAAGCTTAGTTGTCGAAGGTGGTGCCTAGGCATAAGCCTAGGTCGGTATTTTTTTTCCGTTGACTGTTATCAACATGTATAAAAGGGGGAAAAGGGTCATTTTTCCCCTTTTTTCGCTCCACTCTCTCTCGCTCCTTTCTCTCGCTAGGGCAGAGTCGAAGAAGGTCAACCTTCTCCTCCCTCTATAGGTACCGCTACCTCTCTCTCTCTCTTAAAAGTTGTACTCTCCATATGAACCTTATAAACAAAGGTAAGTGAAGAAAAAGAATTAAAGTATTCTAATAATGTGTTCAGTGTTTCAAGCTGTTGGTGCCACGGTTTTCTTCATCATATTTTGGGACATTATTTGGTAGCATTTTGTTTAACATTTCACATTTTTTTTAACATTTTTAAACTGTCCTTTTGAGTTCACACTTCACAGTTTGGGCTGGCTCCGTGGTGTGATTCCAATGATGTGAGTGTGATATATTTGATCAGAATATAAATCTAGAAAGATCAAATGCTCAGTGATGGCTTGCCTATAAAAAAAAAGAGTGATGAAGCAAACTGTTGGGTGTCATATTTGTACTAAATAGACATTATCGGTTTATTAGGATCACTTTATACCAAGGTTGCCAGACTAGGAAACGGAAGCGGGAAACGATACAGAAAGCGGAAGCGAGAAGCAATGAATTTTAAAATATATAGGAAGCGGGAAGCAAAGAATAAATAAAAGAAATATATGAATTGAATGAAAATCAAAATGAAACACAAATAAAAACTAAAATAAAAGTGACGAATATTAAATTTCATGTTTTTTTAGTGTAAGAATTAAATGTATAACAAAATCTAAAAATGATGACTACCAATTTAGAGAAAGCACATGGAAGTGAGTGAGAAAAGTGAGAGAAAACACATAAAAAACAAGAAAAGTTGAGTAAGAGAACATATAAGAAGAATAGATGAGGCGTGTGGAAAGCATAGGAGAAGCATGGGGGAATCGAGGTTCTCATCAAGTTTCGGAAGCGAGGAGTATCACGCTTCTGAAGCGAGTTTCCAGGAAGCGAGCTTCCCACCTATCTAAGAAGCTTCCGGTAGCTCTGCTTTATACACCAGTGTAAAGAGTATCTCCATGAAATTGGGATCAATGCTGCCATGAATAATATTTTCATCTATGTTGTGGCAGTTATGTTTTTCTCTTTTTTTCCTCTTATAAACCAAACATTTTCGCTTGTTGGCTTTTGTAAATTTCCTTTTGACTTTTTCTCTAAATTACTGATTCTATGAAAGAAAACCAATCATTTTTTGAAAATCCCCTACAAATTCCCGTGCGGACAAGTTAGAAATTCTTCTAAAAAGATTTACTGTGATCCGAACAAATCTCAGCCACACTCCAATTTTTGTTACTGGCTATTTCCAATGTTGCATGTGTGGGCACAGATATACATTTGTTAGGGTATAAGTGCACAGGTAAACATTTGTTTGGGTATAAGTTCACAGATCTCATCTTGGGCAGTCAATGGGCCGGATCCATGTCTGGTATCTAACTGAGCCCAAACCCAAACATCAGGATATGCATAAAATAATGACTAGAACCCAACTCAAATTAGGTTTAACTATGTTTTTTGGGGGACATTTAAAAAAAACACCTAAATTTTGGTTGATTATAAAAAACACATCTAAGTTTTCAATATTGTTAAAAACACACCTAAACTTTTTTATAGTTAATAAAAAACCTAGGGTTTGCTCCTGTTAAAGTTGTCATTAAATGTGTGCTATAATTACAAAAAAAAACTTAAGAGTTTTTTTATTATGAATTCATATTTTGCTGATATGTTATTTGTTGCTTACTCCTTTTTATTTAGCAAATTTAGATGTTGCCTTTTTTTAGATTCTTATCATTTTTTAGAACAATGGAAGGGGGCTTCATCTGCAAGTGCTAGTGGGTCCACATTTTCAAATTTGGAACATATTCAGAACTTTAAGAGAAAATCAGGAGATCCAGCATGGGAGTGGGCCTATATTAAGGATAAACAAGATCTGAATTCTGTGACATACCTTAAATGTTGAACTTATAAAGGATGTATATATAAAATAAAACGGCATCTACTTGGGATTGGAAGAAAAGTGAAGGCTTATGATAAAACAATTGCAGAAATCAAGCAAGTACTTTCTAAGTACATGGAGGAATCAAAGAAGAAAAGAGATGAAAAAAATAAGAGAGAGACGGTTAATATATACGAAAGAAATGAAAGTTTATTCTCAGCTTCCGATTATGGTGAAGGACGTGAATGCAGTTTCATAGATGGAGGGGAGTAGTACATTCGGCTTTAGACCAAAAAGGCTATGGATCTATACTTTCAAAGTGATTCAACAGAGAAAGGAAGGCAAGCAAACAAACAAACTATGTTTGAAAATTGCTTCAAAAAGGAAAAAAGAGAAACAGTGTACGAGTACATTAATAGGTGATTTTATGACGGTGGAATACCTTTTAATACAGCGAAGTTGCCTTCATTTTACAGTATGATTGAAGCTATAGGCCAATTTGAACCAGGGATGAAGCCTCCATCATATCACGAGTTGCGAAAACTACTTTTGAATAAAGAAATGAAGAAAATGAAGGAGTTCTTGGACCAATACAAAGTGCATTGGTCCAAACATGGATACAAAAGGGTGTACACTCATTAATTTTTTTGTTAATTGCCTTTTGGGAACAATGTTTTTGAAATCAGTTGATGCATCAAATGAAGTAAAAGATGCAAATTTGCTTTTTGCATTGTTGAATGATATTGTTGAAGTTTGGGAGGAGAATATGGTTCAAGTTGTTATTGATAATACCTCAAACTATGTGAAAGCAGGTAAATTATTTATGGATAAGAGAAAGCATTTAGTTTGGACTCTTTGTGCTGCACATTGTATAGATATGATGTTGGAATATATAGGATAATTGAAAGAGTTGAAGAACATTTCCGGAAAAGCAAGGCAATTGGTGGTATTCATTACAAACATTCTCAAGTGAGTATGATGAGAGCACACACACAAAAGGACTTACATAGGCCTGCAGTGACAAAATTTGCCATTTTTTTACACTAGAAAGCATATATAATTGGAAAAAATGCCTAAAGTTCATATTTCTTAGAGATGATTCGGAAAAAAATAGTTTTTCAAAAACGTCAGTTGGTAAAAGATGTGAAAGCATGATTTTGAGTTCAAAATTTTAGAAGAGAGTGAGTTGTGCTCTGAAAACAATCGCCCCCTTGTTTGACATGCTTTGATTGGTTGATAGCAATGAAAAGCCTGCTATGAGTTACATCTACAAGAAAATGGATCGTGGAAAGGAAAAAATAAAAGTATAATTATAAATTCATTTTTTTGTATTCTACTAATTGTAAATTACATTTTATTTTAGCTTCTATAATGGTTACTTTCAATTCTTTTACTTAGTAGGTAAATGTGTGTGATGATAAACAAATATACGGCTGAGTTTGGGAGATAATCGATAAAAGGTGGAGCAATCAATTGCACAAACCTTTGCATGCAACAAACCTATATTTGAATCCAGCCATATATTATAAGTATAAAAATATCGAGTCCAATGAGGAGATAAAGAATGACTTATATGATTGTGCCAATCGTCTTGTTCAAAGCGAAGAGGATCGAGACACACTACTAGACCAACTCATAAGATATAGAACTGCTATTGGGCCTTTTGGAATGGAGTTAGCAAAGAGGAAGAAGAAAGTGTAAACCAGAGTTACCGGAAGCGCCTAGGTAAAAGGGGAAGCGCGCTTCGGAAGCACGAAACGTCGCACTTCCGAAATGTGTGGGGAAGCATCCCCCTTTTTTGGGAAGCGCGCTTCCCCCTCGCTTCCCCCACGCTTCCCCATTTTTTCATTTTTTTTGCTTCCCCCTCGCTTCCGGTTCGCTTCCTAGGTCGCTTCCGGTTCGCTTCCTGGGTCGCTTCCGAGATGGTTCGTAATTTTCTTCTTAGTGGTCCCACGCTTCCCCGCTTCCTAAATTTTTGAAAGTGTCTCGCTTCCCGCTCCCGCTTCTCGTATCGTTTCCCGCTCCCGCTTCCTTGACTGGTAACTCTGGTGTAAACCCTAGGTAAGATGATTAAATTTCATATAACCCCTTTTGCATTATTTTTATAACTTATATACAGTTGAGAGTTATTATCGTGAGGGGTTTATTGGAAATCAGAAAAGTTATCAGTTGGTCTTGTTTATATTTTAACTTTTAATGGTCTCTTTTGTAATTTTCTTTATTGACCCTAATCACTACTTAAGGGTGATTAGGGCTAATCGTGAATGTACTTTTCTATCTTTTCTCAAACCAAGTTTCAACATGGTATCAAAGCCTCTCGTTCTTGGGAGAATCTAACGCCTAGGTTGAATTTCTTTCTTCCCTCTTTATCATAGTTTTTTCTTTCTTCTTCTCTCCTCCTAGCCTATATCTAGTTTGTTCGATCTTCCTTCTGATCGAACCCTAGGTTCTTTCCTCAGTCTCACGACCTGAGATCTGACTAGTTCTACACAATATGCAGATCTGATTAGACACCCTAGATCGTGTGTTCCTCTTTTGCTCCTTGTTGATGACGCCTCAGTAATATTGATGGATCGTGGTGCATCAGATCTACCATCATGTGGAGATTGCGTGGAGCAGATCTGACATCATGATCGTGTTGCATCAGATCAGCAATCATTTTGTGATTGGGTGGAGCAGATCTGAGATCGTGCAGTAATTGGATGTCGTGTAGCATGGAGCGTTGATGTTGGATCAGATCTGAATGGTGTGGCTGACTGACTGTTGCTCGTATCAGAGTCGTGTTGATGTGGTAGGTGTTAAATCTATAGTGCTTGTTGTCGTTGGAATCAGATTTGCTCGTATCAGAGTCGTGTTGATGTGGTATGCGTTAAATCTGTAGTGCTTGTTGTTGTTGGAATCAGATTTAATCAGATTTGATTAATTTTTGTTGAAGTTCAGATGTGAAATCAATTTTTGTCATCTAAAATTAATTTTTATAGTTGTGATCAGATTTATTATCTTGCTGGTGGCGTCTGTGATATATATATATATATATATATATATATATATATTACAAGACAAGGATTTTATTTCAGCTGGAATCTATTTCTTTACTATCAGTTTGCTCGTGATTACTTTCTGGTTATTATTATTATCCGGCTCATTAGCTAGCTACTGTCAGCAGTGAAATACCATGGCTGAAATAAAGTCCAGTGATGGTGAACAAAGGTTTGAAGTGTCTGCAGAGTACAAAGCTTTTGCTAATCCCTTCTCTTATGGGTCGTCCGTAAAGCTGGACGACAATAATTATAAAAGGTGGTCGAGGACTTTTATGATGTTTGTGTCAGGACATCGACGAAAACATATTTTGTTAAAAAAGGAACCAACAGAGAAAACTGGGAAATATGCCACATGGTAGGAAGATAATGACATTGTTATGTCTTGGATTATGAACAGTGTTCAGCCACACATTGCAGACGGCTTAATTTACTATTCTACTGCAAAGGAGATGTGGGATTCATTACGTGACACGTACTCTCAAGACAAAAATGTCAGTAGAATTTTGTAAGTTGAGCAAGAGATATTTCAGTTGCAGCAGGGTGATCAGAATCTTTCCCAATATTATGCATCAGTTAAATCAGCCTATAAAAGGCTCAACTCTGTTCGTCCTCCCTGCTGCACTAATCATAAAACCCATCAGGAGTAGACTATGGTGGCTCGTTTTCTATCAGGATTATCTCCAGATTACTCAGTAGCCAAGGTGCAAATGCTTACTAGCTCAGAGATCCCTACTCTAGCTGATGCCTACAACCGGTTAAGTCGTCTTGCTGTTACCTTTCCTCCGCCTCATGGAGACTCTCAGACTTCAGCTCTTGCTGTCACTGGTGGAGGAGGGCATGGTTTACCTAGTTCTCAGAGGCAGAGGTCGTGGAAGAGGCAGTGGAGGTCGTAGCAGGCTTCAGTGTACATATTGTGGCAAGCAAGGGCACCTTGAGGATCGTTGTTGGGATAAGAACCCTAGAAGTCGCCCTCAGAGCTCATTATCGTTCCCCAAAGCAACAACTCCGGTTGTCTCTTCCATCACTGAACCTGTGCCTACTTCTTCAACCAATACGATTACTCTCAGTCGTGCAGAATATGATCAGCTTCTTTCTCAGAGTTCTGCATTTGTGTCTGCCTCTATTGTAGTGACTGATGTGGCATGCTCTGCGGGTACTCAGTTGGATGATGGAGGTAAGATATGGATTATTGATTCTGGCGCCTCTCAACACTTTTGTGGAGATTCACATAGTTTCTCTACACTGGTTCATACATCTTTCCCTCGTCATGTTAAATTGGCAGATGGTAGATTATCCCCAATGGTGGGGCAAGGAGATGTGCATTTTACCCCTACATTACGGATTCAATATGTTCTCCATGCTCTACAGTTTCCTAAGAATTTATTATCCGTAAGCCAGCTTACAAAAGAACTAAATTGTCAAGTTATATTTGACCTGGGTTCTTGTGTATTTCAGGATTTGCTGTCTGGGAAGAAGATTGGTGGAGGCCATGAGGAGGGAGGTGTTTATATCTTACACAACCTGTTGGAGTAGCAACTTCGTGTGTGGAATCGAGTTCTAATTCCTACCAATGGCATCTCAGATTGGGTCATCATTCTCTTTCCAAGCTTCAAAGAGTCATTCCACAGGTCTCTCCTACAGCGTCCTTTCAGTGTGAAGCATGTCAGTTGGGCAAGCATCATCGTAGTTCTTTTTCTTTAAGTCAGAGTTGTACTAGTCAAAGTCCTTTTGATCTAATTCATGTTGATGTTTGGGGGCATAGTCGGGTTCCTAATAGGTTTCAGTCCAAGTATTACCTTGTCATTGTTGATGACTACTCTAGAGTGTCTTGGGTCTTTTTAATAAAGGAGAGATCTGAAGTCTTGTGTATTCTCCAATCTTTTATTCTTGAAATAAATACTCTATTTGGTTCCATTGTTAAAATTGTTCGCATTGATAATGCTCTTGAATTCAAATCTAGCAAACTATTACAATTTTATCGGGATAATGGGATTTGCCCTCAATTTTCATGTGCCCATACGTCCCAGCAAAATGGGGTAGCTGAAAGAAAACACCGACACCTTTTGAAAGTAACTCGAACCCTTATGATTCAAACAAACATGCCAGCTTCTTTTTGGGGAGATGCCCTTCTTACTTCTTGTTACCTTATTAACAGAATGCCTTCTACTACTCTTAATGACCAAATTCCTATCAGACAACTTTATCCTGATTGTTCTTTGTTCAAAGTTTCTCCTAAGGTATTTAGTTGTGTTTGTTTTGTGCAAAAACTTGGACCTACTAGGGACAAACTAGCTGCACAGGCAACTAAGTGTGTCTTCCTTGGGTATCCAAAAAACCAAAAAGGGTACAAATGTTTTGACCCCATTGCTCGTAAAGAGTATATCAGTGCGGATGTCACATTCTTTGAGACCATTCCTTACTTCTCGCCGTGCGCGTCTCGTGTGAATCCTGATATGTCCACATCATTTCCCTTACCCATTCCTCCCATTCCTTTGGAGTCAGTTCCTTTATTGCCTTCATTATGTTATGATCCCTCTTCAACTCGGTTCCATGATCCTCCATTGGTGTATACTCGTCGTCAAGCCTCCTCTCGTGGCCCTTCATCGTCTTCTTCTCCTACAGTCAGTGATCCTGATTATGTTGATGATTCTATTGCTTATCCTGATGATCGTAGAGCAGATCCTGAGATTAAAAATGATTTTCCCATAGCCCTGAGGAAAGGCATGCGTCAGTGTACTCTGCACCCAATTTCAAAGTTTGTGTCCACAAACAAGATTGGAAAGAGCATGCAAAACTTTCTATCTGCTTTATCTGCCATCTCCAGTCCTATCAATCATCAACAGGCTTTATTAGATCCTCAATGGAAACAAGCAATGCAAGAAAAAATGGACGCCTTGATTTCTCAAGGGACTTGGGAGCTTGTCGATCCTCCTTCTCATGCAGACATTGTTGGTTGTAAGTGGGTGTACACTATTAAATATCATTTTGATGGCACTCTGGAGAGACACAAAGCTCGTCTAGTCGCCAAAGGCTACACCCAAACATATGGGGTGGACTTCTTTGAGACTTTCTCTCCCGTAGCGAGAATGGGCACTATACGCTTAGTTACTTCTGTGGTTGTTCATCATGGGTGGAGTATGACTCGGCTTGATGTGAAGAATGCTTTTCTGTATGGGGATCTATCTGAGACGGTCTACATGCAACAACCGCCTGGCTTCGAACGACAGGGAGAGTGTGGCAAAGTGTGCAAACTAAAAAAGGCAATATATGGCCTAAAGCAAAGCCCGCGTGCATGGTTTCACAAATTGTTTGAGGTGATGTCTAAATTTGGTTTTCAGAGGTCACCATCAAATCATTCTTTGTTCATAAAGAATAGCTCTAAGGGTTTTGTGACTATGGTTGTTTATGTTGATATAATTTTAACTGGAGATAATGAGCAGGAGATTTCAAGCACCAAGGCATATCTGCAGAAATACTTTATTACAAAGGATCTGGGTCCTCTCAAGTACTTGTTGGGAATCGAAGTAGCAAGAAATAGAGAAGGTATGGTTCTTTCTCAGAGTAAATATGTGCTTGATCTTTTACAGGAGACAGGGATGCTTGGTGCAAAACCAGCCACTATTCCCATGAATCCTAAACTGTTCTTGTATGACGAGCAATCTGAGGAAGTTGATAGTAAGTCCTATAGGACTCTCATTGGTAAACTTCTCTATGTTACTGTAACTAGGCCTGACATATCATTTGTTGTTGGCAAATTGAGTCAATTCATGGATAAACCAAGAAAAGTTCATTGGGAGGCAGCTATTATGGTTCTTAAAAACCTAAAGACATCTCCAGGAAAAGGTCTATTGTTTACAAAAGAGGCAAATCTTGATGTGGTTGCGTATACTAATGCTGATTATGCAGGGTCGGTTGATGATAGGAAGTCTACTACAGGGTTCTGTGTTTTTGTTGGTGGCAACTTAGTTTCATGGAGAAGCAAGAAACAAGTTGTAGTAGCAAGATCAAGTGTTGAGTCAGAATATAGGGTCATGGCACAAACTGCTGCTGAAATGATTTGGATAAAATCTATGCTTACCGGATTGAGCATAAAGGTTTCTCTGCCTATTAAGATGATGTGTTTCATGAGAGGACTAAGCATATTGAGATAGATTGTCATTATATTCGGGATATGGTTCAAGTGGGAAATATATCAACTTTTCATGTTTCTTCAGAAGATCAAGTAGCAGATGTTTTTACCAAACCCCTTCCTATCACAGAATTCTCAAAGTGTTGTAACAAGCTGAGCATGATTGATATCTATGCTTCAGCTTGAGGGGGAGTGTTGAGAGTTATTATCGTGAGGGGTTTATTGGGTGGTCTTGTTTATATTTTAACTTTCAATGGTCTCTAGTGTAATTTTCTTTATTGACCCTAATCACTACTTAAGGGTGATTAGGGCTAATCGTGAAGGTACTTTTCTATCTTTTCTCAAACCAAGTTTCAACATATACTTTAATTATATGTAATTTGATTTTTTTATAGTAGATTGGTGGATTTCTTTTGCCATTGGTTGTCTCCAGCTCCAGACCTTTGTTGTTCAAGTCTTAGGTCTCGCATGCATTACATTCAGTTGTGAACGTGATTGAAGTACTTTTGAAGCAGTAAAATATTATTTACTACTAATTACTAAATAATATTTGTCAGTTTGTATATATTTTAACTTTATATATATTTTTATAGATTCATACAAAGAAAAGAAACTGACTTTTGCACAAAAAGTTGAATGGTTTGTTTTTTGTGCAATATAATCATAAATTGAAACGAAGGTATGAGGAGAGAATGAAAAAAAGGAGATCTCGACCCCATTGTCTTAAGAGAAGTCAATGATAATCTTTGAAAATGACACATCACTTACATGAGATCTTGTTGATAAGGCATCCAGAGCGTTAAGGCATAGGGTGGGGGTAAAAATACGTGTAACTAATGTCCTAAGAAAGAAAATGTTTGACAAAGGAAAGAAGGTGGTGAGGGTGGAAGAAGAAGAGGAATAAGCTAACTCTGCAAATAAAACTGAAGAAGAAGAGCAATATATCAATGAAGATGATGATAGACTTTCAAGTTCATCTAAGGATTAAATTTAAGTTGTTATTATAAACTTATTGGGTTTTTTTTACTATTTTATACTTAAATACAGTTAAAGTTAATTATGTTATGTGTGTAGATTTGTTAAATGTCTGTATGCTTATATTTTTATTTGGTGATTAATTGGTTATGTTTTAATTTTTTGCATTGGTTATCAGTTGCATGGTTTATTTATTCCATTGTTCTTTGTTTCATTTTTTAACATGGTTATCAGTTACATTATTTTACATTTTTGTAGTGATTAGATTTATTAATTCGTGTTCTAGTAAGTCGATGGAAGGTAGAGGTCTTGGAGGATGCCTCTCAAAGAAACCTGCATTGAAATATTGTACACTATTGACTTAGAGATGCCAAAGAAATAGTGAAGTGTAATTTTTGTGATTTTATAATGCATGAAGGATTGTATAGATTTAAATATCATGTTGTGGGACATATTAACTCCACTGTGAAATTATGTAAACATAGCATTCCTTTTGATATTTGTGTTGAGCTTCTTACTAGTCTTAAAAAAGATGATGAGAGAAAGACACAAGTACCTGCAACATTTGTGGGACAGAAATTGTATGAAGATGATCTGCCATCATCATCTCAAGCCACTAAAAGATGCAATAAATGAAGGAAATCGTTGAAATGAAGTTTGATACTGAAGAATGAAGATGACTTTTATATATAGACATATGTTTCAGAATTCTATGTTTAGTTAAATGTATTGTGTTGTTAAATGTTTTGTGTTGGACAATGTATTGAGCAGGTTATTTAATATAATTATCTTATAGTGTTTGACGACATATTTTGTTTTGTCTATTGCTTATTGTTGATTGATTTTATGTTGTATACATATTTGTTATTAATTTTAGTAGTTTGTTTACATATTTGTATATATTTTTTTTGTTTTTTTATTTGGGGTATTGCCTAGACTGCCTAGGCTTTTTAGGGGCTCACCGCCTAGGCTCCGCCTAGCGCCTATGACAACTAAGAACAAAACCACCTAAATTCACTGCAAAGTTATCAAAAAATGATGAGAAGAACGTTAAAATTGGGTGATCTAATCAATGGATTGGTCCAACCAGACACTTGCCACTTTATACTAATCTGACTCAACTTGACTCTAAAATTGATTCCCACTGGTATGGATAATCTATGGAATCAATCAGGATTGGTTAGTTGGACCCAATCTGGCCTGATTTGAGCACACCAATCTGGAATAGACACACACCAGAAAAAAAACAAAAGAAAAAGGGTGAAGGAAAAAAGAACAGAGAATAGTAGGCTTGATAACATGACTACCGACATGACATACAACCTAAGAAGACAACCATTTATGGCATCATAATTTTTAATATCAATAGGAGTCCTACCAATGATAAAATGATAATAGAATGTCGAAAGCCAGTACAATGATGGCCATGTGGAAACTGGAAAGTGATGGACGTCTTACTTTTTCTTCATTGCTTGCAGCTTGAAGCTCCAAACTATGCTTTTCCAGAAACTCACCAAAATTTGGGTCCTGGTGAAACAATGAAGCAAACATAACCTTATTAATATTTCAAGCATCCAGAAATAATGTCGTACTGAAAGAAGTATGAAGAGTTGTCTATATCACAAAAGATGCATTTGTTTTCTTTTTATGAGCAAACACAAAAGCAAAAATAAAAAACAAAAAGCACTTCTATTGCTTTAAATATGCTCTTCATACTTAAGAATACAACATTTCAAGGGTCATAACATGAAAATCTTTCTAAGCATTAGCCAGGGCAGTAAACTGGAAATATTCAGTTGAGATCTAGGTCTTAGTGAATATGACCTATCCGGATCTAGCTTAATCAAATTTAGAGTTGGATGGAAAAGGCAATATTGAACCTGTACTCGGTTAGCTAATCAGATATATTTTATAAGGAATTGGGTTGGATTACCCTTGGATCCAGATTCAAATGAAAATCTGAAAACTGCATCCGAATCTGATTATTAATCAGATTCATTTGCTATACCGATTCAACTAATCAGATTTGTACTTTTCAGATACCTGACTCAAACGTGATCGATTGACATCCCTAGCATTAGTTCATTTTGGGTAAAACTAAGTGCATTACAATGATGAATGTGAGCCATCAATTTTTTTGTCTTCAAAATAGGAGAGAAATTTTTTAAAACAAACCCTACATGTTTATATTAGTTAGACATACCATCATGTTGAGCTTAATATCTATGGTCATTTCAAGGTCTTAATTAAGTACAAGGTCGTTCTTACCTTTTTCTTTAGCCGATCTAACTTACTTTTCTGCTTCACGAGTTCCACCTGAATTGTCTTGTTCTGCTCAGATAGAGCAGTATGGTAGCTTTCATCTACAACAACAACAATTATATTGAAAAATATCCTCTTGCAATTTTACTAAAACAAAAATTTAGGATATTTCAAACACCAAATTTCACTGTTGTAATTATGTTCCAACCTGAATTATCATCACTTCCATCTTTAACAAGATAAGAACCATTCAAATCCTGAAACCAATATCAGAATTCAGAACTCTTTCATAAATAAATAAGGAATTAGAAAAAGATGAGGCCGGATTTTTAGAAGAGCATGACATTACCTCAGAAAGAAGACCATCACTTTCCGAATCTGAATCTATAACTGAATCATTGTCAACATCATTACCAAAAGTATCTGCAAAAATGTCGTCGAGCGCCTGATTTACAATACCTTCAGGATATCTGACAACAATGATGAGCATAACTATATATGATCATAAACACTTGCATTTCAAGTTAAATCGTTAATTAATTGCCTCACCTTAAGACAACTATACAAAATGGAACAAATGTATGCGCACAGATAATTCCATAATACATTGAAAGATATTACGCCCATAATCTAGCTAGAATCTCAGTAAAAAAATTTCGCTACTTTCTGGAAACTGAAAAAGCATCACTACCTCCTGAATAATCATGTCATATAAACTTGCAATATATGACTCAAACTATTTGGAAAACTCAATTGCATTTAACAATTAACCAATGGAAACAATGAAGCTCCTGAATAACATACATGAATGAGGAAAGAACTTAGTAAATTGTGAAATGCTTGACAATTAATCAGTGGGCGAAAGTGAAATTGTGTGATGCTCTTCAAAGTCGAGCATCGGTATCTTTACGATCAAGAATAATACCCACTCCACTAGAATCAACACAAAATTTCAACTGATACACTAGAAATTATTCTAAAAAGAATATCGGCATCGATTATGTCATTTAATCAACACCTAGGAAGAAGAAAATGGTTTGAATTACTCATGCAAGCAGGAATTATGTTAACAATGACCTCCTAAGGCTCCAAAGAAGCGCACCCCCAGAATCATTTTATCATTGAACATAATAGACCTTGTGAAAATTTTTAAAAAGGGAAGATAAGGGCAAATTGGCAACACACATTAGTCTTGTACTAGATTCTCTATGCTGATCCTAGTATGCTCTAAAATGCATAATAGCAGCATAGCACTAAATATTTACTCTTACAAGAACATCTCTTCTGGAAACATTGAGCTGTAATAGAGACTCGCAAATTTTTGTGTATGCATGTGTGCACATGTATGTGTGTGGGTTATAACAAGAATATATGTTGACATCAATCCGATTGCAACAGTCCCTAACAAGGCCCAAGCAATCATTTTTCTCAAGTAATAAAGAAAATAAGCACAAAAAACATCATATAGGAATTAAGTGCATATGATTAATTTAAGACCTCAAAAATAAAAAACAATGTCATCCTACTCTGTGCTGTCTAACTAGGGATTGGCTCTGGGAGGATTAGGTGAACACAAGTAGGGTAGGCAGTACCAGTTGACTAGGTAACCACGTATCACTTTTGACAACATAGTTTGCAACTAAACAAAAGTTAGCAGCTATCAATGGTGTTTACAAGTATGTAAGGATAAAACTCAAGTAATGCAACTGTTTTTCATAAAAACATAAAATTGAATTTTGCAGTAAAAGAAAACTAAGGCAATGGAAGAAGGTATAAGCACAGTCACAAATATCATGATATTTTAAAAAAATATTATGATATCTTTTCATCAGTTCTAACATTTAAAATATCACGATATTTTTCAAAATGTTGTGATAATTTAAAATTAAAATATCATAATTTATGTTTCATAAATGATTTTAAAAAACTTTGGCTGATAATCCTATTTTATCATTCACATCTCTCTCAATCTTTTTCTCCTAACTAATTAATGGCAATAAATACTGAATGTAACTTAATCCTAAGCAAGAAAGTATTTATTTCGGCCTTTGGACTCTCCCATCTTTCATTTCTTTTTCATTTTTAAAACAATGGATGAGACATATTTATTGCTTTTGGCATTTGAGTAATTTTTTTACATATTTTTAACTTCAGTTTATAAATTTTTAAAAAATTATTCATTTTGCCAAGATTTTTTCAATAAAAGTGTGGGAGAACACAGATTATCAATATATGCCATTTACCATTTAATGGCAAATTTTATTTTGAAAATATAAATAGAAGGTAATAAATTAATATACCCAAGTTACACAATAGCACAGAGAAAACACAAGAATACAACCGCTACACGACAAAAATGAACAAGAAGCCACAGACAACAGAAGCAAAAGAATAAATGTTATAAAAGTTTTAGTTTGTCTCCTTTCAAAGAGGAGCTTAAGACAGTTTTCAAATGTACATAAAATGAGGCTAATTGGATGCTATTGACAACAAACAGAAAAAGCAGCCAACTAGAATCCATCATAAATAGACAAATATATTACATATAAAATGCAGTGGCTGCAGCATAGTTGGCAAACCCAGAGAGCTGACTCGAGAATCGCCTGAGTCAACCCGGATCGGATCCCAACTGGGTCACTGATTCAGGACCACCTATCCGCATGCCACTTATGTGTCTTTTGTCATGCATTTCATGGTTTTAGTGCATAATTCTTATAAAAGGATAATTTTTACAAAGAATCATCTATTTTTAAATCATAATATCAACAATTATGTATAGTTGAATACTTATATAGCTTAGTCATTGATGTCATGTAATAAATTTAGTGATTATACAGTTTGGAGTTTGATTTTTTCCATATCTTAACACTAAAAAAATCATGTCCTAACTCGTCCAAATTACCGAGTCAACCTGCTGACTCACAAGTCAAGGGTCAGGCAATCCGGATCCAAGTCACGAGTTTGTCAACTATCGGCTGCACAAGAAAAGGCAAATTGCACAGGTGCCACTTTGATTCTTGGCAAACTTCAATCTTACATCATGTATTAAGCAGTAGAAGTGTACAGTTTTATCCTAATATAAAGAAAAGTAACTGCAAAGGCGGAACCAAACAAGAAAAACACAGAAAAACAATCTTACAAGGGATGTAAATTTTGATGGGAATTAACATTCAATATTGGCATGTCTAACAATTTAAAGCAAGTTGATGTCAGAAAAATAATCTAAAGCAAGTGATAGCAAAGAAAATAAATAGTGGCATTTTCTTACTCTTCTACAGGTTGTGCATCTGAGGAGATTGGATGGTTCACATATACAACACCTTTATCTCCTGCAATAACAGAACCAACCATAGAGCTTAAATGTGGTGGCCTAATCAATGCTTGCAAATAAACAAAAAGTCTAGTTAAAAACTATACAAACTTGGAAACATTTTGTTACACAATCCACTCAGTGAACAGAAGCGGAAACACAAACCAAGCAGGGCAACTTAGATGTAGAGATAAGTTCCTAATAAACGATGTCTTATGAAGCAACTGCCTATGAACACTACAAAAAGAAGGCAATAGCGCAGGCAGTTAGATTAGCAAAAATATTGTTGGCCTCATGCAACATGACACTTGCGGAATTATCATTTATTTTCTGGAAAAAATATTTGTAGCTACTAAAATAATAATATAAATGTTTAAACATCTAATGAACTACTAAAGACGTTATATGTAAGCTCATTCAATGTATGGTATCAATCCTCAAGGCACTCTCTGCTTGGCTTCCCATTGAGGGCCTGAGCCAGTCATGAAGACTGAAAAGGAGGTAGAAAGATTACATCAGGGGGGCATGAAAAAGACACATAAACCTTAATCATGTTGCTGCTAATCTTCAACTTCAAGCAACCATAACCCGTGGGCTAAAAGGATATCAATGAGGTGTGATATCATCCAGAAAGGGATTTTGTCCCGAATACCTAAAGAGCAGAGACAATGGAGTCACTTTGAGGCAGACTATACTTGTTCATGTCATACACTGTTATCATTGCCCGCATTGATCAATCGGCCAAAAAACTTAACCATTCTTTAGATGGTTTAATATCCAAACGGCCTTTAGATTGCTCCCACTTGAAAATCGCAAACTTCAAAGCATTCAAATTTACAATGCAAAATTAAACACTGGTTTTATGCATAGTAACAAATATCAGCAATATTTTGAAAAGATCATGAGTGGTTTGGACCAGAGTTTCTAGTCGAGGAAGCGATTCAAGAAGCAAAAGCGAGAAGCGAGGCATTTTCAAAATTTTAGGAAGCGGGAAAAGCAGGACGACTTAGAAGCGAATCAGGAATCGTCTTGGAAGAAAACTAGGAAGCAAACCGAAAGCGACCTAGGAAGTGAGGGGGAAGCAAAAAAAAAGAAAAATAAAAACACAAAAAAATGAAAAAATAAGGGAAAACGAGCTTCCCCTAAATTGGGAAGCGCACTTCCCACTCCCTAAATTTTTTTGGCACTTCCCAGCACGTTTCAGAAGTGCCATGTTTCACGCTTACAAAACACGCTTCCCCATGCCCTATGGCACTTCTGATAACTCTGGTTTGGACATACAAGCATGAATTTTTCAATTTTGAAATTTCAATACATTGTGAACCATAAAATTTGAAACCCTTAAAAGATCTACCTATATAATTGATCGGACGATCTAAAACTTGCTTTTGACTGAACAAACCATATGGATCATATCCATAGGGCTTGGTCCACAAAAAAATCAATTAATCCAATAAAGGCATTTTTTAAAAAATTTATGTCTTTCTTTATGTTTTTATATATTTTTATAGTCTTAATCGGTTTTAACTTTTATCATAGTTACAAATATTGGCAATATTTTGTAAACATGGCAGCGTTTACAAAATCTGCTATACTATAAAAAGTCGCAATATTTCCAATAATGGTCTTATCATGATATCAACATAATAAATCATTTTTAATTTTTTTATATATATTGCCCATATTTCTAACTTTTTACACATGCTAATATTTCCTAGAGTTTTTCCAAAAAATAAAAAATTTAATTTATCATAACATTTTTCCTCACTAAGAGTTTCCTGGTACCAAGTTTTTTTATGTTGGCTTTATCCTATGTCACATGGGTGCGGGTGCGGCACTTTCAAAAAACTTGGGTGCGGGGGTGCAGCAATATATATATATATATATATATATATATATATATATATATATATATATATATATATATATATATAATTGGACACATTTTTTTATTTAATAAAAAAATTGATCACAAATGACCCTGGGTGCGGTCAACACACCCAGGGTCGGGTTGACCGCACCCAGTGCCGCACCCGCGTCGAGTCGCGTCGACGCGAGTGCGGCACCCTGCTAGCCGAATCCCTGTGACATAGGCTTTATCCTATTGGTCCAAGGATAAACACCTATGTTTTTACACGCTCCCAGCAAAGCTCAAGGATCTGAAGTTTCTTTGCTCCAAGATGGAAGAGGGAAATGTTCCACTATTTTATCTGAAATTGTTGGCAAATATTCAAACTGGTAACATTTGTTACTTTCAGTCTGCCGTCCAAAATTTAATGAAGCTTTTAACTGCCAGACCAGAGCTACTTGTAAGCAGCTTGACCCACCATATCCCAACTAGCTCAGAGCTTTGCAATAGAAAATTTCTTGTGTTAAATCTATTCAACCATATTAAAGATCCTAATCAAATTTTCTTTCATTAGAAAAGGTATTTACTGATTCAAAAACCTCATACGATTTCTCCGGTTGATCATGGAATACATGCAGTGAGAAAAGTACTAGATATTGAATAATCAAATGGGTGACTTAGTTCTCTTATTTGGAAGGCAAAATTAAATTGAGTGTGTGATTCACCAAAGCTAGTCATGGTTATCTTGTATATCAGTAGTTTTAACATCCATGATGGGAGATGAGAGAAAGTATCCTGAATAAAAACCAAAAGAGAAAATTCATTCAACCTTGAATAGCTTAAAGAACACATGAAGGGGGGATTTTGGATTTATGAGCCTTACTAAAAGCCCTTCTTGTCCTGAAAGAATTCCTGAAAGCATTCTGTTTCCGCTTTTTCTTGAGCACAGATTGAAGATTCTTACGAGCAAATTTCCGTGCTTTCTTCCCAAGTTTACCCATTTCCTGGCAAAACAAATGAGAACAATACATCATAACGTCAAGAAGACTCAAAACCAGAGCTAAATCAAATGAAGAACCAAATCTAATGCATTGTAATAACACATCCATGCACTTACAGAAATGAACAAATTAAAAAAGAAAAAAAAAACTGAAGCAACTATTGATTCTTAGAAAAACTACTGATGCAATATTTTTATTGAGTGAATAGCAAGAAGAAAATATTAACTTTCAGAAAAAATGATGTAATATATTTAACAAGTGAAGCAAGAAACAAAGCATACAGGTCAAAACTGCAAAGGGTCCCTAGTGCACCTGAGAACTCAAACACGAAATGCTTGAGATTCCATGACAAAACGCTTGTAATGCATAAAGAAAATGAAGATTCATTCAATAAAAGACAAGATCTATCTCCTTGAATTCACAACCAGATAAGATATTCTTTTTCAATTTTTCTTGGTTGCAACTTTACCTACATAAGAAACAACCTTCCCATAACTACTCTATCAGTGTTCGACATGTGGAATTGAAAGCTAATTCCAAGGAATCAAGAAATTTTCAGGCAAAATTTTCATTATAAATGGAACACATAATCTACAAAATATGAGGTGCAGACATTCTTAGGCATTATTTAAGAGCAGCACTATTCTCTTTTTTTGCATGCATCCCTACAATGAATTCAAAAAAAAGTTCCAATTGGATCTATTTTGCTTTCAATTGCATAAACAAACTGGTGACCTTAAGGGCATGTTTGGATGCAAAATTCATAAATTCACTTTTCTGGATTTTCTGCTTTTCAATTTTTTAAATATTCTGGAAAAATAGTGTTTGGATGCATTTCATATATATATATATATATATATATATATATATATATATATATATATATATATATATATATATATATATATATATATATATATATATCGAGAGAGAGAGAGAGAGAGAGAGAGAGAGAGAGATGGGAACATGCTAAATGGGCACAATGCTAAATGAAACATGCAATTGGATTTCCATTGTTTTTTTTCAAAATTCCAACCCCATAGATGTGTTCAGCATGATTGATTTACTAGAAATCCTAATTTGGATCAAGCATTTTGGATGGAAAAAAATGGTATTTGGAGGCTCGAAAAATTATGAAAAATTGTAGGCTATTGATTTTTGAAACCTTATAAAAACCTATTCATGCATCAGAGTCAAATGCTCTAAGAAGTGATTCCTATAAAAACAAGCATATAAATCACATCTGTACAGTCAAAATTTCGAAAAGCACCAAAAATCTAAGAGCATGTTTCATTTAGCACTATGTCCATTTAGTAGGTTCCCATCTCTCTCTCTCTCTCTCTCTCTCTATATATATATATATATATATATATATATATATATATATATATATATATATATATATATATATCATAGATTTTAAATTTTTCACAGTTAGGTTGTCCCATTTATTAAATCTGACTGATTTCGAATCTTAATGCATAATCAAGAGTCCAAATTTACCTTCAGCCTTATGATTTTATCAATGTTGTGAATAGTGTTGAGGCGTAAGATTCACAAAAAATATTAAAAATTTGACCAAATAAAAAAACAAAATAAAGCATCATTTATGTACTATTAATATATAATTAGATATTAAGTGGACAATCTAAACTAAATTATAAAACTAATTCAAAGAAATGACTACAATGCAATAATTTAACCAATCCAACAAAGAAGATGTGTTTATTTAACCAAGGAACAAGACCAAAAATCACAATAACTAGCAAGAACCACTCTACATATTTGTATAAAGGACAACATAATGCTATACAGCACACATAGTTATACTTAGCAAACACAATTATATAATACAAATAGCATGCAGCTAATAAATAAGCAACAAATCAATGAATTACTAAATCAATATATAATTAATTAATTAATTAACAAGAACAAAGTAATTTTCTGATTAACAGGCCCGATTGTTCAAGAAGAACAGAGGAAGGGAAGAAGAAAAACGAGGAGGAAAGAAGGGGGAGAAGAAGAAAAGGAAGTAGGAGGGAAGAAGAAAAAGAATATCAGAAGAACAAAATGAAGGAAAAAAAAAACAGAAGAAGAAGAAGTTGGGCAGAGGAAGAAGGAGAAGAACGGAAGAAGAAAAGAGAGAGACCTAAACAATCGGGCCTCCCTTGTTTTTTTAACCTGAGGAAAAGAAGATCTGCAGAAGGAAGGAGAAGAAGATCAGCATAGGAAGAATAAGAAGGAGGAGGAGGAGAAGAAAAGAAGAAGAAGAAGAAGAAGAGACGAAGGAGAGAGAGGGGTACGTACCGAATGGACCCGCCTTCTTCTTCTTCCTTTCGACAGAGGCGAGAGAGACCTCTGGCTTCCTCCTCCTTCCTTTCGGCAGAGAGAGAGAGAGAGGGCCTTCTTTCTCTTCTTCTTGAAAGAACATGAGAGGGTTCTTCTTCTTCCTTTCGGCAGAGGCGAGAGAGCCCTAAACAATCGGGCCTCTCTCTTCTTTCAAAAATCGAGAGCCTATTGCCTCACAGGCACTTGCGCTTCATTAACGCGCCTCAAGGCAAAAGCGCACCTTTTACGCTATCCATCAAAAACTTCAAATTATTGTAGTTCTAGGCTGAACACGTTCCATTCGACTAGTGATCCTAAAACAATGACTAAGAGAATAAGCACTCTCCCAAATAACCATACCAACAATGATTCAGACATAGAATCACTATATAAGATGATCACAACAAAATTACTTTTCCCACAGAATAACCATATAAACATCGATCAATTGACACCATCTTCACCGAAACAATGATGTAAACCATGTTGTGAAAAGCGATGGGGCATAGAGAAGGGTTCCACTAAAATATGAAGAGAGGAGAAAAGCACAAGCCTTAAAAACACATTTTTAAAAACTTAAAAAAAAATATATATCTAAAAACACAAATAAATAAAAGAAATAACAATGAGAAATAAAAAAACTCAAATAAATACCGAAAGATATGAGAATATTATGTAAAAACAACATTAATGCAGCACCTTGATCTTTGTAAGTATCTAACAAATAAACTATCTATTTAAGGTTATGTCCACGAATGTGGATACAATATGGGCATGAGGCATGCATACATGGTTTTTATGAAAATTAGGACAGGACGTCTTCTCTTGAAAGCTTAATTTATAAACACACAATACACAACAAATTTTTATACATAAACATAATTACTACGAGATTCGATTAATCAAGTAATATAGAACAAAAGTTTAAAACCAAATAATTAAGTAAAACTCAAAGAAGAAGAGGAAGGAGAAGAAGAAGAACGAAGAGAAGAAGAAGATGGAGAACGGAAGAAGAAGAAGAGACAAAGAAGAGAGAGAGTACCTGGGTGGGGGGACAGCCTCCTCTTCCTTCTTCTTTCGGCAGAAAGACAGAGAGAGAAAGAGATTTTGGCGGGGATTCGTAGGGAAACACGATGCTGGAGTTTAGGGTTCTTTTTATCACAGTTCACAGAGCGTTGTTCATAGGGTGCGAACCAGTGTTGTTAAAATCGGTTTCTCAAGAAAAAAACTCTTAATGAAATCGAATTGGATTGAATCCGTACTTTTCACCACTGGATGACACGTGTTATTAAAATATTTAAAATGTTAAAAATCTATTAAGAATACTAAAACAGAGTTTGAAATGATAGGTAAATCAGCCTCTTTGAATTGAATTGACTGAGAACGGATTCCATATGAATTAGGCCGAATCTGACATTGGTGCAAACGGGTAGAACTGGGCTTAGATCTTTTAGGATCCGAATCTGAATCCAAATTTAAACAGTAGATTTAAATTCAAATACGATGAGGTAAAGTTGAATCCAAATCCAAAATACATGTGGTGATACTAGATCCCGAAACATAAAACAAAAAGAAGTTATTTATATGCAAGACATAATCTGGTCAGATTTTGCATTGGATCAATTTGAGATCCGAATGCAAAAGTAAACTGATTGAAAATATCAAAATCCCATTATGAATGTACATTTGAATCTTACTTAAAGGATCCATATATGGAGAAAACATGTCTGACTCATATCGTATATTTAACCCTATCCGATCTTCAACTCTAAATTATTCTGATCTTTATTCAAACATACACCACTAAGATCTGATGTTATGGTGGAGATATGATTCATGTCTATACTTAGGTAAGAACTACAACTGGTTTGCATCTATAGACATGGCCAAACTCATCATGTTGGATCCTGGTTTTGGATCAAGTGTTGCTATAGGGTTGTGATCATCGCAAAATTTGTCCTCTCGTAATATTCTCTCTCTCCCTTCTCTTTTCCTTTCTAACCTCTATTTTCCTCCTTTTTGAAGGGAGAAAAATAAAAGAGAGAAAAGAAGAGAGAAGAGAAAAAGAAAGAAGTGAGAAGAGGAACTATTTTGCGCGGTCTCACTTGACCTTGATTTTTGAAAAAGATTTTAAAAGATTACTCGCCTCCATTTTTGAAAATGTGCTGGAAAATGGAGAGATGGGATTCGCTCGTCGGTATAAGGTTCGACCGTTCCTGGCGCCTTTACCAGGGGTAATCGAACCAAGGATCGAATCTATGCCTTTTGCTTTGCCTAAATATAATCTAAGAATTTATTCTAACTCAAAATGCACAAAGAATCATGCTTGTGCAATGCAAGAATGTATGCTCCTTTTGAAAGATGTTTTGAAAATTTCCCAAGTTTATGAGATGAACTTGATAAGGGAGTGAAGAAATGTTTGAATCTAACTTTAGAACTTGAGATAGATCAGAAAAGCTCCAAGTTTTCGAAGTAAATCAGAGTTTAGAAGAATAAATCTTTAATTTTGAGAAAGAATGATTTGAAGCTTTGAAAATGAAGTTTCAAAGTCGAAAAATGGATTTTGAATTTGAACTTGAATTTAGGAAAGGAAATGAATACTTGAGATGGATTTGAATTTAGATTTTGAAGTTTGAAATTTAGAATAGATCTGAGGGATCCAGATGATATTAAAAATAGAGATGAATTTAAGGAATGATCTGTAGATGGATTTGGATTTGAAATCTGGAGATGAATTGGATTTGAAAAGAAGTTGGACTTGGGAATGAAAATTGGATTTTGGATCTTAGAATGGATTCAGATCTTGAAGTCTGAGATCCAATGTAGAATCGGACTCTGGACACTAAGATGGAATTTGGATCGGAAGTCTGAGATCCAAAAAGTGGAATTGGATCTGAGATCCAAAAGTAGAATTGGACTCTGGACCTTAAGATGGATTTTGGATCTGAAGTTTGATATCCAAGGTGAAATTGGATTCTGGATCCTAAGGAGGAATTAGATCTGAAGTCTGAGATCCTAAGGAGAAATTGGATTCTGGATCCTACGGAGGAATTGGATCTGAAGTCTGAGATCCAAGGTGGAATTGGATTCTGGATCCTAAGATGGATTTGGAGTTTAAATTCAGAAGATGAATCAAGAATCTCAAAGTTAAATTGAACTTTGATTTTGATTGGAGTATTTGAATATAAATGAATTTGGAATTTCAAAGTCAAATTAAACTTCGAAATCTGATTTTAATTTGAATATAAAATGAATTTGAAATCTCAAAGTTAAATTGAACTTTGAGATTTGAAAAATGAAATTGAATTTTAAAAATGATAAGAATTGAAGATAGATTGAGGAAGGTATTTACATCACTTGGAGTTTTTAAAAAAAAAGAATTTTGAAAATATGATGCAATTCTATTCTAAATGATGAATGAATTTAAATTTTTGAAATTAGATTTTGAAAAGCAATTCCATTCTTTAAATGAATTAAAACAAGATTGAAGATATAATACATTCTTGACTATGGTCATTGAATGTATTATATAATAATCTGTATTTAAATTCAGGTGAAGAATAAAACACATTTGGTGCTTTTATAGAATTTAAAATGAAATTAATTCTCAATATACCCTGACTATGGCCCTTGGTATATATTTTGAATTAATTTTAAGTTAAATTCTGATAAAAGAAGAAAATATTTGAGTAAATATGATGAATTTTGAAAACGGATCCAATGTGGATCCAGTGTTATTTCGTAAAAGATAAAAATACTAAATTTTGTCCACACCCTGACTATGGCCATTGATATGGATCGTCAACTTAGGATTAATTTACCTCTTATGAAATGGTGCACGTGCCATTGTGAGATTTTGAGAAATAAAGGAAAAATGCATGAAGAACAAATAATTCATGATGTTTACAATGTTCATTCATTCTATCTAAAACAAGAAATGTAAATGTTTCTCATCAGCATCTAGCTATCACAACTTTAAAATTGGGATAATGAAATCTTAATTTAAAGAGGGATTTCAACAGATTTTACATATCTCCTGCAAGGGTCAGGTTAGCACAGGATAAGAGATGTAACTAGAAAGAAGTTCACCAAGTATCATACTGATATGAGGCTTTTACATATATTATGTACTAATGAAGATCATATTTGATAAGAAAAATGCATATATATAGGGTTCTAGGCTAATAAAGAGATTTGAAATATACATGCAATACCCTAAGAAAAGAGAAAGAAAAAAAATGTAACAAACAGCTAAAACTATTCATAGCAACCTGCTGGAAATTACCACCTTTACAGGTTTACAATGATCACTAACTTAGAGACATTCATACAGAGGGACATTGTTAGTGTTGTACTAAATACTGTGAAATCACATAGAAACTGCCAACCGATTGACAATATGTAGGTAACAAAAGGGGTTGGATTGCACAACTACAGCAAGATGAGATGGGATGAATCAAAGAAAATATATATGCAATGAAATGAAGACAGAAGTTGAAAAGAAATGTGAATCACTGTTGTAAATTGAGGATGGGATCAACAACTATATATGCAATGAAATATGGGTTGTTGGTAGTAACATCAGGGTGTAGTCGAGACACCCATGGCAGGTGGTATGGAGGGAAGGACGAACTGGAAAGGGGAACAATGCATGGCTGGTGGCAGGATTGGAACTGCATAGTGCCTTTTGCAGAAAATTCTGCAAACTGCTGTGGAGGCCCTACATGTTGTGAGGTACCAAGATGATAAAGGGAATCACCATGGAAATTTGAATGGGGCTGAGTGTATATGTACAGTGAGATGATGAAGGTGTAGTATAGGGGATGCATCATTTGCTGTAGAGACTGTGATAGCTCACAGAAATGATGGGTGTGGTAGTTGAAGTAGGCATCACAGCAGGTGTGCCACAGTGGAAACACTTATGCAAGGTTCATGATGAATATGCAACGGGATACCAAGGTGTTGCTGGAGATTTAAAAATTCAATACAGTGGCTGTGCTGGAGCATATTTGATAAATAGAACATACGCTAGAACAAAAATGTTGAAACTGCTATTATGTACTTGATGAAAAAGAAATTAAGAAAGCGTTTAAAAAACAGAAAACAATCACCGTGAAGGGCAGCGATTAATGAGAGCAAGAGGCATTTTAGAATCACTACTTCATAATAAACAAAGACATGGTAAAAAATTCAAATGTAAGAAACAATTAATTGTAAAACAATAATTATGACACCCTACCTAACACCGCCATTGCTAATCATGCCCTAACTTTGTTAATGATATACTGATATATACTGACTGCTAGTGTATATTTGCTGCTAATCGTAACTTTCATCGATTGCCTTAACCCTAACCCACTGCTGCAGACATCATGCCATGTTGCCTTGATACTACCAAAACCAGCATTCTGTGTTAACACAAGATACACTGACAAAGGCTAACACCTACATTATAATACATACCCATAATCTAACACACTGCCAATATACCTATCCGACAATGTTTAATGTCCAGCTTTCAAATACACTGGATTCATTACATCCTATTCATACTGAAGATACAATTTGATTGCTACTCGTATTTACAAAAAAAAGAACTGTCACACCATACCATCGATATATAAGTATTTTACACAAGCCGACTACCTCACACGACGCTAACACATCCTGCTGGAACAACTTCATTAATGCTAACACTTACTAACTATATACTGATTGTCATATTCTGCACTAGCATTTGATAACCAATGCTAACCCACTTGATGTTCTTCTATAGTAACCAAATTCCACCTCCAGGCTTGGAGATGACATGAAAGAACTCATATGTAACCATGTCCAATGATAACTGGTTGTGAAGCGACTAGTATGTATGCAGTGGTGATGGGGGATAGGTGGCTACAGCAGGGGATGATAGGGAAGTTAATGGCAGAGGATGATAACGTAATGTTGTACCGAACTAGCAGAAATGGGAATGACTAGTGTTGGTTAAAATGTGTATTTGCAGCAGAAACTGTAATGAAATATGTACAGGGACCAATATGCCTTGGGGGCATCACATAGATGGTTTAATCATTGTAAGTCCACCGAGTACTCTAATTACTAAGTAAATTTATCATCTAAACAATGGGATCAACTGATAACAAAAGAACTAATTAAATTTCATTATGAAATAACTAAGTACTTCAACTACGAAATAGCTAACAACCAGCTAATTACTTAACTATCTAGCTAACAACTTACTTAATTAATGGTTAACAGTTTACTTAATTAACAGCTAACAATATCTAATTAACTAATCAGTAAAAGTTACATTGAAACTCAATAGAAATCATAATGGAAATCAGTTTAATAATCAGTAAAAAGAAAATCCTGTTAAACTCAGAAATAACAAGAAGCCTAGTTAATGAAACTTAGTCAGCGATGCTCAACAACAGCTAAAGAACCTACCTAACGAGCTGGTCCCTGCTTAATCTCAAATGACTGGTTGCAGGGGTTGTGAAATCAACTAAACTTTCAGATGCAAGCAGTGCTGGAGCCACTTGCTATGAATCAAGTGGGCTTTGTTCTGGTCAATAATGAAGCTTGCTGGGCTCGACCATCTGAATTATGTCCAAGCTCTGCTTCACTGCGGTGTGAAGGGAGGGAAGGTGGTGTTTATGCATAGGCAGCGAGCCGTTGACAGTATGATATATGATGGGCGCGGTAATCAAATTCACAAATCCTGATACATACAATTCATGAAAAGCATCAAATGTTGGGCAAGTGAATGGATACAGATGCAACGTGGGTGTGCTTATGTACAGATGATGAACAGTATAAATTGCAGGAAAGTATTCTAACAATCAAATACATGATGTGGGCTAAATGACAGGAGGATGATTATTGATAAAGTATATATCAACTTTTTGCAGTTCATAAAAGAAATAAATAAGACATTTTCTGAGTTTAAAGGAACGAAACCACAACACTGTTACAGAAGAGCAGATGGCCAATGTTTGCTTGAGATGGAAAATACTCGCGAGAATGCAGGAATCCAATTCTCAAGGTCGAAATTGAATATGCTCCAGACTGACGTTGTACATTTTGGGATCACTCTTATTCAAGAGAACGAACTCATAGTGACCAAACCCAGTAGTTTGAAAAATTCAGATATCTTGCCCACATCTGATGGTTTAGATGATCCGTTCTAAATCTCCATCCATAGTTATTAACCAATGCTGAACCAACTTTGAGTCCATCTCAAATTGATATACCGACACTTAGGTAGAGAGTAACTTCAACAGCTTCAAGCACGGATCACCCAGCAGCCATAGTTTAGACATTCATCCAGCACAACCAAACCATGAATATCAATCGACAAGTGAAAAGCAGAGCACTCAATAGACAGAAGAATATCACTTCCTAAAACAATGCCTTAATCAATCTTGGTTTTCTCAGAAACCCATTTTGCGAACCATCTATTATAAAAAAATGTAAAATATTCAAGCCATCAACAGAAAATGTAAGCCCCAAATCACAAACCAAGCTTAGAAAGGAACCAGAAGAGATCATAGGTATCGCTCAGTCTCTTAAGAAGTAGTAGATTATGCTGAAAATATGGTGTATGTGACATTGCAAGTTAATTACCTATTCCCAAACATGTGGCGAGATGGTAGGCAGAGGAAGTTGGAAGCTCATCAGCTACGCACGATACCTTCTGCAAAGTGCCTTCCCTAATGACAACTGACTGGCCTTGATAGCAGTGGATCAATGGATTTTAGTATAGGATTCTTGGTGAGTTACTAATATCATAACTGTCAACTAGCAGGATCATTATTATCATCACCATATTCTTCTCTTCGTTTCTTTCCAAGCAGTAACAGCATCTTGACTTTGAATTAATACTGGAACAAACGAATAGCAACAGAAGATAACAAAAACGAAATAAAACATACCACCTAAAGAAGAGATGCAGGGGAACAATGAATGCTATCCAAACGAAAACTTATGATGATCGGATATCAACAAAGATGCCTATAACGTAACTTATGATGATCGGATGTATGCGATATGTATACACGATGTGTCCAAAGATATCCAAACGAAAGAGAAATCTAGCAAAAACGATATCATGCTATATTGAACTACATAATAAGCACAGAAGAGGTAAAAAAAAAAGGTGAACTAGTGATGTTTAAAAAGAAAGAATGGACAGGATGCCAAATACACCCATAATGAAGACATCGGCTAAACTACTCAGGTAAAATAAAAAAAAATAAAAAAAAAATAAAAAAAAAATGCAACCATGAATGGAAGTGATCACAACGAACCCATACACCCACGCCATGTTACAGAAATTAAAGAGGGGAATAATAAAAAAAAAGGAAGCAATAAAATGAGAAAAATAGAAAAGAAAGAGAGAGAAAAAAAAAAAGAACAGAAAATGCAAACAGAAAGTCGTGAGATTAAAGCAGGAAAATCAAGTTTGGAACAGATATTTCATCGAAAAACTGAGGAAACTCGATAAACACAGAAAGAATTTATTGGAATAAACATTCCATTGATTGTAGCAAATGGAGGATTCGACCCTGCTGTATGCAGGACGATCCTGTCATTAGTGCTCTTATAAGAAAATGGAAAAAAAGAAATGAAGAAGAACAACGGAAATCAAGACGAAGGAACACTAAAAATAAAGGGGAAACTATGTTTTTAAAAAAAAACATGGTGGAAAAGAGAGAAAAATGGTTACTTACCTGTAATGGGTTATAAGATTGAACGATTGTTTTTTAGCCGTCGTTTCACAGAAATCAGGTAATTGAAGAAGAGGAGGTGATGTCTTTTGATCAATGCTTGCTAGACGATGGATTTTCAGTCGATCAAAGGGAAAAACACAAGGAAAAAGAGGAAACAGGGGAAAGAGGAGGAAGGAAAGGAGCGAGGAAAACTTCAAGGGAGAAGCGTCGAGGATTTAACATGGAGGGGTGAAGCGCGGATGGGTTGAGGAGAGACCCGCATGATCTTTTTTAAAGGGGAAGATTCGAGAGGGTGGTCAGTTAGAGATCGACGGGAGAGGTAGGAGAAGGCAGGTGGTTCCGCGATGGGTGGTTCGGAGGGCTGCGATGGGGAAGAGGGTTTCAGTGGATGGCTCGTGAAGGGAAGCCGAGAGGGGAAAAGAGAAAGAAAAGGGTTTGGAAGAGGGTTTTCCAGAGAGGTTTTGTGAAGGCTGAGAGAGAGCGACCCTATCAAAAGAAAAAAACCGAATTAGGGTTTTTATTTTCAAGCATGTCTTTCTACTTTATAAAATTTCCAAAACGAGGTTCTTTTTATAAGATTTTTTCAAAAAAAAAGATAGACTTAAATAAAAGATGATTTTCAAAAGGTGGTTCTAAAAGCTTATTATTATATATATATATTTTTTGTATTTTCTTTGTGTTTTTCTGATTTTTGTATTTTTGACAAAAAGACTTTAAAACTAGGGAAAATGAGAGATTAAAGACTATTTTTGAAAAAAAAAAAATTTAATATTTACAAAAGAGGGGTTTTCTGAGAATTTTAACGTTGTTCTTTTGAAAATCCTTCAGAAAATGGGTTAGAAATGAAAGATTGGGTCTGGTTTCCAACAAATCTGAGAAATGAATGGAAATTTTATCAAAAATTTGACCTGATTATTTAAAAGATGGACCTAGGGGCAAAGAAGGAATTTTTGGATTTTTGGAAAATTTGGGGTGTTCACAGATGCCCTTCTTTGCTGCTAAGCCGGTTGCGAGCCGAGCTTAGCGGCAAAGAAGACACGCGAAATTTTCTTAAAAAAAAAACTGCCCCAGTCAAAAGGTCTGAACTGGGTGTGAAAGAATCGGTTTTTTAAAAGATTTATTTTTCAGGTTTTGTATCCTACTCTGAAAGGGTTTTTGGGAAGAGAACGAAATCCTCGAGAATGAAAATAATCTGGATAGAAGAAAATGAAGAAATCGTGATGGGATTCTTGGGATGAATATCCTAAAATGATAAAAGGAGAAATTTTGAAGAAGTCTCAAGGTTGAGACGAAGATAAGGATTTTTGAAAAGAACACAGGCTTAGCCCTTAACTTGGATGGGACATTTTTGAAAACTAACCTCGTGGGACGAGGTTCAAGTATAATTCTTTATTTGAATGGATATACAAAGTATGGATTCCTTGATGGGGAAAACCATGATGGGACTGGGAGAAATACCTCACTTAGAATGAGACAACTTTCTTTGAAAAATATAAAGAATGCTGGGTTGTATCAAAATAGATATTGAGCATTTATTTCATTTTTTTGATAACCAGAAAATTTTGCCAACAAGATGAAATTGCAATTGATTCAAAAATGCTTGAAAGTGTGCACGTATGTGCGAAAGATATTCCCTCTTTTACCTAGAGTATTCCCTCCAAAATGAGGTTAACTCCTTGGATTCTAGAGTTTAGATTCAAATTTTAAAGTTGTTGAGTTTCTTCAAGGAAGTTATCCATTTCCTTGACATGAATAGAGAAGAAATACTCTTAACTTCATAAAGGCCAGCAGTGAAAAGACATTGATGAAAGGATTTCGCATAAGAAAAGATGATTCCTGGCAATTTTGGCAGTTTGATATCCTGAGGCTTTTCTCATAATGATCTTTTGGCACTTTTTTGGGGACATTGAGCTTTCTTGGGTTTCTACATCATCCTTCATTTGAATGTTTCCTGACTTTTCTTTTTTTCTTCGGGGAAGGGAAACTCCGTCATCTTGGAGATGCTTCGATCCTTCTTTTTCTCGAGAATTATACTGGGTCATTGGTTAAAAATGACAGCAGCAATCAAATATCTTTTAGGGTTTGTCGGGAGGTTCATCACACTCGCCTTCATCTTGACGGTGATCTGAACTTTTCCTGGAAGGATCCGTCACAAACTTCGTCATCTTGGAGATGTTTCCAATCTTCTTTGGCCCCGGGGATCTACTCGCTTAATTCACCTTCATCTTGATGACAATTGAGAGATCCCTTTTGCGGATATTTGATTGAAGCTTTGAATGAATGAAATGAGGAGATATGGATTGAGTGGGTTCTTTTTAACGCTCAGGATATTTCCACTGCCTGATTGCCAGAAAGTCGACTTAAAACATGCGTCATAGCTATGATCAATATCGATTTGTTTCTAGCTTTTCAACATCATTGAATATTTCTTTTGATAATCATACCAAGGATCTTTCTTGCATCCTCTTGGTTGACCAACAGAGAGAAGATTTGAATTTTCACTCCTTTTCGCAAAAAGCTTCACCCTTTTGAAAAAGAATACTAGAGGTAATCTGAGGTGATTCTTTTTGTGCAGTAAAATATTGGAATCAAGACATATTTTAGCAGATTGGCAAAGTTTTTGAGAATCTTTGTGAAATAATCACTCAATATAGATTTTGATAGGACCTCGGGCTGAACATCTTTCATTTTGGCAATCTTGATCAGTAAAACTGGGTTTTACGAGACCAATCTTAAAGAATGAGGTTTAAGTAAAGAATCTTGTAAAAGAACTTGGTAAAGGAATTTTTGGTAAAAGGACTTTGGTAAAGGACCAGTGTTAAACTGGAATTTGAGAAGGATTTTGATAAGGGAAGATTTTGGTAAAAGACTTTGGTAAAGGATTTTGATAAAAGACCTTGGTAAAGGACCAGTGCTAAACTGGAATTTTGAAGGACCAATATACACATTGGAATTTTTGAAGGACTGATTGAGATTTTGAAGGACCAATTTATGAAAATTGGAATTTTGAAGGACCAATGTAAACATTGGAATTTTGGGAGGACCAATTTGTGAAAATTGGAATTTCGGAAGGACCAATGTAAACATTGGGATTTTGAAGGACCAATTCATAGAATTGGGATTTGGAAGGACCAATGAAAAACATTGGAATTTAATGAAGGACCAATTTGGGATTTTGAAGGACCAATTCATGGAACTGGAATTTGAAAGGACCAATGTAAACATTGGAATTTGATGAAGGACCAAATGAGATTTTGAAGGACCGATTCATGGAATTGGAATTTGGAAGGACCGATGAAAACATTGGAATTTGATGAAGGACCAATTGGAATTCGAAGGACCAGCGTGAAACTGGAATTTTGAAGGACCAATTTGTGAAAATTGGTATTTTGGAAGGACCAATGTAAACATTGGAAATTTGAAGGACCAATTTGGGATTTTGAAGGACCAATTCGTAGAATTGGAATTTGGAAGGACCAATGAAAAACATTGGAATTCGATGAAGGACTAATTGGAATTTGAAGGACCAATTCATAGAATTGGAATTTGGAAGGACCAATGTAAACATTGGTATTTGATGAAGGACCAATTGGAATTTGAAGGACCAATTCATAGAATTGGAATTTGGAAGGACCAATGTAAACATTGGTATTTGATGAAGGACCAATTGGAATTTGAAGGACCGGCGTAAAACTGGAATTTTGGAAGGACCAATTTGTGAAAATTGGAATTTTGGAAGGACCAATGTAAACATTGGAATTTTGAAGGACCAGTAAAAACTGGGATCTTGAAGGACCAATTTATGAAATTGGAATTTGGAAGGATTTTTGATGAAGGACCAGTGCTAGACTGGATTTCAAAGGACTAATGTGAGAATTGGGTTTTACGAAGGATTTTGTAATGAAGGACCAGTGCTTAGACTGGATTTGGAAGGACCATTATAGAAGGTTGCGCTGCTTCTATGAATGGTTTCAGGATTATCCCTTATCCTGAATGGGAATGAAGGGATTTTAAAGAGAATAAAACTCAATTTTGGATATTCAAGAAGATGGAATATATAAAAAGGGAGGACCCGAGCCGGAACCTAGATTTTCAAGGTAAAATATAAAGGAGAAAATTGAGTTTTGAAAACTTAAATTTCTAAAGAACCAATTGTTTTTCAATGCGAGGATTGGATTCAAAAGGAAGTCGAAGTCGGAACTCGAAACTTCAAACGAAATTAATAGACGAAAAACCCGAGCTGGAACTCGGTTTTCTAAAGAAATGATTGATTTTCAATGCGAGGATTGGATTCAAAAGGAAGTCCGAGTCGGAACTCGAAACTTCGGACAAAAAATAATAGAAGAAAAACCCGAGTTGAAACTCGGTTTTCTAAAGAAATGATTGATTTTCCAATGCGAGGATTGGATTCAAAAGGAAGTCCGAGTCGGAACTCGAAACTTCGGACGAAAAATAATAGAAGAAAAAACCCGAGTTGAAACTCGGTTTTCTAAAGAAATGATTGATTTTCCAATGCGAGGATTGGATTCAAAAGGAAGTCCGAGTCGGAACTCGAAACTTCGGACGAAAAACAATAGAAAAAAAACCCGAGTTGAAACTCGGTTTTCTAAAGAAATGATTGATTTTCCAATGCGAGGATTGGATTCAAAAGGAAGCCCGAGTAGGAACTCGGAACTTCGAACGAAAAATAATAGAAGAAAAACCCGAGTTGAAACTCGGTTTTCTAAAGAAATGATTGATTTTCCAATGCGATGATTGGATTCAAAAGGAAGCCCGAGTCGGAACTCAGAACTTCGAACGAAAAATAATAGAAGAAAAACCCGAGTTGAAACTCGGTTTTCTAAAGAAATGATTGATTTTCCAATGCGAAGATTTGATTCAAAAGGAAGCCCGAGTCGGAACTCGGAACTTCAAACGAAAGAATAAAAGAAGACCTGAGTCGAGACCCGAATCTTTAAAAGGAAAAGATAAAAGATAAAAGATAAAAGATAAAAGAAAACAATTGGTTCAATTAGAACCAAAGGGAAGCCCGAGTCGGAACTCGAAACTTCAAATGAAAAGATGAAAGGAAGACTCGAGTCGGAACCCGAAAAGATAAAAAGAAAATTAAAAGATGATTCAGGTTTATCCCTTAACCTAAAAGGGAAAGAAGGAATAAAATTGACAAATTCAACAAAATTTGATAAAAGGTTGATAAAGAATTAAAAGAATTGATAACAAATGAAAAAGAATCAATAAAATTGGTAAAGAATCAGAAATAAAGACAAAGATTGACAAAGATCTAAAAGAATGGTGAAACTTGATAGAAAAATTAAAGATACTTGGAAGAAGATGAAGGACTTCAGGATTATCCCTGATCCTGAAGGAAGAAGGACCTCGCGGGACGAGGTTCAGGTTTACCCCTTAACCTGAGCGGGAAATTGAATAAAATTTATAAAAATGTTGAAGAATTTAAAGGAATTTATTTTGAACAAGAATTCTCACAGGTAGCATTGGTGCTCCTATGAGGGGTCTCACAGGTATCCCTTATCCTGAATGGGAAAAGAAGGAAAAAAAAAGGAATACCTCATGGGAAAGAGGCATCAAGTTAAATTAAACTTTGAGATTTGAAAAATGAAATTGAATTTTAAAAATGATAAGAATTGAAGATAGATTGAGGAAGGTATTTACATCACTTGGAGTTTTTGAAAAAAAAGAATTTTGAAAATATGATGCAATTCTATCCTAAATGATGAATGAATTTAAATTTTTGAAATTGGATTTTGAAAAGCTATTCCATTTTTTAAATGAATTAAAACAAGATTGAAGATATAATACATTCTTGACTATGGTCATTGAATGTATTATATAATAATCTGTATTTAAATTCAGGTGAAGAATAAAACACATTTGGTGCTTTTATAGAATTTAAAATGAAATTAATTCTCAATATACCCTGACTATGGCCATTGGTATATATTTTGAATTAATTTTAAGTTAAATTCTGATAAAAGAAGAAAATATTTGAGTAAATATGATGAATTTTGAAAACGGATCCAATGTGGATCCAATGTTATTTCGTAAAAGATAAAAATACTAAATTTTGTCCACACCCTGACTATGGCCATTGATATGGATCATCAACTTAGGATTAATTTACCTCTTACGAAATGGTGCACGTGCCATTGTGAGATTTTGAGAAATAAAGGAAAAATGCATGAAGAACAAATAATTCATGATGTTTACAATGTTCATTCATTCTATCTAAAACAAGAAATGTAAATGTTTCTCATCAGCATCTAGCTATCACAACTTTAAAATTGGGATAATGAAATCTTAATTTAAAGAGGGATTTCAACAGATTTTACATATCTCCTGCAAGGGTCAGGTTAGCACAGGATAAGAGATGTAACTAGAAAGAAGTTCACCAAGTATCATACTGATATGAGGCTTTTACATATATTATGTACTAATGAAGATCATATTTGATAAGAAAAATGCATATATATAGGGTTCTAGGCTAATAAAGAGATTTGAAATATACATGCAATACCCTAAGAAAAGAGAAAGAAAAAAAATGTAACAAACTGCTAAAACTATTCATAGCAACCTGCTGGAAATTACCGCCTTTACAGGTTTACAATGATCACTAACTTAGAGACATTCATACAGAGGGACATTGTTAGTGTTGTACTAAATACTGTGAAATCACATAGAAACTGCCAACCGATTGACAATATGTAGGTAACAAAAGGGGTTGGATTGCTCAATTACAGCAAGATGAGATGGGATGAATCAAAGAAAATATATATACAATGAAATGAAGACAGAAGTTGAAAAGAAATGTGAATCACTGTTGTAAATTGAGGATGGGATCAACAACTATATATGCAATGAAATATGGGTTGTTGGTAGTAACATCAGGGTGTAGTCGAGACACCCATGGCAGGTGGTATGGAGGGAAGGACGAAGTGGAAAGGGGAACAATGCATGGCTGGTGGCAGGATTGGAACTGCATAGTGCCTTTTGCAAAAAATTCTGCAAACTGCTGTGGAGGCCCTACATGTTGTGAGGTGCCAATATGATAAAGGGAATCACCATGGGGATTTGAATGGGGTTGAGTGTATATGTACAGTGAGATGATGAAGGTGTAGTATAGGGGATGCATCATTTGCTGTAGAGACTGTGATAGCTCACAGAAATGATGGGTGTGGTAGTTGAAGTAGGCATCACAGCAGGTGTGCCGCAGTGGAAACACTTATGCGAGGTTCATGATGAATATGCAACGGGATACCAGGTGTTGCTGGAGATTTAAAAATTCAATACAGTGGCAGGTGGCTGTGCTGGAGCATATTTGATAAATAGAACATACGCTAGAACAAAAATGTTGAAACTGCTATTATGTACTTGATGAAAAAGAAATTAAGAAAGCGTTTAAAAAACAGAAAACAATCACCGTGAAGGGCAGCGATTAATGAGAGCAAGAGGCATTTTAGAATCACTACTTCATAATAAACAAAGACATGGTAAAAAATTCAAATGTAAAAAACAATTAATTGTAAAACAATAATTATGACACCCTACCTAACACCGCCATTGCTAATCATGCCCTAACTTTGTTAATGATATACTGATATATACTGACTGCTAGTGTATATTTGCTGCTAATCGTAACTTTCATCGATTGCCTTAACCCTAACCCACTGCTGCAGACATCATGCCATGTTGCCTTGATACTACCAAAACCAGCATTCTGTGTTAACACAAGATACACTGACAAAGGCTAACACCTACATTATAATACATACCCATAATCTAACACACTGCCAATATACCTATCCGACAATGTTTAATGTCCAGCTTTCAAATACACTGGATTCATTACATCCTATTCATACTGAAGATACAATTTGATTGCTACTCGTATTTACAAAAAAAAGAACTGTCACACCATACCATCGATATATAAGTATTTTACACAAGCCGACTACCTCACACGACGCTAACACATCCTGCTGGAACAACTTCATTAATGCTAACACTTACTAACTATATACTGATTGTCATATTCTGCACTAGCATTTGATAACCAATGCTAACCCACTTGATGTTCTTCTATAGTAACCAAATTCCACCTCCAGGCTTGGAGATGACATGAAAGAACTCATATGTAACCATGTCCAATGATAACTGGTTGTGAAGCGACTAGTATGTATGCAGTGGTGATGGGGGATAGGTGGCTACAGCAGGGGATGATAGGGAAGTTAATGGCAGAGGATGATAACGTAATGTTGTACCGAACTAGCAGAAATGGGAATGACTAGTGTTGGTTAAAATGTGTATTTGCAGCAGAAACTGTAATGAAATATGTACAGGGACCAATATGCCTTGGGGGCATCACATAGATGGTTTAATCATTGTAAGTCCACCGAGTACTCTAATTACTAAGTAAATTTATCATCTAAACAATGGGATCAACTGATAACAAAAGAACTAATTAAATTTCATTATGAAATAACTAAGTACTTCAACTACGAAATAGCTAACAACCAGCTAATTACTTAACTATCTAGCTAACAACTTACTTAATTAATGGTTAACAGTTTACTTAATTAACAGCTAACAATATCTAATTAACTAATCAGTAAAAGTTACATTGAAACTCAATAGAAATCATAATGGAAATCAGTTTAATAATCAGTAAAAAGAAAATCCTGTTAAACTCAGAAATAACAAGAAGCCTAGTTAATGAAACTTAGTCAGCGATGCTCAACAACAGCTAAAGAACCTACCTAACGAGCTGGTCCCTGCTTAATCTCAAATGACTGGTTGCAGGGGTTGTGAAATCAACTAAACTTTCAGATGCAAGCAGTGCTGGAGCCACTTGCTATGAATCAAGTGGGCTTTGTTCTGGTCAATAATGAAGCTTGCTGGGCTCGACCATCTGAATTATGTCCAAGCTCTGCTTCACTGCGGTGTGAAGGGAGGGAAGGTGGTGTTTATGCATAGGCAGCGAGCCGTTGACAGTATGATATATGATGGGCGCGGTAATCAAATTCACAAATCCTGATACATACAATTCATGAAAAGCATCAAATGTTGGGCAAGTGAATGGATACAGATGCAACGTGGGTGTGCTTATGTACAGATGATGAACAGTATAAATTGCAGGAAAGTATTCTAACAATCAAATACATGATGTGGGCTAAATGACAGGAGGATGATTATTGATAAAGTATATATCAACTTTTTGCAGTTCATAAAAGAAATAAATAAGACATTTTCTGAGTTTAAAGGAACGAAACCACAACACTGTTACAGAAGAGCAGATGGCCAATGTTTGCTTGAGATGGAAAATACTCGCGAGAATGCAGGAATCCAATTCTCAAGGTCGAAATTGAATATGCTCCAGACTGACGCTGTACATTTTGGGATCACTCTTATTCAAGAGAACGAACTCATAGTGACCAAACCCAGTAGTTTGAAAAATTCAGATATCTTGCCCACATCTGATGGTTTAGATGATCCGTTCTAAATCTCCATCCATAGTTATTAACCAATGCTGAACCAACTTTGAGTCCATCTCAAATTGATATATCTCAAATTGGTTAAAATGTGTATTCAAGCACGGATCACCCAGCAGCCATAGTTTAGACATTCATCCAGCACAACCAAACCATGAATATCAATCGACAAGTGAAAAGCAGAGCACTCAATAGACAGAAGAATATCACTTCCTAAAACAATGGCTTCATCAATCTTGGTTTTCTCAGAAACGCATTTTGCGAACCATCTATTATAAAATAATGTAAAATATTCAAGCCATCAACAGAAAATGTAAGCCCCAGATCACAAACCAAGCTTAGAAAGGAACCAGAAGAGATCATAGGTATCACTCAGTCTCTTAAGAAGTAGTAGATTATGCTGAAAATATGTTGTATGTGACATTGCAAGTTAATTACCTATTCCCAAACATGTGGCGAGTTGGTAGGCAGAGGAAGTTGGAAGCTCATCAGCTACGCACGATACCTTCTGCAAAGTGCCTTCCCTAATGACAACTGACTGGCCTTGATAGCAGTGGATCAATGGATTTTAGTATAGGATTCTTGGTTAGTTACTAATATCATAACTGTCAACTAGCAGGATCATTATAATCATCACCATATTCTTCTCTTCGTTTCTTTCCAAGCAGTAACAGCATCTTAACTTTGAATTAATATTGGAACAAACGAATAGCAACAGGAGATAACAAAAAAGAAATAAAACAGACCATCTAAAGAAGAGATGCAGGGGAACAATGAATGCTATCCAAACAAAAACTTATGATGGTCGGATATCAACAAAGATGCCTATAACGTAACTTATGATGATCGGATGTATCCGATATATATACACGATGTGTCCAAAGATATCCAAACGAAAGGGAAATCTAGCAAAAACGATATCATGCTATATTGAACTACATAATAAGCACAGAAGAGGTAAAAAAAAAAGGTGAACTAATGATGTTTAAAAAGAAAGAATGGATAGGATGCCAAATACACCCATAATGAAGACATCGGCTAAACTACTCAGCTAAAAAAAAATAAAAAAATGCAACCATGAATGGAAGTGATCACAACGAACCCATACACCCACGCCATGTTACAGAAATTAAAGAGGGGAATAATAAAAAAAAGGAAGCAATAAAATGAGAAAAACAGAAAAGAAAGAGAAAAAAAAAAAGAACAGAAAATGCAAACAGAAAGTCGTGAGAATAAAGCAGGAAAATCAAGTTTGGAACAGATATTTCATCGAAAAACTGAGGAAACTTGATAAACACAGAAAGAATTAATTGGAATAAACATTCCATTGATTGTAGCAAATGGAGGATTCGACCCTGCTGTATGCAGGACGATCCTGTCATTAGTGCTCTTATAAGAAAATGGAAAAAAAGAAATGATGAAGAACAACGGAAATCAAGACGAAGGAACACTGAAAATAAAGGGGAAACGATGTTTTTTAAAAAAAAAGGTGGAAAAGAGAGAAAAATGGTTACTTACCTGTAATGGGTTATAAGATTGAACGATTGTTTTTTAGCCGTCGTTTCACAGAAATCAGGTAATCGAAGAAGAGGAGGTGATGTCTTTTGATCAATGCTTGCTAGACGATGGATTTTCAGTCGATCAAAGGGAAAAACACAGGGAAAAAGAGGAAACAGGGGAAAGAGGAGGAAGGAAAGGAGCGGGGAAAACTTCAAGGGAGAAGAGTCGAGGATTTAACATGGAGGGGTGAAGCGCGGATGGGTTGAGGAGAGACCCCCGTGATCTTTTTTAAAGGGGAAAAGGGGAAGATTTGAAAGGGTGGTCGGTTAGAGATCGACAGGAGAGGTAGGAGAAGGCGGGTGGTTCCGCGATGGGTGGTTCGGAGGGGTGCGATGGGGAAGAGGGTTTCAATGGATGGCTCGTGAAGGGAAGCCGAGAGGGGAAAAGAGAAAGAAAAGGGTTTGGAAGAGGGTTTTTCCAGAGAGGTTTTGTGAAGGCTGAGAGAGAGCGACCCTATCAAAAGAAAAAAACCGAATTAGGGTTTTTATTTTCAAGCATGTCTTTCTACTTTATAAAATTTCCAAAACGAGGTTCTTTTTATAAGATTTTTTCAAAAAAAAAGATAGACTTAAATAAAAGATGATTTTCAAAAGGTGGTTCTAAAAGCTTATTATTATAGTTTTTTTTTTATATTTTCTTTGTGTTTTTCTAATTTTTGTATTTTTGACAAAAAGACTTTAAAACTAGGGAAAATGAGAGATTAAAGACTATTTTTGGATTTTTTTTTTTAATATTTACAAAAGAGGGGTTTTCTGAGAATTTTAACGTTGTTCTTTTGAAAATTCTTCAGAAAATGGGTTAGAAATGAAAGATTGGGTCTGGTTTCCAACAAATCTGAGAAATGAATGGAAATTTTATCAAAAATTTGACCTGATTATTTAAAAGATGGACCCAGGGGCAAAGAAGGAATTTTTGGATTTTTGGAAAATTTGGGGTGTTCACATGGGTCTTATTATAAAACATGATTATATAGCTTTATGAGTTTCATTTAACCAAAAATTGCTTATGTAGGGGGGATTACTGGAATTTATGTGGGCACTATCTCTAATTAGTGGTGAATTAAATTTAATCTTATGGAACGCCTATAAATGAAGACCATGGTTATGGCAGCTCATATGATAGAGCATTTTGTGCTCAGTAAGAGGATTGTGGAGAGCCCCACGGTTAGAGATTGACTTAAATAGCTCAATTGAGAGAACATGTGTCACTACAAGAAAATATGTTATTAGCGACGGAAATTAGCGACAAAATTATTTCGCCGCTAGTTAGCGACAGTTTACCGAGTGAAACACATCCATCGCTATAATCGCTGAAATTTAAGAAAATAGTGATGAACTATATCCCGTCGCAAAATCCGTCGCTAATTAGCGGTGGATTTTGCGACGGAATACTTGGTCGTAACGGACGCAGCGTTTGGCGACGGTGTTTGCGACAAACAATTTACCGTCGCGACGTAGCGACGGAATATATTCCGTCGCCATTTACTTGTTTTTGATTTACGACGCCTTAGCGATGGAATTTCTTCGTCGCTAAGTGTCGCAAAACCCTATCCCAGCCCTCTTTTCCTTTTCTTCTTTTGCTGCTGTCGCTCCCGCCAGCCGTTCGTCGTTCCTGGTTCATCATCCCCCGCCAGACGTCATTTGTCAATCATCGTTTGTCGATCGCTGCCGCCCGAAGACAGGTTCGCCAGCCATCCCCGCCGTTCGTCGTTTTCGGCAGTGGGTTTAACCCCCTGCCTTTTCGGCAGGGGGGGTCGACCCCCAGCCGGAAAGGCAGGGGGTTTAACCCCCTGTCGTGCCGGAAACGCAGGGGTTTAACCCCCTGCCTTTCCGGCAGGGGGTTAACCCCCTGCCTTTCCGGCAGGGGGTTAACCCCCTGCCTTTCCGGCAGGGGGTTAACCCCATGCCGGAACAGGCAGAGGGTTTACCCCTTAAGTTTCCGACAGGGGGTCGACCCCCCCTGCCTTTCCGACAGGTCGACCCCGGCAGGGGGTTAACCCCATGCCGGAACAGGCAGGGGGTTAACCCCTTGCGTTTCCGGCAGGGGGTCGACCCCCCATGCTGGAAAGGCAGGGGTTAAACCCCTGCGTTTCCGGCATGGGGTGTAACGCCCCAAAATCGTGGACTTGAAACCTTTTATGAAAAAGGTTGAAAGCTTTGAAATCAATCATTTATCAGAGTTTAAAACAGAAGTTCAGCGGAAGATCAGGTTCAAAAAACAAGTCCCTAGACCTTGGGCGCATTACAACCAAAAGCAGATTTCCCCTTACAAACCGATTTGCAATTCAAATATATATTTTATTGAAATGAAAAGAAGAACCACATTTTTGGTAATACAGTTTTAGAAATCCAGAGTTCTAATAAAAAGAGTTGCTTTCAAAGAAACCTTATACCACAGCTATCAAAAGAGTCCCCAGGAGCGCAACGTCAGGAAATGGCATTGCCTTGAATGCATCGTGTCATCGTGCCATCGCAAGCTGTATCAACCTGTTCACCACCTGCCCAGAAAATGGGTCAGTCTCATAACAGACTAATAGGGGTGCAAGGGACAAGAAAGAACAAAAGCTACAATAAGCAAGATAATCGCTAGATCAAGCAGGAAAAGCACAACCTGTTCACCACCTTGCCCCTCGATTTGCCTTTGCATTAACATGTGCATGGGTTTGTCCCTTGTTAGCCTGCACTCTCTGAGTGCAGCTTCGAGTGCATAGTGTATATCGTTTCACTTGTCTTACAAGCCACAACACACACTTATGCACATAGTTATGCTTTTCCTGCTTGATCTAGCGATTGCAGCACCCCGAACGGAAACAGGGGTTGACCCCCTGCCAGAAAGGCAGGGGGTTTAACCCCTGCTGGAAATGCAGGGGTTAAACCCCCTGCCTTTCCGGCTGGGGGTCGACCCCCCCTGCCGGAAAGGCAGGGGGTTAAACCCCCTGCCAGAAACGACGAACGGCGGGGACGGCTGGCGAACCTGTCTTCGGGCGGCGGCGATCGACAAACGAAAATCGACAAACGACGTCTGGCGGGGGACGGCGAACCAGGAACGACGAACGACTGGCGGGAGCGACAGCAGCAAAAGAAGAAAAGGAAAAGAGGGCTGGGATAGGGTTATGCGACACTTAGCGACAGAGTAATTCCGTCGCTAAGCCGCCGTAAATCAAAAACAAGTAAATGGCGATGGAATATATTCCGTCGCCAAGTCCGTCGCTACGTCGCGACGGTAAATTGTCTGTCGCAAACACCGTCGCCAAACGCTGCGTCCGTTACGACCAAATATTCCGTCGCAAAATCCACCGCTAATTAGCGACGGATTTTGCGACAGGATATAGTTTATCACTATTTTCGTAAATTTCAGCGATTATAGCGATGGATGTGTTTCGCTCGGTAAACCGTCGCTAACTAGCGATGAAATAATTCTGTCGCTAATTTCCGTCGCTAATAACCTCTTTTCTTGTAGTGACACATGTTCTCTCAATTGAGCTATTTAAGTCAATCTCTAACCGTGGGGCTCTCCACAATCCTCTTACTGAGCACAAAATGCTCTATCATATGAGCTGCCATAACCATGATCTTCATTTATAGGTGTTCCATAAGATTAAATTTAATTCACCACTAATTAGAGATAGTGCCCCCATAAATTCCAGTAATCCCCCCTACATAACCAATTTTTGGTTACAAGAAACTCATAAAGCTATATAATCATGTTTTATAATAAGACCCTATAGCAACACTTGATCCAAAACCAGGATCCAACATGATGGGTTTGGCCATGTCTATGGATGCAAACCAGTTGTAGTTCTTACCTAAGTATAGACATGAATCAGATCTCCACTATAACATCAGATCTTAGTGGTGTATGTTTGAATAAAGATCAGAATAATTTAGGGTTGAAGATCGGATAGGGTCAAATATACGATATGAGTCAGACATGTTTTCTCCATATATGGATCCTTTAAGTAAGATTCAAATGTACATTCATAATGGGATTCTGATATTTTCAATCAGTTTACTTTTGCATTCGGATCTCAAATTGATCCAATGCAAAATCTGACCAGATTATGTCTTGCATATAAATAACTTCTTTTTGTTCTATGTTTCGGGATCTAGTATCACCACATGTATTTTGGATTTGGATTCAACTTTACCTCATCGTATCTGAATTTGAATTTGAATTTGAATCTACTGTTTAAATTTGGATTCAGATTCGGATCCTAAAAGATCTAAGCCCAGTTCTACCCGTTTGCACCAATGTCAGATTCAGCCTGATTCATATGGAATCCGTTCTCAGTCAATTCAATTCAAAGAGGCCGATTTACCTATCATTTCAAACTCTGTTTTAGTATTCTTAATAGATTTTTAACATTTTAAATATTTTAATAACACGTGTCATCCAGTGGTGAAAAGTACGGATTCAATCCGATTCGATTTCATTAAGAGTTTTTTTCTTGAGAAACCGATTTTAACAACACTGGTTCGCACCCTATGAACAACGATCTGTGAACTGTGATAAAAAGAACCCTAAACCCCAGCATCGCATTTCCCTACGAATCCCCGCCAAAATCTCTTTCTCTCTCTCTGTCTTTCTGCTGAAAGAAGAAGGAAGAGGAGGCTGTGCCCCCACCCATGAACTCTCTCTCTTCTTTGTCTCTTCTTCTTCTTCCGTTCTCCATCTTCTTCTTCTCTTCGTTCTTCTTCTTCTCCTTCCTCTTCTTCTTTGAGTTTTACTTAATTATTTGGTTTTAAACTTTAGTTGTATATTCCTTGATTAATTGAATCTCGTAGTAATTATGTTTATGTATAAAAATTTGTTGCGTATTGTGTTTTTATAAATTAAGCTTTCAAGAGAAGACGTCTTGTCCTAATTTTCATAAAAACCATGTATGCATGCCTCATGCCCATATTGTATCCACGTTCGTGGACATAACCTTAAATAGATAGTTTATTTGTTAGATACTTACAAAGATCAAGGTGCTACATTAATGTTGTTTTTACATATTATTCTCATATCTTTCAGTATTTATTTGAGTTTTTTTATTTCTCATTGTTATTTCTTTTATTTATTTGTGTTTTTAGATATATTTTTTTTAAGTTTTTAAAAATGTGTTTTTAAGGCTTGTGCTTTACTCCTCTCTTCATATTTTAGTGGAACCCTTCTCTACGCCCCATCGCTTTTCACAACATGCTTTACATCATTGTTTCGGTGAAGATGGTGTCAATTGATCGATGTTTATATGGTTATTCTGTGGGAAAAGTAATTTTGTTGTGATCATCTTATATAGTGTTCTATGTCTGAATCATTGTTGGAATGGTTATTTGGGAGAGTGCTTATTCTCTTAGTCATTGTTTTAGGATCACTAGTCGAATGGAACGTGTTCAGCTTTCAGGTAGACTAATTTGAAGTTTTTGATGGATAGCGTAAAAGGTGCGATTTTGCCTTGAGGCGCGTTAATGAAGCGCAAATGCCTGTGAGGCAATAGGCTCTCGATTTTTGAAAGAAGAGAGAGGCCTGATTGTTTAGGGCTCTCTCGCCTCTGCCGAAAGGAAGAAGAAGAACCCTCTCGTGTTCTTTCAAGAAGAAGAGGAAGAAGGCCCTCTCTCTCTCTCTCTGCCGAAAGGAAGGAGGAGGAAGGAGGGTCCATTCGGTACGCACCCCTCTCTCTCCTTCGTCTCTTCTTCTTCTTCTTCTTCTTCTTCTTCTTCTTCTTCTTTTCTTCTCCTCCTCCTTCTTATTCTTCCTATGCTGATCTTCTTCTCCTTCCTTCTGCAGATATTCTTCTCCTCAGGTTAAAAAAACAAGGGAGGCCCGATTGCTTAGGTCTCTCTCTTTTCTTCTTCCGTTCTTCTCCTTCTTCCTCTGCCCAACTTCTTCTTCTTTTGTTTTTCTTCCCCTTCTTATTGTTCTTCTGATATTCTTTTTCTTCTTCCCTCCTACTTCCTTTTCTTCTTCTCCCCCTTCTTTCCTCCTCGTTTTTCTTCTTCCCTTCCTCTGTTCTTCTTGAACAATCAGGCCTGTTAATCAGAAAATTACTTTGTTCTTGTTAATTAATTAATTAATTATATATTGATTTAGTAATTCATTGATTTGTTGCTTTTTTATTAGCTGCATGCTATTTGTATTATATAATTGTGTTTGCTAAGTATAACTATGTGTGGTGTATAGCATTATGTTGTCCTTTATACAAATATGTAGAGTGGTTCTTGCTAGTTATTGTGATTTTTGGTCTTGTTCCTTGGTTAAATAATCACATCTTCTTTGTTGGATCAGTTAAATTATTGCATTGTAGTCATTTCTTTGAATTAGTTTTATAATTTAGTTTAGATTGTCCACTTAATATCTAATTATATATTAATAGTACATAAATGATGCTTTATTTTGTTTTTTTATTTGGTCAAATTTTTAATATTTTTTGTGAATCTTACACCACTAGCTTTTTATCCCTTTTGTCACAAGCCTCCAAAGTGGTTGAGAAACTTCTAATTCAGAGTTAAACTTGAACCAACTCTATTGACACCACTAGAACTCGCCATTATATCTGAAAAGTGAAAAGTGAAAAGTGAATAGAAAATATGTAAATAAAGTTAATAAACACTTCAAAAAAATAGTAACAAGAGCTACACCCCTCTAACTGTGTGCCTGATAGAAAATAACAAAGGCAGGGGTTGAGGCAGGGGGGAGAGCCCCCTATCAGAAAACAGATCTGAGGCGGGCTCCGCCCCCTGCCGAAAACCTGCGACTGAGGTAGGGGGTGAAGCCCCCTACTGGAAAACAAATATGAGGCAGGGGGCAGCCCCCTGCCGAAAAACAGATTTGAGGCAGGGGAGCCCCCTGCCGGAAAATAAACTGAGACAGGGGCCTCCACCCCCTGTTGGAAAACACGAACGAGGTAGGGGGCTTCGCCCCCTGCCAAAAAATAAACTGAGGCAGGGGGCGAAGTCCCCTAATGGAAAACAGATCCGACGCAGGGGGCAGCACCCTGCCGGAAAATAGATCTGAGGCAGGGGGCGGAGCCCCCTACCGGAAAACAGATCTGACGCAGGGGGCAGCCCCCTGTCGAGAAACAAATATGAGGCACGGGAGCTCCCTGCTGAAAAATAAACTCAAGCAGGGGCCTCCAGCCCCTGCCAGAAAACACGAACGAGGCAGGGGGATCCGCCCCCTACCAGACGAAGGGGAAGAAGAACGGAAGAGGGAGGAGTGCATACCTGAGAGAACCGGTGGCTGGGGTCGCCGATGGCTGGCTGCGGCTACGATCGTCGGGGTCTGGGTCGCCGGCGAGACTGAAGGGGATGAAGAGCGAGGGACGGCTGGGGGAGAGGGAAAGATCAGCGGGGAGGGGTCTGTCGTAAGCCCCTCCCCTTGCGTAGCCTCTTTAGGGTTCGGCCCAGACCCCGATAAACATTTTGGATCCGGATCGGACCCGACCTGAGTCCAAAATAAATTTTAAATATGGACAACAATAGGCTCGGTCAAAGTTGACCGAGTCTATAAAGTGGACGGACTCGGCCCCGATGCATTGACCGAGTCCAACACTTGTTGACCGAGTCTGCCCCGTGTCTGAAGCCGCACTCATGTCGGGGCGTGTCGACACGGGTGCATCGACCTCCTAACCGAGTCCATGTGACATCGGTTATATCCAATTATGCCTACATTGAAACCACATCCAACCCAGTTACATCCCTAGATGTGTTTGACATCTATCCAGCTATATCTTGATCATGTGGCTTGATCAAATTGCAAATTCTGTAGTCCAATCTACAGAATTGGAAGTGTCAATGACTCTTAAGGAAATGAGAAGGTTTGTTTGTTACATACATAATGTTCATAATTTCGCAAGGTTGAGGTTCAATCGACTACACTGTACAAGTATTATAAATTGTGCTTTTGTTCTTTCAGAATTTTTTTTTCTTTTTTTGGATATTAAGTATTATTAGGAGTTTCCCATTATCAAAGAAGGCACCAAACAAGGGCCAAGCAAGTTTCACAGAGAGAGAAAGTGAAGGAGTGGGGGGAGATGATTTACTAGATATGAAGAATTTTCTTTATATTGTAACATCATATTTCATATATATAGGTTCTACATAAATATTTCCTCTTGAAAGGCTAAGCTTTTTGATATACTATAACCAAAAAGGGTACCAAAACATCCAATAATGCATAATATTACAATATTCAATAACCTAAAATCTTAGACTTTTTAATATATTCAATAACTGCAATATTCTACATTATGCATAGATGGACAAGCAGGAACAATTAGACACGATAACTAGCAAACTAATTTGGCTTTTAAAATTGTGATATGCATGAGCTGAAAAACTGACCTCCGTCTTGGTTTTGAGGGCATGCTGCAAAACCTTGAAAAGGTGTTGTATAAGGATGGATGCCTTCTGGTAAGACTTAGCAATATCTAGTGAGTACAACTCCACAACAGAATCAGCAAGAAACTGGATATGTTTTATGTTTTCCGGTTCAACAAATTTGGAGTGTGCCAAAAATGTTCTGTACATGTTCGTTAGGAAGGAATCATAGCAATCTGAATTTAACTGCAGAACCATGCTTCAGATGAGTAAGAATGCTGCCAAAGAGACTCTCCCTCCTCCAGTTGCCCATAGGTGGATGGCAATCTGCAATCACCTCACATATGAGATAATAAAAATCCATTAAGTGATAAGTTATTAGACATTCATCACAAGAATGCCCTTGCAATAGCCGAGTGTAACAGCAACGGTTCAAATCAATCTCATGTATAATGATAATAAGTTAACTATAGGGGTTCCAATCTATGTGACCTCCGGGCAGATTAAGTACACCTCTTCCCATGTGATGGACAAGCACTTTGAGACAAACAAGGAAACAACCTTTCTCAAAATATGAATTATTATGAAATAATAGATGCAAACACCTAAAAAGGGTTTTCCATCTGCAATAAATGAATTTTGTGAAATAACCACATTTGCTCATTAAAAAATTTAGCACTGAAACCCCTTGTTCCCTACGTCTTTCCTCATAAAGAAAACTTTTCTCCCAAAGAAATACCAAATATATCCTTTCTGCTGTACCAGCAGGATCATGCAATATAGATCCTGGAAACTTCATTGCATTTAAAAGAAGTCTCACGATTTTGCCGTAGAAATGGCCTAATGTAATAAACAAAGCATAAAACTAAAAAACAAGCATGTTTTTTGGAAAAACACAGACATGACCACGTCAGCACACAAATACAAGCATGCACATGGATAGCATGGGGCACATCCGTGCATGTTTACGCATACATATGCATATCTTTTGCTTCTCAATAGATTCTAGCTTGTTCAACAACAGTTACCTTGCTAAGCCTTTGTAGCAAAACCGGAAATGCAACTAAAAATATAACTGAATCTCTGAGCCGAGAAAGGACGAAGACAATTACCTGTGTATCTGTAGCCTGAGTCAGAAGATACAATGTACTTTTGATGTAAGACTTAACCAGTGGTTTCACTGAGGCCCATTTTGAAGTATTTTGCAAGCTCAGTACAGTGTCCTTGCAACCAGAGCTTGACATTCCCAATAATCTTCGGAATATACTGTCTGCTTCATGAAGCACAATTAACAAAACCTTGCAGAAAGCTGCTCTTGTCTGAATCTTGTATAATAGAGCATCAGAGTTATCACTTCCATAATGGCATGCAACCCAGAATCCATTTAACAGATTAGGAAGCACATAGATGTTTTGTTGATTCATGATCTGTTGGCACCATGACATGAATCAATGGAGAAACTTGTGAGGATTTTATGTTCACATAAACTTGAATTTTCCCCGGTTTTGTTGTTGCTCTCATTTGGTTCACCTTCATCATCTGAACGTTGTCATGTGAAGGCTAACAAAGTAAGCAACACATAAAAGTTGAGAATAAGTGAACACAGGAAAGAAAGAATCAAGAAATAGCCCAAATAATGGCATCAAACAGAATAAACAATATTTTAGAAATTTTTATATCACAGTAGTATAAAATATAAATCAATGATCAACAAGCAATAAAATAGGTAGACATGCATTATATAAATATAAAAAATATATATTATCATAGTCACAAATATCGGTCTCGGACATATCTTAGCAAGGCAATTTCTCTAGGTTTGGTTGATAAATATAAACTTGGTGCTTAAAAATTTTTTAAAAACAGTAGCAATAAGTGAAAAAGCAACACATAATACAAAAAATAAGTAAAAAAACAAAAGAAAGAAGAAAAACATAGTTAAGATATAATAAAAAGTAAAAGGCAACTTATAATATCATGATATTATCACGATAATATCATGACATATATAAATTTATGATATTTTTAAAATATTGTGATATTTTGCCTTTAATATCGTTTTATGAATTTACAGCTATATTCTCGCTTCTTATGTTAAATCACATATGAGACTTATGTATCATATGTGTATTACATTTAGTGTGGTACCCCCTCTTTGTATTTATGTGTACATTTCATTTTTTCAGGGGTACTTATGGATTTTAGCATTAGTTAGTGGTAAGCTTAGTTGTCAAAGGTGGTGCCTAGGCATAAGCCTAGGTCGGTATTTTTTTTCCGTTGACTGTTATCAACATGTATAAAAGGGGGGAAAGGGTCATTTTTCCCCTTTTTTCGCTCCACTCTCTCTCGCTCCGTTCTCTCTCCTTTCTCTCGCTAGGGCAGAGCCGAAGAAGGTCAACCTTCTCCTCCCTCTACAGGTACCGCTACCTCTCTCTCTCTCTCTCTTAAAAGTTGTACTCTCCATATGAACCTTATAAACAAAGGTAAGTGAAGAAAAAGAATTAAAGTATTCTAATAATGTGTTCAGTGTTTCAAGCTGTTGGTGCCACGGTTTTCTTCATCATATTTTGGGACATTATTTGGTAGCATTTTGTTTAACATTTCACATTTTTTTTAACATTTTTAAACTGTCCTTTTGAGTTCACACTTCACAGTTTGGGCTGGCTCCGTGGTGTGATTCCAATGATGTGAGTGTGATATATTTGATCAGAATATAAATCTACAAAGATCAAATGCTCAGTGATGGCTTGCCTATAAAAAAAAAGAGTGATGAAGCAAACTGTTGGGTGTCATATTTGTACTAAATAGACATTATCGGTTTATTAGGATCTCTTTATACCAAGGTTGCCAGACTAGGAAACGGAAGCGGGAAACAATACAGAAAGCGGAAGTGAGAAGCAATGAATTTTAATATATATAGGAAGCGGGAAGCGAAGAATAAATAAAAGAAATATATGAATTGAATGAAAATCAAAATGAAACACAAATAAAAACTAAAATAAAAGTGACGAATATTAAATTTCATGTTTTTTTAGTGTAAGAATTAAATGTATAACAAAATCTAAAAATGATGACTACCAATTTAGAGAAAGCACATGGAAGTGAGTGAGAAAAGTGAGAGAAAACACATAAAAAACAAGAAAAGTTGAGTAAGAGAACATATAAGAAGAATAGATGAGGCGTGTGGAAAACATAGGAGAAGCATGGGGGAATCGAGGTTCTCATCAAGTTTCGGAAGCGAGGAGTATCACGCTTCTGAAGCGAGTTTCCAGGAAGCGAGCTTCCCACCTATCTAAGAAGCTTTCGGTAGCTCTGCTTTATACACCAGTGTAAAGAGTATCTCCATGAAATTGGGATCAATGCTGCCATGAATAATATTTTCATCTATGTTGTGGCAGTTATGTTTTTCTCTTTTTTTTCCTCTTATAAACCAAACATTTTCGCTTGTTGGCTTTTGTAAATTTCCTTTTGACTTTTTCTCTAAATTACTGATTCTATGAAAGAAAAACAATCATTTTTTGAAAATCCCCTACAAATTCCCGTGCGGACAAGTTAGAAATTCTTCTAAAAAGATTTACTGTGATCCGAACAAATCTCAGCCACACTCCAATTTTTGTTACTGGCTATTTCCAATGTTGCATGTGTGGGCACATATATACATTTGTTAGGGTATAAGTGCACAGATAAACATTTGTTTGGGTATAAGTTCACAGATCTCATCTTGGGCAGTCAATGGGCCGGATCCATGTCTGGTATCTGACTGAGCCCAAACCCAAACATCAGGATAGGCATAAAATAATGACCAGAACCCAACTCAAATTAGGTTTAACTATGTTTTTTGGGGGACATTTTAAAAAAAACACCTAAATTTTGGTTGATTATAAAAAACACATCTAAGTTTTCAATATTGTTAAAAACAGACCTAAACTTTTTTATAGTTAATAAAAAACCTAGGGTTTGCTCCTGTTAAAGTTGTCATTAAATGTGTGTTGCAATTACAAAAAAAAACTTAAGGGTTTTTTTATTATGAATTCATATTTTGCTGATATGTTATTTGTTGCTTACTCCTTTTTATTTAGCAAATTTAGATGTTGCCTTTTTTTAGATTCTTATCATTTTTTAGAACAATAGAAGGGGGCTTCATCTGCAAGTGCTAGTGGGTCCACATTTTCAATTTTGGAACATATTCAGAACTTTAAGAGAAAATCAGGTGATCCAGCATGGGAGTGGGCATATATTAAGGATAAACAAGATCTGAATTCTGTGACATTGTAATATCAAAAAAAAAAAAATTGGTTTGGGCCGGATCCGGACCCGACCCGGGCCACCGCCCCTCGCTGTCATTAAAAGACAGCGAGGCAGGCGGGAGGAGGGTTACGAAACCCCCCTCACCGCCACTTGCTCTCTGTCTCTCCGTTTCCCTCTCTCGCTCGTCCACGGTCACCGACGTCGGCGACCCCCGACAGCCGCAGCCACCGACATCGGCGACCCCCCTTCCTTCCGGCGACCTCCTCTTCGACGAGCTTCCTTTGAAAACCCCCTGGTACGCCATCGCTTCCTCTTTCTCCCTCTTTTCGCTCTCCATCTCTTCTCTCTCTCTCCCTCACTTCTCTGTGTGCCCACGGGAGGGGTCAAACCCCCTCCCTGTGCCCCCTTTTTTGGAGGGGAGGGGCCCAACACCCCTCCCTGCTCTCCGTTATGGTAGGGGAGAGGGCTGAGCCCCCCTCCTTGCTTCCATTACGGTAGGGGAGGGGCCGAGCCCCTCCTCCCTGTTCTTGGCTATGGCAGGGGAGGGGCCGAGCCCCTCCTCCCTGTCCCTTTTAGTTGCGCCAGTAGGGGCCATTGGCCCCTGCCTTTCCGTGTGCCAGCAGGGGCCGATGGGCCCCTGCCTTCCTTTTTGCGAGCCAGCAGAGGCTTATGGCCCCTGCCTTTCTTGTTGCCAGCAGGGGCCATCGGCCCCAGCCTTGTTGCCAGCAGGGGCTGATGGGCCCCTGCCTCTCTTTTTGCTAGCCAGCAGGGGCTTATGGCCCCTACTTTTCTGTTTGCCAGCTGGGGCCATCGGCCCCTGCCTTGTTGCCAGCAGGGGCCGATGGGCCCCTGTCTTTCTTTTGCCAGCAGGGGCCATCGGCCCCTGCCTTTCTATTGTTGCCAGCTGGGGCCGATGGGCCCCTGTCTTTCTTTTTTGCCAGCAGGGGCCATCGGCCCCTGCCTTTCTTCTTTTTGCCAGCAGGGGCCATCGGCCCCTGCCTTTCTTTTTTGCCAGCAGGGGCCGATGGCCCCCTGCCCTTTGTGCGCGAGCCTATACCCTTGGCCGACAGGCCCGGGAAATCTTTGGAAGCTACATCGTGATGTGGACAGATCATTACAATTGTTGGTCTCCAACGAGGAATTCCTAGTAGCGTGAGTCATCTGCTCGCATGGGATACATCCCTCTTTTGGCGGCTAGAGTCTTTTGATCCTGCCCCATCTTCTTTTCGAGTCAATTGGGACGGTTGGCCCCAACCTTATGTATCGACAAAGTCGAGTCTTTGCCTTGCTTTTGCTTTTGTCAGAGTTTGCTTGTTAATATCGCATATTTTCAGCTACGACAGATCCCACTCGCGCTCCGCGACCCGAGCCATCAATCGTGTACATCCGCAAACGTCAGCAAGCTCGTAACCCTCCAAGGTAGGGGAAAAATTGCACAGAAGACTTGGATAATTGAATTAAGTTCAATTGAACTAAAAGCAACCATTGAATGAATATATATATATATATATATATATAGATATATATATATATATATATACGAGTATCCACTTCACTCAAGGATGCGGTTTCGCAATCCTTGCCCTTTACCTTGCCGTCGCGCTCTGCACCTAGGCTCTTGCTTTTGCATTTGTGTTGGTATTGCCTTGCTATTGCAGATGACGTGCAAGTTCTTACTCTTTGCGGATGCCTTAAGGGCATCCTCGTGGAGGATGCAAGAAGCATTTACCACTCTCCGTCTTGCGACAAGAGTTTAGTCGGGAGCGAGCGAACTTCTTAGCGGGTGTTCTGTTGAGAAACCCGTATCCCGTCTATCGAGGCCGGTATCGAGTCATGCGAGACATGTAGATACCCCGATAGCAGATGTGATTTGAGATAATCACATGCATCATGTTGGCACAAGGTACTGCAGTTTCAAAAGATAGAGTAAAGTTGATAAACTTTACATCTTTGTGAAACACTCCTGTTGAGGCTTCTATTGAGGAGCTATACCCCCTTTATCCTAGAGTACTTGTAGTCGTGCACGACACGTCTAGTACTGCGATGATCGGATGAGACGGTCGTGCGACCTGGAACAACGCTAAATGCAAACTGTTGTAATTACATAAATGGCCTCACATTCGCCTTCACAGGCAAGATGCTCGAGTGGTTTAAAGACCACATCATAGAATGGGTTGTTAGTTAAGCAACCCCTAACGCACCCGTTCGCTTCTGGTTGTCTGTCAAGGGAGAGGACAGATCGGTATAAAAACTCCAATGGACAAGTTGTTAACAACCACCCCACGAGCAATCTCAACACTTCTGCAGAAGTTGGATGCATCAGTGGCACTGCTTTTCAGCCTCTGGGGAATCCTCTTTCGGCTAAAGCCATCCGTTTTGGAGCGGACTCAACTAGCTATTCGGGTTATTGAAAATACATAGAATAATAGACGCCCGAACTAGTCTCAGTTGTTTCTATGTTTTGCCTGCGCGTACCCGCAGACCAGTAATATCGGAACATAAAGTCTGTTCACAATGGTTGCTGAGCCGTGAGACTCGCCTGCACTACCGACTCGCTTGCACCACCGACTCGCTTGCACTACTGATTCCTTGCACTACTGATTCGTTGCACTACTGATTCGCTGCACTACTGATTCGTTGCACTACTGATTCGCTGCACTACTGATTCGTTGCACTACTGATTCGTTGTACTACTGATTCGCTGCACTACTGATTCGTTGCACTACTGATTAGTTGCACTACTGATTCGCTGCACTACTGATTCGCTGCACTACTGATTCGTTGCACTACTGATTCGTTGCACTACTGATTCACTTGCACTACTTATTCACTTGCACTACTTATTCGCTTGCACTACTTACGTGTTTGCACTAGTTATCTGCATGCATTGCTTACCTGTTTAACTGCATATTTGCTTTAAACTGCGTAATCTACTGAATTAAATTGCATAATTCAGTTCCTTGTATTCTCTCATGTGCACCTACTAGTTTTTCGCGAAACTAACCCATTCTATGGGTACAGGTGATGATTAGGTACACCACAGGCGATGGCGCGATGGCAAGATCCAAGACGTTCTTCTTCCTGTTCTTAGCTCGCGTCCTGTTGTTTGGGGTTTTGTTACGGATTTTCCTTGGAATATCCAAATTTTGTACTATTTGGAGAACTTCTTAAATGAAAGTGGCTTTTCCAAGTGTTTGCAAGTAGCATGTGTTGTGCATTTTGGTTCTTTTAGCTAACGCGCTCAAAGTTGTCAGCTTGCCTTTTTGAAATTAATAAAAGTATAGTCTTCCGTTGTTTTCGTAAACCATCTCTGAGATGAAGAGATTCCTTTTTAGTCTCTTGTCTATTTTTTTTTGAAAGGTTTGCAAGCTTGAAATTTTGGGGTGTTACAACTTGGTATCAGAGCTAAGGGAAGCAAGGATTCTTGACCATTGAGCATCCACATCGCGCTGTGAGTATACTTTTCCTCTTGCTTAGTAGGTGCATAAGGCATTGTTAAGTTAAGTGGCTTGACATGTTTTGTGTATGTACCAGCATTGCTGGGGTTACATAAACTACTCATGTTAAACATGAATAGTACTTATGTTTTTGCTTGTTTTGAGCTTCCTAAAATTTCTAATTATGGGTATTCCTTGTTTACTCCAAGGATGGCAAGGAACTCGAACGAAGGGTCTGCTGACGAATGGTCAGATCAGCGGGGATTTGTGATGGATTCCCTAGGTTCCCTGGCAGCGGCTATGCGAGACCAAATTCGTTCCCAAAGGGAACCAGCGCCCGTTCCTGAGCCGATCCCGCATACCGCAGTGACGTATGAGAAATTTCTGAAGCTTGATCCCCCGACCTTCGACGGCAAGCCCGACCCAGACATGGCCGATAGCTGGGTGAAGGAGGTGGAATGAGTGTTCGAGGTCTTGTCAGTGCCCGATGACAAGAAGACGCTATTCGGGACCTTCAGGTTGAAGGAGAATGCCCGCAGTTGGTGGGACATGACGTGGGGTGTGCAGTTTTTGGGGATTTCGCCCATTCCTTGGGAAGCTTTCAGAAAGGCTTTCTTGGAGAACTATTTCCCGCCTCACGCAAGGGAGAAGAAGAAGGTGGAGTTCTTGGAGCTCTGCCAGGGCAATTCGAGTTTGACGGATTACATCGCCAAATTCCAGAGTTTGGAACCCTACTGCCCTAACCTGTTCGCGGATGATCGCGAGCGAGCAGGAAAGTTTGTTCGGGGGCTGAAGGTGGGACTCATGCATCGGGTCGTAATGAGCATGCCCTCTACCTTCTCTGCGGCAGTTGCTGCCGCCACCGTTCTGAGTGAAGCATGGGAGCGCACTAAGAGTGCTCAGGGCAGGAGGCCACCCGCTACGGGTGGTGAGCCGAAGACACCTTCCGGTTACCCAAGCAAACGACCGCTCCTTCCTGTAAAGAGCGAAGGAGGAAGGAAACGATATCCTCCTTCGAAGCGTCAGCGGCCACAGGGCAACCCTCCAGCCAGGCAACAGGCTGGCAGCGTATGCCCCAGATGCCAGCGATCTCACTTTGGGCAGGCGTGCCCGCTCGACACAGGCGGATGCCTGTATTGTGGCAAGATGGGCCACTACGTCCATGATTGCCGCAAAAAGGCGGCTGATGATTCCAGGCAGACCAGCGGAGCACCTTTGCTCCCTCGGCCACCACTGCCGCAACAGCAGTATCAGTCGCCACCATCACAGACGAGCGGTCAAAGGAGGGCGCCGGGACGTGTCTACTCAGCCAAGGCTGAGCAGTTGACCAAGGGCGACCTAGTGCAAGGTACCCTTTTTGTCGCTAACCAAGCGGCTTTTGTGCTTTTTGATTGTGGTGCCACACACTCTTTTATTTCGGTAAATTTTGCCGAGTGTTTACACATACCTGTAAAACCCTTGCATAATACACTTCAAGTGTATAACCCGATTGGGAAAAATACCATTTGTGCGGCCTACGTACCAGAGTTGGACGTAGTCTTAGCAGATCGGCATTTACCGGCTTGTGCTATCCTGCTAGTGATGACAGAATTTGACGTCATCCTACGCATGGATTGGCTGCACAAGTATCATGCCAAGATTTTTTGCCGAGATAGCAGGATTGTTTTATCTCCACCAGGAATGCCCAAGATGGAATTCAAGATCGTGAAACCCGTTCGGGCGAGCAAGTTGATTTCGTCGTTGAAGGCGCAGAGCTACCTGAGGAAGGGATGCACTGCCTTTTTGGTCAGTGTCATCCAGTCCGGGCCGACGCGAGTCCCGATGGGAGACTTGGAGATTATTCGAGATTTTCCAAACGTCTTCCCAGAGGAACTGCCAGGCCTTCCTCCACTTCGCGAGGTGCAGTTCAGCATCGAGTTGCTGCTGGGTACTGCGCCAATTTCTAAGGCTCCATATCGGATGGCGCCAGCCGAGCTCGCAGAGCTCAAGAAGCAGTTGCAGGAGTTGATGGATCAGGGATTCATTCGCCCCAGTGTCTCGCCCTGGGGAGCTCTCGTCTTGTTCGTGAAAAAGAAGGACGGATCATTGCGGTTGTGCATCGATTATCGGATGCTTAACCAGGCGACAATAAAGAATAAGTACCCGTTGCCACGCATCGAGGATCTGTTCGATCAGTTGCAGAGGGCCAGGATCTTCTCAAAGATCGACCTTAGATCTGGGTACCATAAACTCCGAATTAAGGGAGATGATATCTCCAAGACGGCCTTCCGGACCAGGTATGGGCATTACAAATTTACGGTCATGCCTTTTAGACTCACTAACGCTCCTGCATCGTTCATGGATCTCATGAATAGGGTGTTCAAACCCTTTTTGGACACCTTCGTGATCGTGTTCATCGACGACATCTTGGTGTATTCAGATAGCTAGGAGCAACATCGTGAGCACTTGAGAGTTATTCTCGAAACCTTGCGAAAGGAGCGGTTGTTCGCTAAGTACTCTAAGTGCGAGTTTTGGCTCGAGGAGATCATGTTTTTGGGACATGTCATCTCCAAGGAAGGTGTGTCCGTGGATCCAGCGAAAGTCGAGGCTGTACTCAGTTGGCAGCAACCGAGGAATGTTTGTGACATTTGGAGTTTTCTTGGATTAGCTGGGTATTACCGAAGATTTATCCAGGACTTTTCTAAGATCTCTCTACACTTGACGCAGCTCCTGAAGAAAGAAGCTAAGTTCGTGTGGGACGACATGTGTGAGAGCAGTTTTCAGATGTTGAAGGAACGTCTTACGACTGCTCCTATTTTGGCCTTACCTTCGGGTCAAGGCGGCTTCGTAATTTACACAGACGCTTCCGGGACAGGTTTGGGTTGCGTCTTAATGTAGAACGATAGAGTGATCGCCTATGCATCGCGCCAACTTAAAATACATGAGAAGAATTACCCGACTCATGACTTGGAGTTAGCAGTGGTGGTCTTCGCATTGAAGATATGGCGGCACTATTTGTATGGGGAGCGGTTCGAGGCTTTTACAGATCATAAGAGCCTAAAATATTTGTTCTCGCAGAAGGAGCTGAATATAAGGCAGCGACGTTGGCTGGAATTCCTCAAGGATTACGACTTTACCTTGTCGTACCACCCAGGAAAAGCGAACGTTGTGGCCGACGCTCTGAGCCGCAAGTCTCCCAGCGTTTCCGTAAACTTGTTATTTGCGGGGTGAAAGTTGGTCGAGGATCTGATATCGTGGGAACCGTTTGCGGTCACTCCAGTTTCGATCAGTCTTTCCAGCATGGTAGCTCAGCCTGAGCTATTGTCAAAGATCTTTGTCAGTCAGAAGATCGATGCGCAGTACAAAAAGCTGAAGGCTCTAGTGCAGCGGGCCGATACCCCCTTCCGACTGAGTGACAAAGGAGGTGTATGGCATAAGGTTCGTCTCTGGGTGCCAGAAGATCCTTTTTTGAGAGATGAGATTCTCGCTGAGGCCCACAAGTCAAAGTACACGATCCACCCAGGCGGCACAAAGATGTTCAAAGATTTGCAGTGCAGATATTGGTGGAATGGAATGAAGCGGGACGTAGCCGAGTACGTTTTGAAGTGCTTGACTTGCCAACAGGTTAAGATCGAGCACCAACGACCAAGCGGAGTGATGCAGCAAATGGAGATTCCAAAATGGAAGTGGGAGGACATCACGATGGACTTCATCGTCGGTTTGCCGAGGACGCGAAGGAAACACGATGCGATTTGGGTGATCGTGGATCGACTCACTAAATCGGCGCATTTCCTCCCTATACGGCTCAGTCAGTCACTGGACAGTTTGGCAGACATCTATGTCAGGGAGATTGTGAGATTGCACGGTATTCCTGTGTCAATCATCTCCGATCGTGACCCGAGGTTCACCTCCAGGTTTTGGGGGCAGCTGCAGTTGGCCTTGGGCACAAAGCTAAAATTCAGCACCACCTTCCACCCTCAGACTGATGGACAATCTGAACGCACGATTCAGACTTTGGAGGTTATGCTGCGAGCGTGCATGTTAGACTGGAGGGGAGAATGGGACTCTCATACTGGGTTGGCAGAATTCGCGTACAATAATAGTTACCATGCCAGTATCGGTATGGCCCCTTACAAAGCCTTGTACGGGAAGCCTTGTCGATCACCTGTTTACTGGGATGAGGTTGGTGAACGAATGCTAGATTCACCTATAGTGCTACAGCACTATACTCAGCAAGTGCAGATGATCAGGGAACGTCTGCGTTCAGCGCAAAGTCGGCAGAAGTGTTACGCCGATCGTCGACGTAGAGAGCTTGTGTTCTCAACAGGAGATATGGTTTTTGTTAAGGTATCTCCTACCAAGAGCGTCTTCCGGTTCGAGAAAAAGGGAAAGCTGAGTCCGCGATTCGTCGGACCTTTTGAGATCCTGGAACGGATCGGCGAAGCGGCTTACCACGTTGCGCTGCCTCCTCAGTACGCTCAGATTCACAACGTCTTTCACGTATCCATGCTGAGAAGATATGTTCACGACCCATCGCACATCATTCATTATGATGATGTGGATATCCAAAAGGACTTGACGTTCGAGGAAAGACCAGTGGCAATCGTTGATCGTCGAGACCAAGTGCTCAGGTCGAAGATGATTTCTCTTGTAAAAGTACGTTGGCAACACCATGGAATTAGTGAATGTACATGGGAGATTGAGTCAGATATCAGGGATAAATACCCTGACTTGTATTTTGACCAATTTATGCTATAGAAATTTCGCGGACGAAATTATTTTAAGGAGGGTAGGATGTAATATCAAAAAAAAAAAAATTTGGTTTGGGCCGGATCCGGATCCGACCCGAGCCACCGCCCCTCGCTGTCATTAAAAGACAGCGAGGCAGGCGGGAGGAGGGTTACGAAACCCCCCTCACCGCCACTTGCTCTCTGTCTCTCCGTTTCCCTCTCTCGCTCGTCCACGGTCACCGACGCCGGCGACCCCCGACAACCGCCGCCACCGACATCGGCAACACCCCTTCCTTCCGGCGAGCTCCTCTTCGGTGAGCTTCCTCCGAAAACCCCCTGGTACGCCATCGCTTCCTCTTTCTCCCTCTTTTCCCTCTCAGTCTCTTCTCTCTCTCTCCCTCACTTCTCTGTGTGCCCACGGGAGGGGTCAAACCCCCTCCCTGTGCCCCCTTTTTTGCAGGGGAGGGGCCCGACACCCCTCCCTGCTCTCCGTTATGGTAGGGGAGAGGGCTGAGCCCCCCTCCTTGCTTCCGTTATGGTAGGGGAGGGGCCGAGCCCCAACTCCCTGTTCTTGGCTATGGCAGGGGAGGGGTCGAGCCCCTCCTCCCTGTCCCTTTTAGTTGCGCCAGCAGGGGCCATTGGCCCCTGCCTTTCCGTGTGCCAGCAGGGGCCGATGGGCGCCTGCCTCTCTTTTTGCTAGCCAGCAGGGGCTTATGGCCCCTGCTTTTCTGTTTGCCAGCAGGGGCCATTGGCCCCTGCCTTCTTGCCAGCAGGGGCCGATGGGCCCCTGTCTTTCTTTTGCCAGCAGGGGCCATCGGCCCCAGCCTTTCTTTTGTTGCCAGCTGGGGCCGATGGGCCCCTGTCTTTCTTTTTTGCCAGCAGAGCCCATCGGCCCCAGCCTTTCTTTTGTTGCCAGCTGGGGCCGATGGGCCCCTGTCTTTCTTTTTTGCCAGCAGAGCCCATCGGCCCCTGCCTTTCTTCTTTTTTCCAGCAGGGGCCATCGGCCCCTGCCTTTCTTTTTTGCCAGCAGGGGCTGATGGCCCCCTGCCCTTTGTGCGCGAGCCTATACCCTTGGCCGACAGGCCCGAGAAATCTTTGGAAGCTGCATCATGATGGGGACAGATCATTACAATTGTTGGTCTCCAACGAGGAATTCCTAGTAGCGTGAGTCATCTGCTCGCATGGGCTACATCCCTCTTTTGGCAGCTAGAGTCTTTTGATCCTGCCCCATCTTCTTTTCGAGTCAATTGGGACGGTTGGCCCCAACCTTATGTATCGGCAAAGTCGAGTCTTTGCCTTGCTTTTGCTTTTGTTAGAGTTTGCTTGTTAATATCGCATATTTGCAGCTACGACAGATCCCACTCACGCTCCGCGACCCGAGCCGTCAATCGTGTACGTCCGCAGACGTCAGCAAGCTCGTAACCCGCAAAGGTAGGGGAAAAATTGCACAGAAGACTTGGATAATTGAATTAAGTTCAATTGAACTAAAAGCGACCATTGAATGAATATATATATATATATACAAATATATATATATTTATACGAGTATCCACTTCACTCAAGGATGCAGTTTCGCAATCCTTGCCCTTTACCTTGCCGTCGCGCTCTGCGCCTAGGCTCTTGCTTTTGCATTTGTGTTGGTATTGCCTTGCTATTGCAGATGACGTGCAGGTTCTTACTCTTTGCGGATGCCTTAAGGGCATCCTCGTGGAGGATGCAAGAAGCATTTACCACTCTCCCTCTTGCGACAAGAGTTTAGTCGGGAGTGAGCGAACTTCTTAGCGGGTGTTCTGTTGAGAAACCCGTATCCCGTCTATCGAGGCCGGTATCGAGTCATGCGAGACATGTAGATACCCCGATAGCGGATGTGATTCGAGATAATCACATGCATCATGTTGGCACAAGGTACTGCAGTTTCAAAAGATAGAGTAAAGTTGATAAACTTTACATCTTTGTGAAACACTCCTGTTGAGGCTTCTATTGAGGAGCTATACCCCCTTTATCCTAGAGTACTTGTAGTCGTGCACGACACGTCTAGTACTGCGATGATCGGATGAGACGGTCGTGCGACCTCGAACAACGCTAAATGCAAACTGTTGTAATCACATAAATGGCCTCACATTCGCCTTCACAGGCAAGATGCTCGAGTGGTTTAAAGAGCACAGCATAGAATGGGTCGTTAGTTAAGCAACCCCTAACGCATCTGTTCGCTTCTGGTTGTCTGTCAAGGGAGATGACAGATCGGTACAAAAACTCCAATGGACAGGTTGTTAACAACCACCCCACGGGCAATGATCCAGCCTCCCCAGTCATTGGAGTTAGGGGAAAGGGGCTACAATAGTTGGCTCAACACTTCTGCAGAAGTTGGATGCATCCGTGGCACTGCTTTTCAGCCTCTGGGGAATCCTCTCTTGGCTAAAGCCGTCCCCTTTGGAGCGGACTCAACTAGCTATTCGGGTTATTGAAAATACATAGAATAATAGACGCCCGAACTAGTCTCAGTTGTTTCTATGTTTTGCCTGCACGTACCCGCAGGACAGTAATAGCGGAACATAAAGTCTGTTCACATTGGTTGCTGAGCCGTGAGACTCGCCTGCACTACCGACTCGCTTCAACCACCGACTCGCTTGCACTACTGATTCCTTGCACTACTGATTCGTTGCACTACTGATTCGCTGCACTACTGATTCGTTGCACTACTGATTCGCTGCACTACTGATTCGCTGCACTACTGATTCGTTGCACTACTGATTCACTTGCACTACTTATTCACTTGCACTAATTATTCGCTTGCACTACTTACGTGTTTGCACTAGTTATTTGCATGCATTGCTTACCTGTTTAACTGCATATTTGCTTTAAACTGCGTAATCTACAGAATTAAATTGCATAATTCAGTTCCTTGTAGTCTCTCATGTGCACCTACTAGTTTTTCGTGAAACTAACCCATTCTATGGGTACAGGTGATGATTAGGTACACCACAGGCGATGGCGCGATGGCGTGATGGCAAGATGGCTCCAAGACGTTCTTCTTCCTGCTCTTAGCTCGCGTCCTGTTGTTTGGAGTTTTGTAACGGATTTTCCTTGGAATATCCGAATTTTGTACTATTTGGAGAACTTCTTAAATGAAAGTGGTTTTTCCAAGTGTTTGCAAGTAGCATGTGTTGTGCGTTTTGGTTCTTTTAGCTAACGCGCTCAAAGTTGTCAGCTTGCCTTTTTGAAATTAATAAAAGTATAGTCTTCCGCTGATTTTGTAAACCATCTCTGAGATGAAGAGATTCCTTTTTAGTCTCTTGTCTATTTTTTTTTTGAAAGGTTTGCAAGCTTGAAATTTTGGGGTGTTACAGACATACCTTAAATGTTGAACTTATAAAGGATGTATATATAAAATAAAACGGCATCTACTTGGGATTGGAAGAAAAGTGAAGGCTTATGATAAAACAATTGCAGAAATCAAGCAAGTACTTTCTAAGTACATGGAGGAATCAAAGAAGAATAGAGATGAAAAAAATAAGAGAGAGACAGTTAATATATACGAAAGAAATGAAAGTTTATTCTCAGCTTCCGATTAAGGCGAAGGACGTGAATGCAGTTTCATAGATGGAGGGGAGTAGTACATTCGGCTTTAGACCAAAAGGGCTATGGATCTATACTTTTAAAGTGATTCAACAGAGAAAGGAAGGCAAGCAAACAAACAAACTATGTTTGAAAATTGCTTCAAAAAGAAAAAAAGAGAAACAGTGTACGAGTACATTAATAGGTGATTTTATGACGGTGGAATACCTTTTAATACAGCGAAGTTGCCTTCATTTTACAGTATGATTGAAGCTATAGGCCAATTTGAACCAGTGATGAAGCCTCCATCATATCACGAGTTGCGAGAACTACTTTTGAATAAAGAAATGAAGAAAATGAAGGAGTTCTTGGACCAATACAAAGTGCATTGGTCCAAACATGGATACAAAAGGGTGTACATTCATTAATTTTTTTGTTAATTGCCTTTTGGGAACAATGTTTTTGAAATCAATTGATGCATCAAATGAAGTAAAAGATGCAAATTTGCTTTTTGCATTGTTGAATGATATTGTTGAAGTTTGGGAGGAGAATATGGTTCAAGTTGTTATTGATAATACCTCAAACTATGTGAAAGCAGGTAAATTATTTATGGATAAGAGAAAGCATTTAGTTTGGACTCTTTGTGCTGCACATTGTATAGATATGATGTTGGAATATATAGGATAATTGAAAGAGTTGAAGAACATTTCCGGAAAAGCAAGGCAATTGGTGGTATTCATTACAAACATTCTCAAGTGTTGAGTATGATGAGAGCACACACACACAAAAGGACTTACATAGGCCTGCAGTGACAAAATTTGCCATTTTTTTACTCTAGAAAGCATATATAATTGGAAAAAATGCCTAAAGTTCATATTTCTTAGAGATGATTGGGAAAAAAATAGTTTTTCAAAAACGTCAGTTGGTAAAAGATGTGAAAGCATGATTTTGAGTTCAAAATTTTAGAAGAGAGTGAGTTGTGCTCTGAAAACAATGGCCCCCTTGTTTGACATGCTTCGATTGGTTGATAGCGATGAAAAGCCTGCTATGGGTTACATCTACAAGAAAATGGATCGTGGAAAGGAAAAAATAAAAGTATAATTATAAATTAATTTTTTTGTATTCTACTAATTGTAAATTACATTTTATCTTAGCTTCTATAATGGTTACTTTCAATTCTTTTACTTAGTAGGTAAATGTGTGTGATGATAAACAAATATACGGCTGGGTTTGGGAGATAATCGATAAAAGGTGGAGCAATCAATTGCACAAACCTTTGCATGCAACAAACCTATATTTGAATCCAGCCATATATTATAAGTATAAAAATATCGAGTCCAATGAGGAGATAAAGAATGACTTATATGATTGTGCCAATCGTCTTGTTCAAAGCGAAGAGGAGCGAGACACACTACTAGACTAACTCATAAGATATAGAACTGCTATTGGGCCTTTTGGAATGGAGTTAGCAAAGAGGAAGAAGAAAGTGTAAACCAGAGTTACCGGAAGCGCCTAGGTAAAAGGGGAAGCGCGCTTCCCCGAAGCGCGCTTCGGAAGCATGAAACGTCGCACTTCCGAAATGTGTGGGGAAGCATCCCCCTTTTTTGGGAAGTGCGCTTCCCCCACGCTTTCCCATTTTTTCATTTTTTTTGCTTCCCCCTCGCTTTCGGTTCGCTTCCTAGGTCGCTTCCGGTTCGCTTCCTTGGTCGCTTCCGAGACGGTTTGTAATTTTCTTCTTAGTGGTCCCACGCTTCCCCGCTTCCTAAATTTTTGAAAGTGTCTCGCTTCCCGCTCCTGCTTCTCGTATCGTTTCCAGCTCCCGCTTCCTTGACTGGTAACTCTGGTGTAAACCCTAGGTAAGATGATTAAATTTCATATAACCCCTTTTGCATTATTTTTATAATTTATATACAGTTGAGAGTTATTATCATGAGGGGTTTATTGGAAATCAGAAAAGTTATCAGTTGGTCTTGTTTATATTTTAACTTTTAATGGTCTCTTTTGTAATTTTCTGTATTGACCCTAATCACTACTTAAGGGTGATTAGGGCTAATCGTGAAGGTACTTTTCTATCTTTTCTCAAACCAAGTTTCAGCATGGTATCAAAGCCTCTCGTTCTTGGGAGAATCTAACGCCTAGGCTGAATTTCTTTCTTCCCTCTTTATCATAGTTTTTTTCTTTCTTCTTCTCTCCTCCTAGCCTATATCTAGTTTATTCGATCTTCCTTCTGATCGAACCCTAGGTTCTTTCCTCAGTCTCACGACCTGGGATCTGACTAGTTCTACACAATATGCAGATCTGATCAGACACCCTAGATCGTGTGTTCCTCTTTTGCTCCTTGTTGATGACGCCTCAGTAATATTGATGGATCGTGGTGCATCAGATCTACCATCATGTGGAGATTGCGTGGAGCAGATCTGACATCATGATCATGTTGCATCAGATCAGCAATCATTTTGTGATTGGGTGGAGCAGATCTGAGATCGTGCAGTAATTCGATGTCGTGTAGCGTTGATGTTGGATCAGATATGAATGGTGTGGCTGACTAACTGTTGCTCGTATCAGAGTCGTGTTGATGTGGTAGGTGTTAAATCTGTAGTGCTTGCTGTCGTTGGAATCAGATTTGCTCGTATCAGAGTCGTGTTGATGTGGTAGGCGTTAAATCTGTAGTGCTTGCTGTTGTTGGAATCAGATTTAATCAGATCTGATTAATTTTTGTTGAAGTTCATATGTGAAATCAATTTTTGTCATCTAAAATTAATTTTTATAGTGGTGATCAGATTTATTATCTTGCTGGTGGCGTCTGTGATATATATATATATATATATTGCAAGACAAGGATTTTATTTCAGCTGGAATCTATTTCTTTACTATCAGTTTGCTCATGATTACTTTCTGGTTATTATTATTATCCGGCTCATTCGCTAGCTACTGTCAGCAGTGAAATACCATGGCTGAAATAAAGTCAAGTGATGGTGAACAAAGGTTTGAAGTGTCTGCAGAGTACAAAGCTTTTGCTAATCCCTTCTCTTATGGGTCGTCCGTAAAGCTGGACGACAATAATTATAAAAGGTGGTCGAGGACTTTTATGATGTCTGTGTCAGGACATCGTCGAAAACATATTTTGTTAAAAAAGGAACCAACAGAGAAAACTGGGAAATATGCCACATGGCAGGAAGATAACGACATTGTTATGTCTTGGATTATGAACAGTGTTCAGCCACATATTGCAGACGGCTTAATTTACTATTCTACTGCAAAGGAGATGTGGGATTCATTACGTGACACGTATTCTCAAGACAAAAATGTCAGTAGAATTTTGTAAGTTGAGCAAGAGATATTTCAGTTGCAGCAGGGTGATCAGAATCTTTCCCAATATTATGCATCAGTTAAATCAACCTATAAAAGGCTCAACTTTGTTCGTCCTCCCTGCTGCACTAATCATAAAACCCATCAGGAGTAGACTATGGTGGCTCGTTTTCTATCAGGATTATCTCCAGATTACTCAGTAGCCAAGGTGCAAATGCTTACTAGCTCAGAGATCCCTACTCTAGCTGATGCCTACAACCGGTTAAGTCGTCTTGCTGTTACCCTTCCTCCGCCTCATGGAGACTCTCAGACTTCAGCTCTTGTTGTCACAGGTGGAGGAGGGCATGGTTTACCTAGTTCTTCCAGAGGCAGAGGTCGTGGAAGAGGCAGTGGAGGTCGTAGCAGGCTTCAGTGTACATATTGTGGCAAGCAAGGGCACCTTGAGGATCGTTGTTCGGATAAGAACCCTAGAAGTCGCCCTCAGAGCTCATTATCGTTCCCCAAAGCAACAACTCCGGTTGTCTCTTCCATCACTGAACCTGTGCCTACTTCTTCAACCAATACGATTACTCTCAGTCGTGCAGAATATGATCAACTTCTTTCTCAGAGTTTTGCATTTGTGTCTGCCTTTATTGTAGTGACTGATGTGGCATGCTCTGCGGGTACTCAGTTGGATGATGGAGGTAAGATATGGATTATTGATTCTGGCGCCTCTCAACACTTTTGTGAAGATTCACATAGTTTCTCTACACTGGTTCATACATCTTTCCCTCATCATGTTAAATTGGCAGATGGTAGATTATCCCCAATGGTGGGGCAAGGAGATATGCATTTTACCCCTACATTACGGATTCAATATGTTCTCCATGCTCCACAGTTTCCTAAGAATTTATTATCCGTAAGCCAGCTTACAAAAGAACTAAATTGTCGAGTTATATTTGACCCGGGTTCTTGTGTATTTCAGGATTTGCTGTCTGGGAAGAAGATTGGTGGAGGCCATGAGGAGGGAGGTGTTTATATCTTACACAACCTGTTGGAGTAGCAACTTCGTGTGTGGAATCGAGTTCTAATTCCTACCAATGGCATCTCAGATTGGGTCATCCTTCTCTTTCCAAGCTTCAAAGAGTCATTCCACAGGTCTCTCCTACAGCGTCCTTTCAGTGTGAAGCATGTCAGTTGGGCAAGCATCATCGTAGTTCTTTTTCTTTAAGTCAGAGTTGTACTAGTCAAAGTCCTTTTGATCTAATTCATGTTGATGTTTGGGGGCCTAGTCGGGTTCCTAATAGGTTTCAGTCCAAGTATTACCTTGTCATTGTTGATGACTACTCTAGAGTGTCTTGGGTCTTTTTAATAAAGGAGAGATCTGAAGTCTTGTGTATTCTCCAATCTTTTATTCTTGAAATAAATACTCAATTTGGTTCCATTGTTAAAATTGTTCGCATTGATAATGCTCTTGAATTCAAATCTAGCAAACTATTACAATTTTATCGGGATAATGGGATTTGCCCTCAATTTTCATGTGCCCATACGTCCCAGCAAAATGGGGTAGCTGAAAGAAAACACCGACACCTTTTGAAAGTAACTCGAACCCTTATGATTCAAACAAACATGCCAGCTTCTTTTTGGGGAGATGCCCTTCTTACTTCTTGTTACCTTATTAACAGAATGCCTTCTACTGCTCTTAATGACCAAATTCCTATCAAACAACTTTATCCTGATTGTTCTTTGTTCAAAGTTTCTCCTAAGGTATTTAGTTGTGTTTGTTTTGTGCAAAAACTTGGACCTACTAGGGACAAACTAGCTGCACAGGCAACTAAGTGTGTCTTCCTTGGGTATCCAAAAAAACAAAAAGGTTACAAATGTCTTGACCCCATTGCTCGTAAAGAGTATATCAGTGCGGATGTCACATTCTTTGAGACCATTCCTTACTTCTCGCCGTGCGCGTCTCGTGTGAATCCTGATATGTCCACATCATTTCCCTTATCCATTCCTCCCATTCCTTTGGAGTCAGTTCCTTTATTGCCTTCATTATGTTCTGATCCCTCTTCAACTCGGTTCCATGATCCTCCACTGGTGTATACTCGTCGTCAAGCCTCCTGTCGTGGCCCTTCATTGTCTTCTTCTCCTGCAGTCAGTGATCCTGATTATGTTGATGATTCTATTGCTTATCCTTATGATCGTAGAGCAGATTCTGAGATTAAAAATGATTTGCCCATAGCCCTGAGGAAAGGCATGCGTCAGTGTACTCTGCACCCAATTTCAAAGTTTGTGTTCACACACAAGATTGGAAAGAGCATGCAAAACTTTCTATCTGCTTTATCTGCCATCTCCAGTCCTATAAATCATCAACAGGCTTTATTAGATCCTCAATGGAAACAAGCAATGCAAGAAAAAATGGACGCCTTGATTTCTCAAGGGACTTGGGAGCTTGTCGATCCTCCTTCTGATGCAGACATTGTTGGTTGTAAGTGGGTGTACACTATTAAATTTCATTTTGATGGCACTCTGGAGAGACACAAAGCTCGTCTAGTCGCCAAAGGCTACACCCAAACATATGGGGTGGACTTCTTTGAGACTTTCTCTCCCGTAGCCAGAATGGGCACTATACGCTTAGTTACTTCTGTGGTTGTTCATCATGGGTGGAGTATGACTCGGCTTGATGTGAAGAATGCTTTTCTGTATGGGGATCTATCTGAGACGGTCTACATGCAACAACCGCCTGGCTTCGAACGACAGGGAGAGTGTGGCAAAGTGTGCAAACTAAAAAAGGCAATATATGGCCTAAAGCAAAGCCCGCGTGCATGGTTTCACAAATTGTTTGAGGTGATGTCTAAATTTGGTTTTCAGAGGTCACCATCAAATCATTCTTTGTTCATAAAGAATAGCTCTAAGGGTTTTGTGACTATGGTTGTTTATGTTGATATAATTTTAACTGGAGATTTCAAGCACCAAGGCATATCTGCAGAAATACTTTATTACAAAGGATCTGGGTCCTCTCAAGTACTTGTTGGGAATCGAAGTAGCAAGAAATAGAGAAGGTATGGTTCTTTCTCAGAGTAAATATCTGCTTGATCTTTTACAGGAGACAGGGATGCTTGGTGCAAAACCAGCCACTATTCCCATGAATCCTAAACTGTTCCTGTATGACAAGCAATCTGAGGCAGTTGATAGTAAGTCCTATAGGACTCTCATTGGTAAACTTCTCTATGTTACTGTAACTAGGCCTGACATATCATTTGTTGTTGGCAAATTGAGTCAATTCATGGATAAACCAAGAAAAGTTCATTGGGAGGCAGCTATGATGGTTCTTAAATACCTGAAGACATCTCCAGGAAAAGGTCTATTGTTTACAAAAGAGGCAAATCTTGATGTGGTTGCGTATACTAATGCTGATTATGCAGGGTCGGTTGATGATAGGAAGTCTACTACAGGGTTCTGTGTTTTTGTTGGTGGCAACTTAGTTTCATGGAGAAGCAAGAAACAAGCTGTAGTAGCAAGATCAAGTGTTGAGTCAGAATATAGGGTCATGGCACAAACTGCTGCTGAAATGATTTGGATAAAATCTATGCTTACCGGATTGAGCATAAAGGTTTCTCTGCCTATTAAGATGATGTGTTTCATGAGAGGACTAAGCATATTGAGATAGATTGTCATTATATTCGGGATATGGTTCAAGTGGGAAATATATCAACTTTTCATGTTTCTTCAGAAGATCAAGTAGCAGATGTTTTTACCAAACCCCTTCCTATCACAGAATTCTCAAAGTGTTGTAACAAGCTGAGCATGATTGATATCTATGCTCCAGCTTGAGGGGGAGTGTTGAGAGTTATTATCGTGAGGGGTTTATTGGGTGGTCTTGTTTATATTTTAACTTTCAATGGTCTCTAGTGTAATTTTCTTTATTGACCCTAATCACTACTTAAGGGTGATTAGGGCTAATCGTGAAGGTACTTTTCTATCTTTTCTCAAAACAAGTTTCAACATATACTTTAATTATATGTAATTTGATTTTTTTATAGTAGATTGGTGGATTTCTTTTGCCATTGGTTGTCTCCAGCTCCAGACCTTTGTTGTTCAAGTCTTAGGTCTCGCATGCATTACATTCAATTATGAACGTGATTGAAGTACTTTTGAAGCAGTAAAATATTATTTACTACTAATTACTAAATAATATTTGTCAGTTTGTATATATTTTAACTTTATATATATTTTTATAGATTCATACAAAGAAAAGAAACTGACTTTTGCACAAAAAGTTGAATGGTTTGTTTTTTGTGCAATATAATCATAAATTGAAACGAAGGTATGAGGAGAGAATGAAAAAAAGGAGATCTTGACCCCATTGTCTTAAGAGAAGTCAATGTTAATCTTTGAAAATGACACATCACTTACATGAGATCTTGTTGATAAGGCATCCAGAGCGTTAAGGCATAGGGTGGGGGTAAAAATACGTGTAACTAATGTCCTAAGAAAGAAAATGTTTGACAAAGGAAAGAAGGTGGTGAGGGTGGAAGAAGAAGAGGAATAAGCTAACTCTGCAAATAAAACTGAAGAAGAAGAGCAATATATCAATGAAGATGATGATAGACTTTCAAGTTCATCTAAGGATTAAATTTAAGTTGTTATTATAAACTTATTGGGTTTTTTTTTACTATTTTATACTTAAATACAGTTAAAGTTAATTATGTTATGTGTAGATTTGTTAAATGTCTGTATGCTTATATTTTTATTTGGTGATTAATTGGTTATGTTTTAATTTTTTGCATTGGTTATCAGTTGCATGGTTTATTTATTCCATTGTTCTTTGTTTCATTTTTTAACATGGTTATCAGTTACATTATTTTACATCTTTGTAGTGATTAGATTTATTAATTCGTGTTCTAGTAAGTCGATGGAGGGTAGAGGTCTTGGAGGATGCCTCTCAAAGAAACCTGCATTGAAATATTGTACACTATTGACTTAGAGATGCCAAAGAAATAGTGAAGTGTAATTTTTGTGATTTTATAATGCATGAAGGATTGTATAGATTTAAATATCATGTTGTGGGACATATTAACTCCACTGTGAAATTATGTAAACATAGCATTCCTTCTGATATTTGTGTTGAGCTTCTTACTAGTCTTAAAAAAGATGATGAGAGAAAGGCACAAGTACCTGCAACATTTGTGGGACAGAAATTGTATGAAGATGATCTGCCATCATCATCTCAAGCCACTAAAAGATGCAATAAATGAAGGAAATCGTTGAAATGAAGTTTGATACTGAAGAATGAAGATGACTTTTATATATAGACATATGTTTCAGAATTCTATGTTTAGTTAAATGTATTGTGTTGTTAAATATTTTGTGTTGGACAATGTATTGAGCAGGTTATTTAATATAATTATCTTATAGTGTTTGACGACATATTTTGTTTTGTCTATTGCTTATTGTTGATTGATTTTATGTTGTATACATATTTGTTATTAATTTTAGTAGTTTGTTTACATATTTGTATATATTTTTTTTGTTTTTTTATTTGGGGTACTGCCTAGGCTTTTTAGGGGCTCACCGCCTAGGCTCCGCCTAGCGCCTATGACAACTAAGAACAAAACCACCTAAATTCACTGCAAAGTTATCAAAAAATGATAAGAAGAACGTTAAAATTGGGTGATCTAATCAATGGATTGGTCCAACCAGACACTTGCCACTTTATACTAATCTGACTCAACTTGACTCTAAAATTGATTCCCACTGGTATGGATAATCTATGGAATCAATCAGGATTGGTTAGTTGGACCCAATCTGGCCTGATTTGAGCACACCAATCTGGAATAGACACACACCAGAAAAAAAAACAAAAGAAAAAGGGTGAAGGAAAAAAGAACAGAGAAGAGTAGGTTTGATAACATGACTACCGACATGACATACAACCTAAGAAGACAACCATTTATGGCATCAGAATTTTTTAATATCAATAGGAGTCCTACCAATGATAAAATGATAATAGAATGTCGAAAGCCAGTACAATGATGGCCATGTGGAAACTGGAAAGTGATGGACGTCTTACTTTTTCTTCATTGCTTGCAGCTTGAAGCTCCAAACTATGCTTTTCCAGAAACTCACCAAAATTTGGGTCCTGGTGAAACAATGAAGCAAACATAACCTTATTAATATTTCAAGCATCCAGAAATAATGTCGTACTGAAAGAAGTATGAAGAGTTGTCTATATCACAAAAGATGCACTTGTTTTCTTTTTATGAGCAAACACAAAAGCAAAAATAAAAAACAAAAAGCACTTCTATTGCTTTAAATATGCTCTTCATACTTAAGAATACAACATTTCAAGGGTCATAACATGAAAATCTTTCTGAGCATTAGCCAGGGCAGTAAACTGGAAATATTCAGTTGAGATCTAGGTCTTAGTGAATCTGACCTTTCCGGATCTAGCTTAATCAAATTTAGAGTTGGATGGAAAAGGCAATATTGAACCTGTACTCGGTTAGCTAATCAGATATATTTTATAAGGAATTGGGTTGGATTACCCTTGGATCCAGATTCAAATGAAAATCTGAAAACTGCATCCGAATCTGATTATTAATCAGATTCATTTGCTATACCGATTCAACTAATCAGATTTGTACTTTTCAGATACCTGACTCAAATGTGATCGATTGACATCCCTAGCATTAGTTCATTTTGGGTAAAACTAAGTGCATTACAATGATGAATGTGAGCCATCAATTTTTTTGTCTTCAAAATAGGAGAGAAATTTTTTAAAACAAACCCTACATGTTTATATTAGTTAGACATACCATCATGTTGAGCTTCATATCTATCGTCATTTCAAGGTCTTAATTAAGTACAAGGTCGTTCTTACCTTTTTCTTCAGCCGATCTAACTTACTTTTCTGCTTCACGAGTTCCACCTGAATTGTCTTGTTCTGCTCAGATAGAGCAGTATGGTAGCTTTCATCTACAACAACAACAATTATATTGAAAAATATCCTCTTGCGATTTTACTAAAACAAAAATTTAGGATATTTCAAACACCAAATTTCACTGTTGTAATTATGTTCCAACCTGAATTATCATCACTTCCATCTTTAACAAGATAAGAACCATTCAAATCCTGAAACCAATATCAGAATTCAGAACTCTTTCATAAATAAATAAGGAATTAGAAAAAGATGAGGCCAGATTTTTAGAAGAGCATGACATTACCTCAGAAAGAAGACCATCACTTTCCGAATCTGAATCCATAACTGAATCATTGTCAACATCATTACCAAAAGTATCTGCAAAAATGTCGTTGAGCGCCTGATTTACAATACCTTCAGGATATCTGACAACAATGATGAGCATAACTATATATGAACATAAACACTTGCATTTCAAGTTAAATCGTTAATTAATTGCCTCACCTTAAGACAACTATACAAAATGGAACAAATGTATGCGCACAGATAATTCCATAATACATTGAAAGATATTACGCCCATAATCTAGCTAGAATCTCAGTAAAAAAATTTCGCTACTTTCTGGAAACTGAAAAAGCATCACTACCTCCTGAATAATCATGTCATATAAACTTGCAATATATGACTCAGACTATTTGGAAAACTCAATTGCATTTAACAATTAACCAATGGAAACAAAGAAGCTCCTGAATAACATACATGAATGAGGAAAGAACTTAGTAAATTGTGAAATGCTTGACAATTAATCAGTGGGCGAAAGTGAAATTGTGTGATGCTCTCCAAAGTCGAGCATCGGTATCTTTACGATCAAGAATAATACCCACTCCACTAGAATCAACACAAAATTTCAACTGATACACTAGAAATTATTCTAAAAAGAATATCGGCATCGATTATGTCATTTAATCAACACCTAGGTGTAAACACCCCAAATTTTCACTCACCTCCCCGACATTTCCACCAAGCATCAGCTTCCAGCCTCTGAAATCGCCGGAGGGCAAAATGGTCATTTTCTGAGCCCAGACCTTGAAAAAGCCCAAATTTCATCTGCAACTCCCAAAATTTCTCTATTTTAGCTCAGATGTTCAAAATTTTACTCATGACAGAAGACAGAAATCTCCAAGTCTTGGTTCAAGATTCTATTGCATAAGACATGACATTGCATATCATTGCATGAGCATCTCATATCACTGCACTGCACAGCATGTCATTTCGAGGTCCAGAACTCTTGATTTCAAAATTTTCAATCCAGATTTGAATTTCAACTCTTTTCAAAAGTGATTTCAAAACCTTGGGTCACCAAAATTATCAACTCTTCCCATTTTACCCCCAGGGCTCTAAATTTCAAAATATTTCCTCAGGAAAACAATCTGGAGGCGAGTATTTCAAAACATTTTCAAAAATCCGGTCAAGTTTGAAGCGCGAAAGCGTTTCCCTCTTTCTCTTCCGCAAGGAAGGGAAGACAGGGGAAAATTTTGCGACGATAACACTAGGAAGAAGAAAATGGTTTGAATTACTCATGCAAGTAGGAATTATGTTAACAATGACCTCCTAAGGCTCCTAAGAAGCACACCCCCACAATCATTTTATCATTGAATATAATAGACCTTGTGAAATTTTTTAAAAAGGGAAGATAAGGGCAAATTGGCAACACACATTAGTCTTGTACTAGATTCTCTATGCTGATTCTAGTATGCTCTAAAATGCATAATAGCAGCATAGCACTAAATATTTACTCTTACAAGAACATCTCTTCTGGAAACATTGAGCTGTAATAGAGACTCGCAAATTTTTGTGTATGCATGTGTGCACATGTATGTGTGTGGGTTTTAACAAGAATATATGTTGACATCAATCCGATTGCAACAGTCCCTAACAAGGCCCAAGCAATCATTTTTCTCAAGTAATAAAGAAAATAAGCACAAAAAACAGCATATAGGAATTAAGTGCATAGGATTAATTGAAGACCTCAAAAATAAAAAACAATGTCATCCTACTCTGTGTTGTCTAACTAGGGATTGGCTCTGGGAGGATTAGGCGAACACAAGTAGGGTAGGCAGTACCAGTTGACTAGGTAACCACATATCACTTTTGACAACATAGTTTGCAACTAAACAAAAGTTAGCAACTATCCATGGTGATTACAAGTATGTAAGGATAAAACTCAAGTAATGCAGTTGTTTTTCATAAAAACATAAAATTGAATTTTGCAGTAAAAGAAAACTAAGGCAATGGAAGAAGGTATAAGCACAGTCACAAATATCATGATATTATAAAAAAATATTATGATATCTTTTCATCAGTTCTAACATTTAAAATATCACGATATTTTTCAAAATGTTGTGATAATTTAAAATTAAAATATCATAATTTATGTTTCATAAATGATTTTAAAAAACTTTGCCTGATAATCCTATTTTATCATTCACATCTCTCTCAATCTTTTTCTCCTAACTAATTAATGGCAATAAATACTGAATGTAACTTAATCCTAAGCAAGAAAGTATTTATTTCGGCCTCTGGACTCTCCCATCTTTCATTTCTTTTTCATTTTTAAAACAATGGATGAGACATATTTATTGCTTTTGGCATTTGAGTAATTTTTTTACATATTTTTAACTTCAGTTTATAAATTTTTAAAAAATTATTCATTTTGCCAAGATTTTTTCAATAAAAGTGTGGGAGAACACAAATTATCAATATATGCCATTTACCATTTAATGACAGATTTTATTTTGAAAATATAAACAGAAGGTAATAAATTAATATACCCAAGTTACACAATAGCACAGAGAAAACACAAGAATACAACCGCTACACGACAAAAATGAACAAGAAGCCACATACAACAGAAGCAAAAGAATAAATGTTATAAAAGTTTTAGTTTGTCTCCTTTCAAAGAGGAGCTTAAGACAATTTTCAAATGTATATAAAATGAGGCTAATTGGATGCTATTCACAACAAACAGAAAAAGCAGCCATGATCTAGGTGGGGGATTCCTTGTAAATCAACTGAAAAAAAAAAAGCACCTACCTATATATATATACAAAGAGAAGGATACATATTCTTCGTAAAATAATTGTATTGTCCTTGTAAAAATGGCACATTTTTCAAAATGTCCCCTAATTTGCTTAAATCCCCTCACATCCAAAATCTTTTTCCCAGTTTTTTTAATAATATTTTTGTCCTTTTGTAAATATAGTACATTGCAAATCATGTGCGAGAATGTCACAAAAAATGTGTGAACTTTCTTTAAGTAAATAGTTCTTATGTATATCTACAAATCCAGTACGACTTTCGCATATACTTTTAAGAGGATTAAGAAGAAAATAAGGAGTGGAAGTGTTTAGACCAAGGTTGTTAAATGCGATGAGGCGAAGCGAGGCGTTGAGCCTGTGCTTCGCCTCTGAGGCGTACGCCTCTCACAACATAAGAATGACTGAATTTGTGATAACTTTTCTCCCAAATTTATTTCCAAGCGTACATTGTTAAATGATAATGCCGATTGAATTTAATGCGTATTCGACTGCATCAGAACGACCTTTGTTTAATGCTCAGTCAGTTTTTTTTTTATATTAGCTTTAAGCGCATCACGGCAACGCCTCAGTACCTTGAGCATGCGCCTCGCCTCTGAGGCGTACGCCTCTCACAACACTGGTTTAGACCCATTCCTGATGCTGTCCCCATCCCCGTCTCAAAATAACTTTATTCCTATTTTAAGAGCATTAAGAAGAAAATAAGGAGAGGAAATGTTTAAGATTAGGAACATATGTATATATATGAAGATTTTATAATATATAAAGATATATTAATAATTTCATTAATGGGGATCGGTGATGGGGCGGGGGCAAGAGTAAGTCCATCCAGCCTTCATCTCTATACAAGTTTTGATTTTCACCTTCATCCCCGGTTCATTCCTCGTTTTATGTCCATCTCCAGTCCAAACGAGGCAGGTTCAGTCGAATCCCATTTTTCCCCGTTCCACTGCCATCCCTAATTGTGTAGGCCTAGGTGGGGGATAATTAGGATACATGTGTGGTTGTGGGTAGGTTTGGTGTTCAAGAGGTTGATTTTGGGTTTGGGTGAGGTTCGGTTCATGGGTCGGATTTAAGTTTGGGTGGCAATGATATCGGGCTTGGAACCATATCACAATCGAAAGAGGATATTGGATCGTCGAATTGGATTGGTATATGTCAGATATTGGATTGAGCTTTGAGGGTAAAAGGCCTAGTTAAGACCTGATCCATATCCAAAATTATATTGGGTCTGCTGGTCTGAATTGGAACTAGAGCTCCATCCGAGACCAATTAGGTCTAGTTTTGGCTTGCATCTAATTATTTAGACTAAAATCAAGGTTTTGGGTCTAATCTGGAGGTATAATACCTTGGACTGGACTTACACTACCCGAAAGTAGGGCGTCTGGGGTCAAACCCGATGAAAACTGGCTATGATCTGAGGCCCAAATACCCGAAACCAAGTCCTGGGTGTTGAAATCCGTTATTGCCGTGACCCGGTTATGAGAACCGGTTCCTAGGATGAACTGGGTACCCTCCCACGAAACCCTATTCACATCAGGAACCCGTGTGAGGGGTTCCTATGAGCAGTCGGGCGCCGCTTTGGGGGCGGTGGCCCAGGGCCGTCTGTCGGTGGTTGCCCCCTGTCAGCCTACCCTATCCGGCGGCAACCCACCGAACAATGGCAATTTGACAATGGGGTGCCCCAGCACGATGGCTGCTGAGTCCATGGAGGGTCGAACGGTGAGTTGCAACCCACCGTCGAGCCCATCAGCCAGGGCGACGGGTACTTGTCAGTTCTCATCCACCGACAAGGAAGAGCTGAGTGTGTCGGGGCTGGTCCTCCAAGCGGTGATAAAGGTGGCCAAAAAGGGAGGGTGTGGAGTCGCCGTGAAGGGAGGAGCCAGAAAAGAAGGAGAGGGATGAGGCCCTCCTCTGTCATCGTTTTGTACCAAAGAGGAAGATTTGGCAGTCTCTCGAGCGTTTTCGCTGCTCATTAGTGGGATGTTACCAAGGGTCAAAACCTTTGTTTCATGGGTGTCTTCCCACGAATCACGTATAATCATCGCATGAACGCCTCAAACATAGTGTTTTTCTCCTAATTTGATTGAATTGTTCATCCCAGCATGGCAAGACTTTTGCTGATCTCCACCATAGTCGCTTTCAAGGATATTAGTTTCGTCGGCCAATTTGTTACTTTATCCTTTGCTTCAACCATGATTTCTGTCATTTTCTTTTCTTGAACACCTCATGACATTGTCACAAGATACCAACTGATGTAAATCAAGAGTGCTTGATTTTACCATAAAACTAGGTTACACTATTTATATGCACTGAAATTGAAAAAAGCAAAGAAAACTAAAAATTACATAAAACTCAAGAAAATAGCCATTTTTAATCATTCTAACTCCCCTTAATCCCTCTCTCATAACAAGTATTTATAAAAAACTAAAACCCCAACTCTACCATGAATTTTGGATAAGATTTGAAAGCAAACCCAAAACAGAAATTCAAATCTTAAATACTAACTACGGATCCAATTGAATCCTGGATCTCAATCTCATCACTTTTTCTTCTTTTTTGTTGGACTTGGATCTGATTCTGGATCCACAACTTCATCAGCCCCCAGCAAGATTGTTGTCATGGGGGCAGTAGGGACCAGCGGGTCTGCAAGGCTGTCAAGGCCATCGCTGAACAATGGCAGCCCCGCCTCAAGAATCAGTGGTTGGTTTGGCATCGAAAGGAAGCCGTTGTTGGTGCCAGTTTGTCTGGCCAAGAAAGCTCACCGATCGTCGAGTTGGTTCCCCTCCAGCAGTGGCAGGGGGAGGTGATTCCTCGTTCGCTGTGCTCATGCATTAAAGGCCAGGTGCAAAACAATTGGAGAATGGAAGAAGTATTTTTTTAAAATGGAAGGGGGGAAATCATGAGGGTGTGGGAACGGGAGGCATTCTTTTTTAAAATGGAAGGTAGATATGGTTTGGGGGCCGTTATTGCATTACTCATGGTAGTAGGTGGACATTGTTTGTATTTCGGAAACAAAGATGGAAATGTTTGAAGTCAGTTTCCTTGCACAAATTTGGCGAGGTTGTTCTTTTGATTTTATTTCCTAGATTGGCATATCAGGGGATATTTTGGTGGTTTGAAGGGAAGGTATTAGTGGTATGGTTATGGACAAAGGCCTATTTTCGATCATGGTGTATTTTGAACAGCTAAATTCAAGCATTTTTTTAATGCTCACATTAGTATATGCTCCAACTATATTTGCTTTAAAAAGAGCTTTTCAGGATGAGCTTAACTTGTTAGGGTAAAAGAGTTTTGGCAAATTGGTGCATAACTAAAAAAATTTAATTTTCTACGTACCTATGAATCCAACCGAGAACAAAGATATACTAGCAGTATGCGGCAGTTTGTTGATTTTGTTGAGTTGGATATGGTGGATTTACAGATCTCGGGTGACTTTATTGTTAGGAAAGTTTTAAAATATTAATGATTACTACCAAAAGAGTTTTGAAAAAGTTTAGTCCCATATCTAAGAGAGAAAAGTTTTTCAAGAGGTTTAAATAGAGAGCTTGTTATCTATTCTTTACTTTGGTAAGCCTTGATTCTTTAGGTGGATTGCGGACGTTGCTGCGCATCGTGCAGCAACGGACGCGCCGTTCGCGCACACGTGCGTGTGCAAGGGCGCTTGAGGCGCAATGTGGCACTTTGCACTTTGCACGCTCGCAGCGGTGCGAGGTGCTTATGAGGTGAAAATATCCGTTTTGTTTTTTGGTTTGAGTTATCTGGCCGTTTGAAAAGCTTTAAGTTGCATGCATATCGAGTTAATGTTGCATTGTGACTGTTGGGCGGTTTTGGAGGCCTTTGATTGACAGTCAAAGGTGGGTGACCGTTCAGGTCTTTTTCATCCTATTTTCAAACCGTCAGATTTATGACCATTAATCTCATTTATCGCAAAACGTTTTGGCCTCTCTAAAAGTCTATAATATCTTTTATTTCGTCTTTTGAATATACAAGAATTTTACGACTCTCAAAAAAAAAAAAAAAAACTTCTTCTTCCTTCTTCTTGATTTGGCTTGCAGAGTACAAGTGTGGTAGAGATCATCTGTCCTTGCAAAGCAGTGACTCTCTGGAGGTTCAAGCCTAGTTGTATCCTGGGAACTCAGTTGCATCAAACCCCTTTTCGCATCTTCGGTCTTCCCGGAGTGGGGCGATTGAAGTTCTAAAGATAGCGATCTTAAGAACGTGCCTCTAGGCTTGAGATCTCTTTTCTGAAATCCATTTTCACAAGGTTGGTGTAACAATTTTAGAACTTCATTATGACCTCTGGTTCGACATCCAACTCCATCAATCTGCTTAGCCGTGACCTTGAAAAACTCGATCAATTTGATGGGTCAAACTTCAAGCGGTGGCAATCAAAGGTCTATTTCTTGCTATCCGAGCTGCATATTGACTATGTTCTCAAAAAGCCTTGTCCCACTGTCGCTGCTGGAGAAGTTGAGACAGAAGAACAGAAGAAAGAGCGAGAGAAGTGGTTTATTGACAACTACCGATGCAAAGGGCATATCCTGAACACTTTAGCCGATTCTCTCTTTGACTTGTATTCACCATTGGAGTCGGCTGGAGAGTTGTGGAATGCTCTCCGAGATCAAGTACAATGCAGAAGATGCTGGTAACAAAAGGTTTATCGTAGATCAGTATGTTAATTTTTCTATTGTTGATGATAAGCCTATACTTGCTCAAATTCATGAGATGCAAATACTGGCCTATAAGATCAAAGGAGAAGGTATGTATCTTGATGATGACTTCCAAGTTGCTGTCATCACTGGGAAGCTGCCGGATTCCTGGAAAGAATATAAGAATCACCTAAAACATAAAAATGAGAAAATTACTTTAGATGGCCTTCTTAAGGACATCCGAATTGAGGAAGAGACTCGTCTTCGTGACAAAAAGAATTTGAGTCCTAAAGTGAATTTTGTTAGTAACAAGGGTGGCAAAATCATGAAAACCCAGAAAATCAAAAAGAATTATGTGAAAGGGAAAAAGCCAACTGATAAAAAGAAAATTAGTTGTTATGTTTGTGGCAAGTTTGGCCATTTTGCTAGAGAATGCAGAGAACGAAAGAGGACTGGTCCTAAGCCAAATGAGTCAGAGGAGAGGCTTGTTGCTGTAATCTCTGAAACCTTTATGGTGGCTGCAAATAAAGACTGGTACCTGGATACTGGAAGCACTGTTCATGTGGCAAACGACAGGAACTTGTTCAAGTCGTATGAAGTAGTGGGGGAAGGATGCAATCTCTTTATGGGAAACTCTTCCTCAACTAAAGTGCTGGGAAAAGGGAGTGTGGAAATTAAGTTCACCTCCGGGAAAGTCCTAACACTTGAGAATGTCCACTATGCTCCAGAAGTTCGAAAAAATTTAATCTCTACAGATCTCCTATCACGAAATGGTTTTAAGATTGTTATTGAGTCTTGGATTGTAACTATGACCAAAGGAAAAATCTTTGTAGGAAAAGGGTTTGCCACTGGTGGTATGTTCAAGATGAGCATAAATGAAGCTACTACTTCTGTTTATATGGTTGACTCCTATTTTCTTTGGCATTCACGATTAGGACATATAAATTCTCGTTGCATTCATAATATGAATAACTTTGGTCTTCTTCCGTGTCATGTGAGAATAGAACATAAACATAAGTGTGAGACATGCATTCAAACTAAGCTAACTAGACTCCAGTTTCCTAGTGTAGAAAAGAATTATAAATTGCTTGAATTAGTGCATTCTGATGTGTGTACGATGGATAATGTTTTGAGTCGTGGTGACAATAGGTACTTTATTACCTTTATAGATGATTACTCAAAATTTTGTTATGTTTATTTGTTGAAACATAAATCTGAAGCATTCTCTATATTTCTTCTTTATCTAGCTGAAGTACAAAATAGGTTTAAAACAAATATTATACATTTAAGAACAGATAGAGGAGGTGAATACTTAGGTGGAGAATTTGATAAATTCTGTGAAGATAATGGTATTATCCATCAAACGTCAACTCCTAGAACTCCTGAACAAAATGGAGTAGCAGAAAGAAAAAACAGAACACTTGTAGAAATGATGAATGCTATGCTGCTTAATACGGGTTTGCATTCCAACTTATGGGGAGAGGCTATACTTTCTGCTTGTTATATTCTTAATCGAGTTCCTTATTCCAAATTTGATAAATCACCTTATGAATTGTGTTTTGGTAAGAAACCTAATCTTAATTATTTTCGTGTTTGGGGTTGTTTAGCATATGTTAAAATTCCAGAAAATAAAAGGAAGAAGGTTGGACCTAAAGCATTTAAATGTGCATTTGTTGGGTATGTTAAACATAGTAAAGCATATAGATTTTTGGACATTGTTAATGATGTTATTGTAGAATCTAGAGATGCATCTTTCATAGAACATAAAAATGCATTTGATTCTCTTCTTGATGGCAGGCGGATTATAGTAGATGAACTTCCTGTAAATGACATGATTGAATATTCTAATGATTGTGTTGATGAACCAGAAACTGAAGTTAGACTCAGTAAACACATTAGAAAACCAACTAATTTTGGTTCTGACTTTTATACATTTCTAATTGAGAATGATCCTGTGTCTTTTCAAGAGGCTATGTCTTCTCAAGATGCTGCCTTTTGGAGAGAAGCTATTAATGATGAAATAGAATCAATTATGTCTAATAATGTATGGAAATTAGTGGATTTACCTGTTGGTTGCAAAACTATTGGCTGCAAATGGATTTTCAAAAAGAAATTAAAAGTTGATGGTACAATCGATAAATTTAAAGCACGTTTGGTTGCAAAAGGTTTTAAACAAAAAGAAGGTATTGATTATTTTGATACTTTTGCTCCTGTAACCAGAATATCTACTATTAGAATTCTGATTGCCATGGCTGCCATATATAAGCTTCAAATTCATCAAATGGACGTGAAAACAGCCTTTTGGATGGAGAATTAGATGAAGAGATATATATAGAGCAACCTGAAGGTTTTGTAGTGCTAGGGCAAGAGCGCAAAGTTTGCAAACTTGAGAAATCCTTATATGGATTAAAGCAAGCCCCTAAGCAATGGCATGAAAAATTCGATAGTTCTCTGGTGCATAATGGTTTTAAAATTCATGATGCGGATAAATGTGTCTACAGTAAAGTAGATAGTAGCTCAATTATTATTATTTGTTTATATGTTGATGATATGCTTATTTTGGGTAACAATAGTGAATGCATAAATCAAACAAAAAGATTTTTATCTTCCTTGTTTTGTATGAAAGACTTGGGTGTTGCAGATGTTATTTTAGGAATCAAAATTATAAGAAATAAAAATGACATTGTATTATGTCAATCATATTATATTCAGAAAATTCTTACAAAGTATGGATATCTTAATAGTTCACCAGCATGCACCCCATATGATCCAAATATGAAATTGACTCCTAATGATGGTGCTAGTGTTAAACAATTAAAATATGCCAGTGTTGTAGGTAGCCTTATGTATGCAATGAACTGCACAAGGCCTGACATTGCCTATGCAATGAGTAAAGTGTGTAGATACACTAATAATCCTGGTCATCAACACTGGAATACAGTGAACAGGATTCTTAGATATCTAAAGCATACTTTAGACTATGGAATTCACTATACCGAGTTTCCTGCTGTTATTGAAGGGTATAGTGATGCAAGTTGGAATACTGACTTTGAAGATTCCAAGTCTACGAGTGGTTGGGTTTTTACCCTTGGAGGAGGAGCAGTTGCATGGGGGTCTAAGAAACAGACCTGTATAACTCATTCTACAATAGAATCTGAGTTTATTGCTTTGGCATCTGCTTGTAGAGAAGCTGAATGACTTAAAAATATGCTAGTGGATATTCCACTAGGTGAGAAGCCTATACCTGCTATTTCAATGTTCTGTGATAGCCAATCAGCTATATGTAAAGCAGGTAATATGAAATACAATGGGAAGTCTAGACATATTAGTCTAAGACACAGTTTTATAAAACAAATGATTGATGACAATATTATTTCATTGAAATATGTGAAGTCATGTCAAAACTTGGCAGACCCATTTACGAAAGGCCTTTCGAGAGATGTCATCAATAAAACTTCGAGGGGAATGGGAATTAAGCCAATTAAGTCATCACCTAAGGATACCCAACCTAGAGCGCTGGAGATCCCACATGCATAGGTTCAATGGGAAACGAATTGGTGAATGACAGATATTGAGCATATTTATGTAAGCCCATTATTGATGTGTGCTCATGAGCTGTAACTAATATGAGGGTTGAGCTAATAGCTCTTAATGAGTTTGTAGGCCTAAAGGCTAAGGTGTGTGTTACAGTACACCTAGACAAACTCACCTATATGAGTGTAGAAATGTGAGCTGTTTCTTATGAGAATTGGCAATTCTCTAGAGCACTCATGAATCCAGGAAAGTACAAGGCTCTAAATGTGCCAACATGAAATCCACACAATCGTACTTTTGGAAACCTATGTATGATTGAAAACTCCGTTAACAATATAAGGAGCTAAGTTCAAGGTAAGTCCACTTAGCACCTTGGTTAATTTAGGTTTTCTTTCAAATAGTGGGGGTTCAAGTCATGCAGACACTCTCACTAATGCATAAGTTTCTATGCAAGCCAAATATATTTTAAAACTAGTGGGGGATTGTTAGGAAAGTTTTAAAATATTAATGATTACTACCAAAAGAGTTTTGAAAAAGTTTAGTCCCATATCTAAGAGAGAAAAGTTTTTCAAGAGGTTTAAATATAGAGCTTGTTATCTATTCTTTACTTTGGTAAGCCTTGATTCTTTAGGTGGATTGCGGACGTTGCTGCGCATCGTGCAGCAACGGACGCGCCGTTCGCGCACACGTGCGTGCACAAGGGAGCTTGAGGCGCAATGTGGCACTTTGCACTTTGCACGCTCGCAGCGGTGCGAGGTGCTTATGAGGTGAAAATATCCGTTTTGTTTTTCGGTTTGAGTTATCTGGCCGTTTGAAAAGCTTTAAGTTGCATGCATATCGAGTTAATGTTGCATTGTGACTGTTGGGCGGTTTTGGAGGCCTTTGATTGACAGTCAAAGGTGGGTGACCGTTCAGGTCTTTTTCGTCCTATTTTCAAACCGTCAGATTTATGGCCATTAATCTCATTTATCGCAAAACGTTTTGGCCTCTCTAAAAGTCTATAAATATCTTCTATTTCGTCTTTTGAATATACAAGAATTTTACGACTCTCAAAAAAAAAAAAAATCTTCTTCTTCCTTCTTCTCGATTTGGCTTGCAGAGTACAAGTGTGGTAGAGATCATCTGTCCTTGCGAAGCAGTGACTCTCTGGAGGTTCAAGCCTAGTTGTATCCTGGGAACTCAGTCGCATCAAACCCCTTTTCGCATCTTCGGTCTTCCCGGAGTGGGGCGATTGAAGTTCTAAAGATAGCGATCTTAAGAACGTGCCTCTAGGCTTGAGATCTCTTTTCTGAAATCCATTTTCACAAGGTTGGTGTAACATTTATACCTAGTCAGTCAGGAGAAGAGACCCTTGCATGCAGAAATTTGAAAGGTTCATTGTGAGTAGGGGTGGTGGGAGCGACTCCGTGATGGACGAGCCACCATGGGGCGGCGCCTATATCCATTTCGGATCACATGTCAATAATGCTCGAATGGGAGGTAAGATGGATGAGCAATCGAAGGTTCAAGTTTGAACTATGGTAGTTGAGGGACCCAAAGCTGGTTGAAAGCATAGAAGGATGGTGAGCCCACCCGCAGGTAGCCGCTTAGGCTGTTCTTATATTCACAAAAAAATAAACCACATAAGAACTCGATTAATTGAGTGATCCAAAGGAGAAGGGGTTGTGAGATTCAAGCAGATAGAGGAACTGTGTTTAATGCAGAGGGAGATGGCAGCATGGCGGGGTGATGCACATGAGGTGGAGGGATTAAATGACAGGAAAAATCTATTGATCAATGATATATCAGAATGAAGAGCAAGGCAGGAGATTAAATGGAAGCAAAGATCCAAAGTACATTTGATGTGTTGTGGCGATAAAAACACTAAGTTCTTTCGCTTCCTCTAGAAGAAATAACTTCACTTGGCCTTGTCAATTGGAGGGCATCTTTATGAGAATGATGAAATCTAAAGGGAGGCAACAAAATACGTTAGTGACTTTTTTTTACCTCCAATATGGGTGAGGACTCTCTTGACATAAGTGAGACCCCCATGGGTTGTTTTGATTCGAGGGTGCAAGACTTCGTGAACAGGGGTTTATTGGTAGATGAAGTCAAGCAAACAAAATGAAAACTCCTCAACAACAAGGCCCCGTAGGTGGACGGATTCCTTGTTGAATTTTTTAAGGTGGCTTGGCCAGCATGCCAGAGAGACTTTATGGCAGTGTTTAACGATCTTTATAGAAACTCATGTTTGCCAGGGAGATGGGGGTGAATCCCTCTTGGTCCTCTTTCCTAAATAACCTAGGAGATTGAGATTAAAAAGTTCAGACCAATTTCACTCTTAGGCACCCTGTTCAAAATTATAACCAGGGAGATAGCAAATTTTATGCAAATGTCCTCCCAAATATGCAAATTTTATCCCAAAATATGCAAATGGCGTTCTTTTATTTTACGATTTTCTCCCAAATATGTACTTTTGAAGCGGCACTAGAGGCAAAAGCTTTGCTAAAGGCTTTAGTGATACTTTTGAAGTGTTGCCAAATGCCCATCGTGCTTTTGGAGTGTCAGTTTTTTTCAACAAACTCTTTTTACTATAAATCACATAAGAGCACAAGCAGGAAGACATTTGGACATTCACATGTGAAGGTCAGAACATTCACAAATGTGAAAGCATAAGGACATTCGCAAATGTGTAAGAGAAAATTCACATATTTGGATATTTGAGAGGGAAGTTCACATATCAAAGGAAATTCACGTGTGAAGGGTGAAAAAGTCCTTTTACAACCGAAAAGTTGTGATTTTTGACATGGGCAGATTTCTCCCTATGCGCTGCAATCTAACAGTAGATGCAATTAATTGAATATCTCCATGTCCCATGTGATTAAATTTGTAAATCCAATACCTTTTTATTTTACAGCATTCTACACTTTTTCCACATGCATCTAATTGACATACTTGTACTTGATTTGGTACTCATAGATATACTTGGTTATCAAAACAACCACTAAAAATGACATGATATGTGACTTCTAATTTGTCATGTTAATCATATTTCTTCTTTTTACATTTTCATAACTTTTTGAATATTTTAAATATATAGTTTTATTTCATGAAAAATTGTACTTTTAAATATATTAAGAAAAAACTCCTGTGTCAGCTGAGTTGACTTGCCAAGTCATGAGTTGCAGGTCAACTGAGATTTGACTGAGATTCTTGGTTTGTCAACCATGCATACACATGCCCGCAACACACACACACACATGTACACACCCACACACATGTGCACAAGCGAGCACACACACACACACAACATGCAACTCAACATCTCACCCTATTTTGCAAAAATATGTGCACATGTCAAGAAATAAAAGTGAAAGAAGGTCAATGTCAAAATTTCCCAAACACCAAAACTTTCTAATCCAATAAGCCATCTACGAGAAATTATAGAAAGAAAATATGAATAGAAAATTAGATGAAAAGTTAACATTATCCGTCTTTAATAAAGCATGTACACTGTACACTGATAGGTATTTGTACGAGCAGGACAGAACTCGATTGTGTCCCCTACAAAAGACACCATACATATTACAGCGAGGATGAGATGAAATGCCATCACTACAACCAGCACACAAAAATAGATAGAACTGAGAAACAGATCATATGAACCAGTTATAAAAGAGGGGAGCTGGGCACAGCTATCCAAGGGGACAATCAAATGCACAGATAACAACTGATTACACTGATAGCTAGATTATTAAAAGTTGCATTATAGTAGCCAAGGTGTGCAACGTTTGAACCCAACTAGGGATAGTTACCCAGCTTGACAATCGAAGAAGCAGGAAACATATAATAGTAACGGTAATGCCGATGATGGAGAAAAAAAGTGAAACATCAGTTAGGAAAATTAGCTGAATAGAAAACCAAATGAAGAAGTTTAAGATATAAATAACCAAGCAAACCAATTGAAGGTTGACAAGAGAAATTCAGATTCCAGAACAGCTAAACAATGTGAAACCAAATAACAAGACGATAAATCAGAGGGACACTAGAAACAAAAACTTACACGCAAATGCTCAACCAAGAAAACACAATTCTTTCTAAACTAAGTGATCGGATAAACCCATCGACAATCAGTGAAAAACACAGAGACCACACCTCTGTTGTACAGGCGGGATGCCTTCCTTCTCTTCCACACGCTCCTTGATCCTGTCGATGGTATCGGTTGGCTCGATATCGATCTCTATTTCTTTCCCGGTAAGTGTCTTCACCTTGATCATCGTTCCACCCCTAAGCCTCAAAACCAAGTGAAGGGTGGACTCCTTCTGGATGTTGTAATCTGAAAGAGTCCTCCCATCTTCCAACTGCTTCCCTGCAAATATTAGCCTCTGCTAATCAGGGGGAATGCCTTCTTTATCCAGAAGAAAACATAACACCCATATTCTCTATTTAGACTATCACCCACAAAACCAATAGAAGAAAACAATGGAAGGAACATTGAAAAGAGGGAATAGGACCAAAAGAATCCATTGAAAAACAAAAAGAACAACAGAAAGGAACTCATTAGTTCGTCATAAACCAAATCTCCGTCTCAGAAATCAGACCGAAAAGATGAAACTCAGAAAACCAGCCGAACCACACAAAGGCCCAAACCTCAACTTCTTAATCCATGAAAAGTTTGTAATCCAAAAACCCAACACATTCCTTCAAAGGGGAGCTAAAAGATGGATTTGTGAACCCTTTTTCTGTTCTAAAAGCAAGACCACAAAAAATAAAACGAAAATTAAGATCCAAAAACATGAGCCCTTCCATCAAGAGAGAGAGAGAATCAATAGATGGGTATGTCACTACCAATCAGCAAAACGATAGTCCGAAATGAGAAAGAAGAAAAAGAAAAAGAAAAACCAAATTTCATACTCAGAGCACCGGTTTCTCCTCCTGCTCCTGACACAAATCCCTCGGAAAAGCAATACCAACAAACCAAAAGCGCCCAACAAAATGAAAAGAAGAAAAAAAAAAAGGAAGAAAGGGCACGAAGAGAGAGAAAAAAAAGAGAGGGAGACGTGATCTCCTGTGCCTCCAAACTTCATTTGAAGTATGAGATAAATGTCATTAAAAATATCACAATTAATAATTGAGAAGTGTTGTTAAAGTCTTATAGATGTTAAACAGCATTTTTGAAAACCAACGTCAGCACTAGCAAAGCAATAAACTCTGTTACTATTTTCAAACATTTCAATAAACAAGTTAGAGAAATAAGGACTTTCTTGATAACAAAGGTCATTCGGATTAACTCATTTTTTAGGTGTTTGATCTGATATCCCATCATACTCATTTTTTCTTTTGTTTTTAGGTGTTTGATCTGATACAAGGTTTGTACCTTGGCTTTAGACAACAACCATTTGCGTTAAGGAAGATATTTTTGATCTCTTTCGTGTTTTCGAGAGAGCTTTGTTGCATTTTGATCTTCATTCACGTGTGCAATATTTTATTTATTTTTATTCACATTAGGGTACAAGATTTTACATTATTCAACATGTTTAGAATTTAGGATAGGTCGATCAAACATGAAATCATGTTTCTATGGTTCGATTTATGTTATATTCATATTTAAAACCCTATTTTGCTTTCATAATATCCATTTTAATTCGCAGAAGCGATTTAACCTATTTTCTAATGAAAAATGATGTAGATTCGTATTTAAATTCATGTTATAAGTTAGATTTGATATTTGTAACATGCTGGATATGTTTATGCCTGGAGTTAATATGATTTTGATGGATTATAAAGTTGTTTGGATGTTTTTATAAACTCAAAATCCTTTTTCAAAAATCAATTTTGAGAAAAATATATTATCTTAAGTAAAAATGTTGGTTATTGTGTTTAATTCATGATATGCATGATACTTCTGTGTTACATATATGTAACATGCTTACATATATTTATGTATAAATATGATATGTTTTTGATGAGTCAAAATCATTGGTTGCATATTCTTAGTGTTTTGGATGAAAACATAAAGTTCTTGATGTGTTTCTTAAAAACTGCATGTTGTTAAGTATTTTTATTTTGATCTGTTGTAAAGAAAAATATAGTTTTCAAGTCGATGAACCCATAAATTATGAATTTAGAAATGTTTCTGACATACAGAAGCAATTCAAAAAAAAATTGAGCTCAATGAGTTTCGGGTTTAGAGATATGACCTCCGCAAGTCGACACAAAATTTATGTCCCGATAGAAAATCTTTGTAGGCTGCATATTTTTGTAAAAATTATACCTCCCAAATTATTCTAGATTTATGGTTGATATTTTTATATGTGTTAGCTTATATATGGTAAAACACACGATAAAAATCATGTAGGCAGATTATTTACAGTTTAAGAATTAAAAATCTTGAAATTTTGGTCCAGAATCTGTAATTTCTAAAAAATAGTTTGCTAAATAATATAAATAGTCTGTATTACAAAATTTTTAATTATTTAAAAAAAAATTAAGTCTGGGTTTTTGGGGACATCTGTTAGACATATCAAGCCAACCATAGTAAAAAATTTAGAATTTATTTCGTTATGTGTGATGAATGACTAACTTTTCTTTGAAAAGATCAAACCGGACTAGACTGTTCAGTGAACAAAAAATAATCGATGTTTCTAAAAAATTTATTTCTTGACTCTGAATGGGTTTAGGTCAGGGTTTCTTCTTGTAGATAGCTAATGTGTATATGAATGTACATTAAAAATCTTAGATCCAGAATCACTTTATATGATTTATGTTTGAGCTTCTAAGAACATGTAAGATTCTGTTTTTACAGTTTTGCATGTAAATTGTTTTTGCCAGTTTGCATGTGATGTGTTGAATTACATGCATGTATTGGTTCCAGATTTGAACCAGGTTTATTATATGCAATATGATAATAATGTATAGCCTAATGTGATGTTATATATGCTTATGATGATTATGTATAATATGTTATTATGGTATGTGGCTTGTGAACATGATATGTCGCATAATGCAAAATGCTTACTTGAATGTATGAGACGGTTCGAAAGGTGAATGAGATTGTATTGTGACTTATGATTAAGCTACACATGGGCCTATTGAGGCCGTGTGTGAGTAAAATATTATTGTAATAATCATGTGAATGCATTATTTATATTGTCTTATGATGCATATGATTAATTATACTTATTGACATATAATGATACACTGTTATGACTGAGTAGGGTGGTAGCCCAATCAGATGATGCATGATGAGGTGCATGTTATGGATATACAAATCCATTATGTTTTTGTGGAAAGAGTGTATGATAATTTAAAGAGGTATAAGAGACCTTAACAATATACCAATAATATGATTCTTTGATTGTCCTCTGATGATGGTGGGATCCTTGGATGACGGTCATGAGGGACCATGAGGATACTGAACAACATTTGCATTGTTTGTCCCAAGAACCCGATATGAAGGTTCATGTTCCTAGCCATGATTGTAGAAAATTTTCCACCATTTTGTCGAGGATCGTGAGATTGGCTCAACTGTAGCATATTGGTATATTAAGAAAAATGGTGTTGGAGGATGTGTAGGCCTTGTCGTCACGACATTGGGTGATGATGCTCGAAGTCGATCGAGAAACATATATGAGATCCTAGTACATAATAAAATATAATTGTGTATGATTAAGATATAGTTGGGATCTACCTTGGACCTCAGAATTTTACCCATGCTAGTATCCGCGAAGTGGTTAGGAGAATAACTTAAATTGGTTTGTATTAAACATATACATGCATTCAAAAGAAACATTCTAAACAGAGATAAAAGTTTTTCATGCAATTTGCATTGGTTCATGTATTGTATATGCATAATATATGCATCGATTTTTGTATCATGTGATATTGCAAGTATGCTTGAATTTATTTATGTTGCAAGCATATCTGAATCGTTATGTGCACATAAATATTTTCTAAACTTGATGTTTAGTGGATTTATACTTTATTCTTTACTATTGGATAATATAATATTTTGTATGAGAACTGTGAGTTCTCAAACTTAATCGAGTAGGTGATGATGCGACTAGTTTTGCTAGAGATGACAAAATTTATTATGGTTGCTGGATTCTATATGTTATGGGATTGATTTAAACTTTATGAACTTAAAGTTAAAGTTTATTAATTTTTAATTTTGGTTTGAACTATTTCATTTTAAATTATGGTTTAAAATGAATGATTGGTGTGTTGGGATGTGAATCTGTGATGTACCCTAGATTCGTGGGATGTTTTTAGTATTAAAAAAAAAGTTGTATTTCGTTTTCATCTTGACAAAGGGATCTTGTCTTTGGTGTCTCTTTTGCGAACTTAGTTCTAATGGGCTATAAATGCTAGTGCTTGCGTAGAAGTTGACGTCTTAGAGCTTAGTTTGGTTGAAGCAGGACCATAGATCAGTTATAGCATCATTCACTTTCTTTAAAAAAAATCATATATTTTCGGAGGTGAATTTGAGGTCGTTACATAGTTGATATCAAAGCAGGTTTAGAAACAACATCATGATTTATAAATGCGTGATCTAGAAAATAGTCTATGCATCACCGATAACAAAAATGTAAATCTACTAATCAAAGTTCAAATAGGAAACACTGAAAAACTGAGATCTCTTGACTACTTCCAAATACGACTCCACGATGCTCCAATTATGCGTTACCTGAAAAATTTTAATGCAGAAGGGTCAGACTCCCCTGTCTGCGTAAGAAGCATTATATCTATATGTGGTGCTCAGTGTCCTGTGTACAAATATGTGCAACAACTGCAGATATAACTAGCATGGAAATTTATATCATTCTAAGAAAATGATTATGCTTTCAATTCATGATACAGTGCAAAAGAGGATTAAACTAAAGATACATTTATCCACATTAGCACAAGCTGTAGATTCTACAAGTTTTACGAAAGTCATATCAACAGTACATAATTCTTCAGGAATAAGTTTTCAGTCAACTTAAATTATTTAATGTTTATCTTACTCTCACCCTGTGGGTAAGCACAGGCATAAACATTGTAGTGAACTGAGACCATACGGTGAGATGCCTAACTCTCACGAAAACACAAACATCCATGAAGCTCATACCACCTACCCTCTCCAAGGTAGATCATGGGTCCGGTAACATACACCATCTTTCAGGTGTACCCAGAGCCTGGAGAATCCGGTAACATATACCGTCTTTCAGGTATACCCAGAGTCTCAAAGGTTTTATATTTCATTTTACATTTTTTTTATAACCAAGTGCGAGCTATCGCACTACGAGGGGTCTGGTAACATATACCTTCTTTCAGGTATACCCAGAGCCTCAGAAATCTCATATTTGATTTCTCAATTATTTCTCAAAGATGATTCTCAAAATCCCGAACCCGCCTTGGGGTTCACACACATTGTATGGACTTAATTTTTTTTTTGTCAGGGTGCCATGAGCACCATCAAGATAGCATTTCTCGGAATATGGCTCGACTCGGAGCTCACAGTCATCATTTTTTTTTTTGAAGTTATGAGCTAGGGTGTAAACAATAGCATGTGCTTGAATCCACAGAAAAGCAATTGACAAATAATTGAAGGTAATGGTGCCCTTTTTGTTCCACAACCCATAGAAGCAGAAAATCAATTAAAATAAGGCACAAGTACAATGTTAAGTTAATTATTTCAAAACAAACAAAGCAGTAACAGTGCCTGAACAATTACTTTAATAATTGTTGCATCAACCAATTCACCAAATTGGCTCATGTGTTGCCTTAAACCTTCATCATCTACCTCCCAAGGAACACCCAAGACCTGAGAAGTTTTATACAAAACAGGATAAATATATTCCCATAAGTAAATGTATAAGGAGTAGGTTTCATAAATAAGCATACCACCAGCCTTGTGCTTCCTGTAGATATTGTTCTCCCACTCCACTCCTTACAAATGACCTTCAACACAACGAAGTAGGGGAAAATATGCTTAATCATTCATGAACTAGCTACATTCAGAAAAATACCACAAATGAAAGCGACCAACATAGTCTATATTACAGCTTCATAATACATTAATGGCTGGCATGATTCTTAGCAGTTCGCATAAATGCATCAGCCTTAATTTCATGTTTTTGCACAATTTCATTCGGTGGAGTTGTAAAACCTGCTCCCTTGGTAAGGGACATTACTAATCTCTTCGTTCAAGTCAAGCGAAAAAAGGAGAGAAAGAGAGACAGATCTTATATTAGCATAACAGCTATATCTTCAGTTGTTTAACATATCAAAATCCATATCTGAAAAGCAACATCAGACACACCAATAGTATGTTACAAACCAATCATGCACGTGCACACATGCACACACAATACACAGTATCAGTCACACTCAAGAATGTTGGGGTAGATTAAGACATCATCATGCTCTTATGCATAATGCATGCACATACACATAATTTTGCATATAAATAGAATCACATATGAATTCACCATTACAACACAAACCAAGAAATAAGTGTTTTATCTTATCGTATATGAATTCACCAACAGATGAGAAATTCACAAAACAACCATAATGCAGCAATATACTGTAACTAACACATATCTCCAAACACAAGTTCCATTCTTCTTCAATTCACCAACCGGAGCTCAACAGAGCCTGTCGGTGCCCACTTTCACGTTTGGGGAACTGAACTTGGGTCGGTCCAACTGACCCGCACTCAACCTAGCCAAGCTGAGTTGAGCACGAGTTTGACCTCGATGTCACCAAAAGCCATCACCTCCTTCAGCGAGGTCATTTCGCCAACCTTGACCCTACCGCTTGTGGTCGTCACCTTTGCCACAACCTTGTTCTTCACTACCATCATCGGACTGGAAACCGAGGTTAGCATACGTGTCCTCGCTCATAGTTGGATCGTCAATAAAATACGATCAATGTCATGCTAATCGAGGAGAATTCTCGAGGGCCTTTTTGAAATTTCTTTATTTCTCGTGAGACCACATGCATTACAAGGTAGGTTTATAATAACTTTAACATATATGTGTAGTTTTAGGTTTTTTGAAATGCTTGGGGTTTTCATAATTACATAGTTTATATATATATATATATATTCAAAAATTGTTTGTGTTGCATGCCTTTTGAGAAAATATATATTTAAGTAATATTTGTTTTTCATAAACAAGAATGTGCATATGTTAAAAAAGTATCAAAATTTTCCATATGTGAGTATTTTGAACATGTTTTCAATAAAAGACACGTATATGTTCAGGTTTTACAAACATATTCTAACATATGTATTTTGGATTTTATGAATAGTTAAATACGAGTGTATTTCAAGATTTTATGAATAAATATATGTATATGGCTCATGTTTTTTGAATATGCATGTTTCTGAAATTATTACGTAGTTTTAAGCCAGTGTAAATGCTTATGATGAATGATAAAATGCACATCAAAGATGCTGCATAGTATCTATGATGAAAAGCATGTTATTCAATTGTTATTTTATGTGAGGCAAAACAGGGTGGTTCAACAAAGAGAGGAGGTTGTTCAGCAGGAGCGGCTGAGAGCAGTCACCAGGAGTCAGTGAAAGTGGCACTAGTGGGTGCCATCGGTGGCTGCCCAGTTGGTGGGAAGGAGAGAATCGGATGGCAATGGTATGGTGCAAGACGAAAATCAGGAGAGAGATGGGCAGTGGTGGTGGTGGTGGTGGTGGTGGTGGTGGTGGTGGACTGGTGGTGGTGGTGCTGGGTTTACACGAGAGAGGGGAGAGTGAAGGGTGAAGAGGAGCATGAGTGAAGTTTAAGATACAGGTGAGAGGGAATGTAATGGGCAGAGGGGGCATGAGTAGAGTATTTATAGGAAGAAAAAAAGGAAAAAATCCAATTAGAAAGGGGGAAAACCTTTTTGATTTGAAAAAAAGTAGGGGGAAAAAACATTTTCAAAGGCGAGTGTGGAAAGAAAAACTTGAAATTAGAATTTGGTTTTGAATTTCTTTTTAGTTTTAAGTAGGAAAACAAGTGGGCTTGGATTTGGATTTTGGTGAGACCTATTTGGATCTCATTAAATCCAAATCCAACCTACTAATATATATATATATAATTAAATTCATTTGGGTCATAAGTGGACTTAAATCCTATTTATTTAAATGAGATTCATTTGGGTCTTAGGTGGATCCAAACAAATTTATTATACTTAAATAGGATCCATTTGAGTCACAAATGGATCTAAAATTTTATTTACTTGATGAGATCGAATTGGGTCTCCAAGTGGATCCAAAAGTCCTTTTCTTAGTGAGATCCATTTGGGTCATCTAAATATATCCAAATCTTATTTTACTTAGTAGAATTCATTTGGGTCTCTAAATAAATCCAAGACACTTTCTACTTTAAAGAAAGATCCAATTGCGTCTCAAATGGATCTAAATTTCTTCTATGCCTGATTTAAGCCCCGATATAAATCAAAACCCTACCCAAATCTATTTCGGTTGACTGAAATCATTTGGAGATCCAATCCTAAATAACTTGAGATCGAGTGGATCTTATATGTTCATTCAAATAGTTCAAACTTGCATTTGAGTTGGTTGATCCTCTTAGATCTATATTGAGGTCGAGATCCAAATACTTCATACAAAGCCTCATAACTGCCCAATTAAATATCAAATAACTTCAATAAATGCCAAAATATTATCCATAAATAACTGCTAATTAATCAATCAATATTAGCTAAGTAATTTTCTAAAAAATGATATTTAATCAAAGTTAAATACCAAAATAATTCACAAAAAAAAATCTTTTATTTATTTAAAATTTTTGAGAAATTTATAAACTTTACATTATTGCTCAATGAATATTATTTCAATAAAGAGCAATTGGCAATCATTGATGTTAAGTCAATTTAGTTGTTTGAGCAACTGTGTAACAAAAGACTTAATGATATAGAACGATTTCAATGGCTATCAATATAGTCAAAAGATCGAGAAGTTGTTATCGACAAAAGGTTTAATAATCTTTAGCACTATCATAATTTTTTAAAGATCATGTGATAAGAAATAACTATAAAATAAAATTTATGAAAAACTGCAATAACAGAGTAACTGTAGTATGCATGAGAAATAACTTGCGGACTATGGTTCATTCCACTTGGAGGATCCATTGAACAAAGGTGCAGAAAACATAATTCTTTCAAGTGAAGAAGTATCAAAGTGAGCATACATGTGGTGGATCATTGGACAACGTAGTAGTGAAAAAAATATCTTTCAAGTGGATTTCAAGTGTTATTCTTGAACACTTACATGATAACCCAAAGTTAACTCTAAAAGAAATCTTAAATGACATTAGTCGCAAGGAAAGTATGAAAGTTACGTACAAACAAGCATGACATTAATGAGAAATGACTAAGGTGATCCTATATGGTTTATTCGAAGAGTTTTTCAAGATGCTTTTTGCCTATTGTCATTATTTGATGACGACTAACCGATGATCGACATGTGCATTGAAACTGATAGACGACATAGATTTATGTACATGTTCGTATCTTTTCGTGCATGCATTGATCAGTTTTTTAAAGAAAGCCCTCCACTTCTTATGGTAGATGACACATTCCTAAAAGAAAAATACATAAATATTGTTGTCAGCCCATGGTATTGATCCTTGTGATCAAATATTTTCGGTTGCATTTACTGTTATAGATAACGAGTCGAATGAATCATGGGTGTAGTTTTTTTATGCATGTGAATGTACAATTGAGACACTAATACAATGACATACCCAAAGTTAAAGTACAATTAACAGCTATCTCAAATAAGCACACAAAGCTACATAATATGTTCTCCCATACATGGCTAAATTGTCAGGTTGAATTTTACACAAAACACTACGAAAAACTTTTAACATAAATTTGGAATATCACTAGGTCAACTTTGGTAAAGCACAACCAAAGCACTCATGAGACAAAAGTATAATTATTTTCTTAAAAAGATTCAGGAGCAAAGGGAAGATGCATACAAGTATGCAACTAAGGTCATAAAAGAAAAACATTAGGCTAACATATACTTTTCAACTAGAATGTACAAGCGCTTAACCTCTAATATAGTAAAGAGATTTAATGCGAGGATTCTCATAATACATGGCTAAATTGTCAGGTTGGATTTTACACAAAACACTACGAAAAACTTTTAACATAAATTTGGAATATCACTAGGTCAACTTTGGTAAAGCACAACCAAAGCACTCACGAGACAAAAGTATAATTATTTTCTTAAAAAGATTCAGGAGCAAAGGGAAGATGTATACAAGTATGCAACTAAGGTCATAAAAGAAAAACATTAGGCTAACATATACTTTTCAACTAGAATGTACAAGCGCTTAACCTCTAATATAGTAAAGAGATTTAATGCGAGGATTCTCACAATACATGACAAGTCACTAAATCCTCTTATTGAAAAACTTTATCTCATGATGATGAAACTTTTGAAAACCAAAAGAATAATACCCATAACATGTGTGGTGCCTAAAGTAAAAAAAAGTTGGACGATGGTAAGAAAGAAGCACGAAATCTATGTGTTCAAGTAGTGCATTGCCTTCATCGTCGATACAAAGCCTACAATCACTCTCACAATTGCAATGTTTATCTTAAAAAACAAACATGCTCTTGTAGAGAGTAACAGGTTAGGGAGATTTTGTGCAAACATATAATCACGTGCATTTTGTACGAAGACAAGTTATCAGAAGATTACTACGATAAGTTCTACACTATTAAATCGTATCAAGCTGCATATAATACTTATTCATTTTTTCTAATGACGGATAATATCTCACATCACTCCTCCAAACCTTATTCCAGTCTTACCACCTAAAGCGCATCCTAAAACAAGATACCTTAAGAAGAAACAAAAAACATAACACAAAAATGTTGGGTAATACAAGTGCAATCATTTTTTATGAAATTGGCCACAACCGGCGAAAGCACAAATAACATTATATTAGAGTACAGATGGTTTACAAAATCTGTATTTATTAGAAGTTGTTTTATGAATTCTTTTTTCGTATTTACAATCTTTTTTAATTAATTATTCCAATGTCTTATATCTTTTATGTATATAAGGAGTTCACAATGAATAATTATAAACCAAAAAAAAACATGGTAGTAGAAAGCAGTTCAAACCCCATCACCAACCCCAAACAAGGAAGCAGTTGTGTTAATTATACAACACATTGACCAGAATTATAAAGTGAAAATTGCCCAACTTCTGATAATTATTTGGTGCAATGAACTTTACACAATTTGGCTTTGAGGATACAACTGAGCTTGGCCTGCTCATGGAGTCTAATCTACAACGTGTTGTCCAACTAAACTGCCTGGCACAAATCACTTAAGATAGCACCTTTAATAAAATGAAAGGGACTCACACTAGGTTAAAAAATGATAGAGAGAGAGAGAGAGATGGATAACAGGAATAAAAGATAGGCTTCAGTTATTATAGACTCGATCCCAACAGCCAATAATTGAGTCAAACGGCATCTACGGCCTAAAAAGGAAATTAAATGGTCTAAACAATACTAAAAAACCTAAAAACATCTACAGAGGAGGTGACTAGTCAAACGATCAAATGAGAGGAAACAACTAGGCCAATCAATCTTGCATGAAGTACATATCCTTATGTTAAAATCGATGTGAATCTGCTGATATGAATTGAATCTCCTAATTGGAAACAGCAACACTTAAAAAGTCACTTGCTCATGCACAGATATCTTGATAAATTAGATCAGTCAATATCAAGCATGCACTAAACCTTTCAATGAATTGCCGTTTATCCGGATCTCCAGTGGAATTATTTCATCATATAAGCCCTAAAAAACTTCAGCATGTACAGAATTTAGATGACTAAAACTAAATAAAACTAATCCAGTTATTATCATTCAATATTAAACAATAATGAAAAACACGACGGTTAAAAAGGTATACGGAATGCACACTCATGTTCTATGTTTCTTCTTCTTACTCGGAGAATTTAAATTCAAGTTTCTTTTCCCTTTGCCTGACCTTTTCATTCCACTTACAAGCTCTGTAACTTCAATAGAATTTGAAGCCGGCTCTTCCAAAATGCTGCAATACCAAGTTGACAACCACCAGAGTAAGATGAATTTATTCAGCAAAAATTCTAGTTGGCAGGCAGAGAATTGCCTTTTTTATATTTTTTGAGAGGAAACCCCAGTTCAGGTGGTGGGGCCCGGTAGAGATTGATGCTCTGCCGTATGGCCCACTCCCAAGCACATAAAATCCCTCCAGGGAGCTTGATGCTTGGGCTTAAAGCAAGGGATGCACACCCTGGGTATCACAGTTACAAATCTCATTCTCAGGTTAAAAAAGTGAGTTTTCCTCAGGAAAATCTCTGTAAGTTGAAAATTTATAAATTCATTACTAATATAGAGCAATCCTAGGGTGCTCCCGGAGCACCTACTAGAAATCATATTTGTAGGTTGCATCTTATCAATCAGATCTTATAGATGTACTTAAAACAGTGTATTTGATAGTAATCATGTTTTGGATCATGTTCAAAATAGGCTTTTTTAGTCATAAAATTTTGGTACCTTGTGAGCCATTGATTTTTGAAGATCTTAAAAAAAAACTACATGTATGACATAATCACATGATCCAAACATTTTTTTCCACTAAATAAAAACTGTAGATCATATCTATAGGGTCTGATCAACGAAAAAAGCACTCAGATTTTGAAAATTTGAAGCTTCTACTAGGTGGCAGTAGGTGATCGGGGAACACCCTATCATTATTAATATAGAGTAATGCTCCGGGAACACCTACTCCCTTCTACTAGAAAGCAAAGTTATAGATCATATCTATAGGGTCTGATCAACGAAAAAATCACTCAGATTCTAAAAATTTGAAGCTTCTATTAGGTGAGAGTAGGTGCTCTGGGAGCACCTTATATATATAAATATATATATATAGAGAGAGAGAGAGATTTTGAAAATGAGGTAAGGGGCGTTTACAAAAATACTATACAACATAGGTTACTTTGAGCAATGGGGTGAAAGGCATTTACAAAATACCATATAATATAAGGTAGTTTCAGCAATGGGGTGAAGGAAGTTTAAATGATACGCAACATATAACACAGTTTCCCTTTAAAAAAATATGCATAAGTTGTTTAGAGTCTAATCGGCTACTTGAACAGTACCATACCAAATGTGTAGGGGAGGGAAGGCCCTCTCAGCTGCTATATAAAACGAGGGTGCCTCCCCTTCATTTAGTGAAAAGCCATTGCCATCGGTAGTCAGCATTCAATGCTGCCTGACATGCGCCATTCAATGCCAGCTCAGCTCAGCATTGAATGATTGCTGACAAAAAAAAAGTTCACACCATCAAAAGAAGCGGCATGATTTTTTTGTATATTTCAAAATCTTACAAAAAATTGTGAGGGTTTTGGCAGTATTTTTAAAATATCGCATTTTTTTCGGGTATATATCGATTTGTGATTATATTGAAGCCTTTGTGAGCCAAGCAGAGAATTAATTAATTATTGGAGATTTCTAACAAAAATCCATCTATTACCTTGATTTCTTCTCAGCTTTTTTAGAAAGAGATCCCTCAACAATCCTTGCATGATACTTATGGAAAGGAGCACTCCCTTTTCTCTTTTCATCCTAGAGATATTAGAACAGTTGGTGAGAGAAGATGGCTAGTAAACACAAAAAAAAAGAGAAACACTAGCACACCTGGAGAAAAGATTCAAGTGATGCTTGGTCATTTGAAGAAAAAGCAATCTCATCCCTTTTTTTCTGTACAAATTCTATGTTATGCTCAACCTATATCATAGGAAAAAGAAAAAGGTGAGAGAATTGCCAAATTAATTTGATACTTGAATGCTGAAGAGCGCAGAAGATGGCAAGTCTTTAATTACAAGAAAAGCTCATTTTCATACTCTCCCGTAATTTAAGCTTGAATGAAAAAGAAAAAAGCAAACATCATCTCTTTTCATGAATATTTGATGTCAGATTATGATATCCAGAAACTTCAAGAGCATGATATTAATACAAAAAAAAATATGTGAAGATGATATGTCCATCACGAAATCCACTACTAGTGCATCCTGCTTACAAAGTTTGCATCTGTAGAATACCATTATATACTACAATATGAAACAGTCCTAAAATATCCACTGATGTCAACTAAAAACCAAGACTATGTTTTAGTTTAATTTTCTTTTCCTTATTTCATTAATTAGTTTAACATTGGTCACAAAGAGCACAACAGAGGATGTTTCAAAAATCATCCTGCTACTTTCATTTGGACATTATTTTGGGTGTTGCATGGAATCTGGTCCAGTCTAGGAAATGTCGCAGATAGCTGAAGTGTAAGTGCATATCACAAACACCAAAAGGGATTTGTTTTAATTTTATCAGCAACAAATACTTAAAATGATTTTGGGTAAGATGCTGGGAGCTGGCCCTGCAACAGAGTGTGCATTTGGCCAGCGGAGTGGGATTGAGGAGTGATGCTAATCCCACATCTCAAGATCAAAACCAGTCATGTGCCTGTGTGCAAGCTGATGCAAGCGGTTGTAATGAAGTATGTGGAATTATAAAAGCAAAGTGCAAAAGCACATAAGTGGACAATTACAAAGAAGATAGACAAGCACAAAAGTGCATAGACAAAAGTCCACTAAAGAACAATACAAAGAGTCAATTAAAAATAAAATATTATTGAAAATGTGCTTTGGGAAGCCATGAAAAAATATAGGGGGAACACTCCCCTATTTATATACAAATACAAGAGGGAGACCATTGGGAGCTCCCTTTCATAGAGACGTTGGGGAGCTCCCTCGGTCATATTTTTTTACTGTTGGGGCACCTATCGACTCTATAGAGCGGGGCCCAATGACATGATAAAATAGAAATAAAAAAAGAAAATGAAGACAAAAATAAGAAAATGAAAAAATAGTTGTTTCTAATAAACAACTATAATTACATACAAAAAGACAAAAATGCCCTTATCGGGCAAACTGTTTATATATATATATATATATATATATATATATATATATATATATATATATATATATATATATATATACACTCCCCTTCAAACTTTACGAGAAAATGATCGAAAGTTTGCTGAGAAAGAGAAATCGAGGAGCGGAAAGAGCTTTGATGAAGAAATTTGTCAACTGGTACGACAACGTAATAGTTCCTCTTAGATATTCATCACAAACATAGTGACAATCCATCTTAATATGTTTGATTCGCTCATGGAAGGTATGGTAGCTCGCAATGTAGATTATACTCTTATTGTCATAACTCTTCGAAGGTGTTGAGATGATGATTTCCATATCACTGAGAAGACTTTTAAGCTACACAAGCTCCATTGTTGTCATAGTCATTACCTGATATTCGGCTTCAGCTGAAGATAAAGATATTTTTTGTCGTTTCTTACACCTCCAATAGATCAACGAATCTCTTTAAAAAATACAAAAACCTATCATTTAGGTTACCACCCAGGATAATTAGATCTAAAGATGATGAAGAGGACAAAAAAAAAGCTCTTTTGAAACGGTGTTTTTAATGTATCACACAATCCTCATAATTGCTGCCATGTGCAATGTGGTAGGGGCATGTTAAAACTGACTTGCTGCATGAAGACATGAGTGATATTAGGTTGGGTGATAGAGAGATAAGTGAGAGATCCAATCAATTGATAATATGAAATATAATCTTCAAGCAATACACTATCTTCAAGTCTTAATTTTGTATTTATGACTTTTGAGGTTTCCACCTTTTTATCGAAAACTTTTGACCTAGCACATATGTTAGCAGCTAATTTTATTTGAGAGAGAATATATCCTCTGAGAGAATAGGCAACCTCAATTCCTTAAAAGTATCTCAAAAATATGACCGTTGGGGCGCCAACGACAAGATGAGTGGGGCCCCTTGTGGTCTTAAAAAAGCAAAAGAAAAAAAGAAAAAGTAAAAAAGGGAGAGAAAAGAAAAAGGGGAGAGTTTACATGGGGATTTACCAAAATACCCCTATTGGGTATTTGGAGAAATAAGAAAACAAAAAAAGAAATATGTATATATATATACATATATGTATATATATACGTATGTATATATATATATATATATATTTATATACATAATTTAACAGAGACCCCCAATGCAATGCATTTAATGCATTTTACAATCAAAAAAAGAAAAATAAAAAATAAGAAAAGAGAAAAGAAAAAGGAAATAAAAGAAAAGTAAAAAGACTGAAATGCCACTAATGGGCAGAATTACAGAAATACCCTTTATCGGGTATATATATATATATATATATATATATACATGATTACATATATATATATATTAACAGCAGTACTGTTCATGAGGCAGGGTAGCTGTACAGGATTTTTTCCTGGATAGACAACCAGGTCTGGGCCAAGTCTCCAGACTGGGCCAGGTTTTCCCCGTCTAATAAAAAAGAGATGTTGGGAACTGCTTCTTCATTAGTATAAAATAATGTTTATAACCATAATCCAAATGGATAGGATTAAGCCTATCACCATGATATTGATTCATTGAACAAGATTGTGTCACTTGGCACCAAGTGGATAACTCAGTCCCGGCTGGTTATTTTGTTAATCCAAATTGGTGGGTCTTGGATTTTCCAAGTCCATCTAACTCTAGGCACAAACCTGGAGAAGTTTGGCTACACTTCCTGCATCCTAAGATGGGTTCTGAGCTTGCTAGGTTTTGAAACACCGGCATTGGTCATCAATTTTTTTTCTTGTCTCGAACCAACAAATCTTTCATTAGAACTACAGGCTTCCAAGCTTAGACCATTCAATTTAAGGCTGTTCAGGTGGCAGCGGCATGAAGTGGACAGGGCTGGTTCCACATAATCAAATGTAGGTACAAAATCCTCATATGATCTTGAATTGTGGCAAGGGTAGATGTAGAATTGAAGCAAAGTGCCCTTGCCCCAAGTTCAGAGCCCCTTCACCTTATGCACTTGGATTGTGGTCAGGGGTAGGTGCAACCTTGTGACACAGATTCTGTCAGCCCAAGTTAGTTGTACTAAGGATTCCCTGAGCAATGTTTCACATTGTTGGTCAAAAGAAAATCAATTTACAGATAAAAAACACAACTCTGAGCACGTGCTATCGCAAAGTCAAACATGTAAGCTTATTCAAAAATATTTACCTGATCCATGAATGGCTTTACAAGACGTCTGAGGCTCTCACTGGTTGTCTTTTTGCAAAACTTTCTAAAGCTGACGAGTGGAGCAAAAGCCAACTCAGGGAAAGATACATGATAACTCCATTGAAAAAAGTGCTCTGAAAGTGTTTCAACTGCAGAGCATACACATTGCTCATGGTATGCTTTCAGTTTCAGTAGCTGTTTTGGCACCTGTCAGACAAGTAACCAACTAATAAGTAAAGCAGAGAGCCGAGACAGTGAAGAATTAAAAATCTTCAACATACTTGAAAAATTAAAATCTTTTGGAGCACTATTATCAGATTTGCCACCTTCCCCAAATTCTAGAAAGCTTAGAGATAAAGAAGCCACAGGAATGAAGACGCCACTAGAATGTGAAAGCTTATTCAACAAATGGATGCATTTTAGCCTCAAAGGAAAGAAACGAGGTCCAGGCAACATATGGGCAAGTCCATTTATCATCTGAATTGCCAAGTATAGCAAACTCTGAAGATCATGTTCCTTGATGTTAGCACATACAAACTTAACCCAAAGTTCAAGGCAGTTTACATACTGCCAATCTTGTATTTTCCTTAGTCCATCCTGAAAAATATGTAAAATATTAGAAAGAAGATAGAGAAATATGGATCTCGTGTACAAGCAGAATTGCAACCACAATTATGAACAGATAAGCAGAAAATTGTGGGGAATAGGCAAAACACTCACTATATTTGGGAAACAACAATATCACAGTGAATTTCTCAAGAAGGGTAAGAACCGTTCTAGGTTCAATGACTTGATTCCATAAGAACATGAATGAGAGCAGGGCAGAGGAAACTAGAGAAGTTGTCGGTTTTCCAATTAACATCAAACCATGCTGCAATAGTTTCAATAATTAACATAATATAGATCCCAGCAGTGTTGGCCGATGAAATTGTGAAATCGCCCATAGCTGATCTATATCAAATTAGATAGTGGTCTGAAACATAGTGAAACACACTTGAGAATGCAAAATAATACTCACGCACATGGAATTCATCCTATAAAAACTTCAGACTTCTTTTAGTGGCAAATTAACAAGTGTAGCATCATTATCTTCACTGTGGTAAACTTTCTCACTTGCAACTTTCACATACATGAAATAATAATTAATTTCTGTAAGCTTGGTGTCACCCACAGCTTGCCCACAATAAACCCTTTATATATGCAATTTCTGTCATGATGAGCAGAACCACACCCTCTATAACCTTCATGACACAATACTTGGGTTTGTGCTAAAGGAAAACATCATAAAAAATACCTGAAAGAGCAATGAGGCCACGCCATGAAGGTCCAAGACCTTATGACTTGTGATTGGAGGTGATAAACTTGCATGTGAGATAAATCCATCCATACAGTAACATGTATTTCTTTTACTTCTGAGAAGCCTCCAAATAGTCATTACCCACCATTTCCAAATCTACACCAATGTCTTCTCAGTGGCACAAGAAAGTAATTGATCGTCCAATCTATGCAACATTATCCATTGGCCATGCACAACAGCACAAGAACAAAGGAACTAGCCTTTGCACACCCAAAGAGGTGGTGATCATTTTTCTGAAGAGTCTCTATCTAAAGGGACTTTTTCCTTTACCTTTTAGTGAAAGAACCTAAGGGATTTAGTTTTGTTGCACTCGGGGCTCTGAACTAATAGCGCACAGAGTAACTTCAGGAAACAAGTAAAAGAATTGTTTCTAGTTGAATAAAGTGAAAGGAGACAAATTGGTAAAAAAATATAACTTTGGATCATGAACATTTCATGGTGCTGAAATAAAATGACAAAGATTTAGAAATGAGATCAATACAATATCTATATTTCACATGGGTCCCTGCCTATACCCATATTGTGAGGCCAGCTTACTGACTGGGAAGGCTACCTACGTGCCAGTACTAGGCGATAAAAGTCATGCTCAGGAAACCTCATGTAAACATCACTTAGGTGATTCTAAGTATGCTTGATCTTAATAAAAAAAAGTCTATAAAGACAGAGAATAGCAAGTTATGTTTGTGATTGAAACTTTTTCTTTCTTTTTTTTATTTGAATTCCTGGGTTCTGTTCAACAATCAACATCACATACAAATGTATTTACAGAGTCATGGATTTTCATATTATGTTAAATATGCCGGTTTGCTTTCCTGGGTGCATGTCACAGTGCCATCTTGTGCTCAAGTAGGTGCACAATTTTTACTAATATTAGCGTACATCTTGTAATGGTGTAAGATGTTAATCTTAACATTACAGCCACCTTGAATTTCATATTATACTATAACTGTTTTTTGCATACAATGTTAAAACATATAATTTCAGAAAATTTCTAGATCTTGAAAGCCTTTTATCAATCTTTTCATTTTGAAAATTTATTTTGTGTGTTTCTGAGCCACACAGCAAGCTGGCACGTGTGCACTGCCTAGCTCTTTGACTATAAGACATTTAAGCTAGTTCTGATATCCAAATTTCACTTTTTCTTAAAATGATAAGATGGCATCATCATCAAAGAAAGTAGATGGCTAAAAAAAGCGTTCAAACTTCACATTGGAAAAAAATGAGTTAATCCTGGTTATTTGAAGTAGTTTTTGAAGACGTTTGCAAAGTTGATCCCACAGTCACTGAATTTGCTAATTGCAAGTCATGGGTCACAAAGCCCAAAGACACTAAATAAGCAGGGATGGTCGTTCAAACTAAAAATGACTTAAACATGCCACGTTTTTTTAAATTGTTCCAGAACCCAAGGAATCGAGAGAAGCTCAAAAGTCAAAACACATATCCATCTATCCGCATCATCTGGCTTTATTAGCGAGAAGCAACTCCTAAACAATTGAAGGACTTTCTAAAGTTTCTATTGTCAATCATATAAACCCTTTGTTTGGAGTTTATGAGATATATGCTAGATCATAGGAACTGGAAATAAAATATTACTACAATTATAGAATAAGGAAACAAGGTTAGGGTTATAAAGTTAAAATTATATTCCTATGTTCTAAGACAACTATAATACACCTCAGCTATACAAGTAGATAAAGTTATAATACTACCACCTTCAGGAAAAAAATATATGAAAAATAAATTGTATGAAATCAATGGGGATTTATAATAAATATGTCACCATAAAATCCAAGTTCGCCATTTCATCAACTCTCTGATTGCTTTGAAGGACATAGATACAAGAGAAATTTCATTGTGCTGGTCAAGTAGAATAGAAACATGTTTCTAAAGATTTCCAATCTCTAATGGTGTTGGGTCAAACCAAAGTGCATCATCTGACCCAACCTCAGTCTCTTTCTTCAAGAAGGGGTGGGTATTGAGCTGGGTACATGGTGCAGGACAGACTTAGCTTGGGCCTGAAACTGATGGGCCCATGCCTAGGCAATCAGGCCAAGCCTTTGCCATGGGGTGAAGTGTAGCCTGGCCAAAATAAACATGGCACTAGGATGGTTTTGGAAGAAACAGGGCTAAAGATTTAAATAGGTCTTATGCAGATGTCCCTTAAGGATGTGAGGGTTGGATATTCAACTGGCTTAAATCCATTTAGAGGGATTCAGTATAAATTTCAATATCCAATTAGCTAATCAGAACAGACTATCTTTCAGTTTTTTATATCCTAATCCAAATCCAACATAATATCTGGCTTAAAATATGTGTGTATCATAGTCACCTGTATCGTTAAAGGTAATTTCTCAGCGAGGGTATTTCTCGGAGAGATTTTCAAAAGTTGATAAATCTTGGGAATATCTTGGGAAAATCATGGGAGTTTAAAAAATTGAAAAAAATATAAATAACAACAAAAAAACCTAAGAAAATAATAAGTTTTGTATTATTTTTCTTTCAAAAATATAAAGAAACATGTTTTAAAGGTTTTAAAATATAAAAGAAACAAAAAAACAGGAAATGCAAATTTAATTTAAAAAAAAACTCAAAAATATCATGATATTTTTTATTTGCTGATATTTTGAAAATATCACGATATATTCCCAATATTATCGGCATGCTTGAAATTGTCGATAATATCACGATATATTCAAAATATCAGCGATATCGGTGACAATGGTGTGTATATATATATGCATGTACACGTGTGTACATATGTATATGGATATGGTGTTTCTATGGTGGTACTGAACCACCATAACTTATGGTGGTACACACTTGTTTTACACAGATCTAACCTCTAAAAGCAAAAACTAACCTTTGGATCATGTTTAGGATGTTCTATTTTCCATTTTATGCATTAAAGTTTATTTTAATAGGATATTTTAGACCATTTTTTATCCTTATGAATTGTGAGCCTTCGTTTTTTCACCATCTTTGAAACTGTATTATAATCATAGTCACAAATATCGGTCTTGGCTATATCTCGGCTAAGGCAAAATATCAGGATATTATATATTTTTCAATCAATCCCAGGAAAATCTATGAACTTAAAAATAAAATGCAAAAAATAAAAAAAAACTAGGAAAAACAGTTTTCTTTCCTTCTTCCCTCCTTTTTTTCCTTCCTTTCTTCTTTCTTTTCTGCACCTGATATTATCACACGATATATATATATATAACTGTGACTATGATTATGGTATATTAGACATGATAAAACCTCATAATATAGTAAATAAACTATGTTGAACATGTCTGTGGGGGGTACATCTAACATTTGCTGGTTATATTCATGCAAACAATAGTGCACATCACCATATGGCATCATGGTTCAGAACCAACACACACAAATTACGCTGATAGGATCTGGCTTGCTAAAGGCTTTTCTCACCCATCTCTTCATCTAACTCCAAGTCTGATTAGGTTACATCCTATGTCACATGGGTGCAGGTGCGGGTACGGGTATGGGTACGGGTACGGGTGTAGGTACGGGTGCGGCACAATTTCAAAAATTTTGAAGACGGGCACTCGGCTATATATATTTTAAAAATATATATATAACAATAAATTAATAATAAGATTGTAAATTTTACAGCAAAAATAAAAAAGTAATTCTATTGAAGTAACAACACAAACTTACCAAAATATAACACATAAAGAAGCTTGTGAGTGTGATAACAACAAAACTTTTCATAAATCTGCCTCATCGTCTGAATTAGAGGGAAGAACAAGATCGAGGTAGTCCATGTTGAGAGTATGCAAATCATGTTCTCCCTCCAAGTCAAAATCTTTTGGATTTACATCTCAATACTTAGATGGTTCACAACTACATCAAAATATGACTAACTTAGTATCTAACTTCAAACTTTGAATATAAATATTTAAATACGAACTTTGAATACAAAAGAAAAAAAAGTACATATACTCATCTTTGGTGTGACGAGAAATTAATCGTAGATTAGAGTGAACATAAACCAAATCCTCTGCTCTTTTACTAATGAGTTTGTTTCTTTTAATGTTGTGAATTTGAACATATGTGAGTCCAATTTCTTTCACAACATGATGATGTAGCAAGTTGGGATAACAACTTCATTGCAAGACGTTGCAGATTTGGTGTATCTGATCCATATGTTCCTCACCAATTAAGGGGATCTTCTCCGTCCCTTGCTATGAGTGTTGCTAAAGAATCAAATCTTCCAGTAAAGAACTTTTCAAACTCACTATTTACAACCTTAAACATGTGAGGATCATTAAAAAGTCTTCCCAAATATATCATTTTGTTCCTTGATATCTCAGGATCTTCATTTGGAAAAACACGACCAACACCTGTTGTCAACCATTTTTTTGCATAATATTTTGGATTGAGAGAGTGTGCCATGCAATGCAAAAGTGTATTGCTTTTATCTCATCTTCTCACTAAAACTGAATGTACATAATTGTAAAATTCTGAATCATCAAGTACAACATCTTTCTTCTCATGTTTAAAAATGATACTTTGAACTTTTTCAATCTTATTGTCCCACGTTTCATAAATTCTATGAAGCATGGGTATATCTCTGTCAACTTCTCTCAACATTTCTCAAATAGGCTCTGTAAATTCAACAAAATGTGTAATTTTATCCCACCAAAAATCATCACAGATGCATTTTTTGATAGCTTGAGACTTAACATCATTTTCAGTGCGATAAAAATCTCAATCTTTATCAGCCACCATCATCATCAATGCATTCTTGAGTTGCTTAATTCTTTGCATCATAACAATGAGAAGCAAAACGAGTTTCAGCAACTTTCAGTAACTTGAGATCAGAATGCCGATTAAATATAGAAAGGGCATGATGATGGTTTACAACAAAATTTCTAATATTTTGATCATGCTCTATTTCCTCAATCTATAAACACATTTTATGTGCATGTGCATTATCTTTTGATGGATTGTATATACTCTTAAGTGCCAAATTTAAACTGTGTGCTGCACAAGGAGTCCAAAAAATATGTGAATACGTATCTTCACTTGCCAAATTCATTCATGCACGATTGCAAACTGAAGCGTTGTCAGTAATGATTTGCACCACACTTTCTTCACCCACTTCTTTTATCACTTCAACAAATAATCTCTTTAAATATTCAGCATCTTTATACTCCCCAGATGCATCAAGAGTCTTCAAAAAGATTGGCTCATTAAGTGAGTAAGCATTGAAGTTTATCAGTGGACGCCTTTGTATATCAGTCCACCCATCAGAAACAATAGACACTCCATGACGTTTTCATGCAAATTTTTTGGTCTCTAACAAGTCTTCAATTCTATTTTTTTCCTCTGCAAGAAAAACTGTTCTTAGTTTTTCTGAACTAGGAGGCATATAACCACTCAAATTACAATTAGTCAAAGATGTAATCATATCTTTCCAGTATGGACTTCTAGCTACATTAAAAAGAATTGAGCTTGAGTAAAAGAATCGACCAATCTTTTTATCAATTTCTGCTCTTGCCATGTTTTTGAACGATCCTTGTATTGTTTTATTGCCTTCCATCTTTCTTTTCTTCAAAAACTTGAATCGCTTCTCATCTCTGCAATTTTCTTTTTTTCAGCTTCCTCTTGTTCTTTCTTTAATTGCTTTAACAAGTCTTTATCAACCCCAGAACATTGCCTAATTCCTTGACCACGAATATGCAAAAGATGTGCTTTCACATGCGTATAAGAACCCGTGAAAACAATCGTACATAAATTACAATGAAACTGCACATTCCCACCACTACCACCACTAGCTTTTTATCCCTTTTGTCACAAGCCTCCAAAGTGGTTAAGAAACTTCTAATTCAGAGTTAAACTTGAACCAACTCTATTGACACCATTAGAACTCGCCATTATATCTGAAAAGTGAAAAGTGAATAGAAAATATGTAAATAAAGTTAATAAACACTTCAAAAAAATAGTAACAAGAGCTCCACCCCTCTAACTGTGTGCCTGATAGAAAATAACAAAGGCAGGGGTTGAGGCAGGGGGGAGAGCCCCCTATCAGAAAACAGATCTGAGGCGGGCTCCGCCCCCTGCCGAAAACCTACGACTGAGGTAGGGGGTGGAGACCCCTGCCGGAAAACAGATCTGAGGCAGGGGGCAGCCCCCTGCCGAAAAACAGATTTGAGGCAGGGGAGCCCCCTGCCGGAAAATAAACTGAGACAGGGGCCTCCACCCCCTGTTGGAAAACACGAACGAGGTAGGGGGCTCCGCCCCCTACCAAAAAATAAACTGAGGCAGGGGGCGAAGTCCCCTAACGGAAAACAGATCCGACGCAGGGGGCAGCCCCCTGCCGGAAAATAGATCTGAGGCAGGGGGCGGAGCCCCCTACCGGAAAACAGATCTGACGCAGGGGGCCGCCCCCTGTCGAAAAACAAATCTGAGGCACGGGAGCCCCCTGCTGAAAAATAAACTCAAGCAGGGGCCGCCATCCCCAGCCGAAAAACACGAACGAGGCAGGGGGATCCGCCCCCTACCGGCCGAAGGGGAAGAAGAACAGAAGAGGGAGGAGTGCATACCTGAGAGGACCGGTGGCTGGGGTCGCCGATGGCTGGCTGCGGCTACGATCGTCAGGGTCTGGGTCGCCGGCGAGACTGAAGGGGACGATGAGCGAGGGACGGCTGGGGGAGAGGGAAAGATCAGTGGGGAGGGGTCTGTCGTAAGCCCCTCCCCTTGCGTAGCCTCTTTAGGGTTCGGCCCCGACCCCGATAAACATTTTGGATCCGGATCGGGTCCGGATCGGACCCGACCCGAGTCCAAAATAAATTTTAAATATGGACAACAATAGGCTCGGTCAAAGTTGACCAAGTCTATAAAGTGGACGGACTCGGCCCCGATGCATTGACCGAGTCCAACACTTGTTGACCGAGTCTGCCCCGTGTCTGAAGCCGCACCCGTGTCAGGGCGTGTCGACAAGGGTGCATCGACCTCCTAACCGAGTCCATGTGACATCGGTTATATCCAATTATGCCTACATTGAAACCACATCCAACCGAGTTACATCCCTAGATGTGTCTGACATCTATCCAGCTATATCTTGATCATGTGGCTTGATCAAATTGCAAATTCTGCAGTCCAATCTACAGAATTGGAAGTGTCAATGACTCTTAAGGAAATGAGAAGGTTTGTTTGTTACATACATAATGTTCATAATTTCGCAAGGTTGAGGTTCAATCGACTACACTGTACAAGTATTATAAATTGTGCTTTTGTTCTTTCAGAATTTTTTTTTTCTTTTTTTGGATATTAAGTATTATTAGGAGTTTCCCATTATCAAAGAAGGCACCAAACAAGGGCCTAGCAAGTTTCACAGGGAGAGAAAGTGAAGGAGTGGGGGGAGATGGTTTACTAGATCTGAGGAATTTTCTTTATATTGTAACATCATATTTCATATATATAGGTTCTACATAAATATTTCCTCTTGAAAGGCTAAGCTTTTTGATATACTATAACCAAAAAGGGTACCAAAACATCCAATAATGCATAATATTACAATATTCAATAACCTAAAATCTTAGACTTTTTACTATATTCAATAACTGCAATATTCTACATTATGCATAGATGGACAAGCAAGTTCAATTAGACACGATAACTAGCAAACTAATTTGGCTTTTAAAATTGTGATATGCATGAGCTGAAAAACTGAACACCGTATTGGTTTTGAGGGCATGCTGCAAAACCTTGGAAAGGTGTTGTATAAGGATGGATGCCTTCTGGTAAGACTTAGCAATATCTAGTGAGTACAACTCCACAACAGAATCAGCAAGAAACTGGATATGTTTTATGTTTTCCGGTTCAACAAATTTGGAGTGTGCCAAAAATGTTCTGTACATGTTCGTTAGGAAGGAATCATAGCAATCTGAATTTAACTGCAGAACCATGCTTCAGATGAGTAAGAATGCTGCCAAAGAGACTCTCCCTCCTCCAGTTGCCCATAGGTGGATGGCAATCTGCAATCACCTCACATATGAGATAATAAAAATCCATTAAGTGATAAGTTATTAGACATTCATCACAAGAATGCCCTTGCAATAGCCGAGTGTAACAGCAACAGTTCAAATCAATCTCATGTATAATGATAATAAGTTAACTATAGGGGTTCCAATCTATGTGACCTCCGGGCAGATTAAGTACACCTCTTCCCATGTGATGGACAAGCACTTTGAGACAAACAAGGAAAAAACCTTTCTCAAAATATGAATTATTATGAAATAATAGATGCAAACACCTAAAAAGGGTTTTCCATCTGCAATAAATGAATTTTGTGAAATAACCACATTTGCTCATTAAAAAATTTAGCACTGAAACCCCTTGTTCCCTACGTCTTTCCTCATAAAGAAAACTTTTCTCCCAAAGAAATACCAAATATATCCTTTCTGTTGTACCAGCAGGATCATGCAATATAGATCCTGGAAACTTCATTGCATTTAAAAGAAGTCTCACGATTTTGCCGTAGAAATGGCCTAATGTAATGAACAAAGCATAAAACTAAAAAACAAACATGTTTTTTGGAAAAACACAGACATGACAACGTCAGCACACAAATACAAGCATGCACATGGATAGCATGGGGCACATCCGTGCATGTTTACGCATACATATGCATATCTTTTGCTTCTCAATAGATTCTAGCTTGTTCAACAACAGTTACCTTGCTAAGCCTTTGTAGCAAAACCGGAAATGCAACTAAAAATATAACTGAATCTCTGAGCCGAGAAAGGACGAAGACAATTATCTGTGTATCTGTAGCCTGAGTCAGAAGATACAATGTACTTTTGATGTAAGACTTAACCAGTGGTTTCACTGAGGCCCATTTTGAAGTATTTTGCAAGCTCAGTACAGTGTCCTTGCAACCAGAGCTTGACATTCCCAATAATCTTCGGAATATACTGTCTGCTTCATGAAGCACAATTAACAAAACCTTGCAGAAAGCTGCTCTTGTCTGAATCTTGTATAATAGAGCATCAGAGTTATCACTTCCATAATGGCATGCAACCCAGAATCCATTTAACAGATTAGGAAGCACAGAGATGTTTTGTTGATTCATGATCTGTTGGCACCATGACATGAATCAATGGAGAAACTTGTGAGGATTTTATGTTCACATAAACTTGAATTTTCCCCGGTTTTGTTGTTGCTGCTCTCATTTGGTTCACCTTCATCATCTGAAAGCTGTCATGTGAAGGCTAACAAAGTAAGCAACACATAAAAGTTGAGAATAAGTGAACACAGGAAAGAAAGAATCAAGAAATAGCCCAAATAATGGCATCAAACAGAATAAACAATATTTTAGAAATTTTTATATCACAGTAGTATAAAATATAAATCAATGATCAACAAGCAATAAAATAGGTAGACATGCATTATATAAATATAAAAAATATATATTATCATAGTCACAAATATCGGTCTCGGACATATCTTAGCAAGGCAATTTCTCTAGGTTTGGTTGATAAATATAAACTTGGTGCTTAAAATTTTTTTAAAAACAGTAGCAATAAGTGAGAAAAGCAACACATAATACAAAAAATAAGTAAAAAAACAAAAGAAAGAAGAAAAACATAGTTAAGATATAATAAAAAGTAAAAGGCAACTTATAATATCATGATATTATCACGATAATATCATGACATATATAAATTTATGATATTTTTAAAATATTGTGATATTTTGCCTTTAATATCGTTTTATGAATTTACAGCTATATTCTCGCTTCTTATGTTAAACCACATATGAGACTTATGTATCATATGTGAATTACATTTAGTGTGGTACCCCCTCTTTGTATTTATGTGTACATTTCATTTTTTCAGGGGTACTTATGGATTTTAGCATTAGTTAGTGGTAAGCTTAGTTGTCAAAGGTGGTGCCTAGGCATAAGCCTAGGTCGGTATTTTTTTTCCGTTGACTGTTATCAACATGTATAAAAGGGGGAAAAGGGTCATTTTTCCCCTTTTTTCGCTCCACTCTCTCTCGCTCCGTTCTCTCTCCTTTCTCTCGCTAGGGCAGAGCCGAAGAAGGTCAACCTTCTCCTCCCTCTACAGGTACCGCTACCTCTCTCTCTCTCTCTCTCTCTTAAAAGTTGTACTCTCCATATGAACCTTACAAACAAAGGTAAGTGAAGAAAAAGAATTAAAGTATTCTAATAATGTGTTCAGTGTTTCAAGCTGTTGGTGCCACGGTTTTCTTCATCATATTTTTGGGACATTATTTTGTAGCATTTTTTTAACATTTCACATTTTTTTTAACATTTTTAAACTGTCCTTTTGAGTTCACACTTCACAGTTTGGGCTGGCTCCGTGGTGTGATTCCAATGATGTGAGTGTGATATATTTGATCAGAATATAAATCTAGAAAGATCAAATGCTCAGTGATGGCTTGCCTATAAAAAAAAAGAGTGATGAAGCAAACTGTTGGGTGTCATATTTGTACTAAATAGACATTATCTGTTTATTAGGATCACTTTATACCAAGGTTGCCAGACTAGGAAACGGAAGCGGGAAACGATACAGAAAGCGGAAGCGAGAAGCAATGAATTTTAAAATATATAGGAAGCGGGAAGCGAAGAATAAATAAAAGAAATATATGAATTGAATGAAAATCAAAATGAAACACAAATAAAAACTAAAATAAAAGTGACGAATATTAAATTTCATGTTTTTTTAGTGTAAGAATTAAATGTATAACAAAATCTAAAAATGATGACTACCAATTTAGAGAAAGCACATGGAAGTGAGTGAGAAAAGTGAGAGAAAACACATAAAAAATAAGAAAAGTTGAGTAAGAGAACATATAAGAAGAATAGATGAGGCGTGTGGAAAGCATAGGAGAAGCATGGGGGAATCGAGGTTCTCATCAAGTTTCGGAAGCGAGGAGTATCACGCTTCTGAAGCGAGTTTCCAGGAAGCGAGCTTCCCACCTATCTAAGAAGCTTCCGGTAGCTCTGCTTTATACACCAGTGTAAAGAGTATCTCCATGAAATTGGGATCAATGCTGCCATGAATAATATTTTCATCTATGTTGTGGGAGTTATGTTTTTCTCTTTTTTTGCCTCTTATAAACCAAACATTTTCGCTTGTTGGCTTTTGTAAATTTCCTTTTGACTTTTTCTCTAAATTACTGATTCTATGAAAGAAAACCAATCATTTTTTGAAAATCCCCTACAAATTCCCGTGCGGACAAGTTAGAAATTCTTCTAAAAAGATTTACTGTGATCCGAACAAATCTCAGCCACACTCCAATTTTTGTTACTGGCTATTTCCAATGTTGCATGTGTGGGCACATATATACATTTGTTAGGGTATAAGTGCACAGATAAACATTTGTTTGGGTATAAGTGCACAGATCTCATCTTGGGCAGTCAATGGGCCGGATCCATGTCTGGTATCTGACTGAGCCCAAACCCAAACATCAGGATAGGCATAAAATAATGACCAGAACCCAACTCAAATTAGGTTTAACAAGATTTTTTGGGGGACATTTTAAAAAAAAACACCTAAATTTTGGTTGATTATAAAAAACACATCTAAGTTTTCAATATTGTTAAAAACACACCTAAACTTTTTTATAGTTAATAAAAAACCTAGGGTTTGCTCCTGTTAAAGTTGTCATTAAATGTGTGCTGCAATTACAAAAAAAAACTTAAGGGTTTTTTTATTATGAATTCATATTTTGCTGATATGTTATTTGTTGCTTACTCCTTTTTACCAGAAGCGCCTAGGTAAAAGGGGAAGCGCGCTTCCCCGAAGCGCGCTTCGGAAGCACGAAACGTCGCACTTCCGAAATGTGTGGGGAAGCATCCCCCTTTTTTGGGAAGCGCGCTTCCCCCACGCTTCCCCATTTTTTCATTTTTTTTGCTTCCCCCTCGCTTCCGGTTCGCTTCCTAGGTCGCTTCCGGTTCGCTTCCTTGGTCGCTTCCGAGACGGTTCGTAATTTTCTTCTTAGTGGTCCCACGCTTCCCCGCTTCCTAAATTTTTGAAAGTGTCTTGCTTCCCGCTCTCGCTTCTCGTATCGTTTCCCGCTCCCGCTTCCTTGACTGGTAACTCTGGTGTAAACCCTAGGTAAGATGATTAAATTTCATATAACCCCTTTTGCATTATTTTTATAACTTATATATAGTTGAGAGTTATTATCGTGAGGGGTTTATTGGAAATCAGAAAAGTTATTAGTTGGTCTTGTTTATATTTTAACTTTTAATGGTCTCTTTTGTAATTTTCTTTATTGACCCTAATCACTACTTAAGGGTGATTAGGGCTAATCGTGAAGGTACTTTTCTATCTTTTCTCAAACCAAGTTTCAACATGGTATCAAAGCCTCTCGTTCTTGGGAGAATCTAATGCCTAGGTTGAATTTCTTTCTTCCCTCTTTATCATAGTTTTTTTCTTTCTTCTTCTCTCCTCCTAGCCTATATCTAGTTTGTTCAATCTTCCTTCTGATCGAACCCTAGGTTATTTCCTCAGTCTCACGACCTGGGATCTGACTAGTTCTACACAATATGCAGATCTGATCAGACACCCTAGATCGTGTGTTCCTCTTTTGCTCCTTGTTGATGACGCCTCAGTAATATTGATGGATCATGGTGCATCAGATCTACCATCATGTGGAGATTGCGTGGAGCAGATCTGACATCATGATCGTGTTGCATCAGATCAGCAATCATTTTGTGATTGGGTGGAGCAGATCTGAGATTGTGCAGTAATTGGATGTCGTGTAGCGTGGAGCATTGATGTTGGATCAGATCTGAATGGTGTGGTTGACTGACTGTTGCTCGTATCAGAGTCGTGTTGATGTGGTAGGTGTTAAATCTGTAGTGCTTGTTGTCGTTGGAATCAGATTTGCTCGTATCAGAGTCGTGTTGATGTGGTAGGCGTTAAATCTGTAGTGCTTGCTGTTGTTGGAATCAAATTTAATCAGATCTGATTAATTTTTGTTGAAGTTCAGATGTGAAATCAATTTTTGTCATCTAAAATTAATTTTTATAGTGGTGATCAGATTTATTATCTTGCTGGTGGCGTTTGTGATATATATATATATATATATATATTGTAAGACAAGGATTTTATTTCAGCTGGAATCTATTTCTTTACTATCAGTTTGCTCGTGATTACTTTCTGGTTATTATTATTATCCGGCTCATTAGCTAGCTACTGTCAGCAGTGAAATACCATGGCTGAAATAAAGTCCAGTGATGGTGAACAAAGGTTTGAAGTGTCTGCAGAGTACAAAGCTTTTGCTAATCCCTTCTCTTATGGGTCGTCCGTAAAGCTGGACGACAATAATTATAAAAGGTGGTCGAGGACTTTTATGATGTCTGTGTCAGGACATCGTCGAAAACATATTTTGTTAAAAAAGGAACCAACAGAGAAAACTGGGAAATATGCCACATGGTAGGAAGATAATGACATTGTTATGTCTTGGATTATGAACAGTGTTCAGCCACATATTGCAGACGGCTTAATTTACTATTCTACTGCAAAGGAGATGTGGGATTCATTACGTGACTCGTACTCTCAAGACAAAAATGTCAGTAGAATTTTGTAAGTTGAGCAAGAGATATTTCAGTTGCAGCAGGGTGATCAGAATCTTTCCCAATATTATGCATCAGTTAAATCAGCCTATAAAAGGCTCAACTCTGTTCGTCCTCCCTGCTGCACTAATCATAAAACCCATCAGGAGTAGACTATGGTGGCTCGTTTTCTATCAGGATTATCTCCAGATTACTCAGTAGCCAAGGTGCAAATGCTTACTAGCTCAGAGATCCCTACTCTAGCTGATGCCTACAACCGGTTAAGTCGTCTTGCTGTTACCTTTCCTCCGCCTCATGGAGACTCTCAGACTTCAGCTCTTGTTGTCACTGGTGGAGGAGGGCATGGTTTACCTAGTTCTTCCAGAGGCAGAGGTCGTGGAAGAGGCAGTGGAGGTCGTAGTAGGCTTCAGTGTACATATTGTGGCAAGCAAGGGCACCTTGAGGATTGTTGTTGGGATAAGAACCCTAGAAGTCGCCCTCAGAGCTCATTATCGTTCCCCAAAGCAACAACTCCGGTTGTCTCTTCCATCACTGAACCTGTGCCTACTTCTTCAACCAATACGATTACTCTCAGTCGTGCAGAATATGATCAGCTTCTTTCTCAGAGTTCTGCATTTGTGTCTGCCTCTATTGTAGTGACTGATGTGGCATGCTCTGCGGGTACTCAGTTGGATGATGGAGGTAAGATATGGATCATTGATTTTGGCGCCTCTCAACACTTTTGTGGAGATTCACATAGTTTCTCTACACTGGTTCATACATCTTTTCCTCGTCATGTTAAATTGGCAGATGGTAGATTATCCCCAATGGTGGGGCAAGGAGATGTGCATTTTACCCCTACATTACAGATTCAATCTGTTCTCCATGCTCCACAGTTTCCTAAGAATTTATTATCCGTAAGCCAGCTTACAAAAGAACTAAATTGTCGAGTTATATTTGACCCGGGTTCTTGTGTATTTCAGGATTTGCTGCCTGGGAAGAAGATTGGTGGAGGCCATGAGGAGGGAGGTGTTTATATCTTACACAACCTGTTGGAGTAGCAACTTCGTGTGTGGAATCGAGTTCTAATTCCTACCAATGGCATCTCAGATTGGGTCATCCTTCTCTTTCCAAGCTTCAAAGAGTCATTCCACAGGTCTCTCCTACAACGTCCTTTCAGTGTGAAGCATGTCAGTTGGGCAAGCATCATCGTAGTTCTTTTTCTTTAAGTCAGAGTTATACTAGTCAAAGTCCTTTTGATCTAATTCATGTTGATGTTTGGGGGCCTAGTCGGGTTCCTAATAGGTTTCAGTCCAAGTATTACCTTGTCATTGTTGATGACTACTCTAGAGTGTCTTGGGTCTTTTTAATAAAGGAGAGATCTGAAGTCTTGTGTATTCTCCAATCTTTTATTCTTGAAATAAATACTCAATTTGGTTCCATTGTTAAAATTGTTCGCATTGATAATGCTCTTGAATTTAAATCTAGCAAACTATTACAATTTTATCGGGATAATGGGATTTGCCCTCAATTTTCATGTGCCCATACGTCCCAGCAAAATGGGGGTAGCTGAAAGAAAACACCGACACCTTTTGAAAGTAACTCGAACCCTTATGATTCAAACAAACATGCCAGCTTCTTTTTGGGGAGATGCCCTTCTTACTTCTTGTTACCTTATTAACAGAATGCCTTCTACTGCTCTTAATGACCAAATTCCTATCAGACAACTTTATCCTGATTGTTCTTTGTTCAAAGTTTCTCCTAAGGTATTTAGTTGTGTTTGTTTTGTGCAAAAACTTGGACCTACTAGGGACAAACTAGCTGCACAGGCAACTAAGTGTGTCTTCCTTGGGTATCCAAAAAACCAAAAAGGGTACAAATGTCTTGACACCATTGCTCGTAAAGAGTATATCAGTGCGGATGTCACATTCTTTGAGACCATTCCTTACTTCTCGCCGTGCGCGTCTCGTGTGAATCCTGATATATCCACATCATTTCCCTTACCCATTCCTCCCATTCCTTTGGAGTCAGTTCCTTTATTGCCTTCATTATGTTCTGATCCCTCTTCAACTCGGTTCCATGATCCTCCACTGGTGTATACTCGTCGTCAAGCCTCCTCTCGTGGCCCTTCATCGTCTTCTTCTCCTGCAGTCAGTGATCCTGATTATGTTGATGATTCTATTGCTTATCCTGATGATCGTAGAGCAGATCCTGAGATTAAAAATGATTTGCCCTTAGCCCTAAGGAAAGGCATGCGTCAGTGTACTCTGCACCCAATTTCAAAGTTTGTGTCCACAGACAAGATTGGAAAGAGCATGCAAAACTTTCTATCTGCTTTATCTGCCATCTCCAGTCCTATCAATCATCAACAGGCTTTATTAGATCCTCAATGGAAACAAGCAATGCAAGAAAAAATGGACGCCTTGATTTCTCAAGGGACTTGGGAGCTTGTCGATCCTCCTTCTGATGCAGACATTGTTGGTTGTAAGTGGGTGTACACTATTAAATATCATTTTGATGGCACTCTGGGGAGACACAAAGCTCGTCTAGTCACCAAAGGCTACACCCAAACATATGGGGTGGACTTCTTTGAGACTTTCTCTCCCGTAGCCAGAATGGGCACTATACGCTTAGTTACTTCTGTGGTTGTTCATCATGGGTGGAGTATGACTCGGCTTGATGTGAAGAATGCTTTTCTGTATGGGGATCTATCTGAGACGGTCTACATGCAACAACCGCCTGGCTTCGAACGACAGGGAGAGTGTGGCAAAGTGTGCAAACTAAAAAAGGCAATATATGGCCTAAAGCAAAGCCCGCGTGCATGGTTTCACAAATTGTTTAAGGTGATGTCTAAACTTGGTTTTCAGAGGTCACCATCAAATCATTCTTTGTTCATAAAGAATAGCTCTAAGGGTTTTGTGACTATGGTTGTTTATGTTGATATAATTTTAACTGGAGATAATGAGCAGGAGATTTCAAGCACCAAGGCATATCTGCAGAAATACTTTATTACAAAGGATCTGGGTCCTCTCAAGTACTTGTTGGGAATCGAAGTAGCAAGAAATAGAGAAGGTATGGTTCTTTCTCAGAGTAAATATGTGCTTGATCTTTTACAGGAGACAGGGATGCTTGGTGCAAAACCAGCCACTATTCCCATTGTTATCATTGCAAAATTTTACTTTTGCAAATCAAACTGACCTTTGAAAAAGTTTTTGAAAATAACTCGCCTCCGTTTTTAAAATGCGGGATAATTCCGAAGAATGGGACTCGCCTGTCGGTACGAGATTCAACCGTTCCTACCACCTTTAACAGGGGTAATTGAACCAAGGATCAATCTTATGCTCTACTCTTTTCAACTTGTCTAAATCATATTCTAATTTCTAAATGCACATAGAATCAGGCATGTGCTATGAATTTTCAGAAAATGCACATTTGAAAACATGATGTTTGCTTCAAAGATTTGAAATACTTGGAAAATTTTGGAAAAGATAACACTTGGAAAATCATGAATCATGGTTGAGATATTGTATCTGAGAAAGTGAAAATCAATTTCTGAAGAAATATAAGGATTTTGTGAAAATCGATTTTGAGAAATGTGAAATAACTTTGGAAAACTTGATTTCTTTGAATTTAAACTTTGAAATTGAAAATCTAACTTAGAAAATCGAATTTGGAACTTGGGAAATACTTGAAATATCATTGGCAAATCCATATTTTGAGAAAATCGATTTTTGATAAGACTTAGGAAAATTTTGAGGAATTCAATTTCCTTGACTTGGATTTTGAATTGGAGTTGACAAATGCATGAAATGAATGAATATGGATTTGAGGAATTGAGAAAATACTTTTTGTATTTTTGAGAAATGCAGTGCATTTTGAAGTTAGCCTAAGAGTGTAGGCTGAATGTGGCTAATGTGAAGATCATAAATCTAGATATCCTTCATATTCTGACTATGGCCATAAATACAAATTCCACCAAGTTTATAAACTTCATAGAAGCTAGTGCATGTGCCATTCGTGTAGACCATGGTGAATTTGTAAGAATATGCATGAATCATCATTCATCACACATTAAAATTATAAACTATATGCAATGCAACCTAAACTAAGCAGGAAATGTAAATTGTTATTCCAAAGTTTAGTTTATATCACTATTGAAATTTAAATACATGAAATTAAAATCTTCAATGTACCTGCAAAACTAGAAAGTTAGGTTAATGAAAATATGTTGGCTTTTCTAGATTTATACAGCAATATCTGGAAATTGCTGGATTTTACTAGATATAAGCCTTTTTCATGATTCCCTTAAATCAAAATTGATAAAGATGTGAAATCAAATTGAACAAATAATGAATATAAGATATGGAATTTCGAAATTGGGGTCCAAATGACCAAAATACCCCTAATGACAAGACTATGGCCTTGAAATTAGGGTTTTCAGAAGGATATTTTGATAAAATGCAAGTTTTAAAATTTGAATATAATAAACTAAGCTAAATATGATGTGTCATGCTTAAAAATATGAAAATTAGGGTTAGGGATTTCGAAATTTAGGTCAAATGACCAAATTGCCCCCGATAGCAAGACTATGGCCTTGAAATTAGGGTTTTTAGAAAGAGATTTTGGTAAAAATTTAGGTTTTATGCACTAAATGAAATCAAATGAGCACAAAATTAAACCTAAAGCATCCTAATATGATTATGAACATGATTAAACCCTAAAAATATATGCCTATGCACGAAAATCCAACAATATCACAAAAACTGTGATTTTAGCAGTGTTTTTGGATCTTTCAGGAACCCGGTTTTGCAATTTGCTCAATTCAGCCATCAAATGGATTCCAAAATCCATAAAAATTAGTACCGGCACTTTTTATAACCCTAATATCTAATTGGAATTATAAAAATAATTTTTTGACATTAAATTAATCCGAAAATTGCATTAAACCCTAAAAATATGATATTTTTGACCTAATTCATCAACCAGTCTCAGTCCAAGACCTGAACCAGGGGTCAAATCTCCATGGAAATTTATGAAATTTTACAGAGACTAACTAGAAAGAAACACATAGATTTCCCAATTTACAGATCGGAAAAATCATCTCCGGTTAGGGAGAAACCCTTCCGGCAATCTGAGCTAAAATATATCACTCTTAACAGGGATTAAAACAGCTATTCCAGATTGAAAATACATACATAAATAGCAATTCTAAACAAAAATCACTGAAATTTTAGTGGTAAACAGTAGACAGGAAAATAACAATACTCACTTTTTACAGATCTAAAATCGGATCTATGGTTTGGGATTTATGACTAACACAAGTCTGATTAGGGTTTTGGTAAACCCTAACGAGTTTTAAATTTAAAAACAGATTCTCTAAAAAGGGAAAAATACTAAACAGTGATCAAAAACTCCGAAAATTTCACAACAGACATATCTACTCAATGTGAATCCATAGCATTTTACAGATCTAAAATCAGATATAAGATGAGCGAAATATCATAACAGCAAGTTACCTTCTTGATTTTAACCACGATTTTAAAGCTTTAAAAACCCGATTTGATGTCTGATTTTTTTGACAGGGTTCCCGAGATCCAAAACCTCTGATTTTTCTACAGTAACTCAATAACTCATGCATGCATCACATATAAAAACATCAGAAATAAACAATGAGTGCTTCAATCCGAAATAACATCATCTTTACTGTTCTAAACCTAGAACACACAGAAATTTAAGAAACTTGAAAAACCATGCATTAACTAATGTAAATAAATAAAATAAACCATAAAACAGTAAATAAAAATTATTTCTATGCTATAGAACGTAAAACAAACATGAATAAACCATGAAAATAAATTAAAAATAGGGAATCAATGGCTGGAATTTGATATCACCTTTAAAACATAGATTTAACCCATTAAAAAGGGTAAATCATATATTTTATAGGTTAATAATGCAAAGAATCATATTTAAATCAATTCTAATGGATTAAAATCTCTGTAAATCATGCAAAACAGGATTAGATCACCTTCTTGGATTGTTCTTGCTGATTCTTGATGGTTCTTGAGGTTGAATCCATGGTTTAATCCATGAAGATGATGGTGCCAATGGCTAAATCATGCTTAAAACAATGAAAAACATTAAATAAAAACTAAAAATTAAAGAAAATAATTACCTTGAGGCTGCTGCAATGGAGGAAGGGCTAGAGAAGAGAGAGAAGCTCCAAGAACTCAATAGGAGAGAGATGGGAAAATCGACCCCCTATGGCCTTCTATTTATAAAAAAAAATTAGGTTAAAAATCAAATGTTTTAAAAAAATTGGACTCTTCTAAGGGGGGCGATTTTTGGGTGGAAAGACCTAACTACCCCTGACCTAAATTATCTAAACTAATGCCTAATTAACCCCTAGCTAATCCTAAAAATCCCCCAAATGTGGTGCCACTTGGCATTCTCTCACATTGGGTTTTTAAAACACCTTTAAAAACCTTTAAAAACACTAGTTTTAAAAACTAACTTTCAAAATGAGTTTTTCAAAATGGTTTTGACTCTTCTAAACCTCTAACACTAACCAAGACATCAACTAACCCTAGTCTAGCCCTGACTTACTCGAATATGGCGCCACCCCGAGTGGGCCCTACTTGAGTTTTTCAAAAAGCGATTTTAAAACTTGAAATTGAAGGAGTTTTCAAAAGATTTTCAAAAGTAAACTTAAAATTAGGATTTTTGAAATGGCATAAGGTCCTAACTGAGTTAGAATTCCTCTGGATATGGTGCCAACTGAGTGGGCCCACATCGAATTTTGAACATTTTTGAAATAAACACTGAAAATGGCTTTGAAAAGGGGTTAAAATCAGTATTTGAAATTCAAGATCTTTGAAAATAGGGTCTCAAGCGAACTGAAACTCCGGGTTAGAGTCCTGAACTCTTAGGACTCTGAGATTTTAGATTTTAAAAGCCAAATGAAAGAATTTTCAAAAGATTTTATCAAGAAACGATGAAATAAGTCAGAAAACACAGTCAGGGTTAGACTCCTAACTCGACCGAACTCTAAAATAGAGTCCTGAACTAACTGGACTCTGTGAAATGACCTAGATTTCAAAAGCAAACGGAAAAGATTGAAAATGGAAGTAAAACTGACCTCAAAACAGACTCCTGACCGGATCAGGACTCTGAGACAGAGTCCTGATCGGACTGAAACTTTCAAAATTTTGAGAAATTTGATGAATAAAGGAATTCAGAAGTGACACCACCTCAATGGGTCTCATCTGTGACTTGAAATCGATTAAAATTTGAATTTGAAATGAATCCAGATTGTTTCCTTGAGAAAATATTTCGAAATATAAAGTCCTGGGGTTGGAAAATGACAGAGTATTGAATAAAAACCCAGGTTTTGAAATTGATTTTGAAATAAAGCTTTAAAATTCAAATCTGGATTGATTGTTTTGAAATAGGAGTGCTGGATCTCAAAAATGAGATGCAATGACATGCAATGCTATGCAATGACATGCAATGCTATGCAGAATACATGCAATGACATGCAATGATCTGTAATGACTTATGAAATGGAACAACACTGGATGAAGGTAAAAATTTGGTGTGTTTACACCCATGAATCCTAAACTGTTCTTGTATGACGAGCAATCTGAGGCAGTTGATAGTAAGTCCTATAGGACTCTCATTGGTAAACTTCTCTATGTTACTGTAACTAGGCCTGACATATCATTTGTTGTTGGCAAATTGAGTCAATTCATGGATAAACCAAGAAAAGTTCATTGGGAGGCAGCTATGATGGTTCTTAAATACCTGAAGACATCTCCAGGAAAAGGTCTATTGTTTACAAAAGAGGCAAATCTTGATGTGGTTGCGTATACTAATGCTGATTATGCAGGGTCGGTTGATGATAGGAAGTCTACTACAGGGTTCTGTGTTTTTGTTGGTGGCAACTTAGTTTCATGGAGAAGCAAGAAACAAGCTGTAGTAGCAAGATCAAGTGTTGAGTCAGAATATAGGGTCATGGCACAAACTGCTGCTGAAATGATTTGAATAAAATCTATGCTTACCGGATTGAGCATAAAGGTTTCTCTGCCTATTAAGATGATGTGTTTCATGAGAGGACTAAGCATATTGAGATAGATTGTCATTATATTCGGGATATGGTTCAAGTGGGAAATATATCAACTTTTCATGTTTCTTCAGAAGATCAAGTAGCAGATGTTTTTCCCAAACCCCTTCCTATCACAGAATTCTCAAAGTGTTGTAACATGCTGAGCATGATTGATATCTATGCTTCAGCTTGAGGGGGAGTGTTGAAAGTTATTATCGTGAGGGGTTTATTGGGTGGTCTTGTTTATATTTTAACTTTCAATGGTCTCTAGTGTAATTTTCTTTATTGACCCTAATCACTACTTAAGGGTGATTAGGGCTAATCGTGAAGGTACTTTTCTATCTTTTCTCAAACCAAGTTTCAACATATACTTTAATTATATGTAATTTGATTTTTTTATAGTAGATTGGTGGATTTCTTTTGCCATTGGTTGTCTCCAGCTCCAGACCTTTGTTGTTCAAGTCTTCAGTCTCGCATGCATTACATTCAGTTGTGAACGTGATTGAAGTACTTTTGAAGCAGTAAAATATTATTTACTACTAATTACTAAATAATATTTGTCAGTTTGTATATATTTTAACTTTATATATATTTTTATAGATTCATACAAAGAAAAGAAACTGACTTTTGCACAAAAAGTTGAATGGTTTGTTTTTTGTGCAATATAATCATAAATTGAAACGAAGGTATGAGGAGAGAATGAAAAAAAGGAGATCTCGACCCCATTGTCTTAAGAGAAGTCAATGATAATCTTTGAAAATGACACATCACTTACATGAGATCCTGTTGATAAGGCATCCACAGCGTTAAGGCATAGGGTGGGGGTAAAAATACGTGTAACTAATGTCCTAAGAAAGAAAATGTTTGACAAAGGAAAGAAGGTGGTGAAGATGGAAGAAGAAGAGGAATAAGCTAACTCTGCAAATAAAACTGAAGAAGAAGAGCAATATATCAATGAAGATGATGATAGACTTTCAAGTTCATCTAAGGATTAAATTTAAGTTGTTATTATAAACTTATTGGGTTTTTTTTACTATTTTATACTTAAATACAGTTAAAGTTAATTATGCTATGTGTGTAGATTTGTTAAATGTCTGTATGCTTATATTTTTATTTGGTGATTAATTGGTTATGTTTTAATTTTTTGCATTGGTTATCAGTTGCATGGTTTATTTATTCCATTGTTCTTTGTTTCATTTTTTAACATGGTTATCAGTTACATTATTTTACATTTTTGTAGTGATTAGATTTATTAATTCGTGTTCTAGTAAGTCGATGGAAGGTAGAGGTCTTGGAGGATGCCTCTCAAAGAAACCTGCATTGAAATATTGTACACTATTGACTTAGAGATGCCAAAGAAATAGTGAAGTGTAATTTTTGTGATTTTATAATGCATGAAGGATTGTATAGATTTAAATATCATGTTGTGGGACATATTAACTCCACTGTGAAATTATGTAAACATAGCATTCCTTCTGATATTTGTGTTGAGCTTCTTACTAGTCTTAAAAAAGATGATGAGAGAAAGGCACAAGTACCTGCAACATTTGTGGGACAGAAATTGTATGAAGATGATCTGCCATCATCATCTCAAGCCACTAAAAGATGCAATAAATGAAGGAAATCGTTGAAATGAAATTTGATACTGAAGAATGAAGATGACTTTTATATATAGACATATGTTTCAGAATTCTATGTTTAGTTAAATGTATTGTGTTGTTAAATGTTTTGTGTTGGACAATGTATTGAGCAGGTTATTTAATATAATTATCTTATAGTGTTTGACGACATATTTTGTTTTGTCTATTGCTTATTGTTGATTGATTTTATGTTGTATACATATTTGTTATTAATTTTAGTAGTTTATTTACATATTTGTATTTTTTTTTTTGTTTTTTTATTTGGGGTACTGCCTAGACTGCCTAGGCTTTTTAGGGGCTCACCGCCTAGGCTCCGCCTAGCGCCTATGACAACTAAGAACAAAACCACCTAAATTCACTGCAAAGTTATCAAAAAATGATGAGAAGAACGTTAAAATTGGGTGATCTAATCAATGGATTGGTCCAACCAGACACTTGCCACTTTATACTAATCTGACTCAACTTGACTCTAAAATTGATTCCCACTGGTATGGATAATCTATGGAATCAATCGGGATTGGTTAGTTGGACCCAATCTGGCCTGATTTGAGCACACCAATCTGGAATAGGCACACACCAGAAAAAAAACAAAAGAAAAAGGGTGAAGGAAAAAAGAACAGAGAAGAGTAGGCTTGATAACATGACTACTGACATGACATACAACCTAAGAAGACAACCATTTATGGCATCAGAATTTTTTAATATCAATAGGAGTCCTACCAATGATAAAATGATAATAGAATGTCGAAAGCCAGTACAATGATGGCCATGTGGAAACTGGAAAGTGATGGACGTCTTACTTTTTCTTCATTGCTTGCAGCTTGAAGCTCCAAACTATGCTTTTCCAGAAACTCACCAAAATTTGGGTCCTGGTGAAACAATGAAGCAAACATAACCTTATTAATATTTCAAGCATCCAGAAATAATGTCGTACTGAAAGAAGTATGAAGAGTTGTCTATATCACAAAAGATGCACTTGTTTTCTTTTTATGAGCAAACACAAAAGCAAAAATAAAAAACAAAAAGCACTTCTATTGCTTTAAATATGCTCTTCATACTTAAGAATACAACATTTCAAGGGTCACAACATGAAAATCTTTCTGAGCATTAGCCAGGGCAGTAAACAGGAAATATTCAGTTGAGATCTAGGTCTTAGTGAATCTGACCTATCCGGATCTAGCTTAATCAAATTTAGAGTTGGATGGAAAAGGCAATATTGAACCTGTACTCGGTTAGCTAATCAGATATATTTTATAAGGAATTGGGTTGGATTACCCTTGGATCTAGATTCAAATGAAAATCTGAAAACTGCATCCGAATCTGATTATTAATCAGATTCATTTGCTATACCGATTCAACTAATCAGATTTGTACTTTTCAGATACCTGACTCAAACGTGATCGATTGACATCCCTAGCATTAGTTCATTTTGGGTAAAACTAAGTGCATTACAATGATGAATGTGAGCCATCAATTTTTTTGTCTTCAAAATAGGAGAGAAATTTTTTAAAACAAACCCTACATGTTTATATTAGTTAGACATACCATCATGTTGAGCTTCATATCTATGGTCATTTCAAGGTCTTAATTAAGTACAAGGTCGTTCTTACCTTTTTCTTCAACCGATCTAACTTACTTTTCTACTTCACGAGTTCCACCTGAATTGTCTTGTTCTGCTCAGATAGAGCAGTATGGTAGCTTTCATCTACAGCAACAACAATTATATTGAAAAATATCCTCTTGCGATTTTACTAAAACAAAAATTTAGGATATTTCAAACACCAAATTTCACTATTGTAATTATGTTCCAACCTGAATTATCATCACTTCCATCTTTAACAAGATAAGAACCATTCAAATCCTGAAACCAATATTAGAATTCAGAACTCTTTCATAAATAAATAAGGAATTAGAAAAAGATGAGGCCGGATTTTTAGAAGAGCATGACATTACCTCAGAAAGAAGACCATCACTTTCCGAATCTGAATCTATAACTGAATCATTGTCAACATCATTACCAAAAGTATCTGCAAAAATGTCGTCGAGCGCCTGATTTACAATACCTTCAGGATATCTGACAACAATGATGAGCATAACTATATATGAACATAAACACTTGCATTTCAAGTTAAATCGTTAATTAATTGCCTCACCTTAAGACAACTATACAAAATGGAACAAATGTATGCGCACAGATAATTCCATAATACATTGAAAGATATTACGCCCATAATCTAGCTAGAATCTCAGTAAAAAAATTTCGCTACTTTCTGGAAACTGAAAAAGCATCACTACCTCCTGAATAATCATGTCATATAAACTTGCAATATATGACTCAGACTATTTGGAAAACTCAATTGCATTTAACAATTAACCAATGGAAACAATGAAGCTCCTGAATAACATACATGAATGAGGAAAGAACTTAGTAAATTGTGAAATGCTTGACAATTAATCAGTGGGCAAAAGTGAAATTGTGTGATGCTCTCCAAAGTCGAGCATCGGTATCTTTACGATCAAGAATAATACCCACTCCACTAGAATCAACACAAAATTTCAACTGATACACTAGAAATTATTCTAAAAAGAATATAGGCATCGATTATGTCATTTAATCAACACCTAGAAAGAAGAAAATGGTTTGAATTACTCATGCAAGCAGGAATTATGTTAACAATGACCTCCTAAGGCTCCTAAGAAGCGCACCCCGAGAATCATTTTATCATTGAACATAATAGACCTTGTGAAAAATTTTAAAAAGGGAAGATAAGGGCAAATTGGCAACACACATTAGTCTTGTACTAGATTCTCTATGCTGATCCTAGTATGCTCTAAAATGCATAATAGCAGCATAGCACTAAATATTTACTCTTACAAGAACATCTCTTCTGGAAACATTGAGCTGTAATAGAGACTCGCAAATTTTTGTGTATGCATGTGTGCACATGTATGTGTGTGGGTTTTAACAAGAATATATGTTGACATCAATCCGATTGCAACAGTCCCTAACAAGGCCCAAGCAATCATTTTTCTCAAGTAATAAAGAAAATAAGCACAAAAAACAGCATATAGGAATAAAGTGCATAGGATTAATTTAAGACCTCAAAAATAAAAAACAATGTCATCCTACTCTGTGCTGTCTAACTAGGGATTGGCTCTGGGAGGATTAGGCGAACACAAGTAGGGTAGGCAGTACCAGTTGACTAGGTAACCACGTATCACTTTTGACAACATAGTTTGCAACTAAACAAAAGTTAGCAGCTATCAATGGTGATTACAAGTATGTAAGAATAAAACTCAAGTAATGCAGCTGTTTTTCATAAAAACATAAAATTGAATTTTGCAGTAAAAGAAAACTAAGGCAATGGAAGAAGGTATAAGCACAGTCACAAATATCATGATATTTTAAAAAAATATTATGATATCTTTTCATCAGTTCTAACATTTAAAATATCACGATATTTTTCAAAATGTTGTGATAATTTAAAATTAAAATATCATAATTTATGTTTCATAAATGATTTTAAAAAACTTTGGCTGATAATTCTATTTTATCATTCACATCTCTCTCAATCTTTTTCTCCTAACTAATTAATGGCAATAAATACTGAATGTAACTTAATCCTAAGCAAGAAAGTATTTATTTCGGCCTCTGGACTCTCCCATCTTTCATTTCTTTTTCATTTTTAAAACAATGGATGAGACATATTTATTGCTTTTGGCATTTGAGTAATTTTTTTACATATTTTTAACTTCAGTTTATAAATTTTTAAAAAATTATTCATTTTGCCAAGATTTTTTCAATAAAAGTGTGGGAGAACACAGATTATCAATATATGCCATTTACCATTTAATGGCAGATTTTATTTTGAAAATATAAACAGAAGGTAATAAATTAATATACCCAAGTTACACAATAGCACAGAGAAAACACAAGAATACAACCGCTACACGACAAAAATGAACAAGAAGCCACAGACAACAGAAGCAAAAGAATAAATGTTATAAAAGTTTTAGTTTGTCTCCTTTCAAAGAGGAGCTTAAGACAGTTTTCAAATGTATATAAAATGAGGCTAATTGGATGCTATTGACAACAAACAGAAAAAGCAGCCAACTAGAATCCATCATAAATAGATAGATATATTACATATAAAATGCAGTGGCTGCACCATAGTTGGCAAACCCAGAGAGCTGACTCGAGAATCGCCCGAGTCAACCCGGATCGGATCCCAACTGGGTCACCGATTCAGAACCACCTATCCGCATGCCACTTATGTGTCTTTTGTCATGCATTTCATGGTTTTAGTGCATAATGCTTATAAAAGGATAATTTTTACAAAGAATCATCTATTTTTAAATCATAATATCAACAATTATGTATAGTTGAATACTTATATAGCTTAGTCATTGATGTCATGTAATAAATTTAGTGATTATACAGTTTGGAGTTTGATTTTTTCCATATCTTAACACTAAAAAAATCATGTCCTAACTCGTCCAAATTACCGAGTCAACCTGCTGACTCACAAGTCAAGGGTCAGGCAATCCGGATCCAAGTCACGAGTTTTTCAACTATCGGCTGCACAAGAAAAGGCAAATTGCACAGGTGCCACTTTGATTCTTGGCAAACTTCAATCTTACATCATGTATTAAGCAGTAGAAGTGTACAGTTTTATCCTAATATAAAGAAAAGTAACTGCAAAGGCGGAACCAAACAAGAAAAACACAGAAAAACAATCTTACAAGGGATGTAAATTTTGATGGGAATTAACATTCAATATTGGCATGTCTAACAATTTAAAGCAAGTTGATGTCAGAAAAATAATCTAAAGCAAGTGATAGCAAAGAAAATAAATAGTGGCATTTTCTTACTCTTCTACAGGTTGTGCATCTGAGGAGATTGGATGGTTCACATATACAACACCTTTATCTCCTACAATAACATAACCAACCATAGAGCTTAAATGTGGTGGCCTAATCAATGCTTGCAAATAAACAAAAAGTCTAGTTAAAAACTTTACAAACTTGGAAACATTTTGTTACACAATCCACTCAGTGAACAAAAGCGCAAACACAAACCAAGCAGGGCAACTTAGATGTAGAGATAAGTTCCTAATAAACGATGTCTTATGAAGCAACTGCCTATGAACACTACAAAAAGAAGGCAATAGCGCAGGCAGTTAGATTAGCAAAAATATTGTTGGCCTCATGCAACATGACACTTGCGGAATTATCATTTATTTTCTGGAAAAAATATTTGTAGCTACTAAAATAATAATATAAATGTTTAAACATCTAATGAACTACTAAAGACGTTATATGTAAGCTCATTCAATGTATGGTATCAATCCTCAAGGCACTCTCTGCTTGGCTTCCCATTGAGGGCCTGAGCCAATCGTGAAGACTGAAAAGGAGGTAGAAAGATTACATCAGGGGGGGCATGAAAAAGACACATAAACCTTAATCAAGTTGCTGCTAATCTTCAACTTCAAGCAACCATAACCCGTGGGCTAAAAGGATATCAATGAGGTGTGATATCATCCAGAAAGGGATTTTGTCCAGAATACCTAAAGAGCAGAGACAATGGAGTCACTTTGAGGCAGACTATACTTGTTTATGTCATACACTGTTATCATTGCCCGCATTGATCAATCGGCCAAAAAACTTAACCATTCTTTAGATGGTTTAATATCCAAACGGCCTTTAGATTGCTCCCACTTGAAAATCGCAAACTTCAAAGCATTCAAATTTACAATGCAAAATTAAACACTGGTTTTGTGCATAGTAACAAATATCAGCAATATTTTGAAAAGATCATGAGTGGTTTGGACCAGAGTTGCTAGTCGAGGAAGCGATTCGAGAAGCAAAAGCGAGAAGCGAGGCATTTTCAAAATTTTAGGAAGCGGGAAAAGCAGGACGACTTAGAAGCGAATCAGGAATCGTCTTGGAAGAAAACTAGGAAGCAAACCGAAAGCGACCTAGGAAGTGAGGGGGAAGCAAAAAAAAAGAAAAATAAAAACACAAAAAAATGAAAAAATAAGGGAAAACGAGCTTCCCCTAAATTGGGAAGCGCGCTTCCCACTCCCTAAATTTTTTTGGCACTTCCCAGCACGTTTCAGAAGCGCCATGTTTCACGCTTACAAAACACGCTTCCCCATGCCCTATGGCACTTCTGATAACTCTGGTTTGGACATACAAGCATGAATTTTTCAATTTTGAAATTTCAATACATTGTGAACCATAAAATTTGAAACCATTAAAAGATCTACCTATATAATTGATCGGACGATCTAAAACTTGCTTTTGACTGAACAAACCATATGGATCATATCCATAGGGCTTGGTCCACAAAAAAATCAATTAATCCAATAAAGGCATTTTTTAAAAAATTTATGTCTTTCTTTATGTTTTTATATATTTTTATAGTCTTAATTGGTTTTAACTTTTATCATAGTTACAAATATTGGCAATATTTTGTAAACATGGCAGCGTTTACAAAATCTGCTATACTATAAAAAGTCGCAATATTTCCAATAATGGTCTTATCATGATATCAACATAATAAATCATTTTTAATTTTTTTATATATATTGCCCATATTTCTAACTTTTTACACATGCTAATATTTCCTAGAGTTTTTCCAAAAAATAAAAAATTTAATTTATCATGACATTTTTCCTCACCAAGACTTTCCTGGTACCAAGTTTTTTTATGTTGGCTTTATCCTATGTCACATGGGTGCGGGTGCGGGTGCGGCACTTTCAAAAAACTTGGGTGCGGGGGTGCGGCAAAAAAAAAAATATATATATATATATATATATATATAATTTGTGCAAGGAAGGGGTCGAGCCCCCTCCCTACGCCCTCTTTGTGCAGGGGAGGGGTCGAGCGGATGAGTTGTGGAGCTTGATTCAGAGTTTTTGCCCTTGCAAAAAGGGGGGGCGGGGGCTCCCCCCGGCCAATTTTTTTTTAATAAAAAAATTGGACACATTTTTTTATTTAATAAAAAATTTGGACACAAATGACCCTGGGTGCGGTCAACACACCCAGGGTCGGGTTGACCGCACCCAGTGCTGCACCCGCGTTGAGTCGCGTCGACGCGAGTGCGGCACCCTGCTAGCCGAATCCCTGTGACATAGGCTTTATCCTATTGGTCCAAGGATAAACACCTATGTTTTTACACGCTCCCAGCAAAGCTCAAGGATCTGAAGTTTCTTTGCTCCAAGATGGAAGAGGGAAATGTTCCACTATTTTATCTGAAATTGTTGGCAAATATTCAAACTGGTAACATTTGTTACTTTCAGTTTGCCATCCATAATTTAATGAAGCTTTTAACTGCCAGACCTGAGCTACTTGTAAGCAGCTTGACCCACCATATCCCAACTAGCTCAGAGCTTTGCAATAGAAAATTTCTTGTGTTAAACCTATTCAACCATATTAAAGATCCTAATCAAATTTTCTTTCATTAGAAAAGGTATTTACTGATTCAAAAACCTCATAAGATTTCTCCGGTTGATCATGGAATACATGCAGTGAGAAAAGTACTAGATATTGAATAATCAAATGGGTGACTTAGTTCTCTTATTTGGAAGGCAAAATTAAATTGAGTGTGTGATTCACCAAAGCTAGTCATGGTTATCTTGTATATCAGTAGTTTTAACATCCATGATGAGAGATGAGAGAAAGTATCCTGAATAAAAACCAAAAGAGCAAATTCATTCAACCTTGAATAGCTTAAAGAAGACATGAAGGGGGGATTTTGGATTTATGAGCCTTACTAAAAGCCCTTCTTGTCCTGAAAGAATTCCTGAAAGCATTCTGTTTCCGCTTTTTCTTGAGCACAGATTGAAGATTCTTACGAGCAAATTTCCGTGCTTTCTTCCCAAGTTTACCCATTTCCTGGCAAAACAAATGAGAACAATACATCATAACGTCAGGAAGACTCAAAACCAGAGCTAAATCAAATGAAGAACCAAATCTAATGCATTGTAATAACACATCCATGCACTTACAGAAATGAACAAATTAAAAAAGAAAAAAAAACTGAAGCAACTATTGATTCTTAGAAAAACTACTGATGCAATATTTTTATTGAGTGAATAGCAAGAAGCAAATATTAACTTTCAGAAAAAATGATGTAATATATTTAACAAGTGAAGCAAGAAACAAAGCATACAGGTCAAAACTGCAAAGGGTCCCTAGTGCACCTGAGAACTCAAACACGAAATGCTTGAGATTCCATGACAAAACGCTTGTAATGCATAAAGAAAATGAAGATTCATTCAATAAAAGACAAGATCTATCTCCTTGAATTCACAACCAGATAAGATATTCTTTTTCAATTTTTCTTGGTTGCAACCTTACCTACATAAGAAACAACCTTCCCATAACTACTCTATCAGTGTTCGACATGTGGAATTGAAAGCTAATTCCAAGGAATCAAGAAATTTTCAGGCAAAATTTTCATTATTAATGGAACACATAATCTACAAAATATGAGGTGCAGACATTCTTATGCATTATTTAAGAGCAGCACTATTCTCTTTTTTAGCATACATCCCTACAATGAATTCAAAAAAAAGTTCCAATTGGATCTATTTTGCTTTCAATTGCACAAACAAACTGGTGACCTTAAGGGCATGTTTGGATGCAAAATTCATAAATTCACTTTTCTGGATTTTCTGCTTTTCAATTTTTTAAATATTATGGAAAAATAGTGTTTGGATGCATTTCATATATATATATATATATATATATATATAGAGAGAGAGAGAGAGAGAGATGGGAACATGCTAAATGGGCACAATGCTAAATGAAACATGCAATTGGATTTCCATTGTTTTTTTTCAAAATTCCAACCCCATAGATGTGTTCAGCATGATTGATTTACTAGAAATCCTAATTTGGATCAAGCATTTTGGATGGAAAAAAATGGTATTTGGAGGCTCGAAAATTTATGAAAAATTGTAGGCTATTGATTTTTGAAACCTTATAAAAACCTATTCATGCATCGGAGTCAAATGCTCTAAGAAGTGATTCCTATAAAAACAAGCATATAAATCACATCTGTACAGTCAAAATTTCGAAAAGCACCAAAAATCTAAGAGCATGTTTCATTTAGCACTGTGTCCATTTAGTAGGTTCCCATCTCTCTCTCTCTCTCTCTCTCTCTCTCTATATATATATATATATATATATATATATATATATATATATATATATATATATCATAGATTTTAAATTTTTCACAGTTAGGTTGTCCCATTTATTAAATCTGACTGATTTCGAATCTTAATGCATAATCAAGAGTCCAAATTTACCTTCAGCCTTATGATTTTATCAATGTTGTGAATAGTGTTGAGGCGTAAGACCCACTCATGAAGCGAGGCGTAAGATTCACAAAAAATATTAAAAATTTGACCAAATAAAAAAACAAAATAAAGCATCATTTATGTACTATTAATATATAATTAGATATTAAGTGGACAATCTAAACTAAATTATAAAACTAATTCAAAGAAATGACTACAATGCAATAATTTAACCGATCCAACAAAGAAGATGTGATTATTTAACCAAGGAACAAGACCAAAAATCACAATAACTAGCAAGAACCACTCTATATATTTGTATAAAGGACAACATAATGCTATACACCACACATAGTTATACTTAGCAAACACAATTATATAATACAAATAGCATGTAGCTAATAAATAAGCAACAAATCAATGAATTACTAAATCAATATATAATTAATTAATTAATTAACAAGAACAAAGTAATTTTCTGATTAACAGGCCCGATTGTTCAAGAAGAACAGAGGAAGGGAAGAAGAAAAATGAGGAGGAAAGAAGGGGGAGAAGAAGAAAAAGAATATCAGAAGAACAATAAGAAGGGAAAAAAAAACAGAAGAAGAAGAAGTTGGGCAGAGGAAGAAGGAGAAGAACGGAAGAAGAAAAGAGAGAGACCTAAATAATCGGGCCTCTCTTGTTTTTTTAACCTGAGGAGAAGAAGATCTGCAGAAGGAAGGAGAAGAAGATCAGCATAGGAAGAATAAGAAGGAGGAGGAAGAGAAGAAAAGAAGAAGAAGAAGAAGAAGAGACGAAGGAGAGAGAGGGGTACGTACCGAATGGACCCTCCTTCTTCTTCTTCCTTTCGACAGAGGCGAGAGAGACCTCCGACTTCCTCCTCCTTCCTTTTGGCAGAGAGAGAGAGAGGGCCTTCTTCCTCTTCTTCTTGAAAGAACACGAGAGGGTTCTTCTTCTTCCTTTCGGCAGAGGCGAGAGAGCCCTAAACAATCGTGCCTCTCTCTTCTTTCAAAAATCGAGAGCCTATTGCCTCACAGGCACTTGCGCTTCATTAACGCGCCTCAAGGCAAAAGCGCACCTTTTACGCTATCCATCAAAAACTTCAAATTAGTGTAGTTCTAGGCTGAACACGTTCCATTCGACTAGTGATCCTAAAACAATGACTAAGAGAATAAGCACTCTCCCAAATAACCATACCAACAATGATTCAGACATAGAATCACTATATAAGATGATCACAACAAAATTACTTTTCCCACAGAATAAGCATATAAACATCGATCAATTGACACCATCTTCACCGAAACAATGATGTAAACCATGTTGTGAAAAGCGATGGGGCATAGAGAAGGGTTCTACTAAAATATGAAGAGAGGAGTAAAGCACAAGCCTTAAAAACACATTTTTAAAAACTTAAAAAAAAATATATATCTAAAAACACAAATAAATAAAAGAAATAACAATGAGAAATAAAAAAACTCAAATAAATACCGAAAGATATGAGAATAATATGTAAAAACAACATTAATGCAGCACCTTGATCTTTGTAAGTATCTAACAAATAAACTATCTATTTAAGGTTATGTCCACGAACGTGGATACAATATGGGCACGAGGCATGCATACATGGTTTTTATGAAAATTAGGACAGGACGTCTTCTCTTGAAAGCTTAATTTATAAAAACACAATACGCAACAAATTTTTATACATAAACATAATTACTACGAGATTCGATTAATCAAGGAATATAGAACTAAACTTTAAAACCAAATAATTAAGTAAAACTCAAAGAAGAAGAGGAAGAAGAAGAAGAAGAACGAAGAGAAGAAGAAGATGGAGAACGGAAGAAGAAGAAGAGACAAAGAAGAGAGAGAGTACCTGGGTGGGGGGACAGCCTCCTCTTCCTTCTTCTTTCGGCAGAAAGACAGAGAGAGAAAGAGATTTTGGCAGGGATTCGTAGGGAAACGCGATGCTGGGGTTTAGGGTTCTTTTTATCACAGTTCACAGAGCGTTGTTCATAGGGTGCGAACCAGTGTTGTTAAAATCGGTTTCTCAAGAAAAAAACTCTTAATGAAATCGAATCGGATTGAATCCGTACTTTTCACCACTGGATGACATGTGTTATTAAAATATTTAAAATGTTAAAAATCTATTAAGAATACTAAAACAGAGTTTGAAATGATAGGTAAATCGGCCTCTTTGAATTGAATTGGCTGAGAACGGATTCCATATGAATCAGGCCGAATCTGACATTGGCGCAAACGGGTAGAACTGGGCTTAGATCTTTTAGGATCCGAATCTGAATCCAAATTTAAACAGTAGATTCAAATTCAAATTCAAATTCAAATACGATGAGGTAAAGTTGAATCCAAATCCAAAATACATGTGGTGATACTAGATCCCGAAACATAGAGCAAAAAGAAGTTATTTATATGCAAGACTTAATCTGGTCAGATTTTGCATTGGATCAATTTGAGATCCGAATGCAAAAGTAAACTGATTGAAAATATCAGAATCCCATTATGAATGTACATTTGAATCTTACTTAAAGGATCCATATATGGAGAAAACATGTCTGACTCATATCGTATATTTAACCCTATCCGATCTTCAACCCTAAATTATTCTGATCTTTATTCAAACATACACCACTAAGATCTGATGTTATGGTGGAGATATGATTCATGTCTATACTTAGGTAAGAACTACAACTGGTTTGCATCCATAGACATGGCCAAACCCATCATGTTGGATCCTGGTTTTGGATCAAGTGTTGCTATAGGGTTGTGATCATCGCAAAATTTTTCCTCTCGTAAGATTCTCTCTCTCCCTTCTGTTTTCCTTTCTAACCTCTATTTTCCTCCTTTTTGAAGGGAGAAAAATAAAAGAGAGAAAAGAAGAGAGAAGAGAAAAAGAAAGAAGTGAGAAGAGGAACTATTTTGCGCGGTCTCACTTGACCTTGATTTTTGAAAAAAAATTTAAAAGATTACTCGCCTCCGTTTTTTAAAATGTGCAGGAAAATGGAGAGACGGGATTCGCTCATCGGTACGAGGTTCGACCGTTCCTGGCGCCTTTACCAGGGGTAATCGAACCAAGGATCAAATCTATGCCTTTTGCTTTGCCTAAATATAATCTAAGAATTTATTCTAACTCTAAATGCACAAAGAATCATGCTTGTGCAATGCAAGAATGTATGCTCCTTTTGAAAGATGTTTTAAAATTTTCCCATGTTTATGAGATGAACTTGATAAGGGAGTGAAGAAATGTTTGAATCTAACTTTAGAACTTGAGATAGATCAGAAAAGTTCCAAGTTTTCGAAGTAAATCAGAGTTTGGAAGAATAAATCTTTAATTTTGAGAAAGAATGATTTGAAGCTTTGAAAATGAAGTTTCAAAGTCGAAAAATGGATTTTGAATTTGAACTTGAATTTAGGAAAGGAAATGAATACTTGAGATGGATTTGAATTTAGATTTTGAAGTTTGAAATTTAGAATAGATCTGAGGGATCCAGATGATATTAAAAATAGAGATGAATTTAAGGAATGATCTGTAGATGGATTTGGATTTGAAATCTGGAGATGAATTGGATTTGAAAAGAAGTTGGACTTGGGAATGAAAATTGGATTTTGGATCTTGGAATGGATTCAAATCTTGAAGTCTGAGATTCAATGTAGAATCGGACTCAGGACCCTAAGATGGAATTTGGATCAGAAGTCTGAGATCCAAAAAGTGGAATTGGATCTGAGATCCAAAAGTAGAATTGGACTCTGGACCCTAAGATGGATTTTGGATCTGAAGTCTGATATCCAAGGTGAAATTGGATTCTGGATCCTAAGGAATAATTGGATCTAAAGTCTGAGATCCTAAGGAGAAATTGGATTCTGGATCCTACGGAGGAATTGGATCTGAAGTCTGAGATCCAAGGTGGAATTGGATTCTGGATCCTAAGACGGATTTGGAGTTTAAATTCAGAAGATGAATCAAGAATCTCAAAGTTAAATTGAACTTTGATTTTGATTGGAGTATTTGAATATAAATGAATTTGGAATTTCAAAGTCAAATTGAACTTCGAAATCTGATTTTAATTTGAATATAAAATGAATTTGAAATCTCAAAGTTAAATTGAACTTTGAGATTTGAAAAATGAAATTGAATTTTAAAAATGATAAGAATTGAAGATAGATTGAGGAAGGTATTTACATCACTTGGAGTTTTTGAAAAAAAAAAAATTTTGAAAATATGATGCAATTCTATCCTAAATGATGAATGAATTTAAATTTTTGAAATTGGATTTTGAAAAGCTATTCCATTCTTTAAATGAATTAAAACAAGATTGAAGATATAATACATTCTTGACTATGGTCATTGAATGTATTATATAATAATCTGTATTTAAATTCAGGTGAAGAATAAAACACATTTGGTGCTTTTATAGAATTTAAAATGAAATTAATTCTCAATATACCCTGACTATGGCCATTGGTATATATTTTGAATTAATTTTAAGTTAAATTCTGATAAAAAAAGAAAATATTTGAGTAAATATGATGAATTTTGAAAACGGATCCAATGTGGATCCAGTGTTATTTCGTAAAAGATAAAAATACTAAATTTTGTCTACACCCTGACTATGGCCATTGATATGGATCATCAACTTAGGATTAATTTACCTCTTACAAAATGGTGCACATGCCATTGTGAGATTTCGAGAAATAAAGGAAAAATGCATGAAGAATAAATAATTCATGATGTTTACAATGTTCATTCATTCTATCTAAAACAAGAAATGTAAATGTTTCTCATCAGCATCTAGCTATCACAACTTTAAAATTGGGATAATGAAATCTTAATTTAAAGAGGGATTTCAACAGATTTTACATATCTCCTGCAAGGGTCAGGTTAGCACAGGATAAGAGATGTAACTAGAAGGAAGTTCACCAAGTATCATACTGATATGAGGCTTTTACATATATTATGTACTAATGAAGATCATATTTGATAAGAAAAATACATATATATAGGGTTCTAGGCTAATAAAGAGATTTGAAATATACATGCAATACCCTAAGAAAAGAGAAAGAAAAAAAATATAACAAACTGCTAAAACTATTCATAGCAACCTGCTGGAAATTACCGCCTTTACAGGTTTACAATGATCACTAACTTAGAGACATTCATACAGAGGGACATTGTTAGTGTTGTACTAAATACTGTGAAATCACATAGAAACTGCCAACCGATTGACAATATGTAGGTAACAAAAGGGGTTGGATTGCACAACTACAGCAAGATGAGATGGGATGAATCAAAGAAAATATATATGCAATAAAATGAAGACAGAAGTTGAAAAGAAATGTGAATCACTGTTGTAAATTGAGGATGGGATCAACAACTATATATGCAATGAAATATGGGTTGTTGGTAGTAACATCAGGGTGTAGTCGAGACACCCATGGCAGGTGGTATGAAGGGAAGGACGAAGTGGAAAGGGGAACAATGCATGGCTGGTGGCAGGATTGGAACTGCATAGTGCCTTTTGCAGAAAATTCTGCAAACTGCTGTGGAGGCCCTACATGTTGTGAGGTACCAATATGATAAAGGGAATCACCATGGGGATTTGAATGGGGCTGAGTGTATATGTACAGTGAGATGATGAAGGAGTAGTATAGGGGATGCATCATTTGCTGTAGAGACTGTGATAGCTCACAGAAATGATGGGTGTGGTAGTTGAAGTAGGCATCACAGCAGGTGTGCCACAGTGGAAACACTTATGCAAGGTTCATGATGAATATGCAACGGGATACCAAGGTGTTGCTGGAGATTTAAAAAATCAATACAGTGGCAGGTGGCTGTGGGCTGGAGCATATTTGATAAATAGAACATACGCTAGAACAAAAATGTTGAAACTGCTATTATGTACTTGATGAAAAAGAAATTAAGAAAGCGTTTAAAAAACAGAAAACAATCATCGTGAAGGGCAGCGATTAATGAGAGCAAGAGGCATTTTAGAATCACTACTTCATAATAAACAAAGACATGGTAAAAAATTCAAATGTAAGAAACAATTAATTGTAAAACAATAATTATGACACCCTACCTAACACCGCCATTGCTAATCATGCCCTAACTTTGTTAATGATATACTAATATATACTGACTGCTAGTGTATATTTGCTGCTAATCGTAACTTTCATCGATTGCCTTAACCCTAACCCACTGCTGCAGACATCATGCCATGTTGCCTTGATACTACCAAAACCAGCATTCTGTGTTAACACAAGATACACTGACAAAGGCTAACACCTACATTATAATACATACCCATAATCTAACACACTGCCAATATACCTATCCGACAATGTTTAATGTCCAACTTTCAAATACACTGGATACATTACATCCTATTCATACTGAAGATACAATTTGATTGCTACTCGTATTTACAAAAAAAAGGACTGTCACACCATACCAACGATATATAAGTATTTTACACAAGCCGACTACCTCACACGACGCTAACACATCCTGCTGGAACAACTTCATTAATGCTAACACTTACTAACTATATACTGATTGTCATATTCTGCACTAGCATTTGATAACCAATGCTAACCCACTTGATGTTCTTCTATAGTAACCAAATTCCACCTCCAGGCTTGGAGATGACATGATAGAACTCATATGTAACAATGTCCAATGATAACTGGTTGTGAAGCGACTAGTATGTATGCAGTGGTGATGGGGGATAGGTGGCTACAACAGGGGATGATAGGGAAGTTAATGGCAGAGGATGATAACGTAATGTTGTACCGAACTAGCAGAAATGGGAATGACTAGTGTTGGTTAAAATGTGTATTTGCAGCAGAAACTGTAATGAAATATGTACATGGACCAATATGCCTTGGGGGCATCACATAGATGGTTTAATCATTGTAAGTCCACCGAGTACTCTAATTACTAAGTAAATTTATCATCTAAACAATGGGATCAACTGATAACAAAAGAACTAATTAAATTTCATTATGAAATAACTAAGTACTTCAACTACGAAATAGCTAACAACCAGCTAATTACTTAACTATCTAGCTAACAACTTACTTAATTAATGGTTAACAGTTTACTTAATTAACAGCTAACAATATCTAATTAACTAATCAGTAAAAGTTACATTGAAACTCAATAGAAATCATAATGGAAATCAGTTTAATAATCAGTAAAAAGAAAATCCTATTAAACTCAGAAATAACAACAAACCTAGTTAATGAAACTTAGTCAGTGATGCTCAACAACAGCTAAAGAACCTACCTGACGAGCTGGTCCCTGCTTAATCTCAAATGACTGGTTGCAGGGGTTGTGAAATCAACTAAACTTTCAGATGCAAGCAGTGCTGGAGCCACTTGATATGAATCAAGTGGGCTTTGTTCTGGTCAATGATGAAGCTTGTTGGGCTCGACCATCTGAATTATGTCCAAGCTCTGCTTCACTGCGGTGTGAAGGGAGGGAAGGTGGTGTTTATGCATAGGCAGCGAGCCATTGACAGTATGATATGTGATGGGCGCGGTAATCAAATTCACAAATCCTGATACATACAATTCATGAAAAGCATCAAATGTTGGGCAAGTGAATGGATACAGATGCAACGTGGGTGTGCTTATGTACAGATGATGAACACTATAAATTGCAGGAAAGTATTCTAACAATCAAATACATGATGTGGGCTAAATGACAAAAGGATGATTATTGATAAAGTATATATCAACTTTTTGCAGTTCATAAAAGAAATAAATAAGACATTTTCTGAGTTTAAAGGAACGAAACCAGGACACTGTTACAGAAGAGCAGATGGCCAATGTTTGCTTGAGATGGAAAATACTCGCGAGAATGCAGGAATCCAATTCTCAAGGTCGAAATTGAATATGCTCCAGACTGACGCTGTACATTTTGGGATCACTCTTATTCAAGAGAACAAACTCATAGTGACCAAACCCAGTAGTTTAAAAAATTCAGATATCTTGCCCACATCTGATGGTTTAGATGATCCGTTCTAAATCTCCATCCATAGTTATTAACCAATGCTGAACCAACTTTGAGTCCATCTCAAATTGATATACCGACACTTAGGTAGAGAGTAACTTCAACAGCTTCAAGCACGGATCACCCAGCAGCCATAGTTTAGACATTCATCCAGCACAACCAAACCATGAATATCAATCGACAAGTGAAAAGCAGAGCATTCAATAGACAAAAGAATATCACTTCCTAAAACAATGCCTTCATCAATCTTGGTTTTCTCAGAAACCCATTTTGCGAACCATCTATTATAAAATAATGTAAAATATTCAAGCCATCAACAGAAAATGTAAGCCCCAGATCACAAACCAAGCTTAGAAAGGAACCAGAAGAGATCATAGGTATCGCTCAGTCTCTTAAGAAGTAGTAGATTATGCTGAAAATATGTTGTATGTGACATTGCAAGTTAATTACCTATTCCTAAACATGTGGCGAGCTGGTAGGCAGAGGAAGTTGGAAGCTCATCAGCTACACACGATACCTTATGCAAAGTGCCTTCCCTAATGACAACTGACTGGCCTTGATAGCAGTTGATCAATGGATTTTAGTATAGGATTCTTGGTGAGTTACTAATATCATAACTGTCAACTAGCAGGATCATTATTATCATCACCATATTCTTCTCTTCGTTTCTTTCCAAGCAGTAACAGCATCTTGACTTTGAATTAATATTGGAACAAACGAATAGCAACAGGAGATAACAAAAAAGAAATAAAACAGACCACCTAAAGACGAGATGCAGGGGAACAATGAGTGCTATCCAAACGAAAACTTATGATGATCGGATATCAACAAAAATGCCTATAACGTAACTTATGATGATCGGATGTATCCAATATATATACACGATGTGTCCAAAGATATCCAAACGAAAGGGAAATCTAGCAAAAACGATATCATGCTATATTGAACTACATAATAAGCACAAAAGAGGTAAAAAAAAAAAGGTGAACTAGTGATGTTTAAAAAGAAAGAATGGACAGGATGCCAAATACACCCATAATGAAGACATCGGCAAAACTACTCAAGTAAAATAAAAAAAAATATAAAAAAATGCAACCATGAATGGAAGTGATCACAACGAACCCATACACCCACGCCATGTTACAGAAATTAAAGAGGGGAATAATAAAAAAAAGGAAGCAATAAAATGAGAAAAACAGAAAAGAAAGAGAGAGAAAAAAAAAAGAACAGAAAATGCAAACAGAAAGTCGTGAGAATAAAGCAGGAAAATCAAGTTTGGAACAGATATTTCATCGAAAAACTGAGGAAACTTGATAAACACAGAAAGAATTTATTGGAATAAACATTCCATTGATTGTAGCAAATGGAGGATTCGACCCTGCTGTATGCAGAACGATCCTGTCATTAGTGCTCTTATAAGAAAATGGAAAAAAAGAAATGAAGAAGAACAACGAAAATCAAGACGAAGGAACACTGAAAATAAAGGGGAAACGATGTTTTTTTTAAAAAAAAAGGTGGAAAAGAGAGAAAAATGGTTACTTACCTGTAATGGGTTATGAGATTGAACGATTGTTTTTTAGCCGTCGTTTCACAGAAATCAGGTAATCAAAGAAGAAGAGGTGATGTCTTTTGATTAATGCTTGCTAGACGATGGATTTTCAGTCGATCAAAGGGAAAAACACAGGGAAAAAGAGGAAACAGGGGAAAGAGGAGGAAGGAAAGGAGCGGGGAAAACTTCAAGGGAGAAGCGTCGAGGATTTAACATGAAGGGGTGAAGCGCGGATGGGTTGAGGAGAGACCCGCGTGATCTTTTTTAAAGGGGACGATTCGAGAGGGTGGTCGGTTAGAGATCGACGGGAGAGGTAGGAGAAGGCGGGTGGTTCCGCGATGGGTGGTTCGGAGGGGTGCGATGGGGAAGAGGGTTTCAGTGGATGGCTCGTGAAGGGAAGCCGAGAGGGGAAAAGAGAAAGAAAAGGGTTTGGAAGAGGGTTTTCCAGAGAGGTTTTGTGAAGGCTGAGAGAGAGCGACCCTATCAAAAGAAAAAAACCAAATTAGGGTTTTTATTTTCAAGCATGTCTTTCTACTTTATAAAATTTCCAAAACGAGGTTCTTTTTATAAGATTTTTTTCAAAAAAAAAGATAGACTTAAATAAAAGATTATTTTCAAAAGGTGGTTCTAAAAGCTTATTATTATATATATATTTTTTGTATTTTCTTTGTGTTTTTCTGATTTTTGTATTTTTGACAAAAAGACTTTAAAACTAGGGAAAATGAGAGATTAAAGACTATTTTTGGAATTATTTTTTTTTTAAATATTTACAAAAGAGGGGTTTTCTGAGAATTTTAACGTTGTTCTTTTGAAAATCCTTCAGAAAATGGGTTAGAAATGAAAGATTGGGTCTGGTTTCCAACAAATCTGAGAAATGAATGGAAATTTTATAAAAAAATTGACCTCATTATTTAAAAGATGGACCCAAGGGCAAAGAAGGAATTTTTGGATTTTTGGAAAATTTGGGGTGTTCACAGATGCCCCTCTTTGCTGCTAAGCCGGTTGCGAGCCGAGCTTAGCGGCAAAGAAGACACGCCAAATTTTCTTAAAAAAAAAAAAAAATGCCCCAGTCAAAAGGTCTGAACTGGGTGTGAAAGAATCGTTTTTTTAAAAGATTTATTGTTCAGGTTTTGTATCTTACTCTGAAAGGGTTTTTGGGAAGAGAACGAAATCCTCGAGAATGAAAATAATCTGGATAGAAGAAAATGAAGAAATCGTGATGGGATTCTTGGGATGAATATCCTAAAATGATAAAAGGAGAAATTTTGAAGAAGTCTCAAGGTTGAGACGAAGATAAGGATTTTTGAAAAGAACACAGGCTTAGCCCTTAACTTGGATGGGACATTTTTGAAAACTAACCTCGTGGGACGAGGTTCAAGTATAATTCTTTATTTGAATGGATATACAAAGTATGGATTCCTTGATGGGGAAAACCATGATGGGACTGGGAGAAATACCTTACTTAGAATGAGACAACTCTCTTTGAAAAATATAAAGAATGCTGGGTTGTATCAAAATAGATATTGAGCATTTATTTCATTTTTTTGATAACCAGAAAATTTTGCCAACAAGATGAAATTGCAATTGATTCAAAAATGCTTGAAAGTGTGCACGTATGTGTGAAAGATATTCCCTCTTTTACCTAGAGTATTCCCTCCAAAATGAGGTTAACTCCTTGGATTCTAGAGTTTAGATTCAAATTTTAAAGTTGTTGAGTTTCTTCAAGGAAGTTATCCATTTCCTTGACATGAATAGAGAAGAAATACTCTTAACTTCATAAAGGCCAGTAGTGAAAAAACATTGATGAAAGGATTTCGCATAAGAAAAGATGATTCATGACAATTTTGGCAGTTTGATATCCTGAGGCTTTTCCCATAATGATCTTTTGGCACTTTTTTTGGGACATTGAGCTTTCTTGGGTTTCTACATCATCCTTCATTTGGATGTTTCCTGACTTTTCTTTTTTTCTTCGGGGAAGGGTACGTCACAAACTCCGTCATCTTGGAGATGCTTCGATCCTTCTTTTTCTCGGGAATTATACTGGGTCATTCGTTAAAAATGACAGCAGCAATCAAATATCTTTTAGGGTTTGTCGGGAGGTTCATCACACTCGCCTTCATCTTGACGGTGATCTGAACTTTTCCTGGAAGGATCTGTCACAAACTCCGTCATCTTGGAGATGTTTCCAATCTTCTTTGGCCCCGGGGATCTACTCGCTTAATTCACCTTCATCTTGACGACAATTGAGAGATCCCTTTTGCGGATATTTGATTGAAGCTTTGAATGAATGAAATGAGGAGATATGGATTGAGTGGGTTCTTTTTAACGCTCAGGATATTTCCACTGCCTGATTGCCAGAAAGTCGACTTAAAACATGCGTCATAGCTATGATCAATATCGATTTGTTTCTAGCTTTTCAACATCATTGAATATTTCTTTTGATAATCATACCAAGGATCTTTCTTGCATCCTCTTGGTTGACCAACAGAGAGAAGATTTGAATTTTCACTCCTTTTCGCAAAAAGCTTCACCCTTTTGAAAAAGAATACTAGAGGTAATCTGAGGTGATTCTTTTTGTGCAGTAAAATATTGGAATCAAGACATATTTTAGCAGATTGGCAAAGTTTTCGAGAATCTTTGTGAAATAATCACTCAATATAGATTTTGATAGGACCTCGGGCTGAACATCTTTCATTTTGGCAATCTTGATCAGTAAAACTGGGTTTTACGAGACCAATCTTAAAGAATGAGGTTTAAGTAAAGAATCTTGTAAAAGAACTTGGTAAAGGAATTTTTGGTAAAAGGACTTTGGTAAAGGACCAGTGTTAAACTGGAATTTGAGAAGGATTTTGATAAGGGAAGATTTTGGTAAAAGACTTTGGTAAAGGATTTTGATAAAAGACCTTGGTAAAGGACCAGTGCTAAACTGGAATTTTGAAGGACCAATATACACATTGGAATTTTTGAAGGACTGATTGAGATTTTGAAGGACCAATTTATGAAAATTGGAATTTTGAAGGACCAATGTAAACATTGGAATTTTGGGAGGACCAATTTGTGAAAATTGGAATTTCGGAAGGACCAATGTAAACATTGGGATTTTGAAGGACCAATTGGGATTTTGAAGGACCAATTCATAGAATTGGGATTTGGAAGGACCAATGAAAAACATTGGAATTTAATGAAGGACCAATTTGGGATTTTGAAGGACCAATTCGTGGAACTGGAATTTGAAAGGACCAATGTAAACATTGGAATTTGATGAAGGACCAAATGAGATTTTGAAGGACTGATTCATGGAATTGGAATTTGGAAGGACCGATGAAAACATTGGAATTTGATGAAGGACCAATTGGAATTCGAAGGACCAGCGTGAAACTGGAATTTTGAAGGACCAATTTGTGAAAATTGGTATTTTGGAAGGACCAATGTAAACATTGGAAATTTGAAGGACCAATTTGGGATTTTGAAGGACCAATTCGTAGAATTGGAATTTGGAAGGACCAATGAAAAACATTGGAATTCGATGAAGGACTAATTGGAATTTGAAGGACTAATTCATAGAATTGGAATTTGGAAGGACCAATGTAAACATTGGTATTTGATGAAGGACCAATTCATAGAATTGGAATTTGGAAGGACCAATGTAAACATTGGTATTTGATGAAGGACCAATTGGAATTTGAAGGACCGGCGTAAAACTGGAATTTTGGAAGGACCAATTTGTGAAAATTGGAATTTTGGAAGGACCAATGTAAACATTGGAATTTTGAAGGACCAATAAAAACTGGGATCTTGAAGGACCAATTTATGAAATTGGAATTTGGAAGGATTTTTTATGAAGGACTAGTGCTAGACTGGATTTGGAAGGACTAATGTGAGAATTGGGTTTTACGAAGGATTTTGTAATGAAGGACCAGTGCTTAGACTGGATTTGGAAGGACCATTATAGAAGGTTGCACTGCTTCTATGAATGGTTTCAGGATTATCCCTTATCCTGAATGGGAATGAAGGGATTTTAAAGAGAATAAAACTCAATTTTGGATATTCAAGAAGATGGAATATATAAAAAGGGAGGACCCGAGCCGGACCCTAGATTTTCAAGGTAAAAGATAAAAGAGAAAATTGAGTTTTGAAAACTTAAATTTCTAAAGAACCAATTGTTTTTCAATGCGAGGATTGGATTCAAAAGGAAGTCGAAGTCGGAACTCGGAACTTCAAACGAAATTAATAGACAAAAAACCCGAGCTGGAACTCGGTTTTCTAAAGAAATGATTGATTTTCAATGCGAGGATTGGATTCAAAAGGAAGTCCGAGTCGGAACTCGAAACTTCGGACAAAAAATAATAGAAGAAAAACCCGAGTTGAAACTCGGTTTTCTAAAGAAATGATTGATTTTCCAATGCGAGGATTGGATTCAAAAGGAAGTCCGAGTCGGAACTCGAAACTTCGGACGAAAAATAATAGAAGAAAAACCCGAGTTGAAACTCGGTTTTCTAAAGAAATGATTGATTTTCCAATGCGAGGATTGGATTCAAAAGGAAGCCCGAGTAGGAACTCGGAACTTCGAACGAAAAATAATAGAAGAAAAACCCGAGTTGAAACTCGGTTTTCTAAAGAAATGATTGATTTTCCAATGCGAGGACTGGATTCAAAAGGAAGCCCGAGTCGGAACTCGGAACTTCAAACGAAAAATAATAGAAGAAAAACCCGAGTTGAAACTCGGTTTTCTAAAGAAATGATTGATTTTCCAATGCGAGGATTGGATTCAAAAGGAAGCCCGAGTCAGAACTCGGAACTTCGAACGAAAGAATAAAAGAAGACCTGAGTCGAAACCCGAATCTTTAAAAGGAAAAGATAAAAGATAAAAGAAAACAATTGGTTCAATCAGAACCAAAGGGAAGCCCGAGTCGAAACTCGAAACTTCAAATGAAAAGATGAAAGGAAGACTTGAGTCGGAACCCGAAAAGATAAAAAGAAAATTAAAAGATGATTCAGGTTTATCCCTTAATCTGAAAGGGAAAGAAGGAATAAAATTGACAAATTCAACAAAATTTGATAAAAGGTTGATAAAGAATTAAAAGAATTGATAACAAATGAAAAAGAATCAATAAAATTGGTAAAGAATCAGAAATAAAGATAAAGATTGACAAAGATCTAAAAGAATGGTGAAGCTTGATAGAAAATATAAAGATACTTGGAAGAAGATGAAAGACTTCAGGATTATCCCTGATTCTGAAGGAAGAAGGACCTCGCGGGACGAGGTTCAGGTTTACCCCTTAACCTGAGCGGGAAATTGAATAAAATTTATAAAAATGGGGAAAAATTTAAAGGAATTTATTTTGAACAAGAATTCTCACAGGTAGCATTGGTGCTCCTATGAGGGGTCTCAAGATTATCCCTTATCCTGAATGGGAAAAGAAGGAAAAAAAAAGGAATACCTCATGGGAAAGAGGCATCAGGTTTATCCCTTAACCTGAAAGGGTAATTTTTGAAAATAAGAATTCGACGAGAAAATTTTAACAAAATCAATGAAGGATCAATAAAATTGACAAAATTAATAAAAAATTGATAAGACTGATAAAATCGCCAAACAAATAATAAAAAGAAAGAGTTGATTGAGAAAAAAAGAATTTTGTTTGATCCTGCCTGCATGTGGGATCTTTTAAGAAGTAGGAGAAGAATACGAGGAAATCATCTTTGAAAAGATGATTAACTGCGAGAGCTAATCTTTGAAAGGGGATCGTTCATGAGAGATCATCATGAGGGTTTAATTTTTTTGAAGCAATGATTTGAAAATCAATTTTTAGAAAATATGACCAACGCGAGGGTTAATCTTTGAATGTAATGATTCGAAACCAATTTTTAGAAAATATGATCAACACGAGGGTTGATCTCTAAATGCAATGTTTCGAACCAATCTTTGAAGATAAAACCAACACAAGGGTTGACCTTTGAATGATTTGAAACCTATTTTGGAAGATAAGACCAACACAAGGGTTGATCTTTGGATATAAATGTTTCGGAATTAATCTTGGGAGATAAAACCAACACAAGGGTTGACATTTTAATGCGATGGTTCGAAAACTTATTTTTTTGAAAACACGATCAACTCGAGGGTTGATTTTTCAATGCAACGGTTCGAAAACCTATTTTTGTTAATATGATCAACACGAGGGTTGATTTTTCAATACAACGGTTCGAAAACCTATTTTTGTTAATATGATCAACACGAGGGTTGATTTTGACAAAGGTTGGACCAAAGAGTATTTGAACTCTTTGGTCATCATAATGAAGACTTTCAAAATTTCATGATTTTTGGAAAAAAAACCCTCATAGGTAATATCATTTCTCTCATGAATGATGTCAGGATTTTGCCCCGCATTATGAAAAAGAACATGAATTTAATGACAAGAGAATATTTTGAAGTGTAAATGTAATTTTTAACAAAAGATGCCCCAATATGACAAAGGTATGAAGGAAATTGACATTTCATTTATAAGTAACTACTGAAAACAAGAACTTGACTATTTACAAGCATGTGACCAAAAAGATCGCAAAAGACTAGGGCTGACTTGCCCCTACAAGACGACGGGAAAAAGCAAAAGGAAGAAAGCAAGAAAAGTTTTGATATCATCAATTCTTTGAGTGATCTGGGAAAGGCTTTGTTAGGACGGCGGGCTACTCTTCTTCTTCGTCCTCTATCAGAAGATTTTTATCAATGCAATCCTGGATGATGTTCTTTAGGACGAAGCAGTGCTCGGTGTCGTGCCCCACTGCCCGGTGGAACTTGCAGAACTTGTCCTTCCATTTTCCCAGGGAGACCAGAGGATCAGCAACTCTCGGGAGTTTAATCATATCTTTGCTCAGCATATACTCCAAAACTTGTTCGAGGGACTGTTCCAGAGTAGTGAATTGGCGGTCATATCCCCAACCTTCACGTTTTATCTTTTCCTTCTGCTTGGCGGGAACTGGCTTGTCATTCTGCTTGAAGGGTTCCTTTTGCTGACCCATCTGCTTGGTCTTGTTATCTTTGTTGCCACTGCCCCCAGAGTTAGCTGAAAATGTATAATTCACCTTCTTTTTGAGGTCTTGGCCGCCCTTGACGAGAGTGATGCCCTCATAATTCCCATTGTCCATCCCCATCTCGAGCCACTCAGCTCGTTCGATAAGCTCTATGAATGATTTAGAGGGGTAAGTGGAAATGAGGCTTCTAAGAGGCTGAAAAAAATTGTTCAGGATAACTTGGAGTGCGTGCTCCTTTGAAATGAGGGTTCTCATCTTGTTGCAGGTATCTCTCCACCTCCGAATGAAGTCTACAACTTTTTCCTTATCTCCTTGTTTCAGGTTATACAGGTGATTGAGGGTCGGAAGTGCCTCAGTGTTGAACATGAATCTTTCCACGAACAGATTAACAACTTTGTCAAAATTTTGCAGCTCGACGGGGTTAATGTGCTCCGCATACCATTTCGCGGCTACGAGCAAAGCACAAGAAGAGGGCTTGATTGTCTTCACTGAATCTAGCACATTCGGCGAAAAACATCGTGAGATGGGCTTTTGGATTGCCGGACCCATCGAACTTAATAAATTTTCGGGGGAGATCTTCCAAGCTGCTGTCCCCATCTAAACCACGGTAGAAGTCCTGTCTGGTATATACCCTCTTTCCCTTATCTCGGATCTGTAGGTCTTTGACCATCTTTGTCAATATTTGAACTGAGTCTTCCGCTGTGACTCCATCTTTAGGCTTGTTGATTGATTCAGGTTCCTCTGCCACCTTCTTGACTTGTCGCAGGTGTTTTGGAACAAATACAAACTGTTCTTCCTCGAAATCCTCCTCTCCTGACTCCGTACCTTCAGAGGTGGTGTCTTGTTGAACCTTCTTCTTGCTGATCCTGACATCCTTCTTCACTGGCTTCCTTTTGACCTTGGTTTTAGAGGATATTTTCTTTAAATTTGCCCCAGCTTGCTCGGACATCATTTTTGCCATCATCTTTTGAAAGATTTTATACATTGCTGGGTCGACATCATCCTCATCTGAATCATGTTTTCGGGACAACCTGGGATAGTTCATCTCTTCCACTTCGCTGTTATCGTGCTGCTGAGCTGCCCTTCTCCTTGCTCTCATTTGAACCATGATTGGAATGTTGGTATTTTCTCTGGAGAATAAATGAAGGTTTCAGATCAAAGAAATTTTGAAAGGAAAAGAGATAATGAAAGAGAATTTTTAAAGAGATCTCTCGATAAAAAGGATTTTATATGGAGAAGATGGAATATACGAGGAAGAGTATTTTTGAAGATGACAAGACCTTGAAATATTTTTTAAAAATTGCAGGCAGGATCAAAAGAATTTAAATAAATCAGAAGAAGAATAATACGCCTGGACTTTTGAAAGATAGGGGAAAGAATTTAAAAGAATGTCCAAGGTTTAAGAAATTTATGAGAGAATAAAGAAATAAGAAATATACCATCCTGGATTTTGAGAAAATAAAAGAATTTTTATGAAATAAATATCCAGGGTTTTGAAAGATAAGAATTTTCAAGATAATATCTACAAAAGAATCAATTTATACAAGCAATGATGCACAGAATAGCACTCCCTAGAAGCTGACTCTAAATGCAAATTTTGAAAAAGGCTCGTAGGACCTTAATCCTAACTCTAAGGATTTAGATCATCTGATTCCAATCAAGATACGCCGATATACCCAAGCCGAAGCTCGAATCACGTGGCATAAGAATTATTTCTCTGGTTCTAAGGTAATGGCTTCCCAACATTCTTGAGCACCTACCGATATACCTCGGACTATGGCCCTTAGGTACGTGGTAGGGGGGCGCGAACCCAAATAAGTGGTCCAGTTGTGAGGCTCTCTCCCGAACTATGGTTCAGTGAGACAGCCCAGCAACGTGAAGACCGGGACAATATAGGTAAGGAGGTTTTCAAAATATGTTCAACATGCAAGAAATCAGATGGCTCTAATGCAAGTCCTAAAGCGATAGATTAAAATGAAAAGAAGCATACACTTGCATACATTGTTTTTGCATTCAATCCTTAAAATCGAGGAGAGTTGTATTTAAGACCTAAGTCTAATGTGAGCATGAAATAATCTCCTCAATATAGTCCTACCAAACCATACCTAAATCCTATATGCAATGATGCCAGCTTAGGATAAAATCTAGGCTCCAAAGGTTTGCATGGAAATATAGCAGACATATATAGAATAAAGACTTAGATAATGTCAAAGCAAAAGAAAATGCATTAAATTCGACCGGACGAAGATGGGTCCCATCACAGTCGCCAAAACTGTGATCATCGCAAATTTTTTCCTCTCGTAATATTCTCTCTCTCCCTTCTCTTTTCCTTTCTAACCTCTATTTTCCTCCTTTTTGAAGGGAGAAAAATAAAAGAGAGAAAAGACGAGAGAAGAGAAAAAGAAAGAAGTGAGAAGAGGAACTATTTTGCGCGGTCTCACTTGACCTTAATTTTTGAAAAAGATTTTAAAAGATTACTCGCCTCCGTTTTTTAAAATGTGCGGGAAAATGGAGAGACGGGATTCACTCGTCGGTACGAGGTTCGACCGTTCCTGGCGCCTTTACCAGGGGTAATCGAACCAAGGATCAAATCTATGCCTTTTGCTTTGCCTAAATATAATCTAAGAATTTATTCTAACTCTAAATGCACAAAGAATCATGCTTGTGCAATGCAAGAATGTATGCTCATTTTGAAAGATGTTTTGAAAATTTCCCAAGTTTATGAGATGAACTTGATAAAGGAGTGAAGAAATGTTTGAATCTAACTTTAGAACTTGAGATAGATCAGAGAAGTTCCAAGTTTTCGAAGTAAATTAGAGTTTGGAAGAATAAATCTTTAATTTTGAGAAAGAATGATTTGAAGCTTTGAAAATGAAGTTTCAAAGTCGGAAAATGGATTTTGAATTTGAACTTGAATTTAGGAAAGGAAATGAATACTTGAGATGGATTTGAATTTAGATTTTGAAGTTTGAAATTTAGAATAGATCTGAGGGATCCAGATGATATTAAAAATAGAGATGAATTTAAGGAATGATCTGTAGATGGATTTGGATTTGAAAAGAAGTTGGACTTGGGAATGAAAATTGGATTCTGGATCTTGGAATGGATTCAGATCTTGAAGTCTGAGATCCAATGTAGAATCAGACTCTTGACCCTAAGATGGAATTTGGATCGGAAGTCTGAGATCCAAAAGTAGAATTAGACTCTGGACCCTAAGATGGATTTTGGATCTGAAGTCTGATATCCAAGGTGAAATTGGATTCTGGATCCTAAGGAGGAATTGGATCTAAAGTCTGATATCCTAAGGAGAAATTGGATTCTGGATCCTACGGAGGAATTGGATCTGAAGTCTGAGATCCAAGGTTGAATTGGATTCTGGATCCTAAGATGGATTTGGAGTTTAAATTCAGAAGATGAATCAAGAATCTCAAAGTTAAATTGAACTTTGATTTTGATTGGAGTATTTGAATATAAATGAATTTGGAATTTCAAAGTCAAATTGAACTTCGAAATCTGATTTTAATTTGAATATAAAATGAATTTGAAATCTCAAAGTTAAATTGAACTTTGAGATTTGAAAAATGAAATTGAATTTTAAAAATGATAAGAATTGAAGATAGATTGAGGAAGGTATTTACATCACTTGGAGTTTTTGAAAAAAAAAGAATTTTGAAAATATGATGCAATTCTATACTAAATGATGAATGAATTTAAATTTTTGAAATTGGATTTTGAAAAGCTATTCCATTCTTTAAATGAATTAAAACAAGATTGAAGATATAATACATTCTTGACTATGGTCATTGAATGTATTATATAATAATCTGTATTTAAATTCAGGTGAAGAATAAAATACATTTGGTGCTTTTATAGAATTTAAAATGAAATTAATTCTCAATATACCCTGACTATGGCCATTGGAAATTACCGCCTTTACAGGTTTACAATGATCACTAACTTAGAGACATTCATACAGAGGGACATTGTTAGTGTTGTACTAAATACTGTGAAATCACATAGAAACTGCCAACCGATTGACAATATGTAGGTAACAAAAGGGGTTGGATTGCACAACTACAGCAAGATGAGATGGGATGAATCAAATAAAATATATATGCAATGAAATGAAGACAGAAGTTGAAAAGAAATGTGAATCACTGTTGTAAATTGAGGATGGGATCAACAACTATATATGCAATGAAATATGGGTTGTTGGTAGTAACATCAGGGTGTAGTCGAGACACCCATGGCAGGTGGTATGGAGGGAAGGACGAAGTGGAAAGGGGAACAATGCATGGCTGGTGGCAGGATTGGAACTGCATACTGCCTTTTGTAGAAAATTCTGCAAACTGCTGTGGAGGCCCTACATGTTGTGAGGTGCCAATATGATAAAGGGAATCACCATGGGGATTTGAATGGGGCTGAGTGTATATGTACAGTGAGATGATGAAGGTGTAGTATAGGGGATGCATCATTTGCTGTAGAGACTGTGATAGCTCACAGAAATGATGGGTGTGGTAGTTGAAGTAGGCATCACAGCAGGTGTGCCACAGTGGAAACACTTATGCAAGGTTCATGATGAATATGCAACGGGATACCAAGGTGTTGCTGGAGATTTAAAAATTCAATACAGTGGCAGGTGGCTGTGCTGGAGCATATTTGATAAATAGAACATACGCTAGAACAAAAATGTTGAAACTGCTATTATGTACTTGATGAAAAAGAAATTAAGAAAGCGTTTAAAAAACAGAAAACAATCACCGTGAAGGGCAGCGATTAATGAGAGCAAGAGGCATTTTAGAATCACTACTTCATAATAAACAAAGACATGGTAAAAAATTCAAATGTAAGAAACAATTAATTGTAAAACAATAATTATGACACCCTACCTAACACCGCCATTGCTAATCATGCCCTATCTTTGTTAATGATATACTGATATATACTGACTGCTAGTGTATATTTGCTGCTAATCGTAACTTTCATCGATTGCCTTAACCCTAACCCACTGCTGCAGACATCATGCCATGTTGCCTTGATACTACCAAAACCAGCATTCTGTGTTAACACAAAATACACTGACAAAGGCTAACACCTACATTATAATACATACCCATAATCTAACACACTGCCAATATACCTATTCAACAATGTTTAATGTCCAGCTTTCAAATACACTGGATACATTACATCCTATTCATACTGAAGATACAATTTGATTGCTACTCGTATTTACAAAAAAAAGAACTGTCACACCATACCATCGATATATAAGTATTTTACACAAGCCGACTACCTCACACGACGCTAACACATCCTGCTGGAACAACTTCATTAATGCTAACACTTACTAACTATATATTGATTGTCATATTCTGCACTAGCATTTGATAACCAATGCTAACCCACTTGATGTTCTTCTATAGTAACCAAATTCCACCTCCAGGCTTGGAGATGACATGATAGAACTCATATGTAACAATGTCCAATGATAACTGGTTGTGAAGCGACTAGAATGTATGTAGTGGTGATGGGGGATAGGTGGCTACAACAGGGGATGATAGGGAAGTTAATGGCAGAGGATGATAACGTAATGTTGTACCGAACTAGCAGAAATGGGAATGACTAGTGTTGGTTAAAATGTGTATTTGCAGCAGAAACTGTAATGAAATATGTACATGGACTAATATGCCTTGGGGGCATCATATAGATGATTTAATCATTGTAAGTCCACCGAGTACTCTAATTACTAAGTAAATTTATCATCTAAACAATGGGATCAACTGATAACAAAAGAACTAATTAAATTTCATTATGAAATAACTAAGTACTTCAACTACGAAATAGCTAACAACCAGCTAATTACTTAACTATCTAGCTAACAACTTACTTAATTAATGGTTAACAGTTTACTTAATTAACAGCTAACAATATCTAATTAACTAATCAGTAAAAGTTACATTGAAACTCAATAGAAATCATAATGGAAATCAGTTTAATAATCAGTAAAAAGAAAATCCTGTTAAACTCAGAAATAACAACAAGCCTAGTTAATGAAACTTAGTCAGCGATGCTCAACAACAGCTAAAGAACCTACCTGATGAGCTGGTCCCTGCTTAATCTCAAATGACTGGTTGGAGGGGTTGTGAAATCAACTAAACTTTCAGATGCAAGCAGTGCTGGAGCCACTTGCTATGAATCAAGTGGGCTTTGTTCTGGTCAATGATGAAGCTTGCTGGGCTCGACCATCTGAATTCTGTCCAAGCTCTGCTTCATTGCGGTGTGAAGGGAGGGAAGGTGGTGTTTATGCATAGGCAGCAAGCCGTTGACAGTATGATATGTGATGGGCGCGGTAATCAAATTCACAAATCCTGATACATACAATTCATGAAAAGCATCAAATGTTGGGCGAGTGAATGGATACAGATGCAACGTGGGTGTGCTTATGTACAGATGATGAACAGTATAAATTGCAGGAAAGTATTCTAACAATCAAATACATGATGTGGGCTAAATGACAGGAGGAGGATTATTGATAAAGTATATATCAACTTTTTGCAGTTCATAAAAGAAATAAATAAGACATTTTCTGAGTTTAAAGGAACGAAACCAAGACACTGTTACAGAAGAGCAGATGGCCAATGTTTGCTTGAGATGGAAAATACTCGCGAGAATGCAGGAATCCAATTCTCAAGGTCGAAATTGAATATGCTCCAGACTGACGCTGTACATTTTGGGATCACTCTTATTCAAGAGAACGAACTCATAGTGACCAAATCCAGTAGTTTGAAAAATTCAGATATCTTGCCCACATCTGATGGTTTAGATGATCCGTTCTAAATCTCCATCCATAGTTATTAACCAATGCTGAACCAACTTGGAGTCCATCTCAAATTGATATATCGACACTTAGGTAGAGAGTAACTTCAACAGCTTCAAGCACGGATCACCCAGCAGCCATAGTTTAGACATTCATCCAGCACAACCAAACCATGAATATCAATCGACAAGTGAAAAGCAGAGCACTCAATAGACAGAAGAATATCACTTCCTAAAACAATGCCTTCATCAATCTTGGTTTTCTCAGAAACCCATTTCGCGAACCATCTATTATAAAATAATGTAAAATATTCAAGCCATCAACAGAAAATGTAAGCCCCAAATCACAAACCAAGCTTAGAAAGGAACCAGAAGAGATCATAGGTATCACTCAGTATCTTAAGAAGTAGTAGATTATGCTGAAAATATGTTGTATGTGACATTGCAAGTTAATTACCTATTCCCAAACATGTGGCGAGCTGGTAGGCAGAGGAAGTTGGAAGCTCATCAGCTACGCACGATACCTTCTGCAAAGTGCCTTCCCTAATGACAACTGACTGGCCTTGATAGCAGTGGATCAATGGATTTTAGTATAGGATTCTTGGTGAGTTACTAATATCATAACTGTCAACTAGCAGGATCATTATTATCATCACCATATTCTTCTCTTCGTTTCTTTCCAAGCAGTAACAGCATCTTGACTTTGAATTAATATTGGAACAAATGAATAGCAACAGGAGATAACAAAAAAGAAATAAAACAGACCACCTAAAGAAGAGATGCAGGGGAACAATGAATGCTATCCAAACAAAAACTTATGATGATCGGATATCAACAAAGATGCCTATAACGTAACTTATGATGATCGGATGTATCCGATATATATACACGATGTGTCCAAAGATATCCAAACGAAAGGGAAATCTAGCAAAAACGATATCATGCTATATTGAACTACATAATAAACACAGAAGAGGTAAAAAAAAAAGGTGAACTAATGATGTTTAAAAAGAAAGAATGGACAGGATACCAAATACACCCATAATGAAGACATCGGCTAAACTACTCAGCTAAAAAAAAAAAATGCAACCATGAATGGAAGTGATCACAACGAACCCATACACCCACGCCATGTTACAGAAATTAAAGAGGGGAATAATAAAAAAAAGGAAGAAATAAAATGAGAAAAACAGAAAAGAAAGAGAAAAAAAAAAAAGAACAGAAAGTCATGAGAATAAAGCAGGAAAATCAAGTTTGGAACAGATATTTCATCGAAAAACTGAGGAAACTTGATAAACACAGAAAGAATTTATTGGAATAAACATTCCATTTATTGTAGCAAATGGAGGATTCGACCCTGCTGTATGCAGGACGATCCTGTCATTAGTGCTCTTATAAGAAAATGGAAAAAAAGAAATGAAGAAGAACAACGGAAATCAAGACGAAGGAACACTGAAAATAAAGGGGAAACGATGTTTTTTAAAAAAAAAAGGTGGAAAAGAGAGAAAAATGGTTACTTACCTGTAATGGGTTATGAGATTGAACGATTGTTTTTTAGCCGTCGTTTAACAGAAATCAGGTAATCGAAGAAGAGGAGGTGATGTCTTTTGATCAATGCTTGCTAGACGATGGATTTTCAGTCGATCAAAGGGAAAAACACAGGGAAAAAGAGGAAACAGGGGAAAGAGGAGGAAGGAAAGGAGCGGGGAAAACTTCAAGGGAGAAGCGTCGAGGATTTAACATGGAGGGGTGAAGCGCGGATGGGTTGAGGAGAGACCCACATGATCTTTTTTAAAGGGGAAAAAGGGAAGATTCGAGAGGGTGGTCGGTTAGAGATCGACAGGAGAGGTAGGAGAAGGCGGGTGGTTCCGCGATGGGTGGTTCGGAGGGGTGCGATGGGGAAGAGGGTTTCAGTGGATGGCTCGTGAAGGGAAGCCGAGAGGGGAAAAGAGAAAGAAAAGGGTTTGGAAGAGGGTTTTTCCAGAGAGGTTTTGTGAAGGCTGAGAGAGAGGGACCCTATCAAAAGAAAAAAACCGAATTAGGGTTTTTATTTTCAAGCATGTCTTTCTACTTTATAAAATTTCCAAAACGAGGTTCTTTTTATAAGATTTTTTTCAAAAAAAAAGATAGACTTAAATAAAAGATGATTTTCAAAAGGTGGTTCTTAAAGCTTATTATTATATATATATTTTTTGTATTTTCTTTGTGTTTTTCTGATTTTTGTATTTTTGACAAAAAGACTTTAAAACTAGGGAAAATGAGAGATTAAAGACTATTTTTGGATTTTTTTTTTTTTAAATATTTACAAAAGAGGGGTTTTCTGAGAATTTTAACGTTGTTCTTTTGAAAATTCTTCAGAAAATGGGTTAGAAATGAAAGATTGGGTCTGGATTCCAACAAATCTGAGAAATGAATGGAAATTTTATCAAAAATTTGACCTGATTATTTAAAAGATGGACCCAGGGGCAAAGAAGGAATTTTTGGATTTTTGGAAAATTTGGGGTGTTCACAAGGGTCTTATTATAAAACATGATTATATAGCTTTATGAGTTTCATTTAACCAAAAATTGGTTATGTAGGGGGGATTACTGGAATTTATGGGGGCACTATCTCTAATTAGTGGTGAATTAAATTTAATCTTATGGAACACCTATAAATGAAGACCATGGTTATGGCAGCTCATATGATAGAGCATTTTGTGCTCAGTAAGAGGATTGTGGAGAGCCCCACGGTTAGAGATTGACTTAAATAGCTCAATTGAGAGAACATGTGTCACTACAAGAAAATATGTTATTAGCGACGAAAATTAGCGACAGAATTATTTCGTCGCTAGTTAGCGACGGTTTACCGAGCGAAACACATCCGTCGCTATAATCACTGAAATTTACGAAAATAGTGATGAACTATATCCCGTCGCAAAATCCGTCGCTAATTAGCGGTGGATTTTGCGACGGAATACTTGGTCGTAACGGACGCAGCGTTTGGCGACGGTGTTTGCGACAGACAATTTACCGTCGCGACGTAGCGACGGACTTGGCGACGGAATATATTCCATCGCCATTTACTTGTTTTTGATTTACGGCGGCTTAGCGACGGAATTTCTCCGTCGCTAATCTGTCGCTAAGTGTCGCATAACCCTATCCCAACCCTCTTTTCCTTTTCTTCTTTTGCTGCTGTCGCTCCCGCCAGCCGTTCGTCGTTCCTGGTTCGCCGTCCCCCGCCAGACGTTGTTTGTCGGTCGCTGCCGCCCGAAGACAGGTTCGCCAGCCGTCCCTGCCGTTCTTCGTTTCTGGCAGTGGGTTTAACCCCCTGCCTTTTCGGCAGGGGGGGTCGACCCCCAGCCGGAAAGGCAGGGGTTTTAACCCCCTGCCGTGCCGGAAACGCAGGGGTTTAACCCCCTGCCTTTCCGGCAGGGGGTCGACCCCCTGCCTTTATGGCAAACGCAGGGGGTTTAACCCCTGCGTTTCCGGCATGGGGGGTCGACCCCCTGCCTTTCCGGCAGGGGGTTAACCCCATGCCGGAACAGGCAGAGGGTTAACCCCTTGCGTTTTCGGCAGGGGGTCGACCCCCCCTGCCTTTCTGACAGGTCGACCCCGGCAGGGGGTTAACCCCATGCCAGAACAGGCAGGGGGTTAACCCCTTGCGTTTCCGACAGGGGGTCGACCCCCCATGCGGGAAAGGCAGGGGTTAAACCCCTGCGTTTCCGGCATGGGGTGTAATGCCCCAAAATCGTGGACTTGAAACCTTTTATGAAAAAGGTTGAAAGCTTTGAAATCAATCATTTATCAGAGTTTAAAACAGAAGTTCAGCGGAAGATCAGGTTCAAAAAACAAGTCCCTAGACCTTGGGTGCATTACAACCAAAAGCAGATTTCTCCTTACAAACCGATTTGCAATTCAAATATATATTTTATTGAATGAAAAGAAGAACCACATTTTTGGTAATACAATTTTAGAAATCCAGAGTTCTAATAAAAAGAGATGCTTTCAAAGAAACCTTATACCACAGCTATCAAAAGAGTCCCCAGGAGCGCAACGTCAGGAAAGGGCATTGCCTTGAATGCATCGTGTCATCGTGCCATCGCAAGCTGTATCAACCTATTCACCACCTGCCTAGAAAATGGGTCAGTCTCATAACAGACTAGTAGGGGTGCAAGGGACAAGAAAGAACAAAAGCTACAATAAGCAAGATAATCGCTAGATCAAGCAGGAAAAGCACAACCTGTTTACCACCTTGCCCCTCGATTTGCCTTTGCATTAGCATGTGCATGGGTTTGTCCCTTGTTAGCCTGCACTCTCTGAGTGCAGCTTCGAGTGCATAGTGTATATCGTTTCACTTGTCTTACAAGCCACAACACACACTTATGCACATAGTTATGCTTTTCCTGCTTGATCTAGCGATTGCAGCACCCCGAACGGAAGCAGGGGTTGACCCCCTGCCGGAAAGGCAGGGGTTAAACCCCCTGCCTTTCCGGCTGGGGGTCGACCCCCCCTGCCAGAAATGGCGAACGGCGGGGACGGCTGGCGAACCTGTCTTCGAACGACGGTGATTCACAAACGACGATCAACAAACGACGTCTGGCGGGGGACAACGAACCAGGAACGACGAACGACTGGCGGGAGCGACAGCAGCAAAAGAAGAAAAGGAAAAGAGGGCTGGGATAGGGTTATGCGACACTTAGCGACAGAGTAATTCCATCGTTAAGCCGCCGTAAATCAAAAACAAGTAAATGGCGATGGAATATATTTCGTCGTCAAGTCCGTCGCGACGTCGCGACGGTAAATTGTCTGTCGCAAACACCGTCGCCAAACGTTGCGTCCGTTACGACCAAATATTCCATCGCAAAATCCACCGCTAATTAACGACGGATTTTGCGACGGGATATAGTTCATCACTATTTTCGTAAATTTCAGTGATTATAGCGACGGATGTGTTTCGCTCGGTAAACCGTCGCTAACTAGCGACGAAATAATTCTGTCGCTAATTTTCGTCGCTAATAACCTCTTTTCTTGTAGTGACACATGTTCTCTCAATTGAGCTATTTAAGTCAATCTCTAACCGTGGGGCTCTCCACAATCCTCTTACTGAGCACAAAATGCTCTATCATATGAGCTGCCATAACCATGATCTTCATTTATAGGTGTTCCATAAGATTAAATTTAATTCACCACTAATTAGAGATAGTGCCCCCATAAATTCCAGTAATCCCCCCTACATAACCAATTTTTGGTTACATGAAACTCATAAAGCTATATAATCATGATTTATAATAAGACCCTATAGCAACACTTGATCCAAAACCAGGATCCAACATGATGGGTTTGGCCATGTCTATGGATGCAAACCAGTTGTAGTTCTTACCTAAGTATAGACATGAATCAGATCTCCACTATAACATCAGATCTTAGTGGTGTATGTTTGAATAAAGATCAGAATAATTTAGGGTTGAAGATCGGATAGGGTCAAATATATGATATGAGTCAGACATGTTTTCTCCATATATGGATCCTTTAAGTAAGATTCAAATGTACATTCATAATGGGATTCTGATATTTTCAATCAGTTTACTTTTGCATTCGGATCTCAAATTGATCCAATGCAAAATCTGACCAGATTATGTCTTGCATATAAATAACTTCTTTTTGTTCTATGTTTCGGGATCTAGTATCACCACATGTATTTTGGATTTGGATTCAACTTTACCTCATCATATCTGAATTTGAATTTGAATTTGAATCTACTGTTTAAATTTGGATTCAGATTCGGATCCTAAAAGATCTAAGCCCAGTTCTACCCGTTTGCACCAATGTCAGATTCAGCCTGATTCATATGGAATCCGTTCTTAGTCAATTCAATTCAAAGATGCCGATTTACCTATCATTTCAAACTCTGTTTTAGTATTCTTAATAGATTTTTAACATTTTAAATATTTTAATAACACGTGTCATCCAGTGGTGAAAAGTACGGATTCAATCCGATTCGATTTCATTAAGAGTTTTTTTCTTGAGAAACCGATTTTAACAACACTGGTTCGCACCCTATGAACAACGATCTGTGAACTGTGATAAAAAGAACCCTAAACCCCAGCATCGCGTTTCCCTACGAATCCCCGCCAAAATCTCTTTCTCTCTCTCTGTCTTTCTGTCGAAAGAAGAAGGAAGAGGAGGCTGTCCCCCCACCCAGGTACTCTCTCTCTTCTTTGTCTCTTCTTCTTCTTCCGTTCTCCATCTTCTTCTTCTCTTCGTTCTTCTTCTTCTCCTTCCTCTTCTTCTTTGAGTTTTACTTAATTATTTGGTTTTAAACTTTAGTTGTATATTCCTTGATTAATCGAATCTCGTAGTAATTATGTTTATGTATAAAAATTTGTTGTGTATTGTATTTTTATAAATTAAGCTTTCAAGAGAAGACGTCTTGTTCTAATTTTCATAAAAACCATGTATGCATGCCTCATGCCCATATTGTATCCACGTTCGTGGACATAACCTTAAATAGATAGTTTATTTGTTAGATACTTACAAAGATCAAGGTGCTACATTAATGTTGTTTTTACATATTATTCTCATATCTTTCAGTATTTATTTGAGTTTTTTTATTTCTCATTGTTATTTCTTTTATTTATTTGTGTTTTTAGATATATTTTTTTTTTAAGTTTTTAAAAATGTGTTTTTAAGGCTTGTGCTTTACTCCTCTCTTCATATTTTAGTGGAACCCTTCTCTACACCCCATCGCTTTTCACAACATGGTTTACATCATTGTTTCGGTGAAGATGGTGTCAATTGATCGATGTTTATATGGTTATTCTGTGGGAAAAGTAATTTTGTTGTGATCATCTTATATAGTGTTCTATGTTTGAATCATTGTTGGTATGGTTATTTGGGAGAGTGCTTATTCTCTTAGTCATTGTTTTAGGATCACTAGTCGAATGGAACGTGTTCAGCTTTCAGGTAGACTAATTTGAAGTTTTTGATGGATAGCGTAAAAGGTGCGCTTTTGCCTTGAGGCGCGTTAATAAAGCGCAAGTGCCTGTGGGGCAATAGGCTCTCGATTTTTGAAAGAAGAGAGAGGCCCAATTGTTTAGGGCTCTCTCGCCTCTGCCAAAAGGAAGAAGAAGAACCCTCTCGTGTTCTTTCAAGAAGAAGAGGAAGAAGGCCCTCTCTCTCTCTCTCTGCCGAAAGGAAGGAGGAGGAAGGAGGGTCCATTCGGTATGCACCCCTCTCTCTCCTTCGTCTCTTCTTCTTCTTCTTCTTCTTCTTCTTTTCTTCTCCTCCTCCTCCTTATTATTCCTATGCTGATCTTCTTCTCCTTCCTTCTGCAGATCTTCTTCTCCTCAGGTTAAAAAAACAAGGGAGGCCCGATTGTTTAGGTCTCGCTCTTTTCTTCTTCCGTTCTTCTCCTTCTTCCTCTGCCCAACTTCTTCTTCTTTTGTTTTTCTTCCCCTTCTTATTGTTCTTCTGATATTCTTTTTCTTCTTCCTTCCTACTTCCTTTTCTTCTTCTCCCCCTTCTTTCCTCCTCGTTTTTCTTCTTTCCTTCCTCTGTTCTTCTTGAACAATCGGGCCTGTTAATCAGAAAATTACTTTGTTCTTGTTAATTAATTAATTAATTATATATTGATTTAGTAATTCATTGATTTGTTGCTTATTTATTAGTTGCATGCTATTTGTATTATATAATTGTGTTTGCTAAGTATAACTATGTGTGGTGTATAGCATTATGTTGTCCTTTATACAAATATGTAGAGTGGTTCTTGCTAGTTATTGTGATTTTTGGTCTTGTTCCTTGGTTAAATAATCACATCTTCTTTGTTGGATCAGTTAAATTATTGCATTGTAGTCATTTCTTTGAATTAGTTTTATAATTTAGTTTAGATTGTCCACTTAATATCTAATTATATATTAATAGTACATAAATGATGCTTTATTTTGTTTTTTTATTTGGTCATATTTTTAATATTTTTTGTGAATCTTACACCACTAGCTTTTTATCCCTTTTGTCACAAGCCTCCAAAGTGGTTGAGAAACTTCTAATTCAGAGTTAAACTTGAACCAACTCTATTGACACCACTAGAACTCGCCATTATATCTGAAAAGTGAAAAGTGAAAAGTGAATAGAAAATATGTAAATAAAGTTAATAAACACTTCAAAAAAATAGTAACAAGAGCTCCACCCCTCTAACTGTGTGCCTGATAGAAAATAACAAAGGCAGGGGTTGAGGCAGGGGGGAGAGCCCCCTATCAGAAAACAGATCTGAGGCGGGCTCCACCCCCTGCCGAAAACCTACGACTGAGGTAGGGGGTGGAGCCCCCTACCAGAAAACAAATATGAGGCAGGGGGCAGCCCCCTGCCGAAAAACAGATTTGAGGCAAGGGAGCCCCCTGCCGGAAAATAAACTGAGACAGGGGCCTCCACCCCCTGTTGGAAAACACGAACGAGGTAGGGGGCTCCGCCCCCTGCCGGAAAATAGATCTGAGGCAAGGGGTGGAGCCCCCTACCGGAAAACAGATCTGACGCAGAGGGCAGCCCCCTGTCGAGAAACAAATATGAGGCACGGGAGCCCCCTGCTGAAAAATAAACTCAAGCAGGGGCCTCCATCCCCTGCCGGAAAACACGAACGAGGCAGGGGGATCCGCCCCCTACCGGACGAAGGGGAAGAAGAACGGAAGAGGGAAAAGTGCATACCTGAGAGAACCGGTGGCTGGGGTCGCCGATGGCTGGCTGCGGCTACGATCGTCGGGGTCTAGGTCGTCGGCGAGACTGAAGGGGACGAAGAGCGAGGGACGGCTGGGGGAGAGGGAAAGATCAGCGGGGAGGGGTCTGTCGTAAGCCCCTCCCCTTGCGTAGCCTCTTTAGGGTTCGGCCCCAACCCCGATAAACAATTTGGATCCGGATCGGGTCCGGATCGGACCCGACCTGAGTCCAAAATGAATTTTAAATATGGACAACAATAGGCTTGGTCAAAGTTGACCGAGTCTATAAAGTGGACGGACTCGGCCCCGATGCATTGACCGAGTCCAACACTTGTTGACCGAGTCTGCCCTGTGTCTGAAGCCGCACCCGTGTCGGGGCGTGTCGACACGGGTGCATCGACCTCCTAACCGAGTCCATGTGACATCGGTTATATCTAATTATGCCTACATTGAAACCACATCCAACCCAGTTACATCCCTAGATGTGTCTGACATCTATCCAGCTATATCTTGATCATGTGGCTTGATCAAATTGCAAATTCTGCAGTCCAATCTACAGAATTGGAAGTGTCAATGACTCTTAAGGAAATGAGAAGGTTTGTTTGTTACATACATAATGTTCATAATTTCGCAAGGTTGAGGTTCAATTGACTACACTGTACAAGTATTATAAATTGTGCTTTTGTTCTTTCAGAATTTTTTTTTCTTTTTTTGGATATTAAGTATTATTAGGAGTTTCCCATTATCAAAGAAGGCACCAAACAAGGGCCTAGCAAGTTTCATAGAGAGAGAAAGTGAAGGAGTGGGGGGAGATGGTTTACTAGATCTGAGGAATTTTCTTTATATTGTAACATCATATTTCATATATATAGGTTCTACATAAATATTTCCTCTTGAAAGGCTAAGCTTTTTGATATACTATAACCAAAAAGGGTACCAAAACATCCAATAATGCATAATATTACAATATTCAATAACCTAAAATCTTAGACTTTTTAATATATTCAATAACTGCAATATTCTACATTATGCATAGATGGACAAGCAGGAACAATTAGACACGATAACTAGCAAACTAATTTGGCTTTTAAAATTGTGATATGCATGAGCTGAAAAACTGACCTCCGTCTTGGTTTTGAGGGCTTGCTGCAAAACCTTGGAAAGGTGCTGTATAAGGATGGATGCCTTCTGGTAAGACTTAGCAATATCTAGTGAGTACAACTCCACAACAGAATCAGCAAGAAACTGGATATGTTTTATGTTTTCCGGTTCAACAAATTTGGAGTGTGCCAAAAATGTTCTGTACATGTTCGTTAGGAAGGAATCATAGCAATCTGAATTTAACTGCAGAACCATGCTTCGGATGAGTAAGAATGCTGCCAAAGAGACTCTCCCTCCTCCAGTTGCCCATAGGTGGATGGCAATCTGCAATCACCTCACATATGAGATAATAAAAATCCATTAAGTGATAAGTTATTAGACATTCATCACAAGAATGCCCTTGCAATAGCCGAGTGTAACAGCAACGGTTCAAATCAATCTCATGTATAATGATAATAAGTTAACTATAGGGGTTCCAATCTATGTGACCTCCGGGCAGATTAAGTACACCTCTTCCCTTGTGATGGACAAGCACTTTTGAGACAAACAAGGAAAAAACCTTTCTCAAAATATGAATTATTATGAAATAATAGATGCAAACACTTAAAAAGGGTTTTCCATCTGCAATAAATGAATTTTGTGAAATAACCACATTTGCTCATTAAAAAATTTAGCACTGAAACCCCTTGTTCCCTACGTCTTTCCTCATAAAGAAAACTTTTCTCCCAAAGAAATACCAAATATATCCTTTCTGCTGTACCAGCAGGATCATGCAATATAGATCCTGGAAACTTCATTGCATTTAAAAAAAGTCTCACGATTTTGCCGTAGAAATGGCCTAATGTAATGAACAAAGCATAAAACTAAAAAACAAACATGTTTTTTGGAAAAACACAGACATGACAACGTCAGCACACAAATACAAGCATGCACATGGATAGCATGGGGCACATCCGTGCATGTTTACGCATACATATGCATATCTTTTGCTTCTCAATAGATTCTAGCTTGTTCAACAACAGTTACCTTGCTAAGCCTTTATAGCAAAACCGGAAATGCAACTAAAAATATAACTGAATCTCTGAGCCGAGAAAGGACGAAGACAATTATCTGTGTATCTGTAGCCTGAGTCAGAAGATACAATGTACTTTTGATGTAAGACTTAACCAGTGGTTTCACTCAGGCCCATTTTGAAGTATTTTGCAAGCTCAGTACAGTGTCCTTGTAACCAGAGCTTGACATTCCCAATAATCTTCGGAATATATTGTCTGCTTCATGAAGCACAATTAACAAAACCTTGCAGAAAGCTGCTCTTGTCTGAATCTTGTATAATAGAGCATCAGAGTTATCACTTCCATAATGGCATGCAACCTAGAATCCATTTAACAGATTAGGAAGCACAGAGATGTTTTGTTGATTCATGATCTGTTGGCACCATGAATCAATGGAGAAACTTGTGAGGATTTTATGTTCACATAAACTTGAATTTTCCCCGGTTTTGTTGCTGTTGCTCTCATTTGGTTCACCTTCATCATCTGAAAGCTGTCATGTGAAGGCTAACAAAGTAAGCAACACATAAAAGTTGAGAATAAGTGAACATAGGAAAGAAAGAATCAAGAAATAGCCCAAATAATGGCATCAAACAGAATAAACAATATTTTAGAAATTTTTATATCACAGTAGTATAAAATATAAATCAATGATCAATAAGCAATAAAATAGGTAGACATGCATTATATAAATATAAAAAATATATATTATCATAGTCACAAATATCGGTCTCGGACATATCTTAGCAAGGCAATTTCTCTAGGTTTGGTTGATAAATATAAACTTGGTGCTTAAAAAATTTTTAAAAACAGTAGCAATAAGTGAGAAAAGCAACACATAATACAAAAAATAAGTAAAAAAACAAAAGAAAGAAGAAAAACATAGTTAAGATATAATAAAAAGTAAAAGGCACCTTATAATATCATGATATTATCACGATAATATCATGACATATATAAATTTATGATATTTTTAAAATATTGTGATATTTTGCCTTTAATATCGTTTTATGAATTTACAGCTATATTCTCGCTTCTTATGTTAAATCACATATGAGACTTATGTATCATATGTGTATTACATTTAGTGTGGTACCCCCTCTTTGTATTTATGTGTACATTTCGTTTTTTCAGGGATACTTATGGATTTTAGCATTAGTTAGTGGTAAGCTTAGTTGTCTAAGGTGGTGCCTAGGCATAAGCCTAGGTCGGTATTTTTTTTCCGTTGACTGTTATCATGTATAAAAGGGGGAAAAGGGTCATTTTTCCCGTTTTTTTGCTCCACTCTCTCTCGCTCCGTTCTCTCTCCTTTCTCTCGCTAGGGCAGAGCCGAAGAAGGTCAACCTTCTCCTCCCTCTACAGGTACCGCTACCTCTCTCTCTCTCTCTCTCTCTCTCTCTCTCTCTCTCTCTCTTAAAAGTTGTACTCTCCATATGAACCTTACAAACAAAGGTAAGTGAAGAAAAAGAATTAAAGTATTCTAATAATGTGTTCAGTGTTTCAAGCTGTTGGTGCCACGGTTTTCTTCATCATATTTTGGGACATTATTTGGTAGCATTTTGTTTAACATTTCACATTTTTTTTAACATTTTTAAACTGTCCTTTTGAGTTCACACTTCACAGTTTAGGCTGGCTCCGTGGTGTGATTCCAATGATGTGAGTGTGATATATTTGATCAGAATATAAATCTAGAAAGATCAAATGCTCAGTGATGGCTTGCCTATAAAAAAAAAGAGTGATGAAGCAAACTGTTGGGTGTCATATTTGTACTAAATAGACATTATCGGTTTATTAGGATCACTTTATACCAAGGTTGCCAGACTAGGAAACGGAAGCGGGAAACGATACAGAAAGCGGAAGCGAGAAGCAATGAATTTTAAAATATATAGGAAGCGGGAAGCGAAGAATAAATAAAAGAAATATATGAATTGAATGAAAATCAAAATGAAACACAAATAAAAACTAAAATAAAAGTGACGAATATTAAATTTCATGTTTTTTTAGTGTAAGAATTAAATGTATAACAAAATCTAAAAATGATGACTACCAATTTAGAGAAAGCACATGGAAGTGAGTGAGAAAAGTGAGAGAAAACACATAAAAAATAAGAAAAGTTGAGTAAGAGAACATATAAGAAGAATAGATGAGGCGTGTGGAAAGCATAGGAGAAGCATGGGGGAATCGAGGTTCTCATCAAGTTTCGGAAGCGAGGAGTATCACGCTTCTAAAGCGAGTTTCCAGGAAGCGAGCTTCCCACCTATCTAAGAAGCTTCCGGTAGCTCTGCTTTATACACCAGTGTAAAGAGTATCTCCATGAAATTGGGATCAATGCTGCCATGAATAATATTTTCATCTATGTTGTGGGAGTTATGTTTTTCTCTTTTTTTGCCTCTTATAAACCAAACATTTTCGCTTGTTGGCTTTTGTAAATTTCCTTTTGACTTTTTCTCTAAATTACTGATTCTATGAAAGAAAACCAATCATTTTTTGAAAATCCCCTACAAATTCCCGTGCGGACAAGTTAGAAATTCTTCTAAAAAGATTTACTGTGATCCGAACAAATCTCAGCCACACTCCAATTTTTGTTACTGGTTATTTCCAATGTTGCATGTGTGGGAACATATATACATTTGTTAGGGTATAAGTGCACAGATAAACATTTGTTTGGGTATAAGTTCACAGATCTCATCTTGGGCAGTCAATGGGCCGGATCCACGTCTGGTATCTGACTGAGCCCAAACCCAAACATCAGGATAGGCATAAAATAATGACCAGAACCCAACTCAAATTAGGTTTAACTATATTTTTCGGGGGACATTTTAAAAAAAACACCTAAATTTTGGTTGATTATAAAAAACACATCTAAGTTTTCAATATTGTTAAAAACACACCTAAACTTTTTTATAGTTAATAAAAAACCTAGGGTTTGCTCCTGTTAAAGTTGTCATTAAATGTGTGCTGCAATTACAAAAAAAAACTTAAGGGTTTTTTTATTATGAATTCATATTTTGCTGATATGTTATTTGTTGCTTACTCCTTTTTATTTAGCAAATTTAGATGTTGCCTTTTTTTAGATTCTTATCATTTTTTAGAACAATGGAAGGGGGCTTCATCTGCAAGTGCTAGTGGGTCCACATTTTCAAATTTGGAACATATTCAGAACTTTAAGAGAAAATCAGGTGATCCAGCATGGGAGTGGGCCTATATTAAGGATAAACAAGATCTGAATTCTGTGACATTGTAATATCAAAAAAAAAAAAAAAAATTGGTTTGGGCCGGATCCGGACCCGACCCGGGCCACCGCCCCTCGCTGTCATTAAAAGACAGCGAGGCAGGTGGGAGGAGGGTTACGAAACCCCCCTCACTGCCACTTGCTCTCTGTCTCTCCGTTTCCCTCTCTCGCTCGTCCATGGTCACCGACGCTGGCGACCCCCGACAGCCGCCGCCACCGACATCGGCGACACCCCTTCCTTCCGGCGAGCTCCTCTTCGGCGAGCTTCCTCCGAAAACCCCCTGGTACGCCATCACTTCCTCTTTCTCCCTCTTTTCCCTCTTCGTCTCTTCTCTCTCTCTCCCTCACTTCTCTATGTGCCCACGGGAGGGGTCAAACCCCCTCCCTGTGCCCCCTTTTTTGCAGGGGAGGGGCCCGACACCCCTCCCTGCTCTCCGTTATGGTAGGGGAGAGGGCTGAGCCCTCCTCCTTGCTTCTGTTACGGTAGGGGAGGGGCCGAGCCCCTCCTCCCTGTTCTTGGCTATGGCAGGGGAGGGGCCGAGCCCCACCTCCCTGTCCCTTTTAGTTGCGCCAGCAGGGGCCATTGGCCCCTGCCTCTCTTTTTGCTAGCCAGCAGGGGCTTATGGCCCCTGCTTTTCTGTTTGCCAGCAGGGGCCATCGGCCCCCGCCTTTCTTTTGTTGCCAGCTGGGGCCGATGGGCCCCTGTCTTTCTTTTTTGCCAGCAGGGGCCATCGGCCCCTGCCTTTCTTCTTTTTGCAAGCAGGGGCCATCGGCCCCTGCCTTTCTTTTTTGCCAGCAGGGGCCGAAGGCCCCCTGCCCTTTGTGCGCGAGCCTATACACTTGGCCGACAGGCCCGGGAAATCTTTGGAAGCTACATCGTGATGGGGACAGATCATTACAATTGTTGGTCTCCAACGAGGAATTCCTAGTAGCATGAGTCATCTGCTCGCATGGGCTACATCCCTCTTTTGGCAGCTAGAGTCTTTTGATCCTGCCCCATCTTCTTTTCGAGTCAATTGGGACGGTTGGCCCCAACCTTATGTATCGACAAAGTCGAGTCTTTGCCTTGCTTTTGCTTTTGTCAGAGTTTGCTTGTTAATATCGCATATTTGCAGCTACGACGGATCCCACTCGCGCTTCGCAACCCGAGCCGTCAATCGTGTACGTCCGCAGACGTCAGCAAGCTCGTAACCCTCCAAGTTAGGGGAAAAATTGCACATAAGACTTGGATAATTGAATTAAGTTCAATTGAACTAAAAGCGACCATTTAATGAATATATATATATACAAATATATATATTTATACGAGTATCCACTTCACTCAAGGATGCGGTTTCGCAATCCTTGCCCTTTACCTCGCCGTCGCGCTCTGCGCCTAGGCTCTTGCTTTTGCATTTGTGTTGGTATTGCCTTGCTATTGCAGATGACGTGCAGGTTCTTGCTCTTTGCGGATGCCTTAAGGGCATCCTCGTGGAGGATGCAAGAAGCATTTACCACTCTCCCTCTTGCGACAAGAGTTTAGTCGGGAGCGAGCGAACTTCTTAGCGGGTGTTCTATTGAGAAACCCGTATCCCGTCTATCGAGGCCGGTATCGAGTCATGCGAGACATGTAGATACCCCGATAGCGGATGTGATTCGAGATAATCACATGCATCATGTTGGCACAAGGTACTGTAGTTTCAAAAGATAGAGTAAAGTTGATAAACTTTACATCTTTGTGAAACACTCCTGTTGAGGCTTCTATTGAGGAGCTATACCCTCTTTATCCTAGAGTACTTGTAGTCGTGCACGACACGTCTAGTACTGCGATGATCGGATGAGACGGTCGTGCGACCTCGAACAACGCAAAATGCAAACTGTTGTAATCACATAAATGGCCTCACATTTGCCTTCACAGGCAAGATGCTCGAGTGGTTTAAAGACCACAGCATAGAATGGGTCGTTAGTTAAGCAACCCCTAACGCACCCGTTCGCTTCTGGTTGTCTGTCAAGGGAGAGGACAGATCGGTACAAAAACTCCAATGGACAGGTTGTTAACAACCACCCCACGGGCAATGATCCGGCCTCCCCAGTCATTGGAGTTAGGGGAAAGGGGCTACAATAGTTGGCTCAACACTTCTGCAGAAGTTGGATGCATCCGTGGCACTGCTTTTCAGCCTCTGGGGAATCCTCTCTCGGCTAAAGCCGTCCCCTTTGGAGCGGACTCAACTAGCTATTCGGGTTATTGAAAATACATAGAATGATAGACGCCCGAACTAGTCTCAGTTGTTCTATGTTTTGCCTGCGCGTACCCGCAGGCCAGTAATATCGAAACATAAAGTCTGTTCACATTGGTTGCTGAGCCGTGAGACTCGCCTGCACTACCGACTCGCTTGCACCACCGACTCACTTGCACTACTGATTCCTTGCACTACTGATTCGTTGCACTACTGATTCGTTGCACTACTGATTCGCTGCACTACTGATTCGTTGCACTACTGATTCACTTGCACTACTTATTCACTTGCATTACTTATTCGCTTGCACTACTTACGCGTTTGCACTAGTTATCTGCATGCATTGCTTACCTGTTTAATTGCATATTTGCTTTAAACTGCGTAATCTACTGAATTAAATTGCATAATTCAGTTCCTTGTAGTCTCTCATGTGCACCTACTAGTTTTTCGCGAAACTAACCCATTCTATGGGTACAGGTGATGATTAGGTACACCACAGGCGATGGCGCGATGGAAAGATGGCTCCAAGATGTTCTTCTTCCTGCTCTTAGCTCGCGTCCTATTGTTTGGGGTTTTGTTACGGATTTTCCTTGGAATATCCGAATTTTGTACTATTTGGAGAACTTCTTAAATGAAAGTGGCTTTTCCAAGTGTTTGCAAGTAGCATGTGTTGTGCATTTTGGTTCTTTTAGCTAACGCGCTCAAAGTTGTCAGCTTGCCTTTTTGAAATTAATAAAAGTATAGTCTTCCGCTGATTTCGTAAACCATCTCTGAGATGAAGAGATTCATTTTTAGTCTCTTGTCTGTTTTTTTTTTAAAGGTTTGCAAGCTTGAAATTTTGGGGTGTTACAACTTGGTATCAGAGCTAAGGGAAGCAAGGATTCTTGACCATTGAGCATCCGCATCGCGTTGTGAGTATACTTTTCCTCTTGCTTAGTAGGTGCACAAGGCATTGTTAAGTTAAGTGGCTTGACATGTTTTGTGTATGTACCAGCATTGCTGGGGTTACATAAACTACTCATGTTAAACATGAATAGTACTTATGTTTTTGCTTGTTTTGAGCTTCCTAAAATTTCTAATTATGGGTATTCCTTGTTTACTCCAAGGATGGCAAGGAACTCGAACGAAGGGTCTGCTGACGAATGGTCAGATCAGCGGGGATTCGTGATGGATTCCCTAGGTTCCCTGGCAGCGGCTATGCGAGACCAAATTCGTTCCCAAAGGGAACCATCGCCCGTTCCTGAGCCGATCCCGCATACCGCAGTGACGTATGAGAAATTTTTGAAGCTTGATCCCCAGACCTTCGACGGCAAGCCCGACCCAGACATGGCCGATAGCTGGGTGAAGGAGGTGGAACAAGTGTTCGAGGTCTTGTCAGTGCCCGATGACAAGAAGACGCTATTCGGGACCTTCAGGCTGAAGGGGAATGCCCGCAGTTGGTGGGACATGACGCGGGGTGTGCAGTTTTTGGGGATTTCGCCCATTCCTTGGGAAGCTTTCAGAAAGGCTTTCTTGGAGAACTACTTCCCGCCTCACGCAAGGGAGAAGAAGAAGGTGGAGTTCTTGGAGCTCTGCCAGGGCAATTCGAGTTTGACGGATTACATCGCCAAATTCCAGAGTTTGAAACCCTACTGCCCTAACCTGTTCGCGGATGATCGCGAGCGAGCAGGAAAGTTTGTTCGGGGGCTGAAGGAGGGACTCATGCATCGGGTCCTAACGAGCATGCCCTCGACCTTCTCTGCGGCAGTTGCTACCGCCACCGTTCTGAGTGAAGCATGGGAGCGCACTAAGAGTGCTCAGGGCAGGAGGCCACCCGCTACGGGTGGTGAGCCGAAGACACCTTCCGGCGACCCAGGCAAATGACCGCTCCTTCCTGTAAAGAGCGAAGGAGGAAGGAAATGATATCCTCCTTCGAAGCATCAGCGGCCACAGGGCAACCCTCCAGCCAGGCAACAGGCTGGCAGCGTATGCCCCAGATGCCAGCGATCTCACTTTGGGCAGGCGTGCCCGCTCGACACAGGCGGATGCCTGTATTGTGGCAAGATGGGCCACTACGTCCGTGATTGCCGCAAAAAGGCGGCTGATGATTCCAGGCAGACCAGCGGAGCACCTTTGCTCCCTCGGCCACCACTGCCGCAACAGCAGTATCAGTCGCCACCATCACAGACGAGCGGTCAAAGGAGGGCGCCGGGACGCGTCTACTCAACCAAGGCTGAGCAGTTGACCAAGGGCGACCTAGTGCAAGGTACCCTTTTTGTCGCTAACCAAGCAGCTTTTGTGCTTTTTGATTGTGGTGCCACACACTCTTTTATTTCGGTAAATTTTGCCGAGTGTTTGCACATACCTGTAAAACCCTTGCATAATACACTTCAAGTGTATAACCCGATTGGGAAAAATACCATTTGTGCGGCCTACATACCAGAGTTGGACGTAGTCTTAGCAGATCGGCATTTACCGGCTTGTGCTATCCTGCTAGTGATGACAGAATTTGACGTCATCCTAGGCATGGATTGGCTGCACAAGTATCATGCCAAGATTTTTTGCCGAGATAGCAGGATTGTTTTATCTCCACCAGGAATGCCCAAGATGGAATTCAAGATCGTGAAACCCGTTCGGGCGAGCAAGTTGATTTCGTCGTTGAAGGCGCAGAGCTACCTGAGGAAGGGATGCACTGCCATTTTGGTCAGTGTCATCCAGTCCGGGCCAACGCGAGTCCCGATGGGAGACTTGGAGATTGTTCGAGATTTTTCAGACGTCTTCCCGGAGGAACTGCCAGGCCTTCCTCCACCTCGCGAGGTGCAGTTCAGCATCGAGTTGCTGCCGGGTACTGCGCCAATTTCTAAGGCTCCATATCGGATGGCGCCAGCCGAGCTCGCAGAACTCAAGAAGCAGTTGTAGGAGTTGATGGATCAGGGATTCATTCGCCCCAGTGTCTCGCCCTGGGGAGCTTTCGTCTTGTTCGTGAAAAAGAAGGACGGATCATTGCGGTTGTGCGTCGATTATAGGATTCTTAACCAGGCGACAATAAAGAATAAGTACCCGTTGCCACGCATCGAGGATCTGTTTGATCAGTTGCAGAGGGCCAGGATCTTCTCAAAGATCGACCTTAGATCTGGGTACCATCAACTCAGAATTAAGGGAGATGATATCTCCAAGACGGCCTTCCGGACCAGGTATGGGCATTACGAATTTACGGTCATGCCCTTTGGACTCACTAACGCTCCTGCAGCATTCATGGATCTCATGAATAGGGTGTTCAAACCCTTTTTGGACACCTTCGTGATCATGTTCATCGACGACATCTTGGTGTATTCAGATAGCTGGGAGCAACATCGTGAGCACTTGAGAGTTATTCTCGAAACCTTGCGAAAGGAGCGGTTGTTCGCTAAGTATTCTAAGTGCGAGTTTGGCTCGAGGAGATCATGTTTTTGGGACATGTCATCTCCAAGGAAGGTGTGTCCGTGGATCCAGCGAAAGTCGAGGCTGTACTCAGTTGGCAGCAACCGAGGAATGTTTGTGACATTCAGAGTTTTCTTGGATTAGCTGGGTATTACCGAAGATTTATCCAGGACTTTTCTAAGATCTCTCTACCCTTGACGCAGCTCCTGAAGAAAGAAGCTAAGTTCGTGTGGGACGACATGTGTGAGAGCAGTTTTCAGATGTTGAAGGAACGTCTTACGACTGCTCCTATTTTGGCCTTATCTTCGGGTCAAGACGGCTTCGTGATTTACACAGACGCTTCCAAGACAGGTTTGGGTTGCGTCTTAATGCAGAACGATAGAGTGATCGCCTATGCATCGCGCCAACTTAAAATACATGATAAGAATTACCCGACTCATGACTTGGAGTTAGCAGTGGTGGTCTTCACATTGAAGATATGGCGGCACTATTTGTATGGGGAGCGGTTCGAGGCTTTTACAGATCATAAGAGCCTAAAATATTTGTTCTCGCAGAAGGAGCTGAATATGAGGCAGCGACGTTGGCTGGAATTCCTCAAGGATTACGACTTTACCTTGTCCTACCACCCAGGAAAAGCGAACGTTGTGGCCGACGCTCTGAGCCGCAAGTCTCCCAGCGTTTCCGTACACTTGTTATTTGCGGGGTGGAAGCTGATCGAGGATCTGATATCGTGGAAACCGTTTGCGGTCACTCCAGTTTCGATCAGTCTTTCCAGCATGGTAGCTCAGCCTGAGCTATTGTCAAAGATCTTTGTCAGTCAGAAGATCGATGCGCAGTACGAAAAGCTGAAGGCTCTAGCGCAGCGGGCCGATACCCCCTTCTGACTGAGTGACGAAGGAGGTGTATGGCGTAAGGATCGTCTCTGGGTGCCAGAAGATCCTTTTTTGAGAGATGAGATTCTCGTTGAGGCCCACAAGTCCAAGTACACGATCCACCCAGGCGGCACAAAGATGTTCAAAGATTTGCAGCGCAGATATTGGTGGAATGGAATGAAGCGGGACGTAGCCGAGTACGTTTCGAAGTGCTTGACTTGCCAACAGGTTAAGATCGAGCACCAACGACCAGGCGGAGTGATGCAGCAAATGGAGATTCCACAATGGAAGTGGGAGGACATCACAATGGACTTCATCGTCGATTTGCCGAGGACGCGGAGGAAACACGATGCGATTTGGGTGATCGTGGATCGACTCACTAAATCGGCGCATTTCCTCCCTATATGGCTCAGTCAGTCACTGGACAGCTTGGCAGACCTCTATGTCAGGGAGATTGTGAGATTGCACGGTATTCCTGTGTCAATCATCTCCGATCGTGACCCGAGGTTCACCTCCAGGTTTTGGGGGCAGCTGCAGTTGGCCTTGGGCACAAAGCTAAAATTCAGCACCGCCTTCCACCCTCAGACTGATGGACAATCTGAACGCACGATTCAGACATTGGAGGATATGCTGCGAGCGTGCATGTTAGACTGGAGGGGAGAATGAGACTCTCATACTGGGTTGGCAAAATTCACGTACAATAATAGTTACCATGCCAGTATCGGTATGGCCCCTTACGAAGCCTTGTACGGGAAGCCTTGTCGATCACCCGTTTACTGGGATGAGGTTGGTGAACGAATGCTAGATTCACCTATAGTGCTACAGCACTATACTCAGCAAGTGCAGATGATCAGGGAACGTCTGCGTACCGCGCAAAGTCGACAGAAGTGTTACGCCGATCGTCGACGTAGAGAGCTCGTGTTCTCAACAGGAGATATGGTTTTTGTTAAGGTATCTCCTACCAAGAGCGTCTTCCGGTTCGGGAAAAGGGGAAAGCTGAGTCCGCGATTCGTCGAACCTTTTGAGATCCTGGAACGGATCGATGAAGCAGCTTACCGCGTTGCGCTGCCTCCTCAGTACGCTCAGATTCACAACGTCTTTCACATATCCATGTTAAGAAGATATGTTCACGACCCATCGCACATCATTCATTATGATGATGTGGATATCCAAAAGGACTTGACGTTCGAGGAAAGACCAGTGGCAATCGTTGATCGTCGAGACCAAGTGCTCAGGTCGAAGATGATTTCTCTTGTAAAAGTACGTTGGCAACACCATGGAATTAGTGAATGTACATGGGAGCTTGAGTCAGATATCAGGGATAAATACCCTGACTTGTATTTTGACCAATTTATGCTATAGAAATTTCACGAACGAAATTATTTTAAGGAGGGTAGGATGTAATATAAAAAAAAAAAAAATTGGTTTGGGCCGGATCCGGATCCGACCCGGACCTGACTCGAGCCACCGTCCCTCGCTGTCATTAAAAGACAGTGAGGCAGGCGGGAGGAGGGTTACGAAACCCCCCTCACCGCAACTTGCTCTCTGTCTCTCCGTTTCCCTCTCTCGCTCGTCCACGGTCACCGACGCCGGCGACCCCCGACAGCCGCCGCCACCGACATCGGCGACCCCCCTTCCTTCCGGCGAGCTCCTCTTTGGCGAGCTTCCTCCGAAAACCCCCTGGTACGCAATCGCTTCCTCTTTCTCCCTCTTTTCCCTCTCCGCCTCTTCTCTCTCTCTCCCTCACTTCTCTGTGTGCCCACGGGAGGGGTCAAACCCCCTCCCTGTGCCCCCTTTTTTGCAGGGGAGGGGCCCGACACCCCTCCCTGCTCTCCGTTATGGTAGGGGAGAGGGCTGAGCCCCCCTCCTTGCTTCCGTTACGGTAGGGGAGGGGCCGAGACCTTCCTCCCTATTCTTGGCTATGGCAGAGGAGGGACCGAGCCCCTCCTCCCTGTCCCTTTTAGGGGCCGATGGGCCCCTGCCTTCCTTTTTGCGAGCCAGCAGGGGATTATGGCCCCTGCCTTTCTTGTTGCCAGCAGGGGCCATCAGCCCCTGCCTTGTTGCCAGCAGGGGCCGATGGGCCCCTGCCTCTCTTTTTGCTAGCCAGCAGGGGCTTATGGCCCCGGCTTTTCTGTTTGCTAGCAGGGGCCATCGGCCCCTGCCTTCTTGCCAGCATGGGCCGATGGGCCCCTGTCTTTCTTTTGCCAGCAGGGGCCATCGGCCCCTGCCTTTCTTTTGTTGCCAGCTGGGGCCGATGGGCCCCTGTCTTTCTTTTTTGCCAGCAGGGGCCATCGGCCCCTGCCTTTCTTCTTTTTGTCAGCAAGGGCCATCGGCCCCTGCCTTTCTTTTTTGCCAACAGGGGCTGATGGCCCCCTGCCCTTTGTGCGCGAGCCTATACCCTTGGCCGACAGGCCCGGGAAATCTTTGGAAGCTACATCGTGATGGGGACAGATCATTACAATTGTTGGTCTCCAACGAGGAATTCCTAGTAGCGTGAGTCATTTGCTCGCATGGGCTACATCCCTCTTTTGGCAGCTAGAGTCTTTTGATCGTGCCCCATCTTCTTTTCGAGTCAATTGGGACGGTTGGCCCCAACCTTATGTATCGGCAAAGTCGAGTCTTTGCCTTGCTTTTGCTTTTGATAGAGTTTGCTTGTTAATATCGCATATTTGCAGCTACGACGGATCCCACTCGCGCTCCGCGACCCGAGCCGTCAATCGTGTACGTCCGCAGATGTCAGCAAGCTCGTAACCCTCCAAGGTAGGGGAAAATTGCACAGAAGACTTGGATAATTGAATTAAGTTCAATTGAACTAAAAGCGACCATTGAATGAATATATATATATACAAATATATATATATATTTATACGAGTATCCACTTCACTCAAGGATGCGGTTTCGCAATCCTTGCCCTTTACCTTGCCGTCGCGCTCTGCGCCTAGGCTCTTGCTTTTGCATTTGTGTTGGTATTGACTTGCTATTGCAGATGACGTGCAAGTTCTTGCTCTTTGCGGATGCCTTAAGGGCATCCTCGTGGAGGATGCAAGAAGCATTTACCACTCTCCCTGTTGCGACAAGAGTTTAGTCGGGAGCGAGCGAACTTCTTAGCGGGTGTTCTGTTGAGAAACCCGTATCCCGTCTATCGAGGCCGGTATCGAGTCATGCGAGACATGTAGATACCCCAATAGCGGATGTGATTCGAGATAATCACATGCATCATGTTGGCACAAGGTACTGCAGTTTCAAAAGATAGAGTAAAGTTGATAAACTTTACATCTTTGTGAAACACTCCTGTTGAGGCTTCTATTGAGGAGCTATACCCTCTTTATCCTAGAGTACTTGTAGTCGTGCACGACACGTCTAGTACTGCGATGATCGGATGAGACGGTCGTGAGACCTCGAACAACGCTAAATGCAAACTGTTGTAATCACATAAATGGCCTCACATTCGCCTTCACAGGCAAGATGCTCGAGTGGTTTAAAGACCACAACATAGAATGGGTCGTTAGTTAAGCAACCCCTAACGCACCCGTTCGCTTCTGGTTGTCTATCAAGGGAGAGGACAGATCGGTACAAAAACTCCAATGGACAGGTTTTTAACAACCACCCCACGGGCAATGATCCGGCCTCCCCAGTCATTGGAGTTAGGGGAAAGGGGCTACAATAGTTGGCTCAACACTTCTGCAGAAGTTGGATGCATCCGTGGCACTGCTTTTCAGCCTCTGGGGAATCCTCTCTCGGCTAAAGCCGTCCCCTTTGGAGCGGACTCAACTAGCTATTTGGGTTATTGAAAATACATAGAATAATAGACGCCCGAACTAGTCTCAGTTGTTTCTATGTTTTGCCTGCGCGTACCCGCAGGCCAGTAATATCAGAACATAAAGTCTGTTCACATTGGTTGCTGAGCCGTGAGACTCGCCTGCACTACTGACTCGCTTGCACCACCGACTCGCTTGCACTACTGATTCCTTGCACTACTGATTCGTTGCACTACTGATTCGTTGCACTACTGATTCGCTGCACTACTGATTCGCTGCACTACTGATTCGTTGCACTACTGATTCACTTGCACTACTTATTCACTTGCATTACTTATTCGCTTGCACTACTTACGCGTTTGCACTAGTTATCTGCATGCATTGCTTACCTGTTTAACTGCATATTTGCTTTAAACTGCGTAATCTACTGAATTAAATTGCATAATTCAGTTCCTTGTAGTCTCTCATGTGCACCTACTAGTTTTTCACGAAACTAACCCATTCTATCGGTACAGGTGATGATTAGGTACACCACAGGCGATGGCGCGATGGAAAGATGGCTCCAAGACGTTCTTCTTCCTGCTCTTAGCTCGCGTCCTGTTGTTTGGGGTTTTGTAACGGATTTTCCTTGGAATATCCGAATTTTGTACTATTTGGAGAACTTCTTAAATGAAAGTGGCTTTTCCAAGTGTTTGCAAGTAGCATGTGTTGTGCATTTTGGTTCTTTTAGCTAACGCGCTCAAAGTTGTCAGCTTGCCTTTTTGAAATTAATAAAAGTATAGTCTTCCGCTGATTTCGTAAACCATCTCTGGGATGAAGAGATTCCTTTTTAGTCTCTTGTCTATTTTTTTTTTGAAAGGTTTGCAAGCTTGAAATTTTGGGGTGTTACAGACATACCTTAAATGTTGAACTTATAAAGGATGTATATATAAAATAAAATGGCATCTACTTGGGGTTGGAAGAAAAGTGAAGGCTTATGATAAAACAATTGCAGAAATCAAGCAAGTACTTTCTAAGTACATGGAGGAATAAAAGAAGAATAGAGATGAAAAAAATAAGAGAGAGACGGTTAATATATACGAAAGAAATGAAAGTTTATTCTCAGCTTCCGATTATGGCGAAGGACGTGAATGCAGTTTCATAGATGGAGGGGAGTAGTACATTCAGCTTTAGACCAAAAGGGCTATGGATCTATACTTTCAAAGTGATTCAACAGAGAAAGGAAGGCAAGCAAACAAACAAAATATGTTTGAAAATTGCTTCAAAAAAAAAAAAAGAGAAACAGTGTACGAGTACATTAATAGGTGATTTTATGATGGTGGAATACCTTTTAATACAGCGAAGTTGCCTTTATTTTACAGTATGATTGAAGTTATAGGCCAATTTGAACCAGTGATGAAGCCTCTATCATATCACGAGTTGCGAGAACTACTTTTGAATAAAGAAATGAAGAAAATGAAGGAGTTCTTGGACCAATACAAAGTGCATTGGTCCAAACATGGATACAAAAGGGTGTACACTCATTAATTTTTTTGTTAATTGCCTTTTGAGAACAATGTTTTTGAAATCAGTTGATGCATCAAATGAAGTAAAAGATGCAAATTTGCTTTTTGCATTGTTGAATGATATTGTTGAAGTTTGGGAGGAGAATATGGTTCAAGTTGTTATTGATAATACCTCAAACTATGTGAAAGCAGGTAAATTATTTATGGATAAGAGAAAGCATTTAGTTTGGACTCTTTGTGCTGCACATTGTATAGATATGATGTTGGAATATATAGGATAATTGAAAGAGTTGAAGAACATTTTCGGAAAAGCAAGGCAATTGGTGGTATTCATTACAAACATTCTCAAGTGTTGAGTATGATGAGAGCACACACACAAAAGGACTTACATAGGCCTGCAGTGACAAAATTTGCCATTTTTTTACTCTAGAAAGCATATATAATTGGAAAAAATGCCTAAAGTTCATATTTCTTAGAGATGATTGGGAAAAAAATAGTTTTTCAAAAACGTCAGTTGGTAAAAGATGTGAAAGCATGATTTTGAGTTCAAAATTTTAGAAGAGAGTGAGTTGTGCTCTGAAAACAATGGCCCCCTTGTTTGACATGCTTCGATTGGTTGATAGCGATGAAAAGCCTGCTATGGGTTACATCTACAAGAAAATGGATCGTGGAAAGGAAAAAATAAAAGTATAATTATAAATTAATTTTTTTGTATTCTACTAATTGCAAATTACATTTTATCTTAGCTTCTATAATGGTTACTTTCAATTCTTTTACTTAGTAGGTAAATGTGTGTGATGATAAACAAATATACGGCTGGGTTTGGGAGATAATCGATAAAAGGTGGAGCAATCAATTGCACAAACCTATATTTGAATCCAGCCATATATTATAAGTATAAAAATATCGAGTCCAATGAGGAGATAAAGAATGACTTATATGATTGTGCCAATCGTCTTGTTCAAAGCGAAGAGGATCGAGACACACTACTAGACCAACTCATAAGATATAGAACTGCTATTGGGCCTTTTGGAATGGAGTTAGCAAAGAGGAAGAAGAAAGTGTAAACCAAAGTTACCGGAAGCGCCTAGGTAAAAGGGGAAGCGCGCTTCCCCGAAGCGCGCTTCGGAAGCACGAAACGTCGCACTTTCGAAATGTGTGGGGAAGCATCCCCCTTTTTTGGGAAGCGCGCTTCCCCCTCGCTTCCCCATTTTTTCATTTTTTTTGCTTCCCCCTTGCTTCCGGTTCGCTTCCTAGGTCGCTTCCGGTTCGCTTCCTTGGTCGCTTCCGAGACGGTTTGTAATTTTCTTCTTAGTGGTCCCATGCTTCCCCGCTTCCTAAATTTTTGAAAGTGTCTCGCTTCCCGCTCCCGCTTCTCGTATCGTTTCCCGCTCCCGCTTCCTTGACTGGTAACTCTGGTGTAAACCCTAGGTAAGATGATTAAATTTCATATAACCCCTTTTGCATTATTTTTATAACTTATATACAGTTGAGAGTTATTATCGTGAGGGGTTTATTGGAAATCATAAAAGTTATCAGTTGGTCTTGTTTATATTTTAACTTTTAATGGTCTCTTTTGTAATTTTCTTTATTGACCATAATCACTACTTAAGGGTGATTAGGGCTAATCGTGAAGGTACTTTTCTATCTTTTCTCAAACCAAGTTTCAACATGGTATCAAAGCCTCTCATTCTTGGGAGAATCTAACACCTAGGCTGAATTTCTTTCTTCCCTCTTTATCATAGTTTTTTTCTTTCTTCTTCTCTCCTCCTAGCCTATATCTAGTTTATTCGATCTTCCTTCTGATCAAACCCTAGGTTCTTTCCTCAGTCTCACGACCTGGGATCTGACTAGTTCTACACAATATGCAGATCTGATCAGACACCCTAGATCATGTGTTCTTCTTTTGCTCCTTGTTAATGACGCCTCAGTAATATTGATGGATCGTGGTGCATCAGATCTACCATCATGTGGAGATTGCGTGGAGCAGATCTGACATCATGATCGTGTTGCATCAGATCAGCAATCATTTTGTGATTGGGTGGAGCAGATCTGAGATCATGCAGTAATTGGATGTCGTGTAGCGTTGATGTTGGATCAGATCTGAATGGTGTGGCTGACTGACTGTTGCTCGTATCAGAGTCATGTTGATGTGGTAGGTGTTAAATCTGTAGTGCTTGCTGTCGTTGGAATCAGATTTGCTCGTATCAGAGTCGTGTTGATGTGGTAGGCGTTAAATCTGTAGTGCTTGCTGTTGTTGGAATAAGATTTAATCAGATCTGATTAATTTTTGTTGAAGTTCATATGTGAAATCAATTTTTGTCATCTAAAATTAATTTTTACAGTGGTGATCAGATTTATTATCTTGCTGGTGGCATCTGTGATATATATATATATATATATATATATATATATATATATATATATATATATATATATATATATATATATATATATATATATATATCTTGCAAGACAAGGATTTTATTTCAGCTGGAATCTATTTCTTTACTACCAGTTTGCTCGTTATTACTTTTTGGTTATTATTATTATCTGGCTCATTAGCTAGCTACTGTCAGCAGTGAAATACCATGGCTGAAATAAAGTCCAGTGATGGTGAACAAAGGTTTGAAGTGTCTGCAGAGTACAAAGCTTTTGCTAATCCCTTCTCTTATGGGTCGTCCGTAAAGCTGGACGACAATAATTATAAAAGGTGGTCGAGGACTTTTATGATGTCTGTGTCAGGACATCGTCGAAAACATATTTTGTTAAAAAAGGAACCAACAGAGAAAACTGAGAAATATGCCACATGGCAGGAAGATAATGACATTGTTATGTCTTGGATTATGAACAGTGTTCAGCCACATATTGCAGATGGCTTAATTTACTATTCTACTGCAAAGGAGATGTGGGATTCATTACGTGACACGTACTCTCAAGACAAAAAGGTCAGTAGAATTTTGCAAGTTGAGCAAGAGATATTTCAGTTGCAGCAGGGTGATCAGAATCTTTCCCAATATTATGCATCAGTTAAATCAGCCTATAAAAGGCTCAACTCTGTTCGTCCTCCCTGCTGCACTAATCATAAAACCCATCAGGAGTAGACTATGGTGGCTCATTTTCTATCAGAATTATCTCCAGATTACTCAGTAGCCAAGGTGCAAATGCTTACTAGCTCAGAGATCCCTACTCTAGCTGATGCCTACAACCGGTTAAGTCGTCTTGCTGTTACCCTTCCTCCGCCTCATGGAGACTCTCAGACTTCAGCTCTTGTTGTCACAGGTGGAGGAGGGCATGGTTTACCTAGTTCTTCCAGAGGCAGAGGTCGTGGAAGAGGCAGTGGAGGTCGTAGCAGGCTTCAGTGTACATATTGTGGCAAGCAAGGGCACCTTGAGGATCGTTGTTGGGATAAGAACCCTAGAAGTCGCCCTCAGAGCTCATTATCGTTCCCCAAAGCAACAACTCTGGTTGTCTCTTCCATCACTGAACCTGTGCCTACTTCTTCAACCAATACAATTACTCTCAGTCGTGCAGACTATGATCAGCTTCTTTCTCAGAGTTTTGCATTTGTGTCTGCCTCTATTGTAGTGACTGATGTGGCATGCTCTGCGGGTACTCAGTTGGATGATGGAGGTAAGATATGGATTATTGATTCTGGCGCCTCTCAACACTTTTGTGAAGATTCACATAGTTTCTCTACACTGGTTCATACATCTTTCCCTCGTCATTTTAAATTGGCAGATGGTAGATTATCCCCAATGGTGGGGCAAGGAGATGTGCATTTTACCCCTACATTATGGATTTAATATGTTCTCCATGCTCCACAGTTTCCTAAGAATTTATTATCCGTAAGCCAGCTTACAAAAAAACTAAATTGTCGAGTTATATTTGACCCGGGTTCTTGTGTATTTCAGGATTTGCTGTCTGGGAAGAAGATTGGTGGAGGCCATGAGGAGGGAGGTGTTTATATCTTACACAACCTGTTGGAGTAGCAACTTCGTGTGTGGAATCGAGTTCTAATTCCTACCAATGGCATCTCAGATTGGGTCATCATTCTCTTTCCAAGCTTCAAAGAGTCATTCCACAGGTCTCTCCTACAGCGTCCTTTCAGTGTGAAGCATGTCAGTTGGGCAATCATCATCGTAGTTCTTTTTCTTTAAGTCAGAGTTGTACTAGTCAAAGTCCTTTTGATCTAATTCATGTTGATGTTTGGGGGCCTAGTCGGGTTCCTAATAGGTTTCAGTCCAAGTATTACCTTGTCATTGTTGATGACTACTCTAGAGTGTCTTGGGTCTTTTTAATAAAGGAGAGATCTGAAGTCTTGTGTATTCTCCAATCTTTTATTCTTGAAATAAATACTCAATTTGGTTCCATTGTTAAAATTGTTCGCATTGATAATGCTCTTGAATTCAAATCTAGCAAACTATTACAATTTTATCGGGATAATGGGATTTGCCCTCAATTTTCATGTGCCCATACGTCCCAGCAAAATGGGGTAGCTGAAAGAAAACACCGACACCTTTTGAAAGTAACTCGAACCCTTATGATTCAAACAAACATGCCAGCTTCTTTTTGGGGAGATGCCCTTCTTACTTCTTGTTACCTTATTAACAGAATGCCTTCTACTGCTCTTAATGACCAAATTCCTATCAGACAACTTTATCCTGATTGTTCTTTGTTCAAAGTTTCTCCTAAGGTATTTAGTTGTGTTTGTTTTGTGCAAAAACTTGGACCTACTAGGGACAAACTAGCTGCACAGGCAACTAAGTGTGTCTTCCTTGGGTATCCAAAAAAACAAAAAGGTTACAAATGTCTTGACCCCATTGCTCGTAAAGAGTATATCAGTGCGGATGTCACATTCTTTGAGACCATTCCTTACTTCTCGCCGTGCGCGTCTCATGTGAATCCTGATATGTCCACATCATTTCCCTTATCCATTCCTCCCATTCCTTTGGAGTCAGTTCCTTTATTGCCTTCATTATGTTCTGATCCCTCTTCAACTCGGTTCCATGATCCTCCACTGGTGTATACTCGTCGTCAAGCCTCCTGTCGTGGCCCTTCATTGTCTTCTTCTCCTGCAGTCAGTGATCCTGATTATGTTGATGATTCTATTGCTTATCCTGATGATCGTAGAGCAGATTCTGAGATTAAAAATGATTTGCCCATAGCCCTGAGGAAAGGCATGCGTCAGTGTACTCTGCACCCAATTTCAAAGTTTGTGTTCACACACAAGATTGGAAAGAGCATGCAAAACTTTCTATCTACTTTATCTGCCATCTCCAGTCCTATAAATCATCAACAGGCTTTATTAGATCCTCAATGGAAACAAGCAATGCAAGAAAAAATGGACGCCTTGATTTCTCAAGGGACTTGGGAGCTTGTCGATCCTCCTTCTGATGCAGACATTGTTGGTTGTAAGTGGGTGTACACTATTAAATTTCATTTTGATGGCACTCTGGAGAGACACAAAGCTCGTCTAGTCGCCAAAGGCTACACCCAAACATATGGGGTGGACTTCTTTGAGACTTTCTCTCCCGTAGCCAGAATGGGCACTATACGCTTAGTTACTTTTGTGGTTGTTCATCATGGGTGGAGTATGACTCGGCTTGATGTGAAGAATGCTTTTCTGTATGGGGATCTATCTGAGACGGTCTACATGCAACAACTGCCTGGCTTCGAACGACAGGGAGAGTGTGGCAAAGTGTGCAAACTAAAAAAGGCAATATATGGCCTAAAGCAAAGCCCACGTGCATTGTTTCACAAATTGTTTGAGGTGATGTCTAAATTTGGTTTTCAGAGGTCACCATCAAATCATTCTTTGTTCATAAAGAATAGCTCTAAGGGTTTTGTGACTATGGTTGTTTATGTTGATATAATTTTAACTGGAGATAATGAGCAGGAGATTTCAAGCACCAAGGCATATCTGCAGAAATACTTTATTACAAAGGATCTGGGTCCTCTCAAGTACTTGTTGGGAATCGAAGTAGCAAGAAATAGAGAAGGTATGGTTCTTTCTCAGAGTAAATATGTGCTTGATCTTTTACAGGAGACAGGGATGCTTGGTGCAAAACCAGCCACTATTCCCATGAATCCTAAACTGTTCTTGTATGACGAGCAATCTGAGGCAGTTGATAGTAAGTCCTATAGGACTCTCATTGGTAAACTTCTCTATGTTACTGTAACTAGGCCTGACATATCATTTGTTGTTGGCAAATTGAGTCAATTCATGGATAAACCAAGAAAAGTTCATTGGGAGGCAGCTATGATGGTTCTTAAATACCTGAAGACATCTCCAGGAAAAGGTCTATTGTTTACAAAAGAGGCAAATCTTGATGTGGTTGCGTATACTAATGCTGATTATGCAGGGTCGGTTGATGATAGGAAGTCTACTACAGGGTTCTGTGTTTTTGTTGGTGGCAACTTAGTTTCATGGAGAAGCAAGAAACAAGCTGTAGTAGCAAGATCAAGTGTTGAGTCAGAATATAGGGTCATGGCACAAACTGCTGCTGAAATGATTTGGATAAAATCTATGCTTACCGGATTGAGCATAAAGGTTTCTTTGCCTATTAAGATGATGTGTTTCATGAGAGGACTAAGCATATTGAGATAGATTGTCATTATATTCGGGATATGGTTCAAGTGGGAAATATATCAACTTTTCATGTTTCTTCAGAAGATCAAGTAGCAGATGTTTTTACCAAACCCCTTCCTATCACAGAATTCTCAAAGTGTTGTAACAAGCTGAGCATGATTGATATCTATGCTTCAGCTTGAGGGGGAGTGTTGAGAGTTATTATCGTGAGGGGTTTATTGGGTGGTCTTGTTTATATTTTAACTTTCAATGGTCTCTAGTGTAATTTTCTTTATTGACCCTAATCACTACTTAAGGGTGATTAGGGCTAATCGTGAAGGTACTTTTCTATCTTTTCTTAAACCAAGTTTCAACATATACTTTAATTATATGTAATTTGATTTTTTTATAGTAGATTGGTGGATTTCTTTTGCCATTGGTTGTCTCTAGCTCCAGACCTTTGTTGTTCAAGTCTTAGGTCTCGCATGCATTACATTCAGTTGTGAACGTGATTGAAGTACTTTTGAAGCAGTAAAATATTATTTACTACTAATTACTAAATAATATTTGTCAGTTTGTATATATTTTAACTTTATATATATTTTTATAGATTCATACAAAGAAAAGAAACTGACTTTTGCACAAAAAGTTGAATGGTTTGTTTTTTGTGCAATATAATCATAAATTGAAACGAAGGTATGAGGAGAGAATGAAAAAAAGGAGATCTCGACCCCATTGTCTTAAGAGAAGTCAATGATAATCTTTGAAAATGACACATCACTTACATGAGATCTTGTTGATAAGGCATCGAGAGCGTTAAGGCATAGGGTGGGGGTAAAAATACGTGTAACTAATGTCCTAAGAAAGAAAATGTTTGACAAAGGAAAGAAGGTGGTGAGGGTGGAAGAAGAAGAGGAATAAGCTAACTCTGCAAATAAAACTGAAAAAGAAGAGCAATATATCAATGAAGATGATGATAGACTTTCAAGTTCATCTAAGGATTAAATTTAAGTTGTTATTATAAACTTATTGGTTTTTTTTTACTATTTTATACTTAAATACAGTTAAAGTTAATTATGTTATGTGTGTAGATTTGTTAAATGTCTGTATGCTTATATTTTTATTTGGTGATTAATTGGTTATGTTTTAATTTTTTGCATTGGTTATCAGTTGCATGGTTTATTTATTCCATTGTTTTTTGTTTCATTTTTTAACATGGTTATCAGTTACATTATTTTACATCTTTGTAGTGATTAGATTTATTAATTCGTGTTCTAGTAAGTCGATGGAGGGTAGAGGTCTTGGAGGATGCCTCTCAAAGAAACCTGCATTGAAATATTGTACACTATTGACTTAGAGATGCCAAAGAAATAGTGAAGTGTAATTTTTGTGATTTTATAATGCATGAAGGATTGTATAGATTTAAATATCATGTTGTGGGACATATTAACTCCACTGTGAAATTATGTAAACATAGCATTCCTTCTGATATTTGTGTTGAGCTTCTTACTAGTCTTAAAAAATATGATGAGAGAAAGGCACAAGTACCTGCAACATTTGTGGGACAGAAATTGTATGAAGATGATCTGCCATCATCATCTCAAGCCACTAAAAGATGCAATAAATGAAGGAAATCATTGAAATGAAGTTTGATACTGAAGAATGAAGATGACTTTTATATATAGACATATGTTTCAGAATTCTATGTTTAGTTAAATGTATTGTGTTGTTAAATGTTTTGTGTTGGACAATGTATTGAGCAGGTTATTTAATATAATTATCTTATAGTGTTTGACGACATATTTTGTTTTGTCTATTGCTTATTGTTGATTGATTTTATGTTGTATACATATTTGTTATTAATTTTAGTAGTTTGTTTACATATTTGTATATATATTTTTTTTTTTTTTATTTGGGGCACTACCTAGACTGCCTAGGCTTTTTAGGGGCTCACCGCCTAGGCTTCGCCTAGCACCTATGACAACTAAGAACAAAACCACCTAAATTCACTGCAAAGTTATCAAAAAATGATGAGAAGAACGTTAAAATTGGGTGATCTAATCAATGGATTGGTCTAACCAGACACTTGCCACTTTATACTAATCTGACTCAACTTGACTCTAAAATTGATTCCCACTGGTATGGATAATCTATGGAATCAATCAGGATTGGTTAGTTGAACCCAATCTGGCCTGATTTGAGCACACCAATCTGGAATAGACACACACCAGAAAAAAAAACAAAAGAAAAAGGGTGAAGGAAAAAAGAACAAAGAAGAGTAGGCTTGATAACATGACTACCGACATGACATACAACCTAAGAAGACAACCATTTATGGCATCAGAATTTTTTAATATCAATAGGAGTCCTACCAATGATAAAATGATAATAGAATGTCGAAAGCCAGTACAATGATGGCCATGTGGAAACTGGAAAGTGATGGACGTCTTACTTTTTCTTCATTGCTTGCAGCTTGAAGGTCCAAACTATGCTTTTCCAGAAACTCACCAAAATTTGGGTCCTGGTGAAACAATGAAGCAAACATAACCTTATTAATATTTCAAGCATCCAGAAATAATGTCGTACTGAAAGAAGTATGAAGAGTTGTCTATATCACAAAAGATGCACTTGTTTTCTTTTTATGAGCAAACACAAAAGCAAAAAAAAATAAATAAAAAAAGCACTTCTATTGCTTTAAATATGCTCTTCATACTTAAGAATACAACATTTCAAGGGTCATAACATGAAAATCTTTCTGAGCATTAGCCAGGGCAGTAAACTGGAAATATTCAGTTGAGATCTAGGTCTTGGTGAATCTGACCTATCCGGATCTAGCTTAATCAAATTTAGAGTTGGATGGAAAAGGCAATATTGAACCTGTACTCGGTTAGCTAATCAGATATATTTTATAAGGAATTGGGTTGGATTACCCTTGGATCCAGATTCAAATGAAAATCTGAAAACTGCATCTGAATTTGATTATTAATCAGATTCATTTGCTATACCGATTCAACTAATCAGATTTGTACTTTTCAGATACCTGACTCAAACGTGATCGATTGACATCCCTAGCATTAGTTCATTTTGGGTAAAACTAAGTGCATTACAATGATGAATGTGAGCCATCAATTTTTTTGTCTTCAAAATAGGAGAGAAATTTTTTAAAACAAACCCTACATGTTTATATTAGTTAGACATACCATCATGTTGAGCTTCATATCTATGGTCATTTCAAGGTCTTAATTAAGTACAAGGTCGTTCTTACCTTTTTCTTCAGCCGATCTAACTTACTTTTCTGCTTCACGAGTTCCACCTGAATTGTCTTGTTCTGCTCAGATAGAGCAGTATGGTAACTTTCATCTACAGCAACAGCAATTATATTGAAAAATATCCTCTTGCAATTTTACTAAAACAAAAATTTAGGATATTTCAAACACCAAATTTCACTGTTGTAATTATGTTCCAACCTGAATTATCATCACTTCCATCTTTAACAAGATAAGAACCATTCAAATCCTGAAACCAATATCATAATTCAGAACTCTTTCATAAATAAATAAGGAATTAGAAAAAGATGAGGCCGGATTTTTAGAAGAGCATGGCATTACCTCACAAAGAAGACCATCACTTTCCGAATCTGAATCTTTAACTGAATCATTGTCAACATCATTACCAAAAGTATCTGCAAAAATGTCGTCGAGCGCCTGATTTACAATACCTTCAGGATATCTGACAACAATGATGAGCATAACTATATATGAACATAAACACTTGCATTTCAAGTTAAATCGTTAATTAATTGCCTCACCTTAAGACAACTATACAAAATGGAACAAATGTATGCGCACAGATAATTCCATAATACATTGAAAGATATTACGCCCATAATCTAGCTAGAATCTCAGTAAAAAAATTTTGCTACTTTCTGGAAACTGAAAAAGCATCACTACCTCCTGAATAATCATGTCATATAAACTTGCAATATATGACTCAGACTATTTGGAAAACTCAATTGCATTTAACAATTAACCAATGGAAACAATGAAGCTCCTGAATAACATACATGAATGAGGAAAAAACTTAGTAAATTGTGAAATGCTTGACAATTAATCAGTGGGCGAAAGTGAAATTGTGTGATGCTCTCCAAAGTCGAGCATCGGTATCTTTACGATCAAGAATAATACCCACTCCACTAGAATCAACACAAAATTTCAACTGATACACTAGAAATTATTCTAAAAAGAATATCGGCATCGATTATGTCATTTAATCAACACCTAGGAAGAAGAAAATGGTTTGAATTATTCATGCAAGCAGGAATTATGTTAACAATGACCTCCTAAGGCTCCTAAGAAGCGCACCCCCACAATCATTTTATCATTGAATATAATAGACCTTGTGAAATTTTTTAAAAAGGGAAGATAAGGGCAAATTGGCAACACACATTAGTCTTGTACTAGATTCTCTATGCTGATCCTAGTATGCTCTAAAATGCATAATAGCAGCATAGCACTAAATATTTACTCTTAGAAGAACATCTCTTCTGGAAACATTGAGCTGTAATAGAGACTCGCAAATTTTTGTGTATGCATGTGTGCACATGTATGTGTGTGGGTTTTAACAAGAATATATGTTGACATCAATCCGATTGCAACAGTCCCTAACAAGGCCCAGACAATCATTTTTCTCAAGTAATAAAGAAAATAAGCACAAAAAACTGCATATAGGAATTAAGTGCATAGGATTAATTTAAGACCTCAAAAATAAAAAACAATGTCATCCTACTCTGTGCTGTCTAACTAGGGATTGGCTCTGGGAGGATTAGGCGAACACAAGTAGGGTAGGCAGTACCAGTTGACTAGGTAACCACGTATCACTTTTGACAACATAGTTTGCAACTAAACAAAAGTTAGCAACTATCAATGGTGATTACAAGTATGTAAGGATAAAACTCAAGTAATGCAGTTGTTTTTCATAAAAACATAAAATTGAATTTTGCAGTAAAAGAAAACTAAGGCAATGGAAGAAGGTATAAGCACAGTCACAAATATCATGATATTTTAAAAAAATATTATGATATCTTTTCATCAGTTCTAACGTTTAAAATATCATGATATTTTTCAAAATGTTGTGATAATTTAAAATTAAAATATCATAATTTATGTTTCATAAATGATTTTAAAAAACTTTGGCTGATAATCCTATTTTATCATTCACATCTCTCTCAATCTTTTTCTCCTAACTAATTAATGGCAATAAATACTGAATGTAACTTAATCCTAAGCAAGAAAGTATTTATTTCGGCCTCTGGACTCTCCCATATTTCATTTCTTTTTCATTTTTAAAACAATGGATGAGACATATTTATTGCTTTTGGCATTTGAGTAATTTTTTTACATATTTTTAACTTCAGTTTATAAATTTTTTAAAAATTATTCATTTTGCCAAGATTTTTTCAATAAAAGTGTGGGAGAACACAGATTATCAATATATGCCATTTACCATATGACAGATTTTATTTTGAAAATATAAACAGAAGGTAATAAATTAATATACCCAAGTTACACAATAGCACAGAGAAAACACAAGAATACAACCGCTACACGACAAAAATGAACAAGAAGCCACATACAACAGAAGCAAAAGAATAAATGTTATAAAAGTTTTAGTTTGTCTCCTTTCAAAGAGGAGCTTAAGACAATTTTCAAATGTATATAAAATGAGGCTAATTGGATGCTATTCACAACAAACAGAAAAAGCAGCCATGATCTAGGTGGGGGATTCCTTGTAAATCAACTGAAAAAAAAAGCACCTACCTATATATATATATATATATATACATATATATACAAAGAGAAGGATACATATTCTTCGTAAAATAATTGTATTGTCCTTGTAAAAATTGCACATTTTTCAAAATGTCCCCTAATTTGCTTAAATCCCCTCACATCCAAAATCTTTTTCCCAGTTTTTTTAATAATATTTTTGTCCTTTTGTAAATATAGTACATTGCAAATCATGTGCGAGAATGTCACAAAAAATGTGTGAACTTTCTTTAAGTAAATATTTCTTATGTATATCTACAAATCCAGTACGACTTTCGCATATACTTTTAAGAGGATTAAGAAGAAAATAAGGAGTGGAAGTGTTTAGACCAAGGTTGTTAAATGCGATGAGGCGAAGCGAGGCGTTGAGCCTGCGCTTCGCCTCTGAGGCGTACGCCTCTCACAACATAAGAATGACTGAATTTGTGATAACTTTTCTCCCAAATTTATTTCCAAGCGTACATTGTTAAATGATAATGCCGATTGAATTTAATGCGTATTCGACTGCATCAGAACGACCTTTGTTTAATGCTCAGTCAGTTTTTTTTTTATATTAGCTTTAAGCGCATCACAGCAACGCCTCAGTACCTTGAGCATGTGCCTCGCCTCTGAGGCGTACGCCTCTCACAACACTGGTTTAGACCCATTCCTGATGCTGTCCCCATCCCCGTCTCAAAATAACTTTATTCCTATTTTAAGAGCATTAAGAAGAAAATAAGGAGAGGAAATGTTTAAGATTAGGAACATATGTATATATATGAAGATTTTATAATATATAAAGATATATTAATAATTTCATTAATGGGGATCGGTGATGGGGCGGGGGCAAGAGTAAGTCCATCCAGCCTTCATCTCTATACAAGTTTTGATTTTCACCTTCATCCCCGGTTCATTCCTCGTTTTATGTCCATCTCCAGTCCAAACGGGGTAGGTTCAGTCGAATCCCATTTTTCCCCGTTCCACTGCCATCCCTAATTGTGTAGGCCTAGGTGGGGGATAATTAGGATACATGTGTGGTTGTGGGTAGGTTTGGTGTTCAAGAGGTTGATTTTGGGTTTGGGTGAGGTTCGGTTCATGGGTCGGATTTAAGTTTGGGTGGCAATGATATCGGGCTTGGAACCAGATCACAATCGAAAGAGGATATTGGATCGTCGAATTGGATTGGTATATGTCAGATATTGGATTGAGCTTTGAGGGTAAAAGGCCTAGTTAAGACCTGATCCATATCCAAAATTATATTGGGTCTGCTGGTCTGAATTGGAACTAGAGCTCCATCCGAGACCAATTAGGTATAGTTTTGGCTTGCATCTAATTATTTAGACTAAAATCAAGGTTTTGGGTCTAATCTGGAGGTATAATACCTTGGACTGGACTTACACTACCCGAAAGTAGGGCGTCTGGGGTCAAACCTGATGAAAACTGGCTATGATCTGAGGCCCAAATACCCGAAACCAAGTCCTGGGTGTTGAAATCCGTTATTGCCGTGACCCGGTTATGAGAACCGGTTCCTAGGATGAACTGGGTACCCTCCCACGAAACCCTATTCACATCAGGAACTCGTGTGAGGGGTTCCTATGAGCAGTCGGGCGCCGCTTGGGGGGCGGTGGCCCAGGGCCGTCTGTCGGTGGTTGCCCCCTGTCAGCCTACCCTATCCGGCGGCAACCCACCGAACAATGGCAATTTGACAATGGGGTGCCCCAGCACGATGGCTGCTGAGTCCATGGAGGGTCGAACGGTGAGTTGCAACCCACCGTCGAGCCCATCAGCCAGGGCGACGGGTACTTGTCAGTTCTCATCCACCGACAAGGAAGAGCTGAGTGTGTCGGGGCTGGTCCTCCAAGCGGTGATAAAGGTGGCCAAAAAGGGAGGGTGTGGAGTCACCGTGAAGGGAGGAGCCAGAAAAGAAAGAGAGGGATGAGGCCCTCCTCTGTCATCGTTTTGTACCAAAGAGGAAGATTTGGCAGTCTCTCGAGCGTTTTCGCTGCTCATTAGTGGGATGTTACCAAGGGTCAAAACCTTTGTTTCATGGGTGTCTTCCCACGAATCACGTATAATCATCGCATGAACGCCTCAAACATAGTGTTTTTCTCCTAATTTGATTGAATTGTTCATCCCAGCATGGCAAGACTTTTGCTGATCTCCACCATAGTCGCTTTCAAGGATATTAGTTTCGTCGGCCAATCTGTTACTTTATCCTTTGCTTCAACCATGATTTCTGTCATTTTCTTTTCTTGAACACCTCATGACATTGTCACAAGATACCAACTGATGTAAATCAAGAGTGCTTGATTTTACCATAAAACTAGGTTACACTATTTATATGCACTGAAATTGAAAAAAGCAAAGAAAACTAAAAATTACATAAAACTCAAGAAAATAGCCATTTTTAATCATTCTAACTCCCCTTGATCCCTCTCTCATAACAAGTATTTATAAAAAACTAAAACCCCAACTCTACCATGAATTTTGGATAAGATTTGAAAGCAAACCCAAAACAGAAATTCAAATCTTAAATACTAACTACGGATCCAATTGAATCCTGGATCTCAATCTCATCACTTTTTCTTCTTTTTTGTTGGACTTGGATCTGATTCTGGATCCACAACTTCATCAGCCCCCAGCAAGATTGTTGTCATGGGGGCAGTAGGGACCAGCGGGTCTGCAAGGCTGTCAAGGCCATCGCTAAACAATGGCAGCCCCGCCTCAAGAATCAGTGGTTGGTTTGGCATCGAAAGGAAGCCGTTGTTGGTGCCAGTTCGTCTGGCCAAGAAAGCTCACCGATCGTCGAGTTGGTTCCCCTCCAGCAGTGGCAGGGGGAGGTGATTCCTCGTTCGCTGTGCTCATGCATTAAAGGCCAGGTGCAAAACAATTGGAGAATGGAAGAAGTATTTTTTTAAAATGGAAAGGGGGAAATCATGAGGGTGTGGGAACGGGAGGCATTCTTTTTTAAAATGGAAGGTAGATATGGTTTGGGGGCCGTTATTGCATTACTCATGGTAGTAGGTGGACATTGTTTGTATTTCGGAAGCAAAGATGGAAATGTTTGAAGTCAGTTTCCTTGCACAAATTTGGCGAGGTTGTTCTTTTGATTTTATTTCCTCGATTGGCATATCAGGGGATATTTTGGTGGTTTGAAGGGAAGGTATTAGTGGTATGGTTATGGACAAACGCCTATTTTCGATCATGGTGTATTTTGAACAGCTAAATTCAAGCATTTTTTTAATGCTCACATTAGTATATGCTCCAACTATATTTGCTTTAAAAAGAGCTTTTCAGGATGAGCTTAACTTGTTAGGGTAAAAGAGTTTTGGCAAATTGGTGCATAACTAAAAAATTTAATTTTCTACGTACCTATGAATCCAACCGAGAACAAAGATATACTAGCAGTATGCGGCAGTTTGTTGATTTTGTTGAGTTGGATATGGTGGATTTACAGATCTCGGGTGACTTTATACCTAGTCAGTCAGGAGAAGAGACCCTTGCATGCAGAAATTTGAAAGGTTCATTGTGAGTAGGGGTGGTGGGAGCGACTCCGTGATGGACGAGCCACCATGGGGCGGCGCCTATATCCATTTCGGATCACACGTCAATAATGCTCGAATGGGAGGTAAGATGGATGAGCAATCGAAGGTTCAAGTTTGAACTATGGTAGTTGAGGGACCCAAAGCTGGTTGAAAGCATAGAAGGATGGTGAGCCCACCCGCAGGTAGCCGCTTAGGCTGTTCTTATATTCACAAAAAAATAAACCACATAAGAACTCGATTAATTGAGTGATCCAAAGGAGAAGGGGTTGTGAGATTCAAGCAGATAGAGGAACTGTGTTTAATGCAGAGGGAGATGGCAGCATGGCGGGGTGATGCACATGAGGTGGAGGGATTAAATGACAGGAAAAAGCTATTGATCGATGATATATCAGAATGAAGAGCAAGGCAGGAGATTAAATGGAAGCAAAGATCCAAAGTACATTAGATGTGTTGTGGCGATAAAAACACTAAGTTCTTTCGCTTCCTCTAGAAGAAATAACTTCACTTGGCCTTGTCAATTGGAGGGCATCTTTATGAGAATGATGAAATCTAAAGGGAGGCAACAAAATACGTTAGTGACTTTTTTTTACCTCCAATATGGGTGAGGACTCTCTTGACATAAGTGAGACCCCCATGGGTTGTTTTGATTCGAGGGTGCAAGACTTCGTGAACAGGGGTTTATTGGTAGATGAAGTCAAGCAAACAAAATGAAAACTCCTCAACAACAAGGCCCCGTAGGTGGACGGATTCCTTGTTGAATTTTTTAAGGTGGCTTGGCCAGCATGCCAGAGAGACTTTATGGCAGTGTTTAACGATCTTTATAGAAACTCATGTTTGCCAGGGAGATGGGGGTGAATCCCTCTTGGTCCTCTTTCCTAAATAACCTAGGAGATTGAGATTAAAAAGTTCAGACCAATTTCACTCTTAGGCACCCTGTTCAAAATTATAACCAGGGAGATAGCAAATTTTATGCAAATGTCCTCCCAAATATGCAAATTTTATCCCAAAATATGCAAACAACGTTCTTTTATTTTACGATTTTCTCCCAAATATGTACTTTTGAAGCGGCACTAAAGGCAAAAGCTTTGCTAAAGGCTTTAGTGATACTTTTGAAGTGTTGCCAAATGCCCATCGTGCTTTTGGAGTGTCAGTTTTTTTCAACAAACTCTTTTTACTATAAATCACATAAGAGCACAAGCAGGAAGACATTTGGACATTCACATGTGAAGGTTAGAACATTAAGCATAATGACATTCGCAAATGTGTAAGAGAAAATTCACATATTTGGATATTTGAGAGGGAAGTTCACATATCAAAGGAAATTCACGTGTGAAGAGTGAAAAAGTCCTTTTACAACCGAAAAGTTGTGATTTTTGACATGGGCAGATTTTCAAAAAATTTAGTTTTTTTTTGGAAACACGTCATGTTTTGTTGTACAGTATGGACATTTTTCTATATAGAAACATATCCAATTAGTGAACTGGATTTGAATTTGATATTATTTTCTCCCATCCAAATCTGGACCTGAATCTGATCAGGTTAGATTCAATAATACCTCGACCCAACCTGAACTGACCCGATCCATTCTATTGAATGTGGATCTTATTAGCTTAAAAGGTGATCGGATATGTCTTTTACTAGTTATTGGTTTGGATTCAGATCCGGGTGAAAATGCTATACTAAATCCAAATTTGATTGTCAATTGGATGTGACTTTTTTCATCTAAACCCAGCTGAGTGGGTTGGGTTTCAGTTGGATATCTGACCCAAGTCAAAACCATTGACATCCCTAACCTTCAACCAAGAAGCCTCGATGGGTTATGGATCTGGACATGAGAGTCGATACCCACGACCCAGACTAGCACACTGGGTGGGTCCAAGTTCATAGTAGGTTAGAATCTGAAAGTAAAATTTTAAACATCTAGATTGGTATATCTGTGTTGGGTCTAGAATCAATTTTTGTGTGGCAATACTTCAAAAGAAGGTTGGTAATAAAAGTTGTTCATGTAAACAAGGGGAAATAGATTGGATCCAAACAAAGCTTCAACGAAAAAGAATAATGGTCTAAACTCAACCCGATTCCAAATCCAGAAGTCTTGGAATTGTATTAATACATTATATCGGTTGCCAGCTATATTGATATATTTTTCTCTTTTTTATTCTTATGATGGTTGTACTTTGATTTTTGTTTTCTTAGTTTTATTCTTATTTCAGAATAACAGAATAACAATATTAAAGGACCAATAGAATAGGTGAGAGATCAACCTATTCATAAAGGTAATTTCTTTACATGCCTAAGCACTGAAGGTGAATTGTAGTGTAGTACAAGGAAATATGACATTTCATAAAGGGGTGTTCATATCCTTGACTCATACGATTCATCCTTGTGATAAAGGGTGGCATGTGAACCCACATGAAGAATTAAATCGAGATAACGGTATACACCTCGATTTAGTACACTTTTGGTGTCAATGGGTCAAGTGGGAGAATGTTGGACATTTTGGGTTACGGGTCCAACCCACAGTCTGACCCGGTTTGACACTCCTTTAGTGGGTCACGTAAGTGGCTGATTAATGGAGATAGTGGGTGGGAGTTACGTGAATGTGGAGAGACCACATTCACGTAACTGCCCAATTCCTCTATTATATATGGGGTTAGGGGTTACGAAATTGATGAGAGTTCGTAACATATCCCCTGCCCAAATACAGTTTTGCATTCAGGTTAGCAGAACAGGGTCCTGCTCACCGTCGACATTAGGCCTGGGCTCATTGTGGGCGTCGACCGGCTGAGGAGAACGCCGAACTACCTACACGGACGATGGCGAATCCAGGTACGCTCCCTGTCTATTGTTTTTACAGGGTTTCGCCCAACATTTGCAAAGAGTTGGCAATGTGCACCGTGGCACCAGAATCAATCCACCAACTATGTAATGAAACATGAATTAGATTGCACTCATGAGAAACGAATGACTTATTACCTTTATTTTCAAGTCATTTCTTGAACTTCAAACAGTCCACCTTCTTATGCCCTTTCTTTTTGCAGAAGAAACACTTTATAGAAGGGCCACCTAACTGGGATTTGGCTTTCGCCTGAGAGTTTGAACTCTCCCCAGTGGCTCTCTTCTGATTCTTCCTTTTGAAGGAGCTTTTCTTTGACCTCGACCTCTGTTTATCCTTATGAGAGGCCATATGTGCACTTGGCACCCTCTCACCCTTCAATCTCTCCTCTTCCTCAACACACTTACTCAAGAGGTCATTAAAAGACCACTCATCATTATGTGTGTTGTAGGAGATTTTAAAGGATCCATACTCAGTAGGTAACGAGGTTAAGATCAGATGGACTAAAAAGGAGTCAGAGATGGCGAACTTTATGTCATTCAGTTGAGTCGCAATATTCCTCATTTCCAAAATGTGCTGTCGGATGTGACTGTCACCAACATATTTCATAGACACTAATTTGGACATGAGGGTACTGGCCCTTGCCTTATTAGAAGTGACGAATTGAATCTCAATGGCTCTCAGAAATTCCTTCACAGTCCTACAGTGAAGAATTGCGCCTCGAATGTTCTTTGTCACCCGAGATTGCAAAAGCAACAGGCTAAGTCTGTTCGAGCGCTCCCACTTCTCAGAGGCAGCCTTCTGATCGGCTGTACTCTGCTCTGTAAGAGTGGGAGGTTCGTCAATTCTAAGGGCCAGATCTAAATCCATATAGCCCAAAGTGAATAACACGATTTCTTTCCAATCAGAAAAATTCGATCCGTCTAAGATAGGGATACTACTTGAACCGTCGATATGAAAGGAACCTGATAAATCAAGGAATGAAAAAATGGAAAGATATTACTATTATTGCTCAGACGAGACTCGTGTTGAAAAGGTAAAAGTGAGACCCTTTATTTTCACCTTTTCTGAGACAAGCATAGTTGAGCCATTATCGTTTCACTTTGGTGAAAACGATAATACTCATAATTGCTCCGTCTCTTCAATTCTCAAGGAATTGACTTCAGTTGGTGAAACTAGTAGATCATGAATCCAGAGGCAATTCAGCACTGTACCTTTGGGTACGAACATGCTTCATGGGCTGGAATGCACATCTACTATCACACCCTGTGTAAATTTGGAACACAACGATCTACCTTTGGGTAGAATCGATGTTTCATAAATTCCCACACAATCATAATTACAAATCTTAATACGGTCAAAAGAATCCTCAATTAACACGACTTAGATCACTTTGGTGAATACATGAATCGGTTAATAAAAAATTTTACAGAAAATCTTATTCGTATTATGGAGCACGCCCATGCACACATTTTAATGCATGTATATTCATGACATAATATCAGTTCATACTTCAACAAAATATGCATAAACTAATTTTCATGAATTTAGTTACAATTCATGCTTAAAATCATCATGCATAACTTAACCAACGCTAAATACATGAATTAACATGCATAAGTCATACATTATTCAAAATAAATACTTTATAAAGCATGAAAAATAACAAAAGCATGCTCATATGGGTAAAACCCAGGGTCCTCATGTAGGAACCGGTCTAAAAAACACTCTGAACCGGTCTGAAAACGCCCCGAACCGGTCATCTAAGGGTCCGAACCAGTTCTGAACCTTATAAACCGATACATAATATGAACAAAAGTTCATAAAACCCTATAACCGTATGCCAAAATCCCTGTATTTCTTTATATTTATGAAAATAGGGTCTCAGCATCCCGGAACCGATGAAAAACTGGAAAGAACCGGTCAAAAAAATGGCTCTGAACCGGTTCCGGAAGGGGTCGGATCAGGTTCCTGATCCGATTCAGTCTCAATAGTGTTTGGATCCTGTTTTTATGGATCCAACCCAGTATCAAATGGGATCCGGGTCTGACCCGACCCATACTTAATACGGGTCGGACCCGGCCCGAACCAAAACCCGGGTTAGACCCGGTCCGAAACAGGCCTGGGTCGGACCCAGTCCAAAACAGATACCGGGTTGGACCCGGTCCTACATGGACCCGGGTATGACCCGGTACAACATGGACCCAGGTATGACCCGGTCCAAACCGGATACCGGGTTCGACCCGGTCCAACATGGACTCGGGTACGACCCGGTTCTTAATGGGGTCCGGATCGGACCCGATCCAAAATCAGACCCGGGTTAGACCCGGTCCAAAATGGACCCGGGTCAAACCCGATCCAATAGAAAGACCCGATCCTTTCCGGATCAGACCCAGACCCGGTACCTTTATGGGTCCGGGTCAGATCCAAAAGGAAAAGAGCAGACCCGATCCACCCAAAAGGGTTTGGATCGGGTCTGTCATCGGGTTTCCTCGCCGGACCCGATCCGGTCCGATTTTAAAAACTTAAACATAAACTCGATGGTTTCTGTTTCAGTTTTAAGGAAACCGAAAAGGGGTTTTCGGTTTCCGCCCTTTTCGGTTCCACGGCGACCCTCGTCGCCGTCACGGCGACCGGCGCCGGTTGCCGGCGACCTGCGTCACCCCATGGTGACGTCGGTCCGACGACAGCACTCCTCCTCGTCAGACGACGTCGCCCCACGGCGACGATGGAGGTTGAGTCGTCCGATGGCTGAAGGGCAGGGCCGAAACTGCAGTGCTGGCAAGATCGTCGGCGAACGGCGGATGATACAGCCGGCATCTCGCCCCACGGCGATGGTCCAATCCGGCGACAGCCCCGGCGTAAAGCAACTCCATGGAGGTCTAATGGAACTCCGGGCTGAGAAAAAGGGGTTTTTTTTTTTCAAACCCCAAGCGCCGGCCATCCGACGTTTAACTCCGGCAACACCTCCGCCATATGCCGAGCATCCTGCAACCCAACGGTGCAGGGGATATCAGGTGACGGCTCCGGCGATATTCCCGGCGACAGCAAAACCGGCCACAGGTATAAAAAAGTACTTTTTTTTTTGAGTTTTGCCTGAAACCATGAAACCAGGAATGTAATGTCGCCCTTTTCGGTGACATTTGCCGGTGAAGACAGACCGTCGCCCCACGGCGACGAAGCGTGGTGGGCCCATAACCCAATGTTGGGCGAAACCCTGTAAAAACAATAGACAGGGAGCGTACCTGGATTCGCCATCGTCCGTGTAGGTAGTTCGGCGTTCTCCTCAGCCGGTCGATGCCCACAATGAGCCCAGGCCTAATGTTGACGGTGAGCAGGACCCTGTTCTGCTAACCTGAATGCAGAACTGTATTTGGGCAGGGGATATGTTATGAACTCTCATCAATTTCGTAACCCCTAACCCCATATATAATGGAGGAATTGGGCAGTTACGTGAATGTGGTCTCTCCACATTCACGTAACTCCCACCCACTATCTCCATTAATCAGCCACTTACGTGACCCACTAAAGGAGTGTCAAACCGGGTCAGACTGTGGGTTGGACCCGTAACCCAAAATGTCCAACATTCTGTAGTAAACAAAACATATAGATCATATCCATATGGCTTGATTCATAAAAATATCAAGAAAAAGCTAATGAATAGGTGATTTCTATTAGAGAGTATGGTATAATCTAAGATAGCCAATATTTTTCCCTTGTTTAATATAGTATGATTGAACAAGGTGGCCATGGGTTGTGTTGATTGGCTAATGTTGATAATAAATTGCGTCTACGTGTGCTCATTGGAGCTGATCTAATATTTTTTCAACTAGGTCATAGAGGCACGCCATGTTGGGTGTGTGTCTCTAGTAGGTTTGTCGATGGGTCAGGTTTGTACCAGGTACACAACTCGACCCAAACCCAAATAATATTTGGATCAATCTGAACCCAACCCAAAGAATATGCGGACTGGGTTTGGGTTATAATTTTTGCTAGGTATCCAACCTGACTTGAGTATTATATATACTTTTTTAGTACAAATATATTTCAGAAATTATGCGAGACTGGGCTTGGGATTTCATTTTTGTGAACCATCACAACTCTAACGTAACAATTTATTATATGGGCGGGTTTGGGTATACCCTGATGGGACAGGTACCTGACTCATTGAAACCCTAGTCCCTGGTGACATGAGTGGGTATACTCAAGCAGATTGACATAGACACTGACACAAACTGACCTTATTTTATTATTTTTATGTTATTTAAGTAAAAATTATGTTTTTACTATCCAAATATCGAAAATAGTTTCAAAAAATTATTGTATTGTACCACAAAAATGATGTGTTTTTCTAAATGCCCTAAAATTGTTGAAATCCGCCCGCTCTTCAAAATCGCAAAACGAAGTTTGCATGCTATATTGTTTCGCCCGCCGACTAAGGCAAAAACTCATTTAAATGTATATTCACATATATTTTTTTGTGATTCTCAAGTGTGCAAAATTATGTTATTTATGCATTCTTCTCTATTAATCGTAAAATCATAAATACCAAAAATCACATATTTTATACCAAAGTCATGGAAAACCATACAAACCTCCTTTCTCCTTTCTCCTTTCTCCTTTCTCCTTTTTAGCTTTTCTTGTGTGTACTTTTCTTGTGTTTTATTAAATAGTTTTTGCGTGATTTACCATTTAGGCTTTTTTTGATATATATATATATATATATGTTGTAGAGGATTTATGTGTTTTTGCTTATTCTTTATTTAATTTTAAGTGTTTTTGTATTGGTGTAATGAGGCTAAGGTTGACTCTGTTGGTGTAATACGTATTAGTTTTTTGCCGATATAGTTAATGATGACCTCAATATTTGTTCAACTACACTAGCGTCTCATTGATGATCGTAGCTAGAGAGCTTTAGTAGTCTAAAAAATATTAGCTTTAAAGAACTCATGGCTATGTTGTCTCTTAAAATCGAATATAGTGAAGAGTTAGTTAGCCTCCAGTATACTTAAGAAACACTTAGAAGAGATGTAGAAGAAGATGTTGATAAATGCAATGATAAAAAACCTGTGGAGAATGTGCATTCATCTCATAGATTCATTTTCAAACATCAAATTGTTTCAAACAGTGAATGATGTTGATGTCCTAAACATGCAAGTCTTCCAAACAATTAATGATAGTAATGTTATACACGTGGAGGGCATGCAATTGCCTGAACCGATTAAGAATATAGATATTCGATGTGCAAACAATGCAAAACTTTTATGAACAATTAATGTATATGATTAGACAAAATATTCAGCGTTGCAGCTCAGTGCTAGTGATTATCATCGCAACAATGTGAATGACATTCAACCTTCTATAGCTAAAGACAAAGGTCGGTACACATTGAAATTTATATTTTAGATGTAAGTGTGACGATGGATGCGATATTTTCATGGTTAATTTTAAAAGTTGAAAATGCAAGATTGTTGCATGCGTGGAATCAAAGGATGAGATAATAAATTTTTATTAATTTATACGATCGAACAATCAATTAACGATGGCGTAGATGGTAGAAAATGATAATGACATATATAGTAGCAACAACTCTAATCATGACTATACCATATCTATTGAGCCAAACTCAGAAACAATAGGAGATGACCAAGACACTTATGGCTTGAGATAAATAATTGTTGCAAAAAATGATGCATTAAACATACATGGGAAGCTCAAACCTTGGTATGTTGTATTAACTATATGAGCATTTATTAAGAAGTATAATTGTTTTATGTTTTTATGCTAATGTTTAGGTTTTACTAAGTTCTCTGCAATGCCCCAAGATTTAAAACTTGAAAAAAAAACACAATTTTTTTTACTCCGATAGAAAACCTCGGGCGAGTTATAAATTCGATCGATAACAATAATAAGACTAAATCCTTAACGCAGATAACATTTCTAAAATGATTCAGTTTTAGAAATCAAAGTATTTTCATTCCAAAATAAATCATAATGTCTTTACAAAAAAACAGTAGTAACAAGTACTCAATAGTCAGTTTTCGAGAAAGGAAAATGACTGATTCTCAACATCACCATAACTTTCTGCTACCGCTCCAGTAGACTATTCAGTACTTGTAATTTTGTAGAGTCAATATCCACAATCCCCCAGTAAGAATACAATAACAAAACATATTTGCATAGAAATAGACATACATCAAATTACAATTCTCATGTAAATAAGCAATTATCTGTACGAAACAAATAACTGTGACATAATAATTCAATATTATATGCAATAATTATACTTATGTATGATCATTCAATTCATGCATGACTTACCAATACAAGCGAAGTGTTCACAGTAGGCATGAATAACTTACAACTCTTCCATTTATATTTTATTTCTTAGATGATGCATGTTATACTTTACTATATGCACAATACACTTTTGTTTCTCTTTCACAATAATCTATGGGTACTACACAGACAATATCTGAATCAAAAGCTCGGCCCAAATAATACATTCAATCAATCTATGGCTTATTACTCTGGTCTTGATAATCTTTTTTTGTACTAAAGGTGGGACGACAGTGTCAAAAGAGAGCTCCCACCACCCTCAATCTGATATATCAAAATTTACTTTAAGCTAAAATAATCTTACTACCACTCTGCGACATCGGTGGCAACTATCTCCTATATTTGTGGCTGAGGAAGCAACCCTTCGTGCTTAACAATATTTCATGAAGCCAGAAGTGCTACTTACCTTCTCATTGCAAGCCCACACGAGAATTATCACGCACACATTTCATTATTAATTCTCTTGACATACATGCTTAAACGATAAATTAATTTATTATAGATTCAATAGCCTCCAAAGAGCATAAATACGTATGATTTCATTTAACTCATCATAAGGTTTTTAATTACATATTTGAGGCACTTAATACATATCAATCAAGTTGATCGTGTACAAGGTCATGTGTCACTCATCTGAGCTTGAGTCTACCACCACCACTCCCACTGCCATCACACCTCCACTATTGTCACCATCGACACCACCACCAGCCTCTTGTTGCCTCCACCATCATCCACGACCACCTTTGTTGGTTCGCCAGTCCCAGCCAACCGAACCACCCGACTACACCTTCCAACTGACATCCAAAATCTTCACCGGTTTCTGTCAATGCCAGCCTCAGCCATTGTTGTCCTGCCACCCGAACAACAGCTTTGTTGTTTTCTATTGAACCAATGTCTGTTGTGCGCAGACCTTCGGCAGCACCAGCCGGTGCCACCACCAACACACCAACCGGAGCTCAACAGAGCCTATCGGTGCCCACTTTCACGTTTGGGGAACTGAACTTGGGTCGGTCCAGCTGACCCGCACTCAACCTAGCCAAGCTGAGTTGAGCACGAGTTTGACCTCGATGTCACCAAAAGCCATCACCTCCTTCAGCGAGGTCATTTCGCCAACGTTGACCCTACCGCTTGTGGTCGTCACCTTCGCCACAACCTTGTTCTTCACTACCATCATCAGACTGGAAACCGAGGTTAGCGTATGTGTCCTCGCTCATAGTTGGATCGTCAATAAAATACGATCAATGTCATGCTAATCGAGGAGAATTCTCGAGGGCCTTTTTGAAATTTCTTTATTTCTCGTGAGACCACATGCATTACAAGGTAGGTTTATAATAACTTTAACATATATGTGTAGTTTTAGGTTTTTTTAAATGCTTGGGGTTTTCATAATTACATAGTTTATATATATATATATATATATATATATATATATATATATATATATATATATATATATATATTCAAAAATTGTTTGTGTTGCATGCCTTTTGAGAAAATATATATTTAAGTAATATTTGTTTTTCATAAACAAGAATGTGCATATGTTAAAAAAGTATCAAAATTTTCCATATGTGAGTATTTTGAACATGTTTTCAATAAAAGACACGTATATGTTCAGGTTTTACAAACATATTCTAACATATGTATTTTGGATTTTATGAATAGTTAAATACGAGTGTATTTCAAGATTTTATGAATAAATATATGTATATGGCTCATGTTTTTTGAATATGCATGTTTCTGAAATTATTACGTAGTTTTAAGCCTGTGTAAATGCTTATGATGAATGATAAAATGCATATCAAAGATGCTGCATAGTATCTATGATGAAAAGCATGTTATTCAATTGTTATTTTATGTGAGGCAAAACAGGGTGGTTCAACAAAGAGAGGAGGTTGTTCAGCAGGAGCGGCTGAGAGCAGTCACCAGGAGTCAGTGAAGGTGGCACTGGTGGGTGCCATCGGTGGCTGCCCAGTTGGTGGGAAGGAGAGAATCAGGTGGCAATGGTATGGTGCAAGACGAAAATCAGGAGAGAGATGGGCAGTGGTGGTGGTGGTGGTGCTGGGTTTACACGAGAGAGGGGAGAGTGAAGGGTGAAGGGGAGCATGAGTGAAGTTTATGATACAGGTGAGAGGGAATGTAATGGGCAGAGGGGGCATGAGTAGAGTATTTATAGGAAGAAAAAAAAGAAAAAATCCAATTAGAAAGGGGGAAAACCTTTTTGATTTGAAAAAAAGTAGGGGGAAAAAACATTTTCAAAGGCGAGTGTGGAAAGAAAAACTTGAAATTAGAATTTGGTTTTGAATTTCTTTTTAGTTTTAAGTAGGAAAACAAGTGGGCTTGGATTTGGATTTTGGTGAGACCTATTTGGATCTCATTAAATCCAAATCCAACCTACTAATATATATATATATATATATATATATATATATATATATATATATATATATATATATATATATATATATATATATAATTAAATTCATTTGGGTCATAAGTGGACTTAAATCCTATTTATTTAAATGAGATTCATTTGGGTCTTAGGTGGATCCAAACAAATTTATTATACTTTAATAGGATCCATTTGAGTCACAAATGGATCTAAAATTTTATTTACTTGATGAGATCGAATTGGGTCTCCAAGTGGATCCAAAAGTCCTTTTCTTAGTGAGATCCATTTGGGTCATCTAAATATATCCAAATCTTATTTTACTTAGTAGAATTCATTTGGGTCTCTAAGTAAATCCAAGACACTTTCTACTTTAAAGAAAGATCCAATTGCGTCTCAAATGGATCTAAATTTCTTCTATGCCTGATTTAAACCCCGATATAAATCAAAACCCTACCCAAATCTATTTCGGTTGACTGAAATCATTTGGAGATCCAATCCTAAATAACTTGAGATCGAGTGGATCTTATATGTTCATTCAAATAGTTCAAACTTGCGTTTGAGTTGGTTGATCCTCTTAGATCTATATTGAGGTCGAGATCCAAATACTTCATACAAAACCTCATAATTGCCCAATTAAATATCAAATAACTTCAATAAATGCCAAAATATTATCCATAAATAACTGCTAATTAATCAATCAATATTAGCTAAGTAATTTGCTAAAAAATGATATTTAATCAAAGTTAAATACCAAAATAATTCACAAAAAAAAAAATCTTTTATTTATTTAAAATTTTTGAGAAATTTATAAACTTTACATTATTGCTCAATGAATATTATTTCAATAAAGAGCAATTGGCAATCATTGATGTTAAGTCAATTTAGTTGTTTGAGCAACTGTGTAACAAAAGACTTAATGATATAGAATGATTTCAATGGCTATCAATATAGTCAAAAGATCGAGAAGTTGTTATCGACAAAATGTTTAATAATCTTTAGCACTATCATAATTTTTTAAAGATCATGTGATAAGAAATAACTATAAAATAAAATTTATGAAAAACTGCAATAACAGAGTAACTGTAGTATGCATGAGAAATAACTTGCGGACTATGGTTCATTCCACTTGGAGGATCCATTGAACAAAGGTGCAGAAAACATAATTCTTTCAAGTGAAGAAGTATCAAAGTGAGCATACATGTGGTGGATCATTGGACAACGTAGTAGTGAAAAAAATATCTTTCAAGTGGATTTCAAGTGTTATTCTTGAACACTTACACGATAACCCAAAGTTAACTCTAAAAGAAATCTTAAATGACATTAGTCGCAAGGAAAGTATGAAGGTTACGTACAAACAAGTATGACATTAATGAGAAATGACTAAGGTGATCCTATATGGTTTATTCGAAGAGTTTTTCAAGATGCTTTTTGCCTATTGTCATTATTTGATGACGACTAACCAATGATCGACAATGTGCATTGAAACTGATAGACGACATAGATTTATGTACATGTTCGTATCTTTTCGTGCATGCATTGATAAGTTTTTTAAAGAAAGCCCTCCACTTCTTACGGTAGATAACACATTCCTAAAAGAAAAATACATAAATATTGTTGTCAGCCCATGGTATTGATCCTTGTGATCAAATATTTTTGGTTGCATTTACTATTATAGATAACGAGTCGAATGAATCATGGGTGTAGTTTTTTTATGCATGTGAATGCACAATTGAGACACTAATACAATGACATACCCAAAGTTAAAGTACAATTAACAGCTATCTCAAATAAGCACACAAAGCTACACAATATGTTCTCCCATACATGGCTAAATTGTCAGATTGAATTTTACACAAAACACTACGAAAAACTTTTAACATAAATTTGGAATATCACTAGGTCAACTTTGGTAAAGCACAGCCAAAGCACTCACAAGACAAAAGTATAATTATTTTCTTAAAAAGATTCAGGAGCAAAGGGAAGATGCATACAAGTATGCAACTAAGGTCATAAAAGAAAAACATTAGGCTAACATATACTTTTCAACTAGAATGTACAAGCGCTTAACCTCTAATATAGTAAAGAGATTTAATGCTAGGATTCTCACAATACATGACAAGTCACTAAATCCTCTTATTGAAAAACTTTATCTCATGATGATGAAACTTTTTGAAAACCAAAAGAATAATACCCATAACATGTGTGGTGCCTAAAGTAAAAAAAAGTTGGACGATGGTAAGAAAGAAGCACGAAATCTATGTGTTAAAGTAGTGCATTGCCTTCATCGTCGATACAAAGCCTACAATCACTCTCACAATTGCAATGTTTATCTTAAAAAACAAACATGCTCTTGTAGAGAGTAACAGGTTAGCGAGATTTTGTGCAAACATATAATCACGTGCATTTTGTACGAAGACAAGTTATCAGAAGATTACTACGATAAGTTCTACACTATTAAATCGTATCAAGCTGCATATAATACTTATTCATTTTTTCTAATGACGGATAATATCTCACATCACTCCTCCAAACCTTATTCCAGTCTTACCACCTAAAGCGCATCCTAAAACAAGATACCTTAAGAAGGAACAAAAAACAGAACACAAAAATGTTGGGTAATACAAGTGCAATCATTTTTGATGAAATTGGCCACAACCGGCGAAAGCACAAATAACATTATATTAGAGTACAGATGGTTTACAAAATCTGTATTTATTAGAAGTTGTTTTATGAATTCTTTCTTTGTATTTACAATCTTTTTTAATTAATTATTCCAATGTCTTATATCTTTTATGTATATAAGGAGTTCATAATGAATAATTATAAACAAAAAAAAAACATGGTAGTAGAAAGCAGTTCAAACCCCGTCACCAACCCCAAACAAGGAAGCAATTGTGTTAATTATACAACACATTGACCAGAATTATAAAGTCAAAATTGCCCAACTTCTGATAATTATTTGGTGCAATGAACTTTACACAATTTGGCTTTGAGGATACAACGGAGCTTGGCCTGCTCATGGAGTCTAATCTACAACGTGTTGTCCAACTAAACTGCCTGGCACAAATCACTTTAGATAGCACCTTTAATAAAATGAAAGGGACTCACACTAGGTTAAAAAATGATAGAGAGAGAGAGAGAGATGGATAACAGGAATAAAAGATAGGCTTCAGTTATTATAGACTCGATCCCAACAGCCAATAATTGAGTCAAACGGCATCTACGGCCTAAAAAGGAAATTAAATGGTCTAAACAATACTAAAAAACCTAAAAACATCTACAGAGGAGGTGACTAGTCAAACGATCAAATGAGAGGAAACAACTAGGCCAATCAATCTTGCATGAAGTACATATCCTTATGTTAAAATCGATGTGAATCGGCTGATATGAATTGAATCTCCTAATTGGAAACAACAACATTTAAAAAGTCACTTGCTCATGCACAGATATCTTGATAAATTAGATCAGTCAATATCAAGCATGCACTAAACCTTTCAATGAATTGCCGTTTATCCGGATCTCCAGTGGAATTATTTCATCATATAAGCCCTCAAAAACTTTGTCAGCATGTACAAAATTTAGATGACTAAAACTAAATAAAACTAATCCAGTTATTATCATTCAATATTAAACAATAATGAAAAACACGACGGTTAAAAAGGTATACGGAATGCACACTCATGTTCTATGTTTCTTCTTCTTACTCAGAGAATTTAAATTCAAGTTTCTTTTCCCTTTGCCTGACCTTTTCATTCCACTTACAAGCTCTGTAACTTCAATAGAATTTGAAGCCGGCTCTTCCAAAATGCTGCAATACCAAGTTGACAACCACCAGAGTAAGATGAATTTATTCAGCAAAAATTCTAGTTGGTAGGCAGAGAATTGCCTTTTTTTATATTTTTTGAGAGGAAACCCCAGTTCAGGTGGTGGGGCCCGGTAGAGATTGATGCTCTGCCGTATGGCCCACTCCCAAGCACATAAAATCCCTCCAGGGAGCTTGATGCTTGGGCTTAAAGCAAGGGATGCACACCTTGGGTATCACAGTTACAAATCTCATTCTCAGGTTAAAAAAGTGAGTTTTCCTCAGGAAAATCTCTGTAAGTTGAAAATTTATACATTCATTACTAATATAGAGCAATCCTAGGGTGCTCCCGGAGCACCTACTAGAAATCATATTTGTAGGTTGCATCTTCTCAATCAGATCTTATAGATGTACTTAAAACAGTGTATTTAATAGGAATCATGTTTTGGATCATGTTCAAAATAGGCTTTTTTAGTCATAAAATTTTGGTACCTTGTGAGCCATTGATTTTTGAAGATCTTAAAAAAAACTACATGTATGACATAATCACATGATCCAAACATTTTTTTCCACTAAATAAAAACTGTAGATCATATCTATAGGGTCTGATCAACGAAAAAAGCACTCAGATTTTGAAAATTTGAAGCTTCTACTAGGTGGCAGTAGGTGATCGGGGAACACCCTATCATTATTCATATAGAGTAATGCTCCGGGAACACATACTCCCTCCTACTAGAAAGCAAAGTTGTAGATCATATCTATAGGGTCTGATCAACGAAAAAACACTCAGATTCTGAAAATTTGAAGCTTCTATTAGGTGAGAGTAGGTGCTCTGGGAGCACCTTATATATATATATATATATATATATATATATATATATATATATATAGAGAGAGAGAGAGAGAGAGAGAGATTTTGAAAATGAGGTAAGGGGCGTTTACAAAAATACTATACAACATAGGTTACTTTGAGCAATGGGGTGAAGGGCATTTACAAAATACCATATAATATAAGGTAGTTTCAGCAATGGGGTGAAGGAAGTTTAAGTGATACGCAACATATAACACAGTTTCCCTTTAAAAAAATATGCATAAGTTGTTTAGAGTCTAATCGGCTACTTGAATAGTACCATACCAAATGTGTAGGGGAGGGAAGGCCCTCTCAGCTGCTATATAAAACGAGGGTGCCTCCCCTTCATTTAGTGAAAAGCCATTGCCATCGGTAGTCAGCATTCAATGCTGCCTGACATGCGCCATTCAATGCCAGCTCAGCTCAGCATTGAATGATTGCTGACAAAAAAAAAGTTCACACCATCAAAAGAAGCGGCATGATTTTTTTGTATATTTCAAAATCTTACAAAAAATCGTGAGGGTTTTAGCAGTATTTTTAAAATATCGCATTTTTTTCGGGTATATATCGTTTTGTGATTATATTGAAGCCTTTGTGAGCCAAGCAGAGAATTAATTAATTATTGGAGATTTCTAACAAAAATCCATCTATTACCTTGATTTCTTCTCAGCTTTTTTAGAAAGAGATCCCTCAACAATCCTTGCATGATACTTATGGAAAGGAGCACTCCCTTTTCTCTTTTCATCCTAGAGATATTAGAACAGTTGGTGAGAGAAGATGGCTAGTAAACACAAAAAAAAGAGAAACACTAGCACACCTGGAGAAAAGATTCAAGTGATGCTTGGTCATTTGGAGAAAAAGCAATCTCATCCCTTTTTTTCTGTACAAATTCTATGTTCTGCGCAACCTATATCATAGGAAAAAGAAAAAGGTGAGAGAATTGCCAAATTAATTTGATACTTGAATGCTGAAGAGCGCAGAAGATGGCAAGTCTTTAATTACAAGAAAAGCTCATTTTCATACTCTCCCGTAATTTAAGCTTGAATGAAAAAGAAAAAAGCAGACATCATCTCTTTTCATGAATATTTGATGTCAGATTATGATATCCAGAAACTTCAAGAGCATGATATTAATACAAAAAAAAATATGTGAAGATGATATGTTCATCACAAAATCCACTACTAGTGCATCCTGCTTACAAAGTTTGCATCTGTAGAATACCATTATATACTACAATATGAAACAGTCCTAAAATATTCACTGATGTCAACTAAAAACCAAGACTATGTTTTAGTTTAATTTTCTTTTCCTTATTTCATCAATTAGTTTAACACTGGTCACAAAGAGCACAACAGAGGATGTTTCAAAAATCATCCTGCTACTTTCATTTGGACATTATTTTGGGTGTTGCATGGAATCTGGTCCAGTCTAGGAAATGTCGCAGATAGCTGAAGTGTAAGTGCATATCACAAACACCAAAAGGGATTTGTTTTAATTTTATCAGCAACAAATACTTTAAATGATTTTGGGTAAGATGCTGGGAGCTGGCCCTGCAGCAGAGTGTGCATTTGGCCAGCGGAGTGGGATTGAGGAGTGATGTTAATCCCACATCTCAAGATCAAAACCAGCCATGTGCCTGTGTGCAAGCTGATGCAAGCGGTTGTAATGAAGTATGTGGAATTACAAAAGCAAAGTGCAAAAGCACATAAGTGGACAATTACAAAGAAGATAGACAAGCACAAAAGTGCATAGACAAAAGTCCACTAAAGGACAATACAAAGAGTCAATTAAAAATAAAATATTATTGAAAATGTGCTTTGGGAAGCCATGAAAAAATATAGGGGGAACACTCCCCTATTTATATACAAATACAAGAGGGAGACCATTGGGAGCTCCCTTTCATAGAGACGTTGGGGAGCTCCCTCGGTCATATTTTTTTACTGTTGGGGCCCCTATCGACTCTATAGAGTGGGGACCAATGACATGATAAAATAGAAATAAAAAAAGAAAATGAAGACAAAAATAAGAAAATGAAAAAATAGTTGTTTCTAATAAACAACTATAATTATATACAAAAAGACAAAAATGCCCTTATTGGGCAAACTGTTTATATATATATATATACACTCCCCTTCAAACTTTACGAGAAAATGATCGAAAGTTTGCTGAGAAAGAGAAATCGAGGAGCGAAAAGAGCTTTGATGAAGAAATTTGTCAACTGGTATGGCAACGTAATAGTTCCTCTTAGATATTCATCACAAACATAGTGACAATCCATCTTAATATGTTTGATTCGCTCATGGAAGGTATGGTTGCTCACAATGTAGATTACACTCTTATTGTCATAACACTCTTCAAAGGTGTTGAGATGATGATTTCCATATCACTGAGAAGACTTTTAAGCTACACAAGCTCCATTGTTGTCATAGTCATTACCTGATATTCGGCTTCAGCTGAAGATAAAGATATTTTTTGTCATTTCTTACACCTCCAATAGATCAACGAATCTCTTTAAAAAATACAAAAACCTATCATTTAGGTTATCACCCCGGATAATTAGATCTAAAGATGATGAAGAGGACAAAAAAAAAGCTCTTTTGAAACGGTGTTTTTAATGTATCACACAATCCTCATAATTGCTGCCATGTGCAATGTGGTAGGGGCATGTTGAAACTGACTTGTTGCATGAACACATGAGTGATATTAGGTTGTGTGATAGAGAGATAAGTGAGAGATCCAATCAATTGATAATATGAAATAGAATCTTCAAGCAATACACTATCTTCAAGTCTTAATTTTGTATTTATGACTTTTGAGGTTTCCACCTTTTTTATCGAAAACTTTTGACCTAGCACATATGTTAGCAGCTAATTTTATTTGAGAGAGAATATATCCTCTGAGAGAATAGGCAACCTCAATTCCTAAAAAGTATCTCAAAAAAACCAAGTCAGACATATCAAAAGTTTTCTTTAAAATTGATTTAATTTCAATAACACCTTCTTTGTCATTTTCTGTGATGATCATATTATCAACATATAAAAAAAGAATCACAATTGTAATATTTGTTTTCTTGACAAAGAGAGTAGTGTCAATATAACAAGAGATAAATCCTAAATTAATCAAAACATTACTAAATTTATCATACCAATCCTTAGGAGCTTGTTTAAGACCATACAAGGCCTTTTAAAGTTTTAATTTTTTTATTTATTTAAACTAACCCCTGGAGGGGGTTCCATGTAAACTTTCTCACTAAAGATCTCCATTTAATAAGACATTTTTAATATTTAATTGGAAAGTAGACCATTTTTTAATAGAGACAATGACAATGAGAGCTCGAACACTAATAATTTTTGCCACGGGAGCAAAGGTTTCCTCATAATCTATTACATATTCTTGGGCATACCCTTTGATGACTAACCTTGCTTTATATCTTTCTAGTGATTCGTCACTTTTGGTTTTGACTTTAAATACTCATCTACGTTCTATAGGTTTCTTGTCTAAAGGAGGATCAACTATTTCCCATGTGTTGGCTTTTCTAAGAGTATTAAGTTATATTTCCATTGTTTCATTCCAATGAGGGTATTGTTTAGCATCATTATATTGAGATGATTCATAATAAGAGTGAATAATTATTAAACATGCTCTAAAGTTTAGAGAAAATGAGTCATATGATACAAATCTACTTGGAGCACTAGAGATTCAATTTGATCTCTTAAGTTAAGATTCATCTAAAGGTATATTTTAAGAGAACCTGCCAAGGGCACGAGTGATTACCTTAACCCCGTCTAGTATACACATGCATATCATTTGATATATTTTCATTCAAACTTTCATGTTGATGTCTATCAACAATCAGATGTTCAACACTACAGTTATTGTCAAAAGAATTAAATACCTCAACAGAGTTAAACTTATCATCTCTTGGCAATAGATCAAATACAAATGAGTAATCAAATTCTTATTTATGTTCTTTGCTATCAAACTCATTTTCATTTTCAAGAAAGGTGACATATTTTGAAACATAGAGTTTGTTATTTATTGAATCAAAACATCGGTACTTTTTTTATTTTCTCTATAGCCCAAAAAAGCACATTCAATGGCTTTTGAGGATAGTTTATTATTTTTATAAGTAAGCACATAACACTTACAACTAAAAATTTTTAGTCTTTTAAAATCATCAGTCATTTTAAAAAGTTTTTCAAATGGAGAAACATTTTGCAACGAAAACAAAGGAATTCTATTTATTACGTATCTTGAGGTTAAAACAATTTCGGCCCAAATTTTTTAGGAATATCTCTTGAAATTAAAAGAGTCCTAGTGGTTTTGATTATATGTCTGTTTTCTTTCTGCTAATCCATTTTGTGGCAGAGTTCTAAGACAAGATCTCTGATGACAAATTTTATTTTGTTTCAAGTAGTTTTGAAAAATATTTGACATGTACTCCCCTCTCGAATCTGATCTAAGAATAGAAGGTTGCTAAAAAATTGATTTTTAACCATTATATGAAATTTCTTAAAAAAGGAGAACACATTGGATTTATGATTCAGAAAATAAATCCATGGGTATCTAATAAAATCATCAACAAAAATAACATAATAAGAGTAACCTTTTTTTTATATGACGGTTGAAGGATCTCATACATCTGAATGCACTAATTCAAACGGCCGAGTAGAAATAAAGGTTCTACGAGGAAAGGGAATGATTTTCATTTTTTCAAAAATGTAATCTTTACAAGATATATATTTTTCATTACATATATTTTCCAAAAAAGAAAAAGAGACATCTTTGAAAAATTAAGATGCCCAAGTCTTTTATGCCAAGTATCAATATTTTTGTCATTTATAAAATTACAAAATAACATGAATGGAAGGGATAAAAAATCCATAAAGTAAAGATCGTTTCTCATATGGCCTTGCCCAATCAGCTTCCCTAACTGGAGATCCTGCACGGTGTAATCTTTAGATGAGAAATAAATTTTGCAACCACGATTGAAAATTTGAGAGACCGAAAAAAATATTTAAATTTAATTTTGGAATCACCCTTGTTCTTGAAACAAAATTTTTTTGAGAAATTTTTAAGTCAAGTGTTCCAATACTATTTATTTTTAAAGAGGTTTCATCGGCCATTGAAACATAAGATGAAGTAGAATTAGTGCAAACTTCGAAAAGGGCATTCTTATGATGTGTCATATGAAATGAAGCACCTGAATCTAGAATCCATATACTTGGAGGAGACGAATAAGACGCAATAGCAGCACCTAAAGTAGAAGATGATTTGAGAAGTTGTTGAAGCGCCTTCAATATTTGGTTAAGTGTGTCTTTAATATTTCCTCCATTTTTGCTTGCTTCTTTCTTAAGTGTGATTTCTCCAACAAAAGTGATTTTTCCTTTAAGCTTTGGGCATACCAGTCTAATGTGTCCCGATTCATTACAATAGTGACAAATAGAACCCTTTCTATATCTACTATTATAGTTGGACCCATTATTATAGTTATTTTGTTTTACAAAGTGGGGAGCTTATAGGCCCTTACATTGGAACCCAGCTTAATAACGATCAAAACATCATCATTTTTATTGGTCATGCCAAGACGAGTTTCTTTTTGACATACCTCGGCAAGTGCATCTTCGAGAGACAACTTTGATCCTATGAAGAAGAGTCACTTGTTCAAATTCCAGTCTTAGACCATGAAGAAATTGTTCATCTTTAATTGGCTTTCTTCTAACCTCAACATCTTCGAGAGCCACCCATTTAGACTCAAGAAGTGCTAATTAATCCCAAAGAGGAGACAAAATACTAAAAGAATCCCGAAAATACATGTCCCCTTGCTTAGTGGATCTAATATTGTCTTGACAAAAATATTGTCTAGCAAGATCCTTTTGAGTATACATACTCTTAAGAAAGAATCAAACTTCAATGGCTCTTCTAAATTTAGCAATGTTGGCACATATTTTTATGTCAACATTATTCATAAACCATGCCAAAATTTTGATATGGTTGTTTTCCAAATCCTCTACCTTTATTTGATGTTCATTGATGGCTTTAAAACGATCATCTCCAATAAGAGCTTTCTGAATACCTTCGACCTTGGTGAGCTTTAACTATGGTTCATGAGAAGTTCACATCACAACACCCCAAAGTTTCTTCCCTTTAAGATGATTTTCCATGGCCGAAGCCCACATCAAGTAGTTGGATTCATTGAATTTGAAAGAAAGCTTCACTCTTGATTCATGTTCCATGACGCAAAAGAGATAGATAAAGAAAAGGACATGCACCTTTGTCACGATCTTCAATCACCACAAGTAAGACCTCCAAGATCAAGAGAACCCAATGAGCTTTGATACTATGTAATGAAGTATTAGGAATTACAAAAGCAAAGTGCAAAAGCACATATAAGTCTAAGAGTAGAAAATTACAAAGAAGATAAACAAGCACAAAAGTACATAGACAAAAGTACACTAAGGGACAATACAAAGAGCCAATTAAAATAGAATATTATTGAAAAATGTGCTTGGAAAGCCATGAAAAAATTTAGGGAAAACACTCCCCTATTTATATACAAATATAAGAGGGATACCATTGGGAGATCTTTCATACAGTCATTGGAGAGCTCCCAATGGTCATATTTATGACCATTAGAGCCCCCAACGACTCTATGGAGTGAGGCCCCAATGACATGATAAAATAGAAATAAAAAAAAGAAAATGAAAGATAGTTGTTTCTAATAAACAACTATAATTACATACAAAAAGACAAAAATGCCTCTATTAGGCAAACTGTTACAATCTATGTAACAGGGATTCGGCTAGCAGGGTGCCGCACCCGCGTCGACGCGACTCGACGCGGGTGCGGGTGCAGGTGCCGCACCGGGTGCGGTCAACCCGATCCTGGGTGCGTTGACCGCACCCAGGATCATTTAGGTCCATTTTATTTTTTGGATTTTTTTTTTTTTTAAATTTGCCCAAATGAGCTGAGAATTTTTTTTAAAAAAAAAATATGCTGACAGCAGCTGTCTGTCAGCTGCAGCAGCTGTCTGTCAGCTGACAGCTGTGAAATTTGAAAAAACCCGCCAACCCCCTTTATATATATATATATATATATTTTACATTTTTGCCCCTGCCGCACCCCCGCACCCGGGTTTTTTGGAAGTGCCGAATCCCCGCACCCGCACCCGCGCCCGCACCCATGTGACATAGGTTACAATATATATATATATATATATATATATATATATATATATATATATATATATATATATATATATATATATATATATATATATATATATTGTAAGAAAGTATGCGAAAAGGTATAACAAGAATGCTTAATGCATTCACACGGTCCAATGAATGGACAAACTCAAACCCACAATGGAGAATATAGAAATAGTCCACCAAGGGACAACACAAGAAGCCTTCAAAGAAACAACACATAAAAAATATGAACTTTATTGAATGAGGGCTTGAAAAGCCATAAGTTACATAGGAGATTACCCCTCTATTTATAAGCAAAGGAGTGAGAGAGTGAGCGAGAAAAGAGTGAGAGAGAGAGTGCATTGGGAGGCCCAACAAGTACTCATACCTGATAAAGGGTATTTTTGTAATTCTGCCCAATAGGGGCATTTCAGTCTTTTTACTTTTCTTTTATTTCTTTTCTTTTTTCTCTTTTCTCTTTTCTCTTTTCTGATTTTTTATTTTATTTTTCCTTTTACTTGATAAAGGATATATATATATATATATATATATACATGATTACATATATTTTAACACCCCCCTCAAACTTTACGTGGGGATAACGAAAAGTTTGAAGATACAAAAGGAGAATGCCAAATGTTCAAAAGTCTTCAATGGAAGCCATCTTTATAGCACATGAAAGAACTTTACAAATGTCAGCCTTTAACTGTCTTTAATGATCATCCTCAAGCTCCTTCCATGATGTATCATAGGTACTTCTTCCATCTCATCTTGAAGATCCTATATAACAAGCCAAAAAGCTCCAAGTAAAAAGTATCTTTGTATCTCAATCAAATAAAACATATCAAATAAAATGAATCAAGAGACCATAACATTGATCAAGAAGAACATATGATTCATAAAAAGAAACAACGATTCAAAAGATATTTCACGTATTTTAATGCAAAAATAAATTAATCTTAAATACAATATTGATAAAACTCACTATGTTCTTGAAGAAAGATACATGCACAAAGGCCCAATAAATACTCATAAAGGAATTTATCAATACTTGGAAGTAAGAAATGTGTGCACAAAAGAACACGAAAAACACTCACAAGTGCACGAAGACACATAAAATATGAGATTTGTATTAAAATCAAGACTCTTTTAGAAAAGTTTCATGTATTAGAAATATCTTTAAGAAGACAATGTTCACACAAGAACTAATTGCTCCCAAAGGAATGTGTATAAGAGCATGTTTAACATACTCAATTCAATAATAGGGAGACATTTTATCAACAAAAGATGAGTTAATGATTTCTCACACATCTTAGAGAGAAGAAGTCTTATGCCAACAAATATCATGTGTGAACTTGCAAGAACATGATTTAATTAAGTATAATAAAGACATCTACCCAAGAGTCAAGAATGAATGTTATTTGCGTAGAGAACCTTACTCATTGAGGAATTTCTCACTCAAATATTTGCAAATACAAAAGCTCACTAGGTGGCCGAAAACCATAAACACTTAATATGCAAAGTACCTGAATTCCTTATAGAGTAAATGCCAAAATGTAAACTTGATTTTCAAATATGCATATCAATGATATGATCTTTTTATCGATAAATATTTTTCTTTGCAAGTAGTAAGGAGAAACTCATTTAGAAGAAAATCTCATACGATATATGCAGATCAAAAACAAATTAAGAATGAAATTTTGCAAATTTCAACAATAGTTCATCCACTACAAGCAACCGCCTCATTAGTCTTTATAAGCAAGTAGAACAAGAACATAAACATAATGCCACTAAAGGCCAAAGACACATACAAAGGTGTGTATAAACACCTCTTGTCTACATATAATAATACTTGAAATGAGTGTATCCGCGACTAGAACAAGAGTATAAAAGCCAACCATAGGCTAAAATCACACATAAAAATATGAATAAACATCTTTTGTCTAAATATAATGACACTCTAAATCAAGTATATTCAGCTACTAGAACAAGAGTAAAAAGTCAATCATGGGCTAAAACACACACGAAGGTGTGAGAACACATATCTTGTCTAAATAAAATGACACTTGAAATGAGTATATCAGCGACTAGAACAAGGACACAAAAGCCAACAATGGGCTAACATCACACACAATGGTGTGAAACAACAAGCCTTGTCTACATATAATGACGCTCAAAACAAGTGTGTTAAGCTACTAGATCAAGAGAACAAAGCCAGCAATGGGCTAACAACACATACGAAGGTAGGAACAATATTTCTTGTCTACATATGATGACACTTAGATAAGAGGCATAAAAGGAGAAGACACTTGAGGCAAGAAGGCTTGTGTTATCATCGCAAAATTTTTAACTTTTGCAAATCAAACTGACCTTTGAAATAGTTTTTGAAAATAACTCGCCTCCATTTTTAAAATGCGGGAAAATTCCGTAGAATGGGACTCGCCTGTCGGTACGAGGTTCAACCGTTCCTGCCACCTTTAACAGGGGTAATTGAACCAATGATCAATCTTATGCTCTACTCTATTCAACTTGTCTAAATCATATTCTAATTTCTAAATGCACATAGAATCAGGCATGTGCTATGAATTTTCAGAAAATGCACATTTGAAAACATGATGTTTGCTTTGAATGATTGAAAAATATTTGGAAAATGAACTCTTTGAAAATCGTGAATCATGATTGAGATACTGTATTTGAGAAAGTGAAAATCGATTTCTGAAGAAACATAAGGATTTTGTGAAAATCGATTTTGAGAAATGTGAAATTACTTTGGAAAACTTGATTTCTTTGAATTCAAACTTTGAAATTGAAATTCTAACTTAAAAAACTTGAATTTGGAACTTGGGAAATACTTGAAATATTCTTTGAAATTCAATGCTTTTGGGAAAATCGATTTTGCTATAAGACTTAGGAGATTTTGAGAAATTCAATTCCCTTTGACTTAGAATTTGAATTGGAATTGGCAAATGCATGAAATGAATGAATATGCTTTTGAGGATTTGAGAAATACTTTTTGTATTTTTGAGAAATGCAGTGCATTTTTGAAGTTAGCCTAAGAGTGTAGGCTGAATGTGGCCACTGTGAAGATCATAAATCTAAGTATCATTCGTATTCTGACTATGGCCATAAATACAAATTCCACCAAGTTTATAAACTTCATAGAAGCTAGTGCATGTGCCATTCGTGTAGACCATGGTGAATTTGTAAAAATATGCATGAATCATCATCCATCACACATTAAAATTATATAAAAAAATAAACTATATGCAATGCAACCTAAGCTAAGCAGGAAATGTAAATTCTTATTCCAAAGTTTAATTACAAATTACATCACTAATGAAATTTAAATACATGAAAAAATAAAGTCTTCAATGTACCTGCAAAACTAGAAAACTTGGTTAATGAAAATATGTTGGCTTTTCTAGATTTATCCAGTAATATCTAGAAATTACTGGAGTTTGCTAGATATAAGCCTTTTCCTTGATTCCCTTAAATAAAAATGATAAAATATAAAATAAAATTGAATAAATAAGAAAATGAAATTTGAATTTTCGAAATTAGGGTCAAAATGACCAAAATACCCCTAATAACAAGACTATGGCCTTGAAATTAGGGTTTTCAGAAAGATATTTGGTAGAATGCAAGTTTTGAAGTTCAAATGAAAATAAATCAAACCAAATATGATATGACATGATTAAAAATATGAAAATTAGGGTTAGAGATTTCGAAATTTAGGTCAAATGACCAAATTGCCCCCGATAGCAAGACTATGGCCTTGAAATCAGGATTTTCTGAAATAGATTTTGGTAAAAACTTAGGTTTTATGCACTAAATGAAATCAAATGAGCCTCAAATTAAACCTAAAGCATCCTAATATGATTATGAACATGATTAAACCCTAAAAATATATGCTTATGCACGAAAATCCAATAATATCACAAAAACTGTGATTTTAGCAGTGTTTTTGGATCTTTCAGGAACCCGGTTTTGCAATTTGCTCAATTCAGCCATCAAATGGATTCCAAAATCCATAAAAATTGGTACCTGCACTTGGTATAACCCTAATATCTAATTGGAATTATAAAAATAATTTTTTTGACATTAAATTAATCCGAAAATTGCATTAAACCCTAAAAATATGCTATTTTTGACCTAATTCACCAACCAGTCTCAGTCCCAGACCTGAACCAGGGGTCAAATCTCCATGGAAATCCATGAAATTTTACAGAGACTAACTGAAAATAAAAACAGAGATTTCCCAATTTACAGATCGGAAAAATAATCTCCGGTTAGGGAGAAACACTTCCGTCAATCTGAGCTAAAATATATCACTCTTAACAGGGATTAAAACAGCTATTCCAGATTAAAAATACAGACATAAATAGCAATTCTAAACAAAAATCTCTGAAATTTTAGTGGTGAATAGTAGACAGAAAAATAATAATACTCACTTTTTACAGATCTAAAATCAGATCTATGGTTTGGGATTTATGACTAACACAAGTCTGATTAGGGTTTTGGTAAACCCTAACGAGTTTTAAATTTAAAATCAGAATCTATGACAGAGGAAAAATATCAAACAGAGATCAAAAAATCTCACAATTTCACAGTAGCTAGATCTAATCAATATGAATCCATGGCACTTTACGGATCTCAAATCGGATATTGAATGAGAAAACTATCATCATATCAAGTCACCCTCCTGATTTTAACACCGATTTTAAAGTTTTAAAAACCCGACCTGATTTCTGATTTTTTTTGACAGGGTTCCCGAAGTCCAAAATCTCTGATTTTTTTACAGTAGTTCAATCACATATGCATGCATCACATATAAAAAAATAAAAAATAAACAACAAGGATTTAAATCCGAAACAGCATGCTCTTTTCTGTTCTAAACTAAAAAACACACAGAAATCTAAGAAACTTGAGAAAATATGCATTAACTAATGAAAACAATAAAATAAACCATAAAACAGTAAATAAAAATTATTTCTATGCTATAGAACGTAAAATAAACATGAATAAATAAATAAATAAATAAATAAAATACAGGGAATCCATGGCTGAAATTTGATATCACCTTTAAAACATAGATTTAACCCATTAAAAAGGGTAAATCATATATTTTATTGGTTAATAATGTAAAGAATCATATTAAAATCAATTCTAATGGATTAAAATCTCTGTAAATCATCCAAAACAGGGTTAGATCACCTTCTTGGATTGTTCTTGCTGGTTCTTGATGGTTCTTGAGGTTGAATCCATGGTTTAATCCATGAAGGGGATGACACCAATGGCTAAAATTGATTTAAAACATGAAAAAGTATTAAATAAAACTAAAAAATATTAAAAATATTACCTTGGTGCTTGCAACTGCAATGGAGGAAGGTGGAGGTGCTGGAGAGGAGAGAGAGGCCACGAAAAGTTGAGAGAAAAGAGCCCTCTTTTGACCCCCCTTAGGTCCCTTTTTATAGTTTTTCAAAAAGTCACTTAATTAGGGTTAATTAAGAGGTTTTTCATTTTTTTAGGACTCTTTTCAATAAATCCACTAAAGGCAATGGTTTTTTTGAGAATTATAGCCTAGGTGGGACTCTAATTAATCCCTAACTAAACCTAGAAAACCCCCAAATGTGATGCCACTTGGCATCTTTCACATTTGGTTTTTAAAACACCTTTAAAAACCTTTAAAAACACTAGTTTTAAAAACTAACTTTCAAAATGAGTTTTTCAAAATGGTTTTGACTCTTCTAAACCTCTAACACTAACCAAGACATCAACTAACCCTAGTCTAGCCCTGACTTACTTGAATATGGCGCCACCCCGAGTGGGCCCTACTTGAGTTTTTCAAAAAGCGATTTTAAAACTTGAAATTGAAGGAGTTTTCAAAAGATTTTCAAAAGTAAACTTAAAATTAGGATTTTTGAAATGGCATAAGGTCCTAATTGAGTTAGAATTCTTCTGGATATGGTGCCAACTGAGTGGGCCCACATCGAATTTTGAACATTTTTGAAATAAACACTGAAAATGGCTTTAAAAAGGGGTTAAAATCAGTATTTGAAATTCAAGATCTTTGAAAATAGGGTCTCAAGCGAACTGGAACTCCGGGTTAGAGTCCTGAACTCTTAGGACTCTGAGATTTTAGATTTTAAAAGCAAAATGAAATAATTTTCAAAAGATTTTATCAAGAAATGATGAAATAAGTCAGAAAACACAGTCAGGGTTAGACTCCTAACTCGATCGAACTCTAAAATAGAGTCCTGAATTAACTGGACTCTGTAAAATGACCTAAATTTTGAAAATAATCGAAAAAGACTAAAAATGGAAGTAAAACAGACTTAAAAACAGACTCCTGACTGGATTAGGACTCTGAGACAGAGTCCTAATCGGACTGAAACTTTCAAAAAATTGAGAAATTTGATGAATAGAGGAATTCAGAAGCGACACCACCTCAATGGGTCTCATCTGTGAATTGAAATTGATTAAAATTTGAATTTGAAAGGAATCCAGATTGTTTTCTGAGAAAATATTTCGAAATACAAAAGTCCTGGGGTTGGAAAATGATAGAGTATTGAATAAAAACCCAGGTTTTGAAATTGATTTTGAAATAAAGCTTTAAAATTCAAATCTGGATTGAATGTTTTGAAAACAGGAGTGTTGGATCTCGAAAATGAGATGCAATGCTATGCAATGACATGCAATGCTATGCAGAATACATGCAATGACATGCAATGATCTGTAGTGACTTATGAAATGGACAAACACTGGATGAGGGTGAAAATTTGGGGTGTTTACAGATGCCCCTCTTTGCTGCTAAGCCGGTTGAAAGCCGAGCTTAGTGGCAAAGAAAACACACCAAATTTGGACTATAAAAATGCCCCAGTTAGATGAATCTGACTAGGTATGAAAGAATTAGTTCAAATGATGATGATAGATATGAAATGAAGAATAAGGAGAAAATTTTATTTCAAAAAGAAGTGAGATTCAGGTTTTGCCCTTAACCTGGATGGGACAGGAAATACCTCGTATGGAACGAAGCTCAGGCTTAACCCTTAACCTGAAAGGGGATGATAAATGAAATACCTCATCAGAATGAGGCTCAGGTTTAACCCCTTGACCTGAAAGGGGATGATACCTCGTGGAAAAATGAGGCTCAGGCTTAACCCTTAACCTGAAAGGGGAGGATACCTCGTGAAAAACGAGGCTCAGGCTTAACCCTTAACCTGAAAGGGGACGATACCTCGTGGAAAAACGAGACTCAGGCTTAACCCTTAACCTGAAAGGGGACGATACCTCATGGAAAAACGAGGCTCAGGTTTAACCCTTAACCTGAAAGGGGACGATATACGGAGTCCTCGAATGAAGAAACCATGATGGGACCTTCGAATTCTGCACAATAAATCCAAGAGGGGTTTGCAAAAGGAAGAAAGGGGGTTCCCTAAAGCTTGAAAAGGGATTGATCTTGGACGTCTCATTGCTAAGACTGAATGGCTTTTAAGACAGATGACCTTTTGCAGAAAAAATCAGGTTTAACCCTTAACCTGAACGGGAACTGTCTATGGTGGGACAGTGGGGAGCACAGGGAAGTGTGCGAATCTGAGAGCCCAGGCACTCAGATCAAAACAAGAAGGGAAGGATCTTGGACAACTCCCATCATCCGATCCTAAAAGGGATAACAACAACGCCTGGATACATCAAAATAAACATCAAGTTCTCACTTCATGTCAGGATAACTTAAAAAGATTGCCAATAAGATAAAAATTGTAGTTAATTCAAGAATGATAAGCACATATATATATGAAAAATATTCCCTCTTGTCTACCTGAAGTATTACCTCCGACTGGGCTTAACTCCGTAGAATCAAGATTCGAATTCAAATTACTTGCAATTGACTTTCCTTCAAGGAGGCTATCAATTTCATTGATATGGACGAAAAAGAATGTATTCTTGATATTGCGAGAGCTATTAGCGAAAGGATATTGATAAAAGAATTTCACAAAATTAAAGAAGATTCTTGATAGATTCGACAGTCTGATATCCTGGGATTCTTTTCTCATGATGATCTTTCTGCACTCTTTTTTGACAGAATTGGAGCTCTCTTGGATTTTTCGGGAATTACATCATCCTTCATTTTGGAGATGTCCTGGCTTTTCTCTCTTTATTTTTTTGGAAGGGTACGTCACAAACTCCTTCATCTCAGAGATGTTCCAATCCTTCTTCCTCTCAGGGATTATATTGATGGTTATTGGCTCATTGGTTAGGAATCTCTTGATGATAACAGAAATTAAATACCTTTTAGGGATTGTCGAGAGGTCCATCACACTCGCCTTCATCTCGACGGTGATCTGGACTTTCCCTGGAAGGATCCGTCACAAACTCCGTCATCTTGGAGATGATCCAAATCTTCTTTGGCCCCGGGGGTCGACTCGTCTAATTCGCCTTCATCTTGACGACAGTTGAGAGATCCCTTTTGCAGATATTTAATTGCAGCTTAGGTGATTGAGGGGACATGGAGATTGAGTGGATTTTTCTGTATCACCCAGGATATTTCGACTGTTTTATTTTTCAAGAATGGTCTTTAAAAATGTGTCATTGACTGCGATCAATATCAATCACTTCTGGCTTTGCAACAACATTGAATTTTCTTTGCTGGCCATATAGTGGATTTATTCTTCATCCTTTTGGTTGGCCAATAGAAAGATTTTGAATTTTGAATCCTTTTTCACAAAAGCTTTGTCCTTTCGGAAGTAATACTGAAGGTATTCTGAGGTACAATTTTATGCGATAAAGATTTTTGAGATCAACAACTATTTTTCATGACAAATTGGCAAAATATTCCTGAAATCCTTGGTGAAAGAAATCACTTGAGATCTAAATGACACATCCGTGGCTAGATTCTCCTCTCCTTTCCCCAAAGAAGAGACGATTTAGAATTTGGAATTAGGAATTACTCCTCTCCTTTCCCCAAAGGAGAGACTCAGAAATTGGAAATAGGATATTGGATGACCTGGAGATCGAAATTGAGAATTGGTTTACTGGGAGTGACATAGGTTCTGTAGGGATTCAGCCTAAGAACGACATTGGTTCGATTGAGAATGATATTGGTTCACTGGGAACGACATGGGTTCAATAGGTATTCAACCTAAGAACGACATTGGTTCAATTAAGAACGACATTGGTTCACTGGGAACGACATGGGTTCAATAGGTATTCAGCCTAAGAACGACATTGGTTCAATTAAGAATGACATTGGTTCACTGGGAACGACATGAGTTCAATAGGTATTCAGCCTAAGAACGACATTGGTTCAATTGGGAACGACATTAGTTCACTGGGAACGACATGAGTTCAATAGGTATTCAGCCTAAGAACGACATTGGTTCAATTGGGAACGACATTGGTTCACTGGGAACGACATGGGTTCAATAGGGATTCAGCCTAAGAACGACATTGGTTCAATTAAGAACGGCATTGGTTCACTGGGAACGACATGGGTTCAATAGGGATTCAGCCTAAGAACGACATTGGTTCAATTTAGAACGACATTGGTTCACTGGGAACGACATGGGTTCAATAGGTATTCAGCCTAAGAACGACATTGGTTCAATTAGGAATGACATTGGTTCACTGGGAACGACATGAGTTCAATAGGTATTCAGCCTAAGAACGACATTGGTTCAATTGGGAACGACATTGGTTCACTGGGAACGACATGAGTTCAATAGGTATTCAGCCTAAGAACGACATTGGTTCAATTGGGAACGACATTGGTTCACTGGGAACGACATGGGTTCAATAGGTATTCAGCCTAAGAACGACATTGGTTCAATTGGGAACGACATTAGTTCAATAGGGATTCAGCCTAAGAACGTGGACCAGGAGGACTTCAACCTAAAAAAATCACATATCTGAAAGATACCAATCCAAAAGGAGTTCGACCTAAGGACTGTAAAGAATATTGGATCAGGAGGACTTCAACCTACAGATCAAATTTTTCGGCAGTGAAATTAGTTCCGAAGGAGTTCAACCTAAGAACCGGGGATTAGTAGGACTTCAACTTACAGGTCGAATTTTTGAATACGAGATTGGTTCGAAAGGGGTTCAATTTATGAGCCGTATTGGTTTGACAGGCATTGAACCTACAAATCACATCGACTCCGCAGGGGTTCGACCTACGAACTATCAATTCCATGAGGATTTAACCTAAGATCACATGGGTTCCGCAGGGGTTCGACCTACGAACTATCAATTCCATAGGGATTTAACCTAGGATCACATCGGTTCCGCAGGAGTTCGACCTACGAACTATCAATTTCATAGGGATTTAACCTAAGGATCACATTTTAATAGGGAAAAGTTCAACTTATGGGTTTTGAATTTGGGAAATAAAAATTTTTAGTTCATGATTTGAATGGACCATCATAGTTAGCTTCTCAAGACCTGTTTTCAGGATTAACCCCTTCTCCTGAGCGGAGAAGCTTGATGCAAATGAAAATGAATGCAAATGAATGCAGATGAATGCAAATGTATGCAAAATGATATAAATGGGTGCACATGCGTGCAAAATGAGAGATTTGTTTGATCCTGCCTGCATACAAAAAGTTTTGATGACAAATTTCAAAGTAATGCCCCAGTATAATGGGGAAAGAATATTTTGAACAAAAGGATAAATGATTGATGTTCGAAGAATGCTCTCTGAAGGTGGCACGACAACTGGCTTTTGATTGATTCAGAAGAGGCTCTGAAGAGGTCATTCCTTATAAAAGAACATTTTATAGAGAAGGAGAATAAAAGGTGGCACCGGTGCTTGTGGGAAAAATAATCAACTTTATTGATGCATTGAAGGAAAATGACAAATTGAGAGAAGAACTGGGACTACATTGTCCCTTTTAAAATGATAGAATGATGAAAGTGACATAGTCTTGACATTGTCAACTTTTAGAAAACTTGCTCAGGATGGTCGACTAGTATTTTCCTCATCTTCAATAAGGATATTCTTGTCGATGCAATCTTGAATGATATTCTTCAGGACGAAACAATTCTCAGTGTCATGTCCCACTGCCCGATGAAATTTGCAAAATCTTTCTTTGAATCTGCCCATGATTGTTGCGGGATCAGCTGCTTTAGGTAAACGGATCATATCTTTTGCAAGCATGTATTCCAGAACACTCTCTAGTGTTTGGTCCAGAGGGGTGAACTTTCGATCCGTACTCCAATCCTTGCGCTTTGGCTTTTCTTGATCTTTCTCTTTATGCTGAGGACTAGATTGAAGAGGCCTATCATTGTTGGAGAACTTTCCTTTTTGACCCTTGGATCCCTCTGAATAGTGATCATGATTTTTCTTGTTGCTTTTGCTATCATTGGCAGAAAGAGTGAAGTGAGCCTTCTTCTTCTGCTCACTCTGATTGTTACCTTGTGTAAAGATGAAGCCTTCATAAACTCCATTTTTCATGCTTAGCTCGAGCCACTCGGCTCGTTCTGTCAGTTCGATGAAGGTTTTTGACGGTGCCGTGGAAATGAGACCTTTCAAGGGTTGTGAAAAATTATTCAAGATTAGTGACAATACATGCCCTTCTGATATCGGGTCTCTCATCTTATTGCAAGCTGACCTCCATCAGTGGATAAAATCTCGGGCCTTCTCGTTTTCTTTCTGCTTAAGGCCGCAAAGATGACTGAGAGTCGGGAGTGCTTCAGCATTGAATAGAAAGCGCTCAATAAATAAATTGACCACTTTATCGAACTCTTTCAGCTCTATCGGGTTGATATGCTCTGAATACCACTTTGCCGTGATACCCTCCAAGCTGCGAGGGAAGCAGAGAAATAAGGCACGATTATTCCTCTTGAACCTGGAACACTCTGCGAAGAATAGGGCGAGATGCGCTTTTGGATCGCTCGAACCATCAAACTTGATAAATTTCTTGGGGAGATTATCAAGATCATCATCCCCATCCAGTCCATCATAGAAGTCTTCACTTGTAAAGACTCTTTTGCCCTTGTCACGAGTTTGAAGATCCTTAACTATTTTCATCACATCTTTGAGTTGTGACTGCGTAGGGTCGTCAACAGACTGATTCTTGGATTTGTAGGCCGACCCCTGCCCCTGAGTCGACCTTTTGAATTCTTGCTTGTTTTCATATTCTTTGTCAGTATCATCTGTTGATTCTGACTCATTGGACATTTCCTCATGACGATTCTGCTTTTTACTGATCTTCACATTCCTGACCGTGTGGCACCTATCCTTCTGTTTGATCTGAGTCTGTTTAGTACTGGCTTCAGCTTACTCTGCCAGCATCTTGGTCATCATTTTCTTGAACATGATGTACATTTGGGGATCCACGTCATCCTCTGCTTGCTGACCCTGACTACGGGGTGAGTCCATTTCTTCTTCTGAAGCGACTGAGTACGCGATGCCTTCAATTGATGTGGTTTTCTTTCCGGACCTTGTATGAACCATCGAATATCACAAATATTCTTTTGAATGTCACTGGTGCTCTCTACAAGGCAGAACTGATGATTAGGCTTTTGAAAGAAATTGGGTTGGAGGAAGATATTTGTTGAGAATTTTGGTAGACAATTGAAAGAGTATCCCATTACTAGGGATTGAGTCGTCGCTGGGATTACGACAATTGTGTTGTCATTCCTTTGCAAAAGAACAAACAACTAAAAATATGCCTTGTTACCTAGGCGAGGTCGTCAAACCAAGATGAAGTGAAGATTAAAGGAATTTTATTGGAAATATGATTTTAATAATACACTTGACAAAGGGGAGGCAGACAGACAATTTTCCACCACTCCTGATAATCAGAGGACACTCGAGGACCAGGAAAAATAGTAAGAGTAATAAAGGAATCCCAGCCATGTCTGGCAGAATGGTATGCTCCGGACCACTGATCTGATGCGAGATCGAACTCTGGCAAGACCCCCGATAGTGGACGAATCTCTACACGTTTTTGTCTCTGAGAGAACTGCCTGACACACCGCTCTAGATGGTAGTATGCGCAGAAGAATAGACCAAGTAGCCTGAACCGCTTGCCGTATGCATAAGTGTATCTAGGAGGTGATTCCTGACGATCAAAGTAGTCCCATACGACCTCTTCCTCCTGAAGATTATCGATCAAGAACCGGTATCGAGTAACCGGAAGAAGCTTTTCACCATTGTATCTGAAGGAACTGGCTCGGGCTGGCACATGCCGGAGGAACCAAGATTGTAATGTGTAGGTGCACCCTTCGACTAGAATTGATTCTCCGAGTGTGAAACGGGTCAACCCTCGGTATAGAAAAGCGAGTGCGGCCATGGCTATGGAGAGGTGGCTGGTCTGTCGACTTCCCCATCTCCTTAGAAGCTGAACTATTCTGATATCTATATAATTCCGCCCATCAAGAAAGAAGGCTAATCCCACCGTGCACAGAACCATCGCGTGCTGGATTCTCTCTCGAGCTGTCCTGGACAATGAGCTGACCTCTGCAAATGTTCCATACTGTTTGTAGATTTCGGGCAGGTCCACATATTCATTTCCATCTTCTTCAATCAGAGGCCAAGACTTGCGTCCCGTCATGCGAGCTAAAGCATCCTTAGGGTCCAGACCCTTAACATTAATCAGAAACTGTTTATCCAATGGATCTCCAGGCTGACCGGCTGGCTCGGGCAATCCCATGATCTCTGAAAATTCATCTATCAGCACTGTCATCTCGCCCCACGGGAACCAGAAGGTAGAAGTGCTCGGATTCCACCGTTCTGCTAGTGCATGGATCAAGTTGCCGTTGACTGTCTGCTTTCCCACTGCGGACGCCAGTTCCAATCCACACTCGTCCAGATAGTCCGGAAACATACGAGAGAAGTTCTTGAACCATGAATAATACCACCGGGGAAAGAAGGATCCGGTGCTGAGGACTCGATGTTCGGGAAGACTTTGTCGCACCTCGTAGGAGATGTGACCCTCAGGGAAGACTGAATCAAGCTGACTGGATGCCATCGGACTAGAAAACATGGAAAATTGGAGTAAGACTCGGGAGAATATTGGAAATTTGAGAAAAATGCAAGCAGGATAAAAATAAAGCAGGAAATTCGAGATCCACAAGAAAGAAAGGATGGAAAGTACCCTGGAGTTTTAAAGAAAATGGAGGGAAATTTGGAAAATCGTCCAGAGTTTATTGAAATATAAAAAAAGTACTTCAGAAAATAAAGTATTTGAAAATCGTTCAGGATTTAAAATGTGGACAATACATGGACATAGATTGGGGATTTTTGGAAAAATCGTCCAATATTTTTAGAAAATTGGGAAAATATGGAAAATACAAAGGAAATGACTATAACCTATTCAATCACATCCTGCATAAACAAGTATGTACATACAGCATTCCCTAAAAGCTGACTCTAGATGCACAAATTTCGAAATAGTTGTAGGACCTTAATCCTAACTCTAAGGTTCAGATCAACTGTATCCAATCCAGTTATGCCTATATACTCAAGCCAAGGCTTGATGTACGTGGCATAAAATCAATTTCTCCGGTTCTAGGTTCAAGTTTCCCAACATCCTTGAGCACCTGCCGATATACGTTGGACTATGGCCCTTGGTACGTGGCAGGGGGGTTTTCACCCAAATAAGTGGCCCAGTTGTGAGGCTCTGTCCCGAACTATGGTTCTGGAAGAGAGCCCAGCAACGTGAAGACCGGGACAATATAGGTGGGGTGGTTTTTGAAAAATATGAGCACATGCAATCAAACAGAAGGCTCTAAGTCCTAAAGAGATAGAATTTTGAATTATTTGAAGAAGCAAACATTGTTTTCATACAATTCCTAAATTGAGGAGTGTTGTATTAGACCTAAGTCTATGTGAGCATGAATAATTCTCCTCAATATGGTCCTACCAAACCATACCTAGTCTATATGCATTCCATGTCAGCTGGGTTCAAGTCTAGGCTCCTAGGTTCACATGATATCATAAAGCAAAGCTGACATTCCATGGAAATCGATTTTGACAATTTGAACTAAGTAGAGCCTTAGATTGATCAGGCAAAGACAGGTCCCATCACGGTCGCCAAACCTGTTATCATCGCAAAATTTTTAACTTTTGCAAATCAAACTGACCTTTGAAATAATTTTTGAAAATAACTCGCCTCCGTTTTTAAAATGCGGGAAAATTCCGTAGAATGGGACTCGCCTGTCGGTACGAGGTTCAACCGTTCCTGTCACCTTTAACAGGGGTAATTGAACCAAGGATCAATCTTATGCTCTACTCTATTCAACTTGTCTAAATCATATTCTAATTTCTAAATGCACATAGAATCAGGCATGTGCTATGAATTTTCAGAAAATGCACATTTGAAAACATGATGTTTGCTTTGAATGATTGAAAAATATTTGGAAAATGAACTCTTTGAAAATCGTGAATCATGATTGAGATACTGTATTTGAGAAAGTGAAAATCGATTTCTGAAGAAACATAAGGATTTTGTGAAAATCGATTTTGAGAAATGTGAAATTACTTTGGAAAACTTGATTTCTTTGAATTCAAACTTTGAAATTGAAATTCTAACTTAGAAAACTTGAATTTGGAACTTGGGAAATACTTGAAATATTCTTTGAAATTCAATGCTTTTGGGAAAATCGATTTTGCTATAAGACTTAGGAGATTTTGAGAAATTCAATTCCCTTTGACTTAGAATTTGAATTGGAATTGGCAAATGCATGAAATGAATGAATATGCTTTTGAGGATTTGAGAAATACTTTTTGTATTTTTGAGAAATGCAGTGCATTTTTGAAGTTAGCCTAAGAGTGTAGGCTGAATGTGGCCACTGTGAAGATCATAAATCTAAGTATCATTCGTATTCTGACTATGGCCATAAATACAAATTCCACCAAGTTTATAAACTTCATAGAAGCTAGTGCATGTGCCATTCGTGTAGACCATGGTGAATTTGTAAAAATATGCATGAATCATCATCCATCACACATTAAAATTATATAAAAAAATAAACTATATGCAATGCAACCTAAGCTAAGCAGGAAATGTAAATTCTTATTCCAAAGTTTAATTACAAATTACATCACTAATGAAATTTAAATACATGAAAAAATAAAGTCTTCAATGTACCTGCAAAACTAGAAAACTTGGTTAATGAAAATATGTTGGCTTTTCTAGATTTATCCAGTAATATCTAGAAATTACTGGATTTTGCTAGATATAAGCCTTTTACTTTATTCCCTTAAATAAAAATGATAAAATATAAAATAAAATTAAATAAATAAGAAAATGAAATTTGAATTTTCGAAATTAGGGTCAAAATGACCAAAATACCCCTAATAACAAGACTATGGCCTTGAAATTAGGGTTTTCAGAAAGATATTTGGTAGAATGCAAGTTTTGAAGTTCAAATGAAAATAAATCAAACCAAATATGATATGACATGATTAAAAATATGAAAATTAGGGTTAGAGATTTCGAAATTTAGGTCAAATGACCAAATTGCCCCCGATAGCAAGACTATGGCCTTGAAATCAGGATTTTCTGAAATAGATTTTGGTAAAAACTTAGGTTTTATGCACTAAATGAAATCAAATGAGCCTCAAATTAAACCTAAAGCATCCTAATATGATTATGAACATGATTAAACCCTAAAAATATATGCTTATGCACGAAAATCCAATAATATCACAAAAACTGTGATTTTAGCAGTGTTTTTGGATCTTTCAGGAACCCGGTTTTGCAATTTGCTCAATTCAGCCATCAAATGGATTCCAAAATCCATAAAAATTGGTACCTGCACTTGGTATAACCCTAATATCTAATTGGAATTATAAAAATAATTTTTTTGACATTAAATTAATCCGAAAATTGCATTAAACCCTAAAAATATGCTATTTTTGACCTAATTCACCAACCAGTCTCAGTCCCAGACCTGAACCAGGGGTCAAATCTCCATGGAAATCCATGAAATTTTACAGAGACTAACTGAAATAAAAAACAGATATTTCCCAATTTACAGATCGGAAAAATCATCTCCGGTTAGGGAGAAACCCTTCCGGCAATCTGAGCTAAAATATATCACTCTTAACAGGGATTAAAACAGCTATTCCAGATTAAAAATACAGACATAAATAGAAATTCTAAACAAAAATCTCTGAAATTTTAGTGGTGAATAGTAGACAGAAAAATAATAATACTCACTTTTTACAGATCTAAAATCGGATCTATGGTTTAGGATTTATGACTAACACAAGTCTGATTAGGGTTTTGGTAAACCCTAACGAGTTTTAAATTTAAAATCAGAATCTATGACAGAGGCAAAATATCAAACAGAGATCAAAAAATCTCAAAATTTCACAGTAGCTAGATCTAATCAATATGAATCCATGGCACTTTACGGATCTCAAATCGGATATTGGATGAGAAAACTATCATCATATCAAGTCACCCTCCTGATTTTAACACCGATTTTAAAGTTTTAAAAACCCGACCTGATTTCTGATTTTTTTTGACAGGGTTCCCGAAGTCCAAAATCTCTGATTTTTTTACAGTAGTTCAATCACATATGCATGCATCACATATAAAAAAATCAAAAATAAACAACAAGGATTTAAATCCGAAACAGCATGCTCTTTTCTGTTCTAAACTAAAAAACACACAGAAATCTAAGAAACTTGAGAAAATATGCATTAACTAATGAAAACAATAAAATAAACCATAAAATAGTAAATAAAAATTATTTCTATGCTATAGAACGTAAAATAAACATGAATAAATAAATAAATAAATAAAATACAGGGAATCCATGGCTGGAATTTGATATCACCTTTAAAACATAGATTTAACCCATTAAAAAGGGTAAATCATATATTTTATTGGTTAATAATGTAAAGAATCATATTAAAATCAATTCTAATGGATTAAAATCTCTGTAAATCATCCAAAACAGGGTTAGATCACCTTCTTGGATTGTTCTTGCTGGTTCTTGATGGTTCTTGAGGTTGAATCCATGGTTTAATCCATGAAGGGGATGACACCAATGGCTAAAATTGATTTAAAACATGAAAAAGTATTAAATAAAACTAAAAAATATTAAAAATATTACCTTGGTGCTTGCAGCTGCAATGGAGGAAGGTGGAGGTGCTGGAGAGGAAAGAGAGGCCACGAAAATTTGAGAGAAAAGAGCCCTCTTTTGACCCCCCTTAGGTCCCTTTTTATAGTTTTTCAAAAAGTCACTTAATTAGGGTTAATTAAGAGGTTTTTCATTTTTTTAGGACTCTTTTTAATAAATCCACTAAAGGCAACGATTTTTTTGAGAATTATAGCCTAGGTGGGACTCTAATTAATCCCTAATTAGCCCCTAACTAAACCTAGAAAACCCCCAAATGTGATGCCACTTGGCATCTTTCACATTTGGTTTTTAAAACACCTTTAAAAACCTTTAAAAACACTAGTTTTAAAAACTAACTTTCAAAATGAGTTTTTCAAAATGGTTTTGACTCTTCTAAACCTCTAACACTAACCAAGACATCAACTAACCCTAGTCTAGCCCTGACTTACTCGAATATGGCGCCACCCCGAGTGGGCCCTACTTGAGTTTTTCAAAAAGCGATTTTAAAACTTGAAATTGAAGGAGTTTTCAAAAGATTTTCAAAAGTAAACTTAAAATTAGGATTTTTAAAATGGCATAAGGTCCTAACTGAGTTAGAATTCCTCTGGATATGGTGCCAACTGAGTGGGCCCACATCGAATTTTGAACATTTTTGAAATAAACACTGAAAATGGCTTTAAAAACGGGTTAAAATCAGTATTTGAAATTCAAGATCTTTGAAAATAGGGTCTCAAGCAAACTGGAACTCCGGGTTAGAGTCCTGAACTCTTAGGACTCTGAGATTTTAGATTTTAAAAGCCAAATGAAATAATTTTCAAAAGATTTTATCAAGAAATGATGAAATAAATCAGAAAACACAGTCAGGGTTAGACTCCTAACTCGACCGAACTCTAAAATAGAGTCCTGAATTAACTGGACTCTGTAAAATGACCTAAATTTTGAAAATAATCGAAAAAAACTAAAAATGGAAGTAAAACAGACTTAAAAACAGACTCCTGACTGGATTAGCACTCTGAGACAGAGTGCTAATCGGACTGAAACTTTCAAAAAATTGAGAAATTTGATGAATAGAGGAATTCAGAAGCGACACCACCTCAATGGGTCTCATCTGTGAATTGAAATTGATTAAAATTTGAATTTGAAAGGAATCCAGATTGTTTTCTGAGAAAATATTTCGAAATACAAAAGTCCTGGGGTTGGAAAATGATAGAGTATTGAATAAAAACCCAGGTTTTGAAATTGATTTTGAAATAAAGCTTTAAAATTCAAATCTGGATTGAATGTTTTGAAAACAGGAGTGTTGGATCTCGAAAATGAGATGCAATGACATGCAATGCTATGCAATGACATGCAATGTTATGCAGAATACATGCAATGACATGCAATGATCTGTAGTGACTTATGAAATGGACAAACACTGGATGAGGGTGAAAATTTGGGGTGTTTACAGCTTGTAATGAAAAACATTTAACAAGAAGGATACAATTTTTCAATAAACCTTGAAACACTATGGTTTCAAACCTTAGACATCCATCACAGGTATACATAATTAAGAGCATCCATAATAAAATCAATGGCCAAAAACAAACGTGTGACACACTCATAATCAGAGATCACATAACATGTCATTTAGAGTCAAACTACAAGGTGACAATCTAAAATGACATAACACAAGGTGCACATAACTCACCTCAACAAACATCTCTGATTCAATAATAACAAGGCCAAGAAGATTGATTCATTATATAAAGTTTGTGATGGGCTATACAAATGCCATAAGGCAACAAATATTTATGGAAGTTATTTTCCAAACAAAGTACCGATTTGAAAAAAACATGGTTTCAAATCAAAAAATGGTAAATAGAAAAACTTGAACTTATATGCTCACGTAATTATAAGTATTGTTAATATAAGCAAGTTATAAACATCTAACTTGATCTAGTTTATAAAAGGAACTGATTGGAACATATAAAGTTCCAAAAATTTTCTTATGATAATTTTGGCAATGTAAGAAGATAGAATTTACAAACAAGAAGATTCTTCACAAATGATCTCTTACAAGAACCATATAGGTTCACATACAAAGCTTTCTCACACGAACCACTAGGGTTCACACCAGAGTTACCAGTCGAGGAAGCAGGAGCGGGAAGTGAGGCACTTTCAAAAATTTAGGAAGCGGGGGACCACTTAGAAGAAAATTACGAACCGTCTCGAAAGCGACCTAGGAAGCGAACCGAAAGCGACCTAGGAAGCGAACCGGAAGCGAGGGGGAAGCGAAAAAAATAAAAAAAATGGAGAAGCGTGGGGGAAGCGTGCTTCTCATAAATAGGAAGCGTGTTTCCCATAAAAGGGAAACGTGCTTCCTATAAAAGGGAAGCGCGCTTCCCAAAAAAGAGAGACGCTTCCCCACGCGTTTATGAAGCGCAATGTTTCGCGCTTTCGAAGCACGTATCGGGTAAGCACGCTTCCCCATATACCTAGGCGCTTTCGATAACTCTGGTTCACACATAAGAACAATAAAGAAGAGGAATGAATTTCATTCAAATGGGATAAAACTTCATAACTAATCAATTTTTAAGAACCCCAAACAGAATTTCAAAAAGAAGCTCACAAGAGATCTTTCTCAATGAACACAAAGATTCATTCAACACACTCACAAGAACCGAAGTACTCAAAAGAGTGCACACACCAAAGAGAGAAAATATATCTCACTAAAGTGGAATGAACCCACACAAAAAAATAAGTTTTAATAAGAATCATGCTTATTATAAGCAATTCTTCAAAAAGAGTTCATGAGTACATCAATCAAGAGATAAATGCAATAAGGTATATCATATGCAAGGAATCCAATGATTCTAAAAATAATGTAAATGATATCGAAAAATACTATTTAGATTTTGCTCACAACATGATTATGAGACAATTAATATCATTAAAGAGATTTAAATAAAAGAAATATAGAACTAATTAAGGTCACATCATTTTATGGATGTGCATATATTCTCATAGAGGGAAAAAACTCATGCAATAATTAAGGCCACATATCTTATACAAAAGACATGTTTACAACCAAATAAATGCAAGTGATAGGATTTATATAAAAGTTTACATTTTAAGCATGTAATGGGTCAAAAAAGTTTTAAACATGAACACGCATGTCTATCAAGGATGAAATATAAATTGTATTTGACGATTATCATATATATATATATATATATATATATATATATATGTGTGTGTGTGAAATACAAGTTTATATTTTATAAAATAAGACATCATTATCAAATCATTAAGATAAGACAATGATTGACGAAACATCTAGAATTAATAATTCATGGTTATATATATACATATATATATATATATATACATATGTATATATATATATATTAGAGTTATTTTCAAAAAGGCTTCAAGATTCAAACCTAATACATATATCTAGTTTCCTTAAAACAAGTTCAATGATGGTTAAAATACTATTTTAGAACTTAAAAAAAAACATACATTTCATTTTTATTTTAATCATGTAAAATATATGTATATATGTATATATGTTTACATATATCTATCTATCTATCTATATATATATATATACAATGGTAAAGAAAAACAAGTGTTCTTCTCATGTGTAATGCATGGGCTAAATACTTGAAAAGTGTAAGAATACATGCCAAGTAATTTCGAGTAGAAGGAAGAGAGATAAGAGATAACAAACACTTCACCAAAACGTAGAGAAAGAAAAGATGTAACAAATACTTCACCATTTTTTTGAATTTTTGAATATCACGCTTCCTGATGCACCAAAGGACTAGCTTGATTATAACCGAGCTCTGATATCAGGTAAGAAAGTATGCAGAAAGGTATAACAAGAATGCTTAATGCATTCACACGGTCCAATGAATGGACAAACCCAAACCCACAATGGAGAATATAGAAATAGTCCACTAAAGGACAACACAAGAAGCCTTCAAAGAGGCAACACATAAAAAATATGAACTTTATTGAATGAGGGCTTGAAAAGCCATAAGTTACATAGGGGATTACCCCTCTATTTATAAGCAAAGGAGTGAGAGAGTGAGTGAGAGAGAGAGAGTGCATTGGGATGCCCAACAAGGACTCGTTGGGCCCCCAACGGTCACATTTGTGACCGTTGGGGGTCCAACGACTCTTAGTTGAGACTGTAATGAAGAGGGGCGGAAGCACCGATAAAGCAAACCACTCCTTAAGAGTGATCTCAAGAGCCAAGAACACAAACACTAAAAGTGTATACAAAAAACCAACTAAAGGAAAAATGACTTAAAGTCATAAGTTGTATATTATTGAAGAAAGAAAGAAGAGGGTGAAAAACCCGATACCATACAAGAGAAAGCCTCCTCTATTTATAGAGGAGGAGGCCAAGAAGAAGGGACTACAAGGGGGCTCCCATCTAGTCGTTGGGAGCCCCAACGGTCATAAATATGACCGTTGGGGCCCCAACGACAAGATGAGTGGGGCCCCTTGTGGTCTTACAAAAAGCAAAAGAAAAAAAGAAAAAGTAAAAAAGGGAGAGAAAAGGAAAAGTGGAGAGTTTACATGGGGATTTACCAAAATACCCCTATTGGGTATTTGGAGAAATAAGAAAACAAAAAAAAAAGAAATATGTATATATATACATATATGTATATATATACTTATATATATAAGTATGTATATATATATATATAAGTATATGTATATATATATATATATATTTATATATACATAATTTAACATGCCCCCTCAAACTTTACGGGGAGAAGACCGAAAGTTTGCTAAGAAGAAACATAAATCGTGGAGTTGGGAGCTCTTTGGTGAAGAAGTCAACCAATTGATATTCTGAAGTAACGTATGGTAATGTGATAGTTCCTCTGAGGTATTCGTCTCGAACATAATGGCAATCCATTTCGATATGCTTGGTCTGGTCGTGAAAAGTATGATTGCTTGCAATGTAGATCGCACTTTTGTTATCACAGCAGAGCTTGGTGGGAGAGGAAATGAGGACGCCCATGTCACCAAGGAGACTTCTGAGCCATACGATTTCCATAGGTGTCATTGCCATGGCCCGATATTCAGCTTCAGTGGATGATAGTGAGACCTTTTGCTGCTTCTTGCATCTCCACGAAATGAGAGATTCACCTAAAAAAATGCAAAGACCAGTAGTTGAGATACGATCATTGGGATTTCCTCCCCAGTCAGCATCAGTAAAAGCAGTTAATTCAAGAGATGAGGAAGAGGATAAGAAGAGTCCCTTGGAGATGGTATTTTTTATGTATCGCACAATTCTCATTACGGCCGCCATATGAACTGAAGTAGGTGCATGCTGAAACTGGCTTGCAGCATGAACCGCATGAGTTATATCTGGACGGGTGATGGATAAATAGGTGAGAGATCCAATTAATTGACGATAGGGGGTTGGATCCTCAAGAAGAACACCATCCTCAAGTCTCAGTTTTGCATTGATAACTTTAGGAGTCTCAACTTTCTTTTCATCAGATATTCCTGACTTGGTACAAATGTTTGCTACTAATTTCATTTGAGATAGAATATATCCTCGCGAGGAGTAAGCCACTTCAATTCCTAAAAAATATCTCAAAAATCCAAGGTCAGACATATCAAAAGTTTCTTTTAACATAAACTTCACATCATTTACCCCCTTTTTGTCACTCCCAGTGATGATCATATCATCAACATATAACAGAAGAATAACAATGAAATCACTTGTCTTCTTAACAAAAAGAGCAGTGTCAGTATAGCAAGAAGTAAATCCTAAATTGATTAATACATTACTAAACTTGTCATACCAAGCTTTAGGAGCTTGCTTAAGTCCATATAAGGCCTTTTTTAATTTTAAAATTTTACCATTTAAATTCATACCCGGAGGTGGTTCCATATAAACTTCTTCATTTAAATTTTCATTTAAAAAGGCATTTTTGACATCAAGTTGAAAAATTGGCCATTTTTTAATAGAGGCTATTGCAATAAGAGCTCGAACACTAGTCATTCGACCAACTGGGGCAAAAGTTTCATCATAATCTACCCCATACTCTTGGGCATATCCTTTGGCCACTAACCTAGCCTTATATCTTTCCAAGGAGCCATCACTCTTAGTTTTTACTTTAAAAACCCATCTACATCCAATGGGTTTCTTGCCATTGGGTGGATCAATGATTTCCCAAGTTTGTGCCCTTTTAAGTGCATTAAGTTTCAATTCCATTGCTTTATTCCAATGAGCATATTGTTTAGCATCATTATAATGAGTCGGTTCATGAATTGAGTGAAGAGCTAGTAGACATGCTCGAAAATTTGGAGAAAAAGAATCATAAGATACAAATCTATTTGGTACTTTAGAAAAACGATTTGATCTTCTTTGAGAGGATTCTTCAATCGACTCATTTTGAGAGAATTTTTCAAGGGCACAAGAAGGATTACTTTCATTTCTTCTAGAGTAGACTTGCGTTTGCCTTGGTACATTTTCTTATAAATTTTGGTCATCATTTGGAGGTTCAAAATGATCCTCTATGAGAGATTCACTAGATTCAACATGATCATCTATGACGTTTTCTTGAGGTAACAAGTCAAATAAAAAAGAATAATCAATATTTTCATTTGGTTTATGCGAAAAACCATTTTCTTCTTCTAAGAATGTGACATCTTTTGAAATATAAAGTTTGTTTTTTAATATGTCAAAACATCGATAACCTTTTTGTTTTTCGCCATATCCTAAGAAAATACACTCAATTGCCTTAGAAGAAAGTTTATCATTTTTGTGAGTTAGAACAAAGCATTTACATCCGAAAATTCTTAGTCTTTTATAATCGGGAGACATATTGTAAAGTTTCTCAAATGGAGAAAGATTTTTCAAAGAAGATAAAGGGGTTCTATTGATAAGATATGTTGAGGTTAGAACCGCTTCGGCCCAAAAAGATTTTGGAATATTTTTTGAGATTAATAAAGTTCTTGTGGTTTCTATTATGTGTCTATGCTTTCTTTCCACAGGACCATTTTGTTGCGGAGTGTTTGGACAAGAAGGTTGATGGCAAATTCCATTTTGTTTCAAATAGATTTGAAATGCATTGGACATGTATTCGCCTCCCGAATCGGATCTAAGAATTGATAGATTTCATAAAAATTGATTTTTAACCATTGCATGGAATTCTTTAAAGAAGGAGAAAACTTCGGATTTGCGACTTAAAAAGTAAATCCATGTAAATCGAGTGAAGTCATCAATAAAGACCACATAGTACGAAAATCTTCCTTTGGATAAAATAGGGGAAGGTCCCCATACATCGGAATGAACAAGTTCAAAAGGCCGAGTGGTGAAATAATTTCTTTGAGGAAATGGAATAGCTTTAGATTTCCCAAAAATGCAATCTTTACAAGTCGTGTGTTTGTCTTTACAAGTATTGTTCAAAAAAGGAAAAAGAGACATCTTTACAAAATTTGGATGACCAAGTCTCTCATGCCAAATTCCAATACTTTTGTCCTTTATAAGATTGCAAAATGACTTTGGTGGAAGAGTCAAAAAGTCCATAAAATAAAGATCACCCCTTCTATGGCCTTGCCCAATCAGCTTCCCTGACTGGAGATCCTGCACGGTGCAATCTTTAGGTGAGAAAGAGACTTGGCATCCATGATCGGTGATTTGGGAAACGGAAAAAAGATTTAGATTAATTTTTGGAACGACTCTTACTTTAAGAACGAAAAAGGTTTGAGAAGTTTTCAAATCAAGTGTTCCAATACTTTCAATTTTTAAAGATGTCCCATCGGCCGTTGAAACATAAGAAGATATGGGTTCGGAAAAAACATTAGAAAGAGAGTTTTTATGAGATGTCATATGAAAAGAAGCACCGGAGTCTAGTATCCACATACCTGGAGGTGATGAAGAATAGGCGATAGCGGCTCCGGATGTTGAAGATGAAAAAGTCTTGAGAAGATGTTGGAGAACTTCGGAGGTATGATTAAGAGTTTCTTTGATATCTCCCTCTTTGACACTTTGTTCTTCCTTCTTTGGAGAATTTTCTCCAACCGCGGCCACTTTTCCCTTAAGCTTTGGGCAAACCGGTTTAATGTGTCCCGGTTCATTACAATAGTGACAAATCACTCCCTTTCTATATCCATTATTTTTGTTAAAGTGGGGAGGTCTATATGCTTTTACATTTGATCCGGGCCTAGTAACGGCCAAAACTTCATCACTCTTAATACTTAGGCCAAGTCGAGTTTCTTCTTGGCATACTTCGGCAAGGGCGTCTTCAATGGGTAAGGCTTTACTTCTATGGAGAAGGGATGCCCTAACTTGTTCAAATTTCAGTCGAAGACCATGGAGAAATTGGAAAAAATGCTCCTTTTCAATTTGTTCTCTTCTCAACTCAATATCTTCCGGAGCCACCCATTTGGGCTCAAGAAGAACAAGCTCATCCCAAAGAGGGGTTAAAGAGCTAAAGTAGTCACAGACACTCATATCCGCTTGTCTAGTGGAACAGATTTTTTCTTGACAAAAAAATTGTCTAGCTAGATCCTTTTGGGTATACATACCCTTAAGAAAGAACCATGCCTCATTGGCTCTTCTAAATTTTGCAATGTTGGCACAATTTTTGAGGTCCACATTGTTCATAAACCATGCCAAAATTTTGGCATGATTACTTTCCCAATCCTCAACTTTGGATTGATGGTCATTGATAGCTTTGATGCGATCATCGTCATCTAAAGCTTTTTCAACCCCATTTTCAATTTTAGTGAGAACAAGAGAGGGTTCGGGAGTGGTTCCCATAACAAAACCCCAAAGTTTCTTACCTCTTAGATGATTTTCCATAGCGGAGGCCCACATAAAGTAATTGGATCCATTGAGCTTAAAAGAAAGCTCAACTTTAGAATCGCGTTCCATAGGTGCCAAATAGTCTTCCTTTCTTCAAAAGCTTGAGAGGCACACATCCCAAGATAACAAAAAAGAGAAACCCGATCACCAACCTCGCTTTGATACCATGTAATGAAGAGGGGCGGAAGCACCGATAAAGCAAACCACTCTTTAAGAGTGATCTCAAGAGCCAAGAACACAAACACTAAAAGTGTATACCAAAAACCAACTAAAGGAAAAATGATTTAAAGTCATAAGTTGGATATTATTGAAGAAAGAAAGAAGAGGGTGAAAAACCTGATACCATACAAGAGAAAGCCTCCTCTATTTATAGAGGAGGAGGCCAAGAAGAAGGGACCACAAGGGGGCTCCCATCTAGTCGTTGGGAGCCCCAACGGTCATAAATATGACCGTTGGGGCCCTAACGACAAGATGAGTGGGGCCCTTTGTGGTCTTACAAAAAGCAAAAGAAAAAAAGAAAAAGTAAAAAAGGGAGAGAAAAGGAAAAGGGGAGAGTTTACATGGGGATTTACCAAAATACCCCTATTGGGTATTTGGAGAAATAAGAAAACAAAAAAAAGAAATATGTATATATATATATATATATAAAATTTAACAGAGACCCCCAATGCAATGCATTTAATGCATTTTACAATAAAAAAAGAAAAATAAAAAATAAGAAAAGAGAAAAGAAAAAGGAAATAAAAGAAAAGTAAAAAGACTGAAATGCCCCTAATGGGCAGAATTACAGAAATACCCTTTATCGGGTACATGATTACATATATTTTAACATATATATATATATATATATATTAACAACAGTACTGTTCATGAGGCAGGGTAGCTGTACAGGATTTTTTCCTGGATAGACAACCAGGTCTGGGCCAAGTCTCCAGACTGGGCCAGGGTTTCCCCGTCTAATAAAAACGAGATGTTGGGAACTGCTTCTTCATTAGTATAAAATAATGTTTATAACCATAATCCAAATGGATAGGATTAAGCCTATCACCATGATATTGATTCATTGAACAAGATTGTGTCACTTGGCGCCAAGTGGATAACTCAGTCCCGGCTGGTTGTTTTGTTAATCCAAATTGGTGGGTCTTGGATTTTCCAAGTCCATCTAACTCTAGGCACAAACCTGGAGAAGTTTGGCTACACTTCCTGCATCCTAAGATGGGTTCTGAGCTTGCTAGGTTTTGAAACACCGGCATTAGTCATCAATTTTTTTTCTTGTCTCGAACCAACAAATCTTTCATTAGAACTACAGGCTTCCAAGCTTAGACCATTCAATTTAAGGCTGTTCAGGTGGAAGCGGCATGAAGTGGACAGGGCTGGTTCCACATAATCAAATGTAGGTACAAAATCCTCATATGATCTTGAATTGTGGCAAGGGTAGATGTAGAATTGAAGCAAAGTGCCCTTGCCCCAAGTTCAGAGCCCCTTCACCTTATGCACTTGGATTGTGGTCAGGGGTAGGTGCAACCTTGTGACACAGATTCTGTCAGCCCAAGTTAGTTGTACTAAGGATTCCCTGAGCAATGTTTCACATTGTTGGTCAAAAGAAAATCAATTTACAGATAAAAAACACAACTCTGAGCACGTGCTATCGCAAAGTCAAACATGTAAGCTTATTCAAAAATATTTACCTGATCCATGAATGGCTTTACAAGACGTCTGAGGCTCTCACTGGTTGTCTTTTTGCAAAACTTTCTAAAGCTGACGAGTGGAACGAAAGCCAACTCAGGGAAAGATACATGATAGCTCCATTGAAAAAAGTGCTCTGAAAGTGTTTCAACTGCATAGCGTACACATTGCTCATGGTATGCTTTCAGTTTCAGTAGCTGTTTTGGCACCTGTCAGACAAGTAACCAACTAATAAGTAAAGCAGAGAGCCGAGACTGTGAAGATCCTGAAAACTGATGAGGTAGTCTCTCCACTTGAACCAACCTTCAACATACTTGAAAAATTAAAATCTTTTGGATCACTATTATCAGATTTGCCACCTTCCCCAAATTCTAGAAAGCTTAGAGATAAAGAAGCCACAGGAATGAAGACGCCACTAGAATGTGAAAGCTTATTCAACAAATGGATGCATTTTAGCCTCAAAGGAAAGAAACGAGGTCCAGGCAACATATGGGCAAGTCCATTTATCATCTGAATTGCCAAGTATAGCAAACTCTGAAGATCATGTTCCTTGATGTTAGCACATACAAACTTAACCCAAAGTTCAAGGCAGTTTACATACTGCCAATCTTGTATTTTCCTTAGTCCATCCTGAAAAATATGTAAAATATTAGAAAGAAGATAGAAAAATATGGATCTCATGTACAAACAGAATTGCAACCACAATTATGAACAGATAAGCAGAAAATTGTGGGGAAAAGGCAAAACACTCACTATATTTGGGAAACAACAATATCACAGTGAATTTCTCAAGAAGGGTAAGAACCGTTCTAGGTTCAATGACTTGATTCCATAAGAACATGAATGAGAGCAGGGCAGGGGAAACTAGAGAAGTTGTCGGTTTTCCAATTAACATCAAACCATGCTGCAATAGTTCCAATAATTAACATAATATAGATCCCAGCAGTGTTGGCCGATGAAATTGTGAAATCGCCCATAGCTGATCTATATCAAATCAGATAGTGGTCTGAAACATAGTAAAACACACTTGAGAATGCAAAATAATGCTCACGCACATGGAATTCATCCTATAAAAACTTCAGACTTCTTTTAGTGGCAAATTAACAAGTGTAGCATCATTATCTTCACTGTGGTAAACTTTCTCACTTGCAACTTTCACATACATGAAATAATAATTAATTTCTGTAAGCTTGGTGTCACCCACAGTTTGCCCACAATAAACCCTTTATATATGCAATTTCTATCATGATGAGCAGAACCACACCCTCTATAACCTTCATGACACAATACTTGGGTCTGTGCTAAAGGAAAACATCATAAAAAATACCTGAAAGAGCAATGAGGCCACGCCATGAAGGTCCAAGACCTTATGACTTGTGATTGGAGGTGATAAACTTGCATGTGAGATAAATCCATCCATACAGTAACATGTATTTCTTTTACTTCTGAGAAGCCTCCAAATAGTCATTACCCACCATTTCCAAATCTACACCAATGTCTTGTCAGTGGCACAGGAAAGTAATTGATCGTCCAATCTATGCAACATTATCCATTGGCCATGCACAACAGCACAAGAACAAAGGAACTAGCCTTTGCATACCCAAAGAGCTGGTGATCCTTTTTCTGAAGAGTCTCTATCTAAAGGGACTTTTTCCTTTACCTTTTAGTGAAAGAACCTATGGGATTTAGTTTTGTTGCACTCGGGGCTCTGAACTAATAGAGCACAGAGTAACTTCAGGAAACAAGTAAAAGAACTGTTTCTAGTTGAATAAAGTGAAAGGAGACAAATTGGTAAAAAAATATAACTTTGGATCATGAACATTTCATGGTGCTGAAATAAAATGACAAAGATTTAGAAATGAGATCAATACAATATCTATATTTCACATGGGTCCCTGCCTATACCCATATTATGAGGCCAGCTTACTGACTGGGAAGGCTACCTACGTGCTAGCACTAGGCGATAAAAGTCATGCTCAGGAAACCTCATGTAAACATCACTTAGGTGCTTCTAAGTATGCTTGATCTTAATAAAAAAAAGTCTATAAAGACAGAGAATAGCAAGTTATGTTTGTGATTGAAACTTTTTCTTTCTTTTTTTTATTTGAATTCCTGGGTTCTGTTCAACAATCACCATCACATACAAATGTATTTACAGAGTCATGGATTTTCATATTATGTTAAATATGTCGGTTTGCTTTCCTGGGTGCATGTCACAGTGCCATCTTGTGCTCAAGTAGGTGCACAATTTTTACTAATATTAGCGTACATCTTGTAATGGTGTAAGATGTTAATCTTAACATTACAGCCACCTTGAATTTCATATTATACTATAACTGTTTTTTGCATACAATGTTAAAACATATAATTTCAGAAAATTTCTAGATCTTGAAAGCCTTTTATCAATCTTTTCATTTTGAAAATTTATTTTGTGTGTTTCTGAGCCACACAGCAAGCTGGCACATGTGCACTGCCTAGCTCTTTGACTATAAGACATTTAAGCTAGTTCTGATATCCAAATTTCACTTTTTCTTAAAATGATAAGATGGCATCATCATCAAAGAAAGTAGATGGCTAAAAAAAGTGTTCAAACTTCACATTGGAAAAAAATGAGTTAATTCTGGTTATTTGAAGTAGTTTTTGAAGATGTTTGCAAAGTTGATCCCACAGTCACTGAATTTGCTAATTGCAAGTCATGGGTCACAAAGCCCAAAGACACTAATTAAGCAGGGATGGTCGTTCAAATTAAAAATGACTTAAACATGCCACGTTTTTTTAAATTGTTCCAGAACCCAAGGAATCGAGAGAAGCTCAAAAGTCAAAACACATATCCATCTATCCGCATCATCTGGCTTTATTAGCGAGAAGCAACTCCTAAAAAATTGAAGGACTTTCTAAAGTTTCTATTGTCAATCATATAAACCCTTTGTTTGGAGTTTATGAGATATATGCTAGATCATAGGAACTGGAAATAAAATATTATTACAATTATAGAAGAAGGAAACAAGGTTAGGGTTATAAAGTTAAAATTATATTCCTGTGTTCTAAGACAACTATAATACACCTCAGCTATACAAGTGGATAAAGTTATAATACTACCACCTTCAGGAAAAAAATATATGAAAAATAAATTGTATGAAATCAATGGGGATTTATAATAAATATGTCACCATAAAATCCAAGTTCGCCATTTCATCAACTCTCTGATTGCTTTGAAGGACATAGATACAAGAGAAATTTCATTGTGCTGGTCAAGTAGAATAGAAGCATGTTTCTAAAGATTTCCAATCTCTAATGGTGTTGGGTCAAACCAAAGTGCATCATCTGACCCAACCTCAGTCTCTTTCTTCCAGAAGGGGTGGGTATTGAGCTGGGTACATGGTGCAGGACAGACTTAGCTTGGTTCTGAAACTGATGGGCCCATGCCTAGGCAATCAGGCCAAGCCTTTGCCATGGGGTGAAGTGTAGCCTGGCCAAAATAAACATGGCACTAGGATGGTTTTGGAAGAAACAGGGCTAAAGATTTAAATAGGTCTTATGCAGATGTCGCTTAAGGATGTGAGGGTTGGATATTCAACTGGCTTAAATCCATTTAGAGGGATTCAGTATAAATTTCAATATCCAATTAGCTAATCAGAACAGACTATCTTTCAGTTTTTTATATCCTAATCCAAATCCAACATAATATCTGGCTTAAAATGTGTGTGTATCATAGTCACCTGTATCGTTAAAGGTAATTTCTCAGCGAGGGTATTTCTCGGAGAGATTTTCAAAAGTTGATAAATCTTGGGAATATCTTGGGAAAATCATGGGAGTTTAAAAAATTGAAAAAAATATAAATAACAACAAAAAAACCTAAGAAAATAATAAGTTTTGTATTATTTTTCTTTCAAAAATATAAAGAAACATGTTTTAAAGGTTTTAAAATATAAAAGAAACAAAAAAATAGGAAATGCAAATTTAATTTAAAAAAAAAACTCAAAAATATCGTGATATTTTTTATTTGCTGATATTTTGAAAATATCACGATATATTTCCAATATTATCGGCAAGCTTGAAATTATCGATAATATCACGATATATTCAAAATATCAGTGATATCGGTGACATCGGTGTGTATATATATATGCATGTACATGTGTGTACATATGTATATGGATATGGTGTTTCTATGGTGGTACTGAACCACCATAACTTATGGTGGTACACACTTGTTTTACACAGATCTAACCTCTAAAAGCAAAAACTAACCTTTGGATCATGCTTAGGATGTTCTATTTTCCATTTTATGCATTAAAGTTTATTTTAATAGGATATTTTAGACCATTTTTTATCCTCATGAATTGTGAGCCTTCGTTTTTTCACCATCTTTGAAACTGTATTATAATCATAGTCACAAATATCGGTCTTGGCTATATCTCGGCTAAGGCAAAATATCAGGATATTATATATTTTTCAATCAATCCCAGGAAAATCTATGAACTTAAAAATAAAATAAGAAAAATAAAAAAAAAACTAGGAAAAACAGTTTTCATTCCTTCTTCCATCTTCCCTCCTTTTTTTCCTTTCTTCTTTCTTTTCTGCACCTGATATTATCACACGATATATATATATATAACTGTGACTATGATTATGGTATATTAGACATGATAAAACCTCATAATATAGTAAATAAACTATGTTGAACATGTCTGTGGGGGGTACATTGTAAACACCCCAAATTTTCACTCACCTTCTTGACATCGCCCTCAATCGGCATATTTCAGTTTTTCGGAAGCAGTGAAGGGCAAAATGGTCATTTTTTTGAGATTGAACCTTGCAGAAAGTCCAAAATTTCATTCTTGAGCCTCAAAATTTCTATATTTAGGTTTAGAGACATCTTCAAATTGCAAAATTTCAAAATCCTCTTTCTGGACAAAAAGTTAGAATTTCCAAGTCCGAGCTCAGAGTGACATTTCATCGAACATGTCTTTGCATAGCATTGCATCATTTCACTGCATAGAATGTCAGTTTGAGATCCAGAACTCCTGACTTTCAAAATTGTCCATCCAGATTTGATTTTTAATTTTTTTTTAAATTGATTTTTAAAACCCTGGGATTTCAAAATTACCAATCTTTCCCATTTTACCCCCAGGACTTTGAATTACAAAAATTTTCTCAAGAAAAACGATCTGGATATTTGGATATTGATTTTAAAGATTTTATCTCAAAACTTTTTGCAAAAGATTTTAAATCTCTTTACAAAATTTTTTACTTTTATCCATATTTTTGCCTTGAAAAACCAATTTTTCCAAATTCTTGAAAACAAATAATGTTTTATCTCGTATTTTCAAATAAATGGAGATGGACCCGCCTTTCAACTAGCATCATACTCAGAATCTCAGGTAAGTTGTTTATTCTCAAGCGGGAACCACCCGAAGTTCATACCAATTTGCAAATTTTTCTTTTTAATTTCTCAATATTTATTTAGTTATTTTTAGTTAGTGGGCCCAAACACATGTGGCACCCCATTTGAAAATAAAAGATTTTACAAAACAAAATAAAACTTTATTTTCCCAAAAAGATTTTAAAAGTGGGTTGAGGTGGCATTTCCATAAAAGCCTCTCATTTATTTCAATTCTCACTTTTTATTTTATTTTTATTTTATTTTTATTTTTGTTTAAATAAAATTTTTTTTTTAGAAAGAAGCAGCCTTAATGGCACAGCCGAATTTCCTAAAGTAAAAAATTTCATTTTTACCTAAAACTTAGGTAAATGAAACAAAATTTTGGAAAAAAAGATGCGCCCCTTTTGATTTTCAAATATCGGTTTCAAAAAAATTTCAAAAAATATAACGGTGCTCTTAAAAGAAAATGTGTTTTTGTAAGAAAGGAGCTGAAGGTCTTTAAAAGACCCAGCCATTGATCGATTAAGGGGGAGGAATTTTGATTTGTGGTTTTCTTTTTTATTTTGCAAAAGAGGATATTCAACGTGGAGCTCTCCTCCACCTCCAACAGCAGCTGCCTTCCACCTTCCTTCATTCCAGCCACAGCACAGCCCAGCCAACGTTTCCTGCATCCTCCTTTATTCCAGCCACAGCACAGCCAAACCCAACGTTTGCACCCATCACAGCCCAACCAACGTTTCCTTCCACCTTCCTTTATTCCAGCCACAGCACAGCCCAGCCAACGTTTCCTGCATCCTCCTTCATTCCAGCCACCAACGTATTCCCCTTCTTCAGTCCAGCCATAGCAGGAGAGCCTAGCCCACGATTCCTGCATCCTCCTTCAGCCAACGTTTACCCATCCACTTTCAACCCAGCCACAACAAAGGTCCAGCAGGAGGCTGCCTTTTCTTTAGAGTCCACCAACAGGAAACACCATCCAACGTGTTTCTCACCTTCTTCAGCTCACCAACAGGAGACACCAGCCAACGTGGTCTTCAACTTCTTCAGCTTCCAGCCGGCTTCTACCCATCTTCCACTTTGCCTTCAGCCCAGCCACACCTCCACTTGCAGCAGGAAGCCCATTTGCAGTCCACAAGCAGCAGGAACTTCATCATTTGATTGATGAAACTTTGCTTAGCTTGAGGGTAAAATTCTGGTTTTATGAAGTTATAGCTGGAACTTCATCATTTGATTTATGAAATGTTGCTTAGCTTGAGGTTAAATTTCTGTTTTTATGAAGTTATGGGCTGTAATATCATCATTTGATGCTATAATTTCTGTTTTATGAAGATGGGCTGGAACTTCATCATTTGATTTATGAGCTGGATGCTCAAAATTCTCTTTTATGAAGCTATGGGCTGTAATATCATCATTTGATGCTATAATTTCTGTTTTATGAAGATGGGCTGGAATATCATCATTTTGATTCATGAGATTGATGATAAATTTCTGTTTTATGAAGTTATGCTGGAACTTCATCATTTGATTCATGAGATTGATGTTCAAATTTCTGTCTTTATGAAGTTATGGCTGGAACTTCATCATTTGATTTAGGAGCTTGATGCTCAAAATTCTGTTTTATGAAGTTATGGCTGGAACTTCATCATTTGATGCTATAATTTCTGTTTTATGAAGATGGGCTGGAACTTCATCATTTGATTTATGAGCTGGATGCTCAAAATTCTGTTTTATGAAGCTATGGGCTGTAATATCATCATTTGATGCTATAATTTCTGTTTTATGAAGATGGGCTGGAATATCATCATTTTGATTCATGAGCTTAATGTTCAAATTCCTGTTTTATGAAGTTATTTTGGAACATCATCATTTGATTTAGGAGCTTGATGTTCAAAATTCTGGTTTTATGAAGTTATGGCTGGAACTTCATCATTTGATTTATGAGCTGGATGCTCAAAATTCTGTTTTATGAAGCTATGGGTTGTAATATCATCATTTGATGTTCAAGATTCTGGTTTTATGCTGTTATGGCTGGAACACCATCATTCGATTTATGAGATTGTGTCTAGCTTGCTGTTGAAATCCCTGTTTTATGAAGCTATGGCTGGAACATCACCCTTGGTTTTATGAAATTTTGCTTAGCTTAGTGCTAAATTCTTGTTTGCTATATCACCCCATTTGCAGCACCAATTATATATATTGTTTCATCATTTTCCATGACATTTTCATCTTTTCACCAATCTTTCCATATCCTTTTCATGATATCCTTGAAATGGCCCATGATGCTTCTACAACCCATTTCCTGCACATTCATTTTCTGCTGCAAGTGTGCAGTCTTGATATTTGGCCATATTCATGAATGGATATCTCTATATCCAATCGTGATCTCGCAACCAACTTTTGCACGCTTCTTTATTGATATATAGAGAAGCTCTATACCCATTTTTGTTGAAATATATCTTATAATTTAGGAAATATGGCTATGTAAAGTTACCTACAGAAACTGTGTATATCCATATTTTCTGATTTTACCCATTTTGTAGAATTTCCATTAGTGCATATATTTTCTCATTTTATTTCTATATATATATGTATATCTAGGTATATCTACCTATATGTATACATATATATGTATATATATATGTATATATATATATATATACATAGATATATACTTATATATATATATATATCTTCATGTGCTCTCATTTCCATGTATGAACATCCATATATTTTCTCATATAGTTACACCTCCATCGTTACATGACCTTTAGCACCTATTTTAGCATTTTGATATATGTATATGTCTTTTCGTTGTATATATTATATATATATGTCCATTTCTTTGGTTATTTTTAACTAACTCTCATTTTGCAGGAAAATCTAGAAGAGGCAGATTCCTTGGATCCATTTCAATTTTCTTTTACTTTATGTTATGCAATGTAACAATCCAATGTAAACCTTGGAATAAGATTTACTTTTACTGCTTAGATTAGGCCGTATCTCATATAGTTTGATTTCAGTAATATCCTGATTATATGATGCATATATCTCAATTTTCCAAATTCACCGTGGATGAACACGAATGGCACGTGCACCAACTCTTAGAGAGTTGATGAACTCGGTGGAGTCCATATTTACGGCCCTAGTCGGAATATGGACGAGACCCAGATCCATCATCTCTCTACCAGTCACATTGAGCCTACACTCTTAGGCTATCTTGAAAATGCACCTCATATTTCCAATGTTTTCAAAATATTGTGAATTAACTCAAATAAACCCTAAATATATTCATGGCCACAGTCAGAATATATGAAGGATTTACTTTGGCTTAATCCACATTTTTCCAATAAAATTTTCAGAAATATTTTCAAAAGTGCATTCATTCATTCACATCATCTGCATCATTTGTTTTTCTCATGATTTTCTCAATAGATTTTCACTTCATGGAATCGATTTTCTCAAGAAACTATGATGATATTCGGAGTTGGATTTCCCAAATCACAGTTTTCCCGTGATTTTCCTTAAAAAGTTATTTTCTTAAGATCCATTTTCAAAAGGAATTTTCATATTTCTCAAGAATCAGAAATCGATTTTCAGAGATTTCAAGGACAATGTTTTCAGGATTTCAATTTCCCAAGTTCTAAGTTTCATTCTCCAATGAACCTTTCCCATAAGTTTTTCTATCATTTTCCTAAGAAAATTCTCAAAGTCCGAGTTTTCCCAACAAGTGCTTTCCTTCTCAAATGTTCATCTTTTCTCAAGAATTCCTTCCATTTTCCCGAAATTATCATTTCTGCATGGTTTTCCAAGTCTTTATAAACTTTCTCAAAATTTTCCTGAAATTCTCATTTCTTCATGGTTTTTCAAGTTCTTATAAATTTCTCAAGATTTTCTCGAGATTCTCACTTCTTCAAGATTTTCCAACTTTTTATAAACTTTCTCGAGATTTCAAACCTTCTTCGTCTGAGTTTCCTGAGAGATTGATTTCCATCTTTTTCCTGAGAAATGCTTTTCAACTCCAAATGTTTTCTAAGCATACATCATATTTTCCAATTTACATTTTCCAAAAATCTCATAGCACACGCCTGAATTCTCTGTGCATTTAGGATAAAACATGATTTCGGTAATTTCACTAAGTCAAGCACAATTTTGGTCCTTGGTTCGATTACCACTGTTAAAAGCGGCAGGAACGGTCGAACCTCATACCGACAAGTCGAGCCCCATCCCGTAGATTTTCCCGCAATTTTCAAAACGGAGGCGAGTATTTCAAAACAATTTTCGAAATCCAGTCAAGTTTGAATCGCGAAAGCATTTCCCTCTTTCTCTTCTGCAAGGAAGGGAAGACAGGAAAAATTTTGCGACGATAACAGGTTTGGCGACCGTGATGGGACCTGTCCTTGTCTGACCAAAAAAGTGCTTGACTTAGTTCAATTATTGAAACCGTGTTCACAAAATGTGAGCTCTTTACTTTTGATATCATGCGAACCTAGGAGCCTAGATTCTGACCTAGCTGACATTGATTGCATATAGACTAGGCATGGTTTGGTAGGACCGGATTGAGGAGAAATTTTCATGCTCACATAGACTTAGGTCTAAACACAACTTTCCTCAATTTAGGATATGAATGCAAACAATGTATGCTTCTTCAAAGTTTTCAAAATCTATCTCTCTAGGATTTAGAGCCCTCTATTTCTTGCATGTGATCATTTTTTTTAAATCTCCATTACCTATCATTACCCGGTCTTCACGTTGCTGGGCTCTCTTCCAGAACCATAGTTCGGGACAGAGCCTCACAACTGGGCCAATTATTTGGGTTAACACCCCCCTACCACGTACCGCGGGCCACAGTCCGAAGTATATCGGTAGGCGCTCAAGGATGTTGGAAAACCTTACCTTAGAGCCGGAGTTGAAATTATATGCCACGTACCTCGAATTTCAGTTCGAGTATATCGGCATAACTGGATTGGACAAAGATGATATGAATCTAAAGTTAGGATTAAGGTCCTACAGCTGTTTTCAAAATAATGCATCTAGAGTCAGCCTTTTAGGGAGTGCTGTATGTGCATAAATGTTTGTGCAGGATGTGATTGTTCTTATATTACCTCTATTTTCCATACATTTTCCCAAAAATATTTTCAAATACCCATATTTCTCATCTTTTCCCTTTATTTTCTCAAACCCTGGAAGATTTTCCCAAATATCCAATTTCTTTCAAAACTCCAGGTGATTTTTCCTTCTTCCGTTCTACTGGATCTCGAATTTCCAGCTGCATTTTTATCCTGCCTGCAATTTTTCAAAATCATATGTTTTCTCTCATTGAATTTTCAATTCTTTTGCCTATTTGCAAAATTCTTCATCGTATTTTTCTCGTGCATACCTTGATTATTGCGGTGGAAATTGTTTACCCACTTGCCTTCTCCTTATTCTAAATCCGTTTGCGGATTGTTTTCCAAAAGATATCTCTTTCCTTCAAAATGGTATTTTCCTCGTGGTTGACGACCTCGCCTAGGTAACAAGGCACATTTTTCGTTGTTATTTCTCTTACAAAGAATGACAACACAATTGTCGTGATTTCAGCGGCGACTCCATCCCTAGTAATGGGATATTCTTTCAATTGTCTACCATATCGTCAATAATCATTTTCCTCCCAATCCAAAGTTCCCTCAGAGTCTAATAAAGACTTCATCTTGCAGAGAGCATCCACAACATTTGATGGTTCGAACAAGATCAGGAAAAAGAACAACGGCATCTCAGTACTCGTCGGCCTCAGAAGAAGAGATGGGCTCCCCGCGATCCGAGAAGAGTCAAGAGCAACAGCAAGAAGAGGATGGCATAGACCCACAGATGTATGCCATGTTCCAGAAAATGATGACCAAAATGATGAGTGAACAGGCTGGGACCAGTGCAGAGAAGAACTCATTCAAAGAAAAGTTTCATGGGCACAAGGATAAGAAGAACTCCAAGAAGCAAATTCAGCCAGAGGAAATTTCAGATGAATCAGAATCAGAGGAAGACACCGATGAAGAATATGAGGTGCCTCCGGCATTTCAGAAACAGGGCCGAGAACAAAGGAGGAGTCACAAATCAAAGAATCAAGTTGCAGAAGAGCCCCTGCAGTCACAGTTCAAAGAAATGGCCAAAGTTGTTAAAGACCTGCAAGCTCGCGATAAGGGCAAGAAAGTCTTCACCAGCGAGGATTTTTATGATGGCTTAGAAGGAGACGAAGATCTGGAAAATCTGCCTCGTAAATTCATAAAGTTCGATGGTTCTGGCGACCCGAAAGCCCATCTCGCCATGTTCTTCGCCGAATGCTCCAAATTCAAGAGAGACAATAGGGCCCTATTTCTCTGTTTTCCTCGTAGCCTAGAAGGCACTGCCGCCAAGTGGTACTCTGAGTATATCAATCCAATCGAGCTACGAGAATTCGATAAGGTGGTCAACCTATTCATTGAGCGGTTTCTGTTCAACACAGAGGCGCTTCCTACATTAAGTCATCTCTGCAATCTAAGGCAGAATGAAAATGAAAAGGCAAGGGACTTCATTCGCAGATGAAGAGAGACCTGCAACAAAATGAGGGATCCTATATCAGAAAGACATGCTTTATCCTTGATCCTCAACAATTTTTCGCAACCTCTGAGAGGATTAATCTCTACCTCACCCTCCAAGTCTTTCGTTGAACTCATTGAACGAGCTTAATGGCTCGAAATGGGAGTAGAGAATGGAGTCTATGAAGGCCTTACCATTGCAAGAAACAGTCAAGATGCCAAAAAGAAGGCTCACTTCACTTTTGCGGCTAAGTCTTTCAATAATATCAAAGGCAGCAAGAATGATCATGGCAACAGTTTGGAGAGAATCAAAAGGCAAAAAGGGAAGGACATCAACAGTGATAAACCTCTCCAATCGAGCCCTCAGCATCAAAAGAAAGATCAGGAAAAATCAAAGTGCAAGGACTGGAGAACTGATCAAGAATTCACCTCTCTAGATCAGACACTCGAGAGTATCCTCGAGTATATGCTTGAGAAAGACCTTGTCCGGTTGCCAAAAGCCAATGATCCTCCAATCATTATGGGCAGATTCAAAGAACAGTTTTGCAAGTTTCATCGAGCAGTAGGACACGATACAGAAAACTACTTCGTCCTTAAGAACATTGTTCAAGATTGCATTGACAAGAAGCTCCTCGTTGAAGATGGAAAAGAGGACTAGTCATCCTGACTAAGCTTTTTACACAATCATTCCAGAAGCTGATAATGCCGGCACTTTCCCATTTCTCATCTTGCTTTTTCAAAAGAATAATGTAATCCCATTTTCTTTCCTTGATTTTAAAGCATCAATAAAGTCATCGAGTTTTTCATTAGCTTGGCGCCATCTTATTTGCTTCTTCTTCCTTTTCAAAATGTCTCTCTTGTGAGGAATGATCTTGAGGACGTCTATCAGTAAAGAAGCTTGTCAATTATCCTTCTTTTATTCAAAATTTTCCTCCTAGTTACACTAGGGCATTTTTTTTTTTTGAAAATTTATCTTTACCTCAAAACATCCTGTATGCAGGCAGGATAAAACCAATCTCTCATTTTGCATATATATGCACTCATTTGCATAAATTTTGCATTCATTTGCATCAATTTGCATTTAATCATATTCATTTGCATTAAATTTACATCAACATTTCCCCTTCAGGTTAAGGGATAAACCTGAATCATTTTCCATAATTCTTCAAATTTCAACCCTCTGGTCATCCAATTCTTCAATTTCGACCTCCGGGTCATCCAATCTCCAATTTTCAAACTACCAAAATTCTCAATTTCGACCGCCAGGTCATCCAATTTTCATTCTCCATTCAGGATAAGGGGATAATCCTGAAACCATTCATAAAAGTAATCCAACTCTCTATAATGATCCTCGTTCTTCAGTGAACTGATAGTGTTCCCAGTGAACTGATAGTCGTTCCTCATTGAACTGATAGTGTTCCAAGCGAACTGATAGTCGTTCTTCATCGAACTGATGGTGTTCCAAGCGAACTGATAATCGTTCTTCATTGAACTGATAGGGTTCCAAGCGAACTGATAATCGTTCTTCATTGAACTGATAGGGTTCCAAGCGAACTGATAGTCGTTCTTCATCGAACTGATAGTCGTTCTTCATCGAACTGATAGTGTTCCCAGGTGAACTAATAGTCGTTCTTCATTGAACTGATAGTGTTCCCAGCGAACTGATAGTCGTTCTTCATTGAACTGATAGTGTTCCAAGCGAACTGATAGTCGTTCTTCATCGAACTGATAGTGTTCCCAGCGAACTGATAGTCGTTCTTCATTGAACTGATAGTGTTCCAAGCGAACTGATAATCGTTCTTCATTGAACTGATAGGGTTCCAAGCGAACTGATAGTCGTTCTTCATCGAACTGATAGTGTTCCCAGGTGAACTGATAGTCGTTCTTCATTGAACTGATAGTGTTCCAAGCGAACTGATAGTCGTTCTTCATCGAACTGATAGTGTTCCTAGTGAACTGATAGTCGTTCTTCATCGAACTGATAGTCGTTCTTCATTGAACTGATAGTGTTCCAAGCGAACTGATAATCGTTCTTCATTGAACTGATAGGGTTCCAAGTGAACTGATAGTCGTTCTTCATTGAACTGATAGTGTTCCCAGGTGAATTGATAGTCGTTCTTCATTGAACTGATAGTGTTCCAAGCGAACCGATAGTCGTTCTTCATCGAACTGATAGTGTTCCCAGCGAACTGATAGTCGTTCTTCATTGAACTGATAGTGTTCCAAGCGAACTGATAGTCGTTCTTCATTGAACTGATAGTCGTTCTTCATCGAACTGATGGTGTTCCAAGCGAACTGATAATCGTTCTTCATTGAACTGATAGGGTTCCAAGCGAACTGATAATCGTTCTTCATTGAACTGATAGGGTTCCAAGCGAACTGATAGTCGTTCTTCATCGAACTGATAGTGTTCCCAGGTGAACTGATAGTCGTTCTTCATTGAACTGATAGTGTTCCCAGCGAACTGATAGTCGTTCTTCATTGAACTGATAGTGTTCCAAGCGAACTGATAGTCGTTCTTCATCGAACTGATAGTGTTCCCAGCGAACTGATAGTCGTTCTTCATTGAACTGATAGTGTTCCAAGCGAACTGATAATCATTCTTCATTGAACTGATAGGGTTCCAAGCAAACTGATAGTCGTTCTTCATCGAACTGATAGTGTTCCCAGGTGAACTGATAGTCGTTCTTCATTGAACTGATAGTGTTCCAAGCGAACTGATAGTCGTTCTTCATTGAACTGATAGTGTTCCCAGCGAACTGATAGTCGTTCTTCATCGAACTGATAGTGTTCCCAGCGAACTGATAGTCGTTCTTCATCGAACTGATAGTGTTCCCAGCGAACTGATAGTCGTTCTTCATTGAACTGATAGGGTTCCAAGCGAACTGATAATCGTTCTTCATTGAACTGATAGGGTTCCAAGCGAACTGATAGTCGTTCTTCATCGAACTGATAGTGTTCCCAGGTGAACTGATAGTCGTTCTTCATTGAACTGATAGTGTTCCAAGCGAACTGATAGTCGTTCTTCATCGAACTGATAGTGTTCCCAGCGAACTGATAGTCGTTCTTCATTGAACTGATAGTGTTCCAAGCGAACTGATAGTCGTTCTTCATTGAACTGATAGTGTTCCAAGCGAACTGATAGTCGTTCTTCATCGAACTGATAGTGTTCCCAACGAATTGATAGTCATTCTTCATCGAATTGATAGTGTTCCCAGGTGAACTGATAGTCGTTCTTCATTGAACTAATAGTGTTCCATATGAACTGATAGTCGTTCTTCATTGAACTGATAGCATTCCCAAATAAACTGATGGTCGTTCTTCATTGAACTAATATTATTCCCAGCGATGGTCGTTCTCAATTGAACTGATATTGTTCCCAGTGAACTGATAGTCACCTCCTTTGGGGAAAGGAGAGGATAATTTTTGTCACGGATGCGTTAAACCGGACTTCAAATACTCACTTTCACCAAGGATTTCAAGAAAATTTTGTCAATTTGTCAAATTATTTGTTGATTTCAGAATCTTTATTGCACTAATCTCTATCTCAATTTACCTTCAGCATTACTTCCGAAAGAGTGAAGCTTTTATGAGAAGAGATTCAAAATTCAAATTCTTTCTATTGGCCAACAAAAAGGATGAAGGATAAATCCTCGATATGGCCAGAAAAGAAGATTCAATATTAATGAAAGGCCATGGATGATTGATATTGATCGCAGTCAATGGCACATCTTTAAAGATTATTCTTATAAAACGAGGCAGTGGAAATATCCTGAGCGCTAGAAAAGAGAGCATTCATCCAAGCCCTGTCTCCTCAAAATCACTTAAGCTGCAATTAAATATCCGCAAAAGGGATCTCTCACTTGTCGTCAAGATGAAGGCGAATTAAGCGAGTAGACCCCCGGGGCCAAAGAAGATTTGAAACATCTCCAAGATGACGGAGTTTGCGACGGATCCTTCCAGGGAAGGTCCAAAGCACTCTCGAGATGAAGGCAAATGCGATGAACCTCCCGACAATCCCTAAAAGATATTTAATTTCAGCTATCATCCAAAGATCTCTAAACCCAAGAGCCAATATCGTCAAAGAAGGATCAAAACATCTCCAAGTTGAAGGAGTTTGTGACGTACCCTTCCCAAAAGAGAGCAAGAGAGGAAAAAGAAAGAGAGAAAAAGCCAAAACATCTCCAAAATGAAGGAGAATGTAGCAAAAAACCCAAGAGAGGCAAAAGAGCACAGAAAGATTATCATGAGAGAAGTTCCCAGGATATCAAACTGCCACATTTATCAAAAATCTCCTTTAAATTTGTGAAATTCTATTATCAATATTCTTTCATCGATTGCTTTCATGATATCAAATTCTCTTCCCTGTTCATATCAAGGAAATTGATAGCTTCCTTAAAGAAGGTCAATCGCAAGCGATTGGGATTCAAAATCTTGATTCTATGAAGTCAATCTCGTTTGGAGGTAATACTTCAGGTAGAAAAAGCGGAATATTTTCACAACAATGAGCATCATTTTCAATTACTTTGAATCAGCAAAATTTTTAACATTTTGACAATATTTTCTAGCTATCCTGATGTTAAGTGAGAGCTTGATGTCCATATTGATGTATCTTGACCCCTTTGAGAGATTTACCTTTATCATCTTTCGCGTTGTTGAAAGAATTGCCTTATTCCTTTGGATTGCCTTTATCATCTTTCGCGTTGTCGAAAGAATTGCCTTATTCCTTTGGATTGCCTTTGTTATCTTTCGCGTTGTCGAAAGAATTGCCTTGTTCCTTTGGATTACCTTTATCATCTTTCGCGATGTCGAAAGAATCGCCTTATTTCTTTGGATTACCTTTATCATCTTTCGTGTTGTCGAAAGAATCGCCTTGTTCCTTTGGATCGCCAGCGTTCATCTTTCGCATTGCTGAAAGAGTTGCCTTATTCTTCGTTGGAAAAATTGCCTTATTCGCCTTTTGCATTGTCAAAAGAGTTGCCTTACTCTTCTCTGAAAGAGTTTGCCTTGTCTGTCTTTCGCGTTGCCGAAAGAGTTACCTTATTCTTGTCAAAAGATTGCCATATCCATCTTTCGCACTGTCGAAAGAGTTGTCTTACTCCTTACCTTATTCATATTTCACACTGATGAAAAATTCACCGGATCGTCTTGATCATCTTCCAAAATTGCCTCTTACAATTCCATTTCCATCACCTTGTTCCTCTTCAAGAAAAGTTGTCTTATTCACCTTCCAAATATTTCATCTTCCGCCCGATTAGGATAAGGGTATAAACCTGAGCCTCAATCAATGAGGTATTTCATCTTCCACCCGATCAGGATAAGGGTATAAACCTGAGCCTCATTCAAAGAGGTATTCCATTTTCCGCCCGATCAGGATAAGGGTATAAACCTGAGCCTCTTTTGATGAGGTATTCCATTTTCCACCCGATCAGGATAAGGGTATAAACCTGAGCCTCATTCAAAGAGGTATTTCATTTTCCGCCCAATCAGGTTAAGGGTGCAAACCCGAGTCTCACTTCGATGAGATATTCCATTCCCCAATCAGGTCAAGGGTTAAAACCTGAGCTTCATTCCATACGAGGTATTTCCTGTCCCATCCAGGTTAAGGGCATAAACCTGAACTTCGCTCTCACAGAGTGAGTCTTTTCTCTTCATTTCTCAATTTCATAATCTACCTGTGATCATTGCAAAATTTTTCCTCTCGTAATATTATCTCTCTTCCTTCTCTTTTCATTTCCAACCTCTTATTTTCCTCCTTTTTGAAGGGAGAAAGATAAAAGACGGAAAGAAAGAGAGAAGAGAAAAGAAAGAAGAGAAGAGAAGAGGAACTCTTTTGCGGGTCTCACTTGACCTTAATTTTGAAGAATTTTGAAATAACTCGCCTCCATTTTTGAAATATTTGCGGGAAAAACTGGGAGACGGGATCCGCTCATCGGTACGAGGTTCGACCGTTCCTGGCGCCTTTACCAGGGGTAATCGAACCAAGGGTCGAATTAATGCCTTTTGCTTTGCTAAGAAATTATCTAAGAAATTTTATTCTAAAATGCACAATGAATCATGCTTGTGCAAATGCAAAGATGTATGCTCTTTTTAAAAATATTTTGAAGAATTTCCAAGTGAATCTGATAAAGTGAAGAAATGATTCCTAACTTAGAACTTAAGATTAAAGTTCTAAGTTTTTAGAATGATCAGGAGCTTGGAAAAATAAATCTGGAATTTGAAAAATGACTTTGAAGTTTTGAGATAAAAGGAATTTTCAAAGTCATAAATGGACTTTGAATCAGAATAGAAATGAAAATGGAATTGAATCAGAAGAAAAGATAGAATTTTGAACAAAATTGAGAAATGGGATTGATTTAAAAGTTGGATTTTCAAGATGAAATCCGAATCCAATATCTAGATTTTGAATAGAGTTCAAAGTTGAATTTTAAATTTAGGGTCTGAAATGAGAACTTGGTTTGAAATCTGGAACGAAATGGAATTGGCTTTTGGAATTTTGAATGAAATCGGATTCAAGATTTGGAATCCAAGATGGAATTGGGATCTGAAATTGGAGATCCAAAGTAAAGTTGGATCTTTGGATCTTAAGATGGATTTTGGATCTGAAGTCTGAGATCCAAGGTGAAATTGGTTTCTGGATCCTAAAATAGAATTGGGTCTTAAGTCTGAGATCCAATGTGAGTGTTGAATCCTGGATCCTAAAATGGATTTGGAGTTAAATTCAGAAGATGAATTAAGAACTTCCAAGTTTAAATTGAACTTGAAAAATGAAATTTAGAATTTTGAATATACAAACGAATTTCAAAGCCAAATTTAGATCTTAAATTTTTGAATTTTGGAATTTAGAAGATGAATCAAGAGTCTCAAAGTAAAAATTGAACTTTGAGTTTGATTAGAGTTTTGAATAAAATGAATTTGGAATTTCAAAGTCAAATTGAACTTTGAAATCTGATTTGAATTTGAATGAAAAAAAATGACTTTGAAATCTCAAAGTTAAATTGAACTTTGAGATTGAAAATGAAATTGAATTTGAAAATGAAAGGAGGAATTGGATTTTATAAGAATTGAAGATAGATTGAGGAAGATATTTACATCACTTGGAGTTTTTGAAAAAGAAAATTTTGAAAATATGATGCAGTTCTATTCTAAATGATGAATGAATTTGAATAAATTTGAAATTGGACTTTGAAAAGCTATTTCATTCTTTAAATGAATTAAAAGAAGATTGAAAATATAATATATCCTTGACTATGGTCATTGAATGTATTATATGATAATCTATATTTAAATTCAAAAGAAGAATAAAATATATTTTAGTGCTTTTATAGAATTTGAAATGAAATTAACTCTCAATATACCCTGACTATGGCCATTGGTATATATTTTGAGTTAATTTTCAGTTAAATTCTGATAAAAGAATAAAATATTTTAGAAGAAAAGAAAAAAAATATGATGAATTTTGAAAAATGGACCCAGTGTGGATCCGGTGTTATTTTGTAAAAGATAGAAATGCTAAGTTTTGTCCACACCCTGACTATGGCCATTGATGTGGATCATCAACTTAGTATTTATTATCTCTTACGAAATGGTGCACGTGTCATTCGTGTTCCCATTTGTGAGAGTTTGAAAATAAGGATAAAAGCATGAAAACAAGCAGTTTATGATATTAACAATGCTCATTCATCCTATCTAAACAGGAAATGTAAATCCTCATTATAATCTAGCTATTACATCACTGAATTGAATTGAAATTTAATAAATAAATAAATAAATTTACCTAATCCCTGCAAAAGTTCTAAGCTAACACAAGATGTATATAGGAAGCAATTCACATGATATCATTTCAAACCTAAGACATATTTGATGAAATATTCATTCCTATATCTCACACATACTAACAAAATGCAAGATGAATGATATACTCTATATTGAGATCACATGTGAGTGGATGTTATAATATCCTAAGTATGATATCTTAAAATGGTGAGAAACCTAAAGCAATCTAGTTTAAAACACGTGAATGATGTTCTAAGTCAGTCAGGATATACCTATATCTTCTAAGTAGAAGACTTTATGCCTAACGAGTGGTGGAAGGTGCACAGATGCCTAATGTGGGTTTTGTGCCTAAATGAGAGTAGGCAGCGAGTTGGATGCAAATGCTGTGAATACAGCAGATAGAAGCTATTGTATTGCAAAACACAGATGCAGCTGGGGAAAATGCAAGCGCAGGGAGCAAAGAAATGAAGATGCACTTTCTGTGGGCAGTGTTGGGGATGAAGTAACAGAGCTTCTACATGTTAAGGTGCTGAAAATCGGCTATCATGACAGCAAGCATTGTACAGGTGGGATTGAAGGCATTTAGGTGAATAGTGCGGGACATCAGCTGTACCACGTTTGGGCAAGAATTGATTGCCGACAAACTACCCACACTAGTGCCTTTGCCAAATGTAAATAAGGATACTGTGTGCTGAAGATAAATATTACATACTTAGTGCAAATGTAAAACAATTACCACAAATAACTTGGGATTTCGACAGTTTGACTAAAGAGAGGCGTGATCCAGAGGTTTTGGATCCCTCCCTAACTGCATCATTTACAGCTTATTCTTAGAGCAATATGACCATTTCGGCAAACAATATCAGGGAACGAGAGTGTCTGTCCCTGTCTTTGGACTAATTCTTTTGAATCTGGTAAAGACTCAGTTGCAGCGAGGACAAACATTTTACACCAATAAGTCACATCACAAACCCTGGTGTGTTTTCAATGGGATCTCCAAGCCTTCCAGGTGTGGCGATCGAGGATTCGGGATTGATCAACTTTCATACATTTCTGTTCTAGGGGCAGTCTGGTACCTCTCATGACAACGTGTGTGCCTGTTATTGGGAGGCCACCTAAATACTTTATTAACTTTAGCACCCACCAGATTTGCAATTTCACGGGTGGGCCACATGGTGAGCATGTCAGAGTGATTTTCACTAAGCAATAATAGTTATGAGGATGGAGGGAATGCTGGGAACAACAGACCTAAGTAAAAAAAAAAAAACATGGATGTTAATGACAAATGCTATAGCATGCGAATCTATTATTGTGAATAATAATGAAGCAGGAAATACAATGCATATGAAAATCAGATCGCAATTAACTGATATTAAGCAAAGTGTTGTCGGTCACATATTACCTGATGCACAAGTTTACAGAAAAAGGGTGCGTACTCCGGTTGATGACTTCAGATGATACAATTTCAAGCATAGGACCACCAGGCTTTGACGAGCTCCGAAAGTAACTTCCAAAAGTAGTCTGTAGATGACTCTTCATTCAATTTGCATCTAGAAGGCAATGGATCTTGCAGAAGATTGCTGCCTAGTTGAGATGTCTCCTTGTCATTGTTACGACCCTGCAAAGCTAATCTGCTGTGGACAATAGAAGCACTGTTGTAGCCCTGCAAAAGCTAATCTGCCGTGGACAACAGAAGCACTGCTGCAGCCAACATTTCCAAAGGAAGCATGGAAGAATAGAGGGTTTTTGCACAGGTGCGGGAGTTTCAAACAATCACATGGAGACTTCACATAATGTGGCAAACCGAATTAATGCAGGGGATACAGAGAATATAACAGCAACGTGACTCACACAGGAGAATGAGAGATCATAAACAGATACGCGAGACATGAAAGAAAAAAAAAAAAGCCAATAGCAACGATTACTACTGTGTGTGAATGGGTATCCGTAGTAATGAGAGTAAGACATGAGTTAATTCCTTTCTTCAGGCAAGAGACTGGTGAAGGGTTCATAACGTGGCTCCATCCAATGGAGCTGGAACTTTTATTTGTCTTCTTCCACACGACAACCTTGGTAGGTTTAACTTACAAAGGGGTGAACGAAAATCTGTGGATGAGAGCTTTAAGTTGATACAGAGGGTGCCATGATAAACAATGTTTTGAACCACATATGGTAGGGGCACCGAGTGTATTGCATCGGAAAAATTCCTGATATGAGATCAACAGATTCGCTAGCAATAATCAAAAGGAGGGCGACAGCCACTAACTTAATTGAAATCTTCTGCAAAACGAGCCCCATCTGATACTGGATCAGGTCGGACATCGTTGCAGGGTCTAAAAAAATGGCAACCATACAGGTAGATGTTCACTCCCAGCTGAATGGAAGGAAAACAATCATACAGAGCATGACGATGGAGATTGCAGACAATGCTCAAGTGGACTGTAATGGCTATCAACATAAGGCGAATATCTAATGGTAGCAAAAAAAAAAAAAAGATGTTGGAACCATTGTTCCGTTGTTGTCGCACGGAGGGCAGACTGATTTGCTAAAGACAAATCAGTGTTACCATGGTGCTTCGAACGAAGAAAAAAAAAATTGAAGAAAACAACAAAAGAGAGGATCGAAGCGGGGACGATTCTTACCTCATTTTCAAAGGAGCCTGAGGGATGGGTAGAAGGGAAACCTCTCTTTTCTTATTTAGAGGGGTCTGCTTCTACTGCAACTGTAGGGGTGTCGATCTCCTTCAACTTGCAATGGCTAAACCTGGATCCGGGGGAGCTGTAGAGTCGATCGGATTCTTATAAGGAAAACCAGGAAAAGGGGAATGGCCACCAATGGAAGCCCGCTGGGTGGTCAGTAATGGATATCTGAACTTGAGGAGTGATGATTGGGGAAAATGGTGTAGGGAATAGGTGAATCGCCGATGGTGAAGGAAGAAGATCGGGAAATAAAAGCAAGTGGAGGGGTGAAGAACGATCGTCGAAGGAGAAGAAGATGGTAGGGTGGAAGACGGTCCAGAAGAGGAAGAAAAGAGGTAATGGTGGGGTGATAACGGATGGGGTGTAGGGTTTACCTCTACCAATTCTTAAAGAAGAGGAAGAAGCCTCTCGAAGGGGGGTTTGTTAGAGATGAGAGGTGAATGGAGGATCCGGGCGATGGTTTCACGATGGAGGGTGCACCATGGTGAAGCGAGAATGGAGAAGGGCGATGAAGAAGGGTGCGGCTGGGTTTTTCCCCTTTTCCTTTCTTACGAAAGATTTTACAAAAACCCTAAAAGAAAAAAAAAATTACCGAGGAGCCCCTTTGTTTTTTCAAGATTTTATAAAGAGGGGGGGGGGGCTTCCGAGGTTTTTAGCAAAAATTATTTTTCAAAAGGCTCAGAATCATTTGTTTTCCTCATAAATTTTCCAATTTTTTTGAATTTTATGTTATTTCTCATTTTTTTTGTATTTTTAAGTAAAAAAATCTCAAGGTTTGTGAGAAAACAAAGATTAAAACCATTTTTTTTTTGTGTTTTTGCAAAATATTTACAAAAAGGAATTTTTCTGAGAATTCGGGTTTTTATTTTTGAAATTTTTCTCAAAGAGGGGATCGGATCCGATTCGGATCAAAACTGGGTCAGAGATAAGACTTTGGGTCCGAATTCTAACGAATCCAAGGAATGAATGGAATTTTTGGTTAAAAATCTACCCGATTATTCAGAGGGCGGAGGTCAGGGGCAAAAAGGTCATTTTGGATTTTTGGAAAATTTGGGGTGTTCACACTACCATCTTCACCGGGCTAATTTCTTCATACCCAGTCAGATCCTTCTAACTGGGGCATTTTTTTTATAGCCCAAATTTGGAGTGTTTTTCTTTGCCACTAAGCTCGGCCATAAGCCGGCTTAGTAGCAAAGAGGGGCATCTGTAAACACCCCAAATTTTCACTCACCTTCTTGATATCGCCCTCAATCGGCATATTTCAGTTTTTCGGAAGCAGTGAAGGGCAAAATGGTCATTTTTTTGAGATTGAACCTTGCAGAAAGTCCAAAATTTCATTCTTGAGCCTCAAAATTTCTATATTTAGGTTTAGAGACATCTTCAAATTGCAAAATTTCAAAATCCTCTTTCTGGACAAAAAGTTAGAATTTCCAAGTCCGAGCTCAGAGTGACATTTCATCGAACATGTCTTTGCATAGCATTGCATCATTTCACTGCATAGAATGTCAGTTTGAGATCCAAAACTCCTGACTTTCAAAATTGTCCATCCAGATTTGATTTTTAATTTTTTTTTAAATTGATTTTTAAAACCCTGGGATTTCAAAATTACCAATCTTTCCCATTTTACCCCCAGGACTTTGAATTACAAAAATTTTCTCAAGAAAAACGATCTGGATATTTGGATATTGATTTTAAAGATTTTATCTCAAAACTTTTTGCAAAAGATTTTAAATCTCTTTACAAAATTTTTTACTTTTATCCATATTTTTGCCTTGAAAAACCAATTTTTCCAAATTCTTGAAAACAAATAATGTTTTATCTCGTATTTTCAAATAAATGGAGATGGACCCGCCTTTCAACTAGCATCATACTCAGAATCTCAGGTAAGTTGTTTATTCTCAAGCGGGAACCACCCGAAGTTCATACCAATTTGCAAATTTTTCTTTTTAATTTCTCAATATTTATTTAGTTATTTTTAGTTAGTGGGCCCAAACACATGTGGCACCCCATTTGAAAATAAAAGATTTTACAAAACAAAATAAAACTTTATTTTCCCAAAAAGATTTTAAAAGTGGGTTGAGGTGGCATTTCCATAAAAGCCTCTCATTTATTTCAATTCTCACTTTTTATTTCATTTTTTTAATTTTATTTTTGTTTAAATAATTTTTTTTTTTAGAAAGAAGCAGCCTTAATGGCACAACCGAATTTCCTAAAGTAAAAAATTTCATTTTTACCTAAAACTTAGGTAAATGAAACAAAATTTTGGAAAAAAAGATGCGCCCCTTTTGATTTTCAAATATCGGTTTCAAAAAAATTTCAAAAAATATAACGGTGCTCTTAAAAGAAAATGCGTTTTTGTAAGAAAGGGGCTGAAGGTCTTTAAAAGACCCAGCCATTGATTGATTAAGGGGGAGGAATTTTGATTTGTGGTTTTCTTTTTTATTTTGCAGAAGAGGATATTCAACGTGGAGCTCTCCTCCACCTCCAACAGCAGCTGCCTTCCACCTTCCTTCATTCCAGCCACAGCACAGCCCAGCCAACGTTTCCTGCATCCTCCTTCATTCCAACCACAGCACAGCCAAACCCAACGTTTGCACCCATCATAGCCCAGCCAACGTTTCCTTCCACCTTCCTTCATTCCAGCCACAGCACAGCCCAGCCAACGTTTCCTTCATCCTCCTTCATTCCAGCCACCAACGTATTCCCCTTCTTCAGTCCAGCCATAGCAGGAGAGCCTAGCCCACGATTTCTGCATCCTCCTTCAGCCAACGTTTACCCATCCACTTTCAACCCAGCCACAGCAAAGGTCCAGCAGGAGGCTGCCTTTTCTTCAGAGTCCACCAACAGGAAACACCATCCAACGTGTTTCTCACCTTCTTCAGCTCACCAACAGGAGACACCAGCCAACGTGGTCTTCAACTTCTTCAGCTTCCAGCCGGCTGCTACCCATCTTCCACTTTGCCTTCAGCCCAGCCACACCTCCACTTGCAGCAGGAAGCCCATTTGCAGTCCACAAGCAGCAGGAACTTCATCATTTGATTGATGAAACTTTGCTTAGCTTGAGGGTAAAATTCTGGTTTTATGAAGTTATAGCTGGAACTTCATCATTTGATTTATGAAATGTTGCTTAGCTTGAGGTTAAATTTCTGTTTTTATGAAGTTATGGGCTGTAATATCATCATTTGATGCTATAATTTCTGTTTTATGAAGATGGGCTGGAACTTCATCATTTGATTTATGAGCTGGATGCTCAAAATTCTCTTTTATGAAGCTATGGGCTGTAATATCATCATTTGATGCTATAATTTCTGTTTTATGAAGATGGGCTGGAATATCATCATTTTGATTCATGAGATTGATGATAAATTTCTGTTTTATGAAGTTATGCTGGAACTTCATCATTTGATTCATGAGATTGATGTTCAAATTTCTGTCTTTATGAAGTTATGGCTGGAACTTCATCATTTGATTTAGGAGCTTGATGCTCAAAATTCTGTTTTATGAAGTTATGGCTGGAACTTCATCATTTGATGCTATAATTTCTGTTTTATGAAAATGGGCTGGAACTTCATCATTTGATTTATGAGCTGGATGCTCAAAATTCTGTTTTATGAAGCTATGGGCTGTAATATCATCATTTGATGCTATAATTTCTGTTTTATGAAGATGGGCTGGAATATCATCATTTTGATTCATGAGCTTAATGTTCAAATTCCTGTTTTATGAAGTTATTTTGGAACATCATCATTTGATTTAGGAGCTTGATGTTCAAAATTCTGATTTTATGAAGTTATGACTGGAACTTCATCATTTGATTTATGATCTGGATGCTCAAAATTCTGTTTTATGAAGCTATGGGCTGTAATATCATCTTTTGATGTTCAAGATTCTGGTTTTATGCTGTTATGGCTGGAACACCATCATTCAGTTTATGAGATTGCGTCTAGCTTGCTGTTGAAATCCCTGTTTTATAAAGCTATGGCTGGAACATCACCCTTGGTTTTATGAAATTTTGCTTAGCTTAGTGCTAAATTCTTGTTTGCTATATCACCCCATTTGCAGCACCAATTATATATATTGTTTCATCATTTTCCATGACATTTTCATCTTTTCACCAATCTTTCCATATCCTTTTCATGATATCCTTGAAATGGCCCATGATGCTTCTACAACCCATTTCCTGCACATATTCATTTTCTGCTGCAAGTGTGCAGTCTTGATATTTGGCCATATTCATGAACGGATATCTCTATATCCAATCGTGATCTCCCAACCAACTTTTGCACGCTTCTTTATTGATATATAGAGAAGCTCTATACCCATTTTTGTTGAAATATATCTTGTAATTTAGGAAATATGGCTATGTAAAGTTACCTACAAAAACTGTGTATATCCATATTTTCTGATTTTACCCATTTTGTAAAATTTCCATTAGTGCATATATTTTCTCATTTTATTTCTATATATATATGTATATCTAGGTATATCTACCTATATGTATACGTATATATGTATATATATATATATGTATATATGTATATATACATAGATATATACTTATATATATATATATATATATATATATATATATATATATATCTTTATGTGCTCTCATTTCCATGTATGAACATCCATATATTTTCTCATATAGTTACACCTCCATCGTTACATGACCTTTAGCACCTATTTTAGCATTTTGATATATGTATATGTCTCTTCGTTGTATATATTATATATATATGTCCATTTCTTTGGTTATTTTGTACTAACTCTCATTTTGCAGGAAAATCTAGAAGAGGCAGATTCCTTGGATCCATTTCAATTTTCTTTTACTTTATGTTATGCAATGTAACAATCCAATGTAAACCTTGGAATAAGATTTACTTTTACTGCTTAGATTAGGCCGCATCTCATATAGTTTGATTTCAGTAATATCCTGATTATATGATGCATATATCTCAATTTTCCAAATTCACCGTGGATGAACACGAATGGCACGTGCACCAACTCTTAGAGAGTTGATGAACTCGGTGGAGTCCATATTTACGGCCCTAGTCGGAATATGGACGAGACCCAGATCCATCATCTCTCTACCAGTCACATTGAGCCTACACTCTTAGGCTATCTTGAAAATGCACCTCATATTTCCAATGTTTTCAAAATATTGTGAATTAACTCAAATAAACCCTAAATATATTCATGGCCACAGTCAGAATATATGAAGGATTTACTTTGGCTTAATCCACATTTTTCCAATAAAATTTTCAGAAATATTTTCAAAAGTGCATTCATTCATTCACATCATCTGCATCATTTGTTTTTCTCATGATTTTCTCAATAGATTTTCACTTCATGGAATCAATTTTCTCAAGAAACTATGATGATATTCGGAGTTGGATTTCCCAAATCACAGTTTTCCCATGATTTTCCTTAAAAAGTTATTTTCTTAAGATCCATTTTCAAAAGGAATTTTCATATTTCTCAAGAATCAGAAATCGATTTTCAGAGATTTCAAGGACAATGTTTTCAGGATTTCAATTTCCCAAGTTCTAAGTTTCATTCTTCCAATGAACCTTTCCCATAATTTTTTCTATCATTTTCCTAAGAAAATTCTCAAAGTCCGAGTTTTCCCAACAAGTGCTTTCCTTCTCAAATGTTCATCTTTTCTCAAGAATTCCTTCCATTTTCCCGAAATTATCATTTCTGCATGGTTTTCCAAGTCTTTATAAACTTACTCAAAATTTTCCTGAAATTCTCATTTCTTCATGGTTTTTCAAGTCCTTATAAATTTCTCAAGATTTTCTCGAGATTCTCACTTCTTCAAGATTTTCCAACTTTTTATAAACTTTCTCGAAATTTCAAACCTTCTTCGTCTGAGTTTCCTGAGAGATTGATTTCCATCTTTTCCTGAGAAATGCTTTTCAACTCCAAATGTTTTCTAAGCATACATCATATTTTCTAATTTACATTTTCCAAAAATATCATAGCACATGCCTGAATTCTCTGTGCATTTAGGATAGAACATGATTTCGGTAATTTCACTAAGTCAAGCACAATTTTGGTCCTTGGTTCGATTACCCCTGTTAAAGGCGGCAGGAACGGTCGAACCTCGTACCGACAGGTCGAGCCCCATCCCGTAGATTTTCCCGCAATTTTCAAAACGGAGGCGAGTATTTCAAAACAATTTCCGAAATCCGGTCAAGTTTAAATCGCGAAAGCATTTCCCTCTTTCTCTTCCGCAAGGAAGGGAAGACGGGAAAAATTTTGTGACGATAACATACATCTAACATTTGCGGGTTATATTCATGCAAACAATAGTGCACATCAGCATATGGCATCATGGTTCAGAACCAACACACACAAATTACGCTGATAGGATCTGGCTTGCTAAAGGCTTTTCTCACCCATCTCTTCATCCAACTCCAAGTCTGATTAGGTTACATCCTATGTCACATGGGTGCAGGTGCAGGTGCATGTGCGGGTGCGGGTACGGGTATGGGTACGGGTATGGGTGCGGGTACGGGTGCGGCATAATTTCAAAAATTTTGAAGACGGGGACTCGGCTATATATATTTTAAAAATATATATATAATTATATATATAACAATAAATTAATAATAAGATTGTAAATTTTACAGCAAAAATAAAAAAGTAATTCTATTGAAGTAACAACACAAACTTACCAAAATATAACACATAAAGAAGCTTGTGAGTGTGATAACAACAAAACTTATCATAAATCTACCTCATCGTCTGAATTAGAGGGAAGAACAAGATCGAGGTAGTCCATGTTGAGAGTATGCAAATCATGTTCTCCCTCCAAGTCAAAATCTTTTGGATTTACATCTCAATACTTAGATGGTTCACAACTACATCAAAATATGATTAAATTAGTATCTAACTTCAAACTTTGAATATAAATATTTAAATACGAACTTTGAATACAAAAGAAAAAAAAGTACATATACTCATCTTTGGTGTGACGAGAAATTAATCGTAGATTAGAGTGAACATAAACCAAATCCTCTGCTCTTTTACTAGTGAGTTTGTTTCTTTTAATGTTGTGAATTTGAACATATGTGAGTCCAATTTCTTTCACAACACGATGATGTAGCAAGTTGGGATAACAACTTCATTGCAAGACGTTGCAGATTTGGTGTATCTGATCCATATGTTGCCCACCAATTAAGGGGATCTTCTCCGTCCCTTGCTATGAGTGTTGCTAAAGAATCAAATCTTCCAGTAAAGAACTTTTCAAACTCACTATTTACAACCTTAAACATGTGAGGATCATTAAAAAGTCTTCCCAAATATATCATTTTGTTCCTTGATATCTCACGATCTTCATTTGGAAAAACACGACCAACACCTGTTGTCAACCATTTTTTTGCATAATATTTTGGATTGAGAGAGTGTGCCATGCAATGCAAAAGTGTATTGCTTTTATCTCATCTTCTCACTAAAACTGAATGTACATAATTGTAAAATTCTGAATCATCAAGTGCAACATCTTTCTTCTCATGTTTAAAAATGATACTTTGAACTTTTTCAATCTTATTGTCCCACGCTTCATAAATTCTATGAAGCATGAGTATATCTCTCTCAACTTCTCTCAACATTTCCCAAATAGGCTCTGTAAATTCAACAAAATGTGTAAGTTTATCTCACCAAAAATCATCACAGATGCATTTTTTGATAGCTTGAGACTTAACATCATCTTCAGTGCAATAAAAATCTCAATCTTTATCAGCCACCATCATCATCAATGCATTCTTGAGTTGCTTAATTCTTTGCATCATAACAATGAGAAGCAAAACGAGTTTCAGCAACTTTCAGTAACTTGAGATCAGAATGCCGATTAAATATAGAAAGGGCATGATGATGGTTTACAACAAAATTTCTAATATTTCGATCATGCTCTATTTCCTCAATCTATAAACACATTTCATGTGCATGTGCATTATCTTTTGATGGATTGTATATACTCTTAAGTGCCAAATTTAAACTGTGTGCTGCACAAGGAGTCCAAAAAATATGTGAATACATATCTTCACTTGCCAAATTCATTCATGCACGATTGCAAACTGAAGCGTTGTCAGTAATGATTTGCACCACACTTTCTTCACCCACTTATTTTATCACTTCAACAAATAATCTCTTTAAATATTCAACATCTTTATACTCCCCAGATGCATCAAGAGCATGGTTGCCAGTTGAGGAAGCAGGAGCGGGAAGCGATACGGGAAGCGGGAGCGGGAAGCGAGGCACTTTCAAAATTTTAGGAAGCGGGGAAGCGTGGGACCACTTAGGAGCGATTCGGGAAGTGTCTCGGAAGCGTCTCGGAAGCGACCTAGGAAGCGTCTCGGAAGCGAGGGGGAAGCGAAAAAAATAAAAATAAAAAATAAAAAATACAAAAAAATTGAAAAAAAATAGGGGAAGCGAGGGGGAAGCGTGATGGGAAGCGCGCTTCCCATTAAAGGGAAACGCGTCCCCCATTAAAGGGAAACACGTCCCCCATTAAAGGGAAGCGCGCTTCACAAAAAAGGGGGACGCTTCCCCCCACGCTTTGAAAGCGCGACGTTTCGTGCTTCTGAAGCGCGCTTCGGGGAAGCGCGCTTCCCCCTTTAGCTAGGCGCTTCCGGTAACTCTGATCAAGAGTCTTCAAAAAGATTGGCTCATTAAGTGAGTAAGCATTGAAGTTTATCAGTGGACGCCTTTGTATATCAGTCCACCCATCAGAAACAATAGACACTTCATGACGTTTTCATGCAAATTTTTTGGTCTCTAACAAGTCTTCAATTCTATTTTTTTCCTCTGCAAGAAAAACTGTTCTTAGTTTTTCTGAACTAGGAGGCATATAACCACTCAAATTACAATTAGTCAAAGATGTAATCATATCTTTCCAGTATGGACTTCTAGCTACATTAAAAAGAATTGAGCTTGAGTAAAAGAATCGACCAATCTTTTTATCAATTTCTGCTCTTGCCATGTTTTTGAATGATCCTTGTATTGTTTTATTGTCTTCCATCTTTCTTTTCTTCAAAAGCTCGAATCGCTTCTCATCTCTGTAATTTTCTTCTTTTCAGCTTCCTCTTGTCCTTTCTTTAATTGCTTTAACAAGTCTTTATCAACCCCAGAACATTGCCTAATTCCTTGACCACGAATATGCAAAAGATGTGCTTTCACACGCGTATAAGAACCCGTGAAAACAATCGTACATAAATTACAATGAAACTGCACATTCCCACCACTACCACCACTAGCTTTTTATCCCTTTTGTCACAAGCCTCCAAAGTGGTTGAGAAACTTCTAATTTAGAGTTAAACTTGAACCAACTCTATTGACACCACTAGAACTCGCCATTATATCTGAAAAGTGAAAAGTGAATAGAAAATATGTAAATAAAGTTAATAAACACTTCAAAAAAATAGTAACAAGAGCTCCACCCCTCTAACTGTGTGCTTGATAGAAAATAACAAAGGCAGGGGTTGAGGCAAGGGGGAGAGCCCCCTATCAGAAAACAGATCTGAGACGGGCTCCGCCCCCTGCCGAAAACCTGCGACTGAGGTAGGGGGTGGAGACCCCTGCCGGAAAACAGATCTGAGGCAGGGGGCAGCCCCCTGCCGAAAAACAGATTTGAGGCAGGGGAGCCCCCTGCCGGAAAATAAACTGAGACAGGGGCCTCCACCCCCTGTTGGAAAACACGAACGAGGTAGGGGGCTCCGCCCCCTGCCAAAAAATAAACTGAGGCAGGGGGCGGAGCCCCCTACCGGAAAACAGATCTGACGCAGGGGGCAGCCCCCTGTAGAAAAATAAATCTGAGGCACGGGAGCCCCCTACTGAAAAATAAACTCAAGCAGGGGCCTCCATCCCCTGTCGGAACACACGAACGAGGCAGGGGGATCCGCCCCCTACCGGACGAAGGGGAAGAAGAACGGAAGAGGGAGGAGTGCATACCTGAGAGGACCGGTGGCTGGCTGCGGCTACGATCGTCAGGGTCTGGGTCGCCGGCGAGACTGAAGGGGATGAAGAGCGAGGGACGGCTGGGGGAGAGGGAAAGATCAGCGGGGAGGGGTCTGTCATAAGCCCCTCCCCTTGCGTAGCCTCTTTAGGGTTCGGCCCCGACCCCGATAAACATTTTGGATCCGGATCGGGTCCGGATCGGACCCGACCCGAGTCCAAAATAAATTTTAAATATGGACAACAATAGGCTCGGTCAAAGTTGACCGAGTCTATAAAGTGGACGGACTCGGCCCCGATGCATTGACCGAGTCTGCCCCGTGTCTGAAGCCGCACCCGTGTCGGGGCGTGTCGACACGGGTGCATCGACCTCCTAACCGAGTCCATGTGACATCGGTTATATCCAATTATGCCTACATTGAAACCACATCCAACCCAGTTACATCCCTAGATGTGTCTGACATCTATCCAGCTATATCTTGATCATGTGGCTTGATCAAATTGCAAATTCTGCAGTCCAATCTACAGAATTGGAAGTGTCAATGACTCTTAAGGAAATGAGAAGGTTTGTTTGTTACATACATAATGTTCATCATTTCGCAAGGTTGAGGTTCAATCGACTACACTGTACAAGTATTATAAATTGTGCTTTTGTTCTTTCAGAATTTTTTTTTTCTTTTTTGGGATATTAAGTATTATTAGGAGTTTCCCATTATCAAAGAAGGCACCAAACAAGGGCCTAGCAAGTTTCACAGAGAGAGAAAGTGAAGGAGTGGGGGGAGATGGTTTACTAGATCTGAGGAATTTTCTTTATATTGTAACATCATATTTCATATATATAGGTTCTACATAAATATTTCCTTTTGAAAGGCTAAGCTTTTTGATATACTATAACCAAAAAGGGTACCAAAACATCCAATAATGCATAATATTACAATATTCAATAACCTAAAATCTTAGACTTTTTAATATATTCAATAACTGCAATATTCTACATTATGTATAGATGGACAAGCAGAAACAATTAGACACGATAACTAGCAAACTAATTTGGCTTTTAAAATTGTGATATGCATGAGCTGAAAAACTGACCTCCGTCTTGGTTTTGAGGGCATGCTGCAAAACCTTGGAAAGGTGCTGTATAAGGATGGATGCCTTCTGGTAAGACTTAGCAATATCTAGTGAGTACAACTCCACAACAGAATCAGCAAGAAACTGGATATGTTTTATGTTTTCCGGTTCAACAAATTTGGAGTGTGCCAAAAATGTTCTGTACATGTTCGTTAGGAAGGAATCATAGCAATCTGAATTTAACTGCAGAACCATGCTTCGGATGAGTAAGAATGCTGCCAAAGAGACTCTCCCTCCTCCAGTTGCCCATAGGTGGATGGCAATCTGCAATCACCTCACATATGAGATAATAAAAATCCATTAAGTAATAAGTTATTAGACATTCATCACAAGAATGCCCTTGCAATAGCCGAGTGTAACAGCAACGGTTCAAATCAATCTCATGTATAATGATAATAAGTTAACTGTAGGGGTTCCAATCTATGTGACCTCCGGGCAGATTAAGTACACCTCTTCCCATGTGATGGACAAGCACTTTGAGACAAACAAGGAAAAAACCTTTCTCAAAATATGAATTATTATGAAATAATAGATGCAAACACCTAAAAAGGGTTTTCCATCTGCAATAAATGAATTTTGTGAAATAACCACATTTGCTCATTAAAAAATTTAGCACTGAAACCCCTTGTTCCCTACGTCTTTCCTCATAAAGAAAACTTTTCTCCCAAAGAAATACCAAATATATCCTTTCTGTTGTACCAGCAGGATCATGCAATATAGATCCTGGAAACTTCATTGCATTTAAAAGAAGTCTCACGATTTTGCCGTAGAAATGGCCTAATGTAATGAACAAAGCATAAAACTAAAAAACAAACATGTTTTTTGGAAAAACACAGACATGACCACGTCAGCACACAAATACAAGCATGCACATGGATAGCATGGGGCACATCCGTGCATGTTTACGCATACATCTGCATATCTTTTGCTTCTCAATAGATTCTAGCTTGTTCAACAACAGTTACCTTGCTAAGCCTTTGTAGCAAAACTGGAAATGCGACTAAAAATATAACTGAATCTCTGAGCCGAGAAAGAACGAAGACAATTATCTGTGTATCTGTAGCCTGAGTCAGAAGATACAATGTACTTTTGATGTAAGACTTAACCAGTGGTTTCACTGAGGCCCATTTTGAAGTATTTTGCAAGCTCAGTACAGTGTCCTTGCAACCAGAGCTTGACATTCCCAATAATCTTCGAAATATACTGTCTGCTTCATGAAGCACAATTAACAAAACCTTGCAGAAAGCTGCTCTTGTCTGAATCTTGTATAATAGAGCATCAGAGTTATCACTTCCATAATGGCATGCAACCCAGAATCCATTTAACAGATTAGGAAGCACAGAGATGTTTTGTTGATTCATGATCTGTTGGCACCATGAATCAATGGAGAAACTTGTGAGGATTTTATGTTCACATAAACTTGAATTTTCCCCGGTTTTGTTGCTGCTGCTCTCATTTGGTTCACCTTCATCATCTGAAAGCTGTCATGTGAAGGCTAACAAAGTAAGCAACACATAAAAGTTGAGAATAAGTGAACACAGGAAAGAAAGAATCAAGAAATAGCCCAAATAATGGCATCAAACAGAATAAACAATATTTTAGAAATTTTTATATCACAGTAGTATAAAATATAAATCAATGATCAACAAGCAATAAAATAGGTAGACATGCATTATATAAATATAAAAAATATATATTATCATAGTCACAAATATCAGTCTCGGACATGTCTTAGCAAGGCAATTTCTATAGGTTTGGTTGATAAATATAAACTTGGTGCTTAAAAAAATTTTAAAAACAGTAGCAATAAGTGAGAAAAGCAACACATAATACAAAAAATAAGTAAAAAAACAAAAGAAAGAAGAAAAACATAGTTAAGATATAATAAAAAGTAAAAGGCAACTTATAATATCATGATATTATCACGATAATATCATAACATATATAAATTTATGATATTTTTAAAATATTGTGATATTTTGCCTTTAATATCGTTTTATGAATTTACAGCTATATTCTCCCTTCTTATGTTAAATCACATATGAGACTTATGTATCATATGTGTATTACATTTAGTGTGGTACCCCCTCTTTGTATTTATGTGTACATTTCATTTTTTCAGGGGTACTTATGGATTTTAGCATTAGTTAGTGGTAAGCTTAGTTGTCAAAGGTGGTGCCTAGGCATAAGCCTAGGTCGGTATTTTTTTTCCGTTGACTGTTATCAACATGTATAAAAGGGGGAAAAGGGTCATTTTTCCCCTTTTTTCGCTCCACTCTCTCTCGCTCCGTTCTCTCTCCTTTCTCTCTCTAGGGCAGAGCCGATGAAGGTCAACCTTCTCCTCCCTCTATAGGTACCGCTACCTCTCTCTCTCTCTCTCTCTCTCTTAAAAGTTGTACTCTCCATATGAACCTTATAAACAAAGGTAAGTGAAGAAAAAAAATTAAAGTATTCTAATAATGTGTTCAGTGTTTCAAGCTGTTGGTGCCACAGTTTTCTTCATCATATTTTGGAACATTATTTGGTAGCATTTTGTTTAACATTTCACATTTTTTTTAACATTTTTAAACTGTCCTTTTGAGTTCACACTTCACAGTTTAGGCTGGCTCTGTGGTGTGATTCCAATGATGTGAGTGTGATATATTTGATCAGAATATAAATCTAGAAAATCAAATGCTCAGTGATGGCTTGCCTATAAAAAAAAAGAGTGATGAAGCAAACTGTTGGGTGTCATATTTGTACTAAATAGACATTATCGGTTTATTAGGATCACTTTATACCAAGGTTGCCAGACTAGGAAATGGAAGCGGGAAACGATACAGAAAGCGGAAGCGAGAAGCAATGCATTTTAAAATATATAGGAAGCGGGAAGCGAAGAATAAATAAAAGAAATATATGAATTGAATGAAAATCAAAATGAAACACAAATAAAAACTAAAATAAAAGTGACGAATATTAAATTTCATGTTTTTTTAGTGTAAGAATTAAATGTATAACAAAATCTAAAAATGATGACTACCAATTTAGAGAAAGCACATGGAAGTGAGTGAGAAAAGTGAGAGAAAACACATAAAAAACAAGAAAAGTTGAGTAAGAGAACATATAAGAAGAATAGATGAGGCGTGTGGAAAGCATAGGAGAAGCATGGGGGAATCGAGGTTCTCATCAAGTTTCGGAAGCGAGGAGTATCACGCTTCTGAAGCGAGTTTCCAGGAAGCGAGCTTCCCACCTGTCTAAGAAGCTTCTAGTAGCTCTGCTTTATACACCAGTGTAAAGAGTATCTCCATGAAATTGGGATCAATGCTGCCATGAATAATATTTTCATCTATGTTGTGGCAGTTATGTTTTTCTCTTTTTTTCCTCTTATAAACCAAACATTTTCGCTTGTTGGCTTTTGTAAATTTCCTTTTGACTTTTTCTCTAAATTACTGATTCTATGAAAGAAAACCAATCATTTTTTGAAAATCCCCTACAAATTCCCGTGCGGACAAGTTAGAAATTCTTCTAAAAAGATTTACTGTGATCCGAACAAATCTCAGCCACACTCCAATTTTTGTTACTGGCTATTTCCAATGTTGCATGTTTGGGCACAGATATACATTTGTTAGGGTATAAGTGCACATATAAACATTTGTTTGGGTATAAGTTCACAGATCTCATCTTGGGCAGTCAATGGGCCGGATCCATGTCTGGTATCTGACTGAGCCCAAACCCAAACATCAGGATAGGCATAAAATAATGACCAGAACCCAACTCAAATTAGGTTTAACTATGTTTTTTGGGGGACATTTTAAAAAAAAACACCTAAATTTTGGTTGATTATAAAAAACACATCTAAGTTTTCAATATTGTTAAAAACACACCTAAAATTTTTTATAGTTAATAAAAAACCTAGGGTTTGCTCCTGTTAAAGTTGTCATTAAATGTGTGCTGCAATTAAAAAAAAAAAACTTAAGGGTTTTTTTATTATGAATTCATAATTTGCTGATATGTTATTTGTTGCTTACTCCTTTTTATTTAGCAAATTTAGATGTTGCCTTTTTTTAGATTCTTATCATTTTTTAGAACAATGGAAGGGGGCTTCATCTGTAAGTGCTAGTGGGTCCACATTTTCAAATTTGGAACATATTCAGAACTTTAAGAGAAAATCAGGTGATCCAGCATGGGAGTGGGCCTATATTAAGGATAAACAAGATCTGAATTCTATGACATACCTTAAATGTTGAACTTATAAAGGATGTATATATAAAATAAAACGGCATCTACTTGGGATTGGAAGAAAAGTGAAGGCTTATGATAAGACAATTGCAGAAATCAAGCAAGTACTTTCTAAGTACATGGAGGAATCAAAGAAGAATAGAGATGAAAAAAATAAGAGAGAGACGGTTAATATATACGAAAGAAATGAAAGTTTATTCTCAGCTTCCGATTATGGCGAAGGACGTGAATGCAGTTTCATAGATGGAGGGGAGTAGTACATTCGGCTTTAGACCAAAAGGGCTATGGATCTATACTTTCAAAGTGATTCAACAAAGAAAGGAAGGCAAGCAAACAAACAAACTATGTTTGAAAATTGCTTCAAAAAGGAAAAAAGAGAAACAGTGTACGAGTACATTAATAGGTGATTTTATGACGGTGGAATACCTTTTAATACAGCAAAGTTGCCTTCATTTTACAGTATGATTGAAGCTATAGGCCAATTTGAACCAGGGATGAAGCCTCCATCATATCACGAGTTGCGAGAACTACTTTTGAATAAAGAAATGAAGAAAATGAAGGAGTTCTTGGACCAATACAAAGTGCATTGGTCCAAACATGGATACAAAAGGGTGTACACTCATTAATTTTTTTGTTAATTGCCTTTTGGGAACAATGTTTTTGAAATCAGTTGATGCATCAAATGAAGTAAAAGATGCAAATTTGCTTTTTGCATTGTTGAATGATATTGTTGAAGTTTGGGAGGAGAATATGGTTCAAGTTGTTATTGATAATACCTCAAACTATGTGAAAGCAGGTAAATTATTTATGGATAAGAAAAAGCATTTAGTTTGGACTCTTTGTGCTGCACATTGTATAAATATGATGTTGGAATATATAGGATAATTGAAAGAGTTAAAGAACATTTCCGGAAAAGCAAGGCAATTGGTGGTATTCATTACAAACATTCTCAAGTGTTGAGTATGATGAGAGCACACACACAAAAGGACTTACATAGGCCTGCAGTGACAAAATTTGCCATTTTTTTACTCTAGAAAGCATATATAATTGGAAAAAATGCCTAAAGTTCATATTTCTAATAGATGATTGGGAAAAAAATAGTTTTTCAAAAACGTCAGTTGGTAAAAGATGTGAAAGCATGATTTTGAGTTCAAAATTTTAGAAGAGAGTGAGTTGTGCTCTGAAAACAATGGCCCCCTTGTTTGACATGCTTCGATTGGTTGATAGCGATGAAAAGCCTGCTATGGGTTACATCTACAAGAAAATGGATCGTGGAAAGGAACAAATAAAAGTATAATTATAAAATAATTTTTTTGTATTCTACTAATTGTAAATTACATTTTATCTTAGCTTCTATAATGGTTACTTTCAATTCTTTTACTTAGTAGGTAAATGTGTGTGATGATAAACAAATATACGGCTGGGTTTGGGAGATAATCGATAAAAGGTGGAGCAATCAATTGCACAAACCTTTGCATGCAACAAACCTATATTTGAATCCAGCCATATATTATAAGTATAAAAATATCGAGTCCAATGAGGAGATAAAGAATGACTTATATGATTGTGTCAATCATCTTGTTCAAAGCGAAGAGGATCGAGACACACTACTAGACCAACTCATAAGATATAGAACTGCTATTGGGCCTTTTGGAATGGAGTTAGCAAAGAGGAAGAAGAAAGTGTAAACCAGAGTTACCGGAAGCGCCTAGGTAAAAGGGGAAGCGCGCTTCCCCGAAGCGCGCTTCGGAAGCACGAAACGTCGCACTTCCGAAATGTGTGGGGAAGCATCCCCTTTTTTGGGTAGCGCGCTTCCCCCTCGCTTCTGGTTCGCTTCCTAGGTCGCTTCCGGTTCGCTTCCTTGGTCGCTTCCGAGACGGTTCGTAATTTTCTTCTTAGTGGTCCCACGCTTCCCCGCTTCCTAAATTTTTGAAAGTGTCTCGCTTCCCGCTCCCGCTTCTCGTATCGTTTCCCGCTCCCGCTTCCTTGACTGGTAACTCTGGTGTAAACCCTAGGTAAGATGATTAAATTTCATATAACCCCTTTTGCATTATTTTTATAACTTATATACAGTTGAGAGTTATTATCGTGAGGGGTTTATTGGAAATCAAAAAAGTTATCAGTTGGTCTTGTTTATATTTTAACTTTTAATGGTCTCTTTTGTAATTTTCTTTATTGACCCTAATCACTACTTAAGGGTGATTAGGGCTAATCGTGAAGGTACTTTTCTATCTTTTCTCAAACCAAGTTTCAACATGGTATCAAAGCCTCTCGTTCTTGGGAGAATCTAACGCCTAGGCTGAATTTCTTTCTTCCCTCTTTATCATAGTTTTTTTCTTTCTTCTTCTCTCCTCCTAGCCTATATCTAGTTTGTTCGATCTTCCTTTTGATCGAACCCTAGGTTCTTTCCTCAGTCTCACGACCTGGGATCTGACTAGTTCTACACAATATGCAGATCTGATCAGACACCCTAGATCGTGTGTTCCTCTTTTGCTCCTTGTTGATGACGCCTTAGTAATATTGATGGATCGTGGTGCATCAGATCTACCATCATGTGGAGATTGCGTGGAGCAGATCTAACATCATGATCATGTTGCATCAGATCAGCAATCATTTTGTGATTGGGTGGAGCAGATCTGAGATCGTGCAGTAATTGGATGTCGTGTAGCGTGGAGCGTTGATGTTGGAACAGATTTGAATGGTGTGGCTGACTGACTGTTGCTCGTATCAGAGTCGTGTTGATGTGGTTGGTGTTAAATCTGTAGTGCTTGCTGTCGTTGGAATCAGATTTGCTCGTATCAGAGTCGTGTTGATGTGGTAGGCATTAAATCTGTAGTGCTTGATGTTGTTGGAATCAGATTTAATCAGATCTGATTATTTTTTGTTGAAGTTCAGATGTGAAATCAATTTTTGTCATCTAAAATTAATTTTTATAGTGGTGATCAGATTTATTATCTTGCTAGTGGCGTCTGTGATATATATATATATATATATATATATATATATATATATATATATATATATATATATATATTGCAAGACAAGGATTTTATTTCAGCTGGAATGTATTTCTTTACTATCAGTTTGCTCGTGATTACTTTCTGGTTATTATTATTATCCGGCTCATTAGCTAGCTACTGTCAGCAGTGAAATACCATGGCTGAAATAAAGTCCAGTGATGGTGAACAAAGGTTTGAAGTGTCTGCAGAGTACAAAGCTTTTGCTAATCCCTTCTCTTATGGGTCGTCCGTAAAGCTGGACGACAATAATTATAAAAGGTGGTCGAGGACTTTTATGATGTCTGTGTCAGGACATCGTCGAAAACATATTTTGTTAAAAAAGGAACCAACAGAGAAAACTGGGAAATATGCCACATGGCAGGAAGATAATGACATTGTTATGTCTTGGATTATGAACAATGTTCAGCCACATATTGCAGATGGCTTAATTTACTATTCTACTGCAAAGGAGATGTGGGATTCATTACGTAACACGTACTCTCAAGACAAAAATGTCAGTAGAATTTTGTAAGTTGAGCAAGAGATATTTCAGTTGCAGCAGGGTGATCAGAATCTTTCCCAATATTATGCATCAGTTAAATCAGCCTATAAAAGGCTCAACTCTGTTCGTCCTCCCTGCTGCACTAATCATAAAACCCATCAGGAGTAGACTATGGTGGCTCGTTTTCTATCGGGATTATCTCCAGATTACTCAGTAGCCAAGGTGCAAATGCTTACTAGCTTAGAGATCCCTACTCTAGCTGATGCCTACAACCGGTTAAGTCATCTTGCTGTTACCCTTCCTTCGCCTCATGGAGACTCTCAGACTTCAGCTCTTGTTGTCACTGATGTAGGAGGGCATGGTTTACCTAGTTCTTCCAGAGGCAGAGGTCGTGGAAGAGGCAGTGGAGGTCGTAGCAAGCTTCAGTGTACATATTGTGGCAAGCAAGGGCACCTCGAGGATCGTTGTTGGGATAAGAACCCTAGAAGTCACCCTCAGAGCTCATTATCGTTCCTCAAAGCAACAACTCTGGTTGTCTCTTCCATCACTGAACCTGTGCCTACTTCTTCAACCAATACGATTACTCTCAGTTGTGCAGAATATGATCAACTTCTTTCTTAGAGTTCTGCATTTGTGTCTGCCTTTATTGTAGTGACTGATGTGGCATGCTCTGCGGGTACTCAGTTGGATGATGGAGGTAAGATATGGATTATTGATTCTGGCGCCTCTCAACACTTTTGTGGAGATTCACATAGTTTCTCTACACTGGTTCATACATCTTTCCCTCGTCATGTTAAATTGGCAGATGGTCGATTATCCCCAATGGTGGGGCAAGGAGATGTGCATTTTACCCCTACATTACGGATTCAATATGTTCTCCATGATCCACAGTTTCCTAAGAATTTATTATCCGTAAGCCAGCTTACAAAAGAACTAAATTGTCGAGTTATATTTGACCCAGGTTCTTGTGTATTTCAGGATTTGCTGTCTGGGAAGAAGATTGGTGGAGGTGTGATCATCGCAAAATTTTTCCTTTCTCTTATTGGCTTCTCTCTCTTCCTTCTCTTTCCCTTTTCTAACCTCTATTTTCCTCCTTTTTGAAGGGAGAAAAATAAAAGCGAGAAAAGAAAAAAAGAGAGAAGAGAAAAGAAAAGAAAGAGAGAGAGAAGAGGAACTATTTTGCGGGTTTTCACTTGACCTTGATTTAAAAAATATTTAGCAAATAACTCGCCTCCGTTTTGAAAATTTGTGGGAAAAGGAGAGACAGGATTCGCTCGTCGGTACGAGGTTCGACCATTCCTGGTGCCTTTACCAGGGGTAATCGAACCAAGGATCGAGTCTATGCCTTTTTGCTTTGCCTAAATATAATCTAAGAATTTATTCTAACTCTAAAATGCACAAAGAATCATGCTTGTGCAATGCGAGGATGTATGCTCTTTTTGAAAAATTGATTTAGAAATTTCCAAGTATTCTGAAGATGAACTTGGTAAAGGAGTGAAGAAATGATTTAATTCAACTTAGAACTTGAGATAAATCAGAGGAGTTCTAAGTTTCTGAAGTAAATTAGGATTTGGAAGGATAAATGAAAAAGAATGACTTGAAGCTTTGAAATGAAAGGAAGTGAAGTTTCAAAGTCAGAAATGGACTTTGAATTTGAATTTGAATTTAGGAAAGAAAATGAATACTTGAGATGGAATTAATTTTGGATTTTTAAGTTTGGAATGGATATGAGGTAATCAAATGGTATTTAAGAATGGATGAGATCTGAAAAATAGAATTGGATTTGAAATCTAAAATTGGGAATGGAATTGGATCTAAAGATGGATTTAAAATCTGAAATCTGAAATTGGGTTCTGGATCCTAAGATGGATTTGGATCAGAAGTCTAAGATCCAACATGTGGAATTGGTATCTGGATCCTAAGATGGATTTGGATCTGAAGTATGAGATCCAAATGTAGAATTGGGTTATGGATCCTAAGATGGATTTGGATTTGAAGTCTGAGATCCAATATAGAGTTGGATTCTGGATCTTAAAGGAGAATTGGATCTGAAGTCTGAGATCCAAAAGTGGAATTGGACTCTGAATACTAAAGGAGAATTGGATTTGAAGTCTGAGATCCAATGTAGAATTGTTTTTAGAAAACTGGACCCAAGTTGATCCAATTTTGGATTTGGAATTTCCAAAATTGACTTGAGAATTTGAATTTTGAATATGCAAATGAATTCCAAAGTCAAATTGGACTTTCAAAGCTTGAATCTGGAATTTAGAAGATGAATCCATATTTCCAATATTGAATTTGAATTTTGGAAAATGAAATTCAGGAATTGGATCTTTGAATATACAAATGAATTTCAAAGTCAATTTAGACCTTGAATTTGAGGTTTGAATTTTTGAAATTTAGAAGAGGAAGAGAATCTCAAAGTTAAATTGAACTTTGGATTTGATTTGAAGTATTTGAATATAAATGAATTTGGAATTTCAAAGTCAAATTTGAACTTTGAAATCTGATTTGAATATAAAATGAATTTGAAATCTCAGAGTTAGATTGAATTCTGAGATTTAAAATGAAATAGAATTTTGAAAATTGAAAGAATGAATTGGATTTGATAAGGATTGAAGATAGATTTGAAGAAAAATGTTTACTTGGAGTTTTTGAAAAGAATGAATTTTTGAAAATATGATGCAGTTCTATCCTAAATGATGAATGAATTTAAAGATTTTGATTTTGAATTTTGAAAAGCTATCTTATTCTTGAACTGAATTAGAATAAGATTAAAGATATAATACATCCCTGACTATGGTCATTGAATATATTATATAATAATCTATATTTAAATTCAAGAGAAGAATAAAATACATTTGGTGCTTTTATAGAATTTAAAATGAAATTAACTCTCAATATACCCTGACTATGGCCATTGGTATATATTTTGAGTCAATTTTAAATTAAATTCTAATAAAAGGAGAAAATATTTAAGGAAATATGATGAATTTTGAAAATGGATCCAGTGTGGATCCAGCGTTTTATTTCGTAAAAGATAAAAATACTAAGTTTTGTCCATACCCTGACTATGGCCATTGATATGGATCATCAACTTAGGATTAATTTAGCTCTTACGAAATGGTGCACGTGTCATTCGTGTTTCACCATTTGTGAGAATAAAGGTATAAAGAATGCATGAAAATGAGCAATTCATGATGTTTATAATGCTCATCCATTCTATCTAAAACAGAAAATGTAAATCCTCATTTATACCTAGCTATTACAATCCGAACTGATATGAAAATAATGAATTTCTAAGGAAACCAATATTTCTTACACATTCCCTGCAGAAATAGAATTAGCATAAGGCAAAGCATTAAGTATGAAAGGGAAAGCTGAGGGTTTGTTTTGGAACTAGAATGCATGCTATATATAGTGATAATATATATGTAATATGCAAGGGATATGAGATAAAATGTCGAATGAGATGCTATGCATATGCGAAAGTGGTATACTTGGACTAACTAAAAGGGTGTGTTCACATAGCCTAAATGATATGCTTGGGTCGAGAAAAAAAATGTTTGTGGAAAACCTAAGCTATAATGAAGATATGATATCTAAGTTGATGGATAGAATGCATGTATATTAGTCTAGGAGTGCTTATGTTGAATGGGGAGTGTATGCTGGTTGTGAAAAGATGAAATGATATTTCAGCAGGGTGCTGCTGTAACAGTGCAGTGATTATGCAAGTGTGTGGGAGGTTTTGAATGTGTGTAGTTGGAGAAAATGAGGGAACAGTTAGACTTAGTGGAAAGGAGCAAGTAGCTGAGTAAAAGTGCAACAACATAGTTGGTTTGTGAAGACAGTGCAGGGGATGCAAGTATAAATTCTAACATACAAGTTACAAAGCATGGCATAGACCCTTATGAACAGTTTGATAAGCAAATATAAAGTATGAAGTGATGCTTACAGAATTATAGAACATATATAAATCCGATTCAATATACAGAATAAGAAATTAGAGTAAAGCATGCAGAAATGGCCTGAATGATACATTGGGATTGATGATTCTGTTAAAAAAAAAAAAATCATCGAGCAGTCACCATAATTATGCCAGATGGTTTTCCCAAGAAGATTTTTTTTCTGAAGCAACAGTAAGTAGAGAATTTAAGATATCATGGGTGCTTCATGCATTGGCTCCCGTTTTCACCCTTTTGATGCAGAAATGACTCCCGGAATTTCTTCTACCATAATAGTTGCCACTCTCCTAATATCTCTTGTCAGGGTCATGTCTTTGCTAGCATAATGCTTGGTTACTTCTCATCAGCAATTGCTAAAGATGGATCAGATAGTCCCTTTTATTGTTGTTTTTTTTAGCAAAGGCACTTGCCTAAGAAATGATTGGACCATTCAGAAGATTTGATCCATTGGTCAAATGATCAGGAATCACAGGTTGTCCCTATATGTGTGCCACTAGGATATCAAAATACACCGTTGATGGGTCAAAATGAATATCACAAACAAAGGCACCTTCTGTACCACATCAAATTCCGCAATAAATTCTACAGTAATGTACTCATGTCCTCGAGTTTTCCTAACGGTTCTGGCACACTCAAATAGGTGGAACAGCAGCAGCACAGGTGACTAAATGTAAACTTCAGTGCGGAGTGTCTGGTAAGTGAGTGTTGTGTAATAGCAGGTAAAGGAGATGGCAAAAAAAAAAATTGTGTCAGGAAAGATACTGAATCCATCACAGCCAACAATGTTATGGATGCAGGACCACTGAAAAATGGACCCTAAGACCACAAAAGGCAGACTATAACAACTTTCATTGAATGACATTTATGAGATAGCAAAATAAAAGTGAACTATTTATTGCTGGAAAAGAAGAAAAAGAAGAGATAAACCAAAAGGGAAAAACCATATTTATTGTGATCAAGAGGCACAACGCCTAGAAATATGAGGATCACCTTGCAGATACATACAACAACTGCGCGCGAAAATGATTTAATCATAAACATACGATTAGCAGGTCACAGACTGCAACGAGCCGGCTAAGGTAACCACAATCATCTAGTGATACCTAGTTTAGACAGTTTTGCAAATTGAGTTCTCATGATCCAAACAGAGGATAGGAAATGAGCTACCATTGAAGCAAGACTACTAACAGGTTAAATAAAAGGGAAAGGAAAACAAAACTATTATCCAGTTTATCTTATAATTGGATGTGGAAAAGTTCTCCGCAGTTATGGATGATATCGCTCAGCAATACGGCGAAGGAGGAGATCAAAAGCCAAATCTTATCAGTGCTGCTCTTGCCTTTCTAAAAATAACGCGCCATTAACCTCATATGGTGGTTGAGTTCTGATCTTCGCAGTGGTATTACACCCAGAGCCAAGGAGTGCTTCAGAAGTTAAACAATCAGGCGTGTCACCAACTGAACACCTCCGCCACCTACCCTTCCTTTACTATTGCCTAAACCAAAGGCTTTCTGTAGCCTATTCACGGAGTCACAAAATGAGATTACGCAAATCCATTGAGAACCCACAAATCTAATTTCAAGTTTAGATGCTAAACACTTTCATCTATGGGTTTTAAAAACACATTGTGAGAGTAATGATATCGATCCTTGAGAAGGGAAAGAAAGAAAAAAAAAAATTTTCAGTCCAGGATCAGGTTACCATTTATACAGGTTAAACATGGACCCATCACTGCAACTAGTTTCATCATTTGAGAACAGAGTCAACATATCCCAGCAGTTCTGAATTGTCGAAATTGCAGGTAGTAATGCGCAGAGATGCTTGTTTTGCAGGAACCATTTTTTTCCTTTTTTTTTTTTAGGCATTGGCGCTAACAGGCTCCAGAATCGACATCCAAAGGGGCAGTGTGATTGCATCTTTACAAGAATGTACACATGGTAAAACACAAACAGATTCCAGCTGATTTTGAATGTCTTTGTGACAAACAATCCGAGTGGATAACTGACAGAACAAAACGAAAAGGATCATGTTCTAGTAAGAAAACTATGATAAACAGGGTATATAAGCAAAATCTACTGATAAAACATGTTATAGCAATGGATCAAAAATGACTATAGGCAATGAAAAAGAACCTATGGTGAGTGGTTCGTTCACCTGTGTGATTTTTTTTTATTCCCGAGCTGCATTAACCAAAACAGGAAGTTGATTGCTTACATGCTATTGAAGATATGTTAATGATAAAACAAGACATAGAAACAATCAAATGCTATTAATGAGAGGCTGAAGGTAAAATAACCTAGAATGTATGAGTGATAGTAACACTTAATCAAAATGCATAGTATATTATATTGAGACGATTCAAAATACATAACACAAACCTGTCCAACAAGGGCAAGAAATCGAACGTTATGACAGAAACCCCATATGAAACCCAATCTTCAAAAAGAAAAATGACGGCAAAGTTAGCATGACGGCTGGACTGGGATTCGAACGAATCCTATTGGATTATTAAAATCTGATATCCTGAGCCCAACCAGAACAGAAATATGATATAAACAAAACTAAAGTGCGAAAATAAAAGAAGAAAAAAAAGGGGAAATGAACCAAGATTGGAAGATCTTGATCTAAAACAACACAAATAGAAATCCACTCCTGTGTAATATTAAGGAAAAACCAGATGAAGTAAATTATATAAAAAAAAATGAAGAACGATTGTCGGGTTTTAATGGATCCCGTTGCTGTGGCACGAGAGGGGTTGAGATTGTTTATGAACAATCCAACGCTACCCATAGTGCATGAATGGGGCCAAGACAGAAAATAATTGAAAGGAGATAAAAGACCATAAAGGGAAGCATGGGTGCTAACCGTGGGTTGATCGAGATTTTGGAAGGGTGATAATCTGAATGGAGTCCGAACGATGTATGGTTGATTCCTTTACAATCCTTCCTTTTCAAACCCGGTTCACAACAATTGCTGCAAATCTTGATTTCCGAAACCGACTGCTGAAGGGGATTCAATCTTCAACCGCTTAAGGTGGATGTCTCAGCGCGCCTGGGGATGAAAGAAAAAAAAATGGGGCAGAGAGCCTTGTAGATGACGAAGAGGATGAAGGTAAAGGGGGAAGAGATGGGTGATGATCGATGGTGGAGATGCGATTTTGTGGCCAATGATGGATGTTGTCCCCAGTGAGGTCGATGATGCCCCCCCCCCCTTTTTAGGGGCGTCCGAGTGTTCCTTTTAAAGATGTGCAGGAAGCTTCGAGAGGGGAGGCGGTTGAAGATCAGGGGTCGACCCTTTTGGAAGGATCGAGAAGAAGCTTCTGTTAGAGATGAAGGGTAGATGGTTGCTCGTCGAGGGAAGAAGAAGAGGATCGGAGGGCAGAGATGGAGGCTGTGATGGATGTCGCACATGGGGCTGGCGGGGGAAGCTTCGTGAAGGTGGGGGAAGTTGAAGATGATGTTGGCGATCAAGGGTTGCCCTGAAGCAGAAGGGGGATGAGAGGTTAATGGAAACGGGGCGTGCGAAGCCGTTGCAGATGAAGGGCGAATGGAGGCCATGGGGGCTTCGAGAGGGGGTTTCGCACATGGGGCTGGCGGCTGAGGGAGGAAGGCGAGTTAGGGTTTTCAAAACCCTAACTCGACCCTTAAACATTGAAAATCATTTTTTCCAAAAAAGGGCCTCCTTTTCAGGTTTTTCTAAAAAGGTGGTTAAGGATGAGTTTTCGGCAAAATCTTTGAAAACCACGTAGTCTTTCCTAATTTTTTTTTATTTTTTGCATGAGTTTTCCATTTTTTTGTATTTTTGGAACAGAATCTAAGTTTCTTACACGAAAACAAAGATTAAACACTAATTTTTTTGTATTTTCATGAGAAATATTTACAAGAGTATTTTTCTGAGAATTTCAGACCATTTTGGGAAAGTTTCTTCAGAAGAATGGGTTTGGACCCAAGTTTTGAGAAAATATTCGAGTTTTAAACTTTGATTTGAGGACTATAACACGATGGAACCAAACGGATACCGGACGAAGTGTCTGAGCTTTTCAAAAAGTTATTTTTGATAATTTTGAGAATTTGATTTAAAATTGGATAATGAAGCTCAGATTTGGATTTTGATGTGGATCCGGATCCGAAATTGAGTCAGATATGTAAAATAAATTTAATTTCAACAAAATTTGAGAAACAAAATGGAATTTAGATTTAAAACTGACTTAATTACCCAAAAAAATGGGGGAAAAGGGCAAAAAGGAGATGTTTACAACATTTTGAAAAATTTGGGGTGTTCACAGGAGGCCATGAGGAGGGAGGTGTTTATATCTTACACAACCTGTTGGAGTAGCAACTTCGTGTGTGGAATCGAGTTCTAATTCCTACCAATGGCATCTCAGATTGGGTCATCCTTCTCTTTCCAAGCTTCAAAGATTCATTCCACAGGTCTCTCCTACAGCGTCCTTTCAGTGTGAAGCATGTCAGTTGGGCAAGCATCATCGTAGTTCTTTTTCTTTAAGTCAGAGTTGTACTAGTCAAAGTCCTTTTGATCTAATTCATGTTGATGTTTGGGGGCCTAGTCGGGTTCCTAATAGGTTTCAGTCCAAGTATTACCTTGTCATTGTTGATGACTACTCTAGAGTGTCTTGGGTCTTTTTAATAAAGGAGAGATCTGAAGTCTTGTGTATTCTCCAATCTTTTATTCTTGAAATAAATACTCAATTTGGTTCCATTGTTAAAATTGTTCGCATTGATAATGCTCTTGAATTCAAATCTAGCAAACTATTACAATTTTATCGGGATAATGGGTTTTGCCCTCAATTTTCATGTGCCCATACGTCCCAGCAAAATGGGGTAGCTGAAAGAAAACACCGACACCTTTTGAAAGTAACTCGAACCCTTATGATTCAAACAAACATGCCAGCTTCTTTTTGGGGAGATGCCCTTCTTACTTCTTGTTACCTTATTAACAGAATGCCTTCTACTGCTCTTAATGACCAAATTCCTATCAGACAACTTTATCCTGATTGTTCTTTGTTCAAAGTTTCTCCTAAGGTATTTAGTTGTGTTTGTTTTGTGCAAAAACTTGGACCTACTAGGGACAAACTAGCTGCACAGGCAACTAAGTGTGTCTTCCTTGGGTATCCAAAAAACCAAAAAGGGTACAAATGTCTTGACCCCATTGCTCGTAAAGAGTATATCAGTGCGGATGTCACATTCTTTGAGACCATTCCTTACTTCTCGTCGTGCGCGTCTCGTGTGAATCCTGATATGTCCACATCATTTCCCTTACCCATTCCTCCCATTCCTTTGGAGTCAGTTCCTTTATTGCCTTCATTATGTTCTGATCCCTCTTCAACTCGGTTCCATGATCCTCCACTGGTGTATACTCGTCGTCAAGCCTCCTCTCGTGGCCCTTCATCGTCTTCTTCTCCTGCAGTCAGTGATCCTGATTATGTTGATGATTCTATTGCTTATCCTGATGATCGTAGAGCAGATCCTGAAATTAAAAATGATTTGCCCATAGCCCTGAGGAAAGGCATGCGTCAGTGTACTCTGCACCCAATTTCAAAGTTTGTGTCCACAGACAAGATTGGAAAGAGCATGCAAAACTTTCTATCTGCCATCTCCAGTCCTATCAATCATCAACAGGCTTTATTAGATCCTCAATGAAAACAAGCAATGCAAGAAAAAATGGACGCCTTGATTTCTCAAGGGACTTGGGAGCTTGTCGATCCTCCTTCTGATGCAGACATTGTTGGTTGTAAGTGGGTGTACACTATTAAATATCATTTTGATGGCACTCTGGAGAGACACAAAGCTCGCCTAGTCGCCAAAGGCTACACCCAAACATATGGGGTGGACTTCTTTGAGACTTTCTCTCCCGTAGCCAGAATGGGCACTATACGCTTAGTTACTTATGTGGTTGTTCATCATGGGTGGAGTATGACTCAGCTTGATGTGAAGAATGCTTTTCTGTATGGGGATCTATCTGAGACGGTCTACATGCAACAACCGCCTGGCTTCGAACAACAGGGAGAGTGTGGCAAAGTGTGCAAACTAAAAAAGGCAATATATGGCCTAAAGCAAAGCCCGCGTGCATGGTTTCACAAATTGTTTGAGGTGATGTCTAAATTTGGTTTCCAGAGGTCACCATCAAATCATTCTTTGTTCATAAAGATTAGCTCTAAGGGTTTTGTGACTATGGTTGTTTGTGTTGATATAATTTTAACTGGAGATAATGAGCAGGAGATTTCAAGCACCAAGGCATATCTGCAGAAATACTTTATTACAAAGGATCTGGGTCCTCTCAAGTACTTGTTGGGAATCGAAGTAGCAAGAAATAGAGAAGGTATGGTGTGATCATCGCAAAAATTTTCCTCTCGTAATATTCTCTCTCTTCCTTCTCTTTTCCCTTCCAACCTCTTATTTTCCTCCTTTTTGAAGGGAGAAAAGATAAAAGAACGGAAAGAAAGAGAGAAGAGAAAAGAAAGAAGAGAAGAGAAGAGGAACTCTTTTGCGGGTCTCACTTGACCTTAATTTTGAAAATATTTGAAATAACTCGCCTCCGTTTTGAAATATTTGCGGGAAAACTTGGAGACGGGATCCACTCGTCGGTACGAGGTTCGACCGTTCCTGGCGCCTTTACCAGGGGTAATCGAACCAAGGGTCGTATTTTATGCCTTTTTGCTTTGCAATGAATTTATCTAAGTATTTATCCTAAGTCTAAAATGCACGATGAATCATGCTTGTGCAAATGCAAAGATGTATGCTCTTTTTGAAAATATTTTGAAGAATTTCCAAGTGAATCAGATAAAGTGAAGAAATGTTTTCTAACTTAGAACTTAAGATTTGAAGTTCTAAGTTTTTAGAATAATCAGAGCTTAGGAAAAGGAATTTGGATCTTTGAGAGAAATGATCTTAAAACTGAAGGAAAGAAAATTTCAAAGACATAAATGGACTTTGAATTTGGAAGTTTGAACTTTGGAATGGAATTGAATTCTAACTTTGAAGTTTTTGAAGTTAGAAGGAAATGTGGGGGATCTAAAGGAATTGAGGAATGGGACTTGGAACAGTTGGAATTTCAAGATGAAATCCGAATCCAAATTCTGGATTCTGAATAGAGTTTTGAGTTGATTTTTGGATTTAAGATCTGAAATAGGAACTTTGGTTTGAATGAAAAAAATGAGACTGGCTTTGAGAATTGGAATTCAAAGTGGAATTTGGACTTGGAATTTTGAATGGAATTAGATTCAAGATGTGGAATCCAAGAAGGTATTTGGATCTGAAATCTGAGATCCGGGATAGGGTTGGACTCTGGATCCTAAGATAGAATTGGATCTGAAGTTTGAGATCCAAAATAGAATTGGGTTCTGGATCCTAGAATGGATTTGGATCTGAATCTGAGATCCGATGGTAGAATTGGATTCTGGATCCTAAGAGTTGGATTTTGGATCTGTAATTGGAGATCCAAAGTAGAATGGAGTTTATACTTGGAAATCTGGATCCAAGTTTGAGACTAGGATTTGATTTTGGATTTGAGTTTTGAGAAGTCAAAAATAGGACTTTTAAAGATGATCTGGGGTTTTGAAGATCCAGATTTGAACTTGAGAAGGTTTGAGATTCAAAGTCAATCTCAACTTTGATTTAAAACTTCGAAGAAAAAAAACTGGGTTTAGAATCAGAAGATGACTTTAGAAACTTCAAAGTTGAATTGAACTTTGATATTGAGTTTTGAATTTTGAGTTTGGAAATTTGAAGTTTGAATATGAAATAATTTTGAAATTTCAAAGTCAAATTGGACTTTGAAATTTGAGATAGGTTTGGAAAATAGAAAAGATGTTCAAAATCACTTGGGTTTTTGAAATAATTTTGAAAAATATGATGCAATTTTACCCTACATGATGAATGAATTTCAATAAATTTGAGATTGGACTTTGAAAAGCTATTTCATTCTTTAAATGAATTAAAATAAGATTGAAAATATAATACATCCTTGACTATGGTCATTGAATGTATTATATAGTAATCTATATTAAAATTCTAGTGAAGAATGAAACACATTTTTGTGCTTTTATAGAGTTTAGAATGGAATTAACTCTCAATATACCCTGACTATGGCCATTGGTATATATATTGAATTAATTCTAAGTTAAACTCTGATAAAAGGTAAAATATTTGAAGAATATGATGATTTTTTGAAAGAGGATCCAGTGTGGATCCAGTGTTATTTCATAAAAGATAAGAATACTAAGTCTTGTTTACACCCCGACTATGGCCGTTGGTATAAATCATCAACTTAGAATTAACTTACCTTTTATGAAATGATGTACGTGCCATTCGTGTTTCACCAATGTGAGATTTTGAGAAATAAAGGAAAAATGCATGAAGAACAAGTAATTCATGATATTTACAATGCTCATTCATTCTATCTAAAATAAGAAATGTAAAGTTCTCGTTAATATCTAGCTATTACAATACACGAAATTGAATTTACAACTCTAAATAATGATATTTTCCACATATTCCCTGCAAAACACTTGGTTAGTATGGAAAATAAAAGAGAAATGGCATATATCACATGGATTTAAGCGATGGGACACTCATATACCTACCTTGTGCTTAACTCCTAATGAAACGACATGGATGATCTAAAGTATGGAAGGATAACCAAATGTGTTATATATATATATATATATATATAATATTGATATAAAGTAGGTGAGTGGCAGATGTATATGGAGTGAAGGTATTGAAATGAAGTGTAGTGAGAGCTGATTATGGGGCAAAGAGTGAAGTGAGGGCTGTAGCAGTATCTAAAGGCAGTGGGGGAAGAATACTGTGAGGTGGTGGTACCACAGTATATGCTTGATTCCAACAGGTGGCTGTGTATGTATCTTGCAGCAAAGTGTTGCTGCAAATCCGAGGGGCGGGTAATTGATGTACATCAGCTATATACAGGGTAGAAGATGGTTGTTGGCAAGTGTAACAGCACCTTTAGTGGAGTTTATGTGATGGACTCAATAAACATACCTACTGTAGGTACACATGCTGGAAGATACATCTAGCAAATAGGGATTTTACTGTTGTTGATGGGTGGACATGTGGTAGCTAGAATAAGCATCCCAGCAGGTGGTAATCTTTGCAATCACCCGTTAGCAAATGGATCAGTGACTCATGGAGTGGAGCTTGTGCTGTTGCAGGTGGATAGTGCAGAGTGGTATGTGCTGGAATTATACACAGATGAGTGCAATAGGTGTAGTGCAAGTAAATAAGAGATATAATATGCTAAGCAACCAATCCCAACGTATTCACTATTGAGAATGGCATCTACTACAAGCGACAAATAAGCAGATGAGTCTGGCTGCACTCTTCTCTGGAGATCCTTCTGTTGCTTATAGATACCCTTTATTATCAGCAACCCGCAAGCCAAGTTGCCCAAAATTTTACCATGACAGGTAATGTAACTTCTGCGCCAGACTAAAAAAAGGAATGTGTACAGCACCATAGTGTGGGAAGGGAAGCAAAATATGAACACACAACAATGAAGGATGTTGCCTTCACATCAACTGATAGCATCTTTTTCTTTTTACAAAATGTTAGTGGAAATGATGTTTTATCACTTTCAGCATCGACCTACCGAACACCATCCAACAATTTATGAACCTTGGAGAAAGACTTTGTTGACCATCTTACTAAAAACCTTAACTATAATACCTTGAGCCAATACCCTTGAAAACGTGAGTTGGCCATCGAAGGGAAATTCTATGTGGCACAAGACATATAAGGTTACACCTTCAGCAGTTATACTATTTTTTTTTTTTTATACTAAATCAGAGTGAAAGAACCGAACCCAATGTGAATCTCATTTGAATTCAGCACAACAGGATATTAGAATTTTACAAGAGGATAAATATAATATAGCCAATCTACTTTTCCATAACGATCTCTAAGTTCATTCTACAGATTTTGAGGAGCTTTATCCCAACCAGTGGAGATGTCTCTAGGAGAGCTTGTCAAGTTAATAATGGTGTTGCTGGGGTGTTTATGGATGATTTGAATGCTTCTATGCTGAAAAACTGACGTAACATTCAAAAGGGATAGTAAGACCAAAGACTATAATGGATTTTGTTAATCTTGACAGTCAGATCGCAGCAACCATCTCAAATACTCTAATTCAGACTTATCACATAAGGTGATGCTGACTCTTACCTCACCTAATGGGTATGCAGATTCTTGTTTAATATGATGATACAGGACACCACCACATGAAAGCATATATCAGAAACTGGAGAACGTGAATAGGGAAGATACAAACTAAATGCAGTAAACGAATGTCATCTGATGTTTATTAAAACTAGAAAATCAAATGCTAGGAGATAGATCAAAGGGGAAAAACAGGAAATTAATCACGGCAAATAACCAGAGAACAAAATAAGAATTAAAAGTTAAAACGTCAATCAATTATCAAAATAGAATTAGAAAGCTGAGGCAAATACAAGAGAAATACTGAATCGGATGACAGTCCTAGATGATCCTCAAAGCCAACGATCATACCCGAAGTCAAGGAGAAGAATATAAAACTGTGAAAAAGAAAAAAAAAATCAGGTAAACAAAACGATCATAGTGCATTGAGAGAATTGCAACAAATAAAATAGAATCCCCTGTTTGAGATGAATTATCGATACTGGATGGTGCAGAGGATGCACTTGATCCCAGCGGCAGTTGTCTGTGTCAAGATGGACGAATCTCGAATCCTTGAAAGCCTTCTGAAGGTCCTTAGCCGGTAGTCATGTTCTTCCCTTAGAATCCAAGCTTAACGCATAGGGATCAACACGTCTAAGCACATCCATGCTTTGATGCAATGTACAGAAGTATCTATGTGGAATTTAAGGGGAAAGAAAAAAAAAAAGCAAGGAGCACAGACTAAAAGGGAAATGGAATTAACAGGCAGTCGATAAGAGATGAATATCGACCAATCATGGTAAATCAAAATGGATATAAATGGTTATCCCTCCAGACAACTAAGATGAAAGAAAAAAAAAAAAAAAACATAACCGGAAACATAGGCCAACAGATAAACAAAATCAAAATGAATTGGATGCATAAAACCAGAAAATGGGGATGACCTATGATACGCTGGAAGGAAATGGAATGGAAGATTAGATGCAGGAATTTAATTGCGAAAATCAAAGATACATAATGAAAATCAAAACCAACACGATTATAATGTTATAAACAGAACATAGAAAATGATGATTAAAGAACAGATGCCAGCAATAGTTAAAGGAAACTAAAAATATATTACTGATTCCGGGAAATGATAAATAACTGCTTGAATCTAATCATGCAGCCGATGTTCAAAGCAAAGAGAAAAAAAAAAAAAAACCAGCAACAAAATGAAAGAAAGAAAAAAAAAGGAATGTCGGAACATGTCTGTTCCATTGAATATCGCACATATATGTGGATTGGTTTTGCTATCAGCAAATCAATTACCACCCAGAGTGCTTTTAACGAAATGCCGAATGATGAAAACTAAGGAAATCCACAGAAAAGAAAGGAGAAAAGAAGAAAGAGAGAGAAAAAAAAAATAAATAAAAAAAAGGGGAAACAAAAAGCAAAGAAGGGAGGAGTAGCTCTTACTGGTTTGCTGAGGGATTAATTGATCCTGGCTCTATAGATATTCTGGAGCTTGAAAGTAGTTCGAATGAGATTTCAACTGCAAGCCTTCTTCAGAACTCAAGTGAAGAAAAGGGGAGCGTAAACGGGAAAAGGTAAACAGATGCGCTATGGAGAGATCAAGATCGGATCCCTCTACGAAGTCTGGAGGCCTCTTCTTAAAGGAAGAATGGAAGGCTCGAGAGGGTGAAATCTGTTAAGGATTGATGGTGGAAAAGAGAGCATGCGGTTTGAAGATGGAGGGTGGAAAGAGGAGGGGAAGAAGGCGCAGGAGGATTCCGTTGTAGAATTTCTCATTTTCCAATAAGAGGACTCCTTTTAAGAAATTTTTGCAAAAATGGTTGGGAAATGAGTTTTTTTTGGAAAAAGGCTTAAGAATCCTTCGCTTTCTTGTAATTTTTCCCAATTTTTTTTTTTGGTCTTTGGTTTTTTTTTTTCAATTTTTTTGTATTTTTAGAATAAAATCCTAAAGTTTGTGAGAAAACAAAGGTTAAAACTAATTATTTTTTTGTGTTTTTGCAAAAAGATTTACAAAAGGGAATTTTTCTGAGAATTTACAAGCCATTTTGAGAAAATTTCTTCAAAAATGAGTTTGGATCCGAATTTTGAGAAAATATGGATTTAAAGTACTGGATTCGGATCCGGAATTGATTTTGAATATATCAATGTGGAATTCGATCCAAAAATCTGAAGAAAGACTGAAATTTAGTTTTGAAATCACTTCGACCTTCTCAGAAGATGGAATTAGGGGCAAAAAGGTCTTTTTGAAAATTTTGGGGTGTTCACATATGGTTCTTTCTCAGAGTAAATATGTGCTTGATCTTTTACAGGAGACAGGGATGCTTGGTGCAAAACCAGCCACTATTCCCATGAATCCTAAACTGTTCTTGTATGACGAGCAATATGAGGCAGTTGATAGTAAGTCCTATAGGACTCTCATTGGTAAACTTTTCTATGTTACTGTAACTAGGCCTGACATATCATTTGTTGTTGGCAAATTGAGTCAATTCATGGATAAACCAAGAAAAGTTCATTGGGAGGCAGCTATGATGGTTCTTAAATACCTGAAGACATCTCCAGGAAAAGGTCTATTGTTTATAAAAGAGGCAAATCTTGATGTGGTTGCGTATACTAATGCTGATTATGCAGGGTCGGTTGATGATAGGAAGTCTACTACAGGGTTCTGTGTTTTTGTTGGTGGCAACTTAGTTTCATGGAGAAGCAAGAAACAAGCTGTAGTAGCAAGATCAAGTGTTGAGTCAGAATATAGGGTCATGGCACAAACTGCTGCTGAAATGATTTGGATAAAATCTATGCTTACCGGATTGAGCATAAAGGTTTCTCTGCCTATTAAGATGATGTGTTTCATGAGAGGACTAAGCATATTGAGATAGATTGTCATTATATTCGGGATATGGTTCAAGTGGGAAATATATCAACTTTTCATGTTTCTTCAGAAGATCAAGTAGCAAATGTTTTTACCAAACCCCTTCCTATCACAGAATTCTCAAAGTGTTGTAACAAGCTGAGCATGATTGATATCAATGCTCCAGCTTGAGGGGGAGTGTTGAGAGTTATTATTGTGAGGGGTTTATTGGGTGGTCTTGTTTATATTTTAACTTTCAATGCTCTCTAGTGTAATTTTCTTTATTGATCCTAATCACTACTTAAGGGTGATTAGGGCTAATCGTGAAGGTACTTTTCTATCTTTTCTCAAACCAAGTTTCAACATATACTTTAATTATATGTAATTTGATTTTTTTATAGTAGATTGGTGGATTTCTTTTGTCATTGGTTGTCTCCAGCTCCAGACCATTGTTGTTCAAGTCTTAGGTCTCACATGCATTACATTCAGTTGTGAACGTGATTGAAGTACTTTTGAAGCAGTAAAATATTATTTACTACTAATTACTAAATAATATTTGTCAGTTTGTATATATTTTAACTTTATATATATTTTTATAGATTCATACAAAGAAAAGAAACTGACTTTTGCACAAAAAGTTGAATGGTTTTGATGATGCATGAAATGCGCATCATGTTAATAAGTTTTTCATGCATTTTGTATTAAGTTTAAGGTTTTAAACCCATGTTTAGATGTATTTTGATAGTAAGGGGTTATGGTTCGAATTTCAGAAAAATCGGAGTTAAAATGAGAGAGTTATGGCTATTTCAGTGTTTGGGCATGGATTTCGAGGTGGATCAGATCCATATCCGACCCAATTAGGTTATTTGGACTTTGGATCAACCCTTAGAAAGCCCAAAACCCAATCCACACGCCTTCCATTACAAAAAGTTTTGCAGAAACCCCCCCAGAAAGAGGCGCATAGAAAATATTTTTTTTATAACAGTGTTTCTGAAAATTATCAAAAGTATAAATAGTTTTTTCCAGCAAACCCTAGGCGTCTTTGGCTTTGTTTGGATGCCCCCTACAGTGATTCTACTCCAGCAGCTCCTTCCTCTCCATCCTCCCACGTTTTGGCCATTGAAGACCGGTCTATGCTTGGGTTCAAAGCATATTTCGATCCCCCTTGTGTTTTCTCTTAATTTCTTTCTTTCTCATTGCTGTATTTTCACCATTTTTCTGTACTTTTGCAGGTGTAGCAGAGGTGGAGACCATTAACCTTGTGTGGGAGTGCGAAACACACCAACAAGGTGAGCCGGCCCTACCTCCATCCAGCTTTCTACACCCTCTGATCGAGAATCGGCGCATAATCCATCTTCGGTGGATCTCCAACGTGTAGCAGCTGCAAAGGTGCTGTTTTTTGGTGAAGTCCAGCATTCTCGAACTGTTTGGGACGTCCAACTCCAGCCACGGTCCGCTCTTCTTCATCCCCCCGGTCGTCGGATCTTCCAAGAGGTAGGTCTTCTTCTTCCTTCTCTTCTAGCTAAAACCGAATTGTGTGTTGGTTTTCTTTTATTATTTCTGTGTGTTTCTTTTATTTTTTTTTGTTTCAACCTTAGAATAGTATCAGTGAATAGACCATCACGTTAGATCTAGGTTTGTTTCATTGTTTGCATGTTCGAGTATCGATTTCCATCATTTTTTAAGAAAAACGTGTAAATCGGCTAGAGGTTCTTCTAGCCGATTTGGGTTGTCTTATCCAATGTGTGTGTTTGTGTTATTTCTACAGAAAAAGCCTTCAAAAAGATTAGTTTGAGTTATTTTGGGTGTTGGGAACTTGAAGAAAGGCATTTTTCATTAAAAATCAATAAATCGGCTAGATCCATTCTAGCCGATTTTGATTTATTTTCAATTTTTGCCTTAGTTCGGATTTTAGCAGCCACGCTGGGTTAATAGACCCTTTATAGATCCGATTCCAGTGAGTTCTTGCAGATCTATTGAGGGTTGAGTCATTGCTTGATTTGGGTGTCTTTGATTTTTAAAGATTTTTTTATTCAAATTATGAAAATCGGCTAGAATCTCATCTAGCCGATTTCTTTTATTTTGTTTGCTCGTGGTGTGCATGTAATCTTCTACTTCATACTGCATGTCTGCATATTTTATTGATTTTACAGTGTTGCAAAGTGTGTTGTGGTAGAGTTAACATTTTAGGACTATTCTAGATAATCGTTTTTATCATTTTGTGTTTTTGTGTTTTAGGTCTATTGAGAAAATTCCAAAAATCGAGTTTTAGTTCTTGATGTTTTTTTTTATGAATTCCAGCATAGTGTTGTTCATGTTTGCATTTGTGTAATTAGGAGTTCTTTTTATTAGATTTTAATTTAGTTTTATCAAAATTGTTTGGTGTTTAGCTTAATCGTTTTCTTTTAGTTTGTATTTTTTTAGTCTTCTTCTTCCCCAAGGAGGGGCGGCAGCCATTAGAGCTCAATTCGAGCTCTAGGCTGTTTTTTGGTAATTCTTAATTGCAATTAGGTAGGTTTAATTAGGTTGTCTAGGTTCAATGTATTAGGGTTTATTGCTTTAGCCGTTTTTAGGATTGCATTTATGTAAGTTTTGGAATTAGGTTAGCATTTACTCCTAGGAAGTTGATTTTCTATTTAAGTCATTTTATTCCCTAGGTAGCTTTAATTGCATTAGTTTAGGAAGTAGCATCATTAGAAGTTGGCAATTTTTGAGGAGGGTAATTAAAGTAATTGCATTTAAAAAAAGTTTTTGGAACGAGTAGTTTCTCCAAAAATCGTGTGGAGCATTCAAAAGAGCATTAAATTTGGAATGTGCATTAAAGAAAGGAGTTACTCATTTGCTTTGGAAAGTGTTTTTGAAATTTAATTAAACCTCCAATCTAGGCTCCACGATTTTCATAAAGAATTAAAAGCAATTTAATTCCATCTTGAAAAGCAAAAATCGTGGCCTTCTAGATTGGACTTTTCGTTTTCCAAAGAGAGTCTTAAAATATAATTAAGGAGTGTAACTCCCTCATTCAGTGGGGCGATTTTTGGAGAATCCAAATCATTTCCAAGTTGAGCATTGATAATTATTACTTTATTTTCCTAACCTCCTTCATTAAAATCGATAACTTTGAATTAATTGTAGGATAATTAAAGGGTTACTACTTTCGTCGACCCAATTAAGTGAGTCAAACCCTAGTCTAAACCCCTTTGAGTCTAGTCAAAACCGAGCCTACCTAACCTAGTCAAAGCCTAGACCAAACCTAGTTCGAGTCAACCCTAGCCCTAGTCAAACCCAAATCAAACCCAAGCTTAGGTCAACCAAGACCAAGACCTAACCCTAGTCAAGACTTAGTCAAACCTAACCTAAGTTTAGGTTAACCGAGTCTACCTAACCTAATCCAAGTCAAGCCTAGTCGAGTCAACCTTATCCCGAGCCTATCTCACCTAACCTAACCCAAACCGAACCCATCTAAACCAAACCAACCTTAGTTGACTAAGTCAACCCTCAACCGAGTCCAACCTAGTCTTAGTAACCTAACCAAGTCAAAACCTAACCCTAGTCGAGTCCTAGTCCAACCCATGGTGAGTCAAGACCGAACCTAGTTTGAGTCAACCTTAGCTAAGTCAAAACCGATTCCACCCAAGCCAACTCGAACTTAGTCAAGTCAAAACTGAGCCTAATTGAGTCAACCGAGTGAACCCTAACCCTAGCCCTTGTTCTTTAGTGGGTTTGATGTCATTTAGATGTTATTTATTTTGATTTTAGGTTTTATTAGTTTAAGTTATTTGATTTAGTATAGTGTAGAAGTGTGTGTGTAAATTGTGTTTTATTTGTGTGGGTGATTTGTGAATTTGTGCTTAGTTGACTCTTAGTTATTTAGTATTTAACATATTCAATTAGAATTGCATTTCATTGAGTAGCTTAGTTGCATTTGCATCGTTAGTTAACGTATTTTTAGTCATAATTTGCTTATCGTATTTTGTTCATCATGCATTTAGCGTAATTGTAATATTCATCTGCATATACACTGTTATTCAGTGTCATTTAGATTACATTAGGTTTAATTTGCATTTTATAGTGTTTAAATAAATTCATAAAGTGAATAGTGCACTCAAAGAAAAACCCGATTTTTGCCCTGTCGCACAAGCGTTATTTTCTGTGTAAACATTTCGTGTTTTCCAAATTTTTTTTTTCTGTTCACTTTAGTGGCATGTTATCTGACTACAGACCAAATTTTAGCTCTTTCGGAGTTGATTTGGTCTGATTTTTAAGCGTTTTGCGAAAACCGCTTTTTCTGGATTTTAAGTTACAGGACTTTCGATATCCTGATTTTTCCCAGATTTGAAACACTTATATCTGGAGTTCCGGATATCTTTTTTTCATTCTGTAAAAACTTTCAGATTTTTTAATCTGTCAGTTGCAGAACAGAATAAATTTCGGAAAAATCGGACCTCGTTTGCCCTGTCAAACAGTGGTTTTTTGATAACTTGTCAGAAAGCTATTTTGCACTAGTTAGGGGCAGTTTCGTAATTTCCTTAGTTTCGGCACTTTAGACCTGTTTTCAGTAATTTCTGCATTTTAGGAGCTGCATAATCATCATACAGCATTAGTAGAATTAATTTAGTTAATTTTAAGAATTAGTTTAGTATTTTATTTAATTATTGTCTGATAAGTAGCATTTGTTTTATTATTTTCGTAAAATTAGAATTAGTTTTAGTTATTGTTTGCATTGTTAGATTAGAATACTAACTTTGTATTTCTCTGCATTTTTAGGTTGAAAAGCATATTTAGTTTCCAAGGTTATTGTCCAAGTGCGAAGAGTGAATAATTGGCGAAAAGACGGAAATACCCTTGGTGTGGAGCAGAGGACTTAGTGCTGTTTCATTTTCAATTTAGTGATTAATTGTAGTTGTATTAACTTTATAATTGTAGATTGACATTTGTAATTAATAAATTAAATTTCCTAGAAATATCTTGATTAATTTTTGTTCCCTGAGGATTCGACCCGTACTTACCACTTTGTGGAAAGTCGGTTTTTATACTTTTGGTTGACGATTTTCCAAAGTTTTATTGCAAATACTTGTTTTTAAAAATATCATTTCAAAATATCAACCAAATTTTGGCACCGTTGCCGGGGAACGGCGAATTAATTACTTTATTTCTTAGAGTTTGATTTATTAATTTGTTTTAGTTAGTTAATTATTTGTTTTCTTTTTAGTTAGTAGGATTAGTAAGTGAATATAGGATTAACATAGTTAGTAAATATAGGATTCACGTATTGTTCTTTCTAGGATTCACTTAATTATCATTCTGCAAGGAGCGATTAGACAGGTGGGTTTTAGAAAAACTTAGTTTGTGATTTCCTGTATTTATTTGTTTCAGTATTTTAGAATAGTTTACTTTGTTGTTATTCATTTAGTTATAGACTTTTGACATAGATAGTTAGCATCTCTGTTTCGTAGTACTGTTATTTGTTTTATTTACGTTTTAGTACCTGTGTTAGTGTAGTTTAGATTTAGGTCGTTTGTTTACATTTGGTCTTAGTACCAGTGTATGCAGGGGCGACGAGGTTTAGGAACCCCATTACACCCATTTGTTGACAACCCAGAGAGAATTTTATATTCTCATCGAAGTTCGACAACAATGGCTAACATGGATCCTCCACCTCCACCCCCAGCTCATCCACGTCTTCTGCGGGAATACTTCATTCCCACAGATTATGTTCAGGCATCCTGCATTCGAAGACCCGAAGTAGGAGCGCCTCATTATGAGATTAAGGCTAGCATTATTCAGATGCTCCCATCTTTTTATGGCCTTAGTCACGAGGATCCCTACCGCCATTTAGATGAATTCCTTGAAATCTGTTCTACGGTAAAGATACATAATTTCGATGATGACGCCTTGCGGTTGACTCTATTCCCTTTCTCATTGAAGGACAAAGCCAAGTATTGGCTAAAGTCCTTAGATTCTGTAGAAATAGAGTCCTGGGATCAATTGCAACAGGAGTTTCTTCGGAAATACTTTCCCATTGGTCGTACGAACCAATATCGTAGAGCCATCACTAGCTTTTCAGAGCTAGATGGTGAGCGCTTTCATGAGACCTGGGAGAGAATGAAGGATCTCCTCAGGAAATGTCCCCATCATCAGGTGCCGAAATGGCAACTAGTGTAGAGCTTCTACGATGGATTGTCTGACAAGAATCGTCAGATGATCGACTCTTCATGTGGAGGGACATTCATGCTGAAAAGCGAGGACGAAGCATGGAGGTTATTTGATACATTGGCCGAGAATTCCCTACACCATGCTTCGAGCTCTCATTCTGATAGAGCCACACCCAGCATTAAGAAGAAAGCTGGTGTTCTTGACATTGGTCCATCTACTGCACTACAGTGCAAGGTAGACATGATTGCTCAGAAGCTGGACCAGCTTCTCTCAGGACCATCCACTACACAGCAGGTGTGTACTCTTTGTGCCAGTCCGGCACACGATATCACTGAGTGCCCTTCGGCAGCTCAGTACCCTGAATTTGTTCAAGAACAAGTTCAGGCAGCTCAGGGTTACGTCAGACCGCCGAACAACCCATTCTCATCTACATATAATTCGGGTTGGCGTAACCATCCCAATTTTTCATGGAAGAATCCACAGTCTTCTATGCAGATGCCTACATCCTCTCAGCCAGCTCGGCAGCCATCTTTTACTCAGCCATTCCAGAGGCCGAGCTATTCTCAGTCTTCTTCTTTAGTCCCTTCCCCGATTCAGCAGGAGTCTGCCCCGCAGACATCTTTTGAGGAGAGACTTCTCCAGGCATTCCAAGAGGTGAAAACCTCTAATCAGAATGCCTTCGAGAAGTGTAGCCAGATATTGAGCTCACATACGCTGTCCATTGCGAAGTTAGAGTCGCAAACGGGACAGTTAGCTGAGGCTATTAGTAGGAGACCCGAGGGTACATTGCCAAGTCAGGCTGTCATGAACCCGAAGGGCAAGGACCAGATGACTGGAGGCCTGTTTCATACTGAGACACAGCAGCAGGCCAAATTTGTTATGGCCCTGAGGAGTGGACGTGAGTATCACGTCGAGAGCAGAGAGAGAGAGAGTAGAGAGAGGATAGATGAGCCAGAGACCATTGTTTCACCTACGTCGGCTCAGCCATCATTATCATCCCCATCCCCATCATCATCTTCATTACCTTCATCATCATCATCTTGATCTTCAGTGCAGAAGAAGGATAGGAGTGAGCCTTCTCACAAAGAGGAGGAGCCAGCAGAGTATATTCCCCCACCACCCTATCCCAAAGCATTAGAGTCTCCTGGATATAGAGGGAAGCAAGGTGCGAAGATCCAGGACATGCTCGACATATTCAAGCATGTGCAGATCAACCTACTTTTGCTCGATGCGATTCAGCAGGTGCCGGCATATGCCAAATTTCTGAAGGAGCTATGTACACAGAAGCGGAAATCTAGAGAGAGAGTTCCTAACAGGGTCCATCTGACTGAGCAGGTGAGTTCAGTACTTCAGCATCAGACACCACCAAAGCTCAAGGACCCTGGAGCCCCTATCATTGCTTGTACTATAGGGAACATCCGGATAGAATGCGCATTGCTCGATCTTGGAGCAAGTGTGAACATTCTGCCCGGGTATTTCTTTGATTCTTTCAGGCTAGGAGAGATAAGATCGACTCCTATTACACTTCAACTGGCAGATCGTTCTGTCAAGGTACCGAGAGGTGTCTTGGCGGATGTGCTAGTTAAGGTGGATGACTTTTATTTCCCAGTCAATTTCATTATTCTTGATATGGAAGGAGTAGACAGCCAGCACCAGACTCCGATCATTTTAGGCAGACCATTCTTGGCGACTGCCAATGCATGCATCAATTGTAGAACCGGAGCCATGGATCTCTCATTCGGCAATCGGAAAGTCAAGCTGAATATTTTCAATGCCGCGATGGGACCAGCGGGAGACATGGACTGCTTTCATGTAGATATTGCACATGAGTTAGTGGAGGAGCAGCCCGAGTTGTATATTACTGAGGATTCTTTAGATTTGTACCATATAGAGAAGAATAGTGGCATAGATAGCGTAGATGTGTCTAGAGTGTCGTCAGAGAGACCACCTTGGGGAGCCATCATTAAGACCCTCCCACCACTTGCGGAGACCTCCGCCAAATCCTCGATAGAGTCACCTCCGAAACTCGAGTTGAAACCCTTACCGGATTCACTCAAGTATGCTTACCTCAGAGATGATGAGACTCTGCCTGTGATCATCTCGTCCCGGCTCACTGAGGAGCAGGAGCATAGATTGCTGACTATTCTTCGAGAGCACAAGGCAGCGATTGGCTGGGGAGTTGCTGATCTGAAGGGGATTGATCCTTCATTCTGCATGCATAGAATTCATTGTAATGAGAAAGTCAAGCCATTTAGGGATATGCAGAGAAGGCTAAATCCCAACATGAAGGAAGTGGTGAAGAACGAGGTGGTGAAGTGGTTGGATGCCAGAATCATTTACCCTATTTCTGATAGCCAGTGGGTCAGCCCGATTCAGGTTGTGCCGAAGAAGTTAGGACTCACTGTGGTTGAGAACGAGAAGGGTGAGAGAATTCCGATGAGGACCACTACAGGATGGCGAGTCTGTATCGATTATCGGAAGCTGAATGTGGCAACTAGGAAAGATCATTTCCCATTGCCATTCATTGATCAGATCCTAGAGAGACTCGCAGAGCAGAGCTACTACTGCTTTCTAGATGGATATTCAGGATAAAATCAGGTAGTTGTCCATCCTGACGACCAGGAGAAGACTACGTTTACATGTCCTTATGGCACCTTCGCGTTTAGACGTGTGCCGTTCGGGCTCTGTAATGCCCCAGCCACTTTTCAGAGGTGCATGCTTGCTATCTTCTCGGACATGATTGATGATGTGATGGAAGTTTTTATGGACGATTTTTCAGTTTATGGCTCTTCATTTGAAGATTGCCTCCAAAAACTTACTCGAGTACTGAGTAGGTGTGCGGAGACAAATCTTGTCCTGAGTTGGTAAAATAGTCATTTTATGGTCCAGGAGGGGATTGTGCTCGGACACATTGTGTCCAAGCGAGGCATTGAGGTTGACAGAGCGAAGGTGGAATCCATTTCTCATTTGACTCCACCCACCTCTATGAGGCAGATTCGGTCATTCTTAGGGCATGCGGGCTTTTATAGGCGGTTCATAAAAGATTTCAGTAAAATCTCTCGACCGCTATGTACTTTATTGGAGAAGGACCAACCCTTTGTGTTTAGCGAGGATTGTATGAAGGCCTTTGAGATTCTCAAAAAGGCCTTGATTACTGCACCCATTTTGAGACCTCCGGATTGGACTCTCCCATTTGAGATTATGTGCGATGCATCTGATTATGCTATGGGGGCTATTTTAGGACAACGCATTGATAGGAAGCCCTATGTGATCTACTATGCTAGTAGAACTCTGTCTGATGCTCAGTTGAATTATACTACGACAGAGAAGGAGCTACTTGCAGTAGTTTTCGCATTGGACAAGTTCAGGTCCTATTTACTCGGGTCGAAGGTGGTTGTCTATTCTGACAATGCTGCATTGAAATATCTGTTGAATAAGAAAGACACCAAACCGAGATTGATTCGTTGGGTTCTACTACTACAGGAGTTTGATCTCGAGATTCGAGATAAGAAGGGAAGCGAGAATGTAGTAGCAGACCACCTGTCCAGACTGATCGTGGAGACCACGCAGGATCAGAGGCCGATCAGTGATTCTTTCCCCGACGAGCAGATCATGACAGTTAGTACATCGCAGTTACCCTGGTTTGCAAATATTGTGAACTATCTAGTTTCGAGGAAGATACCTGAGCATTGGAACAAGAATGAGCGTGAGAGATTCCTATCTCAGGTGAGGCACTATTATTGGGATGAACCAGAATTGTTCAAATACTGTGCAGATCAGATCATTAGGAGATGTGTTCCGGAGGAGGAGTACCAGTCCATTCTGAATTTTTCCCATTCATTAGCCTGTGGAGGGCATTTTAGCAGTAGGAAGACGGCTGCAAAGGTTTTACAGTCAGGATTTTATTGGCCCACACTCCACAGGGATGCTCATGAGTTCTGTAGGCGTTGCATTCGATGTCAGCAGATTGGGAACATGTCCAAAAGGGACATGATGCCCTTGCTTCCGATTTTGATAGTCGAGATTTTTTATGTTTGGGGCATTGATTTCATGGGACCATTTCCGCCTTCATTCAGAAATTTATACATTCTGGTGGCGGTTGATTATGTGTCCAAGTGGGTAGAGGCTGTGGCAACCAAGACCAACGATCACAGAGTAGTGCTTAAGTTCATTAAGCACAACATTTTCAGTCGTTTTGGTGTGCCACGCGCGATGATTAGCGATGGTGGCTAGCATTTTAGGAATGTACAGATAGCTTCTCTGCTGAGAAGATATTCTGTCAATCATAGATTCACCACTCCATATCATCCGCAGACTAGTGGACAGGTTGAAGTGTCCAATAGGGAGATTAAGCGAATTTTAGAAAAGACAGTTCGCCCGGACCGTAAGGATTGGTCCCAGCGCTTAGATGATGCACTCTGGGCATATAGAACTGCATTCAAGACTCCCATTGGCATGTCCCCGTATCACCTTGTATTCGGGAAAGCATGCCATCTTCCTGTCGAGCTAGAGCATAGAGCGTATTGGGCTATCAAGAAATTGAATTTTGACCTCACCCAGGCTGGCAAAGAGAGAGCACTGCAGCTCTCTGAATTAGAGGAACTCAGGAATGATGCGTATGAGAATGCCAAATTATACAAAGCTCGCACGAAAGCATTTCATGATAAGCATATTGTCAGGAAAGTGTTTGAGCCAGATCAGAAAGTGTGGTTATACAATTCTTGTTTGCATTTATTCCCAGGGAAGTTAAGATTGAGATGGACAAGTCCTTACATTGTGAAAGAAGTATTTCCCCATGGAGTAGTGACATTTAATCAGAAAATTACTTTGTTCTTGTTAATTAATTAATTAATTATATATTGATTTAGTAATTCATTGATTTGTTGCTTATTTATTCGCTGCATGCTATTTGTATTATATAATTGTGTTTGCTAAGTATAACTATGTGTGGTGTATAGCATTATGTTGTCCTTTATACAAATATGTAGAGTGGTTCTTGCTAGTTATTGTGATTTTTGGTCTTGTTCCTTGGTTAAATAATCACATCTTCTTTGTTGGATCAGTTAAATTATTGCATTGTAGTCATTTCTTTGAATTAGTTTTATAATTTAGTTTAGATTGTCCACTTAATATCTAATTATATATTAATAGTACATAAATGATGCTTTATTTTGTTTTTTTATTTGGTCAAATTTTTAATATTTTTTGTGAATCTTACACCACTAGCTTTTTATCCCTTTTGTCACAAGCCTCCAAAGTGGTTGAGAAACTTCTAATTCAGAGTTAAACTTGAACCAACTCTATTGACACCACTAGAACTCGCCATTATATCTGAAAAGTGAAAAGTGAATAGAAAATATGTAAATAAAGTTAATAAACACTTCAAAAAAATAGTAACAAGAGCTCCACCCCTCTAACTGTATGCCTGATAGAAAATAACAAAGGCAGGGGTTGAGGCAGGGGGGAGAGCCCCCTATCAGAAAACAGATCTAAGGCGGGCTCCGCCCCCTGCCGAAAACCTGCGACTGAGGTAGGGGGTGGAGCCCCCTGCCGGAAAACAGATCTGAGGCAGGGGGCAGCCCCCTGCCGAAAAACAGATTTGAGGCAGGGGAGCCCCCTGCCGGAAAATAAACTGAGACAGGGGCCTCCACCCCCTGTTGGAAAACACGAACGAGGAAGGGGGCCCTGCCAAAAAATAAACTGAGGCAAGGGGCGAAGTCCCCTAACGGAAAACAGATCCGACGCAGGGGGCAGCCCCCTGCCGGAAAATAGATCTGAGGCAGGGGGCGGAGCCCCCTACCGGAAAACAGATCTGACGCAGGGGGCAGCCCCCTGTCGAAAAACAAATCTGAGGCACGGGAGCCCCCTACTGAAAAATAAACTCAAGCAGGGGCCTCCATCCCCTGCCGGAAAACACGAACGAGGCAGGGGGATCCGCCCCCTACCGGACGAAGGGGAAGAAGAACGGAAGAGGGAGGAGTGCATACCTGAGAGAACCGGTGGCTGGGGTCGCCGATGGCTGGCTGCGGCTACGATCATCGGAGTTTGGGTTGCCGGCGAGACTGAAGGGGACGAAGAGCGAGGGACGGCTGGGGGAGAGGGAAAGATCAGTGGGGAGGGGTCTGTCGTAAGCCCCTCCCCTTGCGTAGCCTCTTTAGGGTTCGGCCCCGACCCCGATAAACATTTTGGATCCGGATCGGGTCCGGATCGGACCCGACCCGAGTCCAAAATAAATTTTAAATATGGACAATAATAGGCTCGGTCAAAGTTGACCGAGTCTATAAAGTGGACGGACTCGGCCCCGATGCATTGACCGAGTCCAACACTTGTTGATCGAGTCTGCCCCGTGTCTGAAGCCGCACTCGTGTCGGGGCGTGTCGACACGGGTGCATCGACCTCCTAACCGAGTCCATGTGACATCGGTTATATCCAATTATGCCTACATTGAAACCACATCCAACCCAGTTTCATCCCTAGATGTGTCTATATCTTGATCATGTGGCTTGATCAAATTGCAAATTCTGCAGTCCAATCTACAGAATTGGAAGTGTCAATGACTCTTAAGGAAATGAGAAGGTTTGTTTGTTACATACATAATGTTCATAATTTCGCAAGGTTGAGGTTCAATCGACTACACTGTACAAGTTTTATAAATTGTGCTTTTGTTCTTTCAGAATTTTTTTTTCTTTTTTTGGATATTAAGTATTATTAGGAGTTTCCCATTATCAAAGAAGGCACCAAACAAGGGCCTAGCAAGTTTCACAGAGAGAGAAAGTGAAGGAGTGGGGGGAGATGGTTTACAAGATCTGAGGAATTTTCTTTATATTGTAACATCATATTTCATATATATATAGGTTCTACATAAATATTTCCTCTTGAAAGGTTAAGCTTTTTGATATACTATAACCAAAAAAGGGTACCAAAACATCCAATAATGCATAATATTACAATATTCAATAACCTAAAATCTTAGACTTTTTAATTTATTCAATAACTGCAATATTCTACATTATGCATAGATGGACAAGCAGGAACAATTAGACACGATAACTAGCAAACTAATTTGGCTTTTAAAATTGTGATATGCATGAGCTGAAAAACTGACCTCCGTCTTGGTTTTGAGGGCATGCTGCAAAACCTTGGAAAGGTGCTGTATAAGGATGGATGCCTTCTGGTAAGACTTAGCAATATCTAGTGAGTACAACTCCACAACAGAATCAGCAAGAAACTGGATATGTTTTATGTTTTCCGGTTCAACAAATTTGGAGTGTGCCAAAAATGTTCTCTACATGTTCGTTAGGAAGGAATCATAGCAATCTGAATTTAACTGCAGAACCATGCTTCGGATGAGTAAGAATGCTGCCAAAGAGACTCTCCCTCCTCTAGTTGCCCATAGGTGGATGGCAATCTGCAATCACCTCACATATGAGATAATAAAAATCCATTAAGTGATAAGTTATTAGACATTCATCACAAGAATGCCCTTGCAATAGCCGAGTGTAACAGCAACAGTTCAAATCAATCTCATGTATAATGATGATAAGTTAACTGTAGGGGTTACAATCTATGTGACCTCCGGGCAGATTAAGTACACCTCTTCCCATGTGATGGACAAGCACTTTGAGGCAAACAAGGAAAAAACCTTTCTCAAAATATGAATTATTATGAAATAATAGATGCAAACACCTAAAAAGGGTTTTCCATCTGCAATAAATGAATTTTGTGAAATAACCACATTTGCTCATTAAAAAATTTAGCACTGAAACCCCTTGTTCCCTACGTCTTTCCTCATAAAGAAAACTTTTCTCCCAAAGAAATACCAAATATATCCTTTCTGCTGTACCAGCAGGATCATGCAATATAGATCCTGGAAACTTCATTGCATTTAAAAGAAGTCTCACGATTTTGCCGTAGAAATGGCTTAATGTAATGAACAAAGCATAAAACTAAAAAACAAATATGTTTTTTGGAAAAACACAGACATGACCACGTCAGCACACAAATACAAGCATGCACAAGGATAGCATGGGGCACATCCGTGCATGTTTACGCATACATATGCATATCTTTTGCTTCTCAATAGATTCTAGCTTGTTCAACAACAGTTACCTTGCTAAACCTTTGTAGCAAAACCGGAAATGCAACTAAAAATATAACTGAATCACTGAGCCGAGAAAGGACGAAGACAATTATCTGTGTATCTGTAGCCTGAGTCAGAAGATACAATGTACTTTTGATGTAAGACTTAACCTGTAAAGCCCGTGAAAAAAAAAAAAAAAATCACGTCCGACTCGTGTCGGACACGAGTCAGGGTCTGACCCCTGTGTCGGGGCCGGATCCGAGATCAACCCGGACCCGGGTTCTCGAACTCACGAGAACCTGTGTCTTTTTAAAAGACGCAGGTGTCTCGGGCGAGGGGTAAAACCCTCGCCCCTTCTCTCTCTCCTCTGCTCCGATCTCCCGCCCCTCACGCTGCCGCCGACGATCAGAGATGCCGGCGAGCGTTCCCGTCAGGCCGCCTCCCCGACGATCGACGATCCCTGGGCATCGACGACTCTCGGTCCTCGACGCCGCCGCCTGCGACCTTGGTGGCCACCCGTGACCCAGTCGACTGCGCGAGAGCCCCCGCCGTCAGAGCTTTTCGCCGCTTGCGTCCCCAGCGACCTCGAGCACCAACAAATCGCCAGCGACCTTCGAGCCTTGCCGACCACCCCTCTTCCCCTTGCTGTCTCCCCTTCAGCCGCTGACCTTCGATAGCCGGCATCCTCGCCGCTGACGACCGGCGATCCTCCCTGCGGCCACCTCTTTGCCTCCCCTCGGAGTTTCAGGCGACCCAGTGGCCTCCGAGCACCGACGACTCGTCGTCAGCCACGGCCGCCGTCCTTGGTGCTGCAGCCGCCGGCGATCGTCGCCTCCCCCTTGTTCTGCTCCCGTGAGGCCCCTTTCCCCCTTCAGTCGCCAATGTTTCGGCAGCTGGCAGCGCCGGCCACCCCTTCGCTGTCTCCCCTTTCTGTCGCCGGCGACTCGCAGCTAGCGCTCCCGGCGACCAACAACTTCTCTTGTTGTCGTGGTCGTTCAAGGTATAACCCCTCTCCCTTCTTCTTTTGTTTTGGGTGGATCAACAGGGGGGCTGAGCCCCCTGTCGTCACCTCTTGTTGGCAGGGGGCTAAACCCCCTGCCTCCCTTTGTTTTTGGTCGACAGGGGGCTGAGCCCCCTGTCGTTGGCCCTTCTTGGCAGGGGGCTCCGCCCCCTGTGACTCCTTCCTGTTTGTTGTGGGTCGACAGGGGGGCTGAGCCCCCTGTCGCTTGTCTTGGCAGGGGGTTACCCCCCCCCCCCCCCCCTGCCTCTTTGCTGGTGGGTCGGCAGGGACCGAGTCCCTGCCACCACCTTGGGCTTTCGGGGTGTGTCGGCAGGGACCGATCGAGCCCTGTCACCCCCCGTCTCTTCTCGCTTGTTTGGGTTGGCAGGGGGCTCCGCTTCCCCCTGCCATTTGTTTTGTTGACAGGGGGTTCCTCTCCCCCTGTCCCTTTTTGGTGTTTACCTGCAGGGGGCAAGGCTCCCCCCCCTGCATTTGTTTTCGGGCAGGGGGCGAGCCCCCCTGCTCCCTTGTTGGGTCTCGGTAGGGGGAGGGGCCCCCTTGCCTTTGTGTTGCTTGCCGACAGGGGGTTAGCCCCCCTGCCTTCAGTTATTTTCCTCTGCAGGGGGCGGAGCCCCCCTGCACTCTTTGTTGTTCCTTGGCAGGGGGTTCTATCCCCCTGCCTCTTGCTTTGTGCCGGCAGGGGGCGAGGCCCCCCTGTCTCCTGCATTGTGCCAGCAGGGGGCGAAGCCCCCCTGCTTTCCTGTTTTCGAGCAGGGGCTTGCCCCCTGCATCTCTGTGTTTTCTGGCAAGGGGCTTTGCCCCCTTGCCTTGTTCTTGCGGCCGGCAGGGGGCTGCGCCCCTGTCTCGTGTTCTAACAGGGGGTGTTTTCCCCCTGCCTTGTTGTAGCAGGTGTGGCAGGGAGCCCCTGCTCCCTCCCCTGCCTTTCCTTGTGCTAGCAGACAGGGAGCTCCTGCTCCCTGCTTCTGCTATTGTTGCCAAGCAGGGCTGAGGCCCTTGTCTCTGGCACCCTTGTCTGCAGGATGCAGAGCTCCTGCCTCTGCCTTCTGCAGGCAAGAGACCTTGTTGTGTTTACTTCTCTTTTCTTATATGGCATATACTAATGATCTAAGCTCTCCAGGTTGAACGGTGGATCCAGCTCGCCCTCTGTGGCTCGAGCTCTTGCTTGCCTACGCTGCATGCGTACGAGGACCCGCAACCCCTTAAGGTAGGGGATTCTTGCGTGAAAGGACAATGAACTGATAAATGCTAAAATAAGAAAGATAACTAAAAGAGGACGATATATGTATACGTATAATATATATACATATGTCTTTACCTTCAAGGACGTGGTTTCGCGATCCTTGTCCTTTTTACTTTCCTGCACTTTCTTTTCTGTCGTCGCCGCGCTATATGTGCCTAGGCTTTTCATTCTTGTCTTTACATTCCATGTCTTTTAACTCAAGGACGCGGTTTCGCGATCCTTGTCCTCCCTACTTTCTTGCACTTTACTTTCCTGCTGCCCCGCGCTTTCGCCTTGGCATTTACTTGCTTACGTTTGCCTTGTTCTCCAGGATGCCTGGTCCTCCTTTACATTCTTGCACCTTACTTCCTGTATTTACTTGTTGCTCCGCGCTTTATGCGCCATGGCTTTGCTTCTGCTATACTCTTCGTATTTTACTTTCTTGTGCTAACGTGCTTGCTCTTGCACTTACCTTTTGTATGTATTCGTCTTTACCTTGTTGCTGCGTTTCGTGCATATGCCTTGTTCGTGCATGTATCCTATCTCTGTCGCATGCTCCTTTTCTCTGCTTGAGCTTATTGATCTATCGAGGTGCAACCCCATGCCTCATGAGTCGTCCTTTACACTCGCGTGGTCAGTATAGGATCTCCTACCTCACGAGTCGCTGTAAACACCCCAAATTTTCACTCACCTCCCTGACATTGCCCTCAATCACCCCATTTCGGCTCTCCGGAACCCATGAAGGGCAAAATGGTCATTTTTTAAAGATTGAACCTGGCAGAAAGTCCTAAATTTCACTCTTGAGCCTCAAAATTTCTATATTTAGGTTCAGAGACATCTTCAAATGGCAAAATTTCAAAATCCTCTTTCTGGACAAAGAGTTTGAATTTCCAAAGTCCGAGCTCAGAGTGACATTTCACTGAAACATGTCTTTGCATTGCATTGCATGAACATTTTGCATCATTTCATTGCATAGCATATCAGTTTGAGATCCAGAACTCCTGATTTTCAAAATTGTCTATCCAGATTTGATTTTTAAACTTTTTCAAATTGATTTTTAAAACCCTGGGTATTCAAAATTACCAAATTTTCCCATTTTACCCCCAGGACTTTGAATTACAAAATTTTTCTAAAGAAAAACAATCTGGATGTTTGGATATTGATTTTAAAGATTTTATCTCAAAACTTTTTGCAAAAGATTTTAAATCTCTTTACATTTATCCATATTTTGCCCTGAAAAACCAATTTTTCCAAATTCTTGAAAATAAATAATGTTTTATCTCGTATTTTCAAATAAATGGAGTGGGACCCGCCTTTGAACTAGCACCATATTCAGATTCCCAGGTAAGTATCTTATTCTCAAGTGGGACCCACTCGAAGGTCATACCAATTTGCAAAATTTTCTCTTTAAAATTCTTATTTATTTATTTATTTTTTTTAGTGGGCCCACACACATGTGGCACCTTATTTGAAAATTAAAAAAAAAAAAAAAGATTTTACAAAACAAAATAAAGCTTTATTTTCAAAAGGATTTTAAAAGTGGATTGAGATGGCATTTCCATAAAAGCCTTTCATTTATTTCCTTTTTATTTTATTTGTTTTAATAATTTTTTTTTTTTTTTAGAAAGAGGCAGCCTTAATGGCACAGCCGAATTTCCCTAAAGTAAAAAAATTTCATTTTTACCTAAAACTTAGGTAAATGAAACAAAATTTTGAAAAAAAAGATGCGCCCCTTTTGATTTTCAAATATCGGTTTCAAAAGAATTTCAAAAACTATAACGGTGCTCTTAAAAGAAGATACGTTTTTTTTTTGCAGAAAGGGGCTGAAGGTCTTTAAAGGACCCAGCCATGGATCGATGAAAAAGAGGGAAGAAGAGGTTTTCGTGGGTTTTGGATTAAAGGGGGCATTCACCAAAGGGGGAAAGGGGGCCGATTAATGTTTTTTTTTTTTTTTTTTTGCAGGTGGGAGTTCTCAGCGTGGAGCCCCTTTCACCTCCAACAGCAGCTGAGGATTACCTTCTTCAGTCCAGCCATAGCCTTCAGCTAACCCACGGTTGTTGCCCCTTTCCTTCAACCCACCAGCAAGCAAGAAACCCAACGTTTCCTTCCACCTTCATTCCAGCCACAACACAGCCAAACCCAATGTTTCCTTCCACCTTCCTTCATTCCAGCCACAGCACAGCCAAATCCAACGTTTCTTGCATCCTCCTTCATTCCAGCCGCAAGACCTCTATCAGCTCCTACCCACTTTTCCTTCAGACCACCCTTCCAACCCAGCCGCAGGAGATCCTGCTGCATCAACAATGTGGGCTTCAACTTCTTCAGCTTCCAGCCATCCCTGCTGCCCAACCTCATTTCAGCTCAGCACAGGGGAGACAGCAGCCCTTCACTTCTCCTTCAGACCATCCACAGGAGATCCATCAAGGCTGCTGCCCAATTTTTCCACTTTTACCCTAACTGCAGCTGCCTTTCATCATCTCCAGCTACATCACCAGTTGATTTAGGTGACCATGTCTTATTTAAGATTGATGTTACAATTTCTGTTGTATGAAGCTATGGGCTGGAACATCATTTGATTTATGAGCTTCATGTTCAAAAATTCTGTTTTATGAAGTTAGGGCTGAAACTTCATCATTTGATTTATGAAATTTTGTTGAGCTTGATGTTCAAATTCTTGTTTTATGAAGTTATGGCTGGGATTTCATCATTTGATGCTACAATTTCTGTTTTTATGAAGTTATGGCTAGAACTTCATCATTTTGATTCATGAGATTGATGATAAATTTCTGTTTTATGAAGTTATGCTGGAACTTCATCATGTGATACTATAATTTCTGTTTTTATGAAGTTATGGCTAGAACTTCATCATTTTGATTCATGAGATTGATGACAATTTCTGTTTTTATGAAGTTATGGCTGTAACTTCATCACTTGATGTTACAATTTCTGTTGTATGAAGCTATGGGCTGGAACATCATTTGATTTATGAGCTTCATGTTCAAAAATTCTGTTTTATGAAGTTAGGGCTGAAACTTCATCATTTGATTTATGAAATTTTGTTGAGCTTGATGTTCAAATTCTTGTTTTATGAAGTTATGGCTGGGATTTCATCATTTGATGCTACAATTTCTGTTTTTATGAAGTTATGGTTGGAACTTCATCATTTAGATTCATGAGATTGATGATAAATTTCTGTTTTATGAAGTTATGCTGGAACTTCATCATGTGATACTATAATTTCTGTTTTTATGAAGTTATGGCTAGAACTTCATCATTTTGATTCATGAGATTGATGACAATTTCTGTTTTTATGAAGTTATGGCTAGAACTTCATCATTTTGATTCATGAGATTGATGACAATTTCTGTTTTTATGAAGTTATGGCTGGAATTTCATCATTTTGATTCATGAGATTGATAATAAGTTCCTGTTTTTATGAAGTTATGTCGGAACACCATTATTCGATTTATGAGATTTGTTTAGCTTGCTGTTAAAATCCCTGTTTTATGAAGATATGTTGGAACTTCATCATTTGATTTATGAGCTTGATATGCAAATTTCTGCTTTATGCTGTTATGGCTGGAACACCATCATTCGGTTTATGAGATTTTGTCTAGTTTGCTATTGAAATCCCTGTTTTATGAAGCTATGGCTGGAACATCACCCTTGGTTTTATGAAATTTTGCTTAGCTTAGTGTTAAATTCTTGTTTGCTATATCACCTCATTTGCAGCACCACTTATACATATTGTTTCATCATTTTCCACAATACCTTCACCTTTTCACCAAGCTTTTCGTATCCTCTTCATGATATTCTTGAAAATAGCTCATTGCTTCCACAACCCATTTCCTGCACATTCATTTTCTGCTGCAAGTGTGCAGTCTTGATATTTGGCCATATTCATGAACGGATATCTCTATATCCAATCATGATCTCCCAACCAATTTTTGCACGCTTCTTTATTGATATATAGAGAAGCTCTATACCCATTTTTGTTGAAATATATCTTGTAATTTAGGAAATACGGCTATGTAAAGTTACCTACAGAAACTGCGTATATCCACATTTTTTGATTTTACCCAGTTTGTAGAATTTCCATTAGTGCATATATTTTCTCATTTTATTTCTATATATATATGTATATCTATATATATTTACCTATATGTATACGTATATATATATATATGTATATATATATATACATAGATATATACTTATATATATATATATATATATATATATATATATATTTTCATATGCCCTTATTTCCATGTATGAACATCCATATATTTTCTCATATAGTTACACCTCCATCGTTACATGACATTTAGCACCTATTCTAGCATTTTGATATATATATATATGTCTCTTCGTTGTATATATTATATATATATGTCCATTTCCTTGTTTATTTTGTACTAACTCTCATTTTGCAGGAAAATCTAGAAGATGCAGATTCCTTGGATCCATTTCAATTTTATTTTACTTTATGTTATGCAATGTAACAATCCAATGTAAACCTTGGAATAAGATTTACTTTTACTGCTTAGATTAGGCCGCATCTCATATAGTTTGATTTCAGTAATATCCTGATTCTATGATGCATAAATCTCAAATTTTCAAAATTCACCGTGGATGAACACGAATGACACGTGCACCAACTCTTAGAGAGTTGATGAACTCGGTGGAGTCCATATTTACGGCCCTAGTCAGAATATGGACAAAACCCAGATCCATCATCTCTCTACCAGTCACATTGAGCCTACACTCTTAGGCTATCTTGAAAATGCACCTCATATTTCCAATGTTTTCCAAATATTGTGAATTAACTCAAATAAATCATGAATATATTCATGGCCACAGTCAGAATATATGAAGGATTTACTTTGGCTTAATCCACATTTTTCCAATAAAAGTTTTAGAAATCTTTTCAAAAGTGCATTCATTCATTCACATCATCTGCATCATTTGTTTTTCTCATAATTTTCTCAAAAGATTTTCACTTCATGGAATCGATTTTCTCAAGAAACTATGATGATATTCGGAGTTGGATTTCCCAAATCAAAGTTTTCCCGTGATTTTCCTTAAAAAAATATTTTCTTAATATCCATTTTCAAAAGGAATTTCTTATCTTTCTCAAGAATCAAAGTTGATTTTCAGACATTTCAAATATAAGATTCTCAGGAATTCAACTTCCTAAATTTTGAATTTCCTTCTCCAATGAGTTTTCCTACAAAATTTTCTATCATTTTCCTAAGAAAACTCTCAAAATCCGAGTTTTTCCTAACAAGTGCTTTCCTTTTCAAATATTCGTCCTTTCTCAAGAATTCCTTCCATTTTTCCTGAGATTCTCATTTCTTCAAGGTTTTCTAAGTTTTATAAACTTTCTCAAAATTTTCCTGAGATTCTTATTTCCTCATGGTTTTTCAACTCTTTCTAAGCTTTCTTAAGATTTTCCTGAGATTCTCATTTCTTCATGGTTTTCCAAAGTCTTTATAAACTTCCTCAAGATTTTCCTGAGATTCTCATTTCTTCATGGTTTTCCAAAGTCTTTATAAACTTCCTCAAGATTTTCTTGAGATTCTCATCTTCTTCAAGATTTTCCAAATCTTTATAAACTTTCTCGAGATTTCAAACCTTCTTCGTCTGAGTTTCCTGAGAGATTGATTTCCATCTTTTCCTGAGAAATGCTTTTCAACTCCAAATGTTTTCTAAGCATACATCATGTTTCCAACTTGCATTTTACAAAATTGCATAGCACATGCCTGAATTCTCTGTGCATTTAGGGTAGAACACAATTTCGGTAATTTCACTAAGTCAAGCACAATTTTGGTCCTTGGTTCGATTACCCCTGTTAAAGGCGGCAGGAACGGTCGAACCTCGTACCGACAGGTCGAGCCCCATCCCATGGATTTTCCCACAATTTTCAAAACGGAGGCGAGTATTTCAAAACAATTTCTAAAATCCGGTCAAGTTTGAATCGCGAAAGCATTTCCCTCTCTCTTCCGTAAGGAAGGGAAGACGGGAAAAATTTCGCGACGATAACAGTCGCTTGCGTAGTTGCCTGCTTGTGCGTTACGATGATCGAGGTATGATCTCATACCTCGTGTGGAGCTTTAGCATTCTACCCTCGCGGTGCGGCTTCGCCCACCGAGTCTTGTCCCTCGTTTTGCCTTTGTATTAGTATGTGCATGAGTTTGCCTCTTGTCAGCTTGCACTCTCTGAGTGCAGCTTCGAATGTATAGTGTATATCGTTTCACTTGGCTTACAAGCCACGACACACACTTATGCACTTCAGTTCTCAAAAGACATCGTCTTAGGTGCAAACCTATTTTCAAGATGTATAGCTGGTAAAACAGAGGTAGCGGTCGGACCTCCCAAATTGACGTATTTGGGATAGATGTGTTACAACCTTAGTTTGCCTATTCGATATGACTCAGATAACCTTGTTTGGGATCCTGTGCATGAGTAGAGCAGGGATCCTAGCGATGTACTTGCGCCATGCGTTACCTCACCTCTGATGTGAGACCTAGTTTCTAGGCTTTCTGGTTCAACCATGATTGTGGCGCCTTCATTCGTGAAGGTATTGTTGGATCTCTTACGAGGGATCCATGTTCCTCCTCTAGTAGCTGTACCCTTAGTCACGTACGATATGTTTGGACTACGAGAGCAGATCGAGAGGTCTATAGTAACCTCTAAGCGTGTATTGACACATTAAGCTAATCCTGTTATGTTGCTTTCGCCTAATAGACAGATTACTCGCGATTGTCTAAAGGACCCGAGCACGATCAGTTGGAACTGGAATGAGTTCACTGCGGGCTTCTATAAAGTAGAAGCATTGGGAATTTCCTGCGAGAGATCCATACCCCTCTTATCGTGGTTGTACTTTTAAACAGGTACGTTGCATACTACGATGAGTAGGATGAGAGGTTTATGTCTTCCTCGAACATGCAATGGCATGTGTTTGAGATCACAAGAGTGATGTTTCTACCCTCACTAGGGATTGACCTCTTTTAACGTGATTATACGTTGAATAGGTACAATGCATACTGTGGTGAGTAGGATGTGAATTGTTTGCTTGCCTCGAACGCGCAATGGCGCGTATAACTCACTTAAATAATAATCATGCGCCTTCACAGGCAAGATGCTCGATTGGGTTGAAAGACCAGAGCATGAGAATGGGACGGCGGTTAAGAAACCCTCCGTCGTGCTCATTCGGAACGGTTCATCAAGAGAGAGGATGGATGGTACAAAACTCCGATGGACAGTCATATATGGTAATTTCGGGCAAAGATCCGACCTTCCCCAGTCATCGGAGGTTAGGGGAAATCCTTTGGGCCACTTCTGCAGAAGTACGGATGCGCATCCATTAGGCCTTTGTTTGCCTTTGGGGATTTACTCTCTTGGTCACAGACCGTCCTCTTAGGAAGCGGACTCAGTCAGTCATTCGGGGTATAATAAAATACATAGCATAATGGACCCCCGAATCGATCTCGGCTGTTTCTACATTTTGCCTTGTGCGTACCCACAACGGCCTGCTCAGTAATGAGACAAGATATAACTTATACACATGATCGTGAGATACACATGTTGTGACGTGCTTTGCTTGCTTGCTTGTTAGCTCGGTAGTTCAGTATGCTATTCGTTGAGCTAGGTACGCCCGTCGAGGCGTTACCCTTGTTGGTTAAACTGCTTACGCAGTTCCTTGCTTGGTAATGACTAGCTTCTCATACTAGTTGATTGCTTATCTGGTATTGCTTAGGAATTGCTTGTGATGTAATAGCGTGTGCCTCACAATTAATGTAATCACTTGTCGATGGACTGAGCCATCCTATGATACTTGAATGTATTACGAGTGTTGTTATGAATACCTGTCTTATGAAATTGCTTTGCTTGGCTGGTGGATAGAGTTAGTTACTCTTCATCCATTATATTTGTGAGATTGCTATAGTTGTCTGTTCAGCACTCTGATCCTTCCTGCTTTTTTTACGTAGCTGTGTGCTTTACTAGAGCTTTGCTTACTCCACAGCACATTTGGTTAGATCTGCTAGTCTTGCTTGTTTCTGCTTGAGCTAGCATTTATCTTACTTATTGCAGCTTCTGCTCTTTCTTGTCCTTTGCAGGCCTACTAGTCTGTTGTGTGATTGACCCATTTTCATGGGCAGGTGGTGAACAGGTTGAGACAGCTTGCGATGGCATGATGATGCGATGAATTCAAGGCAATGCCCTTTCCTGACGTTGCGCTCCTGGGGACTCTTTTGATAGATGGTACAAGGTTTCTTTGGAAGTATCTCTTTCGATTATAACTCTGCATTTCTAAAACTGTATTACCAAAATGTGGTTCTTCTTTAATTTCAATAAAATATCTATTTGAACTGCAAATCGGTTTGTAAGGGGGAAACTGCTTTTTGGTTGTAATGTGCCCAAGGTCTAGGGACTTGTTGTTTTGAACCTGATCTTCCGCTGAACTTCTGTTTTAAACTCTGATAAATGATTGATTTCAAAGCTTTCAACCTTTTTCATAAAAGGTTTCAAGTCCACGATTTTGGGGCGTTACATAACCAGTGGTTTCACTGAGGCCCATTTTGAAGTATTTTGCAAGCTCAGTACAATGTCCTTGCAACCAAAGCTTGACATTCCCAATAATCTTCAGAATATATTGTCTGCTTCATGAAGCACAATTAACAAAACCTTGCAGAAAGCTGCTCTTGTCTGAATCTTGTATAATAGAGCATCAGAGTTATCACTTCCATAATGGCATGCAACCCAGAATCCATTTAACAGATTAGGAAGCACAGAGATGTTTTGTTGATTCATGATCTGTTGGCACCATGAATCAATGGAGAAACTTGTGAGGATTTTATGTTCACATAAACTTGAATTTTCCCCGGTTTTGTTGCTGCTGCTCTCATTTGGTTCACCTTCATCATCTGAAAGCTGTCATGTGAAGGCTAACAAAGTAAACAACACATAAAAGTTGAGAATAAGTGAACACAGGAAAGAAAGAATCAAGAAATAGCCCAAATAATGGCATCAAACAGAATAAACAATATTTTAGAAATTTTTATATCACAGTAGTATAAAATATAAATCAATGATCAACAAGCAATAAAATAGGTAGACATGCATTATATAAATATAAAAAATATATATTATCATAGTCACAAATATCGGTCTCGAACATATCTTAGCAAGGCAATTTCTCTAGGTTTGGTTGATAAATATAAACTTGGTGCTTAAAAAATTTTTAAAAACAGTAGCAATAAGTGAGAAAAGCAACACATAATACAAAAAATAAGTAAAAAAACAAAAGAAAGAAGAAAAACATAGTTAAGATATAATAAAAAGTAAAAGGCAACTTATAATATCATGATATTATCACGATAATATCATGACATATATAAATTTATGATATTTTTAAAATATTGTGATATTTTGCCTTTAATATCGTTTTATGAATTTACAGCTATATTCTCCCTTCTTATGTTAAATCACATATGAGACTTATGTATCATATGTGTATTACATTTAGTGTGGTACCCCCTCTTTGTATTTATGTGTACATTTCATTTTTTCAGGGGTACTTATGGATTTTAGCATTAGTTAGTGGTAAGCTTAGTTGCCAAAGGTGGTGCCTAGGTATAAGCCTAGGTCGGTATTTTTTTTTCCGTTGACTGTTATCAACATGTATAAAAGGGGGAAAAGGGTCATTTTTCCCCTTTTTTCGCTCCACTCTCTCTCGCTACGTTCTCTCTCCTTTCTCTCGCTAGGGCAGAGCCGAAGAAGGTCAACCTTCTCCTCCCTCTACAGGTACCACTACCTCTCTCTCTCTCTCTCTTAAAAGTTGTACTCTCCATATGAACCTTATAAACAAAGGTAAGTGAAGAAAAAGCATTAAAGTATTCTAATAATGTGTTCAGTGTTTCAAGCTGTTGGTGCCACAGTTTTCTTCATCATATTTTGGGACATTATTTGGTAGCATTTTGTTTAACATTTCACATTTTGTTTAACATTTTTAAACTGTCCTTTTGAGTTCACACTTCACAGTTTGGGCTGGCTCTGTGGTGTGATTCCAATGATGTGAGTGTGACATATTTGATCAGAATATAAATCTAGAAAGATCAAATGCTCAGTGATGGCTTGCCTATAAAAAAAAAAGAGTGATGAAGCAAACTGTTGGGTGTCATATTTGTACTAAATAGACATTATCGGTTTATTAGGATCACTTTATACCAAGGTTGCCAGACTAGGAAACGGAAGCGGGAAATGATACAGAAAGTGGAAGCGAGAAGCAATGCATTTTAAAATATATAGGAAGCGGGAAGCGAAGAATAAATAAAAGAAATATATGAATTGAATGAAAATCAAAATGAAACACAAATAAAAACTAAAATAAAAGTGACGAATATTAAATTTCATGTTTTTTTAGTGTAAGAATTAAATGTATAACAAAATCTAAAAATGATGACTACCAATTTAGAGAAAGCACATGGAAGTGAGTGAGAAAAGTGAGAGAAAACACATAAAACACAAGAAAAGTTGAGTAAGAGAACATATAAGAAGAATAGATGAGGCGTGTGGAAAGCATAGGAGAAGCATGGGGGAATCGAGGTTCTCATCAAGTTTCGGAAGCGAGGAGTATCACGCTTCTGAAGCGAGTTTCCAGGAAGCGAGCTTCCCACCTATCTAAGAAGCTTCCGGTAGCTCTGCTTTATACACCAGTGTAAAGAGTATTTCCATGAAATTGGGATCAATGCTGCCATGAATAATATTTTCATCTATGTTGTGGCAGTTATGTTTTTCTCTTTTTTTTCCTCTTATAAACCAAACATTTTTGCTTGTTGGCTTTTGTAAATTTCCTTTTGACTTTTTCTCTAAATTACTGATTCTATGAAAGAAAACCAATCATTTTTTGAAAATCCCCTACAAATTCCCGCGCGGACAAGTTAGAAATTCTTCTAAAAAGATTTACTGTGATCCGAACAAATCTCAGCCACACTCCAATTTTTGTTACTGGCTATTTCCAATGTTGCATGTGTGGGCACAGATATACATTTGTTAGGGTATAAGTGCACAGATAAACATTTGTTTGGGTATAAGTTCACAGATCTCATCTTGGGCAGTCAATGGGCCGGATCCATGTCTAGTATCTGACTGAGCCCAAACCCAAACATCAGGATAGGCATAAAATAATGACCAGAACCCAACTCAAATTAGGTTTAACTATGTTTTTTGGGGGACATTTTAAAAAAAACACCTAAATTTTGGTTGATTATAAAAAACACATCTAAGTTTTCAATATTGTTAAAAACACACCTAAACTTTTTTATAGTTAATAAAAAACCTAGGGTTTGCTCCTGTTAAAGTTGTCATTAAATGTGTGCTGCAATTACAAAAAAAAACTTAAGGGTTTTTTTATTATGAATTCATATTTTGCTGATATGTTATTTGTTGCTTACTCCTTTTTATTTAGCAAATTTAGATGTTGCCTTTTTTTAGATTCTTATCATTTTTTAGAACAATGGAAGGGGGCTTCATCTGCAAGTGCTAGTGGGTCCACATTTTCAAATTTGGAACATATTCAGAACTTTAAAAGAAAATCAGGTGTTCCAGCATGGGAGTGGGCCTATATTAAGGACAAACAAGATCTGAATTCTGTGACATACCTTAAATGTTGAACTTATAAAGGATTTATATAAAATAAAACGACATCTACTTGGGATTGGAAGAAAAGTGAAGGCTTATGATAAAACAATTGCAGAAATCAAGCAAGTACTTTCTAAGTACATGGAGGAATCAAAGAAGAATAGAGATGAAAAAAATAAGAGAGAGACAGTTAATATATACGAAAGAAATGAAAGTTTATTCTCAGTTTCCGATTATGGAGAAGGACGTGAATGCAGTTTCATAGATGGAGGGGAGTAGTACATTCGGCTTTAGACCAAAAGGGCTATGGATCTATACTTTCAAAGTGATTCAACAGAGAAAGGAAGGCAAGCAAACAAACAAACTATGTTTGAAAATTGCTTCAAAAAGGAAAAAAGAGAAACAGTGTACGAGTACATTAATAGGTGATTTTATGACGGTGGAATACCTTTTAATACGGCGAAGTTGCCTTCATTTTACAGTATGATTGAAGCTATAGGCCAATTTGAACAAGGGATGAAGCCTCCATCATATCACGAGTTGCGAGAACTACTTTTGAATAAAGAAATGAAGAAAATGAAGGAGTTCTTGGACCAATACAAAGTGCATTGTTCCAAACATGGATACAAAAGGGTGTACACTCAGTAATTTTTTTGTTAATTGCCTTTTGGGAACAATGTTTTTGAAATCAGTTGATGCATCAAATGAAGTAAAAGATGCAAATTTGCTTTTTGCATTGTTGAATGATATTGTTGAAGTTTGGGAGGAAAATATGGTTCAAGTTGTTATTGATAATACCTCAAACTATGTGAAAGCAGGTAAATTATTTATGGATAAGAGAAAGCATTTAGTTTGGACTCTTTGTGCTGCACATTGTATAGATATGATGTTGGAATATATAGGATAATTGAAAGAGTTGAAGAACATTTCCGGAAAAGCAAGGCAATTGGTGGTATTCATTACAAACATTCTCAAGTGTTGAGTATGATGAGAGCACACACACAAAAAGACTTACATAGGCCTGCAGTGACAAAATTTGCCATTTTTTTACTCTAGAAAGCATATATAATTGGAAAAAATGCCTAAAGTTCATATTTCTTAGAGATGATTAGGAAAAAAATAGTTTTTCAAAAACGTCAGTTGGTAAAAGATGTGAAAGCATGATTTTGAGTTCAAAATTTTAGAAGAGAGTGAGTTCAAAATTTTAGAAGAGGATCGAGACACACTACTAGACCAACTCATAAGATATAGAACTGCTATTGGGCCTTTTGGAGTTAGCAAAGAGGAAGAATAAAGTGTAAACCAGAGTTACCGGAAGCGCCTAGGTAAAAGGGGAAGCGCACTTCGGAAGCACGAAACGTCGCACTTCCGAAATGTGTGGGGAAGCATCCCCCTTTTTTGGGAAGCGCGCTTCCCCCTCGCTTCCCCATTTTTTCATTTTTTTGGCTTCCCCCTCGCTTTCAGTTCGCTTCCTAGGTCGCTTCTGGTTCGCTTCCTTGGTCGCTTCCGAGACGGTTCGTAATTTTCTTCTTAGTGGTCCCACGTTTCCCCGCTTCCTAAATTTTTGAAAGTGTCTCGCTTCCCGCTCCTGCTTCTCGTATCGTTTCCCGCTCCCGCTTCCTTGACTGGTAACTCTGGTGTAAACCCTAGGTAAGATGATTAAATTTCATATAACCCCTTTTGCATTATTTTTATAACTTATATACAGTTGAGAGTTATTATCGTGAGGGGTTTATTGAAAATCAGAAAAGTTATCAGTTGGTCTTGTTTATATTTTAACTTTTAATGGTCTCTTTTGTAATTTTCTTTATTGACCCTAATCACTACTTAAGGGTGATTAGGGCTAATCGTGAAGGTACTTTTCTATCTTTTCTCAAACCAAGTTTCAACATGGTATCAAAGCCTCTCGTTCTTGGGAGAATCTAACGCCTAGGCTGAATTTCTTTCTTCCCTCTTTATCATAGTTTTTTTCTTTCTTCTTCTCTCCTCCTAGCCTATATCTAGTTTGTTCGATCTTCCTTCTGATCGAACCCTAGGTTCTTTCCTCAGTCTCACGACCTGGGATCTGACTAGTTCTACACAATATGTAGATCTGATCAGACACCCTAGATCGTGTGTTCCTCTTTTGCTCCTTGTTGATGACGCCTCAGTAATATTGATGGATCGTGGTGCATCAGATCTACCATCATGTGGAGATTGCGTGGAGCAAATCTGACATCATGATCTTGTTGCATCAGATCAGCAATCATTTTGTGATTGGGTGGAGCAGATCTGAGATCGTGCAGTAATTGGATGTCGTGTAGCGTGGAGCGTTGATGTCGGATCAGATCTGAATGGTGTGGCTGACTACCTGTTGCTCGTATCAGAGTCGTGTTGATGTGGTAGGTGTTAAATCTGTAGTGCTTGCTGTCGTTGGAATCAGATTTGCTCGTATCAGAGTCGTGTTGATGTGGTAGGCGTTAAATCTGTAGTGCTTGCTGTTGTTGGAATCAGATTTAATCAGATCTGATTAATTTTTGTTGAAGTTCAGATGTGAAATCAATTTTTGTCATCTAAAATTAATTTTTATAGTGGTGATCAGATTTATTATCTTGCTGGTGGCGTCTGTGATATATATATATATATATATATATATATATATATATATATATATATATATATATATATATATATATATATATATATATATATATATTGCAAGACAAGGATTTTATTTCAGCTGGAATCTATTTCTTTACTATCAGTTTGCTCGTGATTACTTTCTGGTTATTATTATTATCCGGCTCATTAGCTAGATACTGTCAGCAGTGAAATACCATGGCTGAAATAAAGTCCAGTGATGGTGAACAAAGGTTTGAAGTGTCTACAGAGTACAAAGCTTTTGCTAATCCCTTCTCTTATGGGTCGTCCGTAAAGCTGGACGACAATAATTATAAAAGGTGGTCGAGGACTTTTATGATGTCTGTGTCAGGACATCGTCGAAAACATATTTTGTTAAAAAAGGAACCAACAGAGAAAACTAGGAAATATGCCACATGGCAGGAAGATAATGACATTGTTATGTCTTGGATTATGAACAGTGTTCAGCCACATATTGCAGACGGCTTAATTTACTATTCTACTGCAAAGGAGATGTGGGATTCATTACGTGACACGTACTCTCAAGACAAAAATGTCAGTAGAATTTTGTAAGTTGAGCAAGAGATATTTCAGTTGCAGCACACTACAAGAAAATACGTTGTTAGCGATGGACGTTAGCGACAGAAAGATTCCGTCGCTAGTTAGTGACGGATTGGCGAGCGACAAATATTCGTCGCTATAATTACTGAATCTTATGAAAATAGCGACGGAAGATAGTCCGTCGCTAATTAGCGACGGATGTTGTGACAGACTGTTTTGTCGGTACGATCGCACCATTTACCGACGACGTTAGCGACGGAACCTAGTCCGTCGCTAAATAGCGACGGATGTGGCGACAAAATATAATTCGTCGCTATTTTCGCGAATTCGATTTTACATTGGCTTAGCGACGGAATTAATCCGTCGCTAAGCCGTCGCTAACTTTCGAATAACCCTAATCCCAGGCAGCTTTTCCTTTTCTTCTTTCGCTGCTCCTGTCGTTCGCCGTTCGCCGGTCCCGCTCCCGCCGTTCGCCGCCCGGAGAAAGGTAACGCCCTCCCATTTTCGGCAGGGGGTTAACCCCCTGCCGGAAAACGCAGGGGGTTAACCCCCTCCCGGTTCACGCAGGGGGTTAACCCCCTGCCGTTTTCGGCAAGGGGTTAACCCCCATTTTCACGCAGGGGGTTAACCCCCTCCCGTTTTCGGCAGGGGGTTAACCCCCGTTTTCACGCAGGGGGTTAACCCCCTCCCGGTTCACACAGGGGGTTAACCCCCTGCCGTTTCCGGCAAGGGTTTAACCCCCGTTTTCACATAGGGGGTTAACCCCCTGCCGTTTCCGGCAGGGGGTTAACCCCCTCCCGGTTCACGCAGAGGGTTAACCCCCTCCCGGTTCACACAGGGGGTTAACCCCCTGTCGTTTCCAGCAGAGGGTTAACCCCCTCCCGGTTCACGCAGGGGGTTAACCCCCTGCCGAAAAACGCAAGGGATTAACCCCCTGCGTCCCCTGCCATTTTCGGCAGGGGGTTAACCCCCTCCCGTTTCCGGCAGGGGGTTAACCCCCTTCCGGAAAACGGAGGGGGTTAACCCCCGCGTTTTCCGGCAGAGGGTTAACCCCCACGTTTTCCGGAAGGGGGTTAACCCCCTGCGTTTCTTGCAAAGGGCTAACCCCCTGCGTTTTTCGGCAGGGGACCCTTGCCCCCTGCCTTTCCGGTAGGGGGTCGACCCGGGCAGGGGGTCGACCCCGGCAGGGAGTCGACCCCGGGCAGGGGGTCGACCCCGGGCAGAGGGTCGACCCCGGCAGGGGGTTAACCACCTGCCATAACAGGCTGGGGGTCGACCCGCTGCCCGAACAGGGGGTCAGTTAACTCCCTACGTTTCGTAAGGGGGTTAACCCCCTATGTTCCGTAAGGGGGTCGACCCCCTGCCGGAACAGCAGGGGAGTCGACCCCTTACCAGAACAGTTTTTTTTCCATGGTGACTTCATTTTAAAATAGTGGTTTTTTGTGCAGATTTTTCAACGGAACTCGCTTGTGCCCCGCCACCCGTGGTAAGTAAGTGACAAAAACAATGTAAATCGGGTAAATACCCGTGGTGAGTAAGTGATGCAAGCGCATCACATGTTATTTAATTTATTGAATGTAACACTTTATTGTTCACACACTCACTTAGTTGTTGATATCTAGGACTGCTTTGTTGGAGTTCGGAGATCATGCTGAGCATGATTTTAATGTATGAATATGGAAGTGTTCTTATTTTTGGAGTACGGAGTCCATGCTAGGCATGGTAGTAGTTAGTGGGATATTGAAGTGTGTTTGCTACAGGTACATATTTGAGATTTGTTTGATATGAATTATTTCAATGTATTGCAATGTTTGATGTGATTGTATCCATGCTTACATGTAGTTACTTTCAATTTGATTATGTCTACCATGTGAAATTGTATACTGAAAGCATGCTTCAAATGAATGTATCGTGTCATGAATAGTTTGCACATAAAAATATTAAGTTATCAATGCATGTATCATAATTCTTGTGATTGTATGACATCATATATTGCATGATAAATTTGATATTTTCTTCATCATAGCATTCTGATGGTTCTCTTTTAACTGGTTAGGATACTATTCGCAACATCATACGACAAAATGACTGCAAACCGTGAATGGATGTACCGTAGGATAGTGGACAATAAGTTATCGCATGAATATATGGATGGTGTTGACAGTTTTATTGAATTTGCAACGGCAAGTGTCAGTACAATAGATCCCACAGGTCGGATTAGGTGTCCCTGCAAGATTTGTAAGAATAATCGATTTGTAGAACTTCATGGCGTTAGACATCACCTATACAGGAAGGGTTTTGTGAGTGACTATCAGAACTGGACGTTTCATGGAGAAAAATTTAGAAACGATTTTGATGCACGGGTGAATATGGTGCACGATAATCTATATACGAATTTGATATTTGATGTCGCAGGAACAGAACTGGGTTCTGCTATGAGTTCTAGTGATGTAAGAACTGCCATAGATGAAGAATCACCAAACGATGCAACTAGTAGATTTTATGATTTACTTAGAGATGCTGATGAGCCACTTTGGAACGGTTGTGAGAGTCACACTATCTTGTCTGCAGTTCTTCAACTAATGAATTTGAAGTCCGAGTATAATTTGAGTCAATCATGTTTTGATCGTTTGTGCATGATTGTGAAGAGTATGTTGCCTAAAGATGAGAAATTGCCACAAAATTTCTATCGTGCGAAAGTTATGGTCAACGCTCTAGGTATGGGTTACAAAAAGATTGATGTTTGTCCAAATCACTGCATGTTGTATTTCAAGGAGTAGGAAAATGACATATCATGCCCGTCATGTGGGCATCCTCGGTTCAAGCCAAAGACAAGAGGCAATGGTAGCACGAGATCAAAGGAAGTTTCATACAAGTCGCTCCGCAACTTTCCTATCACTCCTAGATTTCAGCGATTGTATATGTCTTCAAGGACAGCTAAACACATGAGATGGCATGCAAATAAAGTTCGACACGATGAAAACAAGATCACGCATCATGTTGACGCTGAAGCTTGGAAGCACTTTGATCGTACTCATCAGAACTTCGCAATGGAAGTGCGAAATGTTAGACTCGGTCTATGTACAGATGGATTTAATCCATTTGGGGGTAGATCAACTCCATACTCATGCTGGCCAGTATTTGTTACTCCATACAACCTTCCACCAAGCTTGTGTATGAAACGTCCAAATCTTTTCTTGTCTCTGTTGATCCCTGGTCCGACCTCACCTGGCCAAAATCTTGATGTATATCTAAGGCCATTGATTGATGAATTAAAAGTACTGTGGGATGACGGTGTTACCACGTATGATGCCCACAAAAAACAAAATTTCAACATGAAGGCCGCTGTTCTATGGACAATCAGTGACTTCCCTGCATATGGTATGTTATCTGGTTGGAGCACACATGGGAGGTTGGCTTGTCCGTACTGCATGGAGGATTCCAAAGCTTTTAGATTGAGGCATGGAAGAAAGCCTTGCTAGTTTGAGTGTCATCCTCGATTCCTACCCAGCGATCATCCGTTATGACGTCAAAAGAATGCATTTAAAGCAGACACAACTGAAATGAAAGGTTCATCCTCAAGATTGTCCGGCATAGTGATTCTAAGAAGATTGCGATACTTTCCAGATGTATTAACAGATGCCCGCAGTCCTACACCCTTCCGTGGATTTGGGAAGGATCACAATTGGACGAAAAAATCTATTTTTTGGGAACTACCATATTGGCCGACCCTATTGATACGACATAATTTGGATGTGATGTATGTAGAAAAAAATGTGTTTGATAATGTGTTCAATACAGTAATGAATATTAAAGAAAAAACGAAGGATAATCAGAAGGCCCGTATGGATTTAAAATTAATATGTAAAAGACCAGAATTGGAACTCAAAGAGTATAATGGCAAAGTACTGAAACCAAAGGCGAAGTAATTGCTCGGACCTGATCAAATAAAACATGTATGTCAATGGTTGAGACAACTGAGATTTTCAGATGGATATGTCTCTAACATTGCTCGGGCTGTGAAGATTGACGATGGACAGTTATATGGGTTGAAGAGCCATGATTGTCATATCTTTATGCAATGATTGATACCCCTAGCATTCCATGATATGTTAGACAAACCTATATGGGGGGTATTGTCTGAGTTGAGCGGATTTTTCAGAACATTGTGCGCATCGGAGGTCGTTGTATCAGATGTAAAGAATCTCGAGGACTCTGTCATCACCACTGTTTGTCTGTTAGAAAAGATATTTCCACCAGCATTTTTCGATGTTATGGAACATTTGATCATACATCTGCCATATGAACTAAGGGTTGGTGGCCCTATGCAATATCGATGGATGTACCCATTTGAAAGGTATATGTTTTTTTATATTTGTCTCTTTAATGACAGATATTTAAAATTTGAAATGTATATTCTTGTCAGATGCATGTTCGACCTAAAAAAAAGGTTCGTAATAAAGCAAGAGTAGAAGGCTCTATTTGTGAGGCGTACACTTTAGAAGAGATTTCAAATTTCTCATCTATGTACTTCGAACCTCATATTCCAACACGTTACACATGACCGCCCCGTAACGATGATGGAGAACAAGTAACTGTAGCTGACAAACTGTCGATATTTCAACCACTTGGGCATGCATTTGGTAGTTGCCGATCAAGGCTATTGACAGATCGAGAGCAAGATGCAGCACACATCTATATTCTTTTTAATTGCTCAGCGATCGACCCATACATCGAGTAAGTATATGTATATGCAACTCAATTATAAATCCTTTTATGTTCTATATGTGGATACATGGCTCAGTAATATAAGTATTTGTGGTTTGCAGACGAATTGATCTGGAGTTGCAAAGCGAAGTTTCACATCTCACTGATGCAAAAGTACAAAAAGAATGTGAAACTAAGTTTGTGGAGTGGTTGAAACAGTTGGTAAAGAAGCTAACATAAATTTTGTACTTATAAACAACACTAAGTTACTTAATTGATCGTGATCACAATAATTGTTTATGTCTGTGCGTAGGTTCGCCATGGTGATGTTAAAGATCAAGGAATATGTGATTTAGAAAATGGTCCGACCAAAGTTGTGCAATACTACAACGGGTATATCGTAAATGGTTATCGATTCCATACAAAAGACTACGGTATAAACAAATCAACGATAAATAGTGGCGTGTGTGTCAAGGGTAGCAGCTACGGTGAAAATGAACATGATTACTACGGTGTTATAGAGGAAATAATGGAGTTGACTTACTTAGGCATGAATAACAGGGTTACGATATTCAAGTGTCATTGGTTTGATCCAACTGTAACAAGACTCGACAAAGCTTCAGGCATTGTGGAGGTGAATCATAAATCCAGGTTTGGAACATATGAACCATTCATATTAGCCTCGCAAGCTCAACAAGTTTATTATACTTCATATCCGAGTATAAAAAAGTCAGATAGAAATGAATGGTGGGCAGTTTGCAAGGTGAAATCCAAACTATACCCCGAGTATGATCAGTTACAGGAAGATGAGTTAGCTGAAGACAGTGATTACTATTAATCAGATGATGTCTATGACTTCGCTTATGGTCATGATGTTGCGCATGATATGCATGTCATATCTCCATTGGCCGATGAAACATTCATAGAGGAATGTGATCCAAATGATGTACCAAGTGGATGGGCAAACAATGAAGAAGAAGAAAAAGAAGAAGAAGAAAGTCAAACTAGTGACGAGGAAGAATTCTCAAGCTAGTGAGCAAAATCTTATACTACAAACCTCTATTTAAATGCATTGTAATACTTGATGTGAGTTGTATTGCAATACTTGGTGTGAATGATTAAAAATTTTATTTGAATGTATATTAATACTTGATACGAATGATTCAAATGCATTGTAATACTTGATGTGAATGATTTCAATTATCTGAATGTATTATAATTTATGCAATTAACGAATGATTTGAATTAGTGCAATACTTGATGTGAATGATTTGAATTATTTGAATGCATTGCAATGCTTGATGTGAATGACTTGAATGCATTGTAATACTTGATGTGAATTATTTGAATGTATTGTATGACATATGTTATTTGTTAGAATATGGTTCGTGGAGGTTATAGTGGTCGCTCATCCAGTAGTAGCCAGGCTCAGCCTTCATCTTCACGGGCTCCTGAGATAGGTATATCATATAACTAATTGGATGCTTGATTAGTTCAAATGCGCATTCTGAGAATTTCTAATGTATTTTTTTACAGATGATGTTGCGCCTGTACACGACCCACCTACACCAGTTGATCGCACAAGTCAACAGCCAACACAGGAAACAGGGTCTTCTCAGGCTGGCACAAGAAGACTCATTCGAATAGTGTATATCGATAATCGACCGTAAGTATTTTGTTTTCAATTATTGCATATCTTTTAAATATTTTATATTGATATTTACTGTGTAACAATTCATGTGCAGCACGAGGTTTGAGCCACAAGAAGTAGTACGGGATATTAGGAATTCACTTCTTCAACATCTACCAGGACCAGTTGCTCAATGGAAAGAGTACCCAAAGGAGGTGTTAGACAGATTGTGGTCCTCATTCATGGTATACAGTTGTTCCTCATAGTTAATGTGTTTCATATTTAACTTATTTAAGCAATGTCTACTAACTTTCTGAAAATATTTGTAGGCTTCGAATCGCTTCGCAACTACGGTGGAAGAAAATGATGCAAGGATGGTGTGGCAGAAGGTGGCTGTCAATCGATTTGCAGACATGCTGCACACTATGAAGACTGCAGCAAAAAAAGCATCTGGCGTAGTAGATGATCCATTACTGTGGAAGGGCCATTGTCCTATTACTATCAGGAGAGATTACTGGGATGAAATGTGCGATAAGTGGGCAAGAGATGCATATAGAAATCACTCTGCGAAGGCTACACAAAATCAATCGAAGATGCCCGAAGCCCATCTACACACAGGTGGATCTAAGACATTTGGGAGCCACCTAAAGAAAATGGTAACTTATCAATATATAATATTAATTTTACAAGTATTGTTGCAAACTTGTGTACTAAATCTTTTGTCATTTAACTTCGCAGGAAGCAGAAAAAGAAGGCAGTGTACCATATAAGGATGTGTTTGTAGAAACACATAAACGGAAGACCACGGGAGTCTTTGTATCAGAGAAGGTGAGAACGACAACTGTATGTATTAATTCTATTAATAATATTGCAATATATATGCAAGTTATCATAATGTTATCATTAATTATTAATGAATACTTTAAACATTATTTTGTAGGAGGCATATGAGCAACAGATGGTAGAGCGATATGGCGATGACGCTACTCAGCATCCATCATTTGATCCTACAGCATGGGTGATTGCAGCAGGTGAACCCAAAAAAGGTTGCGTGTTCGGGTTTGGGAGTAATATGAACACTTCACCAGTTATTGGTTCTTCCAGTTACGGCTCACCGACTTCTTGCGCCGACATAAGCTCCAAGCAGCCGACTATACTTTCCGGTGATGATGTACGCGAGATTATTAATGAATCACTGAATAACTACTTCCAATACACCGTCGCCCCCTTTCTCCGAAATGAGATCAAGGCCGCTGTTCAGGATAGGGGATCTTCGATTCCAGGTCCCTCTCAGGTATAATCACATATTCAGTTTTTTGTCTGCCTTAGAACACATATGAGCATAATCGAATCACATATGCAGTTTTTTGACTGCCTAAGAACACATATGAGCATGTTATAATCACATATTCAGTTTTTTGACTACCTTAGAGCACATATGAGCATGCTATAATAACATATAGAGTTTTTTTATTGCATTAGAGCACATATGAGCATGCTATAATCACATATAAAGTTTTTTTGCCTGCCTAAGAACACATATGAGCATGATAGAATCACATATAAAGTTTTTTTGACTGCATTAGAACACATATGAGCATGCTATAATCACATATTCAGTTTTTTGACTGCCTAAGAACACATATGAGCATATTATAATCACATATTCAGTTTTTTGACTGCCTTAGCACACATATGAGCATGCTATAATAACATATAGAGTTTTTTTACTGCCTTAGAACACATATGAACATGATATATATCATTTATGATAGAATCACATATAAAATTTTTTGCTTTGCCTGCCTTAGAGCACATATGAGCATGCTATATTCACATATTCAATTTTTTGATTGCCTTAGCACGCATACGAGCATGATCGAATCACATATATAGTTTTTTGCCTGCCTTAAAGCACATCTGAGCATGGTAGAATCACATATAGAGTTTTTCTAGATGCCTTAGAACACATATGAACATGCTATAATGACATATTCAATTTTTTGACTGCCTTAGCACACATATGAGCATGATAGAATCACATATATATATATAACTTTTTGTCTGCCATAGAGCACATATGAGCATGATAGAATCACATATAAAGTTTTTTTGACTGCATTAGAACACATATGAGCATGCTCGAATCACATATTCAGTTTTATGCCTGCCAAAGAACACATATGAGCATGTTATAATCACATATTCAGTTTTTTGACTGCCTTAGAGCACATATGAGCATGCTATAATAACATATAGAGTTTTTTTATTGCATTAGAGCACATATGAGCATGCTATAATCACATATAAAGTTTTTTTGCCTGCCTAAGAACACATATGAGCATGATAGAATCACATATAAAGTTTTTTTTACTGCATTAGAACACATATGAGCATGCTATAATCACATGTTCAGTTTTTTGACTGCCTAAGAACACATATGAGCATATTATAATCACATATTCAGTTTTTTGCCTACCTTAACACACATATGAGCATGCTATAATAACATATAGAGTTTTTTTACTGCCTTAGAACACATATGAACATGCTATATATCATTTATGATAGAATCACATATAAAATTTTTTGCTTTGCCTGCCTTAGAGCACATATGAGCATGCTATATTCACATATTCAATTTTTTGACTGCCTTAGCACACATACGAGCATGATCGAATCACATATATAGTTTTTTGCCTGCCTTAAAGCACATCTGAGCATGGTAGAATCACATATAGAGTTTTTCTAGATGCCTTAGAACACATATGAACATGCTATAATGACATATTCAATTTTTTGACTGCCTTAGCACACATATGAGCATGATAGAATCACATATATATATATAACTTTTTGTCTGCCATAGAGCACATATGAGCATGATAGAATCACATATAAAGTTTTTTTGACTGCATTAGAACACATATGAGCATGCTCGAATCACATATTCAGTTTTATGCCTGCCTAAGAACACATATGAGCATGTTATAATCACATATTCAGTTTTTTGACTGCCTTAGAGCACATATGAGCATGCTATAATAACATATAGAGTTTTTTTATTGCATTAGAGCACATATGAGCATGCTATAATCACATATAAAGTTTTTTTGCCTGCCTAAGAATGCATATGAGCATGATAGAATCACATATAAAGTTTTTTTGACTGCATTAGAACACATATGAGCATGCTATAATCACATATTCAGTTTTTTGACTGCCTAAGAACACATATGAGCATATTATAATCACATATTCAGTTTTTTGACTGCCTTAGCACACATATGAGCATGCTATAATAACATATAGAGTTTTTTTACTGCCTTAGAACACATATGAACATGTTATATATCATTTATGATAGAATCACATATAAATTTTTTTGCTTTGCCTGCCTTAGAGCACATATGAGCATGCTATATTCACATATTCAAATTTTTTACTGCCTTAGCACACATACGAGCATGATCGAATCGCATATATAGTTTTTTGCCTGCCTTAAAGCACATCTGAGCATGGTAGAATCACATATAGAGTTTTTCTAGATGCCTTAGAACACATATGAACATGCTATAATCACATATTCAATTTTTTGACTGCCTTAGCACACATATGAGCATGATAGAATCACATATATATATATATATATATATATAACTTTTTGTCTGCCTTAGAGCACATATGAGCATGATAGAATCACATATAGAGTTTTTTTATTGCCTTAGATCACACATGAGCACATGATAGAATCACATATAGTGTGTAATTTATTTCATTATATTTTGTTTATCAATACTGACTGTTCTTTTCTTGTGTAGGCTGCTAGCGATAATCAGCGTAGTGGAGCTGAAGGGACAGATAAAGACAATGAACAAGAAGATGCACAAAATCTTGGCGATGATTAGAGGACTGTGTTGAAGAAGTTCTATTTTTTTTATTTTTCCTAATTGTAATTGTTGAATTGTAAATAATTAAACTTCTTAATTTTAAGGTGGAACGATTAATTGTTGTAGATTCTTGTTATATGAATTTTTTTGTGTGGTTTGTTTTTTATTTACAGGAAATATAAATTGTACATGAAATAGAAATTGTACAGTTCTCGGTATTTAATTTTCAAATAATTTTTTTTTAATTTTTTTTTGTGTTTGCGACGGATTAGTGACGGAACCATCCGTCGCTATTCATATTAATCTAGCGACGGCATAGCGACGGAAGTAAATCCGTCGCCAAGCCGTGGTCGCCGTTTAGTATCGGCGGATTGGCGACGGAATATAGCGCTCGTTATTCCGTCGCAATTAGCGACGGACCTGGCGACGGAATAATTCCGTCGCCAGTTAGCGTCGAAATATTCGCGACGTAAGCATACTGTCGCCTCGTTGTCGCTAATCCGTCGCTAACCATGTTAGTGACGGAATGTGGTCGTCGCTAATCTACTGCTTTGTTGTAGTGGCAGGGTGATCAGAATCTTTCCCAATATTATGCATCAGTTAAATCAGCCTATAAAAGGCTCAACTCTGTTCGTCCTCCCTGCTGCACTAATCATAAAACCCATCAGGAGTAGACTATGGTGGCTCGTTTTCTATCAGGATTATCTCCAGATTACTCAGTAGCCAAGGTGCAAATGCTTACTAGCTCAGAGATCCCTACTCTAGCTGATGCCTACAACCGGTTAAGTCGTCTTGCTGTTACCCTTCCTCCGCCTCATGGAGACTCTCAGACTTTAGCTCTTGTTGTCACTGGTGGAGGAGGGCATGGTTTACCTAGTTCTTCCAGAGGCAGAGGTCGTGGAAGAGGCAGTGGAGGTCGTAGCAGGCTTCAGTGTACATATTGTGGCAAGCAAGGGCACCTTGAGGATCGTTGTTGGGATAAGAACCCTAGAAGTCGCCCTCAGAGCTCATTATCGTTCCCCAAAGCACCAACTCCGGTTGTCTCTTCCATCACTGAACCTGTGCCTACTTCTTAAACCAATACGATTACTCTCAGTCGTGCAGAATATGATCAACTTCTTTCTTAAAGTTCTGCATTTGTGTATGCCTCTATTGTAGTGACTGATGTGGCATGCTCTGCGGGTACTCAGTTGGATGATGGAGGTAAGATATGGATTATTGATTCTGGCGCCTCTCAACACTTTTGTGGAGATTCACATAGTTTCTCTACACTGGTTCATACATCTTTCCCTCATCATGTTAAATTGGAAGATGGTAGATTATCCCCAATGGTGGGGCAAGGAGATGTGCATTTTACCCCTACATTACGGATTCAATATGTTCTCCATGCTCCACAGTTTCCTAAGAATTTATTATCCATAAGCCAGCTTACAAAAGAACTAAATTGTCGAGTTATATTTGACCCAGGTTCTTGTGTATTTCAGGATTTGCTGTCTGGGAAGAAGATTGGTGGAGGCCATGAGGAGGGAGGTGTTTATATCTTACACAACCTGTTGGAGTAGCAACTTCGTGTGTGGAATCGAGTTCTAATTCCTACTAATGGCATCTCAGATTGGGTCATCCTTCTCTTTCCAAGCTTCAAAGAGTCATTCCACAGGTCTCTCCTACAGCGTCCTTTCAGTGTGAAGCATGTCAGTTGGGCAAGCATCATCGTAGTTCTTTTTCTTTAAGTCAGAGTTGTACTAGTCAAAGTCCTTTTGATCTAATTCATGTTGATGTTTGGGGGCCTAGTCGGGTTCCTAATAGGTTTCAGTCCAAGTATTACCTTGTCATTGTTGATGACTACTCTAGAGTGTCTTGGGTCTTTTTAATAAAGGAGAGATCTGAAGTCTTGTGTATTCTCCAATCTTTTATTCTTGAAATAAATACTCAATTTGGTTCCATTGTTAAAATTGTTCGCATTGATAATGCTCTTGAATTCAAATCTAGCAAACTATTACAATTTTATCGGGATAATGGGATTTGCCCTCAATTTTCATGTGCCCATACGTCCCAGCAAAATGGGGTAGCTGAAAGAAAACACTGACACCTTTTGAAAGTAACCCGAACCCTTATGATTCAAACAAACATGCCAGCTTCTTTTTGGAGAGATGCCCTTCTTACTTCTTGTTACCTTATTAACAGAATGCCTTCTACTGCTCTTAATGACCAAATTCCTATCAGACAACTTTATCCTGATTGTTCTTTGTTCAAAGTTTCTCCTAAGGTATTTAGTTGTGTTTGTTTTGTGCAAAAACTTGGACCTACTAGGGACAAACTAGATGCACAGGCAACTAAGTGTGTCTTCCTTGGGTATCCAAAAAACCAAAAAGGGTACAAATGTCTTGACCCCATTGCTCGTAAAGAGTATATCAGTGCGGATGTCACATTCTTTGAGACCATTCCTTACTTCTCGCCATGCGCGTCTCGTGTGAATCCTGATATGTCCACATCATTTCCCTTACCCATTCCTCCCATTCTTTTGGAGTCAGTTCCTTTATTGCCTTCATTATGTTCTGATCCCTCTTCAACTCGGTTCCATGATCCTCCACTGGTGTATACTCGTCGTCAAGCCTCCTCTCGTGGCCCTTCATCGTCTTCTTCTCCTGCAGTCAGTGATCCTGATTATGTTGATGATTCTATTGCTTATCCTGATGATCATAGAGCAGATCCTGAGATTAAAAATGATTTGCCCATAGCCCTGAGGAAAGGCATGCGTCAGTGTACTCTGTACCCAATTTCAAAGTTTGTGTCCACAGACAAGATTGGAAAGAGCATGCAAAACTTTCTATCTGCTTTATCTGCCATCTCCAGTCCTATCAATCATCAACAGGCTTTATTAGATCCTCAATGGAAACAAGCAATGCAAGAAAAAATGGACGCCTTGATTTCTCAAGGGACTTGGGAGCTTGTCGATCCTCCTTCTGATGCAGACATTATTGGTTGTAAGTGAGTGTACACTATTAAATATCATTTTGATGGCACTCTGGAGAGACACAAAGCTCGTCTAGTCGCCAAAGGCTACACCCAAACATATGGGGTGGACTTCTTTGAGACTTTCTCTCCCATAGCCAGAATGGGCACTATACGCTTAGTTACTTCTGTGGTTGTTCATCATGGGTGGAGTATGACTCAGCTTGATGTGAAGAATGCTTTTCTGTATGGGGATCTATCTGAGACGGTCTACATGCAACAACCGCCTGGCTTCGAACGACAGGGAGAGTGTGGCAAAGTGTGCAAACTAAAAAAGGCAATATATGGCCAAAAGCAAAGCCCGCGTGCATGGTTTCACAAATTGTTTGAGGTGATGTCTAAATTTGGTTTCCAGAGGTCACCATCAAATCATTATTTGTTCATAAAGAATAGCTCTAAGGGTTTTGTGACTATGGTTGTTTATGTTGATATAATTTTAACTGGAGATAATGAGCAGGAGATTTCAAGCACCAAGGCATATCTGCAGAAATACTTTATTACAAAGGATCTGGGTCCTCTCAAGTACTTATTGGGAATCGAAGTAGCAAGAAATAGAGAAGGTATGGTTCTTTCTCAGAGTAAATATGTGCTTGATCTTTTACAGGAGACAGGGATGCTTGGTGCAAAACCAACCACTATTCCCATGAATCCTAAATTGTTCTTGTATGACAAGCAATCTGAGGCAGTTGATAGTAAGTCCTATAGGACTCTCATTGGTAAACTTCTCTATGTTTCTGTAACTAGGCCTGACATATCATTTGTTGTTGGCAAATTGAGTCAATTCATGGATAAACCAAGAAAAGTTCATTGGGAGGCAGCTATGATGGTTCTTAAATACCTGAAGACATCTCCAGGAAAAGGTCTATTGTTTACAAAAGAGGCAAATCTTGATGTGGTTGCGTATACTAATGCTGATTATGCAGGGTCGGTTGATGATAGGAAGTCTACTACAGGGTTTTGTGTTTTTGTTGGTGGCAACTTAGTTTCATGGAGAAGCAAGAAACAAGCTGTAGTAGCAAGATCAAGTGTTGAGTCAGAATATAGGGTCATGGCACAAACTGCTGCTGAAATGATTTGGATAAAATCTATGCTTACCGGATTGAGCATAAAGGTTTCTCTGCCTATTAAGATGATGTGTTTCATGAGAGGACTAAGCATATTGAGATAGATTGTCATTATATTCGGGATATGGTTCAAGTGGGAAATATATCAACTTTTCATGTTTCTTCAGAAGATCAAGTAGCAGATGTTTTTACCAAACCCCTTCCTATCACAGAATTCTCAAAGTGTTGTAACAAGCTAAGCATGATTGATATCTATGCTCCAGCTTGAGGGGGAGTGTTGAGAGTTATTATCGTGAGGGGTTTAGTGGGTGGTCTTGTTTATATTTTAACTTTCAATGGTCTCTAGTGTAATTTTCTTTATTGACCCTAATCACTACTTAAGGGTGATTAGGGCTAATCGTGAAGGTACTTTTCTATCTTTTCTCAAACCAAGTTTCAACATATACTTTAATTATATGTAATTTGATTTTTTTATAGTAGATTGGTGGATTTCTTTTGCCATTGGTTGTCTCCAGCTCCAGACCTTTGTTGTTCAAGTCTTAGGTCTCGCATGCATTACATTCAGTTGTGAACGTGATTGAAGTACTTTTGAAGAAGTAAAATATTATTTACTACTAATTACTAAATAATATTTGTCAGTTTGTATATATTTTAACTTTATATATATTTTTATAGATTCATACAAAGAAAAGAAACTGACTTTTGCACAAAAAGTTGAATGTTTTGTTTTTTGTGCAATATAATCATAAATTGAAACGAAGGTATGAGGAGAGAATGAAAAAAAGGAGATCTCGACCCCATTGTCTTAAGAGAAGTCAATGATAATCTTTGAAAATGACACATCACTTACATGAGATCTTGTTGATAAGGCATCCAGAGCGTTAAGGCATAGGGTGGGGGTAAAAATACGTGTAACTAATGTCCTAAGAAAGAAAATGTTTGACAAAGGAAAGAAGGTGGTGAGGGTGGAAGAAGAAGAGAAATAAGCTAACTCTGCAAATAAAACTGAAGAAGAAGAGCAATATATCAATGAAGATGATGATAGACTTTCAAGTTCATCTAAGGATTAAATTTAAGTTGTTATTATAAACTTATTGGGTTTTTTTTACTATTTTATACTTAAATACAGTTAAAGTTAATTATGTTATGTGTGTATATTTGTTAAATGTCTGTATGCTTATATTTTTATTTGGTGATTAATTGGTTATGTTTTAATTTTTTGCATTGGTTATCAGTTGCATGGTTTATTTATTCCATTGTTCTTTGTTTCATTTTTTAACATGGTTATCAGTTACATTATTTTACATTTTTGTAGTGATTAGATTTATTAATTCGTGTTCTAGTAAGTCGATGGAAGGTAGAGGTCTTGGAGGATGCCTCTCAAAGAAACCTGCATTGAAATATTGTACACTATTGACTTAGAGATGCCAAAGAAATAGTGAAGTGTAATTTTTGTGATTTTATAATGCATGAAGGATTGTATAGATTTAAATATCATGTTGTGGGACATATTAACTCCACTGTGAAATTATGTAAACATAGCATTCCTTCTGATATTTGTGTTGAGCTTCTTACTAGTCTTAAAAAAGATGATGAGAGAAAGGCACAAGTACCTGCAACATTTGTGGGACAGAAATTGTATGAAGATGATCTGCCATCATCATCTCAAGCCACTAAAAGATGAAATAAATGAAGGAAATCGTTGAAATGAAGTTTGATACTGAAGAATGAAGATGACTTTTATATATAGACATATGTTTCAGAATTCTATGTTTAGTTAAATGTATTGTGTTGTTAAATGTTTTGTGTTGGACAGTGTATTGAGCAGGTTATTTAATATAATTATCTTATGGTGTTTGACGACATATTTTGTTTTGTCTATTGCTTATTGTTGATTGATTTTATGTTGTATACATATTTGTTATTAATTTTAGTAGTTTGTTTACATATTTTTATGTATTTTTTTTGTTTTTTTATTTGGGGTACTGCCTAGGCTTTTTAGGGGCTCACCGCCTAGGCTCCGCCTAGCGCCTATGACAACTAAGAACAAAACCACCTAAATTCACTGCAAAGTTATCAAAAAATGATGAGAAGAACGTTAAAATTGGGTGATCTAATCAATGGATTGGTCCAACCAGACACTTGCCACTTTATACTAATCTGGCTCAACTTGACTCTAAAATTGATTCCCACTGGTATGGATAATCTATGGAATCAATCAGGATTGGTTAGTTGGACCCAATCTGGCCTGATTTGAGCACACCAATCTGGAATAGACACACACCAGAAAAAAAAACAAAAGAAAAAGGGTGAAGGAAAAAAGAACAGAGAAGAGTAGGCTTGATAACATGACTACCGACATGACATACAACCTAAGAAGACAACCATTTATGGCATCAGAATTTTTTAATATCAATAGGAGTCCTACCAATGATAAAATGATAATAGAATGTCGAAAGCCAGTACAATGATGGCCATGTGGAAACTGGAAAGTGATGGACGTCTTACTTTTTCTTCATTGCTTGCAGCTTGAAGCTCCAAACTATGCTTATCCAGAAACTCACCAAAATTTGGGTCCTGGTGAAACAATGAAGCAAACATAACCTTATTAATATTTCAAGCATCCAGAAATAATGTCGTACTGAAAGAAGTATGAAGAGTTGTCTATATCACAAAAGATGCACTTGTTTTCTTTTTATGAGCAAACACAAAAGCAAAAAAAAAAAAAACAAAAAGCACTTCTATTGCTTTAAATATGCTCTTCATACTTAAGAATACAACATTTCAAGGGTCATAACATGAAAATCTTTCTGAGCATTAGCCAGGGCAGTAAACTGGAAATATTCAGTTGAGATCTAGGTCTTAGTGAATCTGACCTATCCGGATTTAGCTTAATCAAATTTAGAGTTGGATGGAAAAGGCAATATTGAACCTGTACTCGGTTAGCTAATCAGATATATTTTATAAGGAATTGGGTTGGATTACCCTTGGATCCATATTCAAATGAAAATCTGAAAACTGCATCCGAATCTGATTATTAATCAGATTCATTTTCTATACCGATTCAACTAATCAGATTTGTACTTTTCAGATACCTGACTCAAACGTGATCGATTGACACCCCTAGCATTAGTTCATTTTGGGTAAAACTAAGTGCATTACAATGATGAATGTGAGCCATCAATTTTTTTGTCTTCAAAATAGGAGAGAATTTTTTTAAAACAAACCCTACATGTTTATATTAGTTAGACATACCATCATGTTGAGCTTCATATCTATGGTCATTTCAAGGTCTTAATTAAGTACAAGGTCGTTCTTACCTTTTTCTTCAGCCGATCTAACTTACTTTTCTGCTTCACGAGTTCCACCTGAATTGTCTTGTTCTACTCAGATAGAGCAGTATGGTAGCTTTCATCTACAGCAACAGCAATTATATTGAAAAATATCCTCTTGCGATTTTACTAAAACAAAAATTTAGGATATTTCAAACACCAAATTTCACTGTTGTAATTATGTTCCAACCTGAATTATCATCACTTCCATCTTTCACAAGATAAGAACCATTCAAATCCTGAAACCAATATCAGAATTCAGAACTCTTTCATAAATAAATAAGGAATTAGAAAAAGATGAGGCCGGATTTTTAGAAGAGCATGACATTACCTCAGAAAGAAGACCATCACTTTCCGAATTTGAATCTATAACTGAATCACTGTCAACATCATTACCAAAAGTATCTGCAAAAATGTCGTCGAGCGCCTGATTTACAATACCTTCAGGATATCTGACAACAATGATGAGCATAATTATATATGAACATAAACACTTGCATTTCAAGTTAAATCGTTAATTAATTGCCTCACCTTAAGACCACTATACAAAATGGAACAAATGTATGCGCACAGATAATTCCATAATACATTGAAAGATATTACGCCCATAATTTAGCTAGAATCTCAGTAAAAAAATTTCGCTACTTTTTGGAAACTGAAAAAGCATCACTACCTCCTGAATAATCATGTCATATAAACTTGCAATATATGACTCAGACTATTTGGAAAACTCAATTGCATTTAACAATTAACCAATGGAAACAATGAAGCTCATGAATAACATACATGAATGAGGAAAGAACTTAGTAAATTGTGAAATGCTTGACAATTAATCAGTGGGCGAAAGTGAAATTGTGTGATGCTCTCCAAAGTCGAGCATCGGTATCTTTACGATCAAGAATAATACCCACTCCACTAGAATCAACACAAAATTTCAACTGATACACTAGAAATTATTCTAAAAAGAATATCGGCATCGATTATGTCATTTAATCAACACCTAGGAAGAAGAAAATGGTTTGAATTACTCATGCAAGCAGGAATTATGTTAACAATGACCTCCTGAGGCTCCTAAGAAGCGCACCCCCAGAATCATTTTATCATTGAACATAATAGACCTTGTGAAAATTTTTAAAAAGGGAAGATAAGGGCAAATTGGCAACACACATTAGTCTTGTACTAGATTCTCTATGTTGATCCTAGTATGCTCTAAAATGCATAATAGCAGCATAGCACTAAATATTTACTCTTACAAGAACATCTCTTCTGGAAACATTGAGCTGTAATAGAGACTCGCAAATTTTTGTGTATGCATGTGTGCACATGTATGTGTGTGGGTTTTAACAAGAATATATGTTGACATCAATCCGATTGCAACAGTCCCTAACAAGGCCCAAGCAATCATTTTTCTCAAGTAATAAAGAAAATAAGCACAAAAAACAGCATATAGGAATTAAGTGCATAGGATTAATTTAAGACCTCAAAAATAAAAACAATGTCATCCTACTCTGTGTTGTCTAACTAGGGATTGGCTCTGGGAGGATTAGGCGAACACAAGTAGGGTAGGCAGTACCAGTTGACTAGGTAACCACGTATCACTTTTGACAACATAGTTTGCAACTAAACAAAAGTTAGCAGCTATCAATGGTGATTACAAGTATGTAAGGATAAAACTCAAGTAATGCAGTTGTTTTTCATAAAAACATAAAATTGAATTTTGCAATAAAAGAAAACTAAGGCAATGGAAGAAGGTATAAGCACAGTCACAAATATCATGATATTTTAAAAAAATATTATGATATCTTTTCATCAGTTCTAACATTTAAAATATCACGATATTTTTCAAAATGTTGTGATAATTTAAAATTAAAATATCATAATTTATGTTTCATAAATGATTTTAAAAAACTTTGGCTGATAATCCTATTTTATCATTCACATCTCTCTCAATCTTTTTCTCCTAACTAATTAATGGCAATAAATATTGAATATAACTTAATCCTAAGCAAGAAAGTATTTATTTCGGCCTCTGGACTCTCCCATCTTTCATTTCTTTTTCATTTTTAAAACAATGGATGAGACATATTTATTGCTTTTGGCATTTGAGTAATTTTTTTACATATTTTTAACTTCAGTTTATAAATTTTTAAAAAATTATTCATTTTGCCAAGATTTTTTCAATAAAAGTGTGGGAGAACACAGATTATCAATATATGCCATTTACCATTTAATGGCAGATTTTATTTTGAAAATATAAACAGAAGGTAATAAATTAATATACCCAAGTTACACAATAGCACAGAGAAAACACAAGAATACAACCGCTACACGACAAAAATGAACAAGAAGCCACAGACAACAGAAGCAAAAGAATAAATGTTATAAAAGTTTTAGTTTGTCTCCTTTCAAAGAGGAGCTTAAGACAGTTTTCAAATGTATATAAAATGAGGCTAATTGGATGCTATTGACAACAAACAGAAAAAGCAACCATGATCTAGGTGGGGGATTCCTTGTAAATCAACTGGAAAAAAAAGCACCTACCTATATATATATATATATATATATATATACAAAGAGAAGGATACATATTCTTCGTAAAATAATTGTATTGTCCTTGTAAAAATGGCACATTTTTCAAAATGTCCCCTAATTTGCTTAAATCCCCTCACATCCAAAATCTTTTTCCCAGTTTTTTTAATAATATTTTTGTCCTTTTGTAAATATAGTACATTGCAAATCATGTGCGAGAATGTCACAAAAAATGTGTGAACTTTCTTTAAGTAAATATTTCTTATGTATATCTACAAATCCAGTACGACTTTCGCATATACTTTTAAGAGGATTAAGAAGAAAATAAGGAGTGGAAGTATTTAGACCAAGGTTGTTAAATGCGATGAGGCGAAGCGAGGCGTTGAGCCTGCGCTTCGCCTCTGAGGCGTACGCCTCTCACAACATAAGAATGACTGAATTTGTGATAACTTTTCTCCCAAATTTATTTCCAAGCGTACATTGTTAAATGATAATGCCGATTGAATTTAATGTGTATTCGACTGCATCAGAACGACCTTTGTTTAATGCTCAGTCAGTTTTTTTTTTTTATATTAGCTTTAAGCGCATCACAGCAACGCCTCAGTACCTTGAGCGTGCGCCTCGCCTCTGAGGCGTACGCTTCAGGTACTGAGGCGTACGCCTCTCACAACACTGGTTTAGACCCATTCCTGATGTTGTCCCCATCCCCGTCTCAAAATAACTTTATTCCTATTTTAAGAGCATTAAGAAGAAAATAAGGAGAGGAAATGTTTAAGATTAGGAACATATGTATATATATGAAGATTTTATAATATATAAAGATATATTAATAATTTCATTAATGGGGATCGGTGATGGGGCGGGGGCAAGAGTAAGTCCATCCAGCCTTCATCTCTATACAAGTTTTGATTTTCACCTTCATCCCCGGTTCATTCCTCGTTTTATGTCCATCTCCAGTCCAAACGGGGCAGGTTCAGTCGAATCCCATTTTTTCCCGTTCCACTGCCATCCCTAATTGTGTAGGCCTAGGTGGGGGATAATTAGGATACATGTGTGGTTGTGGGTAGGTTTGGTGTTCAAGAGGTTGATTTTGGGTTTGGGTGAGGTTCGGTTCATGGGTCGGATTTAAGTTTGGGTGGCAATGATATCGGGCTTGGAACTGGATCACAATCGAAAGAGGATATTGGATCGTCGAATTGGATTGGTATATGTCAGATATTGGATTGAGCTTTGAGGGTAAAAGGCCTAGTTAAGACCTGATCCATATCCAAAATTATATTGGGTCTGCTGGTCTGAATTGGAACTAGAGCTCCATCCGAGACCAATTAGGTCTAGTTTTGGCTTGCATCTAATTATTTAGACTAAAATCAAGGTTTTGGGTCTAATCTGGAGGTATAATACCTTGGACTGGACTTACACTACCCGAAAGTAGGGCGTCTGGGGTCAAACCCGATGAAAACTGGCTATGATCTGAGGCCCAAATACCCGAAACCAAGTCCTGGGTGTTGAAATCCGTTATTGCCGTGACCCGGTTATGAGAACCGGTTCCTAGGATGAACTGGGTACCCTCCCACGAAACCCTATTCACATCAGGAACCCGTGTGAGGGGTTCCTATGAGCAGTCGGGCGCCGCTTGGGGGGCGGTGGCCCAGGGCCGTCTGTCGGTGGTTGCCCCCTGTCAGCCTACCCTATCCGGCGGCAACCCACCGAACAATGGCAATTTGACAATGGGGTGCCCCAGCACGATGGCTGCTGAGTCCATGGAGGGTCGAACGGTGAGTTGCAACCCACCGTCGAGCCCATCAGCCAGGGCGACGGGTACTTGTCAGTTCTCATCCACCGACAAGGAAGAGCTAAGTGTGTCGGGGCTGGTCCTCCAAGCGGTGATAAAGGTGGCCAAAAAGGGAGGGTGTGGAGTCGCCGTGAAGGGAGGAGCCAGAAAAGAAGGAGAGGGATGAGGCCCTCTTCTGTCATCGTTTTGTACCAAAGAGGAAGATTTGGCAGTCTCTCGAGCGTTTTCGCTGCTCATTAGTGGGATGTTACCAAGGGTCAAAACCTTTGTTTCATGGGTGTCTTCCCACGAATCACGTATAATCATCGCATGAACGCCTCAAACATAGTGTTTTTCTCCTAATTTGATTGAATTGTTCATCCCAGCATGGCAAGACTTTTGCTGATCTCCACCATAGTCGCTTTCAAGGATATTAGTTTCGTCGGCCAATCTGTTACTTTATCCTTTGCTTCAACCATGATTTCTGTCATTTTCTTTTCTTGAACACCTCATGACATTGTCACAAGATACCAACTAATGTAAATCAAGAGTGCTTGATTTTACCATAAAACTAGGTTACACTATTTATATGCACTGAAATTGAAAAAAGCAAAGAAAACTAAAAATTACATAAAACTCAAGAAAATAGCCATTTTTAATCATTCTAACTCCCCTTAATCCCTCTCTCATAACAAGTATTTATAAAAAACTAAAACCCCAACTCTACCATGAATTTTGGATAAGATTTGAAAGCAAACCCAAAACAGAAATTCAAATCTTAAATACTAACTACGGATCCAATTGAATCCTGGATCTCAATCTCATCACTTTTTCTTCTTTTTTGTTGGACTTGGATCTGATTCTGGATCCACAACTTCATCAGCCCCCAGCAAGATTGTTGTCATGGGGGCAGTAGGGACCAGCGGGTCTGCAAGGCTGTCAAGGCCATCGTTGAACAATGGCAGCCCCGCCTCAAGAATCAGTGGTTGGTTTGGCATCGAAAGGAAGCCGTTGTTGGTGCCAGTTCGTCTGGCCAAGAAAGCTCACCGATCGTCGAGTTGGTTCCCCTCCAGCAGTGGCAGGGGGAGGTGATTCCTTGTTCGCTGTGCTCATGCATTAAAGGCCAGGTGCAAAACAATTGGAGAATGGAAGAAGTATTTTTTTAAAATGGAAGGGGGGAAATCATGAGGGTGTGGGAACGGGAGGCATTCTTTTTTAAAATGGAAGGTAGATATGGTTTGGGGGCCGTTATTGCATTACTCATGGTAGTAGGTGGACATTGTTTGTATTTAGGAAACAAAGATGGAAATGTTTGAAGTCAGTTTCCTTGCACAAATTTGGCGAGGTTGTTCTTTTGATTTTATTTCCTCGATTGGCATATCAGGGGATATTTTGGTGGTTTGAAGGGAAGGTATTAGTGGTATGGTTATGGACAAAGGCCTATTTTCGATCATGGTGTATTTTGAACAGCTAACTTCAAGCATTTTTTTAATGCTCACATTAGTATATGCTCCAACTATATTTGCTTTAAAAGAGCTTTTCAGGATGAGCTTAACTTGTTAGGGTAAAAGTGTTTTGGCAAATTGGTGCATAACTAAAAAAATTAATTTTCTACGTACCTATGAATCCAACCGAGAACAAAGATATACTAGCAGTATGCGGCAGTTTGTTGATTTTGTTGAGTTGGATATGGTGGATTTACAGATCTCGGGTGACTTTATTGTTAGGAAAGTTTTAAAATATTAATGATTACTACCAAAAGAGTTTTGAAAAAGTTTAGTCCCATATCTAAGAGAGAAAAGTTTTTCAAGAGGTTTAAATAGAGAGCTTGTTATCTATTCTTTACTTTGGTAAGCCTTGATTCTTTAGGTGGATTGCGGACGTTGTTGCACATCGTGCAGCAACGGACGCGCCGTTCGCGCACACGCGCGTGCGCAAGGGCGCTTGAGGCACAATGTGGCACTTTGCACTTTGCACTTTGCACTTTGCACGCTCGCAGCGGTGCGAGGTGCTTATGAGGTGAAAATATCCGTTTTGTTTTTCGGTTTGAGTTATCTAGCCGTTTGAAAAGCTTTAAGTTGCATGCATATCGAGTTAATGTTGCATTGTGACTGTTGGGCGGTTTTGGAGGCCTTTGATTGACAGTCAAAGGTAGGTGATCGTTCAGGTCTTTTTCGTCCTATTTTCAAACCGTCAGATTTATGGCCATTAATCTCATTTATCGCAAAACGTTTTGGCCTCTCTAAAAGTCTATAATATCTTCTATTTCGTCTTTTGAATATACAAGAATTTTACGACTCTCAAAAAAAAAAAATCTTCTTCTTCCTTCTTCTCGATTTGGCTTGCAGAGTACAAGTGTGGTAGAGATCATCTGTCCTTGCAAAGCAGTGACTCTCTGGAGGTTCAAGCCTAGTTGTATCCTGGGAACTCAGTCGCATCAAACCCCTTTTCGCATCTTCGGTCTTCCCGGAGTGGGGCGATTGAAGTTCTAAAGATAGCGATCTTAAGAACGTGCCTCTAGGCTTGAGATCTCTTTTCTGAAATCCATTTTCACAAGGTTGGTGTAACAATTTTAGAACTTCATTATGGCCTCTAGTTCGACATCCAACTCCATCAATCTGCTTAGCCGTGACCTCGAAAAACTCGATCGATTTGATGGGTCAAACTTCAAGCGGTGGCAATCAAAGGTCTATTTCTTGCTATCCGAGCTGCATATTGACTATGTTCTCAAAAAGCCCTGTCCCACTGTCGCTGCTGGAGAAGTTGAGACAGAAGAATAGAAGAAAGAGTGAGAGAAGTGGTTTACTGACAACTACCGATGCAAAGGGCATATCCTGAACACTTTAGCCGATTCTCTCTTTGACTTGTATTCACCATTGGAGTCGGCTGGAGAGTTGTGGAATGCTCTCCGAGATCAAGTACAATGCAGAAGATGCTGGTAACAAAAGATTTATCGTAGATCAGTATGTTAATTTTTCTATTGTTGATGATAAGCCTATACTTGCTCAAATTCATGAGATGCAAATACTAGCCTATAAGATCAAAGGAGAAGGTATGTATCTTGATGATGACTTCCAAGTTGCTGTCATCATTGGGAAGCTGCCGGATTCCTGGAAAAAATATAAGAATCACCTAAAACATAAAAATGAGAAAATTACTTTAGATGGCCTTCTTAAGGACATCCGAATTGAGGAAGAGACTCGTCTTCGTGACAAAAAGAATTCGAGTCCTAAAGAAGGTTATCCTAAAGTGAATTTTGTTAGTAACAAGGGTGGCAAAATCATGAAAACCCAGAAAATCAAAAAGAATTTTGTGAAAGGGAAAAGCCAACTGATAAAAAGAAAATTAGTTGTTATGTTTGTGGCAAGTTTGGCCATTTTGCTAGAGAATGCATAGAACGGAAGAGGACTGGTCCTAATCCAAATGAGTCAGAGGAGAGGCTTGTTGCTGTAATCTCTGAAACCTTTATGGTGGCTGCAAATAAAGACTGGTACCTGGATACTGGAAGCACTGTTCATGTGGCAAACGACAGGAACTTGTTCAAGTCGTATGAAGTGGTGGGGGAAGGATGCAATCTCTTTATGGGAAACTCTTCCTCAACTAAAGTGCTGGGAAAAGGGAGTGTGGAAATTAAGTTCACCTCCGGGAAAGTCCTAACACTTGAGAATGTCCACTATGCTCCAGAAGTTCGAAAAAATTTAATCTCTGCAGATCTCCTGTCACGAAATGGTTTTAAGATTGTTATTGAGTCTAGGATTGTAACTGTGACCAAAGGAAAAATCTTTGTAGGAAAAGGGTTTGCCACTGGTGGTATGTTCAAGATGAGCATAAATGAAGCTACTACTTCTGTTTATATGGTTGACTCCTATTTTCTTTGGCATTCACGATTAGGACATATAAATTCTCGTTGCATTCATAATATGAATAACTTTGGTCTTCTTCCGTGTCATGTGAGAATAGAACATAAACATAAGTGTGAGATATGCATTCAAACTAAGCTAACTAGACTCCCGTTTCCTAGTGTAGAAAAGAATTATAAATTGCTTGAATTAGTGCATTCTGATGTGTGTACGATGGATAATGTTTTGAGTCGTGGTGGCAATAGGTACTTTATTACCTTTATAGAGGATTACTCAAAATTTTGTTATGTTTATTTGTTGAAACATAAATCTGAAGCATTTTCCAAATTTCTTCTTTATCTAGCTGAAGTACAAAATAGGTTTAAAACAAATATTGTACATTTAAGAATAGATAGAGGAGGTGAATACTTAGGTGGAGAATTTGATAAATTCTGTGAAGATAATGGTATTATCCATCAAACGTCAGCTCCTAGAACTCCTGAACAAAATGGAGTAGCAGAAAGGAAAAACAGAACACTTGTAGAAATGATGAATGTTATGCTGCTTAATACGGGTTTGCATTCCAACTTATGGGGAGAGGCTATACTTTCTGCTTGTTATATTCTTAATCGAGTTCCTTATTCCAAATCTGATAAATCACCTTATGAATTGTGTTTTGGTAAGAAACCTAATCTTAGTTATTTTCGTGTTTGGGGTTGTTTAGCATATGTTAAAATTACAGAAAATAAAAGAAAGAAGGTTGGACCTAAAGCATTTAAATGTGCATTTGTTGGGTATGCTAAACATAGTAAAGCATATAGATTTTTGGACATTGTTAATGATGTTATTGTAGAATCTAGAGATGCATCTTTCATAGAACATAAAAATGCATTTGATTCTCTTCTTGATGGCAGCCGGATTATAGTAGATGAACTTCCTGTAAATGACATGATTGAATATTCTAATGATTGTGTTGATGAACCAGAAACTGAAGTTAGACTCAGTAAACACATTAGAAAACCAACTAATTTTGGTTCTGACTTTTATACATTTCTAATTGAGAATGATCCTGTGTCTTTTCAAGAGGCTATGTCTTCTTAAGATGCTGCCTTTTGGAGAGAAGCTATTAATGATGAAATAGAATCAATTATGTCTAATAATGTATGGAAATTAGTGGATTTACCTGTTGGTTGCAAAACTATTGGCTGCAAATGGATTTTCAAAAAGAAATTAAAAACTGATGGTATAATCGATAAATTTAAAGCACGTTTGGTTGCAAAAGGTTTTAAACAAAAAGAATGTATTGATTATTTTGATACTTTTGCTCCTGTAACCAGAATATCTACTATTAGAATTCTGATTGCCATGGCTGCCATATATAAGCTTCAAATTCATCAAATGGACGTGAAAACGACCTTTTTGAATGGAGAATTAGATGAAGAGATATATATGGAGCAACCTGAAGGTTTTGTAGTGCTAGGGCAAGAGCGCAAAGTTTGCAAACTTGAGAAATCCTTATATGGATTAAAGCAAGCCCCTAAGTAATGGCATGAAAAATTTGATAGTTCTCTGGTGCATAATGGTTTTAAAATTCATGATGCGGATAAATGTGTCTACAGTAAAGTAGATAGTAGCTCAATTATTATTATTTGTTTATATGTTGATGATATGCTTATTTTGGGTAACAATAGTGAATGCATAAATCAAACAAAAAGATTTTTATCTTCCTTGTTTTGTATGAAAGACTTGGGTGTTGCAGATGTTATTTTAGGAATCAAAATTATAAGAAATAAAAATGACATTGTATTATGTCAATCACATTATATTGAGAAAATTCTTACAAAGTATGGATATCTTAATAGTTCACCAACATGCACCCCATATGATCCAAATATGAAATTGACTCCTAATGATGGTGCTAGTGTTAAACAATTAAAATATGCCAGTGTTGTAGGTAGCCTTATGTATGCAATGAACTGCACAAGGCGTGACATTGCCTATGCAATGAGTAAAGTGTGTAGATACACTAATAATCCTGGTCATCAACACTGGAATACAGTGAACAGGATTCTTAGATATCTAAAGCATACTTTAGACTATGGAATTCAGTATACCGAGTTTCCTGCTGTTATTGAAGGGTATAGTGATGCAAGTTGGAATACTGACTTTGAAGATTCCAAGTCTACGAGTGGTTGGGTTTTTACCCTTGGAGGAGGAGCAGTTGCATGGGGGTCTAAGAAACAGACCTGTATAACTCATTCTACAATAGAATCTGAGTTTATTGCTTTGGCATCTGCTTGTAGAGAAGCTGAATGACTTAAAAATATGCTAGTGGATATTCCACTAGGTGAGAAGCCTATACCTGCTATTTCAATGTTCTGTGATAGCCAATCAACTATATGTAAAGCAGGTAATATGAAATACAATGGGAAGTCTAGACATATTAGTCTAAGACACAGTTTTATAAAACAAATGATTGATGACAATATTATTTCATTGAAATATGTGAAGTCATGTCAAAACTTGGCAGACCCATTTACGAAAGGCCTTTCGAGAGATGTCATCAATAAAACTTCGAGGGGAATGGGAATTAAGCCAATTAAGTCATCACCTAAGGATACCCAACCTAGAGCGCTAGAGATCCCACATGCATAGGTTCAATGGGAAACGAATTGGTAAATGACAGATATTGAGCATATTTATGTAAGCCCATTATTGATGTGTGCTCATGAGCTGTAACTAATATGAGGGTTGAGCTAATAGCTCTTAATGAGTTTGTAGGCCTTAAGGCTAAGGTGTGTGTTACAGTACACCTAGACAAACTCACCTATATGAGTGTAGAAATGTGAGCCGTTTCTTATGAGAATTGGCAATTCTCTAGAGCACTCATGAATCCAGGAAAGCACAAGGCTCTAAATGTGCCAACATGAAATCCACACAATCGTACTTTTGGAAACCTATGTATGATTGAAAACTCCGTTAACAATATAAGGAGCTAAGTTCAAGGTAAGTCCACTTAGCACCTTGGTTAATTTAGGTTTTCTTTCAAATAGTGGGGGTTCAAGTCATGCAGACACTCTCACTAATGCATAAGTTTCTATGCAAGCCAAATATATTTTAAAACTAGTGGGGGATTGTTAGGAAAGTTTTAAAATATTAATGATTACTACCAAAAGAGTTTTGAAAAAGTTTAGTCCCATATCTAAGAGAGAAAAGTTTTTCAAGAGGTTTAAATAGAGAGCTTGTTATCTATTCTTTACTTTGGTAAGCCTTGATTCTTTAGGTGGATTGCGGACGTTGCTGCGTATCGTGCAGCAACGGACGCGCCGTTCGCGCACACGCGCGTGCGCAAGGGCGCTTGAGGCGCAATGTGGCACTTTGCACGCTCGCAGCGGTGCGAGGTGCTTATGAGGTGAAAATATCCGTTTTGTTTTTCGGTTTGAGTTATCTGGCCGTTTGAAAAGCTTTAAGTTGCATGCATATCGAGTTAATGTTGCATTGTGACTGTTGGGCGGTTTTGGAGGCCTTTGATTGACAGTCAAAGGTGGGTGATCGTTCAGGTCTTTTTCGTCCTATTTTCAAACCGTCAGATTTATGGCCATTAATCTCATTTATCGCAAAACGTTTTGGCCTCTCTAAAAGTCTATAAATATCTTCTATTTCGTCTTTTGAATATACAAGAATTTTACGACTCTCAAAAAAAAAAAAAATCTTCTTCTTCCTTCTTCTCGATTTGGCTTGCAGAGTACAAGTGTGGTAGAGATCATCTGTCCTTGCGAAACAGTGACTCTCTAGAGGTTCAAGCCTAGTTGTATCCTGGGAACTCAGTCGCATCAAACCCCTTTTCGCATCTTCGGTCTTCCCGGAGTGGGGCGATTGAAGTTCTAAAGATAGCGATCTTAAGAACGTGCCTCTAGGCTTGAGATCTCTTTTCTGAAATCCATTTTCACAAGGTTGGTGTAACATTTATACCTAGTCAGTCAGGAGAAGAGACCCTTGTATGCAGAAATTTGAAAGGTTCATTGTGAGTAGGGGTGGTGGGAGCGACTCCGTGATGGACGAGCCACCATGGGGCGGCGCCTATATCCATTTCGGATCACACGTCAATAATGCTCGAATGGGAGGTAAGATGGATGAGCAATCGAAGGTTCAAGTTTGAACTATGGTAGTTGAGGGACCCAAAGCTGGTTGAAAGCATAGAAGGATGGTGAGCCCACCCGCAGGTAGCCGCTTAGGCTGTTCTTATATTCACAAAAAAATAAACCACATAAGAACTCGATTAATTGAGTGATCCAAAGGAGAAGGGGTTGTGAGATTCAAGCAGATAGAGGAACTGTGTTTAATGCAGAGGGAGATGGCAGCATGGCGGGGTGATGCACATGAGGTGGAGGGATTAAATGACAGGAAAAAGCTATTGATCGATGATATATCAGAATGAAGAGCAAGGCAGGAGATTAAATGGAAGCAAAGATCCAAAGTACATTAGATGTGTTGTGGCGATAAAAACACTAAGTTCTTTCGCTTCCTCTAGAAGAAATAACTTCACTTGGCCTTGTCAATTGGAGGGCATCTTTATGAGAATGATGAAATCTAAAGGGAGGCAACAAAATACGTTAGTGACTTTTTTTACCTCCAATATGGGTGAGGACTCTCTTGACATAAGTGAGACCCCCATGGGTTGTTTTGATTCGAGGGTGCAAGACTTCGTGAACAGGGGTTTATTGGTAGATGAAGTCAAGCAAACAAAATGAAAACTCCTCAACAACAAGGCCCCGTGGGTGGACGGATTCCTTGTTGAATTTTTTAAGGTGGCTTGGCCAGCATGCCAGAGAGACTTTATGGCAGTGTTTAACGATCTTTATAGAAACTCATGTTTGCCAGGGAGATGGGGGTGAATCCCTCTTGGTCCTCTTTCCTAAATAACCTAGGAGATTGAGATTAAAAAGTTCAGACCAATTTCACTCTTAGGCACCCTGTTCAAAATTATAACCAGGGAGATAGCAAATTTTATGCAAATGTCCTCCCAAATATGCAAATTTTATCCCAAAATATGCAAACGGCATTCTTTTATTTTACGATTTTCTCCCAAATATGTACTTTTGAAGCGGCACTAAAGGCAAAAGCTTTGCTAAAGGCTTTAGTGATACTTTTGAAGTGTTGCCAAATGCCCATAGTGCTTTTGGAGTGTCAGTTTTTTTCAACAAACTCTTTTTACTATAAATCACATAAGAGCACAAGCAGGAAGACATTTGGACATTCACATGTGAAGGTCAGAACATTCACAAATGTGAAAGCATAAGGACATTCGCAAATGTGTAAGAGAAAATTCACATATTTGGATATTTGAGAGGGAAGTTCACATATCAAAGGAAATTCACGTGTGAAGGGTGAAAAAGTCCTTTTACAACCGAAAAGTTGTGATTTTTGACATGGGCAGATTTCTCCCTATGTGCTGCAATCTAACAGTAGATGCAATTAATTGAATATCTCCATGTCCCATGTGATTAAATTTGTAAATCCAATACCTTTTTATTTTACAGCATTCTACACTTTTTCCACATGCATCTAATTGACATACTTGTACTTGATTTGGTACTCATAGATATACTTGGTTATCAAAACAACCACTAAAAATGACATGATATGTGACTTCTAATTTCTCATGTTAATCATATTTCTTCTTTTTACATTTTCATAACTTTTTGAATATTTTAAATATATAGTTTTATTTCATGAAAATTTGTACTTTTAAATATATTAAGAAAAAACTCCCGAGTCAGCTGAGTTGACTTGCCAAGTCATGAGTTGCAGGTCAACTGAGATTTGACTGAGATTCTTGGTTTGTCAACCATGCATACACATGCCCGCAACACACACACACATGTACACACCCACACACATGTGCACAAGCGAGCACACACACACACACACACAACATGCAACTCAACATCTCACCCTATTTTGCAAAAATATGTGCACATGTCAAGAAATAAAAGTGAAAGAAGGTCAATGTCAAAATTTCCCAAACACCAAAACTTTCTAATCCAATAAGCCATCTACGACAAATTATAGAAAGAAAATATGAATAGAAAATTAGATGAAAAGTTAACATTATCCGTCTTTAATAAAGCATGTACACTGTACACTGATAGGTATTTGTACGAGCAGGACAGAACTCGATTGTGTCCCCTACAAAAGACACCATACATATTACAGCGAGGATGAGATGAAATGCCATCACTACAACCAGCACACAAAAATAGATAGAACTGAGAAACAGATCATATGAACCAGTTATAAAAGCGGGGAGCTGGGCACAGCTATCCAAGGGGACAATCAAATGCACAGATAACAACTGATTACACTGATAGCTAGATTATTAAAAGTTGCATTATAGTAGCCAAGGTGTGCAACGTTTGAACCCAACTAGGGATAGTTACCCAGCTTGACAATCGAAGAAGCAGGAAACATATAACAGTAACGGTAATGCCGATGATGGAGAAAAAAAGTGAAACATCAGTTAGGAAAATTAGCTGAATAGAAAACCAAATGAAGAAATTTAAGATATAAATAACCAAGCAAACCAATTAAAGGTTGACAAGAGAAATTCAGATTCCAGAACAACTAAACAATGTGAAACCAAATAACAAGACGATAAATCAGAGGGACACTAGAAACAAAAACTTACACGCAAATGCTCAACCAAGAAAACACAATTCTTTCTAAACTAAGTGATCGGATAAACCCATCGGCAATCAGTGAAAAACACAGAGACCACACCTCTGTTGTACAGGCGGGATGCCTTCCTTCTCTTCCACACGCTCCTTGATCCTGTCAATGGTATCGGTTGGCTCGATATCGATCTCTATTTCTTTCCCGGTAAGTGTCTTCACCTTGATCATCGTTCCACCCCTAAGCCTCAAAACCAAGTGAAGGGTGGACTCCTTCTGGATGTTGTAATCTGAAAGAGTCCTCCCATCTTCCAACTGCTTCCCTGCAAATATTAGCCTCTGCTGATCAGAGGGAATGCCTTCTTTATCCAGAAGAAAACATAACACCCATATTCTCTATTTAGACTATCACCCACAAAACCAATAGAAGAAAACAATGGAAGGAACATTGAAAAGAGGGAATAGGACCAAAAGAATCCATTGAAAAATAAAAAGAACAACAGAAAGGAACTCATTAGTTCGTCATAAACCAAATCTCCGTCTCAGAAATCAGACCGAAAAGATGAAACTCAGAAAACCAGCCGAACCACACAAAGGCCCAAACCTCAACTTCTTAATCCATGCAAAGTTTGTAATCCAAAAACCCAACACATTCCTTCAAAGGAGAGCTAAAAGATGGATTTGTGAACCCTTTTTCTGTTCTAAAAGCAAGACCACAAAAAATAAAATGAAAATTAAGAGCCAAAAACATGAGCCCTTCCATCAAGAGAGAGAGAGAATCAATAGATGGGTATGTCACTACCAATCAGCAAAACGGTAGTCCGAAATGAGAAAGAAGAAAAAGAAAAACCAAATTTCATACTCAGAGCACCGGTTTCTCCTCCTGCTCCTGACACAAATCCCTCGGAAAAGCAATACCAACAAACCAAAAGCGCCCAACAAAATGAAAAGAAGAAAAAAAAAAAGGAAGAAAGGGCACGAAGAGAGAGAAAAAAGAGAGAGGGAGGCGTGATCTCCTGTGCCTCCAAAGCACCTGAATCTTGGCCTTGACGTTTTCGATGGTATCGCTACCCTCGACCTCCAAAGTGATCGTCTTCCCCGTCAGGGTCTTCACAAAGATCTGCATCTCTCTCTCTCTCTCTCAGGAAACAAGGGAACGACGTTTTTTTCAATTGGTCATCGTATTTATGTTGGAGTACTCTCTCTCTCTCCTTCGTATTTATTTGAGAAAATCCCATTTAAGGGCAACATTTTACCCCTTATTCCAGGCATGGGCCTCACATTTCTGACATTCCACATATAGCCTCTGTTTTCTTGTAAATTTCCAAACAAAGGCCTTCACGAAATCGGATTCGGAGTTGGATCCGATTTTAAAAAGCAATCCGACTAAATGCTAGTAGATTGGGCCGGGCCGGGCAGCCCGTGCCCTGCCTGGCTCAGCCCGTATATAATAATACTAATATAAGTTATATAACATAGAATACTATATATACAACATAGAATATAATGTATATTTTATATATAATATACATTATATGCAAACCTCATTTGAAGTATGAGATAAATGTCATTAAAAATATCACAATTAATAATTGAGAAGTGTTGTTAAAGTCTTATAGATGTTAAACAGCATTTTTGAAAACCAACGTCAGCACTAGCAAAGCAATAAACTCTGTTACTATTTTCAAACATTTCAATAAACAAGTTAGAGAAATAAGGACTTTCCTGATAACAAAAGTTATTCGGATTAACTCATTTTTTAGGTGTTTGATCTGATATCCCATCATACTCATTTTTTCTTTTGTTTTTAGGTGTTTGATCTAATACAGGGTTTGTACCTTGGCTTTAGACAACAACCATTTGCGTTAAGGAAGATATTTTTTATCTCTTTCGTGTTTTCGAGAGAGCTTTGTTGCATTTTGATCTTCATTCACGTGTCCAGTATTTTATTTATTTTTATTCACATTAGGGTACAAGATTTTACATTATTCAACATGTTTAGAATTTAGGATAGGTCGATCAAACATGAAATCGTGTTTCTATGGTTCTATTTATGTTATATTCATATTTAAAACCCTATTTTGCTTTCATAATATCCATTTTAATTCGCAGAAGCGATTTAACCTAGATTCATGTTATTAATTTTTAATTTTGTTATTAATTATTTAAAACCCTATTTATGTTATTAATTTCTAATTTTGGTTTGAACTATTTCATTTTAAATTATGGTTTAAAATGGATGATTGGTGTGTTGGGATGTGAATCTGTGATGTACCCTAGATTCGTGGGATATTTTTAGTATTAAAAAAAAAGTTGTATTTCGTTTTCATCTTGACAAAGGGATCTTGTCTGTAAGACCCGCAATTTTTCAGTATCTTTCTGAAGAAATTCACGAGGCATTTTCAAGTAAAAATAACATCTCAACCCGAAATACAAATCAGATCGATTTGTACGAATCAGTTATACTTGAGATATTCGTCGCTTTGCGAATATATGCTCAAACACTCTGGAAGCCATAACCTCTTAACTAAACAAAAACAAAGGATTTCCTCGAGCCAACTTTCTTAGTTACGTCAATACGAAGAAAATGGTGTACTCAGAATTTTCGGAAAAAAATCGCCGGAAACCCGAAATTCTTGCGGGACCCACGGAAATATTGGTGGGACCCACAGAAATATTCCTCAGAAAATATCTGGTGGGACCCACAAAAATATCCCATGGAATATCCAAGTGGGCCCCACACCAAGGAACCTCTTGGAATTAAAAAGAAGCCAAGGGGGTAGTTTGGGCATGGAAAAACCCAAGAGGAGGTGGGTTTGGGCTATAAATAGCCCTCCCCACTCTCTCTCTTCTCATAATTTCGACCCCCCCTCTCTCTCTTGCCTTCTCTCTCTCTCCTAAACCTCCCCTACCTAGCCTAGCCCACCTGAGCCCACCTGACCTGGTCTGAGCCTGCCTGACTTAGCCTGAGCCTGCCTGACCTGGTCCTAACCCACCTGACCTGGGTCTGAACCCACTTGACCTGGTCCAAACCCAGTTGACTTGACTTGAACCTAGTTGGGTTTAAAGTCAAAGTCAAAGTCCTTTTTAGTCCTAATTCCGGTTTGGATTTCTGAACCCAGACTTAGCCTACTTGAGCTGAGTTCGAACCTGCTGAACCCAGTTGACTTGGATCGAACCCTGTTTGGTTCAAACCACTTAGGTTGAGTAGCTTGACCTACTCTACCTCTTTCTCAACTAAGTCAGCTTCATCTGACTTAGTCTGACCTCTCGAAGGAAGGCTCGAAGCCCAAGAAGCAACCCGGAGCCGTTTCTTCCACGATTTGAAGTAAGTTCGCTTCGTTGATCCATCTCTCTCAAGTATTTGATTGTTTGTATATAGAATATACTTTCTGAAGTAGTATCTTGCTTTAGTTCTTGGTTGAGCCCTCTAGGATGCTTCGGTGTTCACGCGCTCGCCTCGTAATTATCGTCGGATATATATGTTCGAATGCGCAGTATATGCGTTCTTCAAAAATAGTATCTCACCCTAGTTCTTGGTTGAGCCCTCTAGGACACTTCGGTGTTCACTCGCTCGCCTCGTAACTATCGTTGGATACAGATCTAGGTGTATATCTGCTGATTCTGCCGACGCGTCTTATATCGCACAGGCTATGTAATTTACCTTTGCCGTCGCGTCGTATGATGCCAAGGCTCCCTGCTTTCTGTACTTCCGATTATGCATTTACTTACGCCGTCGCGTCGAACGATGCCAAGGCTCCTGCTTTCTGCAATGTCTTTACTTACGCCGTCGCGTCGAACGATGCCAAGGCTTCTGCTTTGTTATATATGTAGAATATTTCGTTCAGTTACACACCCTGAACAATAGTATATGCATTTCTTTACGCTGCCGCTGTATAAAGCACAGGCTTCTGCTTATACTACATATATAGCGCATAAATGAGCGTTCAAATGGAGATCAAACTCCAAATCGCCCATGCGATTCCTTGACCGCTCCTCGTTCAAGATTCTGCTTGACGAATGAAGCCCCTATTGGAAAGGCTTTGGTTTTTGGCAAAATGCTCTTTACGTAATGACTAAGTCAATTTCGTATGGCCTGGCTATGGCCAAGGGTTCCTGCAACCTTGATGGATGCAAAGTACGCACAACGGTGCGCATCCATTTCCCGAATTAAGCGTGGCGATTTCCTACCAAAGAGGGGAGATGCCGCTGAAATGGATAAAAGAAACGCACGCTTTCTCCGTAAAAGAGAGGAAGTGCTGCTGAAATTTCTGAAGAAGCTATGAATAGCTCAGAAAGAACGTAGCAGGATACTCTGACATATAGCAGAGTGCTACCCAGTTCATGGTTTGCCCTCTACAACGTAGAAGGGTTCGTCGCACCACTGCCGGTAGAGCAGGGGAGGTGCTGACGAAATGGTTGGCAGAAGAGCTGCCGGAACCAATGGAACGGCATAATGATGTCCGTTGATGAAACGATGCTAGATCGGCTCGTATCCTTGTGCCTGCAAGGGCACCTTGCTCGTAAGGGCCGCTGAGCCGGAGTAGAGGTTGCGCCTTGGCTAGGTTTGGACTCGTTGCGTAAAAATACGCCGAGTAGCCGATCTATTTAGATCGAGTCATATGCATGCTCATTGAGAACGGTTACACAACCAGACTCGTAAGGGCCGAAGAGCCAGAGTGTGTTGTTTCCACCCAAAGAGGTGTGATGCTCGTGGTGGCCGAAGTGCCAAAGAGCGGTGTTCTGCATGCATATGAATAAGACTTAAGGTCGCACATACCCCGCGGTTGAAAATCGTGTTAGGGGTACCCCCTCAGTAATGACTGTGTTGGGGAAGACTGAATGGGGTCGGGTACATACTCCCGTAGTGCTGAAAGCACGGGCTGCCTAAATGGCATGCAGATTCTGTCCAAGTAATTGTAAGACTGGCAGACCCCTTCAGGAATTATGCTCACTGTGGAATGACAGTGATGGTACAGCCTTGAGTGACATGTATTTTACTTTGGACCTGATAGAGTCCACGATGGCCTCAGTCACTCATGGGTTTTGGGGTCGTGGTTATCCTTAAGATCTAAGGATTAAACCCAACTACTGCAAGTAGAGGATGCATCCGAATATGGGCCTAGTAGGATTCTCCCAGTTGAAACACACTGCCCTACTATGGATAGGGTCAACAGGCCTCTGGGGTATCTAAAATACATAGAATAATCAACCCCCAGAACGTCGCGTTGATGCCCGGACAATAGCTCTACCTGCGTACCAAAGGCGGGAGCGGTTAATTATCGAAACAATGCATTAGTTCTAGGTTCAGCGATGCTTTGAATGTATGAGTGGATGACGTGTTGAGTCAGTCCTGCATAACCTTTGTGAAGGTGTCATGTTCGGTATACTACTGGACCGACTGGGCAAAGACCCGTGTTGTATCCGCACGACTAAGCGAAACTCGAGGAGTTGTCCTTAGATGCGTGGGATACGGATGTGCCAAGTATGAAGACTTGAGCTAGACATCACTTTGAGACCCGGAAGAGGTCATGGCTAAGTCGTGGAGACTTATGCGGCTATTCAAATCACAACCCTGAAAAGGCTTGCTCTAAGTCATGAAGACTCGAGCGGATGTTCAACTCATAGCCCTGAGGAGGCTCCTGCGATATACGCTAAGTCTTGGAGGCTTGAGCGTCGTTATTGCGCATTGCGACCCTGAGTGGTCATTATCGTGCTTGAGTTGAATGGTTACATGATTGCATGCTTACCAGACCATCAGTGGTTCTGACCCCGTTTTATGGGGATTTCAGGTGTTGGACCTGCGTGGCGATATGCGGAGCAAGGCGGCATCGAGTTCCAGGGTTTCTCTAGACAGAGTTGTACTGCTTCCTTTTATTGAACCTACACTGCTTTTCTAAGCAGTAGTGTTGTAATAAACATGAGTTTTCGATAAAATGGAACACTTTGGTGGTCAATGAGTTGCTTGGCCACATACCTGCAATGTGCTCGGAGTTTTCTAAAACTGACGACTCATTATCGTTTGATTCCGCTGCTAAAAGCTTTTCTAAGTTCCGCTGCAAAGAAAAAAAAAAAAAAAGAAATTCATGAAAATTTTAACTTAGCTTTGTTTTGGAAATCCGGGGCGTTACAGAATTGGTATCAAAGCAAGAGTCTGAGAAACCTGGTTCAAGATCCGTCGTGTTTGCGGTATCGCACTGTAAGTATAAATTTTATACTTTCTCTGATTTGGGTGTATTTGTGTGAATAGATAAAATGGCTCCTAGGACGAGAAGAACCATGCCGAGCGAGGAGTCCCATACGCAGGGCTTCCTGCTGGAGACACTCAACAGGCTTGTGTCTGCCATTCGTGAATCAAGGCAAGCACCAGCCCCACCTCGCAATGAGAACCTTGGAGGAATAACATATGAAAGGTTCCTCAAACTCGACCCACCTGTTTTCGTTGGCAGCGCCGATCCAGAGCTTGCAGAAAGCTGGATCGAGGAAACAGAGCGGGCATTCCTGGTATTGGGAGTACCAGAGGATAGAAAGACTAACTTCGGCACATATAGGCTGAAGGATAATGCACGAAAGTGGTGGGATACCACTAAGCTTATCCAGTTCTCACAAGTCGAAGTCATTCCTTGGACTGACTTTCGGAGAACTTTCTTGGATAACTACTTCCCGTTGCACTCCAGAAATAAGAAAAAGATGGAGTTTCTGGAACTAGAGCAAGGTGGTATGAGTCTTATCGACTATACTACCAAGTTTCAGAACCTTGAGCGGTACTGCTCTCGGTTATTCGATACTGACCAAGAGAGGGCCGATAAATATATCAATGGATTTCGGGAAGGGCTACGATCTCGAGTCATAACTAGCATGCCCCAAACATTTCAAGCCGCTATGGCAGCAGCTTCAAAGATTAGTGCAGACTGGGAGCGATGCAAAGGGGTCGTAGTAAAGCGACCGGTAGCAAGTAATGGGAACAACAAGAGGACGTTCCCCGGTGGCCAAGAATCACGACCAACTTTTTATAAGAGGGATTTTCAGGAGAACAACTTTACTCCACTGGCCGAGCGGCCATTACAGATGGTAGAAGCCAATCAGCCCTACCGACAGTCTAATTTTCGATGCCCGAGGTGTAGCTCAGATCACCCCGGAGGGGTTTGTCCTCGCGATACGGGAGGTTGCCTGTATTGCAGCAAACCAGGGCATCGTGTAAGAGAATGCCGCAAGAAGGCCTCAGATCTTCAACGAAGAAATATGGGATCTGGAGGACCCTCTCAACAAATACAACAACAACGACTGCCACTACCCAGGATAGAGCAGAAACCTGTGGCAGGTCGTGTCTATGCGGTGACAGCCGAACAACTCACGGATAATGATCGTATCAAGGAATCTGAATACCTTGATAGATAGAGTTGTGTTGGGTAGGAAGCAATTGAAAGACAAGATCCAATGAATGCTTGAGACAAGTGGCTTATGACCTTGTGTACGGTCATCTGGATAGATATGTATCCTTGCTCTGTAAAGTAATTTTGGATTTGTCAAATAAAAATCTTAAGTGCTTATGCCCAAAATTTATGGCTATAGACCCCATGATTGAAAAATTAAGTTTGCGTAATTAGAACGTTAAAACTTACTTAATAAAATAAACCATCGAGGAATTGTTCCCAAGAAGAGAGTCTTGTGAGGTTTTACATATTCAAGATCAGATCGTCTAGCCAGAGTGAGCCTGTGAGGGTATACAGCTCCGTGCGAGTGTATATGTTCCAAAATCAGTAGCTTAGCTAGTATGATTCTGTGAGGGTGTACTGATCCAATATCAGGTGAGTCTGACGAGGGCGAACCTGTGAGGAGGTACGTTTCCAATACCAGGTAGTCTGACAGGGGACTTATCCCAATATGGTTAATCTCTAGAAGAATGATCTATGTGTATGGAATAGTTACACAAGATGGCTATATTGATAGCCGGTTGGAAGAACATTGATTCAACAAAACTATCGTGGTTGTAGCATAATTTGAACTCAGATATGAGAAGCATACCTCAATTGATCGAGAATCATGATATGAGGTTATGATTGAAATAAATATGATGTTGAACTAAGTGAATAACATTATGAATCTAACATATGGGAGAAATATCCCGAGTTACGCACTTAGTACACTTAACTGAATTTCGCGGACGAAATTCCTTTAAGGGGGTAATGATGTAAGACCCGCAATTTTTCAGTATCTTTCTGAAGAAATTCACGAGGCATTTTCAAGTAAAAATAACATCTCAACCCGAAATACAAATCAGATCGATTTGTACGAATCAGTTATACTTGAGATATTCGTCGCTTTGCGAATATATGCTCAAACACTCTGGAAGCCATAACCTCTTAACTAAACAAAAACAAAGGATTTCCTCGAGCCAACTTTCTTAGTTACGTCAATACGAAGAAAATGGCGTACTCAGAATTTTCGGAAAAAAATCGCCGGAAACCCGAAATTCTTGCGGGACCCACGGAAATATTGGTGGGACCCACAGAAATATTCCTCAGAAAATATCTGGTGGGACCCACAAAAATATCCCATGGAATATCCAAGTGGGCCCCACACCAAGGAACCTCTTGGAATTAAAAAGAAGCCAAGGGGGTAGTTTGGGCATGCAAAAACCCAAGAGGAGGTGGGTTTGGGCTATAAATAGCCCTCCCCACTCTCTCTCTTCTCATAATTTCGACCCCCCCTCTCTCTCTTGCCTTCTCTCTCTCTCCTAAACCTCCCCTACCTAGCCTAGCCCACCTGAGCCCACCTGACCTGGTCTGAGCCTGCCTGACTTAGCCTGAGCCTGCCTGACCTGGTCCTAACCCACCTGACCTGGGTCTGAACCCACTTGACCTGGTCCAAACCCAGTTGACTTGACTTGAACCTAGTTGGGTTTAAAGTCAAAGTCAAAGTCCTTTTTAGTCCTAATTCCGGTTTGGATTTCTGAACCCAGACTTAGCCTACTTGAGCTGAGTTCGAACCTGCTGAACCCAGTTGACTTGGATCGAACCCTGTTTGGTTCAAACCACTTATGTTGAGTAGCTTGACCTACTCTACCTCTTTCTCAACTAAGTCAGCTTCATCTGACTTAGTCTGACCTCTCGAAGGAAGGCTCGAAGCCCAAGAAGCAACCCGGAGCCGTTTCTTCCACGATTTGAAGTAAGTTCGCTTCGTTGATCCATCTCTCTCAAGTATTTGATTGTTTGTATATAGAATATACTTTCTGAAGTAGTATCTTGCTTTAGTTCTTGGTTGAGCCCTCTAGGACGCTTCGGTGTTCACGCGCTCGCCTCGTAACTATCGTCGGATATATATGTTCGAATGCGCAGTATATGCGTTCTTCAAAAATAGTATCTCACCCTAGTTCTTGGTTGAGCCCTCTAGGACACTTCGGTGTTCACTCGCTCGCCTCGTAACTATCGTTGGATACAGATCTAGGTGTATATCTGCTGATTCTGCCGACGCGTCTTATATCGCACAGGCTATGTAATTTACCTTTGCCGTCGCGTCGTATGATGCCAAGGCTCCCTGCTTTCTGTACTTCCGATTATGCATTTACTTACGCCGTCGCGTCGAACGATGCCAAGGCTCCTGCTTTCTGCAATGTCTTTACTTACGCCGTCGCGTCGAACGATGCCAAGGCTTCTGCTTTGTTATATATGTAGAATATTTCGTTCAGTTACACACCCTGAACAATAGTATATGCATTTCTTTACGCCGCCGCTGTATAAAGCACAGGCTTCTGCTTATACTACATATATAGCGCATAAATGAGCGTTCAAATGGAGATCAAACTCCAAATCGCCCATGCGATTCCTTGACCGCTCCTCGTTCAAGATTCTGCTTGACGAATGAAGCCCCTATTGGAAAGGCTTTGGTTTTTGGCAAAATGCTCTTTACGTAATGACTAAGTCAATTTCGTATGGCCTGGCTATGGCCAAGGGTTCCTGCAACCTTGATGGATGCAAAGTACGCACAACGGTGCGCATCCATTTCCCGAATTAAGCGTGGCGATTTCCTACCAAAGAGGGGAGATGCCGCTGAAATGGATAAAAGAAACGCACGCTTTCTCCGTAAAAGAGAGGAAGTGCTGCTGAAATTTCTGAAGAAGCTATGAATAGCTCAGAAAGAACGTAGCAGGATACTCTGACATATAGCAGAGTGCTACCCAGTTCATGGTTTGCCCTCTACAACGTAGAAGGGTTCGTCGCACCACTGCCGGTAGAGCAGGGGAGGTGCTGACGAAATGGTTGGCAGAAGAGCTGCCGGAACCAATGGAACGGCATAATGATGTCCGTTGATGGAACGATGCTAGATCGGCTCGTATCCTTGTGCCTGCAAGGGCACCTTGCTCGTAAGGGCCGCTGAGCCGGAGTAGAGGTTGCGCCTTGGCTAGGTTTGGACTCGTTGCGTAAAAATACGCCGAGTAGCCGATCTATTTAGATCGAGTCATATGCATGCTCATTGAGAACGGTTACACAACCAGACTCGTAAGGGCCGAAGAGCCAGAGTGTGTTGTTTCCACCCAAAGAGGTGTGATGCTCGTGGTGGCCGAAGTGCCAAAGAGCGGTGTTCTGCATGCATATGAATAAGACTTAAGGTCGCACATACCCCGCGGTTGAAAATCGTGTTAGGGGTACCCCCTCAGTAATGACTGTGTTGGGGAAGACTGAATGGGGTCGGGTACATACTCTCGTAGTGCTGAAAGCACGGGCTGCCTAAATGGCATGCAGATTCTGTCCAAGTAATTGTAAGACTGGCAGACCCCTTCAGGAATTATGCTCACTGTGGAATGACAGTGATGGTACAGCCTTGAGTGACATGTATTTTACTTTGGACCTGATAGAGTCCACGATGGCCTTAGTCACTCATGGGTTTTGGGGTCGTGGTTATCCTTAAGATCTAAGGATTAAACCCAACTACTGCAAGTAGAGGATGCATCCGAATATGGGCCTAGTAGGATTCTCCCAGTTGAAACACACTGCCCTACTATGGATAGGGTCAACAGGCCTCTGGGGTATCTAAAATACATAGAATAATCAACCCCCAGAACGTCGCGTTGATGCCCGGACAATAGCTCTACCTGCGTACCAAAGGCGGGAGCGGTTAATTATCGAAACAATGCATTAGTTCTAGGTTCAGCGATGCTTTGAATGTATGAGTGGATGACGTGTTGAGTCAGTCCTGCATAACCTTTGTGAAGGTGTCATGTTCGGTATACTACTGGACCGACTGGGCAAAGACCCGTGTTGTATCCGCACGACTAAGCGAAACTCGAGGAGTTGTCCTTAGATGCGTGGGATACGGATGTGCCAAGTATGAAGACTTGAGCTAGACATCACTTTGAGACCCGGAAGAGGTCATGGCTAAGTCGTGGAGACTTATGCGGCTATTCAAATCACAACCCTGAAAAGGCTTGCTCTAAGTCATGAAGACTCGAGCGGATGTTCAACTCATAGCCCTGAGGAGGCTCCTGCGATATACGCTAAGTCTTGGAGGCTTGAGCGTCGTTATTGCGCATTGCGACCCTGAGTGGTCATTATCGTGCTTGAGTTGAATGGTTACATGATTGCATGCTTACCAGACCATCAGTGGTTCTGACCCCGTTTTATGGGGATTTCAGGTGTTGGACCTGCGTGGCGATATGCGGAGCAAGGCGGCATCGAGTTCCAGGGTTTCTCTAGACAGAGTTGTACTGCTTCCTTTTATTGAACCTACACTGCTTTTCTAAGCAGTAGTGTTGTAATAAACATGAGTTTTTGATAAAATGGAACACTTTGGTGGTCAATGAGTTGCTTGGCCACATACCTGCAATGTGCTCGGAGTTTTCTAAAACTGACGACTCATTATCGTTTGATTCCGCTGCTAAAAGCTTTTCTAAGTTCCGCTGCAAAGAAAAAAAAAAAAAAGAAATTCATGAAAATTTTAACTTAGCTTTGTTTTGGAAATCCGGGGCGTTACATTGTCTTTGGTGTCTCTTTTGCGAACTTAGTTCTAATGGGCTATAAATGCTAGTGCTTGCGTAGAAATTGACCTCTTAGAGCTTAGTTTGGTTGAAGCAGGACCATAGATCAGTTACAGCATCATTCACTTTCTTTAAAAAAAATCATATATTTTCGGAGGTGAATTTGAGGTCGTTACATAGTTGATATCAAAGCAGGTTTAGAAACAACATCATGATTTATAAATTCGTGATCTAGAAAATAGTCTATGCATCACCGATAACAGAAATGTAAATCTACTAATCAGAGTTCAAATAGGAAACACTGAAAAACTGAGATCTCTTGACTACTTCCAAATACGACTCCACGATGCTCCAATTATGCGTTACCTGAAAAATTTTAATGCAGAAGGGTCAGACTCCCCTGTCTGCGTAAGAAGCATTATATCTATATGTGGTGCTCAGTGTCCTGTGTACAAATATGTGCAACAACTGCAGATATAACTAGCATGGAAATTTATATCATTCTAAGAAAATGATTATGCTTTCAATTCATGATACAGTGCAAAAGAGGATTGAACTAAAGATACATTTATCCACATTAGCACAAGCTGTAGATTCTACAAGTTTTACGAAAGTCATATCAACAGTACATAATTCTTCAGGAATAAGTTTTCAGTCAACTTAAATTATTTAATGTTTATCTTACTCTCACCCTGTGGGTAAGCACAGGCATAGACATTGTAGTGAACTGAGACCATACGGTGAGATGCCTAACTCTCACGAAAACACGAACATCCATGAAGCTCATACCACCTACCCTCTCCAAGGTAGATCATGGGTCCGGTAACATACACCATCTTTCAGGTGTACCCAGAGCCTGGAGAATCCGGTAACATATACCGTCTTTCAGGTATACCCAGAGTCTCAAAGGTTTTATATTTCATTTTACATTTTCTTTATAACCAAGTGCGAGCTATCGCACTACGAGGGGTCTGGTAACATATACCTTCTTTCAGGTATACCCAGAGCCTCAGAAATCTCATATTTGATTTCTCAATTATTTTCCTGTGCGAGTCATCGCACCAAAGATGATTCTCAAAATCCCGAACCCGCCTTGGGGTTCACACACATTGTATGGACTTAATTTTTTTTTTTGTGAGGGTGCCATGAGCACCATCAAGATAGCATTTCTCGGAACATGGCTCGACTCGGAGCTCACAGTCATCATTTTTTTTTTTTGAAGTTATGAGCTAGGGTGTAAACAATAGCATGTGCTTGAATCCACAAAAAAGCAATTGACAAATAATTGAAGGTAATGGTGCCCTTTTTGTTCCACAACCCATAGAAGCAGAAAATCAATTAAAATAAGGCACAAGTACAATGTTAAGTTAATTATTTCAAAACAAACAAAGCAGTAACAATGCCTGAACAATTACTTTAATAATTGTTGCATCAACCAATTCACCAAATTGGCTCATGTGTTGCCTTGAACCTTCATCATCTACCTCCCAAGGAACACCCAAGACCTGAGAAGTTTTATACAAAACAGGATAAATATATTCCCATAAGTAAATGTATAAGGAGTAGGTTTCATAAATAAGCATACCACCAGCCTTGTGCTTCCTGTAGACATTGTTCTCCCACTCCACTCCTTACAAATGACCTTCAACACAACGAAGTAGGGGAAAATATGCTTAATCATTCATGAACTGGCTACATTCAGAAAAATACCACAAATGAAAGCGACCAACATAGTCTATATTACAGCTTCATAATACATTAATGGCTGGCATGATTCTTAGCAGTTCGCACAAATGCATCAGCCTTAATTTCATGTTTTTGCACAATTTCATTCGGTGGAGTTGTAAAACCTGCTCCCTTGGTAAGGGACATTACTAATCTCTTCGTTCAAGTCAAGCGAAAAAAGGAGAGAAAGAGAGACAGATCTTATATTAGCATAACAGCTATATCTTCAGTTATTTAACATATCAAAATCCATATCTGAAAAGCAACAACAGACACACCAATAGTATGTTACAAACCAATCATGCACGTGCACACATGCACACACAATACACAGTATCAGTCACACTCAAGAATGTTGGGGTAGATTAAGACATCATCATGCTCTTATGCATAATGCATGCACATACACATAATTTTGCATATAAATAGAATCACATATGAATTCACCATTACAACACAAACCAAGAAATAAGTATTTCATCTTATCGTATATGAATTCACCAACAGATGAGAAATTCACAAAACAACCATAATGCAACAATATACTGTAACTAACACATATCTCCAAACACAAGTTCCATTCTTCTTCAATTCACCAACCGGAGCTCAACAGAGCCTGTCGGTGCCCACTTTCACATTTGGGGAACTGAACTTGGGTCGGTCCAGCTGACCCGCACTCAACCTAGCCAAGCTGAGTTGAGCACGAGTTTGACCTCGATGTCACCAAAAGCCATCACCTCCTTCAGCAAGGTCATTTCGCCAACCTTGACCCTACCGCTTGTGGTCGTCACCTTCGCCACAACCTTGTTCTTCACTACCATCATCGGACTGGAAACCGAGGTTAGCATACGTGTCCTCGCTCATAGTTGGATCGTCAATAAAATACGATCAATGTCATGCTAATCGAGGAGAATTCTCGAGGGCCTTTTTGAAATTTCTTTATTTCTCGTGAGACCACATGCATTACAAGGTAGGTTTATAATAACTTTAACATATATGTGTAGTTTTAGGTTTTTTGAAATGCTTGGGGTTTTCATAATTACATAGTTTATATATATATATATATTCAAAAATTGTTTGTGTTGCATGCCTTTTGAGAAAATATATATTTAAGTAATATTTGTTTTTCATAAACAAGAATGTGCATATGTTAAAAAAGTATCAAAATTTTCCATATGTGAGTATTTTGAACATGTTTTCAATAAAAGACACGTATATGTTCAGGTTTTACAAACATATTCTAACATATGTATTTTGGATTTTATGAATAGTTAAATATGAGTGTATTTCAAGATTTTATGAATAAATATATGTATATGGCTCATGTTTTTTGAATATGCATGTTTCTGAAATTATTACGTAGTTTTAAGCCTGTGTAAATGCTTATGATGAATGATAAAATGCATATCAAAGATGCTGCATAGTATCTATGATGAAAAGCATGTTATTCAATTGTTATTTTATGTGAGGCAAAACAGGGTGGTTCAACAAAGAGAGGAGGTTGTTCAGCAGGAGCGGCTGAGAGCAGTCACCAGGAGTCAGTGAAGGTGGCACTGGTGGGTGCCATCGGTGGCTGCCAGTTGGTGGGAAGGAGAGAATCGGGTGGCAATGGTATGGTGCAAGACGAAAATCAGGAGAGAGATGGGCAGTGGTGGTGGTGGTGGTGGACTGGTGGTGGTGGTGCTGGGTTTACACGAGAGAGGGGAGAGTGAAGGGTGAAGGGGAGCATGAGTGAAGTTTATGATACAGGTGAGAGGGAATGTAATGGGCAGAGGGGGCATGAGTAGAGTATTTATAGGAAGAAAAAAAGGAAAAAATCCAATTAGAAAGGGGGAAAACCTTTTTGATTTGAAAAAAAGTAGGGGGAAAAAACATTTTCAAAGGCGAGTGTGGAAAGAAAAACTTGAAATTAGAATTTGGTTTTGAATTTCTTTTTAGTTTTAAGTAGGAAAACAAGTGGGCTTGGATTTGGATTTTGGTGAGACCTATTTGGATCTCATTAAATCCAAATCCAACCTACTAATATATATATATATATATAATTAAATTCATTTGGGTCATAAGTGGACTTAAATCCTATTTATTTAAATGAGATTCATTTGGGTCTTAGGTGGATCCAAACAAATTTATTATACTTTAATAGGATCCATTTGAGTCACAAATGGATCTAAAATTTTATTTACTTGATGAGATCGAATTGGGTCTCCAAGTGGATCCAAATGTCCTTTTCTTAGTGAGATCCATTTGGGTCATCTAAATATATCCAAATCTTATTTTACTTAGTAGAATTCATTTGGGTCTCTAAATAAATCCAAGACACTTTCTACTTTAAAGAAAGATCCAATTGCGTCTCAAATGGATCTAAATTTCTTCTATGCCTGATTTAAGCCCCGATATAAATCAAAACCCTACCCAAATCTATTTCGGTTGACTGAAATCATTTGGAGATCCAATCCTAAATAACTTGAGATCGAGTGGATCTTATATGTTCATTCAAATAGTTCAAACTTGCGTTTGAGTTGGTTGATCCTCTTAGATCTATATTGAGGTCGAGATCCAAATACTTCATACAAAACCTCATAACTGCCCAATTAAATATCAAATAACTTCAATAAATGACAAAATATTATCCATAAATAACTGCTAATTAATTAATCAATATTAGCTAAGTAATTTGCTAAAAAATGATATTTAATCAAAGTTAAATACCAAAATAATTCACAAAAAAAAATCTTTTATTTATTTAAAAATTTTGAGAAATTTATAAACTTTACATTATTGCTCAATAAATATTATTTCAATAAAGAGCAATTGGCAATCATTGATGTTAAGTCAATTTAGTTGTTTGAGCAACTGTGTAACAAAAGACTTAATGATATAGAACGATTTCAATGGCTATCAATATAGTCAAAAGATCGAGAAGTTGTTATCGACAAAAGGTTTAATAATCTTTAGCACTATCATAATTTTTTAAAGATCATGTGATAAGAAATAACTATAAAATAAAATTTATGAAAAACTGCAATAACAGAGTAACTGTAGTATGCATGAGAAATAACTTGCGGACTATGGTTCATTCCACTTGGAGGATCCATTGAACAAAGGTGCAGAAAACATCATTCTTTCAATTGAAGAAGTATCAAAGTGAGCATACATGTGGTGGATCATTGGACAACGTAGTAGTGAAAAAAATATCTTTCAAGTGGATTTCAAGTGTTATTCTTGAACACTTACACGATAACCCAAAGTTAACTCTAAAAGAAATCTTAAATGACATTAGTCGCAAGGAAAGTATGAAGGTTACGTACAAACAAGCATGACATTAATGAGAAATGACTAAGGTGATCCTATATGGTTTATTCGAAGAGTTTTTCAAGATGCTTTTTGCCTATTGTCATTATTTGATTACGACTAACCGATGATCGACAATGTGCATTGAAACTGATAGACGACATAGATTTATGTACATGTTTGTATCTTTTCGTGCATGCATTGATCAGTTTTTTAAAGAAAGCCCTCCACTTCTTATGGTAGATGACACATTCCTAAAAGAAAAATACATAAATATTGTTGTCAGCCCATGGTATTGATCCTTGTGATCAAATATTTTTGGTTGCATTTACTATTATAGATAACGAGTCGAATGAATCATGGGTGTAGTTTTTTTATGCATGTGAATGCACAATTGAGACACTAATACAATGACATACCCAAAGTTAAAGTACAATTAACAACTATCTCAAATAAGCACACAAAGCTACACAATATGTTCTCCCATACATGGCTAAATTGTCAGGTTGAATTTTACACAAAACACTACGAAAAACTTTTAACATAAATTTGGAATATCACTAGGTCAACTTTGGTAAAGCACAACCAAAGCACTCACGAGACAAAAGTATAATTATTTTCTTAAAAAGATTCAGGAGCAAAGGGAAGATGCATACAAGTATGCAACTAAGGTCATAAAAGAAAAACATTAGGCTAACATATACTTTTCAACTAGAATGTACAAGCGCTTAACCTCTAATATAGTAAAGAGATTTAATGCGAGGATTCTCACAATACATGGCTAAATTGTCAGGTTGAATTTTACACAAAACACTACGAAAAACTTTTAACATAAATTTGGAATATCACTAGGTCAACTTTGGTAAAGCACAACCAAAGCACTCACGAGACAAAAGTATAATTATTTTCTTAAAAAGATTCAGGAGCAAAGGGAAGATGCATACAAGTATGCAACTAAGGTCATAAAAGAAAAACATTAGGCTAACATATACTTTTCAACTAGAATGTACAAGCGCTTAACCTCTAATATAGTAAAGAGATTTAATGCGAGGATTCTCACAATACATGACAAGTCACTAAATCCTCTTATTGAAAAACTTTATCTCATGATGATGAAACTTTTTGAAAACCAAAAGAATAATACCCATAACATGTGTGGTGCCTAAAGTAAAAAAAAGTTGGACGATGGTAAGAAAGAAGCACGAAATCTATGTGTTCAAGTAGTGCATTGCCTTCATTGTCGATACAAAGCCTACAATCACTCTCACAATTGCAATGTTTATCTTAAAAAACAAACATGCTCTTGTAGAGAGTAACAGGTTAGCGAGATTTTGTGCAAACATATAATCACGTGCATTTTGTACGAAGACAAGTTATCAGAAGATTACTACGATAAGTTCTACACTATTAAATTGTATCAAGCTGCATATAATACTTATTCATTTTTTCTAATGACGGATAATATCTCACATCACTCCTCCAAACCTTATTCCAGTCTTACCACCTAAAGCGCATCCTAAAACAAGATACCTTAAGAAGAAACAAAAAACAGAACACAAAAATGTTGGGTAATACAAGTGCAATCATTTTTTATGAAATTGGCCACAACCGGCGAAAGCACAAATAACATTATATTAGAGTACAGATGGTTTACAAAATCTGTATTTATTAGAAGTTGTTTTATGAATTCTTTCTTTGTATTTACAATCTTTTTTAATTAATTATTCCAATGTCTTATATCTTTTATGTATATAAGGAGTTCACAATGAATAATTATAAACCAAAAAAAAACATGGTAGTAGAAAGCAGTTCAAACCCCGTCACCAACCCCAAACAAGGAAGCAATTGTGTTAATTATACAACACATTGAACAGAATTATAAAGTGAAAATTGCCCAACTTCTGATAATTATTTGGTGCAATGAACTTTACACAATTTGGCTTTGAGGATACAACTGAGCTTGGCCTGCTCATGGAGTCTAATCTACAACGTGTTGTCCAACTAAACTGCCTGGTACAAATCACTTAAGATAGCACCTTTAATAAAATGAAAGGGACTCACACTAGGTTAAAAAATGATAGAGAGAGAGAGAGATGGATAACAGGAATAAAAGATAGGCTTCAGTTATTATAGACTCGATCCCAACAGCCAATAATTAAGTCAAACGGCATCTACGGCCTAAAAAGGAAATTAAATGGTCTAAACAATACTAAAAAACCTAAAAACATCTACAGAGGAGGTGACTAGTCAAACGATCAAATGAGAGGAAACAACTAGGCCAATCAATCTTGCATGAAGTACATATCCTTATGTTAAAATCGATGTGAATCTGCTGATATGAATTGAATCTCCTAATTAGAAACAGCAACACTTAAAAAGTCACTTGCTCATGCACAGATATCTTGATAAATTAGATCAGTCAATATCAAGCATGCACTAAACCTTTCAATGAATTGTCGTTTATCCGGATCTCCAATGGAATTATTTCATCATATAAGCCCTCAAAAACTTCGTCAGCATGTACAGAATTTAGATGACTAAAACTAAATAAAACTAATCCAGTTATTATCATTCAATATTAAACAATAATGAAAAACACGACGGTTAAAAAGGTATACGGAATGCACACTCATGTTCTATGTTTCTTCTTCTTACTCGGAGAATTTAAATTCAAGTTTCTTTTCCCTTTGCCTGACCTTTTCATTCCACTTACAAGCTCTGTAACTTCAATAGAATTTGAAGCCGGCTCTTCCAAAATGCTGCAATACCAAGTTGACAACCACCAGAGTAAGATGAATTTATTCAGCAAAAATTCTAGTTGGCAGGCAGAGAATTGCCTTTTTATATTCTTTGAGAGGAAACCCCAGTTCAGGTGGTGGGGCTCGGTAGAGATTGATGCTCTGCCGTATGGCCCACTCCCAAGCACATAAAATCCTTCCAGGGAGCTTGATGCTTGGGCTTAAAGCAAGGGATGCACACCCTGGGTATCACAGTTACAAATCTCATTCTCAGGTTAAAAAAGTGAGTTTTCCTCAAGAAAATCTCTGTAAGTTGAAAATTTATACATTAATTACTAATATAGAGCAATCCTAGGGTGCTCCCAGAGCACCTACTAGAAATCATATTTGTAGGTTGCATCTTCTCAATCAGATCTTATAGATGTACTTAAAACAGTGTATTTGATAGTAATCATGTTTTGGATCATGTTCAAAATAGGCTTTTTTAGTCATAAAATTTTGGTACCTTGTGAGCCATTGATTTTTGAAGATCTTAAAAAAAACTACATGTATGACATAATCACATGATCCAAACATTTTTTTCCACTAAATAAAAACTGTAGATCATGTCTATAGGGTCTGATCAACGAAAAAAGCACTCAGATTTTGAAAATTTGAAGCTTCTACTAGGTGGCAGTAGGTGATCGGGGAACACCCTATCATTATTAATATAGAGTAATGCTCCGGGAACACCTACTCCCTCCTACTAGAAAGCAAAGTTGTAGATCATATCTATAGGGTCTGATCAACGAAAAAATCACTCAGATTCTGAAAATTTGAAGCTTCTATTAGGTGAGAGTAGGTGCTCTGGGAGCACCTTATATATATAAATATATATATATAGAGAGAGAGAGAGATTTTGAAAATGAGGTAAGGGGCGTTTACAAAAATACTATACAACATAGGTTACTTTGAACAATGGGGTGAAAGGCATTTACAAAATACCATATAATATAAGGTAGTTTCAGCAATGGGGTGAAGGAAGTTTAAATGATACGCAACATATAACACAGTTTCCCTTTAAAAAAATATGCATAAGTTGTTTAGAGTCTAATCGGTTACTTGAATAGTACCATACCAAATGTGTAGGGGAGGGAAGGCCCTCTCAGCTGCTATATAAAACGAGGGTGCCTCCCCTTCATTTAGTGAAAAGCCATTGCCATCGGTAGTCAGCATTCAATGCTGCCTGACATGCGCCATTCAATGCCAGCTCAGCTCAGCATTGAATGATTGCTGACAAAAAAAAAGTTCACACCATCAAAAGAAGCGGCATGATTTTTTTGTATATTTCAAAATCTTACAAAAAATCGTGAGGGTTTTAGCAGTATTTTTAAAATATCGCATTTTTTTCGGGTATATAGCGTTTTATGATTATATTGAAGCCTTTGTGAGCCAAGCAGAGAATTAATTAATTATTGGAGATTTCTAATAAAAATCCATCTATTACCTTGATTTCTTCTCAGCTTTTTTAGAAAGAGATCCCTCAACAATCCTTGCATGATACTTATGGAAAGGAGCACTCCCTTTTCTATTTTCATCCTAGAGATATTAGAATAGTTGGTGAGAGAAGATGGCTAGTAAACACAAAAAAAAAAGAGAAACACTAGCACACCTGGAGAAAAGATTCAAGTGATGCTTGGTCATTTGGAGAAAAAGCAATCTCATCCCTTTTTTTCTGTACAAATTCTATGTTCTGCTCAACCTATATCATAGGAAAAAGAAAAAGGTGAGAGAATTGCCAAATTAATTTGATACTTGAATGCTGAAGAGCGCAGAAGATGGCAAGTCTTTAATTACAAGAAAAGCTCATTTTCATACTCTCCCGTAATTTAAGCTTGAATGAAAAAGAAAAAAGCAGACATCATCTCTTTTCATGAATATTTGATGTCAGATTATGATATCCAGAAACTTCAAGAGCATGATATTAATACAAAAAAAAATATGTGAAGATGATATGTCCATCACGAAATCCACTACTAGTGCATCCTGCTTACAAAGTTTGCATCTGTAGAATACCATTATATACTACAATATGAAACAGTCCTAAAATATTCACTGATGTCAACTAAAAACCAAGACTATGTTTTAGTTTAATTTTCTTTTCCTTATTTCATTAATTAGTTTAACATTGGTCACAAAGAGCACAACAGAGGATGTTTCAAAAATCATCCTGCTACTTTCATTTGGACATTATTTTGGGTGTTGCATGGAATCTGGTCCAGTCTAGGAAATGTCGCAGATAGCTGAAGTGTAAGTGCATATCACAAACACCAAAAGGGATTTGTTTTAATTTTATCAGCAACAAATACTTAAAATGATTTTGGGTAAGATGCTGGGAGCTGGCCCTGCAGCAGAGTGTGCATTTGGCCAGCGGAGTGGGATTGAGGAGTGATGCTAACCCCACATCTCAAGATCAAAACCAGTCATGTGTCTGTGTGCAAGCTGATGCAAGCGGTTGTAATGAAGTATGTGGAATTACAAAAGCAAAGTGCAAAAGCACATAAGTGGACAATTACAAAGAAGATAGACAAGCACAAAAGTGCATAGACAAAAGTCCACTAAAGGACAATACAAAGAGTCAATTAAAAATAAAATATTATTGAAAATGTGCTTTGGGAAGCCATGAAAAAATATAGGGGGAACACTCCCCTATTTATATACAAATACAAGAGGGAGACCATTGGGAGCTCCCTTTCATAGAGACGTTGGGGAGCTCCCTCGGTCATATTTTTTTACTGTTGGGGCCCCTATCGACTCTATAGAGCGGGGCCCAATGACATGATAAAATAGAAATAAAAAAAGAAAATGAAGACAAAAATAAGAAAATGAAAAAATAGTTGTTTCTAATAAACAACTATAATTACATACAAAAAGACAAAAATGCCCTTATTGGGCAAACTGTTTATATATATATATATATATATATATATATATATATATATATATATATATATACACTCCCCTTCAAACTTTACGAGAAAATGATCGAAAGTTTGCTGAGAAAGAGAAATCGAGGAGCGGAAAGAGCTTTGATGAAGAAATTTGTCAACTGGTACGGCAACATAATAGTTCCTCTTAGATATTCATCACAAACATAGTGACAATCCATCTTAATATGTTTGATTCGCTCATGGAAGGTATGGTAGCTCGCAATGTAGATTACACTCTTACTGTCATAACTCTTCGAAGGTGTTGAGATGATGATTTCCATATCACTGAGAAGACTTTTAAGCTACACAAGCTCCATTGTTGTCATAGTCATTACCTGATATTCGGCTTCAGCTGAAGATAAAGATATTTTTTGTCGTTTCTTACACCTCCAATAGATCAACGAATCTCTTTAAAAAATACAAAAACCTATCATTTAGGTTACCACCCCGGATAATTAGATCTAAAGATGATGAAGAGGACAAAAAAAAAGCTCTTTTGAAACGGTGTTTTCAATGTATCACACAATCCTCATAATTGCTGCCATGTGCAATGTGGTAGGGGCATGTTAAAACTGACTTGCTGCATGAACACATGAGTGATATTAGGTTGGGTGATAGAGAGATAAGTGAGAGATCCAATCAATTGATAATATGAAATAGAATCTTCAAGCAATACACTATCTTCAAGTCTTAATTTTGTATTTATGACTTTTGAGGTTTCCACCTTTTTATCGAAAACTTTTGACCTAGCACATATGTTAGCAGCTAATTTTATTTGAGAGAGAATATATCCTCTGAGAGAATAGGCAACCTCAATTCCTAAAAAGTATCTCAAAAATATGACCGTTGGGGCCCCAACGACAAGATGAGTGGGGCCCCTTGTGGTCTTAAAAAAGCAAAAGAAAAAAAGAAAAAGTAAAAAAGGGAGAGAAAAGGAAAAGGGGAGAGTTTACATGGGGATTTACCAAAATACCCCTATTGGGTATTTGGAGAAATAAGAAAATAAAAAAAGAAATATGTATATATATATATACATATATGTATATATATACGTATGTATATATATATATATATATATTTATATACATAATTTAACAGAGACCCCCAATGCAATGCATTTAATGCATTTTACAATCAAAAAAAGAAAAATAAAAAATACGAAAAGAGAAAAGAAAAAGAAAATAAAAGAAAAGTAAAAAGACTAAAATGCCCCTAATGGGCAGAATTACAGAAATATCCTTTATCGAGTATATATATTAACAGCAGTACTGTTCATGAGGCAGGGTAGCTGTACAGGATTTTTTCCTGGATAGACAACCAGGTCTGGGCCAAGTCTCCAGACTGGGCCAGGTTTTCCCCGTCTAATAAAAAAGAGATGTTGGGAACTGCTTCTTCATTAGTATAAAATAATGTTTATAACCATAATCCAAATGGATAGGATTAAGCCTATCACCATGATATTGATTCATTGAACAAGATTGTGTCACTTGGCGCCAAGTGGATAACTCAGTCCCGGCTGGTTGTTTTGTTAATCCAAATTGGTGGGTCTTGGATTTTCCAAGTCCATCTAACTCTAGGCACAAACCTGGAGAAGTTTGGCTACACTTCCTGCATCCTAAGATGGGTTCTGAGCTTGCTAGGTTTTGAAACACCGGCATTGGTCATCAATTTTTTTTGCTTGTCTCGAACCAACAAATCTTTCATTAGAACTACAGGCTTCCAAGCTTAGACCATTCAATTTAAGGTTGTTCAGGTGGCAGCGGCATGAAGTGGACAGGGCTGGTTCCACATAATCAAATGTAGGTACAAAATCCTCATATGATCTTGAATTGTGGCAAGGGTAGATGTAGAATTGAAGCAAAGTGCCCTTGCCCCAAGTTCAGAGCCCCTTCACCTTATGCACTTGGATTGTGGTCAGGGGTAGGTGCAACCTTGTGACACAGATTCTGTCAGCCCAAGTTAGTTGTACTAAGGATTCCCTGAGCAATGTTTCACATTGTTGGTCAAAAGAAAATCAATTTACAGATAAAAAACACAACTCTGAGCACGTGCTATCGCAAAGTCAAACATGTAAGCTTATTCAGAAATATTTACCTGATCCATGAATGGCTTTACAAGACGTATGAGGCTCTCACTGGTTGTCTTTTTGCAAAACTTTCTAAAGCTGACGAGTGGAACAAAAGCCAACTCAGGGAAAGATACATGATAACTCCATTGAAAAAAGTGCTCTGAAAGTGTTTCAACTGCAGAGCGTACACATTGCTCATGGTATGCTTTCAGTTTCAGTAGCTGTTTTGGCACCTGTCAGACAAGTAACCAACTAATAAGTAAAGCAGAGAGCCGAGACAGTGAAGATCCTGAAAACTGATGAGGTAGTCTCTCCACTTGAACCAACCTTCAACATACTTGAAAAATTAAAATCTTTTGGAGCACTATTATCAGATTTGCCACCTTCCCCAAATTCTAGAAAACTTAGAGATAAAGAAGCCACAGGAATGAAGATGCCACTAGAATGTGAAAGCTTATTTAAGAAATGGATGCATTTTAGCCTCAAAGGATAGAAACGAGGTCCAGGCAACATATGGGCAAGTCCATTTATCATCTGAATTGCCAAGTATAGCAAACTCTGAAGATCATGTTCCTTGATGTTAGCACATACAAACTTAACCCAAAGTTCAAGGCAGTTTACATACTGCCAATCTTGTATTTTCCTTAGTCCATCCTGAAAAATATGTAAAATATTAGAAAGAAGATAGAGAAATATGGATCTCGTGTACAAACAGAATTGCAACCACAATTATGAACAAATAAGCAGAAAATTGTGGGGAATAGGCAAAACACTCACTATATTTGGGAAACAACAATATCACAGTGAATTTCTCAAGAAGGGTAAGAACCGTTCTAGGTTCAATGACTTGATTCCATAAGAACATGAATGAGAGCAGGGCAGAGGAAACTAGAGAAGTTGTCGGTTTTCCAATTAACATCAAACCATGCTGCAATAGTTCCAATAATTAACATAATATAGATCCCAGCAGTGTTGGCCGATGAAATTGTGAAATCGCCCATAGCTGATCTATATCAAATCAGATAGTGGTCTGAAACATAGTGAAACACACTTGAGAATGCAAAATAATGCTCACGCACATGGAATTCATCCTATAAAAACTTCAGACTTCTTTTAGTGGCAAATTAACAAGTGTAGCATCATTATCTTCACTGTGGTAAACTTTCTCACTTGCAACTTTCACATACATGAAATAATAATTAATTTCTGTAAGCTTGGTGTCACCCACAGCTTGCCCACAATAAACCCTTTATATATGCAATTTCTGTCATGATTAGCAGAACCACACCCTCTATAACCTTCATGACACAATACTTGGGTTTGTGCTAAAGGAAAACATCATAAAAAATACCTGAAAGAGCAATGAGGCCACGCCATGAAGGTCCAAGACCTTATGACTTGTGATTGGAGGTGATAAACTTGCATGTGAGATAAATCCATCCATACAGTAACATGTATTTCTTTTACTTCTGAGAAGCCTCCAAATAGTCATTACCCACCATTTCCAAATCTACACCAATGTCTTCTCAGTGGCACAAGAAAGTAATTGATCGTCCAATCTATGCAACATTATCCACTGGCCATGCACAACAACACAAGAACAAAGGAACTAGCCTTTGCACACCCATAGAGGTGGTGATCATTTTTCTGAAGAGTCTCTATCTAAAGGGACTTTTTCCTTTACCTTTTAGTGAAAGAACCTAAGGGATTTAGTTTTGTTGCACTCGGGGCTCTGAACTAATAGAGCACAGAGTAACTTCAAGAAACAAGTAAAAGAACTGTTTCTAGTTGAATAAAGTGAAAGGAGACAAATTGGTAAAAAACTATAACTTTGGATCATGAACATTTCATGGTGCTGAAATAAAATGACAAAGATTTAGAAATGAGATCAATACAATATCTATATTTCACATGGGTCCCTGCCTATACCCATATTGTGAGGCCAGCTTACTGACTGGGAAGGCTACCTACGTGCTAGTACTAGGCGATAAAAGTCATGCTCAGGAAACCTCATGTAAACATCACTTAGGTGCTTCTAAGTATGCTTGATCTTAATAAAAAAAAGTCTATAAAGACAGAGAATAGCAAGTTATGTTTGTGATTGAAACTTTTTCTTTCTTTTTTTTATTTGAATTCCTGGGTTCTGTTCAACAATCAACATCACATACAAATGTATTTACAGAGTCATGGATTTTCATATTATGTTAAATATGCCGGTTTGCTTTCCTGGGTGCATGTCACAGTGCCATCTTGTGCTCAAGTAGGTGCACAATTTTTACTAATATTAGCGTACATCTTGTAATGGTGTAAGATGTTAATCTTAACATTACAGCCACCTTGAATTTCATATTATACTATAACTGTTTTTTGCATACAATGTTAAAACATATAATTTCAGAAAATTTCTAGATCTTGAAAGCCTTTTATCAATCTTTTCATTTTGAAAATTTATTTTGTGTGTTTCTGAGCCACACAGCAAGCTGGCACGTGTGCACTGCCTAGCTCTTTGACTATAAGACATTTAAGTTAGTTCTGATATCCAAATTTCACTTTTTCTTAAAATGATAAGATGGCATCATCATCAAAGAAAGTAGATGGCTAAAAAAAGCATTCAAACTTCACATTGGAAAAAAATGAGTTAATCCTGGTTATTTGAAGTAGTTTTTGAAGATGTTTGCAAAGTTGATCCCACAGTCACTGAATTTGCTAATTGCAAGTCATGGGTCACAAAGCCTAAAGACACTAATTAAGCAGGGATGGTCATTCAAACTAAAAATGACTTAAACATGCCACGTTTTTTTAAATTGTTCCAGAACCCAAGGAATCGAGAGAAGCTCAAAAGTCAAAACACATATCCATCTATCCACATCATCTGGCTTTATTAGCGAGAAGCAACTCCTAAACAATTGAAGGACTTTCTAAAGTTTCTATTGTCAATCATATAAACCCTTTGTTTGGAGTTTATGAGATATATGCTAGATCATAGGAACTGGAAATAAAATATTACTATAATTATAGAATAAGGAAACAAGGTTAGGGTTATAAAGTTAAAATTATATTCCTATGTTCTAAGACAACTATAATACACCTCAGCTATACAAGTAGATAAAGTTATAATACTACCACCTTCAGGAAAAAAATATATGAAAAATAAATTGTATGAAATCAATGGGGATTTATAATAAATATGTCACCATAAAATCCAAGTTCACCATTTCATCAACTCTCTGATTGCTTTGAAGGACATAGATACAAGAGAAATTTCATTGTGCTGGTCAAGTAGAATAGAAACATGTTTCTAAAGATTTCCAATCTCTAATGGTGTTGGGTCAAACCAAAGTGCATCATCTGACCCAACCTCAGTCTCTTTCTTCCAGAAGGGGTGGGTATTGAGCTGGGTACATGGTGCAGGACAGACTTAGCTTGGGCCTGAAACTGATGGGCCCATGCCTAGGCAATCAGGCCAAGCCTTTGCCATGGGGTGAAGTGTAGCCTGGCCAAAATAAACATGGCACTAGGATGGTTTTGGAAGAAACAGGGCTAAAGATTTAAATAGGTCTTATGCAGATGTCGCTTAAGGATGTGAGGGTTGGATATTCAACTGGCTTAAATCCATTTAGAGGGATTCAGTATAAATTTCAATATCCAATTAGCTAATCAGAACAGACTATCTTTCAGTTTTTTATATCCTAATCCAAATCCAACATAATATCTGGCTTAAAATGTGTGTGTATCATAGTCACCTGTATCGTTAAAGGTAATTTCTCAGCGAGGGTATTTCTCGGAGAGATTTTCAAAAGTTGATAAATCTTGGGAATATCTTGGGAAAATCATGGGAGTTTAAAAAATTGAAAAAAATATAAATAACAACAAAAAAACCTAAGAAAATAATAAGTTTTGTATTATTTTTCTTTCAAAAATATAAAGAAACATGTTTTAAAGGTTTTAAAATATAAAAGAAACAAAAAAATAGGAAATGCAAATTTAATTTAAAAAAAAAACTCAAAAATATCGTGATATTTTTTATTTGCTGATATTTTGAAAATATCACGATATATTCCCAATATTATCGGCAAGCTTGAAATTGCCGATAATATCACGATATATTCAAAATATCAGCGATATCGGTGACAATGGTGTGTATATATATATGCATGTACACGTGTGTACATATGTATATGGATATGGTGTTTCTATGGTGGTACTGAACCACCATAACTTATGGTGGTACATACTTGTTTTACACAGATCTAACCTCTAAAAGCAAAAACTAACCTTTGGATCATGTTTAGGATGTTCTATTTTCCATTTTATGCATTAAAGTTTATTTTAATAGGATATTTTAGACCATTTTTTATCCTTATGAATTGTGAGCCTTCGTTTTTTCACCATCTTTGAAATTGTATTATAATCATAGTCACAAATATTGGTCTTGGCTATATCTCGGCTAAGGCAAAATATCAGGATATTATATATTTTTCAATCAATCCCAGGAAAATCTATGAACTTAAAAATAAAATGCGAAAAATAAAAAAAAAAACTAGGAAAAACAGTTTTCTTTCCTTCTTCCCTCCTTTTTTTCCTTCCTTTCTTCTTTCTTTTCTGCGCTTGATATTATCACACGATATATATATATATATATATATATATATAACTGTGACTATGATTATTGTATATTAGACATGATAAAACCTCATAATATAGTAAATAAACTATATTGAACATGTCTGTGGGGGGTACATCTAACATTTGCTGGTAATATTCATGCAAACAATAGTGCACATCACCATATGGCATCATGGTTCAGAACCAACACACACAAATTACGCTGATAGGATCTGGCTTGCTAAAGGCTTTTCTCACCCATCTCTTCATCCAACTCCAAGTCTGATTAGGTTACATCCTATGTCACATGGGTGCAGGTGCGGGTACGGGTATGGGTACGGGTACGGGTGCAGGTACGGGTGCGGCACAATTTCAAAAATTTTGAAGACGGGGACTCGGCTATATATATTTTAAAAATATATATATATAATTATATATATAACAATAAATTAATAATAAGATTGTAAATTTTACAGCAAAAATAAAAAAGTAATTCTATTGAAGTAACAACACAAACTTACCAAAATATAACACATAAAGAAGCTTGTGAGTGTGATAACAACAAAACTTATCATAAATCTGCCTCATCGTCTGAATTAGAGGGAAGAACAAGATCGAGGTAGTCCATGTTGAGAGTATGCAAATCATGTTCTCCCTCAAAGTCAAAATCTTTTGGATTTACATCTCAATACTTAGATGGTTCACAACTACATCAAAATATGACTAACTTAGTATCTAACTTCAAACTTTGAATATAAATATTTAAATACAAACTTTGAATACAAAAGAAAAAAAAGTACATATACTCATCTTTGGTGTGACGAGAAATTAATCATAGATTAGAGTGAACATAAACCAAATCCTCTGCTCTTTTACTAATGAGTTTGTTTCTTTTAATGTTGTGAATTTGAACATATGTGAGTCCAATTTCTTTCACAACACGATGATGTAGCAAGTTGGGATAACAACTTCATTGCAAGATGTTGCAGATTTGGTGTATCTGATCCATATGTTGCCCACCAATTAAGGGGATCTTCTCCGTCCCTTGCTATGACTGTTGCTAAAGAATCAAATCTTCCAGTAAAGAACTTTTCAAACTCACTATTTACAACCTTAAACATGTGAGGATCATTAAAAAGTCTTCCCAAATATATCATTTTGTTCCTTGATATCTCAGGATCTTCATTTGGAAAAACACGACAAACACCTGTTGTCAACCATTTTTTTGCATAATATTTTGGATTGAGAGAGTGTGCCATGCAATGCAAAAGTGTATTGCTTTTATCTCATCTTCTCACTAAAACTGAATGTACATAATTGTAAAATTCTGAATCATCAAGTACAACATCTTTCTTCTCATGTTTAAAAATGATACTTTGAACTTTTTCAATCTTATTGTCCCACGTTTCATAAATTCTATGAAGCATGGGTATATCTCTGTCAACTTCTCTCAACATTTCTCAAATAGGGTCTGTAAATTCAACAAAATGTGTAATTTTATCCCACAAAAAATCATCACAGATGCATTTTTTGATAGCTTGAGACTTAACATCATCTTCAGTGCGATAAAAATCTCAATCTTTATCAGCCACCATCATCATCAATGCATTCTTGAGTTGCTTAATTCTTTGCATCATAACAATGAGAAGCAAAACGAGTTTCAGCAACTTTCAGTAACTTGAGATCAGAATGCCGATTAAATATAGAAAGGGCATGATGATGGTTTACAACAAAATTTCTAATATTTCGATCATGCTCTATTTCCTCAATCTATAAACACGTTTCATGTGCATGTGCATTATCTTTTGATGGATTGTATATACTCTTAAGTGCCAAATTTAAACTATGTGTTGCACAAGGAGTCCAAAAAATATGTGAATACGTATCTTCACTTGCCGAATTCATTCATGCATGATTGCAAACTGAAGCGTTGTCAGTAATGATTTGCACCACACTTTCTTCACCCACTTCTTTTATCACTTCAACAAATAATCTCTTTAAATATTCAACATCTTTATACTCCCCAGATGCATCAAGAGTCTTCAAAAAGATTGGCTCATTAAGTGAGTAAGCATTGAAGTTTATCAGTGGACGCCTTTGTATATCAGTCCACCCATCAGAAACAATAGACACTCCATGACGTTTTCATGCAAATTTTTTTGTCTCTAACAAGTCTTCAATTCTATTTTTTTCCTCTGCAAGAAAATTTGTTCTTAGTTTTTCTGAACTAGGAGGCATATAACCACTCAAATTACAATTAGTCAAAGATGTAATCATATCTTTCCAGTATGGACTTCTAGCTACATTAAAAAGAATTGAGCTTGAGTAAAAGAATCGACCAATCTTTTTATCAATTTCTGCTCTTGCCATGTTTTTGAATGATCCTTGTATTGTTTTATTGCCTTCCATCTTTCTTTTCTTCAAAAATTCGAATCGCTTCTCATCTCTGCAATTTTCTTCTTTTCAGCTTCCTCTTGTTCTTTCTTTAATTGCTTTAACAAGTCTATATCAACCCCAGAACATTGCCTAATTCCTTGACCACGAATATGCAAAAGATGTGCTTTCACACGCGTATAAGAACCCGTGAAAACAATCGTACATAAATTACAATGAAACTGCACATTCCCACCACTACCACCACTAGCTTTTTATCCCTTTTGTCACAAGCCTCCAAAGTGGTTAAGAAACTTCTAATTCAGAGTTAAACTTGAACCAACTCTATTGACACCACTAGAACTCGCCATTATATCTGAAAAGTGAAAAGTGAATAGAAAATATGTAAATAAAGTTAATAAACACTTCAAAAAAATAGTAACAAGAGCTCCACCCCTCTAACTGTGTGCCTGATAGAAAATAACAAAGGCAGGGGTTGAGGCAGGGGGGAGAGCCCCCTATCAGAAAACAGATCTGAGGCGGGCTCCGCCCCCTGCCGAAAACCTATGACTGAGGTAGGGGGTGGAGACCCCTGCCGGAAAACAGATCTGAGGCAGGGGGCAGCCCCCTGCCGAAAAACAGATTTGAGGCAGGGGAGCCCCCTGCCGGAAAATAAACTGAGAGAGGGGCCTCCACCCACTGTTGGAAAACACGAACGAGGTAGGGGGCTCCGCCCCCTGCCAAAAAATAAAATGAGGCAGGGGGCGAAGTCCCCTAACGGAAAACAGATCCGACGCAGGGGGCAGCCCCCTGCCGGAAAATAGATCTGAGACAGGGGGCGGAGCCCCCTATCGGAAAACAGATCTGACGCAGGGGGCAGCCCCCTGTCGAAAAACAAATCTGAGGCACGGGATCCCCCTGCTGAAAAATAAACTCAAGCAGGGGCCTCCATCCCCTGCCGGAAAACACGAACGAGGCAGGGGGATCCGCCCCCTACCGGACGAAGGGGAAGAAGAACGGAAGAGGGAGGAGTGCATACCTGAGAGGACCGGTGGCTGGGGTCGTCGATGGCTGGCTGCGGCTACGATCGTCAGGGTCTGGGTCGCCGGCGAGACTGAAGGGGACAAAGAGCGAGGGACGGCTGGGGGAGAGGGAAAGATCATCGGGGAGGGGTCTGTCGTAAGCCCCTCCCCTTGCGTAGCCTCTTTAGGGTTCGGCCCCGACCCCGATAAACATTTTGGATCCGGATCGGGTCCGGATCGGACCCGACCCGAGTCCAAAATAAATTTTAAATATGGACAACAATAGGCTCGATCAAAGTTGACTGAGTCTATAAAGTGGATGGACTCGGCCCCGATGCACTGACTGAGTCCAACACTTGTTGACCGAGTCTGCCCCGTGTCTGAAGCCGCATCCGTGTCGGGGCGCGTTGACACGGGTGCATCGACCTCCTAACCGAGTCCATGTGACATCGGTTATATCCAATTATGCCTACATTAAAACCACATCCAACCCAGTTACATCCCTAGATGTGTCTGACATCTATCCAGCTATATCTTGATCATGTGGCTTGATCAAATTGCAAATTCTGCAGTCCAATCTATAGAATTGGAAGTGTCAATGACTCTTAAGGAAATGAGAAGGTTTGTTTGTTACATACATAATGTTCATAATTTCGCAAGGTTGAGGTTCAATCGACTACACTGTACAAGTATTATAAATTGTGCTTTTGTTCTTTCAGAATTTTTTTTTTCTTTTTTTGGATATTAAGTATTATTAGGAGTTTCCCATTATCAAGAAGGCACCAAACAAGGGCCTAGCAAGTTTCACAGAGAGAGAAAGTGAAGGAGTGGGGGGAGATGGTTTACTAGATTTGAGGAATTTTCTTTATATTGTAACATCATATTTCATATATATAGGTTCTACATAAATATTTCCTCTTGAAAGGTTAAGCTTTTTGATATACTATAACCAAAAAGGGTACCAAAACATCCAATAATGCATAATATTACAATATTCAATAACCTAAAATCTTAGACTTTTTAATATATTCAATAACTGCAATATTCTACATTATGCATAGATGGACAAGCAGGAACAATTAGACACGATAACTAGCAAACTAATTTGGCTTTTAAAATTGTGATATGCATGAGCTGAAAAACTGACCTCCGTCTTGGTTTTGAGGGCATGCTGCAAAACCTTGGAAAGGTGCTGTATAAGGATGGATGCCTTCTGGTAAGACTTAGCAATATCTAGTGAGTACAACTCCACAACAGAATCAGTAAGAAACTGGATATGTTTTATGTTTTCTGGTTCAACAAATTTGGAGTGTGCCAAAAATGTTATGTACATGTTCGTTAGGAAGGAATCATAGCAATCTGAATTTAACTGCAGAACCATGCTTCGGATGAGTAAGAATGCTGCCAAAGAGACTCTCCCTCCTCCACTTGCCCATAGGTGGATGGCAATCTGCAATCACCTCACATATGAGATAATAAAAATCCATTAAGTGATAAGTTATTAGACATTCATCACAAGAATGCCCTTGCAATAGCCGAGTGTAACAGCAACGGTTCAAATCAATCTCATGTATAATGATAATAAGTTAACTGTAGGGGTTCCAATCTATGTGACCTCCGGGCAGATTAAGTACACCTCTTCCCATGTGATGGACAAGCACTTTGAGACAAACAAGGAAAAAACCTTTCTCAAAATATGAATTATTATGAAATAATAGATGCAAACACCTAAAAAGGGTTTTCCATCTGCAATAAATGAATTTTGTGAAAGAACCACATTTGCTCATTAAAAAATTTAGCACTGAAACCCCTTGTTCCCTACGTCTTTCCTCATAAAGAAAACTTTTCTCCCAAATAAATACCAAATATATCCTTTCTGCTGTACCAGCAGGATCATGCAATATAGATCCTGGAAACTTCATTGCATTTAAAAGAAGTCTCACGATTTTGCCGTAGAAATGGCCTAATGTAATGAACAAAGCATAAAACTAAAAAACAAACATGTTTTTTGGAAAAACACAGACATGACAACGTCAGCACACAAATACAAGCATGCACATGGATAGCATGGGGCACATCCGTGCATGTTTTCGCATACATATGCATATCTTTTGCTTCTCAATAGATTCTAGCTTGTTCAACAACAGTTACCTTGCTAAGCCTTTGTAGCAAAACCGGAAATGCAACTAAAAATATAACTGAATCTCTGAGCCGAGAAAGGACGAAGACAATTATCTGTGTATCTGTAGCCTGAGTCAGAAGATATAATGTACTTTTGATGTAAGACTTAACCAGTGGTTTCACTGAGGCCCATTTTGAAGTATTTTGCAAGCTCAGTACAGTGTCCTTGCAACCAGAGCTTGACATTCCCAATAATCTTCGGAATATACTGTCTGCTTCATGAAGCACAATTAACAAAACCTTGCAGAAAGCTGCTCTTGTCTGAATCTTGTATAATAGAGCATCAGAGTTATCACTTCCATAATGGCATGCAACCCAAAATCCATTTAACAGATTAGGAAGCACAGAGATGTTTTGTTGATTCATGATCTGTTGGCACCATGAATCAATGGAGAAACTTGTGAGGATTTTATGTTCACATAAACTTGAATTTTCCCCGGTTTTGTTGCTGCTGCTCTCATTTGGTTCACCTTCATCATCTGAAAGCTGTCATGTGAAGGCTAAAAGTTGAGAATAAGTGAACACATGAAAGAAAGAATCAAGAAGTAGCCCAAATAATGGCATCAAACAGAATAAACAATATTTTAGAAATTTTTATATCACAGTAGTATAAAATATAAATCAATGATCAACAAGCAATAAAATAGGTAGACATGCATTATATAAATATAAAAAATATATATTATCATAGTCACAAATATTGGTCTTAGACATATCTTAGCAAGGCAATTTCTCTAGGTTTGGTGGATAAATATAAACTTGGTGCTTAAAAAAATTTTAAAAACAGTAGCAATAAGTGAGAAAAGCAACACATAATACGAAAAATAAGTAAAAAAACAAAAGAAAGAAGAAAAACATAGTTAAGATATAATAAAAAGTAAAAGGCAACTTATAATATCATGATATTATCACGATAATATCATGACATATATAAATTTATGATATTTTTAAAATATTGTGATATTTTGCCTTTAATATCGTTTTATGAATTTACAGCTATATTCTCGCTTCTTATGTTAAATCACATATGAGACTTATGTATCATATGTGTATTACATTTAGTGTGGTACCCCTGAAAGTGCACTAGGATCAAGGCAACGAGCACTAGAGGGGGGGTGAATAGTGCTTTTAAAACTTTCTGCGGAATATTGAAGGATTTTGCAAATCTCAAAGCAAACACACAAAGAACACAAGATTTTATCCTGGTTCGGTCAAACCCGACCTACATCCAGTCCCCAAGCAAAACCCGCTTGAGATTTTCTACTATCAACCTTGTAAACTACAAGATCACAAAGACCATAACCGGTCCCACTTTCAGTAACAATCCCACTGAAAGCAAACAACTCCTTTACACTAAGGAGTCCTTTTTACACAAAAGAAATAACAACTTACAATACAACCTATGAGCCTTCCTTTTGAATAAAAATGAGATGCAATTGGCTTTTGAGGTTGTTGAAACACTCTACTCACGAATTCACTATCTCTCAAAGTGATTTGAGTGAAAAACTGAAGTGAAAATATCACGTGAGTGAGAAAATCAATACTTGACTGAATAAGAGTGAAAAGCAAGATTCAAATCAATTGAATTGTTGTTTTTGAGTGTAAAATGCACTCATATTTATAGTTAAAAGATTCCATACGTTGAGAGTTTGAAAGGGTGTCAAAACCGTCCATTTCGAACGATCAAAACATTTGAAAAATGAAAATACACGCCTTTTTGAAGTTTCAGGAAAACGGCAAAATTAGTCGACTGAAACATCAGTTAGTCGACTAATAGTTAGTTATTAGTAGACTGACAGTTATCGTCGGTCGACTGATCTATTAATCGAGCCGTTTGAAAATCTGATCTTTTGAAACTTAGTCGACTTGAGAAAAGTTAGTCGACTGATAATATCATCAGTAGACTGAAAAACCTTTTAGTCGACTGCTGCTAAAAACTTCTGAAAAACAAACATTCTATTCGGTCGACTGATAAAAAGCATTAGTCGACTGCTGCTAAATTTCCAGAAAACAGACATTCTGTCCAGTCGACTGATAAAATCTTCGGTCGACTAATTTGACAAAAATGACTTTTTAGAAAATATGGCGCGAAAGGATTAGTCGATTGATAAGTCTATTGGTCGACTAATAAACATGAAAATTTAAGAAAAGAGTTTTCTAAAAAGAGTTTCAAAAGAGTTTCTTTTAGAAAAGTTTTTCTAAAGACTTTTAAGGTGAAATGCAACCTAAATATGCACTCTAAGTAAGGCTCTTACAAGAATCTAAGACTTTTAATGAATTAAACATTTGCACACTAGTCTTCAAGGATTCTTCACTGAATTCTTCAATTTCTTCATAGCCTTAGCTGAAATGCAGTTGATTCTACTTGCTCATCATCAAAACCTTGTACTTGAAGTATCATGTATGGCTTCATTGTCGTAACAATCTCCCCCTTTTTGATGATGACAAACTTAATCAAAGATGAAGCATTTAGATGCATAGATGGAGATTTTACTCCCCCTATCAATATGCTGCAAAACATTAAAAGTTAGCACATTTAAGGCATATATATCACATATTGATTGGTTTGCATTTCCATTCATCATGCATTTAGAAATACATTCATTCAAAGCTTTCTTTTTCTCTTAATTTTGCATTTCTCATGCAAGATCTCTTGTAATGCTATCTTTATCACTGCAAGATCTCCTGTAATGCTATCTTTATATTTTTCTCAAGATCTCCTGCAATTTCAATATAATGCCTATCTTTATCTTTTTCTCCCCCTTTGTCAGAATCAAAAAGAGTAAGGGCAAAAATAGCAAAAATAGAGATACAAGTTTAAAAATATTACAACCCATAAAATAAGTTTTTCAAAGATCAAAGATCAGAAAAGAGAGTTTAGCAAATCCTTAATGGCAGTTACATCCTTCTGAATTGAAGCAAGTTGTTGAGTCACATCTTCACGAAAGGTGTGTTGATGCAGCTCTAACGCTTCCAGTCTCTGCATAACTTCATCATGGTCTTGATTTGTCGAAAATTTCTTTCTTTTTGCATGAGATGAAGGTGTTGCAGAAGGTGAAGGTTCAGAAATAGATGGTTCAGTTTGATCAACATTTAAGGGAGGCAGATATTTAATTTTCATTCTTTTAAAAATTGTTTGATCAAAGAACTCTTTTTGCTCAATGTACTTTTCATTTGTTAAAGGAACTTTAAAATGTCTAAAAATAGGGGTTAAAAGACAACCATAAGGAAGAAATGGTTTTTGTTTCCACAAGTTTGTAAAATACACAATGGCCCAGTTGACAGAAATATTTCCAAATAAAACATAAAGAGCCGTAGATAGATCTGTGGAATAATAATCAAAAGAACCAGTTTTTGGTAGAACATTGTGGGCAAGGATTCGTCCAGCATTGCGTGCACGAGTTTGAAGATTAGTATTTTTAAAAGGAGGGCAGTGAGGAGCTTCTGGAAGAAGAATTTGTTCAAAAACTCTTTCATCATTCAATTCAATAGTGTTGAAAAGAGTGTCTGAAGGTGGAATTTCAAGAATTTCTCCAAGCAATTTCGAATCAAACTCGATTTCAACATCACGAACAGGAGAAGACAAAACTCTAGTTTCATGATTCATTTGTAAATTTGTGTAAAACAAGTGAATAAGAAAAAGATAGTGAAGGGTATCTGCACAAGCATCAAAAAGATGTGAAATACCAGGAAATAATTCTCTTATTTTGTAACGAGAAAATAAGTGAAATAGAACATTTTGGCCTGGTAAAATAGGTAGTGCAGAAATTGATCCAAAAGTGTCATAGAGAAGAGGGTTGCGAAGTAATCTTAGTGAAAAACCATGTCTTGAAGTAGGTGTAGGAGGAGGAGAACCTAAACCTTTTGCAGATGCAGACTTCGTGCGAGGCATGGTTAAAAACAAAGTTACCCAAAGAGAGTGTCGGCTTCCAAACGATTTCCGGCAAGGGGAAAAAGCTTTCTGGCATTCAAAAACAAAGGACGATGCGGTGGCTGACGGCGAGGAGAGGTCGGCCACAAGAGGATTCCGGTAATACACTATCACGGCAAGAGAGTTCCGGCGTGTTTTTGAAGATGCGCCAGTCACTACAAGAGGATTCCGGCGTTCTAAGATCACGGCCAGAAGATTCAGGCGTCTCCCTGTTACGGTAAGAAAATCCCGGCGATGATGGAGTCGAACGGCACTCCGAGGGTTTTTCGGAAGAGAGAGAGAGGCAAAAGAGAAAGAGGGGTTTTCGGTTTAAGGGTTTCGTTTTTTTTTTTAAAAAAAATGAAAAGGTGCGAAAAACAAAGTGAAACGATGCCTCCTAAAAAAAACGGGTTTTAGAAACAAATCCAAGGGGTGTCGGGTCCCTTCATTTAATTTTTTTTAAAAATTTAGTCGACTAAAACTTTATCAGTCGACTAAAAAGTGTGACTTATTCTAAAAATATCATCAGTCGACTAGAAATATATCGGTCGACTAACATGGTGCGATACATTCCAAAATATAAAACACCAGTCGACTAGAATTTTATCGGTCGACTAATATAGTGCGATTTTGAGATTTTGTTCAAAAATCAGCATTTTTATAAATCCAAAAATGAGCAAATACCTAGTTCTCTCCTAATTCTCATAAAATCTTCATTTTTAAGAGGTTTAGTGAAGATATTGGCATGTTGTTCTTTAGTGGAAATAAAATTTAATGAAATATCTCCTTTTAACACATAATCTCTTAAAAAATGATGTCTAACTTCAATATGCTTAGTTCTTGAGTGCTGAATAGGATTTTTCGAAAGATTTATAGCACTAGTGTTATCACAATAAATAGTTGTTGTGGAGTAATTCAAACCAAAATCTTTTAAGGTCTGTTTCATCCAAAGTACTTGTGAACATGCTAAACTAGCTGCTATATATTCAGCTTCAGTTGTTGAGAGTGATACTGAATTTTGCTTTTTACTAAACCAAGAGACTAAGGAATTTCCCAAGAAATGACAAGTTCCACTAGTACTCTTGCGATCAGAGTTACTTCCTGCAAAATCTGCATCACTATATGAAACTAAATCAAAGGAAGATGATTTTGGGTAAAACAAACCGAAATCTGAAGTATCTTTCAAATAACGAAGAATTTGTTTTACTGCAGCTAAATGAGATTCCTTTGGATTAGCTTGAAATCTTGCACACATACAAACACTAAACATAATATCAGGTCGACTAGCAGTTAAGTATAATAGAGATCCGATCATACCTCTGTAGAGCTTAGTATCTACACTTTTACCATTTTCATCTTTATCAAGAGAAGTAGTTGTACTCATAGGATTCCTTCTTGATTTCGATGAGTCCATCCCAAATCTCTTGAGAAGTTCTTTTGTATATTTAGCCTGATTGATGAAGATTCCTTCTTCAGTTTGCTTTATTTGAAGTCCAAGGAAGTAGTTTAATTCGCCCATCAAGCTCATTTTAAACTCTTCCTGCATAGCCTTAGCAAATTCTTTACAAAGAGAATCATTAGTAGAACCAAATATTATGTCATCAACATAAATTTGCAGAATAAGAATATCTGAATTAAAATGTTTAATAAATAAAGTGGAGTCTACCCGACCAATGGAAAAACCAGATTGTTCTAGAAAATTTCTTAGTCTTTCATACCACGCTCTAGGTGCTTGTTTGAGTCCATACAAAGCTCTTTTCAATTTGTAGACTTTTTCTGGATATTTCTCATTTTCAAAGCCTGGAGGTTGCTCTACATAAACTTCTTCATTGATGTGTCCATTTAAGAATGCACTCTTAACATCAATTTGATATAACTTGAAGTTCATGTAACTAGCAAAAGCAAGCATCATACAAATTGACTCTAATCGAGCCACTGGTGCATAGGTTTAATCAAAATCTATGCCTTCTTCTTGATTATAGCCTTGTGCCACTAGCCTTGCTTTGTTACGAATGACTTCACCATTTTCATCCAGCTTATTTCGGATGACCCATCTTGTTCCAATTATTGGATGATCATTTGGTCTATCAACTAGATCCCAAACATCATTCCTAGTAAATTGGTTAAGTTCTTCAGACATGGCTAAAAGCCAAAATTCATCATCACATGCCTCATTGATATTCTTTGGTTCTAATTTAGATATGAAAGCAACATTTGCAATATATTTTTCTAACTGCCTTCTAGTTTGGACACCACTCTTTATTTCACCAATAACTTGTTCATGTGGATGATTAGAAACTTCTTTCCAAACCGGTTGAAGAGGAATATTTTCTTGAGAAATATTCTCTATCAAGGGTTCTTCTTGAAGTGTTGCTTCTTCTTCTTCGCTTAGAGGAATAACCTGCTCACAATTCTCATCAAATGCAACATGTAAAGATTCTTCAATACAAGATGTTCTTATATTGAAAATACGATATGCTTTACTTCTAGAAGAATATCCAAGAAATATTGATTCATCTGATTTTGAATCAAACTTATCAAGATTATCTTTGGTATTTAACAAGAAACATTTACTACCAAAAATTTTGAAATATGAGATCTTTGGTATACGATCATAATACAATTCAAAGCATGTTTTATGTAAAATTGGTCGAATAAGAACACGATTTAAGACATAACATGCTATATTAATTGCTTCAGCCCAAAAATATTTTGGTAAATTTTTATCTTGAAGCATGATTCTAGCACATTCTTGCAAAGTTCTATTCTTTCTTTCAACAACTCCATTTTGTGGAGCCGCTCTAGGAAAAGCAAAGTTGTGAGAGATACCATGTAAATTACAAAACTTTAGAAAAGATTCATTTTCAAATTCACCACCATGATCACTACGAATTTTAATAATAGATGTAGATTTTTCATTTGTAATTCTTCTACAAAGTTTAGAAAATTCTGAAAAAGCATCATTTTTGCTTTTTAGAAAAATCACCCATGTAAACCGAGAATAATCATCTACTATAACAAAAGCATACTTGCTACCATTCAAACTTTGAATTCTAGATGGTCCAAATAGATCTAAATGTAAAAGTTCAAGTGGACGTTTTGTTGAAACTATATATTTGGCTTTAAAAGAACTCTTGATTTGTTTACCCCTTTGACAAGCATCACATAAGTGATCCTTTTTATATGGTATTCTAGGTAGGCCTCTTACAAGATCATTCTTGGATAATTTTGAAATAATTTTAAAATTAACATGTCCAAGTCTCTTGTGCCATAACCATTGAATTTCATTTGAAACAATAAGACATTTTTCATTAAAAGAGGGTAATTCATCTAGATATAGTTCATACACATTGTTTCTTCTTTTACCTTTAAAAATGATCTTTTTAGATTGAAAATCAGAAATTAAGCATAAATCATTTTCAAAAGAAACAAGAAAACCTTTATCACATAATTGACTAATAGATATTAAATTATGCATTAAACCATCTACTAAAAGAACATTTTCTATCAAGGGAAATTTTGGATTACCAATATTACCAATACCTATCACTTTTCCCTTGTTATTGTCACCAAAGGTGACGGTTTCTCCATCCTTATTTTGGAGGGTTGAAAATAACTCTAGCCTTCCAGTCATATGTTTGGAACAGCCGCTGTCCAATATCCATTTGCTCCTTATGTTGTGTACCTATAACAAAATCAGAAAACAGAGCATTTGACCCATTTCTATTTTCGGGTCCATGAGAGTTAGTCTTAGGAACCCATATCCATTTGGATTTTGGTTTCCTTTGATAATAAATATTCTTTCTATAAAAGGATTTAGAATAAACATTGCTAGATGCATTTCTATTAGAACTAGAAAATTTAGTTTTATGAACAAAAGGTTGAGAATAATGTCTTTGATTTTTCACCACATAGTTTGGTCTATTTTGAGTATCAAAGAAGCTATATCCCAATCCGGTTTTATTAACCGAGCATCTTTGAGAACCAAGAAGTTTTTCTAGATTCTTTTGACCATTTGTGAATTTGGTCACTATAGAAAGAAGATCATTTGACTTTTCTTTAAGACTAAATATTTCATTTTGTAAGAGATTGGTTCTAACTCCAATTTCTTTTATCTCAATTGCTTGACAAGAATTTTCCTTTTGAGATCTTCTATTTCTTGAATTAACACTTTATTTTGAGAGTCAAGAGTTAAATTTTCAGTTTTTAACTCTTTATTTTTAGAACTAAGACTCTTAAATTTAGCATATAAATCATTAAATGCTTCAAATAACTCATCATAGTCAAATTGACTTACCGGATCTTCTTGTGCTACAAAACACATGTTGGCGACTTCTTCATTTGATTCTTCATCGGAAGAGGAGTCACTATCATCCCAACATGCTTGAAATGCCTTTTTCTTCTTGAATTGGTCCTTGGGCTTGAATTTGAGAAGAGGACAATCTTTCTTGATATGTCCTACCTTTTTGCAGTTAAAGCACTTTACTTCATTGGGAATGGAAGAATATGCTTTCTTTGCCTTTCTTTGAAATCTTCTCTTTTTGATGAATCTTCTGAATTGCCTAGTGATGAGGGCAATATCTTCATCTTCTTCAGAATCTTCTGAGTCAGAAGTAGCCTTAAAAGCAAGAGACTTCTTTTTAGGCTCTTCTTCTTGTCTGTCTTGAAGTTGGACCTCATATGCCATTAGGTTACCAACTAAGTCTTCAAGAGTGAGACTATTGAGATCATTTGCTTCTTCAATAGCAGTGGTTTTTCTTTCCCATTTAGGAGTTAAACACCTTAGAATCTTTCTGACTAAATCCACTTGTGAATATTCTTTTCCAAGGGATTTCAAAGTGTTAGTTATATCGGTCATTCTAGTTACCATGTCCGATATAGATTCATTTTGCTTCATTTTGAACAATTCAAATTTATGAACTAAAGAAGCAATTTTAGATTCCTTTACCTTTGACGTACCTTCGTGAGTTACGAGAAGAGTATGCCAGATTTCATTAGCTGTAGAGCATTGAGAGATGCGATTGAACTCTACCTTGTCAACGCCACAATATAAGGCATTCATTGCCTTGGCATTAAGTGAAGCAGTCTTCTTTTCATCATCGGTCCATCGGCTGAAATCAGTTGATGGAGTTTGGTACTTTTCTGAAACAACTCTCCAGATATCGAGATCCATGGATTGCAGGAATATTGTCATTCTTACTTTTCAGTATCCATAGTTTGTTCCGTCGAAGAGGGGATGACGAACAGAGGAGCTTCCTTCTTTGTGCTGAGATGTTGTAGTTGCCATGCTAGATGATGGTCAAATCAAAGTAATAGCAAACCTGTGCTCTGATACCAAATGAAAGTGCACTAGGATCGAGGCAACGAGCACTAGAGGGGGGGGGGAATAGTGCTTTTAAAACTTTCTGCGGAATATTGAAGGATTTTGCAAATCTCAAAGCAAACACACAAAGAACACAAGATTTTATCCTGGTTCGGTCAAACCCAACCTACATCCAGTCCCCAAGCAAAACCCGCTTGAGATTTTCCAATATCAACCTTATAAACTACAAGATCACACAGACCATAACCGGTCCCACTTTCAGTAACAATCCCACTGAAAGCAAACAACTCCTTTACACTAAGGAGTCCTTTTTTTTACACAAAAGAAATAACAACTTACAATACAACCTATGAGCCTTCCTTTTGAATGCAAATGAGATGCAATGGGCTTTTGAGGTTGTTGAAACACTCTACTCACGAATTTACTATCTCTCAAAGTGATTTGAGTGAAAAACTGAAGTGAAAATATCACGTGAGTGAGAAAATCAATACTTGACTGAATAAGAGTGAAAAGCAAGATTCAAATCAATTGAATTATTGTTTTTGAGTGTAAAATGCACTCATATTTATAGTTAAAAGATTCCATACGTTGAGAGTATGAAAGGGTGTCAAAACGGTCCATTTCGAACGATCAAAACGTTTGAAAAATGAAAAGACACGCCTTTTTGAAGTTTCAGGAAAACGGCAAAATTAGTCGACTGAAACATCAGTTAGTCGACTAATAGTTAGTTATTAGTAGACTGACAGTTATCGTCGGTCGACTGATCTGTTAATCGAGCCGTTTGAAAATCTGAACTTTTGAAACTTAGTCGACTTGAGAAAAGTTAGTCGACTGATAATATCATCAGTAGACTGAAAAACCTTTTAGTCGACTGCTGCTAAAAACTTCTGAAAAACAAACATTCTGTTCGGTCGACTGATAAAAAGCATTAGTCGACTGTTGCTAAATTTCCAGAAAACAGACATTCTATCCAGTCGACTGATAAAATCTTCGGTCGACTAATTTGACAAAAATGACTTTTTAGAAAATATGGCGCGAAAGGATTAGTCGATTGATAAGTCTATTGGTCGACTAATAAACATGAAAATTTAAGAAAAGAGTTTTCTAAAAAGATTTTCAAAAGAGTTTCTTTTAGAAAAGTTTTTCTAAAGACTTTTAAGGTGAAATGCAACCTAAATATGCACTCTAAGTAAGGCTCTTACAAGAATCTAAGACTTTTAATGAATTAAACATTTGCACACTAGTCTTCAAGGATTCTTCACTGAGTTCTTCAATTTCTTCATAGCCTTAGCTGAAATGCAGTTGATTCTACTTGCTCATCATCAAAACCTTGTACTTGAAGTATCATGTATGGCTTCATTGTCGTAACAACCCCCTCTTTGTATTTATGTGTACATTTTATTTTTTCAGGGGTACTTATGGATTTTAGCATTAGTTAGTGGTAAGCTTAGTTGTCAAAGGTGGTGCCTAGGCATAAGCCTAGGTCGGTATTTTTTTCCGTTGACTGTTATCAACATGTATAAAAGGGGGAAAAGGGTCATTTTTCCCCTTTTTTCGCTCCACTCTCTCTCGCTCCGTTCTCTCTCCTTTCTCTCGCTAGGGCAGAGCCAAAGAAGGTCAACCTTCTCCTCCCTCTACAGGTACCGCTACCTCTCTCTCTCTCTCTCTTAAAATTTGTACTCTCCATATGAACCTTATAAACAAAGGTAAGTGAAGAAAAAGAATTAAAGTATTCTAATAATGTGTTCAGTGTTTCAAGCTGTTGGTGCCACGGTTTTCTTCATCATATTTTGGGACATTATTTGGTAGCATTTTGTTTAACATTTCATATTTTTTTTAACATTTTTAAATTGTCCTTTTGAGTTCACACTTCACAGTTTGGGCTGGCTCCGTGGTGTGATTCCAATGATGTGAGTGTGATATAGTTGATCAGAATATAAATCTAGAAAGATCAAATGCTCAGTGATGGCTTGCCTATAAAAAAAAAGAGTGATGAAGCAAACTGTTGGGTGTCATATTTGTACTAAATAGACATTATCGGTTTATTAGGATCACTTTATACCAAGGTTGCCAGACTAGGAAACGGAAGCGGGAAACGATACAGAAAGCGGAAGCGAGAAGCAATGAATTTTAAAATATATAGGAAGCGGGAAGCGAAGAATAAATAAAAGAAATATATGAATTGAATGAAAATCAAAATGAAACACAAATAAAAACTAAAATAAAAGTGACGAATATTAAATTTCATGTTTTTTTAGTGTAAGAATTAAATGTATAACAAAATCTAAAAATGATGACTACCAATTTAGAGAAAGCACATGGAAGTGAGTGAGAAAAGTGAGAGAAAACACATAAAAAACAAGAAAAGTTGAGTAAGAGAACATATAAGAAGAATAGATGAGGCGTGTGGAAATCATAGGAAAAGCATGGGGGAATCGAGGTTCTCATCAAGTTTCGGAAGCGAGGAGTATCACGCTTCTGAAGCGAGTTTCCAGGAAGCGAGCTTCCCACCTATCTAAGAAGCTTCCGGTAGCTCTGCTTTATACACCAGTGTAAAGAGTATCTCCATGAAATTGGGATCAATGCTGCCATGAATAATATTTTCATCTATGTTGTGGCAGTTATGTTTTTCTCTTTTTTTCCTCTTATAAACCAAACATTTTCGCTTGTTGGCTTTTGTAAATTTCCTTTTGACTTTTTCTCTAAATTACTGATTCTATGAAAGAAAACCAATCATTTTTTTAAAATCCCCTACAAATTCCCGTGCGGACAAGTTAGAAATTCTTCTAAAAAGATTTACTGTGATCCGAACAAATCTCAGCCACACTCCAATTTTTGTTACTGGCTATTTCCAATGTTGCATGTGTGGGCACAAATATACATTTGTTAGGGTATAAGTGCACAGATAAACATTTGTTTGGGTATAAGTTCACAGATCTCATCTTGGGCAGTCAATGGGCCGGATCCATGTCTGGTATCTGACTGAGCCCAAACCCAAACATCAGGATAGGCATAAAATAATGACTAGAACCCAACTCAAATTAGGTTTAACTATGTTTTTTGGGGGACATTTAAAAAAAAACACCTAAATTTTGGTTGATTATAAAAAACACATCTAAGTTTTCAATATTGTTAAAAACACACCTAAACTTTTTTATAGTTAATAAAAAACCTAGGGTTTGCTCCTGTTAAAGTTGTCATTAAATGTGTGCTGTAATTACAAAAAAAAACTTAAGGGTTTTTTTATTATGAATTCATATTTTGCTGATATGTTATTTGTTGCTTACTCCTTTTTATTTAGCAAATTTAGATGTTGCCTTTTTTTAGATTCTTATCATTTTTTAGAACAATGGAAGGGGGCTTCATCTGCAAGTGCTAGTGGGTCCACATTTTCAAATTTGGAACATATTCAGAACTTTAAGAGAAAATCAGGTGATCCAGCATGGGAGTGGGCCTATATTAAGGATAAACAAGATCTGAATTCTGTGACATACCTTAAATGTTGAACTTATAAAGGATGTATATATAAAATAAAACGGCATCTACTTGGGATTGGAAGAAAAGTGAAGGCTTATGATAAAACAATTGCAGAAATCAAGCAAGTACTTTCTAAGTACATGGAGGAATCAAAGAAGAATAGAGATGAAAAAAATAAGAGAGAGACGGTTAATATATACGAAAGAAATGAAAGTTTATTCTCAGCTTCCGATTATGGCGAAGGACGTGAATGCAGTTTCATAGATGGAGGGGAGTAGTACATTCGGCTTTAGACCAAAAGGGCTATGGATCTATACTTTCAAAGTGATTCAACAGAGAAAGGAAGGCAAGCAAACAAACAAACTATGTTTGAAAATTGCTTCAAAAAGGAAAAAAGAGAAACAGTGTACGAGTACATTAATAGGCGATTTTATGACGGTGGAATACCTTTTAATACAGCAAAGTTGCCTTCATTTTACAGTATGATTGAAGCTATAGGCCAATTTGAACCAGGGATGAAGCCTCCATCATATCACGAGTTGCGAGAACTACTTTTGAATAAAGAAATGAAGAAAATGAAGGAGTTCTTGGACCAATACAAAGTGCATTGGTCCAAACATGGATACAAAAGGGTGTACACTCATTAGTTTTTTTGTTAATTGCCTTTTGGGAACAATGTTTTTGAAATCAGTTGATGCATCAAATGAAGTAAAAGATGCAAATTTGCTTTTTGCATTGTTGAATGATATTGTTGAAGTGTGGGAGGAGAATATGGTTCAAGTTGTTATTGATAATACCTCAAACTATGTGAAAGCAGGTAAATTATTTATGGATAAGAGAAAGCATTTAGTTTGGACTCTTTGTGTTGCACATTGTATAGATATGATGTTGGAATATATAGGATAATTGAGAGAGTTGAAGAACATTTCCGGAAAAGCAAGGCAATTGGTGGTATTCATTACAAACATTCTCAAGTGTTGAGTATGATGAGAGCACACACACAAAAGGACTTACATAGGCCTGCAGTGACAAAATTTGCCATTTTTTTACTCTAGAAAGCATATATAATTGGAAAAAATGCCTAAAGTTCATATTTCTTAGAGATGATTGGGAAAAAAATAGTTTTTCAAAAACGTCAGTTGGTAAAAGATGTGAAAGCATGATTTTGAGTTCAAAATTTTAGAAGAGAGTGAGTTGTGCTCTGAAAACAATCGCCCCCTTGTTTGACATGCTTCGATTGGTTGATAGCGATGAAAAGCCTGCTATGAGTTACATCTACAAGAAAATGGATCGTGGAAAGGAAAAAATAAAAGTATAATTATAAATTAATTTTTTTGTATTCTACTAATTGTAAATTACATTTTATTTTAGCTTCTATAATGGTTACTTTCAATTCTTTTACTTAGTAGGTAAATGTGTGTGATGATAAACAAATATACGGCTGGGTTTGGGAGATAATCGATAAAAGGTGGAGCAATCAATTGCACAAACCTTTGCATGCAACAAACCTATATTTGAATCCATCCATATATTATAAGTATAAAAATATCGAGTCCAATGAGGAGATAAAGAATGACTTATATGATTGTGTCAATCGTCTTGTTCAAAGCGAAGAGGATCGAGACACACTACTAGACCAACTCATAAGATATAGAACTGCTATTGGGCCTTTTGAAATGGAGTTAGCAAAGAGGAAGAAGAAAGTGTAAACCAGAGTTACCGGAAGCGCCTAGGTAAAAGGGGAAGCGCGCTTCCCCGAAGCCCGTTTCGGAAGCACGAAACGTCGCACTTTCGAAATGTGTGGGGAAGCATCCCCCTTTTTTGGGAAGCGCGCTTCCCCCTTGCTTCCCCCACGCTTCCCCATTTTTTCATTTTTTTTGCTTCCCCCTCGCTTCAAGTTCGCTTCCTAGGTCGCTTCCGAGATGGTTCGTAATTTTCTTCTTAGTAGTCCCACGCTTCCCCGCTTCCTAAATTTTTGAAAGTGTCTCGCTTCCCGCTCCTGCTTCTCGTATCGTTTCCCGCTCCTGCTTCCTTGACTGGTAACTCTGGTGTAAACCCTAGGTAAGATGATTAAATTTCATATAACCCCTTTTGCATTATTTTTATAACTTATATACAGTTGAGAGTTATTATCGTGAGGGGTTTATTGGAAATCAGAAAAGTTATCAGTTGGTCTTGTTTATATTTTAACTTTTAATGGTCTCTTTTGTAATTTTCTTTATTGACCCTAATCACTACTTAAGGGTGATTAGGGCTAATCGTGAATGTACTTTTCTATCTTTTCTCAAACCAAGTTTCAACATGGTATCAAAGCCTCTCGTTCTTGGGAGAATCTAACGCCTAGGTTGAATTTCTTTCTTCCCTCTTTATCATAGTTTTTTTCTTTCTTCTTCTCTCCTCCTAGCCTATATCTAGTTTGTTCGATCTTCCTTCTGATCGAACCCTAGGTTCTTTCCTCAGTCTCACGACCTGAGATCTGACTAGTTCTACACAATATGCAGATCTGATTAGACACCCTAGATCGTGTGTTCCTCTTTTGCTCCTTGTTGATAACGCCTCAGTAATATTGATGGATCGTGGTGCATCAGATCTACCATCATGTGGAGATTGCATGGAGCAGATCTGACATCATGATCGTGTTGCATCAGATCAGCAATCATTTTGTGATGAGCAGATCTGAGATCGTGCAGTAATTGGATTTCGTGTAGCGTGGAGCGTTGATGTTGGATCAAATTTGAATGGTGTGGCTGACTGACTGTTGCTCGTATCAGAGTCGTGTTGATGTGGTAGGTGTTAAATCTGTAGTGCTTGTTGTCGTTGGAATCAGATTTGCTCGTATCAGAGTCGTGTTGATGTGGTAGGCGTTAAATCTGTAGTGCTTGCTGTTGTTGGAATCAGATTTAATCAGATCTGATTAATTTTTGTTGAAGTTCAGATGTGAAATCAATTTTTGTCATCTAAAATTAATTTTTATAGTGGTGATCAGATTTATTATCTTGCTGGTGGCGTCTGTGATATATATATATATATATATATATTGCAAGACAAGGATTTTATTTCAGCTGGAATCTATTTCTTTACTATCAGTTTGCTCGTGATTACTTTCTGGTTATTATTATTATCCGGCTCATTAGCTAGCTACTGTCAGCAGTGAAATACCATGGCTGAAATAAAGTCTAGTGATGGTGAACAAAGGTTTGAAGTGTCTGTAGAGTACAAAGCTTTTGCTAATCCCTTCTCTTATGGGTCGTCCGTAAAGCTGGACGACAATAATTATAAAAGGTGGTCGAGGACTTTTATGATGTCTGTGTCAGGACATCGTCGAAAACATATTTTGTTAAAAAAGGAACCAACAGAGAAAACTGGGAAATATGCCACATGGTAGGAAGATAATGACATTGTTATGTCTTGGATTATGAACAGTGTTCAGCCACATATTGCATATGGCTTAATTTACTATTCTATTGCAAAGGAGATGTGGGATTCATTACGTGACACGTACTCTCAAGACAAAAATGTCAGTAGAATTTTGTAAGTTGAGCAAGAGATATTTCAGTTGCAGCAGGGTGATCAGAATCTTTCCCAATATTATGCATCAGTTAAATCAGCCTATAAAAGGCTCAACTTTGTTCGTCCTCCTTGCTGCACTAATCATAAAACCCATCAGTAGTAGACTATGGTGGCTCATTTTCTATCAGGATTATCTCCAGATTACTCAGTAGCCAAGGTGCAAATGCTTACTAGCTCAGAGATCCCTACTCTAGCTGATGCCTACAACCGGTTAAATCGTCTTGCTGTTACCTTTCCTCCGCCTCATGGAGACTCTCAGACTTCAGCTCTTGTTGTCACTGGTGGAGGAGGGCATGGTTTACCTAGTTCTTCCAGAGACAGAGGTCGTGGAAGAGGCAGTGGAGGTCGTAGCAGGCTTCAGTGTACATATTGTGGCAAGCAAGGGCACCTTGAGGATCGTTGTTGGGATAAGAACCCTAGAAGTCGCCCTCAGAGCTCATTATCGTTCCCCAAAGCAACAACTCCGGTTGTCTCTTCCATCACTGAACCTGTGCCTACTTCTTCAACCAATACGATTACTCTCAGTCGTGCAGTATATGATCAACTTCTTTCTCAGAGTTCTGCATTTGTGTCTGCCTCTATTGTAGTGACTGATGTGGCATGCTCTGCGGGTACTCAGTTGGATGATGGAGGTAAGATATGGATTATTGATTCTGGCGCCTCTCAACACTTTTGTGGAGATTCACATAGTTTCTCTACACTGGTTCATACATCTTTCCCTTGTCATGTTAAATTGGCAGATGGTAGATTATCCCCAATGGTGGGGAAAGGAGATGTGCATTTTACCCCTACATTACGAATTCAATATGTTCTCCATGCTCCACAGTTTCCTAAGAATTTATTATCCGTAAGCCAGCTTACAAAAGAACTAAATTGTCGAGTTATATTTGACCCAGGTTCTTGTGTATTTCAGGATTTGCTGCCTGGGAAGAAGATTGGTGGAGGCCATGAGGAGGGAGGTGTTTATATCTTACACAACCAGTTGGAGTAGCAACTTCGTGTGTGGAATCGAGTTCTAATTCCTACCAATGGCATCTCAGATTGGGTCATCCTTCTCTTTCCAAGCTTCAAAGAGTCATTCCACAGGTCTCTCCTACAACGTCCTTTCAGTGTGAAGCATGTCAGTTGGGCAAGCATCATCGTAGTTCTTTTTCTTTAAGTCAGAGTTATACTAGTCAAAGTCCTTTTGATCTAATTCATGTTGATGTTTGGGGGCCTAGTCGGGTTCCTAATAGGTTTCAGTCCAAGTATTACCTTGTCATTGTTGATGACTACTCTAGAGTGTCTTGGGTCTTTTTAATAAAGGAGAGATCTGAAGTCTTGTGTATTCTCCAATCTTTTATTCTTGAAATAAATACTCAATTTGGTTCCATTGTTAAAATTGTTCGCATTGATAATGCTCTTGAATTCAAATCTAGCAAACTATTACAATTTTATCGGGATAATGGGATTTGCCCTCAATTTTCATGTGCCCATACGTCCCAGCAAAATGGGGTAGCTGAAAGAAAACACCGACACCTTTTGAAAGTAACTTGAACCCTTATGATTCAAACAAACATGCCAGCTTCTTTTTGGGGAGATGCCCTTCTTACTTCTTGTTACCTTATTAACAGAATGCCTTCTACTGCTCTTAATGACCAAATTCCTATCAGACAACTTTATCCTGATTGTTCTTTGTTCAAAGTTTCTCCTAAGGTATTTAGTTGTGTTTGTTTTGTGCAAAAACTTGGACCTACTAGGGACAAACTAGCTGCACAGGCAACTAAGTGTGTCTTCCTTGGGTATCCAAAAAACCAAAAAGGGTACAAATGTCTTGACCCCATTGCTCGTAAAGAGTATATCAGTGCGGATGTCACATTCTTTGAGACCATTCCTTACTTCTCGCCGTGCGCGTCTCGTGTGAATCCTGATATATCCACATCATTTCCCTTACCCATTCCTCCCATTCCTTTGGAGTCAGTTCCTTTATTGCCTTCATTATGTTCTGATCCCTCTTCAACTCGGTTCCATGATCCTCCACTGGTGTATACTCGTCGTCAAGCCTCCTCTCGTGGCCCTTCATCGTCTTCTTCTCCTGCAGTCAGTGATCCTGATTATGTTGATGATTCTATTGCTTATCCTGATGATCGTAGAGCAGATCCTGAGATTAAAAATGATTTGCCCTTAGCCCTAAGGAAAGGCATGCGTCAGTGTACTCTGCACCCAATTTCAAAGTTTGTGTCCACAGACAAGATTGGAAAGAGCATGCAAAACTTTCTATCTGCTTTATCTGCCATCTCCAGTCCTATCAATCATCAACAGGCTTTATTAGATCCTCAATGGAAACAAGCAATGCAAGAAAAAATGGACGCCTTGATTTCTCAAGGGACTTGGGAGCTTGTCGATCCTCCTTCTGATGCAGACATTGTTGGTTGTAAGTGGGTGTACACTATTAAATATCATTTTGATGGCACTCTGGGGAGACACAAAGCTCGTCTAGTCACCAAAGGCTACACCCAAACATATGGGGTGGACTTCTTTGAGACTTTCTCTCCCGTAGCCAGAATGGGCACTATACGCTTAGTTACTTCTGTGGTTGTTCATCATGGGTGGAGTATGACTCGGCTTGATGTGAAGAATGCTTTTCTGTATGGGAATCTATCTGAGACGGTCTACATGCAACAACCGCCTGGCTTCGAACGACAGGGAGAGTGTGGCAAAGTGTGCAAACTAAAAAAGGCAATATATGGCCTAAAGCAAAGCTCGCATGCATGGTTTCACAAATTGTTTGAGGTGATGTCTAAATTTGGTTTTCAGAGGTCACCATCAAATCATTCTTTGTTCATAAAGAATAGCTCTAAGGGTTTTGTGACTATGGTTGTTTATGTTGATATAATTTTAACTGGAGATAATGAGCAGGAGATTTCAAGCACCAAGGCATATCTGCAGAAATACTTTATTACAAAGGATCTGGGTCCTCTCAAGTACTTGTTGGGAATCGAAGTAGCAAGAAATAGAGAAGGTATGGTTCTTTCTCAGAGTAAATATGTGCTTGATCTTTTACAAGAGACAGGGATGCTTGGTGCAAAACCAGCCACTATTCCCATGAATCCTAAACTGTTCTTGTATGACGAGCAATCTGAGGCAGTTGATAGTAAGTCCTATAGGACTCTCATTGGTAAACTTCTCTATGTTACTGTAACTAGGCCTGACATATCATTTGTTGTTGGCAAATTGAGTCAATTCATGGATAAACCAAGAAAAGTTCATTGGGAGGCAGCTATGATGGTTCTTAAATACCTGAAGACATCTCCAGGAAAAGGTCTATTGTTTACAAAAGAGGCAAATCTTGATGTGGTTGCGTATACTAATGCTGATTATGCAGGGTCGGTTGATGATAGGAAGTCTACTACACGGTTCTGTGTTTTTGTTGGTGGCAACTTAGTTTCATGGAGAAGCAAGAAACAAGTTGTAGTAGCAAGATCAAGTGTTGAGTCAGAATATAGGGTCATGGCACAAACTGCTGCTGAAATGATTTGGATAAAATCTATGCTTACCGGATTGAGCATAAAGGTTTCTCTGCCTATTAAGATGATGTGTTTCATGAGAGGACTAAGCATATTGAGATAGATTGTCATTATATTCGGGATATGGTTCAAGTGGGAAATATATCAACTTTTCATGTTTCTTCAGAAGATCAAGTAGCAGATGTTTTTACCAAACCCCTTCCTATCACAGAATTCTCAAAGTGTTGTAACAAGCTGATCATGATTGATATCTATGCTTCAGCTTGAGGGGGAGTGTTGAGAGTTATTATCGTGAGGGGTTTATTGGGTGGTCTTGTTTATATTTTAACTTTCAATGGTCTCTAGTGTAATTTTCTTTATTGACCCTAATCACTACTTAAGGGTGATTAGGGCTAATCGTGAAGGTACTTTTCTATCTTTTCTCAAACCAAGTTTCAACATATACTTTAATTATATGTAATTTGATTTTTTTATAGTAGATTGGTGGATTTCTTTTGCCATTGGTTGTCTCCAGCTCCAGACCTTTGTTGTTCAAGTCTTAGGTCTCGCATGCATTACATTCAGTTGTGAACGTGATTGAAGTACTTTTGAAGCAGTAAAATATTATTTACTACTAATTACTAAATAATATTTGTCAGTTTGTATATATTTTAACTTTATATATATTTTTATAGATTCATACAAAGAAAAGAAACTGACTTTTGCACAAAAAGTTGAATGGTTTGTTTTTTGTGCAATATAATCATAAATTGAAACGAAGTTATGAGGAGAGAATGAAAAAAAGGAGATCTCGACCCCATTGTCTTAAGAGAAGTCAATGATAATCTTTGAAAATGACACATCACTTACATGAGATCTTGTTGATAAGGCATCCAGAGCGTTAAGGCATAGGGTGGGGGTAAAAATACGTGTAACTAATGTCCTAAGAAAGAAAATGTTTGACAAAGGAAAGAAGGTGGTGAGGGTGGAAGAAGAAGAGAAATAAGCTAACTCTGCAAATAAAACTGAAGAAGAAGAGCAATATATCAATGAAGATGATGATAGACTTTCAAGTTCATCTAAGGATTAAATTTAAGTTGTTATTATAAACTTATTGGGTTTTTTTTACTATTTTATACTTAAATACAGTTAAAGTTAATTATGTTATGTGTGTATATTTGTTAAATGTCTGTATGCTTATATTTTTATTTGGTGATTAATTGGTTATGTTTTAATTTTTTGCATTGGTTATCAGTTGCATGGTTTATTTATTCCATTGTTCTTTGTTTCATTTTTTAACATGGTTATCAGTTACATTATTTTACATTTTTGTAGTGATTAGATTTATTAATTCGTGTTCTAGTAAGTCGATGGAAGGTAGAGGTCTTGGAGGATGCCTCTCAAAGAAACCTGCATTGAAATATTGTACACTATTGACTTAGAGATGCCAAAGAAATAGTGAAGTGTAATTTTTGTGATTTTATAATGCATGAAGGATTGTATAGATTTAAATATCATGTTGTGGGACATATTAACTCCACTGTGAAATTATGTAAACATAGCATTCCTTCTGATATTTGTGTTGAGCTTCTTACTAGTCTTAAAAAAGATGATGAGAGAAAGGCACAAGTACCTGCAACATTTGTGGGACAGAAATTGTATGAAGATGATCTGCCATCATCATCTCAAGCCACTAAAAGATGCAATAAATGAAGGAAATCGTTGAAATGAAGTTTGATACTGAAGAATGAAGATGACTTTTATATATAGACATATGTTTCAGAATTCTATGTTTAGTTAAATGTATTGTGTTGTTAAATGTTTTGTGTTGGACAATGTATTGAGCAAGTTATTTAATATAATTATCTTATAGTGTTTGACGACATATTTTGTTTTGTCTATTGCTTATTGTTGATTGATTTTATGTTGTATACATATTTGTTATTAATTTTAGTAGTTTGTTTACATATTTGTATATATTTTTTTTGTTTTTTTATTTGGGGTACTGCCTAGGCTTTTTAGGGGCTCACCGCCTAGTGCCTATGACAACTAAGAACAAAACCACCTAAATTCACTGCAAAGTTATCAAAAAATGATGAGAAGAACGTTAAAATTAGGTGATCTAATCAATGGATTGGTCCAACCAGACACTTGCAACTTTATACTAATCTGACTCAACTTGACTCTAAAATTGATTCCCACTGGTATGGATAATCTATGGAATCAATCAGGATTGGTTAGTTGGACCCAATCTGGCCTGATTTGAGCACACCAATCTGGAATAGACACACACCAGAAAAAAAACAAAAGAAAAAGGGTGAAGGAAAAAAGAACAGAGAAGAGTAGGCTTGATAACATGACTACCGACATGACATACAACCTAAGAAGACAACCATTTATGGCATCAGAATTTTTTAATATCAATAGGAGTCCTACCAATGATAAAATGATAATAGAATGTCGAAAGCCAGTACAATGATGGCCATGTGGAAACTGGAAAGTGATGGACGTCTTACTTTTTCTTCATTGCTTGCAGCTTGAAGCTCCAAACTATGCTTTTCCAGAAACTCACCAAAATTTGGGTCCTGGTGAAACAATGAAGCAAACATAACCTTATTAATATTTCAAGCATCCAGAAATAATGTCGTACTGAAAGAAGTATGAAGAGTTGTCTATATCACAAAAGATGCACTTGTTTTCTTTTTATGAGCAAACACAAAAGCAAAAATAAAAAACAAAAAGCACTTCTATTGCTTTAAATATGCTCTTCATACTTAAGAATACAACATTTCAAGGGTCATAACATGAAAATCTTTCTGAGCATTAGCCAGGGCAGTAAACTGGAAATATTCAGTTGAGATCTAGGTCTTAGTGAATCTGACCTATCCGGATCTAGCTTAATCAAATTTAGAGTTGGATGGAAAAGGCAATATTGAACCTGTACTCGGTTAGCTAATCAGATATATTTTATAAGGAATTGGGTTGGATTACCCTTGGATCCAGATTCAAATGAAAATCTGAAAACTGCATCCAAATCAGATTCATTTGCTATACCGATTCAACTAATCAGATTTGTACTTTTCAGATACCTGACTCAAACGTGATCGATTGACATCCCTAGCATTAGTTCATTTTGGGTAAAACTAAGTGCATTACAATGATGAATGTAAGCCATCAATTTTTTTGTCTTCAAAATAGGAGAGAAATTTTTTAAAACAAACCCTACATGTTTATATTAGTTAGACATACCATCATGTTGAGCTTAATATCTATGGTCATTTCAAGGTCTTAATTAAGTACAAGGTCGTTCTTACCTTTTTCTTCAGCCGATCTAACTTACTTTTCTGCTTCACGAGTTCCACCTGAATTGTCTTGTTCTGCTCAGATAGAGCAGTATGGTAGCTTTCATCTACAACAACAGCAATTATATTGAAAAATATCCTCTTGCGATTTTACTAAAACAAAAATTTAGGATATTTCAAACACCAAATTTCACTGTTGTAATTATGTTCCAACCTGAATTATCATCACTTCCATCTTTAACAAGATAAGAACCATTCAAATCCTGAAACCAATATCAGAATTCAGAACTCTTTCATAAATAAATAAGGAATTAGAAAAAGATGAGGCCGGATTTTTAGAAGAGCATGACATTACCTCAGAGAGAAGACCATCACTTTCCGAATCTGAATCTATAACTGAATCATTGTCAACATCATTACCAAAAGTATCTGCAAAAATGTCGTCGAGCGCCTGATTTACAATACCTTCAGGATATCTGACAACAATGATGAGCATAACTATATATGAACATAAACACTTGCATTTCAAGTTAAATCGTTAATTAATTGCCTCACCTTAAGACAACTATACAAAATGGAACAAATGTATGCGCACAGATAATTCCATAATACATTGAAAGATATTACGCCCATAATCTAGCTAGAATCTCAGTAAAAAAATTTCGCTACTTTCTGGAAACTGAAAAAGCATCACTACCTCCTGAATAATCATGTCATATAAACTTGCAATATATGACTCAGACTATTTGGAAAACTCAATTTCATTTAACAATTAACCAATGGAAACAATGAAGCTCCTGAATAACATACATGAATGAGGAAAGAACTTAGTAAATTGTGAAATGCTTGACAATTAATCAGTGGGCGAAAGTGAAATTGTGTGATGCTCTCCAAAGTCGAGCATCGGTATCTTTACGATCAAGAATAATACCCACTCCACTAGAATCAACACAAAATTTCAACTGATACACTAGAAATTATTCTAAAAAGAATATCGGCATCGATTATGTCATTTAATCAACACCTAGGAAGAAGAAAATGGTGTGAATTACTCATGCAAGCAGGAATTATGTTAACAATGACCTCCTGAGGCTCCTAAGAAGCGCACCCCCAGAATCATTTTATCATTGAACATAATAGACCTTGTGAAAATTTTTAAAAAGGGAAGATAAGGGCAAATTGGCAACACACATTAGTCTTGTACTAGATTCTCTATGCTGATCCTAGTATGCTCTAAAATGCATAATAGCAGCATAGCACTAAATATTTACTCTTACAAGAACATCTCTTCTGGAAACATTGAGCTGTAATAGAGACTCGCAAATTTTTGTGTATGCATGTGTGCACATGTATGTGTGTGGGTTTTAACATGAATATATGTTGACATCAATCCGATTGCAACAGTCCCTAACAAGGCCCAAGCAATCATTTTTCTCAAGTAATAAAGAAAATAAGCACAAAAAACAGCATATAGGAATTAAGTGCATAGGATTAATTTAAGACCTCAAAAATAAAAAACAATGTCATCCTACTCTGTGCTGTCTAACTAGGGATTGGCTCTGAGAGGATTAGGCGAACACAAGTAGGGTAGGCAGTACCAGTTGACTAGGTAACCACGTATCACTTTTGACAACATAGTTTGCAACTAAACAAAAGTTAGCAACTATCAATGGTGATTACATGTAAGGATAAAACTCAAGTAATGCAACTGTTTTTCATAAAAACATAAAATTAAATTTTGCAGTAAAAGAAAACTAAGGCAATGGAAGAAGGTATAAGCACAGTCACAAATATCATGATATTTTAAAAAAATATTATGATATCTTTTCATCAGTTCTAACATTTAAAATATCACGATATTTTTCAAAATGTTGTGATAATTTAAAATTAAAATATCATAATTTATGTTTCATAAATGATTTTAAAAAACTTTGGCTGATAATCCCATTTTATCATTCACATCTCTCTCAATCTTTTTCTCCTAACTAATTAATGGCAATAAATACTGAATGTAACTTAATCCTAAGCAAGAAAGTATTTATTTCGGCCTCTGGACTCTCCCATCTTTCATTTCTTTTTCATTTTTAAAACAATGGATGAGACATATTTATTGCGTTTGGCATTTGAGTAATTTTTTTACATATTTTTAACTTCAGTTTATAAATTTTTAAAAAATTATTCATTTTGCCAAGATTTTTTCAATAAAAGTGTGGGAGAACACAGATTATCAATATATGCCATTTACCATTTAATGGCAGATTTTATTTTGAAAATATAAACAGAAGGTAATAAATTAATATACCCAAGTTACACAATAGCACAGAGAAAACACAAGAATACAACCGCTACACGACAAAAATGAACAAGAAGCCACAGACAACAGAAGCAAAAGAATAAATGTTATAAAAGTTTTAGTTTGTCTCCTTTCAAAGAGGAGCTTAAGACAATTTTCAAATGTACAAAAAATGAGGCTAATTGGATGCTATTGACAACAAACAGAAAAAGCAGCCAACTAGAATCCATCATAAATAGACAGATATATTACATATAAAATGCAGTGGCTGCACCATAGTTGGCAAACCCAGAGAGCTGACTCGAGAATCGCCCGAGTCAACCCGGATCGGATCCCAACTGGGTCACCGATTCAGGACCACCTATCCGCATGCCACTTATGTGTCTTTTGTCATGCATTTCATGGTTTTAGTGCATAATGCTTATAAAAGGATAATTTTTACAAAGAATCATCTATTTTTAAATCATAATATCAACAATTATGTATAGTTGAATACTTATATAGCTTAGTCATTGATGTCATGTAATAAATTTAGTGATTATACAGTTTGGAGTTTGATTTTTTCCATATCTTAACACTAAAAAAATCATGTCCTAACTCGTCCAAATTACTGAGTCAACCTGCTGACTCACAAGTCAAGGGTCAGGCAATCCGGATCCAAGTCACGAGTTTGTCAACTATCGGCTGCACAAGAAAAGGCAAATTGCACAGGTGCCACTTTGATTCTTGGCAAACTTCAATCTTACATCATGTATTAAGCAGTAGAAGTGTACAGTTTTATCCTAATATAAAGAAAAGTAACTGCAAAGGCGGAACCAAACAAGAAAAACACAGAAAAACAATCTTACAAGGGATGTAAATTTTGATGGGAATTAACATTCAATATTGGCATGTCTAACAATTTAAAGCAAGTTGATGTCAGAAAAATAATCTAAAGCAAGTGATAGCAAAGAAAATAAATAGTGGCATTTTCTTACTCTTCTACAGGTTGTGCATCTGAGGAGATTGGATGGTTCACATATACAACACCTTTATCTCCTGCAATAACAGAACCAACCATAGAGCTTAAATGTGGTGGCCTAATCAATGCTTGCAAATAAACAAAAAGTCTAGTTAAAAACTATACAAACTTGGAAACATTTTGTTACACAATCCACTCAGTGAACAGAAGCGCAAACACAAACCAAGCAGGGCAACTTAGATGTAGAGATAAGTTCCTAATAAACGATGTCTTATGAAGCAACTGCCTATGAACACTACAAAAAGAAGGCAATAGCGCAGGCAGTTAGATTAGCAAAAATATTGTTGGCCTCATGCAACATGACACTTGCGGAATTATCATTTATTTTCTGGAAAAAATATTTGTAGCTACTAAAATAATAATATAAATGTTTAAACATCTAATGAACTACTAAAGACGTTATATGTAAGCTCATTCAATGTATGGTATCAATCCTCAAGGCACTCTCTGCTTGGCTTCCCATTGAGGGCCTGAGCCAGTCATGAAGACTGAAAAGGAGGTAGAAAGATTACATCAGGGGGGGCATGAAAAAGACACATAAACCTTAATCAAGTTGCTGCTAATCTTCAACTTCAAGCAACCATAACCCGTGGGCTAAAAGGATATCAATGAGGTGTGATATCATCCAGAAAGGGATTTTGTCCAGAATACCTAAAGAGCAGAGACAATGGAGTCACTTTGAGGCAGACTATACTTGTTCATGTCATACACTGTTATCATTGCCCGCATTGATTAATCGGCCAAAAAACTTAACCATTCTTTAGATGGTTTAATATCCAAACGGCCTTTAGATTGCTCCCACTTGAAAATCGCAAACTTCAAAGCATTCAAATTTACAATGCAAAATTAAACACTGGTTTTATGCATAGTAACAAATATCAGCAATATTTTGAAAAGATCATGAGTGGTTTGGACCAGAGTTGCTAGTCGAGGAAGCGATTCGAGAAGCAAAAGCGAGAAGCGAGGCATTTTCAAAATTTTAGGAAGCGGGAAAAGCAGAACGACTTAGAAGCGAATCAGGAATCGTCTTGGAAGAAAACTAGGAAGCAAACCGAAAGCGACTTAGGAAGTGAGAGGGAAGCAAAAAAAAAAAAAAATAAAAACACAAAAAAATGAAAAAATAAGGGAAAACGAGCTTCCCCTAAATTGGGAAGCGCGCTTCCCACTCCCTAAATTTTTTGGGCACTTCCCAGCACGTTTCAGAAGCGCCATGTTTCACGCTTACAAAACACGCTTCCCCATGCCCTATGGCACTTCTGATAACTCTGGTTTGGACATACAAGCATGAATTTTTCAATTTTGAAATTTCAATACATTGTGAACCATAAAATTTGAAACCCTTAAAAGATCTACCTATATAATTGATCGGACGATCTAAAACTTGCTTTTGACTGAACAAACCATATGGATCATATCCATAGGGCTTGGTCCACAAAAAAATCAATTAATCCAATAAAGGCATTTTTTAAAAAATTTATGTCTTTCTTTATGTTTTTATATATTTTTATAGTCTTAATTGGTTTTAACTTTTATCATAGTTACAAATATTGGCAATATTTTGTAAACATGGCAGCGTTTACAAAATCTGCTATACTATAAAAAGTCACAATATTTCCAATAATGGTCTTATCATGATATCAACATAATAAATCATTTTTAATTTTTTTATATATATTGCCCATATTTCTAACTTTTTACACATGCTAATATTTCCTAGAGTTTTTCCAAAAAATAAAAAATTTAATTTATCATGACATTTTTCCTCACCAAGAGTTTCCTGGTACCAAGTTTTTTTATGTTGGCTTTATCCTATGTCACATGGGTGCGGGTGCGGGTGCGGCACTTTAAAAAAACTTGGGTGCGGGGGTGCGGCAAAAATATATATATATATATATATATATATATATATATATATATATATATATATATATATATATATATATATATATATATATAATTTGTGCAGGGAAGGGGTCGAGCCTCCTCCCTACACCCTCTTTGTGCAGGGGAGGGGTTGAGCGGATGAGTTGTGGAGCTTGATTCAGAGTTTTTGCCCTTGCAGAAAGGGGGGGCGGGGGCTCCCCCCGGCCAATTTTTTTTTAATAAAAAAATTGGACACATTTTTTTATTTAATAAAAAATTTGGACACAAATGACCCTGGGTGCGGTCAACACACCCAGGGTCGGGTTGACCGCACCCGCGTCGAGTCGCGTCGACGCGAGTGCGGCACCCTGCTAGCCGAATCCTTGTGACATAGGCTTTATCCTATTGGTCCAAGGATAAACACCTATGTTTTTACACGCTCCCAGCAAAGCTCAAGGATCTGAAGTTTCTTTGCTCCAAGATGGAAGAGGGAAATGTTCCACTATTTTATCTGAAATTGTTGGCAAATATTCAAACTGGTAACATTTGTTACTTTCAGTCTGCCGTCCAAAATTTAATGAAGCTTTTAACTGCCAGACCTGAGCTACTTGTAAGCAGCTTGACCCACCATATCCCAACTAGCTCAGAGCTTTGCAATAGAAAATTTCTTGTGTTAAACCTATTCAACCATATTAAAGATCCTAATCAAATTTTCTTTCATTAGAAAAGGTATTTACTGATTCAAAAACCTCATAAGATTTCTCCGGTTGATCATGGAATACATGCAGTGAGAAAAGTACTAGATATTGAATAATCAAATGGGTGACTTAGTTCTCTTATTTGGAAGGCAAAATTAAATTGAGTGTGTGACTCACCAAAGCTAGTCATGGTTATCTTGTATATCAGTAGTTTTAACATCCATGATGAGAGATGAAAGAAAGTATCCTGAATAAAAACCAAAAGAGCAAATTCATTCAACCTTGAATAGCTTAAAGAAGACATGAAGGGGGGATTTTGGATTTATGAGCCTTACTAAAAGCCCTTCTTGTCCTGAAAGAATTCCTGAAAGCATTCCTGAAAGCATTCTGTTTCCGCTTTTTCTTGAGCACAGATTGAAGATTCTTACGAGCAAGTTTCCGTGCTTTCTTCCCAAGTTTACCCATTTCCTGGCAAAACAAATGAGAACAATACATCATAACGTCAAGAAGACTCAAAACCAGAGCTAAATCAAATGAAGAACCAAATCTAATGCATTGTAATAACACATCCATGCACTTACAGAAATGAACAAATTAAAAAAGAAAAAAAAACTGAAGCAACTATTGATTCTTAGAAAAACTACTGATGCAATATTTTTATTGAGTGAATAGCAAGAAGCAAATATTAACTTTCAGAAAAAATGATGTAATATATTTAACAAGTGAAGCAAGAAACAAAGCATACAGGTCAAAACTGCAAAGGGTCCCTAGTGCACCTGAGAACTCAAACACGAAATGCTTGAGATTCCATGACAAAACACTTGTAATGCATAAAGAAAATGAAGATTCATTCAATAAAAGACAAGATCTATCTCCTTGAATTCACAACCAGATAAGATATTCTTTTTCAATTTTTCTTGGTTGCAACTTTACCTACATAAGAAACAACCTTCCCATAACTACTCTATCAGTGTTCAACATGTGGAATTGAAAGCTAATTCTAAGGAATCAAGAAATTTTCAGGCAAAATTTTCATTATAAATGGAACACATAATCTACAAAATATGAGGTGCAGACATTCTTAGGCATTATTTAAGAGCAACACTATTCTCTTTTTTTGCATACATCCCTACAATGAATTCAAAAAAAAGTTCCAATTGGATCTATTTTGCTTTCAATTGCACAAACAAACTGGTGACCTTAAGGGCATGTTTGGATGCAAAATTCATAAATTCACTTTTCTGGATTTTCTGCTTTTCAATTTTTTAAATATTCTGGAAAAATAGTGTTTGGATGCATTTCATATATATATATATATATATATATATATATATATATAGAGAGAGAGAGAGAGAGAGAGAGAGAGAGATGGGAACATGCTAAATGGGCACAATGCTAAATGAAACATGCAATTGGATTTCCATTGTTTTTTTTCAAAATTCCAACCCCATAGATGTGTTCAGCATGATTGATTTACTAGAAATCCTAATTTGGATCAAGCATTTTGGATGGAAAAAAATGGTATTTGGAGGCTCGAAAAATTATGAAAAATTGTAGGCTATTGATTTTTGAAACCTTATAAAAACCTATTCATGCATCGGAGTCAAATGCTCTAAGAAGTGATTCCTATAAAAACAAGCATATAAATCACATCTGTACAGTCAAAATTTTGAAAAGCACCAAAAATCTAAGAGCATGTTTCATTTAGCACTGTGTCCATTTAGTAGGTTCCCATCTCTCTCTCTCTCTCTCTCTCTATCTATATATATATATATATATATATCATAGATTTTAAATTTTTCACAGTTAGGTTGTCCCATTTATTAAATCTGACTGATTTCGAATCTTAATGCATAATCAAGAGTCCAAATTTACCTTCAGCCTTATGATTTGATCAATGTTGTGAATAGTGTTGAGGCGTAAGACCCACTCATGAAGCGAGGCGTAAGATTCACAAAAAATATTAAAAATTTGACCAAATAAAAAAACAAAATAAAGCATCATTTATGTACTATTAATATATAATTAGATATTAAGTGGACAATCTAAACTAAATTATAAAACTAATACAAAGAAATAACTACAATGCAATAATTTAACCGATCCAACAAAGAAGATGTGATTATTTAACCAAGGAACAAGACCAAAAATCACAATAACTAGCAAGAAGCACTCTACATATTTGTATAAAGGACAACATAATGCTATACACCACACATAGTTATACTTAGCAAACACAATTATATAATACAAATAGCATGCAGCTAATAAATAAGCAACAAATCAATGAATTACTAAATCAATATATAATTAATTAATTAATTAACAAGAACAAAGTAATTTTCTGATTAACAGGCCCGATTGTTCAAGAAGAACAGAGGAAGGGAAGAAGAAAAACGAGGAGGAAAGAAGGGGGAGAAGAAGAAAAAGAATATCAGAAGAACAATAAGAAGGGGAAAAAAATAGAAGAAGAAGAAGTTGGGCAGAGGAAGAAGGAGAAGAACGGAAGAAGAAAAGTGAGAGACCTAAACAATCGGGCCTCCCTTGTTTTTTTAACCTGAGGAGAAGAAGATCTGCAGAAGGAAGGAGAAGAAGATCAACATAGGAAGAATAAGAAGGAGGAGGAGGAGAAGAAAAGAAGAAGAAGAAGAAGAAGAAGAAGAGACGAAGGAGAGAGAGGGGTACGTACCGAATGGACCCTCCTTCTTCTTCTTCCTTTCGACAGAGGCGAGAGAGACCTCCGGCTTCCTCCTCCTTCCTTTCGGCAGAGAGAGAGAGAGGGCCTTCTTCCTCTTCTTCTTGAAAGAACACGAGAGGGTTCTTCTTCTTCCTTTCGGCAGAGGCGAGAGAGCCCTAAACAATCGGGCCTCTCTCTTCTTTCAAAAATCGAGAGCCTATTGCCTCACAGGCACTTGCGTTTCATTAACGCGCCTCAAGGCAAAAGCGCACCTTTTACGCTATCCATCAAAAACTTCAAATTAGTGTAGTTTTAGGCTGAACACGTTCCATTCGACTAGTGATCCTAAAACAATGACTAAGAGAATAAGCACTCTCCCAAATAACCATACCAACAATGATTCAGACATAGAATCACTATATAAGATGATCACAACAAAATTACTTTTCCCACAGAATAACCATATAAACATCGATCAATTGACACCATCTTCACCGAAACAATGATGTAAACCATGTTGTGAAAAGCGATGGGGCGTAGAGAAGGGTTCCACTAAAATATGAAGAGAGGAGTAAAGCACAAGCCTTAAAAACACATTTTTAAAAACTTAAAAAAAATATATATCTAAAAACACAAATAAATAAAAGAAATAACAATAAGAAATAAAAAAACTCAAATAAATACCGAAAGATATGAGAATAATATGTAAAAACAACATTAATGCAGCACCTTGATCTTTGTAAGTATCTAACAAATAAACTATCTATTTAAGGTTATGTCCACGAACGTGGATACAATATGGGCATGAGGCATGCATACTTGGTTTTTATGAAAATTAGGACAGGACGTCTTCTCTTGAAAGCTTAATTTATAAAAACACAATACGCAGCAAATTTTTATACATAAACATAATTACTACGAGATTCGATTAATCAAGGAATATAGAACTAAAGTTTAAAACCAAATAATTAAGTAAAACTCAAAGAAGAAGAGGAAGGAGAAGAAGAAGAACGAAGAGAAGAAGAAGATGGAGAACGGAAGAAGAAGAAGAGACAAAGAAGAGAGAGAGTACCTGGGTGGGGGGACAGCCTCCTCTTCCTTCTTCTTTCGGCAGAAAGACAGAGAGAGAAAGAGATTTTGGCGGGGATTCGTAGGGAAACGCGATGATGGGGTTTAGGGTTCTTTTTATCACAGTTCACAGAGCGTTGTTCATAGGGTGCGAACCAGTGTTGTTAAAATCAGTTTCTCAAGAAAAAAACTCTTAATGAAATCGAATCGGATTGAATCCGTACTTTTCACCACTGGATGACACATGTTATTAAAATATTTAAAATGTTAAAAATCTATTAAGAATACTAAAACAGAGTTTGAAATGATAGGTAAATCGGCCTCTTTGAATTGAATTGACTGAGAACGGATTCCATATGAATCAGGCCGAATCTGACATTGGTGCAAACGGGTAGAACTGGGCTTAGATCTTTTAGGATCCGAATCTGAATCCAAATTTAAACAGTAGATTCAAATTCAAATTCAAATATGATGAGGTAAAGTTGAATCCAAATCCAAAATACATGTGGTGATACTAGATCCCGAAACATAGAACAAAAAGAAGTTATTTATATGCAAGACATAATCTGGTCAGATTTTGCATTGGATCAATTTGAGATCCGAATGCAAAAGTAAACTGATTGAAAATATCAGAATCCCATTATGAATGTACATTTGAATCTTACTTAAAGGATCCATATATGGAGAAAACATGTCTGACTCATATCGTATATTTAACCCTATCCGATCTTCAACCCTAAATTATTCTGATCTTTATTCAAACATACACCACTAAGATCTGATGTTATGGTGGAGATATGATTCATGTCTATACTTAGGTAAGAACTACAACTGGTTTGCATCCATAGACATGGCCAAACCCATCATGTTGGATCCTGGTTTTGGATCAAGTGTTGCTATAGGGTTGTGATCATCGCAAAATTTTTCCTCTCGTAATATTCTCTCTCTCCCTTCTCTTTTCCTTTCTAACCTCTATTTTCCTCCTTTTTGATGGGAGAAAAATAAAAGAGAGAAAAGAAGAGAGAAGAGAAAAAGAAAGAAGTGAGAAGAGGAACTATTTTGCGCGGTCTCACTTGACCTTGATTTTTGAAAAAGATTTTAAAAGATTACTCGCCTCCGTTTTTGAAAATGTGCGGGAAAATGAAGAGACGGGATTCGCTCGTCGGTACGAGGTTCGACCGTTCCTGGCGCCTTTACCATGGGTAATCGAACCAAGGATCGAATCTATGCCTTTTGCTTTGCCTAAATATAATCTAAGAATTTATTCTAACTCTAAATACACAAAGAATCATGCTTGTGCAATGCAAGAATGTATGCTCCTTTTGAAAGATGTTTTGAAAATTTCCCAAGTTTATGAGATGAACTTGATAAGGGAGTGAAGAAATGTTTGAATCTAACTTTAGAACTTAAGATAGATCAGAAAAGTTCCAAGTTTTCGAAGTAAATCAGAGTTTGGAAGAATAAATCTTTAATTTTGAGAAAGAATGATTTGAAGCTTTGAAAATGAAGTTTCAAAGTCGGAAAATGGATTTTGAATTTGAACTTGAATTTAGGAAAGGAAATGAATACTTGAGATGGATTTGAATTTAGATTTTGAAGTTTGAAATTTAGAATAGATTTGAGGGATCCAGATGATATTAAAAATATAGATGAATTTAAGGAATGATCTGTAGATGGATTTGGATTTGAAATCTGGAGATGAATTGGATTTAAAAAGAAGTTGGACTTGGGAATGAAAATTGGATTTTGGATCTTGGAATGGATTCAGATCTTGAAGTCTGAGATCCAATGTAGAATCGGACTCTTGACCCTAAGATGGAATTTGAATCGGAAGTCTGAGATCCAAAAAATGGAATTGGATCTGAGATCCAAAAGTAGAATTGGACTCTGGACCCTAAGATGGATTTTGGATATGAAGTCTGATATCCAGGGTGAAATTGGATTCTGGATCCTACGGAGGAATTGGATCTGAAGTCTGAGATCCAAGGTGGAATTGGATTCTGGATCCTAAGATGGATTTGGAGTTTAAATTCAGAAGATGAATCAAGAATCTCAAAGTTAAATTGAACTTTGATTTTGATTGGAGTATTTGAATATAAATGAATTTGGAATTTCAAAGTCAAATTGAACTTCGAAATCTGATTTTAATTTGAATATAAAATGAATTTGAAATCTCAAAGTTAAATTGAACTTTGAGATTTGAAAAATGAAATTGAATTTTAAAAATGATAAGAATTGAAGATAGATTGAGGAAGGTATTTACATCACTTGGAGGTTTTGAAAAAAAAGAATTTTGAAAATATGATTCAATTCTATCCTAAATGATGAATGAATTTAAATTTTTGAAATTGGATTTTGAAAAGCTATTCCATTCTTTAAATGAATTAAAACAAGATTGAAGATATAATACATTCTTGACTATGGACATTGAATGTATTATATAATAATCTGTATTTAAATTCAGGTGAAGAATAAAACACATTTGGTGCTTTTATAGAATTTAAAATGAAATTAATTCTCAATATACCCTGACTATGGCCATTGGTATATATTTTGAATTAATTTTAAGTTAAATTCTGATAAAAGAAGAAAATATTTGAGTAAATATGATGAATTTTGAAAACGGATCCAATGTGGATCCAGTGTTATTTCGTAAAAGATAAAAATATTAAATTTTGTCCACACCCTGACTATGGCCATTGATATGGATCATCAACTTAGGATTAATTTACCTCTTATGAAATGGTGCACGTGCCATTGTGAGATTTTGAGAAATAAAGGAAAAATGCACGAAGAACAAATAATTCATGATGTTTACAATGTTCATTCATTCTATCTAAAACAAGAAATGTAAATGTTTCTCATCAGCATCTAGCTATCACAACTTTAAAATTGGGATAATGAAATCTTAATTTAAAGAGGGATTTCAACAAATTTTACATATCTCCTGCGAGGGTCAGGTTAGCACAGGATAAGAGATGTAACTAGAAGGAAGTTCACCAAGTATCATACTGATATGAGGCTTTTACATATATTATGTACTAATGAAGATCATATTTGATAAGAAAAATGCATATATATATATAGGGTTCTACGCTAATAAAGAGATTTGAAATATACATGCAATACCCTAAGAAAAGAGAAAGAAAAAAAATGTAACAAACTGCTAAAACTATTCATAGCAACCTGCTGGAAATTACCGCCTTTACAGGTTTACAATGATCACTAACTTAGAGACATTCATACAGAGGGACATTGTTAGTGTTGTACTAAATACTGTGAAATCACATAGAAACTGCCAACCGATTGACAATATGTAGGTAACAAAAGGGGTTGGATTGCACAACTACAGCAAGATGAGATGGGATGAATCAAAGAAAATATATATGCAATGAAATGAAGACAGAAGTTGAAAAGAAATGTGAATCACTGTTGTAAATTGAGGATGGGATCAACAACTATATATGCAATGAAATATGGGTTGTTGGTAGTAACATCAGGGTGTAGTCGAGACACCCATGGCAGGTGGTATGGAGGGAAGGACGAAGTGGAAAGGGGAACAATGCATGGCTGGTGGCAGGATTGGAACTGCATAGTGCCTTTTGTAGAAAATTCTGCAAACTGCTGTGGAGGCCCTACATGTTGTGAGGTGCCAATATGATAAAGGGAATAACCATGGGGATTTGAATGGGGCTGAGTGTATATGTACAGCGAGATGATGAAGGTGTAGTATAGGGGATGCATCATTTGCTGTAGAGACTGTGATAGCTCACAGAAATGATGGGTGTGGTAGTTGAAGTAGGCATCACAGCAGGTGTGCCACAGTGGAAACACTTATGCAAGGTTCATGATGAATATGCAACGGGATACCAAGGTGTTGCTGGAGATTTAAAAATTCAATACAGTGGCAGGTGGCTGTGCTGGAGCATATTTGATAAATAGAACATACGCTAGAACAAAAATGTTGAAACTGCTATTATGTACTTGATGAAAAAGAAATTAAGAAAGCGTTTAAAAAACAGAAAACAATCACCGTGAAGGGCAGCGATTAATGAGAGCAAGAGGCATTTTAGAATCACTACTTCATAATAAACAAAGACATGGTAAAAAATTCAAATGTAAGAAACAATTAATTGTAAAACAATAATTATGACACCCTACCTAATACCGCCATTGCTAATCATGCCCTAACTTTGTTAATGATATACTGATATATACTGACTGCTAGTGTATATTTGCTGCTAATCATAACTTTCATCGATTGCCTTAACCCTAACCCACTGCTGCAGACATCATGCCATGTTGCCTTGATACTACAAAAACCAGCATTCTGTGTTAACACAAGATACACTGACAAAGGCTAACACCTACATTATAATACATACCCATAATCTAACACACTGCCAATATACCTATTCGACAATGTTTAATGTCCAGCTTTCAAATACACTGGATACATTACATCCTATTCATACTGAAGATACAATTTGATTGCTACTCGTATTTACAAAAAAAAGAACTGTCACACCATACCATCGATATATAAGTATTTTACACAAGCCGACTACCTCACACGACGCTAACACATCCTGCTGGAACAACTTCATTAATGCTAACACTTACTAACTATATACTGATTGTCATATTCTGCACTAGCATTTGATAACCAATGCTAACCCACTGTGATCATCGCAAAAATTTTCCTCTCGTACGATTTCTCTCTCTTCCTTCTCTTTTCCTTTCTAACCTCTTATTTTCCTCCTTTTTGAAGGGAGGAAGATAAAAGACAGAAAGAAAGAGAGAAGAGAAAAGAAGAGAAAAAGGAAGAGAGGAATTCTTTTGCGGGTCTCACTTGACCTTAATTTTAAATTTTTTTGAAATAACTCGCCTCCGTTTTTGAAATATTTGCGGGAAAACTGGGAGACGGGATCCGCTCGTCAGTACGAGGTTCGACAGTTCCTGACGCCTTTACCAGGGGTAATCGAACCAAGGGTCGAATTAATGCCTTTTGCTTTGCTAAGAAATTATCTAAGAATTTATCATAAGTCTAATGCACAAAGAATCATGCTTGTGTAAATGCGAAGATGTATGCTCTTTTTTGAAAATATTTTGAAGAATTTCCAAGTGAATCTTGATAAAGTGAAGAAATGATTCCTAACTTAGAACTTAAGATTAAAGTTCTAAGTTTTTAGAATAATCAAGAGCTTGGGAAAATAAATCTGGAATTTGGAAATTGATTTTGAAGTTTTGAGATAAAAAGAGAATGAAGAAAATTTTCAAAGTCATAAATGGACTTTGAATTTAGAAGTTTGAACTTGGATGAATATTTGGAATGGAATTGAATTCCAATTTTGAAGTTCTGAATTTAGGAAGAAATGTGGGAAATCTAAAGGAATTGAGAAATGGGATTTGCAAAAGTTGGAATTTCAAGATGAAATCCGAATCCAAGATCTAAATTCTGAATAGAGTTCAAAGTCGAATTTTGAGTTTAGGATCTGAAATGGGAACTTGACTTGAAATCTGAAATGACATGGAATTGGTTTTAAGAATTGGAACTAAAATGGAATTTGGATTTGGAATTTTTGAATGAAATTGGATTCAAGATTTGGAATCCAATAAGGTATTTAGATCTAAAATCTGAGATCCAAGATAGGGTTGGAAGATGGAGTTGGATCTGAAGTCTGAGATCCAAAGTAGAATTGGATTCTGGATCCTAAGAGTTGGAGTTAGGATCTGAATCTGAGATCCAAAGTAGAATGAGGATCTGGATCTTAAATGGAATTTGGGTCCGTAATTGGAGATCCAAAAGTGGAATAAGGATCTGGATCCTAAATGGAATTTGGATCTGTAATTGGAGATCCGAAGCGGAATAAGGATCTGAATCCTAAATGGAATTTGGATCTGTAATTGGAGATCCAAAGCGGAATGGAGTTTATACTTGGAAATCTGGATCCAAGTTGAGACTAGGATTTGACTTTAGATTTGGGTTTTGAGAAGTCCAAATAAGACTTTTAAAGATGGGTCTGGGTTTTGAAAACCCAGATTTAACTTAGGAAGGTTTGGATTTTGAGATTCAGAGTCAATCTCAACTTTGATTTAAAACTTGAAGAAAAACTTGATTTTGAACTAGAAGCTTCAAAGTTAATTTGAACTTTGAAATTGAATTTCGAATTTGGGTTTTGAATATAAAGTGATTTTGGAGTTTCAAAGTTAAATTGGACTTTGAAGTTGAAATTTTGAATCTTAAAACGAGATAGAATTGGATTTGAATAAGATCTGATAAAGAAAAAGAAACACTTGGGATTTTGAAAAAGAAGTTTTTGAAAATATGATGCAATTCTATCCTATATGATGAATGAATTTGAATAAGTTTGAAATTTGGAATTTGAAAAGCTATTTCATTCTTTAAATGAATTAAAAATAAGATTGAAAATATAATACATCCTTGACTATGGTCATTGAATGTATTATATGATAATCTATATTAAAATTCAAAAGAAGAATAAAATACATTTTTAGTGCTTTTATAGAATTTAAAATGAAATTAACCCTTAGTATACCCTGACTATGGCCATTGGTATATATTTTGAGTTAATCCTAAGTTAAATTCTGATAAAAGAAAGAAAATATGATGAATTTTGAAAATGGATCCAGTGTTATTTTGTAAGAGATAAAAATGCTAAGTTTTGTCCACACCCTGACTATGGCCATTGATGTGGATCATCAACTTAGTATCGATTACCTCTTACGAAATGGTGCACGTGCCATTCGTGTTTTACCATTGTGAGAATTTGAGAAATAAAGGAAGAAATGCATGAACAACAAGTAATTTAATGATATTTACAATGCTCACCCATTCTACCTAAAGCAGGGAAGGTAAATTCTTATTCCAATCTAACTATTACAATGGATAAAATAAAATGTACAACTTCAAACGACAACTTTGTCCACATATTTTCTGCAAAACAATCGGGTTAGTAATGGAAAGAGAAGAAAAATCACATATATCATGTGGAAATCAAATAGTGAAAAGAGGTTTATATACCTAAGACGTATATGACAAAAGGAATGAAAAAAATGATATATGTATGTATGCATATGTATATATATATGTATACGCACATACCTGTATGTATATATGTATATATGTATATATGTATCACCGATGACACATATGTAATGTAGATAGATGAGAATGATGCTGGCATCTATAGACTAGAGAGAAGTGCTATTGGTATATTGCAGTGTCATTTTACATGCATTTTGAAAAAAAGAACACAGCAGGGTAAAAGCTGTTGTTGAGAGGCCGAATTCCTATCACCCCCTTTCCCACCAGTGGCCATTGTAATGGGACTCAGTGGATTGGCAGTCATTGGCCAGGACCTTTGCATGCGCCAGATAAAGCAAACTCAACGATCTATTTTACTGTTTAAAATATGCAGAAAATGGTGTGGGGGATGGTTGCTTTTGCAACAGACTTATATGAGTGCTAATGAGATGCAAATATATTAAAAGTAATGTATGTGCAACAAATATTGTGTAGATGGAGAAGGGCACAAGCACAGTATTGAATGAAAAAGTGTGTTGCATTGTGAACCGAAAAATGATGCCTAAGTGCAGAGATGAAATACTATAAGTAATGGGTATTATCAGCATGAAAAAAAAATGGTGGAACAGACCTGATTATTTCTGGTGATGTGTAGGTGAAAACAGTGGTGAAATATGGGCAGGAAGATGTACATAGATATATTATCAAGACACGATGCCAAAATATATGCTGAAAATGAAGCTACTGTGGAAGTGCACTAAGAAAACATATGAATGATATGTCGTATATTGACTATGAATGACATGCTGTATAACCAATACTAGCAAAGACAGGGAGCTGGACATTGGGAACAGGGAAGCATACCACCATATGTTCAGATCTCCTGCAAATGACACTGTAGCGTCATAGAGATAAGTGACAGTGATGACATGATACATGGTGAAGATAAGATGTAATGCTAATTGTTGAAGTAGATATGAAGATGCCAGAAATGCAAATATGGAATATAATGGAATGTATGGAGATGTGTCGTGAACAAACGTGGTATAATAAAAAGAGTGTTGTAGAGGTGGGCTGTAGCTATTGTTGGATATGAAGAGTGAGCAGAAATGGAGTAAGTGAATATCGCTGGAAGAGGGTTGTACATTATAGTAGGAGTTGGAAAATCACAGTAACAGCTATGAGTGTGAGGTATTGTGATAAATGAGGGTGGAAGTAGCTAATGAGGCAGTGACAAGGCTGTGCACAAATGATTGGGTTGCAGGCTTGTGAAGGCAGGTGTTTGCAGCATATGCAGGTGGTGCTGCTGTGTAAAACTGGAGTAGATGTATGTTATACAGAGAGGAAACTTACCCAAAGAACCAGTAGTCTATAATGAAACAGTATAACGAAACCCAAAGGAATCATGATACTCCCCAACATCTAGCTATTGCATTTATGTCCGAAAATTCCAGAAAGCAACATACTTATGCAACCCTGCAGAAAAAATTCCATCTGTGCCACATGTAGGATTTTAGAAAAATACAAGCCGAAGATCTATTCCTAAACTGAGCCAAATGAGGATTTTCTCTTTTTTTTTTAGCAAGAATCTTAAACACAATTTGTCATAATGGAAAAGATGAAGTCTGCCCATACCATTACCTTCAAACCAGTTGTCCTTTCAGCGAGCTGATGGACTGTCGCATTATTTAGACCAAGATACAGTTATTAAATTTTCAATTCCTGCAACTCAAATTTTGTGCTCCTAAGTAATAAACAGAGAATGCACTTAATGGAAGGTCATGACACCTCCTTATTCTCAAGACTTTTTCGCAATTGGCCTCCCACCAGCAAAGATCCTAATAACCATTCACTGGAAGTATTTGACGATTATCATTACATCACTGATGATTACCAAGTAGCACCCAATCAAGTGATCCACAGGAAACTATTTCATACCTAACTACACATTTACCTTTGATTTGAATGATAATATGATTAACAACAGTGTTTTAACTCTCAGCATATTTTTGGTTTGCCAGGCACCACTATTAGCATTTTCACCATGAAGACCCGCCATTGGGCACAAAGGTTCCATGGTCCCATATGGGAGGTATATTTTCCAGATTTCTCTATGTACAGGGAATACAACAACTATACTGAAGGTGCTGGAGCTCAACTAAATTCCAGAAACGATGATGTCTCTATCTTTACAAGATTTTTCCTAATGCATATAAGGTAAGAAATATGACTGATCGTGAGATGAGATTGAGTTTTTGGACTTGAGACTCAAATTTATACCTCAGTGACAGGACATTACAAGGACAGACGCTAATGGGGGCTAGAGTAATACATGTGAGACATGATTAGCACACCTGAAACATGAACGATCTGGGCAAACTGGAAGTAACTGTAGTCAAGTAAAAGAAGAAGAAGAAAAAAAAAATAATGATAAACAAAGCTAATGAATGGTATTGACTAATGAAATAATGGAAATACAACTGTAGATAAGAAATCTTAATGACTGAAATAACACGGCAGTTTATGAAAATATGCTATAAACAGGAGAAATCCATATTGCTGTATCCTCAAAAAATGCAGACTGCGTAGATGCGTATTTGACACGAGGATTGATGCAATAGAGGATCAGAATTCGATGGACTAAAAAAAAAATGCACCGATTCCTGCCTTCCTAAGAGGATAGAATAGAGATCCCAAAAGAGCCTGTCATTTTCTCTGGATTATCATTTAGACATTACATGGCTTACCAGTGAACAGATGTTCAACATCTAGTTATGCCTTACCTGGATGTCTACTACAGACCAGAAGATTTCATAGAAAATAGATTCAGATAAAACCCAAGAGAAACATTGAGTCTTATGATATGAATCAGAGCAAAACATAATCCAGAAAAAAAAAGGTAACGATGTTAAAGAAATATTGGAATCGAAAGGTTCCATTTCATATTGCACAATTGGGGGAATGGATAATGCTAAACAGCAGTCCGATTTCTCCACAAGTGCGTTAATGAGGCTAAAAAATAAAGAAAAAAACAATATCAGAGTTTCGAGAGATGGACGAAATACTTACTGAAGTGCTGTAAAGATTTTGATGAATTAAATCTTTCTTTTCTTAGCGGAAATCCTCTGATAATGAAGAGAGGTTTTACTTGTAGAGATCCTTGCGTCGTGAGTTGGATGGGGGAAATGCAAGTCAAGGAATCTGAAAGATGCCTGAAGGAAAATGGATGATGGATAGTGACGCCTGAGAGTGGGGTTGAGCGTAGAAGATGGGTTAGCCGAGAACTGGATGAAGATGGGTTATAATGGACTCTTGTAGAGAAAACTCAATCGATAATGGGTAAAGAGGAGGTGCTCTTGCAGAAAGATTGATCTCCAGAGAAAAAAAAAAGTAATGCCTCTTAAAGACAGGGGCTCGCCTCTTCTTAAAGGGGGAATGGAGAATTCGAGAAGAGGAAATCCGTTAAGGAGTGATGGTGGAGAAGAAAGCATGCGGTTTGGAGATGGAGGGTAGAAAGAGAAGGGGAAAACGCGCGGGAGGATTCCGTTGTAGATTTTCTCATTTTCCAATAAGAGGACTCCTTTTAAGAAATTTTTGTAAAAAAAATGGTTGAGGAAATGAGGCTTTTAGCAAGATTGTTTTACAAGGTTTGAAATCCTTTGTTTTTCTTGTAACTTTTCCCAATTTTTTTGGTTTTTTATGTTATTTTTCTATTTTTTGTATTTTTAGAATAAAATCCTAAAGCTTTACAAGAAATCAAAGATTGAAACTAATTTTTTTGATGTTTTTGTAAAATATTTACAAAAGGAGTTTTTCTGAGAATTTTAGAAACTATTTTGAGAAAATTTCTTTAGAAATGGGTTTATGTCCAAATTTTTGAGAAATATTCTAGGTTTGCAACCTCGAATTGAGAAATATACGGTCGAGGATCCAACAGAGTGCCGGATGAGCCGCCCAAGCCTTTCAAAGTCAATTTTTTTGGTATTTTTGTGCTTTTATTTTTGGAAATCGGACAACGGGGATCAGATTTGGATTTAAAGTATAGAGTTCAGACTCGGAGTTGAATTTGAATATGTCAATGTGGAATCTAATCCAGAAATCTGAAGAAATAACTTGATTTTCTCAGAAAGCGGGGTTAGGGGTAAAAGGGTCATTTTTACAAGACTTTGAAAAATTTGGGGTGTTCACACCCACTTGATGTTCTTCTATAGTAACCAAATTCCACCTCCAGGCTTGGAGATGACATGATAGAACTCATATGTAACCATGTCCAATGATAACTGGTTGTGAAGCGACTAGTATGTATGCAGTGGTGATGGGGGATAGGTGGCTACAGCAGGGGATGATAGGGAAGTTAATGGCAGAGGATGATAATGTAATGTTGTACCGAACTAGCAGAAATGGGAATGACTAGTGTTGGTTAAAATGTGTATTTGCAGCAGAAACTGTAATGAAATATGTACAGGGACCAATATGCCTTGGGGGCATCACATAGATGGTTTAATCATTGTAAGTCCACCGAGTACTCTAATTACTAAGTAAATTTATCATCTAAACAATGGGATCAACTGATAACAAAAGAACTAATTAAATTTCATTATGAAATAACTAAGTACTTCAACTACGAAATAGCTAACAACCAGCTAATTACTTAACTATCTAGCTAACAACTTACTTAATTAATGGTTAACAGTTTACTTAATTAACAGCTAACAATATCTAATTAACTAATCAGTAAAAGTTACATTGAAACTCAATAGAAATCATAATGCAAATCAGTTTAATAATCAGTAAAAAGAAAATCCTGTTAAACTCGGAAATAACAAGCCTAGTTAATGAAACTTAGTCAGCGATGCTCAACAACAGCTAAAGAACCTACCTGACGAGCTGGTCCCTGCTTAATCTCAAATGACTGGTTGCAGGGGTTGTGAAATCAACTAACTTTCATATGCAAGCAGTGCTGGAGCCACTTGCTATGAATCAAGTGGGCTTTGTTCTGGTCAATGATGAAGCTTGCTGGGCTCGACCATCTGAATTATGTCCAAGCTCTGCTTCACTGCGGTGTGAAGGGAGGGAAGGTGGTGTTTATGCATAGGCAGCGAGCCGTTGACAGTATGATATATGATGGGAGCGGTAATCAAATTCACAAATCCTGATACATACAATTCATGAAAAGCATCAAATGTTGGGCAAGTGAATGGATACAGATGCAACGTGGGTGTGCTTATGTACAGATGATGAACAGTATAAATTGCAGGAAAGTATTCTAACAATCAAATACATGATGTGGGCTAAATGACAGGAGGATGATTATTGATAAAGTATATATCAACTTTTTGCAGTTCATAAACGAAATAAATAAGACATTTTCTGAGTTTAAAGGAACGAAACCAGGACACTGTTACAGAAGAGCATATGGCCAATGTTTGCTTGAGATGGAAAATACTCGCGAGAATGCAGGAATCCAATTCTCATGGTCGAAATTGAATATGCTCCAGACTGACGCTGTACATTTTGGGATCACTCTTATTCAAGAGAACGAACTCATAGTGACCAAACCCACTAGTTTGAAAAATTCAGATATCTTGCCCACATCTGATGGTTTAGATGATCCGTTCTAAATCTCCATCCATAGTTATTAACTAATGCTGAACCAACTTTGAGTCCATCTCAAATTGATATACCGACACTTAGGTAGAGAGTAACTTCAACAGCTTCAAGCACGGATCACCCAGCAGCCATAGTTTAGACATTCATCCAGCACAACCAAACCATGAATATCAATCGACAAGTGAAAAGCAGAGTACTCAATAGACAGAAGAATATCACTTCCTAAAACAATGCCTTCATCAATCTTGGTTTTCTCAGAAACCCATTTTACGAACCATCTATTATAAAATAATGTAAAATATTCAAGCCATCAACAGAAAATGTAAGCCCCAGATCACAAACCAAGCTTAGAAAGGAACCAAAAGAGATAATAGGTATCGCTCAGTCTCTTAAGAAGTAGTAGATTATGCTGAAAATATGTTGTATATGACATTGCAAGTTAATTACCTATTCCCAAACATGTGGCGAGCTGGTAGGCAGAGGAAGTTGGAAGCTCATCAGCTACGCACGATACCTTCTGCAAAGTGCCTTCCCTAATGACAACTGACTGGCCTTGATAGCAGTGGATCAATGGATTTTAGTATAGGATTCTTGGTGAGTTACTAATATCATAACTGTCAACTAGCAGGATCATTATTTTCATCACCATATTCTTCTCTTCGTTTCTTTCCAAGCAGTAACAGCATCTTGACTTTGAATTAATATTGGAACAAACGAATAGCAACAAGAGATAACAAAAAAGAAATAAAACAGACCACCTAAAGAAGAGATGCAGGGGAACAATGAATGCTATCCAAACGAAAACTTATGATGATCGGATATCAACAAAGATTCCTATAACGTAACTTATGATGATCGGATGTATCCGATATATATACACGATGTGTCCAAAGATATCCAAACGAAAGGGAAATCTAGCAAAAACGATATCATGCTATATTGAACTACATAATAAGCACAGAAGAGGTAAAAAAAAAAAGGTGAACTAGTGATGTTTAAAAAGAAAGAATGGACAGGATGCCAAATACACCCATAATGAAGACATCGGCTAAACTACTCAGGTAAAATAAAAAAATATATAAAAAAAATAAAAAAATGCAACCATGAATGAAAGTGATCACAAAGAACCCATACACCCACGCCATGTTACAGAAATTAAAGAGGGGAATAATAAAAAAAAAGGAAGCAATAAAATGAGAAAAACAGAAAAGAAAGAGAGAGAAAAAAAAAAAGAACAGAAAATGCAAACAGAAAGTCGTGAGAATAAAGCAGGAAAATCAAGTTTGGAACAGATATTTCATCGAAAAACTGAGGAAACTTGATAAACACAGAAAGAATTTATTGGAATAAACATTCCATTGATTGTAGCAAATGGAGGATTCGACCCTGTTGTATGCAGGACGATCCTGTCATTAGTGCTCTTATAAGAAAATGTTAAGAAAGAAATGAAGAAGAACAACGGAAATCAAGACGAAGGAACACTGAAAATAAAGGGGAAACTATGTTTTTTTTTTAAAAAAAGGTGGAAAAGAGAGAAAAATGGTTACTTACCTGTAATGGGTTATGAGATTGAACGATTGTTTTTTAGCCGTTGTTTCACAGAAATCAGGTAATCGAAGAAGAAGAGGTGATGTCTTTTGATCAATGCTTGCTAGACGATGGATTTTCAGTCGATCAAAGGGAAAAACACAGGGAAAAAGAGGAAACAGGGGAAAGAGGAGGAAGGAAAGGAGCGGGGAAAACTTCAAGGGAGAAGCGTCGAGGATTTAACATGGAGGGGTGAAGCGCAGATGGGTTAAGGAGAGACCCGCATGATCTTTTTTAAAGGGGAAGATTCGAGAGGGTGGTCGGTTAGAGATCGACGGGAGAGGTAGGAGAAGGCGGGTGGTTCCGCGATGGGTGGTTCGGAGGGGTGCAATGGGGAAGAGGGTTTCAGTGGATGGCTCGTGAAGGGAAGCCGAGAGGGGAAAAGAGAAAGAAAAGGGTTTGGAAGAGGGTTTTCCAGAGAGGTTTTGTGAAGGCTGAGAGAGAGAGAGCGACCCTATCAAAAGAAAAAAACCGAATTAGGGTTTTTATTTTCAAGCATGTCTTTCTACTTTATAAAATTTCCAAAACGAGGTTCTTTTTATAAGATTTTTTTCAAAAAAAAAGATAGACTTAAATAAAAGATGATTTTCAAAAGGTGGTTCTAAAAGCTTATTATTATATATATATATATTTTTGTATTTTCTTTGTGTTTTTCTGATTTTTGTATTTTTGACAAAAAGACTTTAAAACTAGGGAAAATGAGAGATTAAAGACTATTTTTGGAATTTTTTTTTTAAATATTTATAAAAGAGGGGTTTTCTGAGAATTTTAACGTTGTTCTTTTGAAAATCCTTCAAAAATTGGGTTAGAAATGAAAGATTGGGTCTGGTTTCCAACAAATCTGAGAAATGAATGGAAATTTTATCAAAAATTTGACCTGATTATTTAAAAGATGGACCTAGGGGCAAAGAAGGAATTTTTGGATTTTTGGAAAATTTGGGGTGTTCACAGATGCCCCTATTTGCTGCTAAGCCGGTTGCGAGCCGAGCTTAGCGGCAAAGAAAACACGCCAAATTTTCTTAAAAAAAAAAAAAATGCCCCAGTCAAAAGGTCTGAACTGGGTGTGAAAGAATCGGTTTTTTAAAAGATTTATTTTTCAGGTTTTGTATCTTACTCTGAAAGGGTTTTTGGGAAGAGAATGAAATCCTCGAGAATGAAAATAATCTGGATAGAAGAAAATGAAGAAATCGTGATGGGATTCTTGGGATGAATATCCTAAAATGATAAAAGGAGAAATTTTGAAGAAGTTTCAAGGTTGAGACGAAGATAAGGATTTTTGAAAAGAACACAGGCTTAGCCCTTAACTTGGATGGGACATTTTTGAAAACTAACCTCGTAGGACGAGGTTCAAGTATAATTCTTTATTTGAATGGATATACAAAGTATGGATTCCTTGATGGGGAAAACCATGATGGGACTGGGAGAAATACCTCACATAGAATGAGACAACTCTCTTTGAAAAATATAAAGAATGCTGGGTTGTATCAAAATAGATATTGAGCATTTATTTCATTTTTTTGATAACCAGAAAATTTTGCCAACAAGATGAAATTGCAATTGATTCAAAAATGCTTGAAAGTGTGCACGTATGTGCGAAAGATATTCCCTCTTTTACCTAGAGTATTCCCTCCAAAATGAGGTTAACTCGGATTCTAGAGTTTAGATTCAAATTTTAAAGTTGTTGAGTTTCTTCAAGGAAGTTGTCCATTTCCTTGACATGAATAGAGAAGAAATACTCTTAACTTCATAAAGGCCAGCAGTGAAAAGACATTGATGAAAGGATTTTGCATAAGAAAAGATGATTCCTGGCAATTTTGGCAGTTTGATATCCTGAGGCTTTTCCCATAATGATCTTTTGGCACTTTTTTTGGGACATTGAGCTTTCTTGGGTTTCTACATCATCCTTCATTTGGATGTTTCCTGACTTTTCTTTTTTTCTTCGGGGAAGGGTACGTCACAAACTCCGTCATCTTGGAGATGCTTCGATCCTTCTTTTTCTCGGGAATTATACTGGGTCATTGGTTAAAAATGACAGCAGCAATCAAATATCTTTTAGGGTTTGTCGGAAGGTTCATCACACTCGCCTTCATCTTGACGGTGATCTGAACTTTTCCTGGAAGGATCCGTCACAAACTCCGTCATCTTGGAGATGTTTCCAATCTTCTTTGGCCCCGGGGATCTACTCGCTTAATTCACCTTCATCTTGACGACAATTGAGAGATCCCTTTTGCGGATATTTGATTGAAGCTTTGAATGAATGAAATGAGGAGATATGGATTGAGTGGGTTCTTTTTAACGCTCAGGATATTTCCACTGCCTGATTGCCAGAAAGTCGACTTAAAACATGCGTCATAGCTATGATCAATATCGATTTGTTTCTAGCTTTTCAACATCATTGAATATTTCTTTTGATAATCAAACCAAGGATCTTTCTTGCATCCTCTTGGTTGACCAACAGAGAGAAGATTTGAATTTTCACTCCTTTTCGCAAAAAGCTTCACCCTTTTGAAAAAGAATACTAGAGGTAATCTGAGGTGATTCTTTTTGTGCAGTAAAATATTGGAATCAAGACATATTTTAGCAGATTGGCAAAGTTTTCGAGAATCTTTGTGAAATAATCACTCAATATAGATTTTGATAGGACCTCGGGCTGAACATCTTTCATTTTGGCAATCTTGATCAGTAAAACTGGGTTTTACGAGACCAATCTTAAAGAATGAGGTTTAAGTAAAGAATCTTGTAAAAGAACTTGGTAAAGGAATTTTTGGTAAAAGGACTTTGGTAAAGGACCAGTGTTAAACTGGAATTTGAGAAGGATTTTGATAAGGGAAGATTTTGGTAAAAGACTTTGGTAAAGGATTTTGATAAAAGACTTTGGTAAAGGATGAGTGCTAAACTGGAATTTTGAAGGACCAATATACACATTGGAATTTTTGAAGGACTGATTGAGATTTTGAAGGACCAATTTATGAAAATTGGAATTTTGAAGGACCAATGTAAACATTGGAATTTTGGGAGGATGTAAACACCCCAAATTTTCACTCACTTCCCTGACATCGCCCTCAATCATCATATTTCAGTTCTTTAGAAGCAATAAAGGGCAAAATGGTCATTTTCCAAGATTGAACCTTGCAGAAGGTCCTAAATTTCATTCTTGAGCCTCAAAATTTCTATATTTAGGTTCAGAGACATCTTTAAATTGCAAAATTTCAAAATCCTCTTTCTGGACAAAAAATTAGAATTTCCAAGTCCGAGTTCAGAGTGACATTTCATAGAACATGTCTTTGCATAGCATTGCATCATTTCACTGCATAGCATGTCAGTTTGAGATCCAGAACTCTTGATTTTCAAAATTGTCCATCCAGATTTGATTTTTTAACTTTTTCAAATTGATTTTTAAAACCCTGGGTATTCAAAATTACCAATTTTTCCCATTTTACCCCCAGGACTTTGAATTACAAAAATTTTCTCAAGAAAAACAATCTGGATATTTGGATATTGATTTTAAAGATTTTATCTCAAAACTTTTTGCAAAAGATTTTAAATTTCTTTACAATTTTTTTTTTTACATTTATCCATATTTTTGCCCTGAAAACCCAATTTTTTCAAATTCTTGAAAAACAAATAATGTTTTATCTCGTATCTTCAAATAAATGGAGCGGGACCCGCCTTTGAACTAGCATCATACTCAGACTCTCAGGTAAGTTGTTTATTCTCAAGCGGGACCCACCCGAAGTTCATACCAATTTGCAAATTTTTCTTAATTTCTCAATATTTATTTATTTTAGTTAGCGAGCCCACACACATGTGGCACCCCAATCGAAAATAAAAGACTTGCAAAAACAAAACAAAAACTTTATTTTCAAAAGGATTCTAAAAGTAGGTTGAGATGGCATTTCCATAAAAGCCTCTCATTTATTTCAATACTCACTTTTTATTTTATTTCTTTTTATTGATTTGTTTAAATAAATTGTTTTTTTTAGAAGGAGGCAGCCTTAAATGGCACAGCCGAATTTCCCTAAAGAAAAAAAATTTAATTTTGCCTAAAACTTAGGGAAATGAAACCAAAATTTTGAAAATTCATAAGGTGCGCCTCTCTTCAAACGGCTATTTCAAAAATTTTCAAAAAAAAAAAAAAGAGGTAACGGAACCTCATGAATGTGGGCTGCGTTTTTTTTCAAGGAGGTTGAAATTTTCTTTAAAGAGGGAGGTTTTTGAATGGAAAAAAGGGGGAGGTTTTTGGGGCTGATCGTAGGGGATTCACCAAAGAGAGGAAGGATTTTTCCTACAGCCAAAGAGGGGAGGAAGTAGAGGGAGCCGATTGATTTTTTTCTGTTTTGCAGGATTCTTCCACCTCCAACAGTTGCTGCACATCCTACAGCTGCTGCTCATCCTTCTTCAACCTTTAACCCACCAAAGGCTGCCATACACCACCAGCTGCGGGAGATCCATCAACAAACTACATCTTCATCAGCTCCTTCACAGGGCACCTCCAGCGAACGTTTTCTGCATCTTCCTCAACCATCCAGCAACGAAGGTGCTTCAGCCACAGCAGCCGATTGCCATCCTCACTTCAGCCACCAAGCACTTCAACACCCCCAGCCACCAAACACTCCAGCCATTTGCTATCCATTTCCCTCACCAGCCATTCATTTCCCCATTTGCCTTCAGCCAACCCAACATTTGCATCCATTTCCTCCAGCCCCACGTTGTCACCTACCACAGCCCATCCAACGTTTCCTTCCACCTTCCTTCTAGCCACAGCACAGCCAAACCCAACGTTTCCTTCCACCTTCCTTCATTGCAGCCACAGCACAGCCAAATCCAACGTTTCTTGCATCCTCCTTCATTCCATCCGCAAGACCTCTATCAACTCCTACCCACTTTTCCTTCAGACCACCCTTCCAACCCAGCCGCAGGAGATCCTGCTGCATCAACAACGTGGGCTTCAACTTCTTCAGCTTCCAGCCATCCCTGCTGCCCAACCTCATTTCAGCTCAGCGCAGGGGAGACAGCAGCCCTTCACTTCTCCTTCAGACCATCCACAGGAGATCCATCAAGGCTGCTGCCCAATTTTTCCACTTTCAGCCTAACTGCAGCTGCCTTTCATCATCTCCAGCTACATCACCAATTGATTTAGGTAATCATGTCTTATTTAAGATTGATGTTACAATTTCTGTTTTTATGAAGTTATGGCTGGAACATCATCATTTGATTTGTGAGCTTGATATGTAAATTCATGTTTTTATGAAGCTATGGGTTGGAACTTCATCATTTGATGCTACAATTTCTGTTTTTATGAAGTTATGGTTGGAACTTCATCATTTTGATTCATGATATTGATGATAAATTTCTGTTTTTATGAAGTTATGGCTAGAACATCATCATTTGATTTGTGAGCTTGATATGTAAATTCATGTTTTTATGAAGCTATGGGTTGGAACTTCATCATTTGATGCTACAATTTCTGTTTTTATGAAGTTATGGTTGGAACTTCATCATTTTGATTCATGATATTGATGATAAATTTCTGTTTTATGAAGTTATGGCTGAAACTTTATCATTTGATTCATGAAATTTTGCTTAGTTTGATGCTTAAAATTCTGTTTTTATGAAGCTATGTGTAACGCCCCGGATTTCCAAAACAAAGCTAAGTTAAAATTTTCATGGATTTCTTTTTTTTTTCTTTGCAGCGGAACTTAGAAAAGCTTTTAGCAGCGGAATAAGACGATAATGAGTCGTCGGTTTTAGAAAACTCTGAGCACGTTGCAGGTATGTGGCCAAGCAGCTCATTGACCACCAAAGTGTTCCATTTTATCGAAAACATATGTGTATTACAACACTACTGCTTAGGAAAGCAGTGTAGGTTCAATCAAAAGGAAGCAGTACAACTCTGTCTAGAGAAACCCTGGAACTTGATGCCGCCTTGCTCCGCATATCGCCACGCAGGTTCAACACCTGAAATCCCCATTAAACGGGGTCAGAACCACTGATGGTCTGGTAAGTATGCAGTCATACATCCATTCAACTCAAATACAATAATGACCACTCAGGGTCGCAATGCGCAATAACGACGCTCAAGCCTCCAAGACTTAGCGTATATCGCAAGAGCCTCCTCAGGGCTATGAGTTGAACATCCGCTCGAGTCCTCATGACTTAGAGCAAGCCTTTTCAGGGCTGTGATTTGAATAGCCGCTTAAGTCTCCACGACTTAGCCATGACCTCTTCCGGGTCTCAAAGTGATGTCTAGCTCAAGTCTTCATACTTGGCACATCCGTATCCCACGCATCTAAGGACAACTCCTCGAGCTTCGCTTAGTCGTGCGGATACAACACGGGTCTTTGCCCAGTCGGTCCAGTAGTATACCGAACATGACACCTTCACAAAGGTTATGCAGGACTGACTCAACACGTCATCCACTCATACATTCAAAGCATCGCTGAACCTAGAACTAATGCATTGTTTCGATAATTAACCGCTCCCGCCTTTGGTACGCAGGTAGAGCTATTGTCCGGGCATCAACGCGACGTTCTGGGGGTTGATTATTCTATGTATTTTAGATACCCCAGAGGCCTGTTGACCCTATCCATAGTAGGGCAGTGTGTTTCAACTGGGAGAATCCTACTAGGCCCATATTCGGATGCATCCTCTACTTGCAGTAGTTGGGTTTAATCCTTAGATCTTAAGGATAACCACGACCCCAAAACCCATGAGTGACTGAGGCCATCGTGGACTCTATCAGGTCCAAAGTAAAATACATGTCACTCAAGGCTGTACCATCACTGTCATTCCACAGTGAGCATAATTCCTGAAGGGGTCTGCCAGTCTTACAATTACTTGGACAGAATCTGCATGCCATTTAGGCAGCCCGTGCTTTCAGCACTACGGGAGTATGTACCCGACCCCATTCAGTCTTCCCCAACACAGTCATTACTGAGGGGGTACCCCTAACACGATTTTCAACCGCGGGGTATGTGCGACCTTAAGTCTTATTCATATGCATGCAGAACACCGCTCTTTGGCACTTCGGCCACCACGAGCATCACACCTCTTTGGGTGGAAACAACACACTCTGGCTCTTCGGCCCTTACGAGTCTGGTTGTGTAACCGTTCTCAATGAGCATGCATATGACTCGATCTAAATAGATCGGCTACTCGGCGTATTTTTACGCAACGAGTCCAAACCTAGCCAAGGCGCAACCTCTACTCCGGCTCAGCGGCCCTTACGAGCAAGGTGCCCTTGCAGGCACAAGGATACGAGCCGATCTGGCATCGTTCCATCAACGGACATCATTATGCCGTTCCATTGGTTCCGGCAGCTCTTCTGCCAACCATTTCGTCAGCACCTCCCCTGCTCTACCGGCAGTGGTGCGACAAACCCTTCTACGTTGTAGAGGGCAAACCATGAACTGGGTAGCACTCTGCTATATGTCAGAGTATCCTGCTACGTTCTTTCTGAGCTATTCATAGCTTCTTCAGAAATTTCAGCAGCACTTCCTCTCTTTTACGGAGAAAGCGTGCGTTTCTTTTATCCATTTCAGCGGCATCTCCCCTCTTTGGTAGGAAATCGCCACGCTTAATTCGGGAAATGGATGCGCACCGTTGTGCGTACTTTGCATCCATCAAGGTTGCAGGAACCCTTGGCCATAGCCAGGCCATACGAAATTGGCTTAGTCATTACGTAAAGAGCATTTTGCCAAAAAAACCAAAGCCTTTCCAATAGGGGCTTCATTCGTCAAGCAGAATCTTGAACGAGGAGCGGTCAAGGAATCGCATGGGCGATTTGGAGTTTGATCTCCATTTGAACGCTCATTTATGCGCTATATATGTAGTATAAGCAGAAGCCTGTGCTTTATACAGCGGCGGCGTAAAGAAATGCATATACTATTGTTCAGGGTGTGTAACTGAACGAAATATTCTACATATATAACAAAGCAGAAGCCTTGGCATCGTTCGACGCGACGGCGTAAGTAAAGACATTGCAGAAAGCAGGAGCCTTGGCATCGTTCGACGCGACGGCGTAAGTAAATGCATAATCGGAAGTACAGAAAGCAGGGAGCCTTGGCATCATACGACGCGACGGCAAAGGTAAATTACATGGCCTGTGCGATATAAGACGCGTCGGCAGTATCAGCAGATATACACCTAGATCTGTATCCAACGATAGTTACGAGGCGAGCGAGTGAACACCGAAGTGTCCTAGAGGGCTCAACCAAGAACTAGGGTGAGATACTATTTTGAAGAACGCATATACTGCGTATTCGAACATATATATCCGACGATAGTTACGAGGCGAGCGCGTGAACACCGAAGCGTCCTAGAGGGCTCAACCAAGAACTAAAGCAAGATACTACTTCAGAAAGTATATTCTATATACAAACAATCAAATACTTGAGAGAGATGGATCAACGAAGCGAACTTACTTCAAATCGTGGAAGAAACGGCTCCGGGTTGCTTCTTGGGCTTCGAGCCTTCCTTCGAGAGGTCAGACTAAGTCAGATGAAGCTGACTTAGTTGAGAAAGAGGTAGAGTAGGTCAAGCTACTCAACCTAAGTGGTTTGAACCAAACAGGGTTCGATCCAAGTCAACTGGGTTCAGCAGGTTCGAACTCAGCTCAAGTAGGCTAAGTCTGGGTTCAGAAATCCAAACCGGAATTAGGACTAAAAAGGACTTTGACTTTGACTTTAAACCCAACTAGGTTCAAGTCAAGTCAACTGGGTTTGGACCAGGTCAAGTGGGTTCAGACCCAGGTCAGGTGGGTTAGGACCAGGTCAGGCAGGCTCAGGCTAAGTCAGGCAGGCTCAGACCAGGTCAGGTGGGCTCAGGTGGGCTAGGCTAGGTAGGGGAGGTTTAGGAGAGAGAGAGAAGGCAAGAGAGAGAGGGGGGGTCGAAATTATGAGAAGAGAGAGAGTGGGGAGGGCTATTTATAGCCCAAACCCACCTCCTCTTGGGTTTTTCCATGCCCAAACTACCCCCTTGGCTTCTTTTTAATTCCAAGAGGTTCCTTGGTGTGGGGCCCACTTGGATATTCCATGGGATATTTTTGTGGGTCCCACCAGATATTTTCTGAGGAATATTTCTGTGGGTCCCACCAATATTTCCGTGGGTCCCGCAAGAATTTCGGGTTTCCGGCGATTTTTTTCCGAAAATTCTGAGTACGCCATTTTCTTCGTATTGACGTAACTAAGAAAGTTGGCTCGAGGAAATCCTTTGTTTTTGTTTAGTTAAGAGATTATGGCTTCCAGAGTGTTTGAGCATATATTCGCAAAGCGACGAATATCTCAAGTATAACTGATTCGTACAAATCGATCTGATTTGTATTTCGGGTTGAGATGTTATTTTTACTTGAAAATGCCTCGTGAATTTCTTCAGAAAGATACTGAAAAATTGCGGGTCTTACACTATGGGTTGGAACTTCATCATTTGATTCATGAAATTTTGCTTAGCTTGATGGTAAAATCCTGTTTTATGAAGTTATGGCTGGAGTAGCATCATTTGATTTATGAACTTGATGTCCACAATTCCTGTTTTTATGAAGTTATGTTGGAACTTCATAATTTGATGCTGTAAATTCCTGTTTTTATGAAGTTATGTTGGAACTTCATCACTTGATGTTACAATTTCTGTTTTATGAAGATGGGCTGGAATATCATCATTTGATTTATGAGCTTCATGTTCAAAAATTCTGTTTTATGAAGTTAGGGCTGAAACTTCATCATTTTATTTATGAAATTTTGTTGAACTTGATGTTCAATTCCTTGTTTTATGAAGTTATGGCTGGAACTTCATCACTTGATGTTACAATTTCTGTTGTATGAAGCTATGGGCTGGAACATCATTTGATTTATGAGCTGGATGTTAAAATTCTTGTTTTATGAAGTTATGGCTGGAACTTCATCATTTGATGCTACAATTTCTGTTTTATGAAGCTATGGCTGGAACATCACCCTTGGTTTTATGAAATTTTGCTTAGCATAGTGTTAAATTCTTGTTTGCTATATCACCTCATTTGCAGCACCACTTATACATATTGTTTCATCATTTTCCACAATATCTTCACCTTTTCACCAAGCTTTTCATATCCTCTTCATGATATTCTTGAAAATAGCTCCTTGCTTCCACAACCCATTTCCTGCACATTCATTTTCTGCTGCAAGTGTGCAGTCTTGATATTTGGCCATATTCATGAACGGATATCTCTATATCCAATCATGATTTCCCAACCAATTTTTGCACGCTTCTTTATTGATATATAGAGAAGCTCTATACCCATTTTTGTTGAAATATATCTTGTAATTTAGGAAATACGGCTATGTAAAGTTACCTACAGAAACTGCGTATATCCACATTTTCTGATTTTACCCATTTTGTAGAATTTCCATTAGTGCATATATTTTCTCATTTTATTTCTATATATATATGTATATCTATATATATTTACCTATATGTATACGTATACATGTATATATATATGTATATATATATACATAGATATATACTTATATATATATATATATATATATATATATATATATATATATATATATATATATCTTCATATGCCCTTATTTCCATGTATGAACATCCATATATTTTCTCATATAGTTACACCTCCATCGTTACATGACATTTAGCAACTATTCTAGCATTTTGATATATATATATATGTCTCTTCGTTGTATATATTATATATATATGTCCATTTCCTTGTTTATTTTGTACTAACTCTCATTTTGCAGGAAAATCTAGAAGATGCAGATTCCTTGGATCCATTTCAATTTTATTTTACTTTATGTTATGCAATGTAACAATCCGATGTAAACCTTGGAATAAGATCTATTTTTACTGCTTAGATTAGGTCGCATCTCATATAGTTTGATTTCAGTAATATTCTGATTCTATGATGCATATATCTCAATTTTCAAAACCCACCGTGGATGAACACGAATGGCACGTGCACCAACTCTTAGAGAGTTGATGAACTCGGTGGAGTCCATATTTACGGCCCTAGTCGGAATATGGACGAGACCCAGATCCATCATCTCTCTACCAGTCACATTGAGCCTACACTCTTAGGCTATCTTGAAAATGCACCTCATATTTCCAATGTTTTCAAAATATTGTGAATTAATTCAAATAAACCCTGAATATATTCATGGCCACAGTCAGAATATGTGAAGGATTTACTTTGGATTAATCCACATCTTTCCAACAAATTTTTCAGAAATATTTTCAAAAGTGCATTCATTCATTCAAATCATCTGCATCATTCGTTTTTCTCATGATTTTCTCAAAAGATTTTCACTTCATGGAATCAATTTCTCAAGAAACTATGATGATATTCGGAGTTGGATTTCCCAAATCAAAGTTTTCCCGTGATTTTCCTTAAAAAGTTATTTTCTTAAGACACTTTCAAAAGGAATTTCTCATCTTTCTCAAGAATCAAAGTTGATTTTCAGAGATTTCAAAGACAAGATTCTCAGGAATTCAATTTCCTAAGTTTTGAATTTCCTTCTCCAAAGAGTTTTCCTACAAATTTTCCATCATTTTCCTAAAAAAATTCTCAAAGTCCGAGTTTTCCTGAGAAGTGCTTTCCTTTCAAGTATTCATCTTTTCTCAAGAATTCCTTCCAATTTTCTTGAGATTCTCATTTCTTCATGGTTTTCCAAGTCTTTCTAAGCTTTCTTAAAATTTTCCTGAGATTCTTATTTCCTCATGGAATTCCAAGTCTTTCTAAGCTTTCTTAAAATTTTCCTGAGATTCTTATTTCCTCATGGTTTTCCAAGTCTTTCTAAACTTTCTCAAAATTTTCCTGAGATTCCTATTTCTTCATAATTTTTCAAATCTGATAAACTTTCTTAAGATTTTCTCGACATTCTCTCTTCTTCAAGATTTTCCAACTCTTTATAAACTTTCTCGAGATTTCAAACCTTCTTGGTCTGAGTTTTTCTGAGAGATTGATTTCCATCTTTTCTTGAGAAATACTTTTCAATTCCAAATGTTTCCTAAGCATACATCATATTTTCCAATTTACATTTTCCAAAAATCTCATAACACATGCCTGAATTCTCTGTACATTTAGGATAGAACATGATTTCAGTAATTTCACTAAGTCAAGCACAATTTTGGTCCTTGGTTCGATTACCCCTGTTAAAGGCGGCAGGAACGGTCGAACCTCGTACCGACAGGTCGAGCCCCATCCCATGGATTTTCCCGCAAATTTTCAAAATGGAGGCAAGTATTTCAAAACAATTTCCAAAATCCGGTCAAGTTTGAATCGCGAAAGCATTTTCCTCTCTCTTCCGCAAGGAAGGGAAGACGGGAAAAATTTTGCGACGAAAATAGAGGACCAATTTGTGAAAATTGGAATTTCAGAAGGACCAATGTAAACATTGGGATTTTGAAGGACCAATTGGGATTTTGAAGGACCAATTCATAGAATTGGGATTTGGAAGGACCAATGAAAAACATTGGAATTTAATGAAGGACCAATTTGGGATTTTGAAGGACCAATTCGTGGAACTGGAATTTGAAAGGACCAATGTAAACATTGGAATTTGATGAAGGACCAAATGAGATTTTGAAGGACCGATTCATGGAATTGGAATTTGGAAGGACCGATGAAAACATTGGAATTTGATGAAGGACCAATTGGAATTCGAAGGACCAGCGTGAAACTAGAATTTTGAAGGACCAATTTGTGAAAATTTGTATTTTGGAAGGACCAATGTAAACATTGGAAATTTGAAGGACCAATTTGGGATTTTGAAGGACCAATTCGTAGAATTGGAATTTGGAAGGACCAATGAAAAATATTGGAATTCGATGAAGCACTAATTGGAATTTGAAGGACTAATTCATAGAATTGGAATTTGGAAGGACCAATGTAAACATTGGTATTTGATGAAGGACCAATTGGAATTTGAAGGACCAATTCATAGAATTGGAATTTGGAAGGACTAATGTAAACATTGGTATTTGATGAAGGACCAATTGGAATTTGAAGGACCGGCGTAAAACTGGAATTTTGGAAGGACCAATGTAAACATTGGAATTTTGAAGGACCAGTAAAAACTGGGATCTTGAAGGACCAATTTATGAAATTGGAATTTGGAAGGATTTTTGATGAAGGACCAGTGCTAGACTGGATTTGGAAGGACTAATGTGAGAATTGGGTTTTACGAAGGATTTTGTAATGAAGGACCAGTGCTTAGACTGGATTTGGAAGGACCATTATAGAAGGTTGCGCTGCTTCTATGAATGGTTTCAGGATTATCCCTTATCCTGAATGGGAATGAAGGGATTTTAAAGAGAATAAAACTCAATTTTGGATATTCAAGAAGATGGAATATATAAAAAGGGAGGACCCGAGCTGGAACCTAGATTTTCAAGGTAAAAGATAAAAGAGAAAATTGAGTTTTGAAAACTTAAATTTCTAAAGAACCAATTGTTTTTCAATGCAAGGATTGGATTCAAAAGGAAGTCGAAGTCGGAACTCAGAACTTCAAATGAAATTAATAGACGAAAAACCCGAGCTGGAACTCGGTTTTCTAAAGAAATGATTGATTTTCAATACGAGGATTGGATTCAAAAGGAAGTCCGAGTCGGAACTCGAAACTTCGGACAAAAAATAATAGAAGAAAAACCCGAGTTGAAACTCGGTTTTCTAAAGAAATGATTGATTTTCCAATGCGAGGATTGGATTCAAAAGGAAGTCCGAGTCGGAACTCGAAACTTCGGACGAAAAATAATAGAAAAAAAACCCCAGTTGAAACTCGGTTTTCTAAAGAAATGATTGATTTTCCAATGCGAGGATTGGATTCAAAAGGAAGCCCGAGTAGGAACTCGGAACTTCGAACGAAAAATAATAGAAGAAAAACCCGAGTTGAAACTCGGTTTTCTAAATAAATGATTGATTTTCCAATGCGATGATTGGATTCAAAAGGAAGCTCGAGTCGGAACTCGGAACTTCAAACGAAAAATAATAGAAGAAAAACCCGAGTTGAAACACGGTTTTCTAAAGAAATGATTGATTTTCCAATGCGAGGATTGGATTCAAAAGGAAGCCTGAGTCGGAACTCGGAACTTCGAACGAAAGAATAAAAGAAGACCTGAGTCGAAACCCGAATCTTTAAAAGGAAAAGATAAAAGATAAAAGAAAACAATTGGTTCAATCAGAACCAAAGGAAAGCCCGAGTCGGAACTCGAAACTTCAAATGAAAAGATGAAAGGAAGACTCGAGTCAGAACCCGAAAAGATAAAAAGAAAATTAAAAGATGATTCAGGTTTATCCCTTAACCTGAAAGGGAAAGAAGGAATAAAATTGACAAATTCAACAAAATTTGATAAAAGGTTGATAAAGAATTAAAAGAATTGATAACAAATGAAAAAGAATCAATAAAATTGGTAAAGAATCAGAAATAAAGACAAAGATTGACAAAGATATAAAAGAATGGTGAAGCTTGATAGAAAAATTAAAGATACTTGGAAGAAGATGAAGGACTTCAGGATTATCCCTGATCCTGAAGGAAGAAGGACCTCGCGGGATGAGGTTCAGGTTTACCCCTTAACCTGAGCGGAAAATTGAATAAAATTTATAAAAATGGGGAAGAATTTAAAGGAATTTATTTTGAACAAGAATTCTCACAGGTAGCATTGGTGCTCCTATGAGGGGTCTCAGGATTATCCCTTATCCTGAATGGGAAAAGAAGGAAAAAAAAAGGAATACCTCATGGGAAAGAGGCATCAGGTTTATCCCTTAAACTGAAAGGGTAATTTATGAAAATAAGAATTTGACGAGAAAATTTTAACAAAATCAATGAAGGATCAATAAAATTGACAAAATTAATAAAAAATTGATAAGACTGATAAAATCGCCAAACAAATAATAAAAAGAAAGAGTTGATTGAGAAAAAAAGAATTTTGTTTGATCCTGCCTGCATGTGGGATCTTTTAAGAAGTAGGAGAAGAATACGAGGAAATCATCTTTGAAAAGATGATTAACTGTGAGAGCTAATCTTTGAAAGGGGATCGTTCATGAGAGATCATCATGAGGGTTTAATTTTTTTTGAAGCAATGATTTGAAAATCAATTTTTAGAAAATATGACCAACGCGAGGGTTGATCTTTGAATATAATGATTCGAAACCAATTTTTAGAAAATATGATCAACACGAGGGTTGATCTCTAAATGCAATGTTTCAAACCAATCTTTGAAGATAAAACCAACACAAGGGTTGACCTTTGAATGATTTGAAACCTATTTTGGAAGATAAGACCAACACAAGGGTTGATCTTTGGATATAAATGTTTCGGAATTAATCTTGGGAGATAAAACCAACACAAGGGTTGACATTTTAATGCGATGGTTCGAAAACTTATTTTTTTGAAAACACGATCAACTCGAGGGTTGATTTTTCAATGCAACGGTTTGAAAACCTATTTTTGTTAATATGATCAACACGAGGGTTGATTTTGACAAAGGTTGGACCAAAGAGTATTTGAACTCTTTGGTCATCATAATGAAGACTTTCAAAATTTCATGATTTTTGAAAAAAAAACCCTCATAGGTAATATCATTTCTCTCATGAATGATGTCAGGATTTTGCCCCGCATTATGAAAAAGAACATGAATTTAATGACAAGAGAATATTTTGAAGTGTAAATGTAATTTTTAACAAAAGATGCCCCAATATGACAAAGGTATGAAGGAAATTGACATTTCATTTATAAGTAACTACTGAAAACAAGAACTTGACTATTTACAAGCATGTGACCAAAAAGATCGCAAAAGACTAGGGCTGACTTGCCCCTACAAGACGACGGGAAAAAGCAAAAGGAAAAAAGCAAGAAAAGTTTTGATATCATCAGTTCTTTTAGTGATCTGGGAAAGGCTTTGTTAGGACGGTGGGCTACTCTTCTTCTTCATCCTCTATCAGAAGATTTTTATCAATGCAATCCTGGATGATGTTCTTTAGGACGAAGCAGTGCTCGGTGTCGTGCCCCACTGCCCGGTGGAACTTGCAGAACTTGTCCTTCCATTTTCCCGGGAAGACCAGAGGATCAACAACTCTCGAGAGTTTAATCATATCTTTGCTCAGCATATACTCCAAAACTTGTTCGAGGGACTGTTCCAGAGCAGTGAATTGACGGTCATAACCCCAACCTTCACGTTTTATCTTTTCCTTCTGCTTGGCGGGAACTGGCTTGTCATTCTGCTTGAAGGGTTCCTTTTGCAGACCCATCTGCTTGGTCTTGTTATCTTTGCTGCCACTGCCCCCAGAGTTAGCTGAAAATGTATAATTCACCTTCTTTTTGAGGTCTTGGCCGCCCTTGACGAGAGTGATGCCCTCATAATTCCCATTGTCCATCCCCATCTCGAGCCACTCAGCTCGTTCGATAAGCTCTATGAATGATTTAGAGGGGTAAGTGGAAATGAGGCTTCTAAGAGGCTGAGAAAAATTGTTCAGGATAACTTGAAGTGCGTGCTCCTTTGAAATGGGGGTTCTCATCTTGTTGCAGGTATCTCTCCACCTCCGAATGAAGTCTACAACTTTTTCCTTATCTCCTTGTTTCAGGTTATACAAGTGATTGAGGGTCGGAAGTGCCTCAGTGTTGAACATGAATCTTTCCACGAACATATTAACAACTTTGTCAAAATTTTGCAGCTCGACGGGGTTGATGTGCTCTGCATACCATTTCGCGGCTATGCCTTCTAAGCTGCGAGGAAAGCACAAGAAGAGGGCTTGATTGTCTTCACTGAATCTGGCACATTCGGCGAAGAACATCGCGAGATGGGCTTTTAGATTGCCGGACCCATCGAACTTAATAATTTTTCGGGGGAGATCTTCCAAGCTGCTGTCCCCATCTAAACCAAGGTAGAAGTCCTGTCTGGTATATACCCTCTTTCCCTTATCTCGGATCTGTAGGTCTTTGACCATCTTTGTCAATATTTGAACTGAGTCTTCCGCTGTGACTCCATCTTTAGGCTTGTTGATTGATTCAGGTTCCTCTGCCACCTTATTGACTTGTCGCAGGTGTTTTGGAACAAATACAAACTGTTCTTCCTCGGAATCCTCCTCTCCTGACTCCGTACCTTCAGAGGTGGTGTCTTGTTGAACCTTCTTCTTACTGATCCTGACATGCTTCTTCACTGGCTTCCTTTTGACCTTGGTTTTAGAGGATGTTTTCTTTGAATTTGCCCCAGCTTGCTCGGACATCCTTTTTGCCATCATCTTTTAAAAGATTTTATACATTGCTGGGTCGACATCATCCTCATCTGAATCATGTTTTCGAGACAACCTGGGAGAGTTCATCTCTTCCACTTCGCTGTTATCGTGCTGCTGAGCTGCCCTTCTCCTTGCTCTCGTTTGAACCATGATTGGAATGTTGGTATTTTCTCTAGAGAATAAATGAAGGTTTCAGATCAAAGAAATTTTGAAAGGAAAAGAGATAATGAAAGAGAATTTTTAAAGAGATCTCTCGATAAAAAGGATTTTATATGGGGAAGATGGAATATACGAGGAAGAGTATTTTTGAAGATGACAAGACCTTGAAATATTTTTTAAAAATTGCGGGCAGGATCAAAAGAATTTAAATAAATCAGAAGAAGAATAATACGCCTGGACTTTTGAAAGATAGGGGAAAGAATTTAAAAGAATGTCCAGGGTTTAAGAAATTTATGAGAGAATAAAGAAATAAGAAATATACCATCCTGGATTTTGAGAAAATAAAAGAATTTTTATGAAATAAATATCCAGGGTTTTGAAAGATAAGAATTTTCAAGATAATATCTACAAAAGAATCAATTTATACAAGCAATGATGCATAGAATAGCACTCCCTAGAAGCTGACTCTAAATGCAAATTTTGAAAAAGGCTCGTAGGACCTTAATCCTAACTCTAAGGATTTAGATCATCTGATTACAATCAAGATACGCCGATATACCCAAGCCGAAGCTCGAATCACGTGGCATAAGAATTATTTCTCCAGTTCTAAGGTAATGGCTTCCCAACATCCTTGAGCACCTACCGATATACCTCGGACTATGGCCCTTAGGTACGTGGTAGGGGGGCGCGAACCCAAATAAGTGGTCCAGTTGTGAGGCTCTCTCCCGAACTATGGTTCAGTGAGACAGCCCAGCAGCGTGAAGACCGGGACAATATAGGTAAGGAGGTTTTCAAAATATGTTCAACATGCAAGAAATCAGATGGCTCTAATGCAAGTCCTAAAGTGATAGATTAAAATGAAAAGAAGCATACACTTGCATACATTGTTTTTGCATTCAATCCTTAAAATCGAGGAGAGTTGTATTTAAGACCTAAGTCTAATGTGAGCATGAAATAATCTCCTCAATATAGTCCTACCAAACCATACCTAAATCCTATATGCAATGATGTCAGCTTAGGATAAAATCTAGGCTCCAAAGGTTTGCATGGAAATATAGCTGACATATATAGAATAAAGACTTAGATAATGTCAAAGCAAAAGAAAATGCATTAAATTCGACCGGACGAAGATGGGTCCCATCACAGTCGCAAAAACTGTGATCATCGCAAAATTTTTCCTCTCGTAATATTCTCTCTCTCCCTTCTCTTTTCCTTTCTAACCTCTATTTTCCTCCTTTTTGAAGGGAGAAAAATAAAAGAGAGAAAAGAAAAAGAAAGAAGTGAGAAGATGAACTATTTTGCGCGGTCTCACTTGACCTTAATTTTTGAAAAAGATTTTAAAAGATTACTCGCCTCCGTTTTTGAAAATGTGCGGGAAAATGGAGAGACGGGATTCGCTCGTTGGTACGAGGTTCGACCGTTCCTGGCGCCTTTACCAGGGGTAATCAAACCAAGGATCGAATCTATGCCTTTTGCTTTGCCTAAATATAATCTAAGAATTTATTCTAACTCTAAATGCACAAAGAATCATGCTTGTGCAATGCAAGAATGTATGCTCATTTTGAAAGATGTTTTGAAAATTTCCCAAGTTTATGAGATGAACTTGATAAGGGAGTGAAGAAATGTTTGAATCTAACTTTAGAACTTGAGATAGATCAGAGAAGTTCCAAGTTTTCGAAGTAAATCAGAGTTTGGAAGAATAAATCTTTAATTTTGAGAAAGAATGATTTGAAGCTTTGAAAATGAAGTTTCAAAGTCGAAAAATGGATTTTGAATTTGAACTTGAATTTAGGAAAGGAAATGAATACTTGAGATGGATTTGAATTTAGATTTTGAAGTTTGAAATTTAGAATAGATCTGAGGGATCCAGATGATATTAAAAATAGAGATGAATTTAAGGAATGATCTGTAGATGGATTTGGATTTGGATTTGAAATCTGGAGACAAATTGGATTTGAAAAGAAGTTGGACTTGGGAATGAAAATTGGATTTTGGATCTTGGAATGGATTCAGATCTTAATGTCTGAGATCCAATGTAGAATCGGACTCTTGACCCTAAGATGGAATTTGGATCGGAAGTCTGAGATCCAAAAAGTGGAATTGGATCTGAGATCCAAAAGTAGAATTAGACTCTGGACCCTAAGATGGATTTTGGATCTGAAATCTGATATCCAAGGTGAAATTGGATTCTGGATCCTAACGAGGAATTGGATCTGAAGTCTGAGATCCTAAGGAGGAATTGGATTCTGGATCCTACGGAGGAATTGGATCTGAAGTATGAGATCCAAGGTGGAATTGGATTCTGGATCCTAAGATGGATTTGGAGTTTAAATTCAGAAGATGAATCAAGAATCTCAAAGTTAAATTGAACTTTGATTTTAATTGGAGTATTTGAATATAAATGAATTTGGAATTTCAAAGTCAAATTGAACTTCGAAATCTGATTTTAATTTGAATATAAAATGAATTTGAAATCTCAAAGTTAAATTGAACTGTGAGATTTGAAAAATGAAATTGAATTTTAAAAATGATAAGAATTGAAGATAGATTGAGGAAGGTATTTACATCACTTGGAGTTTTTGAAAAAAAAGAATTTTGAAAATATGATGCAATTCTATCCTAAATGATGAATGAATTTAAATTTTTGAAATTGGATTTTGAAAAGCTATTCCATTCTTTAAATGAATTAAAACAAGATTGAAGATATAATACATTCTTGACTATGGTCATTGAATGTATTATATAATAATCTGTATTTAAATTCAGGGGAAGAATAAAACACATTTGGTGCTTTTATAGAATTTAAAATGAAATTAATTCTCAATATACCCTGACTATGGCCATTGGTATATATTTTGAATTAATTTTAAGTTAAATTCTGATAAAAGAAGAAAATATTTGAGTAAATATGATGAATTTTGAAAACGGATCCAATGTGGATCCAGTGTTATTTCGTAAAAGATAAAAATACTAAATTTTGTCCACACCCTGACTATGGCCATTGATATGGATCATCAACTTAGGATTAATTTACCTCTTACGAAATGGTGCACGTGCCATTGTGAGATTTTGAGAAATGAAGGAAAAATGCATGAAGAACAAATAATTTATGATGTTTACAATGTTCATTCATTCTATCTAAAACAAGAAATGTAATTGTTTTTCATCAGCATCTAGCTATCACAACTTTAAAATTGGGATAATGAAATCTTAATTTAAAGAGGGATTTCAACAAATTTTACATATCTCCTGCAAGGGTCAGGTTAGCACAGGATAAGAGATGTAACTAGAAGGAAGTTCACCAAGTATCATACTGATACGAGGCTTTTACATATATTATGTACTAATGAAGATCATATTTGATAAGAAAAATGCATATATATAGGGTTCTAGGCTAATAAAGAGATTTGAAATATACATGCAATACCCTAAGAAAAGAGAAAGAAAAAAAATGTAACAAACTGCTAAAACTATTCATAGCAACCTGCTGGAAATTACCGCCTTTACAGGTTTACAATGATCACTAACTTAGAGACATTCATACAGAGGGACATTGTTAGTGTTGTACTAAATACTGTGAAATCACATAGAAACTGCCAACCGATTGACAATATGTAGGTAACAAAAGGGGTTGGATTGCACAACTACAGCAAGATGAGATGGGATGAATCAAAGAAAATATATATGCAATGAAATGAAGACAGAAGTTGAAAAGAAATGTGAATCACTGTTGTAAATTGAGGATGGGATCAACAACTATATATGCAATGAAATATGGGTTGTTGGTAGTAACATCAGGGTGTAGTCGAGACACCCATGGCAGGTGGTATGGAGGGAAGGACGAAGTGGAAAGGGGAACAATGCATGGCTGGTGGCAGGATTGGAACTGCATAGTGCCTTTTGCAGAAAATTCTGCAAACTGCTGTGGAGGCCCTACATGTTGTGAGGTGCCAATATGATAAAGGGAATCACCATAGGGATTTGAATGGGGATGAGTGTATATGTACAGTGAGATGATGAAGGTGTAGTATAGGGGATGCATCATTTGCTGTAGAGACTGTGATAGCTCACAGAAATGATGGGTGTGGTAGTTGAAGTAGGCATCACAGCAGGTGTGCCACAGTGGAAACACTTATGCAAGGTTCATGATGAATATGCAACGGGATACCAAGGTGTTGCTGGAGATTTAAAAATTCAATACAGTGGCAGGTGGCTGTGCTGGAGCATATTTGATAAATAGAACATACGCTAGAACAAAAATGTTGAAACTGCTATTATGTACTTGATGAAAAAGAAATTAAGAAAGCGTTTAAAAAACAGAAAACAATCACCGTGAAGGGCAGCGATTAATGAGAGCAAGAGGCATTTTAGAATCACTACTTCATAATAAACAAAGACATGGTAAAAAATTCAAATGTAAGAAACAATTAATTGTAAAACAATAATTATGACACCCTACCTAACACCGCCATTGCTAATCATGCCCTAACTTTGTTAATGATATACTGATATATACTGACTGCTAGTGTATATTTGCTGCTAATCATAACTTTCATCGATTGCCTTAACCCTAACCCACTGCTGCAGACATCATGCCATGTTGCCTTGATACTACCAAAACCAGCATTTTGTGTTAACACAAGATACACTGACAAAGGCTAACACCTACATTATAATACATACCCATAATCTAACACACTGCCAATATACCTATTCGACAATGTTTAATGTCCAGCTTTCAAATACACTGGATACATTACATCCTATTCATACTGAAGATACAATTTGATTGCTACTCGTATTTACAAAAAAAAGAACTGTCACACCATACCATCGATATATAAGTATTTTACACAAGCCGACTACTTCACACGACGCTAACACATCCTGCTGGAACAACTTCATTAATGCTAACACTTACTAACTATATACTGATTGTCATATTCTGCACTAGCATTTGATAACCAATGCTAACCCACTTGATGTTCTTCTATAGTAACCAAATTCCACCTCCAGGCTTGGAGATGACATGATAGAACTCATATGTAACCATGTCCAATGATAACTGGTTGTGAAGCGACTAGTATGTATGCAGTGGTGATGGGGGATAGGTGGCTACAGCAGGGGATGATAGGGAAGTTAATGGCAGAGGATGATAACGTAATGTTGTACCGAACTAGCAGAAATGGGAATGACTAGTGTTGGTTAAAATGTGTATTTGCAGCAGAAACTGTAATGAAATATGTACAGGGACCAATATGCCTTGGGGGCATCACATAGATGGTTTAATCATTGTAAGTCCACCGAGTACTCTAATTACTAAGTAAATTTATCATCTAAACAATGGGATCAACTGATAACAAAAGAACTAATTAAATTTCATTATGAAATAACTAAGTACTTCAACTACGAAATAGCTAACAACCAGCTAATTACTTAACTATCTAGCTAACAACTTACTTAATTAATGGTTAACAGTTTACTTAATTAACAACTAACAATATCTAATTAACTAATCAGTAAAAGTTACATTGAAACTCAATAGAAATCATAATGCAAATCAGTTTAATAATCAGTAAAAAGAAAATCCTGTTAAACTCAGAAATAACAACAAGCCTAGTTAATGAAACTTAGTCAGCGATGCTCAACAACAACTAAAGAACCTACCTGACGAGTTGGTCCCTGCTTAATCTCAAATGACTGGTTGCAGGGGTTGTGAAATCAACTAAACTTTCAGATGCAAGCAGTGCTGGAGCCACTTGCTATGAATCAAGTGGGCTTTGTTCTAGTCAATGATGAAGCTTGTTGGGCTCGACCATCTGAATTATGTCCAAGCTCTGCTTCACTGCGGTATGAAGGGAGGGAAGGTGGTGTTTATGCATAGGCAGCGAGCCGTTGACAGTATGATATGTGATGGGCGCGGTAATCAAATTCACAAATCCTGATACATACAATTCATGAAAAGCATCAAATGTTGGGCAAGTGAATGGATACAGATGCAACGTGGGTGTGCTTATGTACAGATGATGAACAGTATAAATTGCAGGAAAGTATTCTAACAATCAAATACATGATGTGGGCTAAATGACAGGAGGATGATTATTGATAAAGTATATATCAACTTTTTGCAGTTCATAAAAGAAATAAATAAGACATTTTCTGAGTTTAAAGGAACGAAACCAGGACACTGTTACAGAAGAGCAGATGGCCAATGTTTGCTTGAGATGGAAAATACTCGCGAGAATGCAGGAATCCAATTCTCAAGGTCGAAATTGAATATGCTCCAGACTGACGCTGTACATTTTGGGATCACTCTTATTCAAGAGAACGAACTCATAGTGACCAAACCCAGTAGTTTGAAAAATTCAGATATCTTGCCCACATCTGATGGTTTAGATGATCCGTTCTAAATCTCCATCCATAGTTATTAACCAATGCTGAACCAACTTTGAGTCCATCTCAAATTGATATACCGACACTTAGGTAGAGAGTAACTTCAACAGCTTCAAGCACGGATCACCCAGCAGCCATAGTTTAGACATTCATCCAGCACAACCAAACCATGAATATCAATCGACAAGTGAAAAGCAGAGCACTCAATAGACAGAAGAATATCACTTCCTAAAACAATGCCTTCATCAATCTTGGTTTTCTCAGAAACCAATTTTGCGAACCATCTATTATAAAATAATGTAAAATATTCAAGCCATCAACAGAAAATGTAAGCCCCAGATCACAAACCAAGCTTAGAAAGGAACCAGAAGAGATCATAGGTATCACTCAGTCTCTTAGGAAGTAGTAGATTATGCTGAAAATATGTTGTATGTGACATTGCAAGTTAATTACCTATTCCCAAACATGTGGCGAGCTGGTAGGCAGAGGAAGTTGGAAGCTCATCAGCTACGCACGATACCTTCTGCAAAGTGCCTTCCCTAATGACAACTGACTGGCCTTGATAGCAGTGGATCAATGGATTTTAGTATAGGATTCTTGGTGAGTTACTAATATCATAACTGTCAACTAGCAGGATCATTATTATCATCACCATATTCTTCTCTTCGTTTCTTTCCAAGCAGTAACAACATCTTAACTTTGAATTAATATTGGAACAAACGAATAGCAACAGGAGATAACAAAAAAGAAATAAAACAGACCACCTAAAGAAGAGATGCAGGGGAACAATGAATGCTATCCAAACAAAAACTTATGATGATCGGATATCAACAAAGATGCCTATAACGTAACTTATGATGATCGGATGTATCCGATATATATACACGATGTGTCTAAAGATATCCAAACGAAAGGGAAATCTAGCAAAAACGATATCATGCTATATTGAACTACATAATAAGCACAGAAGAGGTAAAAAAAAAAGGTGAACTAATGATGTTTAAAAAGAAAGAATGGACAGGATGCCAAATACACCCATAATGAAGACATCGGCTAAACTACTCAGCTAAAAAAAAAAAAAAAATGCAACCATGAATGGAAATGATCACAACGAACCCATACACCCACGCCATGTTACAGAAATTAAAGAGAGGAATAATAAAAAAAAGGAAGCAATAAAATGAGAAAAACAGAAAAGAAAGAGAAAAAAAAAAAAAGAACAGAAAATGCAAACAGAAAGTCGTGAGAATAAAGCAGGAAAATCAAGTTTAGAACAGATATTTCATCGAAAAACTGAGGAAACTTGATAAACACAGAAAGAATTTATTGGAATAAACATTCCATTGATTGTAGCAAATGGAGGATTCGACCCTGCTGTATGCAGAACGATCCTGTCATTAGTGCTCTTATAAGAAAATGGAAAAAAAGAAATGAAGAAGAACAACGGAAATCAAGACGAAAGAACACTGAAAATAAAGGGGAAACGATGTTTTTTAAAAAAAAGTGGAAAAGAGAGAAAAATGGTTACTTACCTGTAATGGGTTATGAGATTGAACGATTGTTTTTTAGCCGTCGTTTCACAGAAATCAGGTAATCAAAGAAGCGGAGGTGATGTCTTTTGATCAATGCTTGCTAGACGATGGATTTTCAGTCGATCAAAGGGAAAAACACAGGGAAAAAGAGGAAATAGGGGAAAGAGGAGGAAGGAAAGGAGCGGGGAAAACTTCAAGGGAGAAGCGTCGAGGATTTAACATGGAGGGGTGAAGCGCGGATGGGTTGAGGAGAGACCCGCGTGATCTTTTTTAAAGGGGAAAAGGGGAAGATTCGAGAGGCTGGTCGGTTAGAGATCGACAGGAGAGGTAGGAGAAGGCGGGTGGTTCCGCGATGGGTGGTTCGGAGGGGTGCGATGGGGAAGAGGGTTTCAGTGGATGGCTCGTGAAGGGAAGCCGAGAGGGGAAAAGAGAAAGAAAAGGGTTTGGAAGAGGGTTTTTCCAGAGAGGTTTTGTGAAGGCTGAGAGAGAGCGACCCTATCAAAAGAAAAAAACCGAATTAGGGTTTTTATTTTCAAGCATGTCTTTCTACTTTATAAAATTTCCAAAACGAGGTTCTTTTTATAAGATTTTTTTCAAAAAAAAAGATAGACTTAAATAAAAGATGATTTTCAAAAGGTGGTTCTAAAAGCTTATTATTATATATATTTTTTTTGTATTTTCTTTGTGTTTTTCTGATTTTTGTATTTTTGACAAAAAGACTTTAAAACTAGGGAAAATGAGAGATTAAAGACTATTTTTGGATTTTTTTTTTTTAAATATTTACAAAAGAGGGGTTTTCTGAGAATTTTAACGTTGTTCTTTTGAAAATTCTTCAGAAAATGGGTTATAAATGAAAGATTGGGTCTGGTTTCCAACAAATCTGAGAAATGAATGGAAATTTTATCAAAAATTTGACCTGATTATTTAAAAGATGGACCCAGGGGCAAAGAAGGAATTTTTGGATTTTTGGAAAATTTGGGGTGTTCACAAGGGTCTTATTATAAAACATGATTATATAGCTTTATGAGTTTCATTTAACAAAAAATTGGTTATGTAGGGCGGATTACTGGAATTTATGGGGGCACTATTTCTAATTAGTGGTGAATTAAATTTAATCTTATGGAACACCTATAAATGAAGACCCTGGTTATGGCAGCTCATATGATAGAGCATTTTGTGCTCAGTAAGAGGATTGTGGAGAGCCCCACGGTTAGAGATTGACTTAAATAGCTCAATTGAGAGAACATGTGTCACTACAAGAAAAGAGGTTATTAGCGACGGAAATTAGCAACATAATTATTTCGTCGCTAGTTAGCGACGGTTTACCGAGCGAAACACATCCGTCACTATAATCGCTGAAATTTACGAAAATAGTGATGAACTATATCCCGTCGCAAAATCCGTCGCTAATTAGCGGTGGATTTTGCGACGGAATATTTGGTCGTAACGGACGCAACGTTTGGCGACGGTGTTTGCGACAGACAATTTACCGTCGCGACGTAGCGACGGACTTGGCGACGGAATATATTCCGTCGCCATTTACTTGTTTTTGATTTACGGCGGCTTAGCGACAGAATTTCTCCATCGCTAAGTGTTGCATAACCCTATCCCAGCCCTCTTTTCCTTTTCTTCTTTTGCTGCTGTCGCTCCCGCCAACCGTTCGTCGTTCCTGGTTCGCCGTCCCCCGCCAGACGTCGTTTGTCGATCGCTGCCGCCCGAAGACAGGTTCGCCAGCCGTCCCCGCCGTTCGTCGTTTCCGGCAGTGGGTTTAACCCCCTGCCTTTTCGGCAGGGGGGGTCGACCCCCAGCCGGAAAGGCAGGGGGTTTAACCCCCTGTCGTGCCGAAAACGCAGGGATTCAACCCCCTGCCTTTCCGGCAGGGGGTTAACCCCATGCCGGAACAGGCAGAGGGTTAACCCCTTGCGTTTCTGGCAGGGGGTCGACCCCCCCTGCCTTTCCGACAGGTCGACCCCGGCAGGGGGTTAACCTCATGCCGGAACAGGCAGGGGGTTAACCCCTTGCGTTTCCGGCAGGGGGTCGACCCCCCATGCCGGAAAGGCAGGGGTTAAGCCCCTGCGTTTCCGGCATGGGGTGTAACGCCCCAAAATCGTGGACTTGAAACCTTTTATGAAAAAGGTTGAAAGCTTTGAAATCAATCATTTATCAGAGTTTAAAACAGAAGTTCAGCGGAAGATCAGGTTCAAAAAACAAGTCCCTAGACCTTCGGCGCATTACAACCAAAAGCAAATTTCCCCTTACAAACCGATTTGCAATTCAAATATATATTTTATTGAAATAAAAAGAAGAACCACATTTTTGGTAATACAGTTTTAGAAATCCAGAGTTCTAATAAAAAGAGATGCTTTCAAAGAAACCTTATACCACAGCTATCAAAAGAGTCCCCAGGAGCGCAACGTCAGGAAATGGCATTGCCTTGAATGCATCGTGTCATCGTGCCATCGCAAGCTGTATCAACCTGTTCACCACCTGCCCAGAAAATGGGTTAGTCTCATAACAGACTAATAGGGGTGCAAGGGACAAGAAAGAACAAAAGCTACAATAAGCAAGATAATCGCTAGATCAAGCAGGAAAAGCACAACCTGTACACCACCTTGCCCCTCGATTTGCCTTTGCATTAGCATGTGCATGGGTTTGTCCCTTGTTAGCCTGCACTCTCTGAGTGCAACTTCGAGTGCATAGTGTATATCGTTTCACTTGTCTTACAAGCCACAACACACACTTATGCACATAGTTATGCTTTTCCTGCTTGATCTAGCGATTGCAGCACCCCGAACGGAAGCAGGGGTTGACCCCCTGCCGGAAAGGCAGGGGGTTAAACCCCCTGCCAGAAACGACGAACGGCGGGGATGGCTGGCGAACCTGTCTTCGGGCGGCGGCGATCGACAAACGACGATCGGCAAACGACGTTTGGCGGGGGACGGCGAACCAGGAACGACGAACGACTGGCGGGAGCGACAGCAGCAAAAGAAGAAAAGGAAAAGAGGGCTGGGATAGGGTTATGCGACACTTAGCGACGGAGTAATTCCGTCGCTAAGCCGCTGTAAATCAAAAACAAGTAAATGGCGACGAAATATATTCCGTCGCCAAGTCCGTCGCTACGTCGCGACGGTAAATTGTCTGTCGCAAACACCGTCGCCAAATGCTGCGTCCGTTACGACCAAATATTCCGTCGCAAAATCCACCGCTAATTAGCGACGGATTTTGCGACGGGATATAGTTCATCACTATTTTCGTAAATTTCAGTGATTATAGTGACGGATGTGTTTCGCTCGGTAAACCGTCGCTAACTAGCGACGAAATAATTATGTTGCTAATTTCCGTCGCTAATAACCTCTTTTCTTGTAGTGACACATGTTCTCTCAATTGAGCTATTTAAGTCAATCTCTAACCGTGGGGCTCTCCACAATCCTCTTACTGAGCACAAAATGCTCTATCATATGAGCTGCCATAACCATGATCTTCATTTATAGGTGTTCCATAAGATTAAATTTAATTCACCACTAATTAGATATAGTGCCCCCATAAATTCCAGTAATCCCCCCTACATAACCAATTTTTGTTTACATGAAACTCATAAAGCTATATAATCATGTTTTATAATAAGACCCTATAGCAACACTTGATCCAAAACCAGGATCCAACATGATGGGTTTGGCCATGTCTATGGATGCAAACCAGTTGTAGTTCTTACCTAAGTATAGACATGAATCAGATCTCCACTATAACATTAGATCTTAGTGGTGTATGTTTGAATAAAGATCAGAATAATTTAGGGTTGAAGATCGGATAGGGTCAAATATACGATATGAGTCAGACATGTTTTCTCCATATATGGATCCTTTAAGTAAGATTCAAATGTATATTCATAATGGGATTCTGATATTTTCAATCAGTTTACTTTTGCATTCGGATCTCAAACTGATCCAATGCAAAATCTGACCAGATTATGTCTTGCATATAAATAACTTCTTTTTGTTCTATGTTTCGGGATCTAGTATCACCACATGTATTTTGGATTTGGATTCAACTTTAACTCATCGTATCTGAATTTGAATTTGAATTTGAATCTACTGTTTAAATTTGGATTCAGATTCAGATCCTAAAAGATCTAAGCCCAGTTCTACCCGTTTGCACCAATGTCAGATTCGGCCTGATTCATATGGAATCCGTTCTCAGTCAATTCAATTCAAAGAGGCCGATTTACCTATCATTTCAAACTCTGTTTTAGTATTCTTAATAGATTTTTAACATTTTAAATATTTTAATAACATGTGTCATCCAATGGTGAAAAGTACGGATTCAATCCGATTCGATTTCATTAAGAGTTTTTTTCTTGAGAAACCGATTTTAACAACACTGGTTCGCACCCTATGAACAACGATCTGTGAACTGTGATAAAAAGAACCCTAAACCCCAGCATCGCGTTTCCCTACACATCCCCGCCAAAATCTCTTTCTCTCTCTCTGTCTTTCTACCGAAAGAAGAAGGAAGAGGAGGTTGTCCCCCCACCCAGGTACTCTCTCTCTTCTTCTTCTTCCGTTCTCCATCTTCTTCTTATCTTCGTTCTTCTTCTTCTCCTTCCTCTTCTTCTTTGAGTTTTACTTAATTATTTGGTTTTAAACTTTAGTTGTATATTCCTTGATTAATCGAATCTCGTAGTAATTATGTTTATGTATAAAAATTTGTTGCGTATTGTGTTTTTATAAATTAAGCTTTCAAGAGAAGACGTCTTGTCCTAATTTTCATAAAAACCATGTATGCATGCCTCATGCCCATATTGTATCCACGTTCGTGGACATAACCTTAAATAGATAGTTTATTTGTTAGATACTTACAAAGATCAAGGTGCTACATTAATGTTGTTTTTACATATTATTCTCATATCTTTCAGTATTTATTTGAGTTTTTTTATTTCTCATTGTTATTTCTTTTATTTATTTGTGTTTTTAGATATATTTTTTTTTAAGTTTTTAAAAATGTGTTTTTAAGGCTTGTGCTTTACTCCTCTCTTCATATTTTAGTGGAACCCTTCTCTACGCCCCATCGCTTTTCACAACATGGTTTACATCATTGTTTCGGTGAAGATGGTGTCAATTGATCGATGTTTATATGGTTATTCTGTGGGAAAAGTAATTTTGTTGTGATCATCTTATATAGTGTTCTATGTCTGAATCATTGTTGGTATGGTTATTTGGGAGAGTGCTTATTCTCTTAGTCATTGTTTTAGGATCACTAGTCGAATGGAACGTGTTCAGTTTTTGATAGATAGCGTAAAAGGTGCGCTTTTGCCTTGAGGCGCGTTAATGAAGCGCAAGTGCCTGTGAGGCAATAGGCTCTCGATTTTTGAAAGAAGAGAGAGGCCCGATTTTTTAGGGCTCTCTCGCCTCTACCGAAAGGAAGAAGAAGAACCCTCTCGTGTTCTTTCAAGAAGAAGAGGAAGAAAGCCCTCTCTCTCTCTCTCTGCCGAAAGGAAGGAGGAGGAAGGAGGGTCCATTCGGTACGCACCCCTCTCTCTCCTTCGTCTCTTCTTCTTCTTCTTCTTCTTCTTCTTCTTTTCTTCTCCTCCTCCTTCTTATTCTTCCTATGCTGATCTTCTTCTCCTTCCTTCTGCAGATATTCTTCTCCTCAGGTTAAAAAAAAAAGGGAGGCCCGATTGCTTAGGTCTCTCTCTTTTCTTCTTTCGTTCTTCTCCTTCTTCCTCTGCCCAACTTCTTCTTCTTTTGTTTTTCTTCCCCTTCTTACTGTTCTTCTGATATTCTTTTTCTTCTTCCCTCCTACTTCCTTTTCTTCTTCTCCCCCTTCTTTCCTCCTCGTTTTTCTTCTTCCCTTCCTCCGTTCTTCTTGAACAATCGGGCCTGTTAATCAGAAAATTATTTTGTTCTTGTTAATTAATTAATTAATTATATATTGATTTAGTAATTCATTGATTTGTTGCTTTTTTATTAGCTGCATGCTATTTGTATTATATAATTGTGTTTGCTAAGTATAACTATGTGTGGTGTATAGCATTATGTTGTCCTTTATACAAATATGTAGAGTGGTTCTTGCTAGTTATTGTGATTTTTGGTCTTGTTCCTTGGTTAAATAATCACATCTTCTTTGTTGGATCAGTTAAATTATTGCATTGTAGTCATTTCTTTGAATTAGTTTTATAATTTAGTTTAGATTGTCCACTTAATATCTAATTATATATTAATAGTACATAAATGATGCTTTATTTTGTTTTTTTATTTGGTCAAATTTTTAATATTTTTTGTGAATATTACACCAGTAGCTTTTTATCCCTTTTGTCACAAGCCTCCAAAGTGGTTGAGAAACTTCTAATTCAGAGTTAAACTTGAACCAACTCTATTGACACCACTAGAACTCGCCATTATATCTGAAAAGTGAAAAGTGAATAGAAAATATGTAAATAAAGTTAATAAACACTTCAAAAAAATAGTAACAAGAGCTCCACCCCTCTAACTGTGTGCCTGATAGAAAATAACAAAGGCAGGGGTTGAGGCAGGGGGGAGAGCCCCCTATCAGAAAACAGATCTGAGGCGGGCTCCGCCCCCTGCCGAAAACCTGCGACTGAGGTAGGGGGTGGAGCCCCCTACCGGAAAACAAATATGAGGCAGGGGGCAGCCCCCTGCCGAAAAACATATTTGAGGCAGGGGAGCCCCCTGCCGGAAAATAAACTGAGACAGGGGCCTCCACCCCCTGTTGGAAAACACGAACGAGGTAGGGGGCTCTGCCCCCTGCTAAAAAATAAACTGAGGCAGAAGGCGAAGTCCCCTAACGGAAAACAGATCCGACGCAGGGGGCAGCCCCCTGCCGGAAAATAGATCTAAGTCAGGGGGCGGAGCCCCCTACCGGAAAACAGATCTGACGCAGGGGGCAGCCCCCTGTCGAGAAACAAATATGAGGCACAGGAGCTCCCTGCTGAAAAATAAACTCAAGCAGGGGCCTCCATCCCCTGCCGGAAAACACGAATGAGGCAGGGGGATCCGCCCCCTACCGGACGAAGGGGAAGAAGAACGGAAGAGGGAGGAGTGCATACCTGAGATAACCGGTGGCTGGGGCCACCGATGGCTGGCTGCGGCTACGATCGTCGGGGTCTGGGTCGCCGGCGAGACTGAAGGGGACGAAGAGCGAGGGACGGTTGGGGGAGAGGGAAAGATCAGCGGGGAGGGGTCTGTCGTAAGCCCCTCCCCTTGCGTAGCCTCTTTAGGGTTCGGCCCCGACCCCGATAAACATTTTGGATCCGGATCGGGTCCGGATCGGACCCGACCTGCGTCCAAAATAAATTTTAAATATGGACAACAATAGGCTTGGTCAAAGTTGACCGAGTCTATAAAGTGGACGGACTCGGCCCCGATGCATTGACCGAGTCCAACACTTGTTGACCGAGTCTGCCCCGTGTCTGAATCCGCACTCGTGTCGGGGCGTGTCGACATGGGTGCATCGACCTCCTACCGAGTCCATGTGACATCGGTTATATCCAATTATGCCTACATTGAAACCACATCCAACCCAGTTACATCCCTAGATGTGTCTAACATCTATCCAGCTATATCTTGATCATGTGGCTTGATCAAATTGCAAATTCTGCAGTCCAATCTACAGAATTGGAAGTGTCAATGACTCTTAAGGAAATGAGAAGGTTTGTTTGTTACATACATAATGTTCATAATTTCGCAAGGTTGAGGTTCAATCGACTACACTGTATAAGTATTATAAATAGTGCTTTTGTTCTTTTAGATTTTTTTTTTCTTTTTTTGGATATTAAGTATTATTAGGAGTTTCCCATTATCAAAGAAGGCACCAAGCAAGGGCCTAGCAAGTTTCACAGAGAGAGAAAGTGAAGGAGTGGGGGGAGATGGTTTACTGGATATGAGGAATTTTCTTTATATTGTAACATCATATTTCATATATATAGGTTCTACATAAATATTTCCTCTTGAAAGACTAAGCTTTTTGATATACTATAACCAAAAAGGGTACCAAAACATCCAATAATGCATAATATTACAATATTCAATAACCTAAAATCTTAGACTTTTTAATATATTCAATAACTGCAATATTCTACATTATGCATAGATGGACAAGCAGGAACAATTAGACACGATAACTAGCAAACTAATTTGGCTTTTAAAATTGTGATATGCATGAGCTGAAAAACTGACCTCCGTCTTGTTTTTGAGGGCATGCTGCAAAACCTTGGAAAGGTGCTGTATAAGGATGGATGCCTTCTGGTAAGACTTAGCAATATCTAGTGAGTACAACTCCACAACAGAATCAGCAAGAAACTGGATATGTTTTATGTTTTCCGGTTCAACAAATTTGGAGTGTGCCAAAAATGTTCTGTACATGTTCGTTAGGAAGGAATCATAGCAATCTGAATTTAACTGCAGAACCATGCTTCGGATGAGTAAGAATGCTGCCAAAGAGACTCTCCCTCCTCCAGTTGCCCAAAGGTGGATGGCAATCTGCAATCACCTCACATATGAGATAATAAAAATCCATTAAGTGATAAGTTATTAGACATTCATCACAAGAATGCCCTTGCAATAGCCGAGTGTAACAGCAACGGTTCAAATCAATCTCATGTATAATGATAATAAGTTAACTATAGGGGTTCCAATCTATGTGACCTCCGGGCAGATTAAGTACACCTCTTCCCATGTGATGGACAAGCACTTTGAGACAAACAAGGAAAAAACCTTTCTCAAAATATGAATTATTATGAAATAATAGATGCAAACACCTAAAAAGGGTTTTCCATCTGCAATAAATGAATTTTGTGAAATAACCACATTTGCTCATTAAAAAATTTAGCACTGAAACCCCTTGTTCCCTACGTCTTTCCTCATAAAGAAAACTTTTCTCCCAAAGAAATACCAAATATATCCTTTCTGCTGTACCAGCAGGATCATGCAATATAGATCCTAGAAACTTCATTGCATTTAAAAGAAGTCTCACGATTTTGCCGTAGAAATGGCCTAATATAATGAACAAAGCATAAAACTAAAAAACAAACATGTTTTTTGGAAAAACACAGACATGACAACGTCAGCACACAAATACAAGCATGCACATGGATAGCATGGGGCACATCCGTGCATGTTTACGCATACATATGCATATCTTTTGCTTCTCAATAGATTCTAGCTTGTTCAACAACAGTTACCTTGCTAAGCCTTTGTAGCAAAACCGGAAATGCAACTAAAAATATAACTGAATCTCTGAGCCGAGAAAGGACGAAGACAATTATCTGTGTATCTGTAGCCTGAGTCAGAAGATACAATGTACTTTTGATGTAAGACTTAACCAGTGGTTTCACTGAGGCCCATTTTGAAGTATTTTGCAAGCTCAGTACAGTGTCCTTGCAACCAGAGCTTGACATTCCCAATAATCTTCGGAATATATTGTCTGCTTCATGAAGCACAATTAACAAAACCTTGCAGAAAGCTGCTCTTGTCTGAATCTTGTATAATAGAGCATCAGAGTTATCACTTCCATAATGGCATGCAACCCAAAATCCATTTAACAGATTAGGAAGCACAGAGATGTTTTGTTGATTCATGATCTGTTGGCACCATGAATCAATGGAGAAACTTGTGAGGATTTTATGTTCACATAAACTTGAATTTTCCCCGGTTTTGTTGCTGCTGCTCTCATTTGGTTCACCTTCATCATCTGAAAGCTGTCATGTGAAGGCTAACAAAGTAAGCAACACATAAAAGTTGAGAATAAGTGAACACAGGAAAGAAAGAATCAAGAAATAGCCCAAATAATGGCATCAAACAGAATAAACAATATTTTAGAAATTTTTATATCATAGTAGTATAAAATATAAATCAATGATCAACAAGCAATAAAATAGGTAGACATGCATTATATAAATATAAAAAATATATATTATCATAGTCACAAATATCGGTCTCGGACATATCTTAGCAAGGCAATTTCTCTAGGTTTGGTTGATAAATATAAACTTGGTGCTTAAAAAAATTTTAAAAACAGTAGCAATAAGTGAGAAAAGCAACACATAATACAAAAAATAAGTAAAAAAATAAAAGAAAGAAGAAAAACATAGTTAAGATATAATAAAAAGTAAAAGGCAACTTATAATATCATGATATTATCACGATAATATCATGACATATATAAATTTATGATATTTTTAAAATATTGTGATATTTTGCCTTTAATATCGTTTTATGAATTTACAGCTATATTCTCGCTTCTTATGTTAAATCACATATGAGACTTATGTATCATATGTGTATTACATTTAGTGTGGTACCCCCTCTTTGTATTTATGTGTACATTTCATTTTTCAGGGGTACTTATGGATTTTAGCATTAGTTAGTGGTAAGCTTAGTTGTCAAAGGTGGTGCCTAGGCATAAGCCTAGGTCGGTATTTTTTTTTCGTTGACTGTTATCAACATGTATAAAAGGGGGAAAAGGGTCATTTTTCCCCTTTTTTCGGTCCACTCTCTCTCGCTCCGTTCTCTCTCCTTTCTCTCGCTAGGGCAGAGCCGAAGAAGGTCAACCTTCTCCTCCCTCTACAGGTACCGCTACCTCTCTCTCTCTCTCTCTTAAAAGTTGTACTCTCCATATGAACCTTATAAACAAAGGTAAGTGAAGAAAAAGAATTAAAGTATTCTAATAATGTGTTCAGTGTTTCAAGCTGTTGGTGCCACGGTTTTCTTCATCATATTTTGGGACATTATTTGGTAGCATTTTGTTTAACATTTCACATTTTTTTTAACATTTTTAAACTGTCCTTTTGAGTTCACACTTCACAGTTTGGGCTGGCTCCGTGGTGTGATTCCAATGATGTGAGTGTGATATATTTGATCAGAATATAAATCTAGAAAGATCAAATGCTCAGTGATGGCTTGCCTATAAAAAAAAAGAGTGATGAAGCAAACTGTTGGGTGTCATATTTGTACTAAATAGACATTATCAGTTTATTAGGATCACTTTATACCAAGGTTGCCAGACTAGGAAACGGAAGCGGGAACCGATACAGAAAGCGGAAGCGAGAAGCAATGAATTTTAAAATATATAGGAAGCGGGAAGCGAAGAATAAATAAAAGAAATATATGAATTGAATGAAAATCAAAATAAAACACAAATAAAAACTAAAATAAAAGTGACGAATATTAAATTTCATGTTTTTTTAGTGTAAGAATTAAATGTATAACAAAATCTAAAAATGATGACTACCAATTTAGAGAAAGCACATGGAAGTGAGTGAGAAAAGTGAGAGAAAACACAAAAAACAAGAAAAGTTGAGTAAGAGAACATATAAGAAGAATAGATGAGGAGTGTGGAAAGCATAGGAGAAGCATGGGGGAATCGAGGTTCTCATCAAGTTTCGGAAGCGAGGAGTATCATGCTTCTGAAGCGAGTTTCCAGGAAGCGAGCTTCCCACCTATCTAAGAAGCTTCCGGTAGCTCTGCTTTATACACCAGTGTAAAGAGTATCTCCATGAAATTGGGATCAATGCTGCCATGAATAATATTTTCATCTATGTTGTGGCAGTTATGTTTTTCTCTTTTTTTTCCTCTTATAAACCAAACATTTTCGCTTGTTGGCTTTTGTAAATTTCCTTTTGACTTTTTCTCTAAATTACTCATTCTATGAAAGAAAAACAATCATTTTTTGAAAATCCCCTACAAATTCCCGTGCGGACAAGTTAGAAATTCTTCTAAAAAGATTTATTGTGATCCGAACAAATCTCAGCCACACTCCAATTTTTGTTACTGGCTATTTCCAATGTTGCATGTGTGGGCACATATATACATTTGTTAGGGTATAAGTGCACAGATAAACATTTGTTTGGGTATAAGTTCACAGATCTCATCTTGGGTAGTCAATGGGCCGGATCCATGTCTGGTATCTGACTGAGCCCAAACCCAAACATCAGGATAGGCATAAAATAATGACCAGAACCCAACTCAAATTAGGTTTAACTATGTTTTTTGGGGGACATTTTAAAAAAAACACCTAAATTTTGGTCGATTATTAAAAACACATCTAAGTTTTCAATATTGTTAAAAACACACCTAAACTTTTTTATAGTTAATAAAAAACCTAGGGTTTGCTCCTGTTAAAGTTGTCATTAAATGTGTGCTACAATTACAAAAAAAAACTTAAGGGTTTTTTTATTATGAATTCATATTTTGCTGATATGTTATTTGTTGCTTACTCCTTTTTATTTAGCAAATTTAGATGTTGCCTTTTTTTAGATTCTTATCATTTTTTAGAACAATAGAAGGGGGCTTCATCTGCAAATGCTAGTGGGTCCACATTTTCAAATTTGGAACATATTCAGAACTTTAAGAGAAAATCAGGTGATCCAGCATGGGAGTGGGCCTATATTAAGGATAAACAAGATCTGAATTCTGTGACATAGTAATATCAAAAAAAAAAAAAATTTGGTTTGGGCCGGATCCGGATCCGACCCGGACCCGACCCGGGCCACCGCCCCTCGCTGTCATTAAAAGACAGCGAGGCAGGTGGGAGGAGGGTTACGAAACCCCCCTCACCGCCACTTGCTCTCTGTCTCTCTGTTTCCCTCTCTCGCTCGTCCACGGCCACCGACGCCGGCGACCCCCGACAGCCGCCGCCACCGACATCGGCGACCCCCCTTCCTTCCGGCGAGCTCCTCTTCGGCGAGCTTCCTCCGAAAACCCCCTGGTACGCCATCGCTTCCTCTTTCTCCCTCTTTTCCCTCTCCGTCTCTTCTCTCTCTCTCCCTCACTTCTCTGTGTGTCCACGGGAGGGATCAAACCCCCTCCCTGTGCCCATTTTTTTGTAGGGGAGGGGCCCGACACCCCTCCCTGCTCTCCGTTATGGTAGGGGAGAGGGCTGAGCCCCCCTCCTTGCTTCCGTTATGGTAGGGGAGGGGCCGAGCCCCTCCTCCCTGTTCTTGGCTATGGCAGGGGAGGGGTCGAGCCCCTCCTCCTTGTCCCTTTTAGTTGCGCCAGCAGGGGCCGTTGGCCCCTGCCTTTCCATGTGCCAGCAGGGGCCGATGGGCCCCTGCCTTCCTTTTTGCGAGCCAGCAGGGGCCATCGGCCCCTGCCTTGTTGCCAGCAGGGGCCGATGGGCCCCTGCCTCTCTTTTTGCTAGCCAGCAGGGGCTTATGGCCCCTGCTTTTTTGTTTGCCAGCAGGGGCCATCGGCCCCTGCCTTCTTGCCAGCAGGGGCCGATGGGCCCCTGTCTTTCTTTTGCCAGCAGGGGCCATCGGCCCCTGCCTTTCTTTTGTTGCCAGCTGGGGCCGATGGGCCCCTGTCTTTCTTTTTTGCCAGCAGGGGCCATCGGCCCCTGCCTTTCTTCTTTTTCTTTTTTGCCAGCAGGGGCCGATGGCCCCCTGCCCTTTGTGCGCGAGCCTATACCCTTGGCCGACAGGCCCGGGAAATCTTTGGAAGCTATATCGTGATGGGGACAGATCATTACAATTGTTGGTCTCCAACGAGGAATTCCTAGTAGCGTGAGTCATCTGCTCGCATGGGCTACAAACCTCTTTTGGCAGCTAGAGTCTTTTGATCCTGCCCCATCTTCTTTTCGAGTCAATTGGGACGGTTGGCCCCAACCCTATGTATCGGCAAAGTCGAGTCTTTGCCTTGCTTTTGCTTTTGTCAGAGTTTGCTTGTTAATATCGCATATTTGCAGCTACGACAGATCCCACTCGTGCTCCGCGACCCGAGCCGTCAATCGTGTACGTCCGCAGACGTGAGCAAGCTCATAACCCTCCAAGGTAGGGGAAAAATTGCACAGAAGACTTGGATAATTGAATTAAGTTCAATTGAACTAAAAGCGACCATTGAATGAATATATATATACAAATATATATATATATATATTTATACGAATATCCACTTCACTCAAGGATGCGGTTTCGCAATCCTTGCCCTTTACCTTGTCGTCGCGCTCTGCGCCTAGGCTCTTGCTTTTGCATTTGTGTTGGTATTGCCTTGCTATTGTAGATGACGTGCAAGTTCTTACTCTTTGCGGATGCCTTAAGGGCATCCTCGTGGAGGATGCAAGAAGCATTTACCACTCTCCCTCTTGCGACAAGAGTTTAGTCGGGAGCGAGCGAACTTTTTAGCGGGTGTTCTGTTGAGAAACCCGTATCCCGTCTATCGAGGCTGGTATCGAGTCATGCGAGACATGTAGATACCCTGATAGCGGATGTGATTCGAGATAATCACATGCATCATGTTGGCACAAGGTACTGCAGTTTCAAAAGATAGAGTAAAGTTGATAAACTTTACATCTTTGTGAAACACTCCTGTTGAGGCTTCTATTGAGGAGCTATACCCCCTTTATCCTAGAGTACTTGTAGTCGTGCACGACACGTCTAGTACTGCGATGATCGGATGAGACGGTCGTGCGACCTCGAACAACGCTAAATGCAAACTGTTGTAATCACATAAATGGCCTCACATTCGCCTTCACAGGCAAGATGCTCGAGTGGTTTAAAGACCATAACATAGAATGGGTCGTTAGTTAAGCAACCCCTAATGCACCCGTTCGCTTCTGGTTGTCTGTCAAGGGAGAGGACAGATCGGTACAAAAACTCCAATGGACAGGTTGTTAACAACCACCCCACGGGCAATGATCCGGCCTCCCCAGTCATTGGAGTTAGGGGAAAGGGGCTACAATAGTTGGCTCAACACTTCTGCAGAAGTTGGATGCATCCGTGGCACTGCTTTTCAGCCTCTGGGGAATCCTCTCTCGGCTAAAGCCATCCCCTTTGGAGCGGACTCAACTAGCTATTCGGGTTATTGAAAATACATAGAATAATAGATGCCCGAACTAGTCTCAGTTGTTTCTATGTTTTGCCTGCACGTACCCGCAGGCCAATAATATCGGAACATAAAGTCTGTTCACATTGGTTGCTGAGCCGTGAGACTGGCCTGCACTACCGACTCGCTTGCACCACCGACTCGCTTGCACTACTGATTCCTTGCACTACTGATTCGTTGCACTACTGATTCGCTGCACTACTGATTCGTTGCACTACTGATTCACTGCACTACTGATTCGCTGCACTACTTATTCGTTGCACTACTGATTCATTTGCACTACTTATTCACTTGCACTACTTATTCGCTTGCACTACTTACGCGTTTGCACTAGTTATCTGCATGCATTGCTTACCTGTTTAACTGCATATTTGCTTTAAACTGCATAATCTACTGAATTAAATTGCATAATTCAGTTCCTTGTAGTCTCTCATGTGCACCTACTAGTTTTTCGTGAAACTAACCCATTCTATGGGTACAGGTGATGATTAGGTACACCACAGGCGATGGCAAGATGGCTCCAAGACGTTCTTCTTCCTGCTCTTAGCTCGCGTCCTGTTGTTTGGGGTTTTGTAACGGATTTTCCTTGGAATATCCGAATTTTGTACTATTTGGAGAACTTCTTAAATGAAAGTGGCTTTTCCAAGTGTTTGCAAGTAGCATGTGTTGTGCGTTTTGGTTCTTTTAGCTAACGCGCTCAAAGTTGTCAGCTTGCCTTTTTGAAATTAATAAAAGTATAGTCTTCTGTTGATTTCATAAACCATCTCTGAGATGAACAGATTCCTTTTTAGTCTCTTGTCTGTTTTTTTTTTTGAAAGGTTTGCAAGCTTGAAATTTTGGGGTGTTACAGACATACCTTAAATGTTGAACTTATAAAGGATTTATATATAAAATAAAACGGCATCTACTTGGGATTGGAAGAAAAGTGAAGGCTTATGATAAAACAATTGCAGAAATCAAGCAAGTACTTTCTAAGTACATGGAGGAATCAAAGAAGAATAGAGATGAAAAAAATAAGAGAGAGACGGTTAATATATACGAAAGAAATGAAAGTTTATTCTCAGCTTCCGATTAAGGCGAAGGACGTGAATGCAGTTTCATAGATGGAGGGGAGTAGTACATTCGGCTTTAGACCAAAAGGGCTATGGATCTATACTTTCAAAGTGATTCAACAGAGAAAGGAAGGCAAGCAAACAAACAAACTATGTTTGAAAATTGCTTCAAAAAGAAAAAAAGAGAAACAGTGTATGAGTACATTAATAGGTGATTTTATGACGGTGGAATACCTTTTAATACAGCGAAGTTGCCTTCATTTTACAGTATGATTGAAGCTATAGGCCAATTTGAACCAGTGATGAAGCCTCCATCATATCACGAGTTGCGAGAACTACTTTTGAATAAAGAAATGAAGAAAATGAAGGAGTTCTTGGACCAATACAAAGTGCATTCGTCCAAACATGGATACAAAAGGGTGTACACTCATTAATTTTTTTGTTAATTGCCTTTTGGGAACAATGTTTTTGAAATCAGTTGATGCATCAAATGAAGTAAAAGATGCAAATTTGCTTTTTGCATTGTTGAATGATATTGTTGAAGTTTGGGAGGAGAATATGGTTCAAGTTGTTATTGATAATACCTCAAACTATGTGAAAGCAGGTAAATTATTTATGGATAAGAGAAAGCATTTAGTTTGGACTCTTTGTGCTGCACATTGTATAGATATGATGTTGGAATATATAGGATAATTGAAAGAGTTGAAGAACATTTCTGGAAAAGCAAGGCAATTGGTGGTATTCATTACAAACATTCTCAAGTGTTGAGTATGATGAGAGCACACACACAAAAGGACTTACATAGGCCTGCAGTGACAAAATTTGCCATTTTTTTACTCTAGAAAGCATATATAATTGGAAAAAATGCCTAAAGTTCATATTTCTTAGAGATGATTGGGAAAAAAATAGTTTTTCAAAAACGTCAGTTGGTAAAAGATGTGAAAGCATGATTTTGAGTTCAAAATTTTAGAAGAGAGTGAGTTGTGCTCTGAAAACAATGGCCCCCTTGTTTGACATGCTTCGATTGGTTGATAGCGATGAAAAGCCTGCTATGGGTTACATCTACAAGAAAATGGATCGTGGAAAGGAAAAAATAAAAGTATAATTATAAATTAATTTTTTTGTATTCTACTAATTGTAAATTACATTTTATCTTAGCTTCTATAATGGTTACTTTCAATTCTTTTACTTAGTAGGTAAATGTGTGTGATGATAAACAAATATACGGCTGGGTTTGGGAGATAATCAATAAAAGGTGGAGCAATCAATTGCACAAACCTTTGCATGCAACAAACCTATATTTGAATCCAGCCATATATTATAAGTATAAAAATATCGAGTCCAATGACGAGATAAAGAATGACTTATATGATTGTGCCAATCGTCTTGTTCAAAGCGAAGAGGATCGAGACACACTACTAGACCAACTCATAAGATATAGAACTGCTATTGGGCCTTTTGGAATGGAGTTAGCAAAGAGGAAGAAGAAAGTGTAAACCAGAGTTACCGGAAGCGCCTAGGTAAAAGGGGAAGCGCACTTCCCCGAAGCGCGCTTCGGAAGCACGAAACGTCGCACTTCCGAAATGTGTGGGGAAGCATCCCCTTTTTTCGGAAAGCACGCTTCCCCCTCGCTTCCCCCACGCTTCCCCATTTTTTCATTTTTTTTGCTTCCCCCTAGCTTTCGGTTTGCTTCCTAGGTCGCTTCCGGTTCGCTTCCTTGGTCGCTTCCGAGATGGTTCGTAATTTTCTTCTTAGTGGTCCCACGCTTCCCCGCTTCCTAAATTTTTAAAAGTGTCTCGCTTCCCGCTCCCGCTTCTCGTATCGTTTCCCGCTCCCGCTTCCTTGACTGGTAACTCTGGTGTAAACCCTAGGTAAGATGATTAAATTTCATATAACCCCTTTTGCATTATTTTTATAACTTATATACAGTTGAGAGTTATTATCATGAGGGGTTTATTGGAAATCAGAAAAGTTATCAGTTGGTCTTGTTTATATTTTAACTTTTAATGGTCTCTTTTGTAATTTTCTTTATTGACCCTAATCACTACTTAAGGGTGATTAGGGCTAATCGTGAAGGTATTTTTCTATCTTTTCTCAAACCAAGTTTCAACATGGTATCAAAGCCTCTCGTTCTTGGGAGAATCTAACTCCTAGGCTGAATTTCTTTCTTCCCTCTTTATCATAGTTTTTTTCTTTCTTCTTCTCTCCTCCTAGCCTATATCTAGTTTATTCGATCTTCCTTCTGATCGAACCCTAGGTTCTTTCCTCAGTCTCACGACCTGGGATCTGACTAGTTCTACACAATATGCAGATCTGATCAGACACCCTAGATCGTGTGTTCCTCTTTTGCTCCTTGTTGATGACGCCTTAGTAATATTGATGGATCGTGGTGCATCAGATCTACCATCATGTGGAGATTGCGTGGAGCAGATCTGACATCATGATCGTGTTGCATCAGATCAGCAATCATTTTGTGATTGGGTGGAGCAGATCTGAGATCGTGCAGTAATTGGATGTCGTGTAGCGTTGATGTTGGATCAGATCTGAATGGCGTGGCTGACTGACTGTTGCTCGTATCAGAGTCGTGTTGATGTGGTAGGTGTTAAATCTGTAGTGCTTGCTGTCGTTGGAATCAGATTTGCTCGTATCAGAGTCGTGTTGATGTGGTAGGCGTTAAATTTGTAGTGCTTGCTGTTGTTGGAATCAGATTTAATCAGATCTGATTAATTTTTGTTGAAGTTCAGATGTGAAATCAATTTTTGTCATCTAAAATTAATTTTTATAGTGGTGATCAGATTTATTATCTTGCTGGTGGCGTCTGTGATATATATATATATATATATATATATATATATATATATATATATTGCAAGACAAGGATTTTATTTCAGCTGGAATCTATTTCTTTACTATCAGTTTGCTCATGATTACTTTCTGGTTATTATTATTATCCGGCTCATTCGCTAGCTACTGTCAGGAGTGAAATACCATGGCTGAAATAAAGTCCAGTGATGGTGAACAAAGGTTTGAAGTGTCTGCAGAGTACAAAACTTTTGCTAATCCCTTCTCTTATGGGTCGTCCGTAAAGCTGGACGACAATAATTATAAAAGGTGGTCGAGGACTTTTATGATGTCTGTGTCAGGATATCGTCGAAAACATATTTTGTTAAAAAAGGAACCAACAGAGAAAACTGGGAAATTTGCCACATGGCAGGAAGATAATGACATTGTTATGTCTTGGATTATGAACAGTGTTCAGCCACATATTGCAGACGGCTTAATTTACTATTCTACTGCAAAGGAGATGTGGGATTCATTACGTGACACGTACTCTCAAGACAAAAATGTCAGTAGAATTTTGTAAGTTGAGCAAAAGATATTTCAGTTGCAGCAGGGTGATCCGAATCTTTCCCAATATTATGCATCAGTTAAATCAACCTATAAAAGGCTCAACTCTGTTCGTCCTCCCTGCCGCACTAATCATAAAACCCATCAGGAGTAGACTATGGTGGCTCGTTTTCTATCAGGATTATCTCCAGATTACTCAGTAGCCAAGGTGCAAATGCTTACTAGCTCAGAGATCCCTACTCTAGCTGATGCCTACAACCGGTTAAGTCGTCTTGCTGTTACCCTTCCTCCGCCTCATGGAGACTCTCAGACTTCAGCTCTTGTTGTCACAAGTGGAGGAGGGCATGGTTTACCTAGTTCTTCCAGAGGCAGAGGTCGTGAAAGAGGCAGTGGAGGTCGTAGCAGGCTTCAGTGTACATATTGTGGCAAGCAAGGGCACCTTGAGGATCGTTGTTGGGATAAGAACCCTAGAAGTCGCCCTCAGAGCTCATTATCGTTCCCCAAAGCAACAACTCCGGTTGTCTCTTCCATCACTGAACCTGTGCCTACTTCTTCAACCAATACGATTACTCTCAGTCATGCAGAATATGATCAGCTTCTTTCTCAGAGTTTTGCATTTGTGTCTGCCTTTATTGTAGTGACTGATGTGGCATGCTCTGCGGGTACTCAGTTGGATGATGGACGTAAGATATGGATTATTGATTCTGGCGCCTCTCAACACTTTTGTGAAGATTCACATAGTTTCTCTACACTGGTTCATACATCTTTCCCTCGTCATGTTAAATTGGCAGATGGTAGATTATCCCCAATGGTGGGGCAAGGAGATGTGCATTTTACCCCTACATTACGGATTCAATATGTTCTCCATGCTCCACAGCTTCCTAAGAATTTATTATTCGTAAGCCAGCTTACAAAAGAACTAAATTGTCGAGTTATATTTGACCCGGGTTCTTGTGTATTTCAGGATTTGCTGTCTGGGAAGAAGATTGGTGGAGGCCATGAGGAGGGAGGTGTTTATATCTTACACAACCTGTTGGAGTAGCAACTTCGTGTGTGGAATCGAGTTCTAATTCCTACCAATGGCATCTCAGATTGGGTCATCATTCTCTTTCCAAGCTTCAAAGAGTCATTCCACAGGTCTCTCCTACAGCGTCCTTTCAGTGTGAAGCATGTCAGTTGGGCAAGCATCATCGTAGTTCTTTTTCTTTAAGTCAGAGTTGTACTAGTCAAAGTCCTTTTGATCTAATTCATGTTGATGTTTGGGGGCCTAGTCGGGTTCCTAATAGGTTTCAGTCCAAGTATTACCTTGTCATTGTTGATGACTACTCTAGAGTGTCTTGGGTCTTTTTAATAAAGGAGAGATCTGAAGTCTTGTGTATTCTCCAATCTTTTATTCTTGAAATAAATACTCAATTTGGTTCCATTGTTAAAAATTTTCGCATTGATAATGCTCTTGAATTCAAATCTAGCAAACTATTACAAATTTATCGGGATAATGGGATTTGCCCTCAATTTTCATGTGCCCATACGTCCCAGCAAAATAAGGTAGCTGAAAGAAAACACCGACACCTTTTGAAAGTAACTCGAACCCTTATGATTCAAACAAACATGCCAACTTCTTTTTGGGGAGATGCCCTTCTTACTTCTTGTTACCTTATTAACAGAATGCCTTCTACTGCTCTTAATGACCAAATTCCTATCAGACAACTTTATCCTGATTGTTCTTTGTTCAAAGTTTCTCCTAAGGTATTTAGTTGTGTTTGTTTTGTGCAAAAACTTGGACCTACTAGGGACAAACTAGCTGCACAGGCAACTAAGTGTGTCTTCCTTGGGTATCCAAAAAACCAAAAAGGGTACAAATGTCTTGACCCCATTGCTCGTAAAGAGTATATCAGTGCGGATGTCACATTCTTTGAGACCATTCCTTACTTCTCGCCGTGCGCATCTCGTGTGAATCCTGATATGTCCACATCATTTCCCTTACCCATTCCTCCCATTCCTTTGGAGTCAGTTCCTTTATTGCCTTCATTATGTTCTGATCCCTCTTCAACTCGGTTCCATGATCTTCCACTAGTGTAAACTCGTCGTCAAGCTTCCTCTTGTGGCCCTTCATTGTCTTCTTCTCCTGCAGTCAGTGATCCTGATTATGTTGATGATTCTATTGCTTATCCTGATAATCGTAGAGCAGATCCTGAGATTAAAAATGATTTGCCCATAGCCCTGAGGAAAGGCATGCGTCAGTGTACTCTGCACCCAATTTCAAAGTTTGTGTCCACAGACAAGATTGGAAAGAGCATGCAAAACTTTCTATCTGCTTTATCTGCCATCTCCAGTCCTATCAATCATCAACAGGCTTTATTAGATCCTCAATGGAAACAAGCAATGCAAGAAAAAATGGACGCCTTGATTTCTCAAGGGACTTGGGAGCTTGTCGATCCTCCTTCTGATGCAGACATTGTTGGTTGTAAGTGGGTGTACACTATTAAATATCATTTTGATGGCACTCTGGAGAGACACAAAGCTCGTCTAGTCGCCAAAGGCTACACCCAAACATATGGGGTGGACTTCTTTGAGACTTTCTCTCCCGTAGCCAGAATGGGCACTATACGCTTAGTTACTTCTGTGGTTGTTCATCATGGGTGGAGTATGACTCGGTTTGATGTGAAGAATGCTTTTCTGTATGGGGATCTATCTGAGACGGTCTACATGCAACAATCGTCTGGCTTCAAACGACAGGGAGAGTGTGGCAAAGTGTTCAAACTAAAAAAGGCAATATATGTCCTAAAGCAAAGCCCGCGTGCATGGTTTCACAAATTGTTTGAGGTGATGTCTAAATTTGGTTTTCAGAGGTTACCATCAAATCATTCTTTGTTCATAAAGAATAGCTCTAAGGGTTTTGTGACTATGGTTGTTTATGTTGATATAATTTTAACTGGAGATAATGAGCAGGAGATTTCAAGCACCAAGGCATATCTGCAGAAATACTTTATTACAAAGGATCTGGGTCCTCTCAAGTACTTGTTGGGAATCGAAGTAGGAAGAAATAGAGAAGGTATGGTTCTTTCTCAGAGTAAATATGTGCTTAATCTTTTACAGGAGACAAGGATGCTTGGTGCAAAACCAGCCACTATTCTCATGAATCCTAAATTGTTCTTGTATGACGAGCAATCTGAGGTAGTTGATAGTAAGTCCTATAGGACTCTCATTGGTAAACTTCTCTATGTTACTGTAACTAGGCCTGACATATCATTTGTTGTTGGCAAATTGAGTCAATTCATGGATAAACCAAGAAAAGTTCATTGGGAGGCAGCTATGATGGTTCTTAAATACCTGAAGACATCTCCAGGAAAAGGTCTATTGTTTACAAAAGAGGCAAATCTTGATGTGGTTGCGTATACTAATGCTGATTATGCAGGGTCGGTTGATGATAGGAAGTCTACTACAGGGTTCTGTGTTTTTGTTGGTGGCAACTTAGTTTCATGGAGAAGCAAGAAACAAGCTGTAGTAGCAAGATCAAGTGTTGAGTCAGAATATAGGGTCATGGCACAAACTGCTGCTGAAATGATTTGGATAAAATCTATGCTTACCGGATTGAGCATAAAGGTTTCTCTGCCTATTAAGATGATGTGTTTCATGAGAGGACTAAGCATATTGAGATAGATTGTCATTATATTCGGGATATGGTTCAAGTGGGAAATATATCAACTTTTCATGTTTCTTCAGAAGATCAAGTAGCAGATGTTTTTACCAAACCCCTTCCTATCACAAAATTCTCAAAGTGTTGTAACAAGCTGAGCATGATTGATATCTATGCTCCAGCTTGAGGGGGAGTGTTGAGAGTTATTATCGTGAGGGGTTTATTGGGTGGTCTTGTTTATATTTTAACTTTTAATGGTCTCTAGTGTAATTTTCTTTATTGACCCTAATCACTACTTAAGGGTGATTAGGGCTAATCGTGAAGGTACTTTTCTATCTTTTCTCAAAACAAGTTTCAACATATACTTTAATTATATGTAATTTGATTTTTTTATAGTAGATTGGTGGATTTCTTTTGCCATTGGTTGTCTCCAGCTCCAGACCTTTGTTGTTCAAGTCTTAGGTCTCGCATGCATTACATTCAGTTGTGAACGTGATTGAAGTACTTTTGAAGCAGTAAAATATTATTTACTACTAATTACTAAATAATATTTGTCAGTTTGTATATATTTTAACTTTATATATATTTTTATAGATTCATACAAAGAAAAGAAACTGACTTTTGCACAAAAAATTGAATGGTTTGTTTTTTGTGCAATATAATCATAAATTGAAACGAAGGTATGAGGAGAGAATGAAAAAAAGGAGATCTCGACCCCATTGTCTTAAGAGAAGTCAATGTTAATCTTTGAAAATGACACATCACTTACATGAGATCTTGTTGATAAGGCATCCAGAGCGTTAAGGCATAGGGTGGGGGTAAAAATACGTGTAACTAATGTCCTAAGAAAGAAAATGTTTGACAAAGGAAAGAAGGTGGTGAGGGTGGAAGAAGAAGAGGAATAAGCTAACTCTGCAAATAAAACTGAAGAAGAAGAGCAATATATCAATGAAGATGATGATAGACTTTCAAGTTCATCTAAGGATTAAATTTAAGTTGTTATTATAAACTTATTGGTTTTTTTTTACTATTTTATACTTAAATACAGTTAAAGTTAATTATGTTATGTGTGTAGATTTGTTAAATGTCTGTATGCTTATATTTTTATTTGGTGATTAATTGGTTATGTTTTAATTTTTTGCATTGGTTATCAGTTGCATGGTTTATTTATTCCATTGTTCTTTGTTTCATTTTTTAACATGGTTATCAGTTACATTATTTTACATCTTTGTAGTGATTAGATTTATTAATTCGTGTTCTAGTAAGTCGATGGAGGGTAGAGGTCTTGGAGGATGCCTCTCAAAGAAACCTGCATTGAAATATTGTACACTATTGACTTAGAGATGCCAAAGAAATAGTGAAGTGTAATTTTTGTGATTTTATAATGCATGAAGGATTGTATAGATTTAAATATCATGTTGTGGGACATATTAACTCCACTGTGAAATTATGTAAACATAGCATTCCTTCTGATATTTGTGTTGAGCTTCTTACTAGTCTTAAAAAAGATGATGAGAGAAAGGCACAAGTACCTGCAACATTTGTGGGACAGAAATTGTATGAAGATGATCTGCCATCATCATCTCAAGCCACTAAAAGATGCAATAAATGAAGGAAATCGTTGAAATGAAGTTTGATACTCAAGAATGAAGATGACTTTTATATATAGACATATGTTTCAGAATTCTATGTTTAGTTAAATGTATTGTGTTGTTAAATATTTTGTGTTGGACAATGTATTAAGCAGGTTATTTAATATAATTATCTTATAGTGTTTGACGACATATTTTGTTTTGTCTATTGCTTATTATTGATTGATTTTATGTTGTATACATATTTGTTATTAATTTTAGTAGTTTGTTTACATATTTGTATATATTTTTTTTGTTTTTTTATTTGGGGTACTGCCTAGACTGCCTAGGCTTTTTAGGGGCTCACCGCCTAGGCTCCGCCTAGCGCCTATGACAACTAAGAACAAAACCACCTAAATTCACTGCAAAGTTATCAAAAAATGATAAGAAGAACGTTAAAATTGGGTGATCTAATCAATGGATTGGTCCAACCAGACACTTGCCACTTTATACTAATCTGACTCAACTTGACTCTAAAATTGATTCCCACTGGTATGGATAATCTATGGAATCAATCAGGATTGGTTAGTTGGACCCAATCTGGCCTGATTTGAGCACACCAATCTGGAATAGACACACACTAGAAAAAAAAACAAAAGAAAAAGGGTGAAGGAAAAAAGAACAGAGAAGAGTAGGCTTGATAACATGACTACCGACATGACATACAACCTAAGAAGACAACCATTTATGGCATCATAATTTTTTAATATCAATAGGAGTCCTACCAATGATAAAATGATAATAGAATGTCGAAAGCCAGTACAATGATGGCCATGTGGAAACTGGAAAGTGATGGACGTCTTACTTTTTCTTCATTGCTTGCAGCTTGAAGCTCCAAACTATGCTTTTCCAGAAACTCACCAAAATTTGGGTCCTGGTGAAACAATGAAGCAAACATAACCTTATTAATATTTCAAGCATCCAGAAATAATGCCGTACTGAAAGAAGTATGAAGAGTTGTCTATATCACAAAAGATGCACTTGTTTTCTTTTTATGAGCAAACACAAAAGCAAAAATAAAAAACAAAAAGCACTTCTATTGCTTTAAATATGCTCTTCATACTTAAGAATACAACATTTCAAGGGTCATAACATGAAAATCTTTCTGAGCATTAGCCAGGGCAGTAAACTGGAAATATTCAGTTGAGATCTAGGTCTTAGTGAATCTGACCTATCCGGATCTAGCTTAATCAAATTTAAAGTTGGATGGAAAAGGCAATATTGAACCTGTACTCGGTTAGCTAATCAGATATATTTTATAAGGAATTGGGTTGGATTACCCTTGGATCCAGATTCAAATGAAAATCTGAAAACTGCATCCGAATCTGATTATTAATCAGATTCATTTGCTATACCGATTCAACTAATCAGATTTGTACTTTTCAGATACCTGACTCAAACGTGATCGATTGACATCCCTAGCATTAGTTCATTTTGGGTAAAACTAAGTGCGTTACAATGATGAATGTGAGCCATCAATTCTTTTGTCTTCAAAATAGGAGAGAAATTTTTTAAAACAAGCCCTACATGTTTATATTAGTCAGACATACCATCATGTTGAGCTTCATATCTATGGTCATTTCAAGGTCTTAATTAAGTACAAGGTCGTTCTTACCTTTTTCTTCAGCCGATCTAACTTACTTTTCTGCTTCACGAGTTCCACCTGAATTGTCTTGTTCTGATCAGATAGAGCAGTATGGTAGCTTTCATCTACAACAACAACAATTATATTGAAAAATATCCTCTTGCGATTTTACTAAAACAAAAATTTAGGATATTTCAAACACCAAATTTCACTGTTGTAATTATGTTCCAACCTGAATTATCATCACTTCCATCTTTAACAAGATAAGAACCATTCAAATCCTGAAACCAATATCAGAATTCAGAACTCTTTCATAAATAAATAAGGAATTAGAAAAAGATGAGGCTGGATTTTTAGAAGAGCATGACATTACCTCAGAAAGAAGACCATCACTTTCCGAATCTGAATCTATAATTGAATCATTGTCAACATCATTACCAAAAGTATCTGCAAAAATGTCGTCGAGCGCCTGATTTACAATACCTTCGGGATATCTGACAACAATGATGAGCATAACTATATATGAACATAAACACTTGCATTTCAAGTTAAATCGTTAATTAATTGCCTCACCTTAAGACAACTATACAAAATGGAACAAATGTATGCGCACAGATAATTCCATAATACATTGAAAGATATTACGCCCATAATCTAGCTAGAATCTCAGTAAAAAAAATTCGCTACTTTCTGGAAACTGAAAAAGCATCACTACCTCCTGAATAATCATGTCATATAAACTTGCAATATATGACTCAGACTATTTGGAAAACTCAATTGCATTTAACAATTAACCAATGGAAACAATGAAGCTCCTGAATAACATACATGAATGAGGAAAGAACTTAGTAAATTGTGAAATGCTTGACAATTAATCAGTGGGCGAAAGTGAAATTGTGTGATGCTCTCCAAAGTTGAGCATCGGTATCTTTACGATCAAGAATAATACCCACTCCACTAGAATCAACACAAAATTTCAACTGATACACTAGAAATTATTCTAAAAAGAATATAGGCATCGATTATGTCATTTAATCAACACCTTGGAAGAAGAAAATGGTTTGAATTACTCATGCAAGCAGGAATCATGTTAACAATGACCTCCTAAGGCTCCTAAGAAGCGCACCCCGAGAATCATTTTATCATTGAACATAATAGACCATGTGAAAATTTTTAAAAAGGGAAGATAAGGGCAAATTGGCAACACACATTAGTCTTGTACTAGATTCTCTATGCTGATCCTAGTATGCTCTAAAATGCATAATAGCAGCATAGCACTAAATATTTACTCTTACAAGAACATCTCTTCTGGAAACATTGAGCTGTAATAGAGACTCGCAAATTTTTGTGTATGCATGTGGCACATGTATGTGTGTGGGTTTTAACAAGAATATATGTTAACATCAATCCGATTGCAACAGTCCCTAACAAGGCCCAAGCAATCATTTTTCTCAAGTAATAAAGAAAATAAGCACAAAAAACAGCATATAGGAATTAAGTGCATAGGATTAATTTAAGACCTCAAAAATAAAAAACAATGTCATCCTACTCTGTGTTGTCTAACTAGGGATTGGCTCTGGGAGGATTAGGCGAACACAAGTAGGGTAGGCAGTACCAGTTGACTAGGTAACCACATATCACTTTTGACAACATAGTTTGCAACTAAACAAAAGTTAGCAACTATCAATGGTGATTACAAGTATGTAAGGATAAAACTCAAGTAATGCAGCTGTTTTTCATAAAAACATAAAATTGAATTTTGCAGTAAAAGAAAACTAAGGCAATGGAAGAAGGTATAAGTACAGTCACAAATATCATGATATTTTAAAAAAATATTATGATATCTTTTCATCAGTTCTAACATTTAAAATATCACGATATTTTTCAAAATGTTGTGATAATTTAAAATTAAAATATCATAATTTATGTTTCATAAATGATTTTAAAAAACTTTGGCTGATAATCCTATTTTATCATTCACATCTCTCTCAATCTTTTTCTCCTAACTAATTAATGGCAATAAATACTGAATGTAACTTAATCCTAAGCAAGAAAGTATTTATTTCGGCCTCTGGACTCTCCCATCTTTTATTTCTTTTTCATTTTTAAAACAATGGATGAGACATATTTATTGCTTTTGGCATTTGAGTAATTTTTTTTACATATTTTTAACTTCAGTTTATAAATTTTTAAAAAATTATTCATTTTGCCAAGATTTTTTCAATAAAAGTGTGGGAGAACACAGATTATCAATATATGCCATTTACCATTTAATGACAGATTTTATTTTGAAAATATAAACAGAAGGTAATAAATTAATATACCCAAGTTACACAATAGCACAGAGAAAACACAAGAATACAACCGCTACACGACAAAAATGAACAAGAAGCCACATACAACAGAAGCAAAAGAATAAATGTTATAAAAGTTTTAGTTTGTCTCCTTTCAAAGAGGAGCTTAAGACAACTTTCAAATGTATATAAAATGAGGCTAATTGGATGCTATTCACAACAAACAGAAAAAGCAACCATGATCTAGGTGGGGGATTCCTTGTAAATCAACTGAAAAAAAAAGCACCTACCTACCTATATATATATATATATATATATATATATATATACAAAGAGAAGGATACATATTCTTCGTAAAATAATTGTATTGTCCTTGTAAAAATGGCACATTTTTCAAAATGTCCCCTAATTTGCTTAAATCCCCTCACATCCAAAATCTTTTTCCCAGTTTTTTTAATAATATTTTTGTCCTTTTGTAAATATAGTACATTGCAAATCATGTGCGAGAATGTCACAAAAAATGTGTGAACTTTCTTTAAGTAAATATTTCTTATGTATATCTACAAATCCAGTACGACTTTCGCATATACTTTTAAGAGGATTAAGAAGAAAATAAGGAGTGGAAGTGTTTAGACCAAGGTTGTTAAATGCGATGAGGCGAAGCGAGGCGTTGAGCCTGCGCTTCGCCTCTGGTACTGAGGCGTACGCCTCTCACAACATAAGAATGACTGAATTTGTGATAACTTTTCTCCCAAATTTATTTCCAAGCATACATTGTTAAATGATAATGCTGATTGAATTTAATGTGTATTCGACTGCATCAGAATGACCTTTGTTTAACGCTCAGTCAGTTTTTTTTTTTTTTTTAGCTTTAAGCGCATCACAGCAACGCCTCAGTACCTTGAGCATGCGCCTCGCCTCTGAGGCGTACGCCTCTCACAACACTGGTTTAGACCCATTCCTGATGCTATCCCCATCCCCGTCTCAAAATAACTTTATTCCTATTTTAAGAGCATTAAGAAGAAAATAAGGAGAGGAAATGTTTAAGATTAGGAACATATGTATATATATGAAGATTTTATAATATATAAAGATATATTAATAATTTCATTAATGGGGATCGGTGATGGGGCGGGGGCAAGAGTAAGTCCATCCAGCCTTCATCTCTATACAAGTTTTGATTTTCACCTTCATCCCCGGTTCATTCCTCGTTTTATGTCCATCTCCAGTCCAAACGGAGCAGGTTCAGTCGAATCCCATTTTTCCCCGTTCCACTACCATCCCTAATTGTGTAGGCCTAGGTGGGGGATAATTAGGATACATGTGTGGTTGTGGGTAGGTTTGGTGTTCAAGAGGTTGATTTTGGGTTTGGGTGAGGTTCGGTTCATGGGTCGGATTTAAGTTTGGGTGGCAATGATATCGGGCTTGGAACCGGATCACAATCGAAAGAGGATATTGGATCGTCGAATTGGATTGGTATATGTCAGATATTGGATTGAGCTTTGAGGGTAAAAGGCCTAGTTAAGACCTGATCCATATCCAAAATTATATTGGTTCTGCTGGTCTGAATTGGAACTAGAGCTCCATCCGAGACCAATTAGGTCTAGTTTTGGCTTGCATCTAATTATTTAGACTAAAATCAAGGTTTTGGGTCTAATCTGGAGGTATAATACCTTGGACTGGACTTACACTACCCGAAAGTAGGGCGTCTGGGGTCAAACCCGATGAAAACTGGTTATGATCTGAGGCCCAAATACCCGAAACCAAGTCCTGGGTGTTGAAATCCGTTATTGCCGTGACCCGGTTATGAGAACCGGTTCCTAGGATGAACTGGGTACCCTCCCACGAAACCCTATTCACATCAGGAACCCGTGTGAGGGGTTCCTATGAGCAGTCGGGCGCCGCTTGGGGGGCGGTGGCCCAGGGCCGTCTGTCGGTGGTTGCCCCCTGTCAGCCTACCCTATCCGGCGGCAACCCACCGAACAATGGCAATTTGACAATGGGGTGCCCCAGCACGATGGCTGCTGAGTCCATGGAGGGTCGAATGGTGAGTTGCAACCCACCGTCGAGCCCATCAGCCTGGGCGACGGGTACTTGTCAGTTCTCATCCACCGACAAGGAAGAGCTGAGTGTGTCGGGGCTGGTCCTCCAAGCGGTGATAAAGGTGGCCAAAAAGGGAGGGTGTGGAGTCGCCGTGAAGGGAGGAGCCAGAAAAGAAGGAGAGGGATGAGGCCCTCCTCTGTCATCGTTTTGTACCAAAGAGGAAGATTTGGCAGTCTCTCGAGCGTTTTCGCTGCTCATTAGTGGGATGTTACCAAGGGTCAAAACCTTTGTTTCATGGGTGTCTTCCCACGAATCACGTATAATCATCGCATGAACGCCTCAAACATAGTGTTTTTCTCCTAATTTGATTGAATTGTTCATCCCAGCATGGCAAGACTTTTGCTGATCTCCACCATAGTCGCTTTCAAGGATATTAGTTTTGTCGGCCAATCTGTTACTTTATCCTTTGCTTCAACCATGATTTCTGTCATTTTCTTTTCTTGAACACCTCATGACATTGTCACAAGATACCAACTGATGTAAATCAAGAGTGCTTGATTTTACCATAAAACTAGGTTACACTATTTATATGCACTGAAATTGAAAAAAGCAAAGAAAACTAAAAATTACATAAAACTCAAGAAAATAGCCATTTTTAATCATTCTAACTCCCCTTAATCCCTCTCTCATAACAAGTATTTATAAAAAACTAAAACCCCAACTCTACCATGAATTTTGGATAAGATTTGAAAGCAAACCCAAAACAGAAATTCAAATCTTAAATACTAACTACGGATCCAATTGAATCCTGGATCTCAATCTGATCACTTTTTCTTCTTTTTTGTTGGACTTGGATCTGATTCTGGATCCACAACTTCATCAGCCCCCAGCAAGATTGTTGTCATGGGGGCAGTAGGGACCAGCGGGTCTGCAAGGCTGTCAAAGCCATCGCTGAACAATGGCAGCCCCGCCTCAAGAATCAGTGGTTGGTTTGGCATCGAAAGGAAGCCGTTGTTGGTGCCAGTTCGTCTGGCCAAGAAAGCTCACCGATCGTCGAGTTGGTTCCCCTCCAGCAATGGCAGGGGGAGGTGATTCCTCGTTCGCTGTGCTCATGCATTAAAGGCCAGGTGCAAAACAATTGGAGAATGGAAGAAGTATTTTTTTTAAAATGGAAGGGGGGAAATCATGAGGGTGTGGGAATGGGAGGCATTCTTTTTTAAAATGGAAGGTAGATATGGTTTGGGGGCCGTTATTGCATTACTCATGGTAGTAGGTGGACATTGTTTGTATTTCGGAAACAAAGATGGAAATGTTTGAAGTCAGTTTCCTTGCACAAATTTGGCGAGGTTGTTCTTTTGATTTTATTTCCTCGATTGGCATATCAGGGGATATTTTGGTGGTTTGAAGGGAAGGTATTAGTGGTATGGTTATGGACAAAGGCCTATTTTCGATCATGGTGTATTTTGAACAGCTAAATTCAAGCATTTTTTTAATGCTCACATTAGTATATGCTCCAACTATATTTGCTTTAAAAAGAGCTTTTCAGGATGTGCTTAACTTGTTAGGGTAAAAGAGTTTTGGCAAATTGGTGCATAACTAAAAAATTTAATTTTCTACGTACCTATGAATCCAACCGAGAACAAAGATATACTAGCAGTATGCGGCAGTTTGTTGATTTTGTTGAGTTGGATATGGTGGATTTACAGATCTCGGGTGACTTTATTGTTAGGAAAGTTTTAAAATATTAATGATTACTACCAAAAGAGTTTTGAAAAAGTTTAGTCCCATATCTAAGAGAGAAAAGTTTTTCAAGAGGTTTAAATAGAGAGCTTGTTATCTATTCTTTACTTTGGTAAGCCTTGATTCTTTAGGTGGATTGCGGACGTTGTTGCGCATCGTGCAGCAACGGACGCACCGTTCGCGCACACGCGCGTGCGCAAGGGCGCTTGAGGCGCAATGTGGCACTTTGCACTTTGCACGCTCGCAGCGGTGCGAGGTGCTTATGAGGTGAAAATATCCGTTTTGTTTTTCGGTTTGAGTTATCTGGCCATTTGAAAAGCTTTAAGTTTGGGCGGTTTTGGAGGCCTTTGATTGACAGTCAAAGGTGGGTGACCGTTCAGGTCTTTTTCGTCCTATTTTCAAACCGTCAGATTTATGGCCATTAATCTCATTTATCGCAAAACGTTTTGGCCTCTCTAAAAGTCTATAATATCTTCTATTTCGTCTTTTGAATATACAAGAATTTTACGACTCTCAAAAAAAAAAAAAACTTCTTCTTCCTTCTCGATTTGGCTTGCAGAGTACAAGTGTGGTAGAGATCATCTGTCCTTGCGAAGCAGTGACTCTCTGGAGGTTCAAGCCTAGTTGTATCCTGGGAACTCAGTCGCATCAAACCCCTTTTCGCATCTTCGGTCTTCCCGGAGTGGGGCAATTGAAGTTCTAAAGATAGCGATCTTAAGAAGGTGCCTCTAGGCTTGAGATCTCTTTTCTGAAATCCATTTTCACAAGGTTGGTGTAACAATTTTAGAACTTCATTATGGCCTCTGGTTCGACATCCAACTCCATCAATCTGCTTAGCTGTGACCTTGAAAAACTCGATCGATTTGATGGGTCAAACTTCAAGCGGTGGCAATCAAAGGTCTATTTCTTGCTATCCGAGCTGCATATTGACTATGTTCTCAAAAAGCCCTGTCCCACTGTCGCTGCTGGAGAAGTTGATACAGAAGAACAGAAGAAAGAGTGAGAGAAGTGGTTTACTGACAACTACCGATGCAAAGGGCATATCCTGAACACTTTAGCCGATTCTCTCTTTGACTTGTATTCACCATTGGAGTCGGCTGAAGAGTTGTGGAATGCTCTCCGAGATCAAGTACAATGCAGAAGATGCTGGTAACAAAAGGTTTATCGTAGATCAGTATGTTAATTTTTCTATTGTTGATGATAAGCCTATACTTGCTCAAATTCATGAGATGCAAATACTGGCCTATAAGATCAAAGGAGAAGGTATGTATCTTGATGATGACTTCCAAGTTGCTGTCATCATTGGGAAGCTGCCGGATTCCTGGAAAGAATATAAGAATCACCTAAAACATAAAAATGAGAAAATTACTTTAGATGGCCTTCTTAAGGACATCCGAATTGAGGAAGAGACTCGTCTTCGTGACAAAAAGAATTCGAGTCCTAAAGAAGGTTATCCTAAAGTGAATTTTGTTAGTAACAAGGGTGGCAAAATCATGAAAACCCAGAAAATCAAAAAGAATTTTGTGAAAGGGAAAAAGCCAACTGATAAAAAGAAAATTAGTTGTTATGTTTGTGGCAAGTTTGGCCATTTTGCTAGAGAATGCAGAGAACGGAAGAGGACTGGTCCTAAGCCAAATGAGTCAGAGGAAAGGCTTGTTGCTGTAATCTCTGAAACCTTTATGGTGGCTGCAAATAAAGACTGGTACCTGGATACTGGAAGCACTGTTCATGTGGCAAACGACAGGAACTTGTTCAAGTCGTATGAAGTAGTGGGGGAAGGATGCAATCTCTTTATGGGAAACTCTTCCTCAACTAAAGTGCTGGGAAAAGGGAGTGTGGAAATTAAGTTCACCACCGAGAAAGTCCTAACACTTGAGAATGTCCACTATGCTCCAGAAGTTCGAAAAAATTTAATCTCTGCAGATCTTCTGTCACGAAATGGTTTTAAGATTGTTATTGAGTCTGGGATTGTAACTGTGACCAAAGGAAAAATCTTTGTAGGAAAAGGGTTTGCCACTGGTGGTATGTTCAAGATGAGCATAAATAAAGCTACTACTTCTGTTTATATGGTTGACTCCTATTTTCTTTGGCATTCACGATTAGGACATATAAATTCTCGTTGCATTCATAATATGAATAACTTTGGTCTTCTTCCGTGTTATGTGAGAATAGAACATAAACATAAGTGTGAGACATGCATTCAAACTAAGCTAACTAAACTCTCGTTTCCTAGTGTAGAAAAGAATTATAAATTGCTTGAATTAGTGCATTCTGATGTGTGTACGATGGATAATGTTTTGAGTCGTGGTGGCAATAGGTACTTTATTACCTTTATATATGATTACTCAAAATTTTGTTATGTTTATTTGTTGAAACATAAATCTGAAGCATTTTCCAAATTTCTTCTTTATCTAGCTGAAATACAAAATAGGTTTAAAACAAATATTGTACATTTAAGAACAAATAGAGGAGGTGAATACTTAGGTGGAGAATTTGATAAATTCTGTGAAGATAATGGTATTATCCATCAAACGTCAACTCCTAGAACTCCTGAACAAAATGGAGTAGCAGAAAGGAAAAACAGAACACTTGTAGAAATGATGAATGCAATGCTGCTTAATACGGGTTTGCATTCCAACTTATGGGGAGAGGCTATACTTTCTGCTTGTTATATTCTTAATCGAGTTCCTTATTCCAAATCTGATAAATCACCTTATGAATTGTGTTTTGGTAAGAAACCTAATCTTAGTTATTTTCATGTTTGGGGTTGTTTAGCATATGTTAAAATTCCAGAAAATAAAAGGAAGAAGGTTGGACCTAAAGCATTTAAATGTGCATTTGTTGGGTATGCTAAACATAGTAAAGCATATAGATTTTTGGACATTGTTAATGATATTATTGTAGAATCTAGAGATGCATCTTTCATAGAACATAAAAATGCATTTGATTCTCTTCTTGATGGCAGCTGGATTATAATAGATGAACTTCCTGTAAATGACATGATTGAATATTCTAATGATTGTGTTGATGAACCAGAAACTGAAGTTAGACTCAGTAAACACATTAGAAAACCAACTAATTTTGTTTCTGACTTTTATACATTTCTAATTGAGAATGATCCTGTGTCTTTTCAAGAGGCTATGTCTTCTCAAGATGCTGCCTTTTGGAGAGAAGCTATTAATGATGAAATAGAATCAATTATGTCTAATAATGTATGGAAATTAGTGGATTTACCTGTTGGTTGCAAAACTATTGGCTGCAAATGGATTTTCAAAAAGAAATTAAAAGCTGATGGTACAATCGATAAATTTAAAGCACGTTTGGTTGCAAATGGTTTTAAACAAAAAGAAGATATTGATTATTTTGATACTTTTGCTCCTATAACCAGAATATCTACTATTAGAATTCTGATTGCCATGGCTGCCATATATAAGCTTCAAATTCATCAAATGGACGTGAAAACAGCCTTTTTGAATGGAGAATTAGATGAAGAGATATATATGGAGCAACCTGAAGGTTTTGTAGTGCTAGGGCAAGAGCGCAAAGTTTGCAAACTTGAGAAATCCTTATATGGATTAAAGCAAGCCCCTAAGCAATGGCATGAAAAATTTGATAGTTCTCTGGTGCATAATGGTTTTAAAATTCATGATGCGGATAAATGTGTCTACAGTAAAGTAGATAGTAGCTCAATTATTATTATTTGTTTATATGTTGATGATATACTTATTTTGGGTAACAATAGTGAATGCATAAATCAAACAAAAAGATTTTTATCTTCCTTATTTTGTATGAAAGACTTGGGTGTTGCAGATGTTATTTTAGGAATCAAAATTATAAGAAATAAAAATGACATTGTATTATGTCAATCACATTATATTGAGAAAATTCTTACAAAGTATGGATATCTTAATAGTTCACCAGCACGCACCCCATATGATCCAAATATGAAATTGACTCCTAATGATGGTGCTAGTGTTAAACAATTAAAATATGCCAGTGTTGTAGGTAGCCTTATGTATGCAATGAACTGCACAAGGCGTGACATTGCCTATGCAATGAGTAAAGTGTGTAGATACACTAATAATCCTGGTCATCAACACTGGAATGCAGTGAACAGGATTCTTAGATATCTAAAGCATACTTTAGACTATGGAATTCACTATACCGAGTTTCCTGCTGTTATTGAAGGGTATAGTGATGCAAGTTGGAATACTGACTTTGAAGATTCCAAGTCTACGAGTGGTTGGGTTTTTACCCTTGGAGGAGGAGCAGTTGCATGGGGGTCTAAGAAACAGACCTGTATAACTCATTCTACAATAGAATATGAGTTTATTGCTTTGGCATCTGCTTGTAGAGAAGCTGAATGACTTAAAAATATGCTAGTGGATATTCCACTAGGTGAGAAGCCTATACCTGCTATTTCAATGTTCTGTGATAGCCAATCAACTATATGTAAAGCAGGTAATATGAAATACAATGGGAAGTCTAGACATATTAGTCTAAGACACAGTTTTATAAAACAAATGATTGATGACAATATTATTTCATTGAAATATGTGAAGTCATGTCAAAACTTGGCAGACCCATTTACGAAAGGCCTTTCGAGAGATGTCATCAATAAAACTTCGAGGGGAATGGGAATTAAGCCAATTAAGTCATCACCTAAGGATACCCAACCTAGAGCGCTGGAGATCCCACATGCATAGGTTCAATGGGAAACGAATTGGTGAATGACAGATATTGAGCATATTTATGTAAGCCCATTATTGATGTGTGCTCATGAGCTGTAACTAATATGAGGGTTGAGCTAATAGCTCTTAATGAGTTTGTAGGCCTTAAGGCTAAGATGTGTGTTACAGTACACCTAGACAAACTCACCTATATGAGTGTAGAAATGTGAGTCGTTTCTTATGAGAATTGGCAATTCTCTAGAGCACTCATGAATCCAGGAAAGCACAAAGCTCTAAATGTGCCAACATGAAATCCACACAATCGTACTTTTGGAAACCTATGTATGATTGAAAACTCCGTTAACAATATAAGGAGCTAAGTTCAAGGTAAGTCCACTTAGCACCTTGGTTAATTTAGGTTTTCTTTCAAATAGTGGGGGTTCAAGTCATGCAGACACTCTCACTAATGCATAAGTTTCTATGCAAGCCAAATATATTTTAAAACTAGTGGGGGATTGTTAGGAAAGTTTTAAAATATTAGTGATTACTACCAAAAGAGTTTTGAAAAAGTTTAGTCCCATATCTAAGAGAGAAAAGTTTTTCAAGAGGTTTAAATAGAGAGCTTGTTATCTATTCTTTACTTTGGTAAGCCTTGATTCTTTAGGTGGATTGCGGACGTTGCTGCGCATCGTGCAGCAACGGACGCGCCGTTCGCGCACACGCCCGTGCGCAAGGGCGCTTGAGGCGCATTGTGGCACTTTACACGCTCGCAGTGGTGCGAGGTGCTTATGAGGTGAAAATATCCGTTTTGTTTTTCGGTTTGAGTTATCTGGCCGTTTGAAAAGCTTTAAGTTGCATGCATATCGAGTTAATGTTGCATTGTGACTGTTGGGCGGTTTTGGAGGCCTTTGATTGACAGTCAAAGGTGGGTGATCGTTCAGGTCTTTTTCGTCCTATTTTCAAACCGTCAGATTTATGGCCATTAATCTCATTTATCGCAAAACGTTTTGGCCTCTCTAAAAGTCTATAAATATCTTCTATTTCGTCTTTTGAATATACAAGAATTTTACGACTCTAAAAAAAAAAAAAAAAAATCTTCTTCTTCCTTCTTCTCGATTTGGCTTGCAGAGTACAAGTGTGGTAGAGATCATTTGTCCTTGCGAAGCAGTGACTCTCTAGAGGTTCAAGCCTAGTTGTATCCTGGGAACTCAGTCTCATCAAACCCCTTTTCGCATCTTCGGTCTTCCCGGAGTGGGGCGATTGAAGTTCTAAAGATAGCGATCTTAAGAACGTGCCTCTAGGCTTGAGATCTCTTTTCTGAAATCCATTTTCACAAGGTTGGTGTAACATTTATACCTAGTCAGTCAGGAGAAGAGACCCTTGCATGCAGAAATTTGAAAGGTTCATTGTGAGTAGGGGTGGTGGGAGCGACTCCGTGATGGACGAGCCACCATGGGGCGGCGCCTATATCCATTTCGGATCACACGTCAAAAATGCTCGAATGGGAGGTAAGATGGATGAGCAATCGAAGGTTCAAGTTTGAACTATGGTAGTTGAGGGACCCAAAGCTGGTTGAAAGCATAGAAGGATGGTGAGCCCACCTGCAGGTAGCCGCTTAGGCTGTTCTTATATTCACAAAAAAATAAACCACATAAGAACTCGATTAATTGAGTGATCCAAAGGAGAAGGGGTTGTGAGATTCAAGCAGATAGAGGAACTGTGTTTAATGCCAGAGGGAGATGGCAGCATGGCGGGGTGATGCACATGAGGTGGAGGGATTAAATGACAGGAAAAAGCTATTGATCGATGATATATCAGAATGAAGAGCAAGGCAGGAGATTAAATGGAAGCAAAGATCCAAAGTACATTAGATGTGTTGTGGCGATAAAAACACTAAGTTCTTTCGCTTCCTCTAGAAGAAATAACTTCACTTGGCCTTGTCAATTGGAGGGCATCTTTATGAGAATGATGAAATCTAAAGGGAGGCAACAAAATACGTTAGTGACTTTTTTTTGCCTCCAATATGGGTGAGGACTCTCTTGACATAAGTGAGACCCCCATGGGTTGTTTTGATTCGAGGGTGCAAGACTTCGTGAACAGGGGTTTATTGGTAGATGAAGTCAAGCAAACAAAATGAAAACTCCTCAACAACAAGGCCCCGTAGGTGGACGGATTCCTTGTTGAATTTTTTAAGGTTGCTTGGCCAGCATGCCAGAGAGACTTTATGGCAGTGTTTAACGATCTTTATAGAAACTCATGTTTGCCAGGGAGATGGGGGTGAATCCCTCTTGGTCCTCTTTCCTAAATAACCTAGGAGATTGAGATTAAAAAGTTCAGACCAATTTCACTCTTAGACACCCTGTTCAAAATTATAACCAGGGAGATAGCAAATTTTATGCAAATGTCCTCCCAAATATGCAAATTTTATCCCAAAATATGCAAACGACGTTCTTTTATTTTACGATTTTCTCCCAAATATGTACTTTTGAAGGGGCACTAAAGGCAAAAGCTTTGCTAAAGGCTTTAGTGATACTTTTGAAGTGTTGCCAAATGCCCATCGTGCTTTTGGAGTGTCAGTTTTTTTCAACACTCTTTTTACTATAAATCACATAAGAGCACAAGCAGGAAGACATTTGGACATTCACAAATGTGAAAGCATAAGGACATTCGCAAATGTGTAAGAGAAAATTCACATATTTGGATATTTGAGAGGGAAGTTCACATATCAAAGGAAATTCACGTGTGAAGGGTGAAAAAGTCCTTTTACAACCGAAAAGTTGTGATTTTTGACATGGGCAGATTTCTCCCTATGTGCTGCAATCTAACAGTAGATGCAATTAATTGAATATCTCCATGTCCCATGTGATTAAATTTGTAAATCCAATACCTTTTTATTTTACAGCATTCTACACTTTTTCCACATGCATCTAATTGACATACTTGTACTTGATTTGGTACTCATAGATATACTTGGTTATCAAAACAACCACTAAAAATGACATGATATGTGACTTCTAATTTCTCATGTTAATCATATTTCTTCTTTTTACATTTTCATAACTTTTTGAATATTTTAAATATATAGTTTTATTTCATGAAAATTTGTACTTTTAAATATATTAAGAAAAAACTCCCGAGTCAGCTGAGTTGACTTGCCAAGTCATGAGTTGCAGGTCAACTGAGATTTGACTGAGATTCTTGGTTTGTCAACCATGCATACACATGCCCGCAACACACACACACACATGTACACACCCACACACATGTGCACAAGCGAGCACACACACACACACACACACACAACATGCAACTCAACATCACACCCTATTTTGCAAAAATATGTGCACATGTCAAGAAATAAAAGTGAAAGAAGGTCAATGTCAAAATTTCCCAAACACCAAAACTTTCTAATCCAATAAGCCATCTACGACAAATTATAGAAAGAAAATATAAATAGAAAATTAGATGAAAAGTTAACATTATCCGTCTTTAATAAAGCATGTACATTGTACACTGATAGGTATTTGTACGAGCAGGACAGAACTCGATTGTGTCCCCTACAAAAGACACCATACATATTACAGCGAGGATGAGATGAAATGCCATCACTACAACCAGCACACAAAAATAGATAGAACTGAGAAACAGATCATATGAACCAGTTATAAAAGAGGGGAGCTGGGCACAGCTATCCAAGGGGACAATCAAATGCACAGATAACAACTGATTACACTGATAGCTAGATTATTAAAAGTTGCATTATAGTAGCCAAGGTGTGCAACGTTTGAACCCAACTAGGGATAGTTACCCAGCTTGACAATCGAAGAAGCAGGAAACATATAACAGTAACGGTAATGCCGATGATGGAGAAAAAAAGTGAAACATCAGTTAGGAAAATTAGCTGAATAGAAAACCAAATGAAGAAATTTAAGATATAAATAACCAAGCAAACCAATTAAAGGTTGACAAGAGAAATTCAGATTCCAGAACAGCTAAACAATGTGAAACCAATTAACAAGACGATAAATCAGAGGGACACTAGAAACAAAAACTTACACGCAAATGCTCAACCAAAAAAACACAATTCTTTCTAAACTAAGTGATCGGATAAACCCATCGGCAATAAGTGAAAAACACAGAGACCACACCTCTGTTGTACAGGCGGGATGCCTTCCTTCTCTTCCACACGCTCCTTGATCCTGTCGATGGTATCGGTTGGCTCGATATCGATCTCTATTTCTTTCCCGGTAAGTGTCTTCACCTTGATCATCGTTCTACCCCTAAGCCTCAAAACCAAGTGAAGGGTGGACTCCTTCTGGATGTTGTAATCTGAAAGAGTCCTCCCATCTTCCAACTGCTTCCCTGCAAATATTAGCCTCTGCTGATCAGGGGGAATGCCTTCTTTATCCAGAAGAAAACATAACACCCATATTCTCTATTTAGACTATCACCCACAAAACCAATAGAAGAAAACAATGGAAGGAACATTGAAAAGAGGGAATAGGACCAAAAGAATCCATTGAAAAACAAAAAGAACAACAGAAAGGAACTCATTAGTTCGTCATAAACCAAATCTCCGTCTCAGAAATCAGACCGAAAAGATGAAACTCAGAAAACCAGCCGAACCACACAAAGGCCCAAACCTCAACTTCTTAATCCATGCAAAGTTTGTAATCCAAAAACCCAACACATTCCTTCAAAGGGGAGCTAAAAAATGGATTTGTGAACCCTTTTTCTGTTCTAAAAGCAAGACCACAAAAAATAAAACGAAAATTAAGAGCCAAAAACATGAGCCCTTCCATCAAGAGAGAGAGAATCAATAGATGGGTATGTCACTACCAATCAGCAAAACGGTAGTCCGAAATGAGAAAGAAGAAAAAGAAAAACCAAATTTCATACTCAGAGCACCGGTTTCTCCTCCTGCTCCTGACACAAATCCCTCGGAAAAGCAATACCAACAAACCAAAAGCGCCCAACAAAATGAAAAGAAGAAAAAAAAAAGGAAGAAAGGGCACAAAGAGAGAAAAAAAAGAGAGGGAGGCGTGATCTCCTGTGCCTCCAAAGCACCTGAATCTTGGCCTTGACGTTTTCGATGGTATCGCTACCCTCGACCTCCAAAGTGATCGTCTTCCCCGTCAGGGTCTTCACAAAGATCTGCATCTCTCTCTCTCTCTCAGGAAACAAGGGAACGACGTTTTTTTCAATTGGTCGTCGTATTTATGTTGGAGTACTCTCTCTCTCCTTCGTATTTATTTGAGAAAATCCCATTTAAGGCCAACATTTTACCCCTTATTCCAGGCATGGGCCTCACATTTCTGACATTCCACATATAGCCTCTGTTTTCTTGTAAAATTCCAAACAAAGGCCTTCACGAAATCGGATTTGGAGTTGGATCCGATTTTAAAAAGCAATCCGACTAAATGCTAGTAGATTGGGCCGGGCCGGGCAGCCCGTGCCCTGCCTGCAGCCTGGCTCAACCCGTATATAATAATACTAATATAAGTTATATAACATAGAATACTATATATACAACATAGAATATAATGTATATTTTATATATAATATATATTATATATAATATACATTATATGCAAACCTCATTTGAAGTATGAGATAAATGTCATTAAAAATATCACAATTAATAATTGAGAAGTGTTGTTAAAGTCTTATAGATGTTAAACAACATTTTTGAAAACCAACGTCAGCACTAGCAAAGCAATAAACTATGTTACTATTTTCAAACATTTCAATAAACAAGTTAGAGAAATAAGGACTTTCCTGATAACAAAAGTCATTCGGATTAACTCATTTTTTAGGTGTTTGATCTGATATCCCATCATACTCATTTTTTCTTTTGTTTTTAGGTGTTTGATCTGATACAAGGTTTGTACCTTGGCTTTAGACAACAACCATTTGCGTTAAGGAAGGTATTTTTGATCTCTTTCGTGTTTTCGAGAGAGCTTTGTTGCATTTTGATCTTCATTCACGTGTGCAATATTTTATTTATTTTTATTCACATTAGGGTACAAGATTTTACATTATTCAACATGTTTAGAATTTAGGATAGGTCGATCAAACATGAAATCGTGTTTCTATGGTTCGATTTATGTTATATTCATATTTAAAACCTTATTTTGCTTTCATAATATCCATTTTAATTCGCAGAAGTGATTTAACCTATTTTCTAATGAAAAATGATGTAGATTCGTATTTAAATTCATGTTATAAGTTAGATTTGATATTTGTAACATGCTGGATATGTTTATGCCTGGAGTTAATATGATTTTGATGGATTATAAAGTTGTTTGGATGTTTTTATAAACTCAAAATCCTTTTTCAAAAATCAATTTTGAGAAAAATATATTATCTTAAGTAAAAATGTTGGTTATTGTGTTTAATTCATGATATGCATGATACTTCTGCGTTACATATATGTAACATGCTTACATATATTTATGTATAAATATGATATGTTTTTGATGAGTCAAAATCATTGGTTGCATATTCTTAGTGTTTTGGATGAAAACATAAAGTTCTTGATGTGTTTCTTAAAAACTGCATGTTGTTATGTATTTTTATTTCGATCTGTTGTAAAGAAAAATGTTGTTTTCAAGTCGATGAACCCATAAATTATGAATTTAGAAATGTTTTTGACATACAGAAGCAATTCAAAAAAAAATTGAGCTCAATGAGTTTCGGGCTTAGAGATATGACCTCCGCAAGTCGACACAAAATTTATGTCCCGATAGAAAATCTTTGTAGGCTGCATATTTTTGTAAAAATTATACCTCCCAAATTATTCTATATTTATGGTTGATATTTTTATATGTGTTAGCTTATATATGGTAGAACACACGACAAAAATCATGTAGGCAGATTATTTACAGTTTAAGAATTAAAAATCTTGAAATTTTGGTCCAGAATCTGTAATTTCTAAAAAATAGTTTGCTAAATAATATAAATAGTCTGTATTACAAAATTTTTAATTATTTAAAAAAAAAATTAAGTCTGGGTTTTTGGGGACATCTGTTAGACATATCAAGCCAACCATAGTAAAAAATTTAGAATTTATTTCATTATGTGTGATGAATGACTAACTTTTCTTTGAAAAGATCAAACCGGACTAGACTGTTCAGTGAACAAAAAATAATCGATGTTTCTAAAAAAATTATTTCTTGACTCTGAATGGGTTTAGGTCAGGGTTTCTTCTTGTAGATAGCTAATGTGTATATGAATGTACATTAAAAATCTTAGATCCAGAATCACTTTATATGATTTATGTTTGAGCTTCTAAGAACATGTAAGATTCTGTTTTTACAGTTTTGCATGTAAATTGTTTTTGCCAGTTTGCATGTGATGTGTTGAATTACATGCATGTATTGGTTCCAGATTTGAACCAGGTTTATTATATGCAATATGATAATAATGTATAGCCTAATGTGATGTTATATATGCTTATGATGATTATGTATAATATGTTATTATGGTATGTGGCTTGTGAACATGATATGTCGCATAATGCAAAATGCTTACTTGAATGTATGAGATGGTTCGAAAGGTGAATGAGATTGTATTGTGACTTATGATTAAGCTACACATGGGTTTATTGAGGCCGTGTGTGAGTAAAATATTATTGTAATAATCATGTGAATGCATTATTTATATTGTCTTATGATGCATATGATTAATTATACTTATTGACATATAATGATACACTGTTATGACTTAGTAGGGTGGTAACCCAATCAGATGATGCATGATGAGGTGCATGTTATGGATATACAGATCCATTATGTTTTTGTGGAAAGAGTGTATGATAATTTAAAGAGGTATAAGAGACCTTAACAATATACCAATAATATGATTCTTTGATTGTCCTCTGATGATGGTGGGATCCTTGGATGACGGTCATGAGGGACCATGAGGATACTGAACAACATTTGCATTGTTTGTCCCAAGAACCCGATATGGAGGTTCATGTTCCTAGCCATGATTGTAGAAAATTTTCCACCATTTTGTCGAGGATCGTGAGATTGGCTCAACTGTAGCATATTGGTATATTAAGAAAAACGGTGTTGGAGGATGTGTAGGCCTTGTCGTCACGACATTGGGTGATGATGCTCGAAGTCGATCGAGAAACATATATGAGATCCTAGTACATAATAAAATATAATTGTGTATGATTAAGATATAGTTGGGATCTACCTTGGACCTCAGAATTTTACCCATGCTAGTATCCGCGAAGTGGTTAGGAGAATAACTTAAATTGGTTTGTATTAAACATATACATGCATTCAAAAGAAACATTCTATACGGAGATAAAAGTTTTTCATGCAATTTGCATTGGTTCATGTATTGTATATGCATAATATATGCATCGATTTTTGTATCATGTGATATTGCAAGTATGCATGAATTTATTTATGTTGCAAGCATATCTTAATCATTATGTGCACATAAATATTTTCTAAACTTGATGTTTAGTGGATTTATACTTTATTCTTTACTATTGGATAATATAATATTTTGTATGAGAACTGTGAGTTCTCAAACTTAATCGAGTAAGTGATGATGCGACTAGTTTTGCTAGAGATGGCAAAATTTATTATGGTTGCTGGATTCTATATGTTATGGGATTGATTTAAACTTTATGAACTTAAAGTTAAAGTTTATTAATTTTTAATTTTGGTTTGAACTATTTCATTTTAAATTATGGTTTAAAATGGATGATTGGTGTGATGGGATGTGAATCTGTGATGTACCCTAGATTCGTGGGATGTTTTTAGTTTTAAAAAAAAAGTTGTATTTCGTTTTCATCTTGACAAAGGGATCTTGTCTTTGGTGTCTCTTTTGCGAACTTAGTTCTAATGGGCTATAAATGTTAGTGCTTGCGTAGAAGTTGACCTCTTAGAGCTTAGTTTGGTTGAAGCAGGACCATAGATTAGTTATAGCATCATTCACTTTCTTTAAAAAAAATCATATATTTTCGGAGGTGAATTTGAGGTCGTTACATAGTTGATATCAAAGCAGGTTTAGAAACAACATCATGATTTATAAATTCGTGATCTAGAAAATAGTCTATGCATCACCGATAACAGAAATCTAAATCTACTAATCAGAGTTCAAATAGGAAACACTGAAAAACTGAGATCTCTTGACTACTTCCAAATACGACTCCACGATGCTCCAATTATGCGTTACCTAAAAAATTTTAATGCAGAAGGGTCAGACTCCCCTGTCTGCGTAAGAAGCATTATATCTATATGTGGTGCTTAGTGTCCTGTGTACAAATATGTGCAACAACTGCAGATATAACTAGCATGGAAATTTATATCATTCTAAGAAAATGATTATGCTTTCAATTCATGATACAATGCAAAATAGGATTGAACTAAAGATACATTTATCCACATTAGCACAAGCTGTAGATTCTACAAGTTTTACGAAAGTCATATAAACAGTACATAATTCTTCAGGAATAAGTTTTCAGTCAACTTAAATTATTTAATGTTTATCTTACTCTCACCCTGTGGGTAAGCACAGGCATAGACATTGTAGTGAACTGAGACCATACGGTGAGATGCCTAACTCTCACGAAAACACGAACATCCATGAAGCTCATACCACCTACCCTCTCCAAGGTAGATCATGGGTCCGGTAACATACACCATCTTTCAGGTGTACCCAGAGCCTAGAGAATCCGGTAACATATACTGTCTTTCAGGTATACCCAGAGTCTCAAAGGTTTTATATTTCATTTTACATTTTCTTTGTAACCAAGTGCGAGCTATCGCACTACGAGGGGTCTGGTAACATATACCTTCTTTCAGGTATACCCAGAGCCTCAGAAATCTCATATTTGATTTCTCAATTATTTTCCTATGCGAGTCATCGCACCAAAGATGATTCTCAAAATCCCGAACCCGCCTTGGGGTTCACACACATTGTATGGACTTAATTTTTTTTTTTTGTCAGGGTGCCATGAGCACCATCAAGATAGCATTTCTCGGAACATGGCTCGACTCGGAGCTCACAATCATCATTTTTTTTTTTTGAAGTTATGAGCTAGGGTGTAAACAATAGCATGTGCTTGAATCCACAGAAAAGCAATTGACAAATAATTAAAGGTAATGGTGCCCTTTTTGTTCCACAACCCATAGAAGCAGAAAATCAATTAAAATAAGGCACAACAAGTACAATGTTAAGTTAATTATTTCAAAACAAACAAAGCAGTAACAGTGCCTGAACAATTACTTTAATAATTGTTGCATCAACCAATTCACCAAATTGGCTCATGTGTTGCCTTAAACCTTCATCATCTACCTCCCAAGGAACAACCAAGACCTGAGAAGTTTTATACAAAACAGGATAAATATATTCCCATAAGTAAATGTATAAGGAGTAGGTTTCATAAATAAGCATACCACCAGCCTTGTGCTTCCTGTAGACATTGTTCTCCCACTCCACTCCTTACAAATGACCTTCAACACAACGAAGTAGGGGAAAATATGCTTAATCATTCATGAACTGGCAACATTCAGAAAAATACCACAAATGAAAGCGACCAACATAGTCTATATTACAGCTTCATAATACATTAATGGCTGGCATGATTCTTAGCAGTTCGCATAAATGCATCAGCCTTAATTTCATGTTTTTGCACAATTTCATTCGGTGGAGTTGTAAAACCTGCTCCCTTGGTAAGGGACATTACTAATCTCTTCGTTCAAGTCAAGCGAAAAAAGGAGAGAAAGAGAGACAGATCTTATATTAGCATAACAGCTATATCTTCAGTTGTTTAACATATCAAAATCCATATCTGAAAAGCAATAGCAGACACACCAATAGTATGTTACAAACCAATCATGCACGTGCACACATGCACACACAATACACAGTATCAGTCACACTCAAGAATGTTGGGGTAGATTAAGACATCATCATGCTCTTATGCATAATGCATGCACATACACATAATTTTGCATATAAATAGAATCACATATGAATTCACCATTACAACACAAGCCAAGAAATAAGTGTTTCATCTTATCGTATATGAATTCACCAACAGATGAGAAATTCACAAAACAACCATAATGCAGCAATATACTGTAACTAACACATATCTCCAAACACAAGTTCCATTCTTCTTCAATTCACCAACCGGAGCTCAACAGAGCCTGTCGGTGCCCACTTTCATGTTTGGGGAACTGAACTTGGGTCGGTCCAGCTGACCCGCACTCAACCTAGCCAAGCTGAGTTGAGCACGAGTTTGACCTCGATGTCACCAAAAGCCATCACCTCCTTCAGCGAGGTCATTTCGCCAACCTTGACCCTACCGCTTGTGGTCGTCACCTTCGCCACAACCTTGTTCTTCACTACCATCATCGGTCTGGAAACCGAGGTTAGCATACGTGTCCTCGCTCATAGTTGGATCGTCAATAAAATACGATCAATGTCATGCTAATCGAGGAGAATTCTCGAGGGCCTTTTTGAAATTTCTTTATTTCTCGTGAGACCACATGCATTACAAGGTAGGTTTATAATAACTTTAACATATATGTGTAGTTTTAGGTTTTTTGAAATGCTTGGGGTTTTCATAATTACATAGTTTATATATATATATATATATATATATTCAAAAATTGTTTGTGTTGCATGCCTTTTGAGAAAATATATATTTAAGTAATATTTGTTTTTCATAAACAAGAATGTGCATATGTTAAAAAAGTATCAAAATTTTCCATATGTGAGTATTTTGAACATGTTTTCAATAAAAGACACGTATATGTTCAGGTTTTACAAACATATTCTAACATATGTATTTTGGATTTTATGAATAGTTAAATACGAGTGTATTTGAAGATTTTATGAATAAATATATGTATATGGCTCATGTTTTTTGAATATGCATGTTTCTGAAATTATTACGTAGTTTTAAGCCTGTGTAAATGCTTATGATGAATGATAAAATGCATATCAAAGATGCTGCATAGTATCCATGATTAAAAGCATGTTATTCAATTGTTATTTTATGTGAGGCAAAACAGGGTGGTTCAACAAAGAGAGGAGGTTGTTCAGCAGGAGCGGCTGAGAGCAGTCACCAGGAGTCAGTGAAGGTGGCACTGGTGGGTGCCATCGGTGGCTGCCCAGTTGGTGGGAAGGAGAGAATCGGGTGGCAATGGTATGGTGCAAGACGAAAATCAGGAGAGAGATGGGCAGTGGTGGTGGTGGTGGTGCTGGGTTTACACGAGAGAGGGGAGAGTGAAGGGTGAAGGGGAGCATGAGTGAAGTTTATGATACAGGTGAGAGGGAATGTAATGGGCAGAGGGGGCATGAGTAGAGTATTTATAGGAAGAAAAAAAGGAAAAAATCCAATTAGAAAGGGGGAAAACCTTTTTGATTTGAAAAAAAGTAGGGGAAAAAAACATTTTCAAAGGCGAGTGTGGAAAGAAAAACTTGAAATTAGAATTTGGTTTTGAATTTCTTTTTAGTTTTAAGTAGGAAAACAAGTGGGATTGGATTTGGATTTTGGTGAGACCTATTTGGATCTCATTAAATCCAAATCCAACCTACTAATATATATATATATATATATATATATATAATTAAATTCATTTGGGTCATAAGTGGACTTAAATCCTATTTATTTAAATGAGATTCATTTGGGTCTTAGGTGGATCTAAACAAATTTATTATACTTTAATAGGATCCATTTGAGTCACAAATGGATCTAAAATTTTATTTACTTGATGAGATCGAATTGGGTCTCCAAGTGGATCCAAAAGTCCTTTTCTTAGTGAGATCCATTTGGGTCATCTAAATATATCCAAATCTTATTTTACTTAGTAGAATTCATTTGGGTCTCTAAATAAATCCAAGACACTTTCTACTTTAAAGAAAGATCCAATTGCGTCTCAAATGGATCTAAATTTCTTCTATGCCTGATTTAAGCCCCGATATAAATCAAAACCCTACCCAAATCTATTTCGGTTGACTGAAATCATTTGGAGATCCAATCCTAAATAACTTGAGATCGAGTGGATCTTATATGTTCATTCAAATAGTTCAAACTTGCGTTTGAGTTGGTTGATCCTCTTAGATCTATATTGAGGTCGAGATCCAAATATGTAACGCCCCGGATTTCCAAAACAAAGCTAAGTTAAAATTTTCATGAATTTCTTTTTTTTTCTTTGCAGCGGAACTTTAAAAAGCTTTTAGCAGCGGAATCAGACGATAATGAGTCGTCAGTTTTAGAAAACTCCGAGCACATTGCAGGTATGTGTCCAAGCAACTCATTGACCACCAAAGTGTTTCATTTTATCGAAAACCACATGTTTATTACAACATCACTGCTTGGGAAAGCAGTATAGGTTCAATAAAAGGAAGCAGTACAACTCTGTCTAGAGAAACCCTGGAACTCGATGCCGCCTTGCTCCGCATATCGCCACGCAGGTACAACACCTGAAATCCCCATAAAACGGGGTCAGAACCACTGATGGTCTGGTAAGCATGCATCATACATCCATTCAACTCAAGTACAAATAATGACCACTCAGGGTCGCAGTTCGTAATACGATGCTCAAGCCTCCAAGACTTAGCGTATATCGCAAGAGCCTCCTCAGGGCTATGAGTTGAACATCCGCTCAAGTCTTCATGACTTAGAGCAAGCCTTTTCAGGGCTGTGATTTGAATAGCCGCTTAAGTCTCCACGACTTAGCCATGACCTCTTCCGGGTCTCAAAATGATGTCTAGCTCAAGTCTTCATACTTGGCACATCCGTATCCCACGCATCTAAGGACAGCTCCTTGAGCTTCGCTTAGTCGTGCGGATACAACACGGGACTTTGCCCAGTCGGTCCAGTCGTATACCGAACATGACACCTTCACAAAGGTTATGCAGGACTGACTCAACACGTCATCCACTCATACATTCAAAGCATCGTTGTACCTAAGCTAATGCATTGTTTCATAATTAACCTCTCCCGCCTTTGGTACGCAGGTAGAGCTATTGTCCGGGCATCAACGCGACGTTCTGGGGGTTGATTATTCTATGTATTTTAGATACCCCAGAGGCCTGTTGACCCTATCCATAGTAGGGCAGTGTGTTTCAACTGGGAGAACCCTACTAGGCCCATATTCGGATGCATCCTCTACTTGCAGTAGTTGGGTTCAATCCTTAGATCTTAAGGATAACCACGACCCCAAAACCCATGAGTGACTGAGGCCATCGTGGACTCTATCAGGTCCAAAGTAAAATACGTGTCACTCAAGGCTGTACCATCACTGTCATTCCACAGTGAGCATAATTCCTGAAGGGGTCTGCCAGTCTTACAGTTACTTGGACAGAATCTGCATGCCATTTAGGCAGCCCGTGCTTTTAGCACTACGGGAGTATGTACCCGACCCCATTCAGTTTGCCCCAACACAGTCATTACTGAGGGGGTACCCCTAACACGATTTTCAACCGCGGGGTATGTGCGACCTTAAGTCTTATTCATATGCATGCAGAACATCGCTCTTTGGCACTTCGGCCACCACGAGCATCACACCTCTTTGGGTGAAAACAACACACTCTGGCTCTTCGGCCCTTACGAGTCTGGTTGTGTAACCGTTCTCAATGAGCATGCATATGACTCGATCTAAATAGATCGGCTACTCGGCGTATTTTTACGCAACGAGTCCAAACCTAGTCAAGGCGCAACCTCTACTCTGGCTCAACGGCCCTTACGAGCAAGGTGCCCTTACAGGCACAGGGATACGAGCCGTTCTGGCATCGTTCCATCAATGGACATCATTATGCTGTTCAACTGGTTCCGACAGCTCTTCTGCCAACCATTTCGTCAGCACCTCCCCTACTCTACTGGCAGTGGTGCGACGAACCCTGCTACGTTTGTAGAAGGTAATCCATGAACTGGGTAGCACTCTGCTATATGTCAGAGTATCCTGCTACATTCTTTCTGAGCTATTCTTAGCTTTTTCAGAAATTTCAGCAGCACTTCCTCTCTTTTACGGAGAAAGCGTGCGTTTCTTTTATCCATTTCAGCGGCATCTCCCCTCTTTGGTAGGAAATCGCCACGCTTAATTCAGGGAAATGGATGCGCACCGTTGTGCGTACTTTGCATCCATCAAGGTTGCAGGAACCCTGGGCCATAGCCAGGCCATGCGTAATTGACTTAGTTTTTACGTGAAGAGCATTTTGCCAAAAACCGAAGCCTTTCCAATAGGGGCTTCATTCGTCAAGCAGAATCTTGAACGAGGAGCGGTCAGGGAATCGCTTTGGCGATTTGGAGTTGATCTCCATTTGAACGCTCATTTATGCGCTATATATGTAGTATAAGCAGAAGCCTGTGCTTTATACAGCGGCGGCGAAAAGAAAATGCATATACTATTGTTCAGGGTGTGAAACTGAATGAAATATTCTACATATATAACAAAGCAGAAGCCTTGGTGTCATTCAACACGACAGCGTAAGTAAATACGTTGCATAATCGGAAGTGCATTAATCGGAAATTGCAGAAAGCAGGGAGCCTTGGCATCATACGACGCGACGGCAAAGGTAAATTACATGGCCTGTGCGATATAAGACGCTTCGGCAGAATCAGCAGATATACACCTAGATCCGCATCCAACGATAGTTACGAGGCGAGCGGGTGAACACCGAAGTGTTCTGAAGGGCTCAACCAAGAACTAGGGCGAGATACCATTTTAAAAACGCATATACTGCGTGTTTGAACATAGATATATCCGACGATAGTTACGAGACGAGCGGGTGAACACCAAAGTGTCCAAAAAGGGCTCAATCAAGAACTAAAGCAAGATACTACTTCAGAAAGTATATGCTATATACAAACAATCAAATACTTGAGAGAGATGGATCAACGAAGCGAACTTACTTCAAATCGTGGAAGAAACGGCTCCGATTGCTTCAAACGCTTCGAACGAGGCTCGATTCCGAAAAAGGATCAACTTCGAACTTCGGACGAAAAAGGACTTGGACTTTGACTTTGAACCAAACCAGGTTCAAGTCAAGTCAACTGGGTTCAGACCCAGGTCAGGTAGGTTCAGACCTAGGTCAGGTGGGTTAGGACCAGGTCAGGCAGGCTCATACCAGGTCAAGCAGGCTCAGGCTAAGTCAGGCAGGCTCAGACCAGGTCAGGTGGGCTCAGGAGGGCTAGGCTAGGTAGGGGAGGTTTTTTCTAGAGAGAGAAGCTAGAGAGAGAAGGGGGGGGGTGGCGATTTTTTCTAAAGGGGAGGGGGTCTATTTATAGGGCAGGTTGCTTAGGGGCTAAGCAACCTCAATTACCAAAAAGCCCTTGGCTTTTTCAGAAATCCCTTCCATGGAAGGTGCTGGAAGGAGCTGGAAGGTCTTGGAAGATGCTGGAAGGTGCTAGAATATTCTAGAATATTCTAGAATATTCTAGAACATTTTCTGAGAAATATTTCTGTGGGTCCCACCAATATTTCCATGGGTCCCGCAAGAATTTTGGGTTTTCGGCGATTTTTTTCTGAAAAATTCTGAGTACGCCATCATCTTCGTATTGACGTAACTAAGAAAGTTGGCTCGCAGGAATCCTTTGATTTCGTTCAGGTAGGAAGTTATGGCTTCCAGAGTGTTTGAGCATATATTCGCGAATCAACGAATATCCTAAGTATAACTGGCTCGCAGGAATTGATCAGTTTCGCATTATGAGGAAAAATGCTATTTTTACCGGTGAATGCCTCATGAATTTTATTCAGATATTTTCTGAAAAATTGCGGGTCTTACAAAATACTTTATACAAAACCTCATAACTGCCCAATTAAATATCAAATAACTTCAATAAATGCCAAAATATTATCCATAAATAACTGCTAATTAATCAATCAATATTAGCTAAGTAATTTGCTAAAAAATGATATTTAATCAAAGTTAAATACCAAAATAATTCACAAAAAAAAATCTTTTATTTATTTAAAATTTTTGAGAAATTTATAAACTTTACATTATTTCTCAATGAATATTATTTCAATAAAGAGCAATTGGCAATCATTGATGTTAAGTCAATTTAGTTGTTTGAGCAACTGTGTAACAAAAGACTTAATGATATAGAACGATTTCAATGGCTATCAATATAGTCAAAAGATCGAGAAGTTGTTATCGACAAAAGGCTTAATAATCTTTAGCACTATCATAATTTTTTAAAGATCATGTGATAAGAAATAACTATAAAATAAAATTTATGAAAAACTGCAATAACAGAGTAACTGTAGTATGCATGAGAAATAACTTGCGGACTATGGTTTATTCCACTTGGAGGATCCATTGAACAAAGGTGCATAAAACATCATTCTTTCAAGTGAAGAAGTATCAAAGTGAGCATACATGTGGTGGATCATTGGACAACGTAGTAGTGAAAAAAATATCTTTCAAGTGGATTTCAAGTGTTATTCTTGAACACTTAGACGATAACCCAAAGTTAACTCTAAAAGAAATCTTAAATGACATTAGTCGCAAGGAAAGTATGAAGGTTACGTACAAACAAGCATGACATTAATGAGAAATGACTAAGGTGATCCTATATGGTTTATTCGAAGAGTTTTTCAAGATGCTTTTTGCCTATTGTCATTATTTGATGACGACTAACCGATGATCAACAATGTGCATTGAAACTGATAGACGACATAGATTTATGTACATGTTCGTATCTTTTCGTGCATGCATTGATCAGTTTTTTAAAGAAAGTACTCCACTTCTTATGGTAGATGACACATTCCTAAAAGAAAAATACATAAATATTGTTGTCAGCCCATGGTATTGATCCTTGTGATCAAATATTTTCGGTTGCATTTACTATTATAGATAACGAGTCGAATGAATCATGGGTGTAGTTCTTTTATGCATGTGAATGCACAATTGAGACACTAATACAATGACATACCCAAAGTTAAAGTACAATTAACAGCTATCTCAAATAAGCACACAAAGCTACACAATATGTTCTCCCATACATGGCTAAATTGTCAGGTTGAATTTTACACAAAACACTACGAAAAACTTTTAACATAAATTTGGAATATCACTAGGTCAACTTTGGTAAAGCACGACCAAAGCACTCACGAGACAAAAGTATAATTATTTTCTTAAAAAGATTCAGGAGCAAAGGGAAGATGCATACAAGTATGCAACTAAGGTCATAAAAGAAAAACATTAGGCTAACATATACTTTTCAACTAGAATGTACAAGCGCTTAACCTCTAATATAGTAAAGAGATTTAATGCGAGGATTCTCACAATACATGGCTAAATTGTCAGGTTGGATTTTACACAAAACACTACGAAAAACTTTTAACATAAATTTGGAATATCACCAGGTCAACTTTGGTAATGCACAACCAAAGCACTCACGAGACAAAAGTATAATTATTTTCTTAAAAAGATTCAGGAGCAAAGGGAAGATGCATACAAGTATGCAACTAAGGTCATAAAAGAAAAACATTAGGCTAACATATACTTTTCAACTAGAATGTACAAGCGCTTAACCTCTAATATAGTAAAGAGATTTAATGCGAGGATTCTCACAATACATGACAAGTCACTAAATCCTCTTATTGAAAAACTTTATCTCATGATGATGAAACTTTTTGAAAACCAAAAGAATAATACCCATAACATGTGTGGTGCCTAAAGTAAAAAAAAGTTGGACGATGGTAAGAAAGAAGCATGAAATCTATGTGTTCAAGTAGTGCATTGCCTTCATCGTCGATACAAAGCCTACAATCACTCTCACAATTGCAATGTTTATCTTAAAAAACAAACATGCTCTTGTAGAGAGTAACAGGTTAGCGAGATTTTGTGCAAACATATAATCACATGCATTTTGTACGAAGACAAGTTATCAGAAGATTACTACGATAAGTTCTACACTATTAAATCGTATCAAGCTGCATATAATACTTATTCATTTTTTCTAATGACGGATAATATCTCACATCACTCCTCCAAACCTTATTCCAGTCTTACCACCTAAACCGCATCCTAAAACAAGATACCTTAAGAAGAAACAAAAAACAGAACACAAAAATGTTGGGTAATACAAGTGCAATCATTTTTGATGAAATTGGCCACAACCGGCGAGAGCACAAATAACATTATATTAGAGTACAGATGGTTTACAAAATCTATATTTATTAGAAGTTGTTTTATGAATTCTTTCTTTGTATTTACAATCTTTTTTAATTAATTATTCCAATGTCTTATATCTTTTATGTATATAAGGAGTTCACAATGAATAATTATAAACCAAAAAAAAACTTGGTAGTAGAAAGCAGTTCAAACCCCGTCACCAACCCCAAACAAGGAAGCAGTTGTGTTAATTATACAACACATTGACCAGAATTATAAAGTGAAAATTGCCCAACTTCTGATAATTATTTGGTGCAATGAACTTTACACAATTTGGCTTTGAGGATACAACTGAGCTTGGCCTGCTCATGGAGTCTAATCTACAACGTGTTGTCCAACTAAACTGCCTGGCACAAATCACTTAAGATAGCACCTTTAATAAAATGAAAGGGACTCACACTAGGTTAAAAAATGATAGAGAGAGAGAGAGATGGATAACAGGAATAAAAGATAGGCTTCAGTTATTATAGACTCGATCCCAACAGCCAATAATTGAGTCAAACGGCATCTACGGCCTAAAAAGGAAATTAAATGGTCTAAACAATACTAAAAAACCTAAAAACATCTACAGAGGAGGTGACTAGTCAAACGATCAAATGAGAGGAAACAACTAGGCCAATCAATCTTGCATGAAGTACATATCCTTATGTTAAAATCGATGTGAATCTGCTGATATGAATTGAATCTCCTAATTGGAAACAACAACACTTAAAAAGTCACTTGCTCATGCACAGATATCTTGATAAATTAGATCAGTCAATATCAAGCATGCACTAAACCTTTCAATGAATTGCCGTTTATCCGGATCTCCAGTGGAATTATTTCATCATATAAGCCCTCAAAAACTTCGTCAGCATGTACAGAATTTAGATGACTAAAACTAAATAAAACTAATCCAGTTATTATCATTCAATATTAAACAATAATGAAAAATACGACGGTTAAAAAGGTATATGGAATGCACACTCATGTTCTATGTTTCTTCTTCTTAATCGGAAAATTTAAATTCAAGTTTCTTTTCCCTTTGCCTGACCTTTTCATTCCACTTACAAGCTCTGTAACTTCAATAGAATTTGAAGCCGGCTCTTCCAAAATGCTGCAATACCAAGTTGACAACCACCAGAGTAAGATGAATTTATTCAGCAAAAATTCTAGTTGGCAGGCAGAGAATTGCCTTTTTTATATTTTTTGAGAGGAAACCCCAGTTCAGGTGGTGGGGCCCGGTAGAGATTGATGCTCTGCCGTATGGCCCACTCCCAAGCACATAAAATCCCTCCAGGGAGCTTGATGCTTGGGCTTAAAGCAAGGGATGCACACCCTGGGTATCACAGTTACAAATCTCATTCTCAGGTTAAAAAAGTGAGTTTTCCTCAGGAAAATCTCTGTAAGTTGAAAATTTATACATTCATTACTAATACAGAGCAATCCTAGGGTGCTCCCGGAGCACCTACTAGAAATCATATTTGTAGGTTGCATCTTCTCAATCAGATCTTATAGATGTACTTAAAACAGTGTATTTGATAGTAATCATGTTTTTGATCATGTTAAAAATAGGCTTTTTTAGTCATAAATTTTTGGTACCTTGTGAGCCATTGATTTTTGAAGATCTTAAAAAAAAACTACATGTATGACATAATCACATGATCCAAACATTTTTTTCCACTAAATAAAAACTGTAGATCATATCTATAGGGTCTGATCAACGAAAAAAGCACTCAGATTTTGAAAATTTGAAGCTTCTACTAGGTGGCAGTAGGTGATCGGGGAACACCCTATCATTATTAATATAGAGTAATGCTCCAGGAACACCTACTCCCTCCTACTAGAAAGCAAAGTTGTAGATCATATCTATAGGGTCTGATCAACGAAAAAATCACTCAGATTCTGAAAATTTGAAGCTTCTATTAGGTGAGAGTAGGTGCTCTGGGAGCACCTTATATATATATATATATATATATAGAGAGAGAGAGAGAGAGAGAGAGATTTTGAAAATGAGGTAAGGGGCGTTTACAAAAATACTATACAACATAGGTTACTTTGAGCAATGGGGTGAAAGGCATTTACAAAATACCATATAATATAAGGTAGTTTCAGCAATGGGGTGAAGGAAGTTTAAATGATACGCAACATATAACACAGTTTCCCTTTAAAAAAATATGCATAAGTTGTTTAGAGTCTAATCGGCTACTTGAATAGTACCATACCAAATGTGTAGGGGAAGGAAGGCCCTCTCAGCTGCTATATAAAACGAGGGTGCCTCCCCTTCATTTAGTGAAAAGCCATTGCCATCGGTAGTCAGCATTCAATGCTGCCTGACATGCGCCATTCAATGCCAGCTCAGCTCAGCATTGAATGATTGCTGACAAAAAAAAAGTTCACACAATCAAAAGAAGCGGCATGATTTTTTTGTATATTTCAAAATCTTACAAAAAATCGTGAGGGTTTTGGCAGTATTTTTAAAATATCGCATTTTTTTCGGGTATATATCGTTTTGTGATTATATTGAAGCCTTTGTGAGCCAAGCAGAGAATTAATTAATTATTGGAGATTTCTAACAAAAATCCATCTATTACCTTGATTTCTTCTCAGCTTTTTTAGAAAGAGATCCTTCAACAATCCTTGCATGATACTTATGGAAAGGAGCACTCCCTTTTCTCTTTTCATCCTAGAGATATTAGAACAATTGGTGAGAGAAGATGGCTAGTAAACACAAAAAAAAAAGAGAAACACTAGCACACCTGGAGAAAAGATTCAAGTGATGCTTGGTCATTTGAAGAAAAAGCAATCTCATCCCTTTTTTTCTGTACAAATTCTATGTTCTGCTCAACTTATATCATAGGAAAAAGAAAAAGGTGAGAGAATTGCCAAATTAATTTGATACTTGAATGCTGAAGAGCGCAAAAGATGGCAAGTCTTTAATTACAAGAAAAGCTCATTTTCATACTCTCCCGTAATTTAAGCTTGAATGAAAAAGAAAAAAGCAGACATCATCTCTTTTCATGAATATTTGATGTCAGATTATGATATCCAGAAACTTCAAGAGCATGATATTAATACAAAAAAAAATATGTGAAGATGATATGTCCATCAAGAAATCAACTACTAGTGCATCCTGCTTACAAAGTTTGCATCTGTAGAATACCATTATATACTACAATATGAAACAGTCCTAAAATATTCACTGATGTCAACTAAAAACCAAGACTATGTTTTAGTTTAATTTTCTTTTCCTTATTTCATTAATTAGTTTAACATTGGTCACAAAGAGCACAACAGAGGATGTTTCAAAAATCATCCTGCTACTTTCATTTGGACATTATTTTGGGTGTTGCATGGAATCTGGTCCAGTCTAGGAAATGTCGCAGATAGCTGAAGTGTAAGTGCATATCACAAACACCAAAAGGGATTTGTTTTAATTTTATCAGCAACAAATACTTAAAATGATTTTGGGTAAGATGTTGGGAGCTGGCCCTGCAACAGAGTGTGTATTTGGCCAGCGGAGTGGGATTGAGGAGTGATGCTAATCCCACATCTCAAGATCAAAACCAGTCATGTGCCTGTGTGCAAGCTGATGCAAGCGGTTGTAATGAAGTATGTGGAATTACAAAAGCAAAGTGCAAAAGCACATAAGTGGACAATTACAAAGAAGATAGACAAGCACAAAAGTGCATAGACAAAAGTCCACTAAAGGACAATACAAAGAGTCAATTAAAAATAAAATATTATTGAAAATGTGCTTTGGGAAGCCATGAAAAAATATAGGGGGAACACTCCCCTATTTATATACAAATACAAGAGGGAGACCATTGGGAGCTCCCTTTCATAGAGACGTTGGGGAGCTCCCTCGGTCATATTTTTTTACTGTTGGGGCCCCTATCGACTCTATAGAGTGGGGCCCAATGACATGATAAAATAGAAATAAAAAAAGAAAATGAAGACAAAAATAAGAAAATGAAGACAAAAATAAGAAAATGAAAAAATAGTTGTTTCTAATAAACAACTATAATTACATACAAAAAGACAAAAATGCCCTTATTGGGCAAACTGTTTATATATATATATATATATATATATATATATATATATATATATATATATATATATATACACTCCCCTTCAAACTTTACGAGAAAATGATCGAAAGTTTGCTGAGAAAGAGAAATCGAGGAGCGGAAAGAGCTTTGATGAAGAAATTTGTCAACTGGTATGGCAACGTAATAGTTCCTCTTAGATATTCATCACAAACATAGTGACAATCCATCTTAATATGTTTGATTCGCTCATGGAAGGTATGGTAGCTCGCAATGTAGATTACACTCTTATTGTCATAACTCTTCGAAGGTGTTGAGATGATGATTTCCATATCATTGAGAAGACTTTTAAGCTACACAAGCTCCATTGTTGTCATAGTCATTACCTGATATTCGGCTTCAGCTGAAGATAAAGATATTTTTTGTCGTTTCTTACACCTCCAATAGATCAACAAATCTCTTTAAAAAATACAAAAACCTATCATTTAGGTTACCACCTCGGATAATTAGATCTAAAGATGATGAAGAGGACAAAAAAAAGCTCTTTTGAAATGGTGTTTTTAATGTATCACACAATCCTCATAATTGCTGCCATGTGCAATGTGGTAGGGGCATGTTAAAACTGACTTGCTGCATGAACACATGAGTGATATTAGGTTGGGTGATAGAGAGATAAGTGAGAGATCCAATCAATTGATAATATGAAATATAATCTTCAAGCAATACACTATCTTCAAGTCTTAATTTTGTATTTATGACTTTTGAGGTTTCCACCTTTTTATCGAAAACTTTTGACCTAGCACATATGTTAGCAGCTAATTTTATTTGAGAGAGAATATATCCTCTGAGAGAATAGGCAACCTCAATTCCTAAAAAGTATCTCAAAAATATGACCGTTGGGGCCCCAACGACAAGATGAGTGGGGCCCCTTGTGGTATTAAAAAAGCAAAAGAAAAAAAGAAAAAGTAAAAAAGGGAGAGAAAAGGAAAAGGGGAGAGTTTACATGGGGATTTACCAAAATACCCCTATTGGGTATTTGGAGAAATAAGAAAACAAAAAAAGAAATATGTATATATATACATATATGTATATATATACGTATGTATATATATATATATATATTTATATATATAATTTAACAGAGACCCCCAATGCAATGCATTTAATGCATTTTACAATCAAAAAAAGAAAAATAAAAAATAAGAAAAGAGAAAAGAAAAAGGAAATAAAAGAAAAGTAAAAAGACTGAAATGCCCCTAATGGGTAGAATTACAGAAATACCCTTTATCGGGTATATATATATATATATATATATATATATATATATATATATATATATATTAACAGCAGTACTGTTCATGAGGCAGGGTAGCTGTACAAGATTTTTTCCTGGATAGACAACCAGGTCTGGGCCAAGTCTCCAGACTGGGCCAGGTTTTCCCCGTCCAATAAAAAAGAGATGTTGGGAACTGCTTCTTCATTAGTATAAAATAATGTTTATAACCATAATCCAAATGGATAGGATTAAGCCTATCACCATGATATTGATTCATTGAACAAGATTGTGTCACTTGGCGCCAAGTGGATAACTCAGTCCCGACTGGTTGTTTTGTTAATCCAAATTGGTGGGTCTTGGATTTTCCAAGTCCATCTAACTCTAGGCACAAACCTGGAGAAGTTTGGCTACACTTCCTGCATCCTAAGATGGGTTCTGAGCTTGCTAGGTTTTGAAACACCGGCATCGGTCATCAATTTTTTTTCTTGTCTCGAACCAACAAATCTTTCATTAGAACTACAGGCTTCCAAGCTTAGACCATTCAATTTAAGGCTGTTCAGGTGGCAGCGGCATGAAGTGGACAGGGCTGGTTCCACATAATCAAATGTAGGTACAAAATCCTCATATGATCTTGAATTGTGGCAAGGGTAGATGTAGAATTGAAGCAAAGTGCCCTTGCCCCAAGTTCAGAGCCCCTTCACCTTATGCACTTGGATTGTGGTCAGGGGTAGGTGCAACCTTGTGACACAGATTCTGTCAGCCCAAGTTAGTTGTACTAAGGATTCCCTGAGCAATGTTTCACATTGTTGGTCAAAAGAAAATCAATTTACAGATAAAAAACACAACTCTGAGCACGTGCTATCGCAAAGTCAAACATGTAAGCTTATTCAAAAATATTTACCTGATCCATGAATGGCTTTACAAGACATCTGAGGCTCTCACTGGTTTTCTTTTTGCAAAACTTTCTAAAGCTGACGAGTGGAACAAAAGCCAACTCAGGGAAAGATACATGATAACTCCATTGAAAAAAGTGCTCTGAAAGTGTTTCAACTGCAGAGCGTACACATTGCTCATGGTATGCTTTCAGTTTCAGTAGCTGTTTTGGCACCTGTCAGACAAGTAACCAACTAATAAGTAAAGCAGAGAGCCGAGACAGTGAAGATCCTGAAAACTGATGAGGTAGTCTCTCCACTTGAACCAACCTTCAACATACTTGAAAAATTAAAATCTTTTGGAGCACTATTATCAGATTTTCCACCTTCCCCAAATTCTAGAAAGCTTAGAGATAAAGAAGCCACAGGAATGAAGACGCCACTAGAATGTGAAAGCTTATTCAACAAATGGATGCATTTTAGCCTCAAAGGAAAGAAACGAGGTCCAGGCAACATATGGGCAAGTCCATTTATCATCTGAATTGCCAAGTATAGCAAACTCTGAAGATCATGTTCCTTGATGTTAGCACATACAAACTTAACCCAAAGTTCAAGGCAGTTTACATACTGCCAATCTTGTATTTTCCTTAGTCCATCCTGAAAAATATGTAAAATATTAGAAAGAAGATAGAGAAATATGGATCTCGTCTACAAACAGAATTGCAACCACAATTATGAACAGATAAGCAGAAAATTGTGGGGAATAGGCAAAACACTCACTATATTTGGGAAACAACAATATCACAGTGAATTTCTCAAGAAGGGTAAGAACCGTTCTAGGTTCAATGACTTGATTCCATAAGAACATGAATGAGAGCAGGGCAGAGGAAACTAGAGAAGTTGTCGGTTTTCCAATTAACATCAAACCATGCTGCAATAGTTCCAATAATTAACATAATATAGATCCCAACAGTGTTGGCCGATGAAATTGTGAAATCGCCCATAGCTGATCTATATCAAATCAGATAGTGGTCTGAAACATAGTGAAACACACTTGAGAATGCAAAATAATGCTCACGCACATGGAATTCATCCTATAAAAACTTCAGACTTCTTTTAGTGGCAAATTAACAAGTGTAGCATCATTATCTTCACTGTGGTAAACTTTCTCACTTGCAACTTTCACATACATGAAATAATAATTAATTTCTGTAAGCTTGGTGTCACCCACAGTTTGCCCACAATAAACCCTTTATATATGCAATTTCTGTCATGATGAGCAGAACCACACCCTCTATAACCTTCATGACACAATACTTGGGTTTGTGCTAAAGGAAAACATCATAAAAAATACATGAAAGAGCAATGAGGCCACGCCATGAAGGTCCAAGACCTTATGACTTGTGATTGGAGGTGATAAACTTGCATGTGAGATAAATCCATCCATACAGTAACATGTATTTCTTTTACTTCTGAGAAGCCTCCAAATAGTCATTACCCACCATTTCCAAATCTACACCAATGTCTTCTCAGTGGCACAAGAAAGTAATTGATCATCCAATCTATGCAACATTATCCATTGGCCATGCACAACAGCACAAGAACAAAGGAACTAGCCTTTGCACACCCAAAGAGGTGGTGATCATTTTTCTGAAGAGTCTCTATCTAAAGGGACTTTTTCCTTTACCTTTTAGTGAAAGAACCTAAGGGATTTAGTTTTGTTGCACTCGGGGCTCTGAACTAATAGAGCACAGAGTAACTTCAGGAAACAAGTAAAAGAACTGTTTCTAGTTGAATAAAGTGAAAGGAGACAAATTGGTAAAAAAATATAACTTTGGATCATGAACATTTCATGGTGCTGAAATAAAATGACAAAGATTTAGAAATGAGATCAATACAATATCTATATTTCACATGGGTCCCTGCCTATACCCATATTGTGAGGCCAGCTTACTGACTGGGAAGGCTACCTACGTGCTAGTACTAGGCGATAAAAGTCATGCTCAGGAAACCTCATGTAAACATCACTTAGGTGCTTCTAAGTATGCTTGATCTTAATAAAAAAAAGTCTATAAAGACAGAGAATAGCAAGTTATGTTTGTGATTGAAACTTTTTCTTTCTTTCTTTTATTTGAATTCCTGGGTTCTGTTCAACAATCAACATCACATACAAATGTATTTACAGAGTCATGGATTTTCATATTATGTTAAATATGCCGGTTTGCTTTCCTGGGTGCATGTCACAGTGCCATCTTGTGCTCAAGTAGGTGCACAATTTTTACTAATATTAGCGTACATCTTGTAATGGTGTAAGATGTTAATCTTAACATTACAGCCACCTTGAATTTCATATTATACTATAACTGTTTTTTGCATACAATGTTAAAACATATAATTTCAGAAAATTTCTAGATCTTGAAAGCCTTTTATCAATCTTTTCATTTTGAAAATTTATTTTGTGTGTTTCTGAGCCACACAGCAAGCTGGCACGTGTGCACTGCCTAGCTCTTTGACTATAAGACATTTAAGCTAGTTCTGATATCCAAATTTCACTTTTTCTTAAAATGATAAGATGGCATCATCATCAAAGAAAGTAGATGGCTAAAAAAAGCGTTCAAACTTCACATTGGAAAAAAATGAGTTAATCCTAGTTATTTGAAGTAGTTTTTGAAGATGTTTGCAAAGTTGATCCCACAGTCACTGAATTTGCTAATTGCAAGTCATGGGTCACAAAGCCCAAAGACACTAATTAAGCAGGGATGGTCGTTCAAACTAAAAATGACTTAAACATGCCACGTTTATTTAAATTGTTCCAGAACCCAAGGAATCGAGAGAAGCTCAAAAGTCAAAACACATATCCATCTATCCGCATCATCTGGCTTTATTAGCGAGAAGCAACTCCTAAACAATTAAAGGACTTTCTAAAGTTTCTATTGTCAATCATATAAACCCTTTGTTTGGAGTTTATGAGATATATGCTAGATCATAGGAACTGGAGATAAAATATTACTACAATTATAGAATAAGGAAACAAGGTTAGGGTTATAAAGTTAAAATTATATTCCTATGTTCTAAGACAACTATAATACACCTCAGCTATACAAGTAGATAAAGTTATAATACTACCACCTTCAGGAAAAAAATATATGAAAAATAAATTGTATGAAATCAATGGGGATTTATAATAAATATGTCACCATAAAATCCAAGTTTGCCATTTCATCAATTCTCTGATTGCTTTGAAGGACATAGATACAAGAGAAATTTCATTGTGCTGGTCAAGTAGATTAGAAACATGTTTCTAAAGATTTCCAATCTCTAATGGTGTTGGGTCAAACCAAAGTGCATCATCTGACCCAACCTCAGTCTCTTTCTTCCAGAAGGGGTGGGTATTGAGCTGGGTACATTGTGCAGGACAGACTTAGCTTGGGCCTGAAACTGATGGGCCCATGCCTAGGCAATCAGGCCAAGCCTTTGCCATGGGGTGAAGTGTAGCCTGGCCAAAATAAACATGGCACTAGGATGGTTTTGGAAGAAACAGGGCTAAAGATTTAAATAGGTCTTATGTAGATGTCGCTTAAGGATGTGAGGGTTGGATATTCAACTGGCTTAAATCCATTTAGAGGGATTCAGTATAAATTTCAATATCCAATTAGCTAATCAGAACAAACTATCTTTCAGTTTTTTATATCCTAATCCAAATCCAACATAATATCTGGCTTAAAATGTGTGTGTATCATAGTCACCTGTATCGTTAAAGGTAATTTCTCAGCGAGGGTATTTCTCGGAGAGATTTTCAAAAGTTGATAAATCTTGGGAATATCTTGGGAAAATCATGGGAGTTTAAAAAATTGAAAAAAATATAAATAACAACAAAAAAACCTAAGAAAATAATAAGTTTTGTATTATTTTTCTTTCAAAAATATAAAGAAACATGTTTTAAAGGTTTTAAAATATAAAAGAAACAAAAAAATAGGAAATGCAAATTTAATTTAAAAAAAAAACTCAAAAATATCGTGATATTTTTTATTTGCTGATATTTTGAAAATATCACGATATATTCCCAATATTATCGGCAAGCTTGAAATTGCCGATAATATCACGATATATTCAAAATATCAGCGATATCGGTGACAATGGTGTGTATATATATATGCATGTACACGTGTGTACATATGTATATGGATATGGTGTTTCTATGGTGGTACTGAACCACCATAACTTATGGTGGTACACACTTGTTTTACACAGATCTAACCTCTAAAAGTAAAAACTAACCTTTGGATCATGTTTAGGATGTTCTATTTTCCATTTTATGCATTAAAGTTTATTTTAATAGGATATTTTAGACCATTTTTTATCCTTATGAATTGTGAGCCTTCATTTTTTCACCATCTTTGAAACTATATTATAATCATAGTCACAAATATCGGTCTTGGCTATATCTCGGCTAAGGCAAAATATCAGGATATTATATATTTTTCAATCAATCCCAGGAAAATCTATGAACTTAAAAATAAAATGCGAAAAAAAAAAATAGGAAAAACAATTTTCTTTCCTTCTTCCCTCCTTTTTTTCCTTCCTTTCTTCTTTCTTTTCTGCACCTGATATTATCACACGATATATATATATATATAACTGTGACTATGATTATGGTATATTAGACATGATAAAACCTCATAATATAGTAAATAAACTATGTTGAACATGTCTGTGGGGGGTACATCTAACATATTGGCATGTCTAACAATTTAAAGCAAGTTGATGTCAGAAAAATAATCTAAAGCAAGTGATAGCAAAGAAAATAAATAGTGGCATTTTCTTACTCTTCTACAGGTTGTGCATCTGAGGAGATTGGATGGTTCACATATACAACACCTTTATCTCCTGCAATAACAGAACCAACCATAGAGCTTAAATGTGGTGGCCTAATCAATGCTTGCAAATAAACAAAAAGTCTAGTTAAAAACTATACAAACTTGGAAACATTTTGTTACACAATCCACTCAGTGAACAGAAGCGCAAATACAAACCAAGCAGGGCAACTTAGATGTAGAGATAAGTTCCTAATAAATGATGTCTTATGAAGCAACTGCCTATGAACACTACAAAAAGAAGGCAATAGCGCAGGCAGTTAGATTAGCAAAAATATTGTTGGCCTCATGCAACATGACACTTGCGGAATTATCATTTATTTTCTGGAAAAAATATTTGTAGCTACTAAAATAATAATATAAATTTTTAAACATCTAATGAACTACTAAAGACGTTATATGTAAGCTCATTCAATGTATGGTATCAATCCGCAAGGCACTCTCTGCTTGGCTTCCCATTGAGGGCCTGAGCCAGTCATGAAGACTGAAAAGGAGGTAGAAAGATTACATCAGGGGGGGCATGAAAAAGACACATAAACCTTAATCAAGTTGCTGCTAATCTTCAACTTCAAGCAACCATAACCCGTGGGCTAAAAGGATATCAATGAGGTGTGATATCATCCAGAAAGGGATTTTGTCCAGAATACCTAAAGAGCAGAGACAATGGAGTCACTTTGAGGCAGACTATACTTGTTCATGTCATACACTGTTATCATTGCCCGCATTGATCAATCGGCCAAAACACTTAACCATTCTTTAGATGGTTTAATATCCAAACGGCCTTTAGATTGCTCCCACTTGAAAATCGCAAACTTCAAAGCATTCAAATTTACAATGCAAAATTAAACACTGGTTTTATGCATAGTAACAAATATCAGCAATATTTTGAAAAGATCATGAGTGGTTTGGACCAGAGTTGCTAGTCGAGGAAGCGATTCGAGAAGCAAAAGCGAGAAGCGAGGCATTTTCAAAATTTTAGGAAGCGGGAAAAGCAGGACGACTTAGAAGCGAATCAGGAATCGTCTTGGAAGAAAACTAGGAAGCAAACCGAAAGCGACCTAGGAAGTGAGGGGGAAGCAAAAAAAAAGAAAAATAAAAACACAAAAAAATGAAAAAATAAGGGAAAACGAGCTTCCTCTAAATTGGGAAGCGCCCTTCCCACTCCCTAAATTTTTTTGGCACTTCCCAGCACGTTTCAGAAGCGCCATGTTTCACGCTTACAAAACATGCTTCCCTATGCCCTATGGCACTTCTGATAACTCTGGTTTGGACATACAAGCATGCATTTTTCAATTTTGAAATTTCAATACATTGTGAACCATAAAATTTGAAACCCTTAAAAGATCTACCTATATAATTGATCGGACGATCTAAAACTTGCTTTTGACTGAACAAACCATATGGATCATATCCATAGGGCTTGGTCCACAAAAAAATCAATTAATCCAATAAAGGCATTTTTTAAAAAATTTATGTCTTTCTTTATGTTTTTATATATTTTTATAGTCTTAATTGGTTTTAACTTTTATCATAGTTACAAATATTGGCAATATTTTGTAAACATGGCAGCGTTTACAAAATTTGCTATACTATAAAAAGTCGCAATATTTCCAATAATGGTCTTATCATGATATCAACATAATAAATCATTTTTAATTTTTTTATATATATTGCCCATATTTCTAACTTTTTACACATGCTAATATTTCCTAGAGTTTTTCCAAAAAATAAAAAATTTAATTTATCATGACATTTTTCCTCACCAAGAGTTTCCTGGTACCAAGTTTTTTTATGTTGGCTTTATCCTATGTCACATGGGTGCGGGTGCGGCACTTTCAAAAAACTTGGGTGCGGGGGTGCGGCAAAAAAAAAAAAAAAAAATATATATATATATATATATATATATATATATATATATATATATATATATATATATAAAATTTGTGCAGGGAAGGGGTCGAGCCCCCTCCCTACGCCCTCTTTGTGCAGGGGAGGGGTCGAGCGGATGAGTTGTGGAGCTTGATTCAGAGTTTTTGCCTTTGCAGAAAGGGGGGGCGGGGGCTCCCCCCGGCCAATTTTTTTTTAATAAAAAAATTGGACACATTTTTTTATTTAATAAAAAAATTGGACACAAATGACCCTAGGTGCGGTCAACACACCCAGGGTCGGGTTGACCGCGCCCGGTGCCGCACCCGCGTCGAGTCGCGTCGACGCGAGTGCGGCACCCTGCTAGCCGAATCCCTGTGACATAGGCTTTATCCTATTGGTCCAAGGATAAACACCTATGTTTTTACACGCTCCCAGCAAAGCTCAAGGATCTGAAGTTTCTTTGCTCCAAGATGGAAGAGGGAAATGTTCCACTATTTTATCTGAAATTGTTGGCAAATATTTAAACTGGTAACATTTGTTACTTTCAGTTTGCCGTCCAAAATTTAATGAAGCTTTTAACTGCCAGACCTGAGCTACTTGTAAGCAGCTTGACCCACCATATCCCAACTAGCTCAGAGCTTTGCAATAGAAAATTTCTTGTGTTAAACCTATTCAACCATATTAAAGTTCCTAATCAAATTTTCTTTCATTAGAAAAGGTATTTACTGATTCAAAAACCTCATAAGATTTCTCCGGTTGATCATGGAATACATGCAGTGAGAAAAGTACTAGATATTGAATAATCAAATGGGTGACTTAGTTCTCTTATTTGGAAGGCAAAATTAAATTGAGTGTGTGATTCACCAAAGCTAGTCATGGTTATCTTGTATATCAGTAGTTTTAACATCCATGATGAGAGATGAGAGAAAGTATCCTGAATAAAAACCAAAAGAGCAAATTCATTCAACCTTGAATAGCTTAAAGAAGACATGAAGGGGGGATTTTGGATTTATGAGCCTTACTAAAAGCCCTTCTTGTCCTGAAAGAATTCCTGAAAGCATTCTGTTTCCGCTTTATCTTGAGCACAGATTGAAGATTCTTACGAGCAAATTTCCGTGCTTTCTTCCCAAGTTTACCCATTTCCTGGCAAAACAAATGAGAACAATACATCATAACGTCAAGAAGACTCAAAACCAGAGCTAAATCAAATGAAGAACCAAATCTAATGCATTGTAATAACACATCCATGCACTTACAGAAATGAACAAATTAAAAAAGAAAAAAAACTGAAGCAACTATTGATTCTTAGAAAAACTACTGATGCAATATTTTTATTGAGTGAATAGCAAGAAGCAAATATTAACTTTCAGAAAAAATGATGTAATATATTTAACAAGTGAAGCAAGAAACAAAGCATACATGTCAAAACTGCAAAGGGTCCCTAGTGCACCTGAGAACTCAAACATGAAATGCTTGAGATTTCATGACAAAACCCTTGTAATGCATAAAGAAAATGAAGATTCATTCAATAAAAGACAAGATCTATCTCCTTAAATTCACAACCAGATAAGATATTCTTTTTCAAATTTTCTTGGTTGCAACTTTACCTACATAAGAAACAACCTTCCCATAACTACTCTATCAGTGTTCGACATGTGGAATTGAAAGCTAATTCCAAGGAATCAAGAAATTTTCAGGCAAAATTTTCATTATAAATGGAACACATAATCTACAAAATATGAGGTGCAGACATTCTTAGGCATTATTTAAGAGCAGCACTATTCTCTTTTTTTGCATACATCCCTACAATGAATTCAAAAAAAAGTTCCAATTGGATCTATTTTGCTTTCAATTGCACAAACAAACTGGTGACCTTAAGGGCATGTTTGGATGCAAAATTCATAAATTCACTTTTCTGGATTTTCTGCTTTTCAATTTTTTAAATATTCTGGAAAAATAGTGTTTGGATGCATTTCATATATATATATATATATATATATATATATATATATATATATATATATATATATAGAGAGAGAGAGAGAGAGAGAGAGATGGGAACATGCTAAATGGGCACAATGCTAAATGAAACATGCAATTGGATTTCCATTTTTTTTTTCAAAATTCCAACCCCATAGATGTGTTCAGCATGATTGATTTACTAGAAATCCTAATTTGGATCAAGCATTTTGGATGGAAAAAAATGGTATTTGGAGGCTCGAAAATTTATGAAAAATTGTAGGCTATTGATTTTTGAAACCTTATAAAAACATATTCATGCATCGGAGTCAAATGCTCTAAGAAGTGATTCCTATAAAAACAAGCATATAAATCACATCTGTACAGTCAAAATTTCGAAAAGCACCAAAAATCTAAGAGCATGTTTCATTTAGCACTGTGTCCATTTAGTAGGTTCCCATCTCTCTCTCTCTCTCTCTCTCTCTCTCTCTATATATATATATATATATAGATATATATATCATAGATTTTAAATTTTTCACAGTTAGGTTGTCCCATTTATTAAATCTGACTGATTTCGAATCTTAATGCATAATCAAGAGTCCAAATTTACCTTCAGCCTTATGATTTTATCAATGTTGTGAATAGTGTTGAGGCGTAAGACCCACTCATGAAGCGAGGCGTAAGATTCACAAAAAATATTAAAAATTTGACCAAATAAAAAAACAAAATAAAGCATCATTTATGTACTATTAATATATAATTAGATATTAAGTGGACAATCTAAACTAAATTATAAAACTAATTCAAAGAAATGACTACAATGCAATAATTTAACCGATCCAACAAAGAAGATGTGATTATTTAACCAAGGAACAAGACCAAAAATCACAATAACTAGCAAGAACCACTCTACATATTTGTATAAAGGACAACATAATGCTATACACCACACATAGTTATACTTAGCAAACACAATTATATAATACAAATAGCATGCAACTAATAAATAAGCAACAAATCAATGAATTACTAAATCAATATATAATTAATTAATTAACAAGAACAAAGTAATTTTCTGATTAACAGGCCCGATTGTTCAAGAAGAACAGAGGAAGGGAAGAAGAAAAACGAGGAGGAAAGAAGGGGGAGAAGAAGAAAAGGAAGTAGGAGGGAAGAAGAAAAAGAATATCAGAAGAACAATAAGAAGGGGAAAAGAAACAGAAGAAGAAGAAGTTGGGCAGAGGAAGAAGGAGAAGAACGGAAGAAGAAAAGAGAGAAACCTAAACAATCGAGCCTCCCTTGTTTTTTTAACCTGAGGAGAAGAAGATCTGCAGAAGGAAGGAGAAGAAGGAGGAGGAGGAGAAGAAAAGAAGAAGAAGAAGAAGAAGAAGAAGAAGAAGAAGAGACGAAGGAGAGAGAGGGGTACGTACCGAATGGACCCTCCTTCTTCTTCTTCCTTTCGACAGAGGCGAGAGAGACCTCTGGCTTCCTCCTCCTTCCTTTCGGCAGAGAGAGAGAGAGAGAGAGAGGGCCTTCTTCCTCTTCTTCTTGAAAGAACACGAGAGGGTTCTTCTTCTTCCTTTCGGCAGAGGCGAGAGAGCCCTAAACAATCGGGCCTCTCTCTTCTTTCAAAAATCGAGAGCCTATTGCCTCACAGGCACTTGCGCTTCATTAATGCGCCTCAAGGCAAAAGCGCACCTTTTACGCTATCCATCAAAAACTTCAAATTAGTGTAGTTCTAGGCTGAACACGTTCCATTCGACTAGTGATCCTAAAACAATGACTAAGAGAATAAGCACTCTCCCAAATAACCATACCAACAATGATTCAGACATAGAATCACTATATAAGATGATCACAACAAAATTACTTTTCCCACAGAATAACCATATAAACATCGATCAATTGACACCATCTTCACCGAAACAATGATGTAAACCATGTTGTGAAAAGCGATGGGGCATAGAGAAGGGTTCCACTAAAATATGAAGAGAGGAGTAAAGCACAAGCCTTAAAAACACATTTTTAAAAACTTAAAAAAAATATATATATCTAAAAACACAAATAAATAAAAGAAATAACAATTAGAAATAAAAAAACTCAAATAAATACCGAAAGATATGAGAATAATATGTAAAAACAACATTAATGCAGCACCTTGATCTTTGTAAGTATCTAACAAATAAACTATCTATTTAAGGTTATGTCCACGAACGTGGATACAATATGGGCATGAGGCATGCATACATGGTTTTTATGAAAATTAGGACAGGACGTCTTCTCTTGAAAGCTTAATTTATAAAAACACAATACGCAACAAATTTTTATACATAAACATAATTACTACGAGATTCGATTAATCAAGGAATATAGAACTAAAGTTTAAAACCAAATAATTAAGTAAAACTCAAAGAAGAAGAGGAAGGAGAAGAAGAAGAACGAAGAGAAGAAGAAGATGGAGAACGGAAGAAGAAGAAGAGACAAAGAAGAGAGAGAGTACCTGGGTGGGGGGACAGCCTCCTCTTCCTTCTTCTTTCGGCAGAAAGACAGAGAGAGAAAGAGATTTTGGCGGGGATTCGTAGGGAAACGCGATGCTGGGGTTTAGGGTTCTTTTTATCACAGTTCACAGAGCGTTGTTCATAGGGTGCGAACCAGTGTTGTTAAAATCGGTTTCTCAAGAAAAAAACTCTTAATGAAATCGAATCGGATTGAATCTGTACTTTTCACCACTGGATGACACGTGTTATTAAAATATTTAAAATGTTAAAAATCTATTAAGAATACTAAAACAGAGTTTGAAATGATAGGTAAATCGGCCTCTTTGAATTGAATTGACTGAGAACGGATTCCATATGAATCAGGCCGAATCTGACATTGGTGCAAACGGGTAGAACTGGGCTTAGATCTTTTAGGATCCGAATCTGAATCCAAATTTAAACAGTAGATTCAAATTCAAATTCAAATTCAAATACGATGAGGTAAAGTTGAATCCAAATCCAAAATACATGTGGTGATACTAGATCCCGAAACATAGAACAAAAAGAAGTTATTTATATGCAAGACATAATCTGGTCAGATTTTGCATTGGATCAATTTGAGATCCGAATGCAAAAGTAAACTGATTGAAAATATCAGAATCCCATTATGAATGTACATTTGAATCTTACTTAAAGGATCCATAAATGGAGAAAACATGTCTGACTCATATCGTATATTTAACCCTATCCGATCTTCAACCCTAAATTATTCTGATCTTTATTCAAGCATACACCACTAAGATCTGATGTTATGGTGGAGATATGATTCATGTCTATACTTAGGTAAGAACTACAACTGGTTTGCATCCATAGACATGGCCAAACCCATCATGTTGGATCCTGGTTTTGGATCAAGTGTTGCTATAGGGTTGTGATCATCGCAAAATTTTTCCTCTCGTAATATTCTCTCTCTCCCTTCTGTTTTCCTTTCTAACCTCTATTTTCCTCCTTTTTGAAGGAAAAAAAATAAAAGAGAGAAAAGAAGAGAGAAGAGAAAAAGAAAGAAGTGAGAAGAGGAACTATTTTGCGCGGTCTCACTTGACCTTGATTTTTGAAAAAGATTTTAAAAGATTACTCGCCTCCGTTTTTGAAAATGTGCGGGAAAATGGAGAGACGGGATTCGCTCGTCGGTATGAGGTTCGACCGTTCCTGGCGCCTTTACCAGGGGTAATCGAACCAAGGATCGAATCTATGCCTTTTGCTTTGCCTAAATATAATCTAAGAATTTATTCTAACTCTAAATGCACAAAGAATCATGCTTGTGCAATGCAAGAATGTATGCTCCTTTTGAAAGATGTTTTGAAAATTTCTCAAGTTTATGAGATGAACTTGATAAGGGAGTGAAGAAATGTTTGAATCTAACTTTAGAACTTGAGATAGATCAGAAAAGTTCCAAGTTTTTGAAGTAAATCAGAGTTTGGAAGAATAAATCTTTAATTTTGAGAAAGAATGATTTGAAGCTTTGAAAATGAAGTTTCAAAGTCGGAAAATGGATTTTGAATTTGAACTTGAATTTAGGAAAGGAAATGAATACTTGAGATGGATTTGAATTTAGATTTTGAAGTTTGAAATTTAGAATAGATCTGAGGGATCCAGATGATATTAAAAATAGAGATGAATTTAAGGAATGATCTGTAGATGGATTTGGATTTGAAATCTGGAGATGAATTGGATTTGAAAAGAAGTTGGACTTGGGAATGAAAATTGGATTTTGGATCTTGGAATGGATTCAAATCTTGAAGTCTGAGATCCAATGTAGAATCGGACTCTGGACCCTAAGATGGAATTTGGATCGGAAGTCTCAGATCCAAAAAGTGGAATTGGATCTGAGATCCAAAAGTAGAATTGGACTCTGGACCCTAAGATGGATTTTGGATCTGAAGTCTGATATCCAAGGTGAAATTGGATTCTGGATCCTAAGTAGGAATTGGATCTGAAGTCTAAGATCCTAAGGAGAAATTGGATTCTGGATCCTACAGAGGAATTGGATCTGAAGTCTGAGATCCAAGGTGGAATTGAATTCTGGATCCTAAGATGGATTTGGAGTTTAAATTCAGAAGATGAATCAAGAATCTCAAAGTTAAATTGAACTTTGATTTTGATTGGAGTATTTGAATATAAATGAATTTGGAATTTCAAAGTCAAATTGAACTTCGAAATCTGATTTTAATTTGAATATAAAATGAATTTGAAATCTCAAAGTTAAATTGAACTTTGAGATTTGAAAAATGAAATTGAATTTTAAAAATGATAAGAATTGAAGATAGATTGAGGAAGGTATTTACATCACTTGGAGTTTTTGAAAAAAAAAGAATTTTGAAAATATGATGCAATTCTATCCTAAATGATGAATGAATTTAAATTTTTGAAATTGGATTTTGAAAAGCTATTCCATTCTTTAAATGAATTAAAACAAGTTGAAGATATAATACATTCTTGACTATGGTCATTGAATGTATTATATAATAATCTGTATTTAAATTCAGGTGAAGAATAAAACACATTTGGTGCTTTTATAGAATTTAAAATGAAATTAATTCTCAATATACCCTGACTATGGCCATTGGTATATATTTTGAATTAATTTTAAGTTAAATTCTGATAAAAGAAGAAAATATTTGAGTAAATATGATGAATTTTGAAAATGGATCCAATGTGGATCCAGTGTTATTTCGTAAAAGATAAAAATACTAAATTTTGTCCACACCCTGACTATGGCCATTGATATGGATCATCAACTTAGGATTAATTTACCTCTTACGAAATGGTGCACGTGCCATTGTGAGATTTTGAGAAATAAAGGAAAAATGCATGAAGAACAAATAATTCATGATGTTTACAATGTTCATTCATTCTATCTAAAACAAGAAATGTAAATGTTTCTCATCAGCATCTAGCTATCACAACTTTAAAATTGGGGTAATGAAATCTTAATTTAAAGAGGGATTTCAACAGATTTTACATATCTCCTGCAAGGGTCAGGTTAGCACAGGATAAGAGATGTAACTAGAAGGAAGTTCACCAAGTATCATACTGATATGAGGCTTTTACATATATTATGTACTAATGAAGATCATATTTGATAAGAAAAATGCATATATAAAGGGTTCTAGGCTAATAAAGAGATTTGAAATATACATGCAATACCCTAAGAAAAGAGAAAGAAAAAAAATGTAACAAACTGCTAAAACTATTCATAGCAACCTGCTGGAAATTACCGCCTTTACAGGTTTACAATTATCACTAACTTAGAGACATTCATACAGAGTGACATTGTTAGTGTTGTACTAAATACTGTGAAATCACATAGAAACTGCCAACCGATTGACAATATGTAGGTAACAAAAGGGGTTGGATTGCACAACTACAGCAAGATGAGATGGGATGAATCAAAGAAAATATATATGCAATGAAATGAAGACAAAAGTTGAAAAGAAATGTGAATCACTGTTGTAAATTGAGGATGGGATCAACAACTATATATGCAATGAAATATGGGTTGTTGGTAGTAACATCAGGGTGTAGTCGAGACACCCATGGCAGGTGGTATGGAGGGAAGGACGAAGTGGAAAGGGGAACAATGCATGGCTGGTGGCAGGATTGGAACTGCATAGTGCCTTTTGCAGAAAATTCTGCAAACTGCTGTGGAGGCCCTACATGTTGTGAGGTACCAATATGATAAAGGGAATCACCATGGGGATTTGAATGGGGTTGAGTGTATATGTACAGTGAGATGATGAAGGCGTAGTATAGGGGATGCATCATTTGCTGTAGAGACTGTGATAGCTCACAAAAATGATGGGTGTGGTAGTTGAAGTAGGCATCACAGCAGGTGTGCCACAGTGGAAACACTTATGCAAGGTTCATGATGAATATGCAACGGGATACCAAGGTGTTGCTAGAGATTTAAAAATTCAATACAGTGGCAGGTGGCTGTGCTGGAGCATATTTGATAAATAGAACATATGCTAGAACAAAAATGTTGAAACTGCTATTATGTACTTGATGAAAAAGAAATTAAGAAAGCGTTTAAAAAACAGAAAACAATCACCGTGAAGGGTAGCGATTAATGAGAGCAAGAGGCATTTTAGAATCACTACTTCATAATAAACAAAGACATGGTAAAAAATTCAAATGTAAGAAACAATTAATTGTAAAACAATAATTATGACACCCTACCTAACACCGCAATTGCTAATCATGCCCTAACTTTGTTAATGATATACTGATATATACTGACTGCTAGTGTATATTTGCTGCTAATCGTAACTTTCATCGATTGCCTTAACCCTAACCCACTGCTGCAGACATCATGCCATGTTGCCTTGATACTACCAAAACCAGCATTCTGTGTTAACACAAGATACACTGACAAAGGCTAACACCTACATTATAATACATACCCATAATCTAACACACTGCCAATATACCTATCCGACAATGTTTAATGTCCAGCTTTCAAATACACTGGATACATTACATCCTATTCATACTGAAGATACAATTTGATTGCTACTCGTATTTACAAAAAAAAGAACTGTCACACCATACCATCGATATATAAGTATTTTACACAAGCTGACTACCTCACACGACGCTAACACATCCTGCTGGAACAACTTCATTAATGCTAACACTTACTAACTATATACTGATTGTCATATTCTGCACTAGCATTTGATAACCAATGCTAACCCACTTGATGTTCTTCTATAGTAACCAAATTCCACCTCCAGGCTTGGAGATGACATGATAGAACTCATATGTAACTATGTCCAATGATAACTGGTTGTGAAGCGACTAGTATGTATGCAGTGGTGATGGGGGATAGGTGGCTACAGCAGGGGATGATAGGGAAGTTAATGGCAGAGGATGATAACGTAATGTTGTACCGAACTAGCAGAAATGAGAATGACTAGTGTTGGTTAAAATGTGTATTTGCAGCAGAAACTGTAATGAAATATGTACAGGGATCAATATGCCTTGGGGGCATCACATAGATGGTTTAATCATTGTAAGTCCACCGAGTACTCTAATTACTAAGTAAATTTATCATCTAAACAATGGGATGAACTGATAACAAAAGAACTAATTAAATTTCACTATGAAATAACTAAGTACTTCAACTACGAAATAGCTAACAACCAGCTAATTACTTAACTATCTAGCTAACAACTTACTTAATTAATGGTTAACAGTTTACTTAATTAACAACTAACAATATCTAATTAACTAATCAGTAAAAGTTACATTGAAACTCAATAGAAATCATAATGGAAATCAGTTTAATAATCAGTAAAAAGAAAATCCTGTTAAACTCAGAAATAACAACAAGCCTAGTTAATGAAACTTAGTCAGCGATGCTCAACAACAGCTAAAGAACCTACCTGACGAGCTGGTCCCTGCTTAATCTCAAATGACTGGTTGCAGGGGTTGTGAAATCAACTAAACTTTCAGATGCAAGCAGTGCTGGAGCCACTTGCTATGAATCAAGTGGGCTTTGTTCTGGTCAATGATGAAGCTTGCTGGGCTCGACCATCTGAATTATGTCCAAGCTCTGCTTCACTGCGGTGTGAAGGGAGGGAAGGTGGTGTTTATGCATAGGCAGCGAGCCGTTGACAGTATGATATGTGATGGGCGCGGTAATCAAATTCACAAATCCTGATACATACAATTCATGAAAAGCATCAAATGTTGGGCAAGTGAATGGATACAGATGCAACGTGGGTGTGCTTATGTACAGATGATGAACAGTATAAATTGCAGGAAAGTATTCTAACAATCAAATACATGATGTGGGCTAAATGACAGGAGGATGATTATTGATAAAGTATATATCAACTTTTTGCAGTTCATAAAAGAAATAAATAAGACATTTTCTGAGTTTAAAGGAACGAAACCAGGACACTGTTACAGAAGAGCAGATGGCCAATGTTTGCTTGATATGGAAAATACTCGCGAGAATGCAGGAATCCAATTCTCAAGGTCGAAATTGAATATGCTCCAGACTGACGCTGTACATTTTGGGATCACTCTTATTCAAGAGAACGAACTCATAGTGACCAAACCCAGTAGTTTGAAAAATTCAGATATCTTGCCCACATCTGATGGTTTAGATGATCCGTTCTAAATCTCCATCCATAGTTATTAACCAATGCTGAACCAACTTTGAGTCCATCTCAAATTGATATACCGACACTTAGGTAGAGAGTACCTTCAACAGCTTCAAGCACGGATCACCCAGCAGCCATAGTTTAGACATTCATCCAGCACAACCAAACCATGAATATCAATCGACAAGTGAAAAGCAGAGCACTCAATAGACAGAAGAATATCACTTCCTAAAACAATGCCTTCATCAATCTTGGTTTTCTCAGAAACCCATTTTGCGAACCATCTATTATAAAATAATGTAAAATATTCAAGCCATCAACAGAAAATGTAAGCCCCAGATCACAAACCAAGCTTAGAAAGGAACCAGAAGAGATCATAGGTATCACTCAGTCTCTTAGGAAGTAGTAGATTATGCTGAAAATATGTTGTATGTGACATTGCAAGTTAATTACCTATTCCCAAACATGTGGCGAGCTGGTAGGCAGAGGAAGTTGGAAGCTCATCAGCTACGCACGATACCTTCTGCAAAGTGCCTTCCCTAATGACAACTGACTGGCCTTGATAGCAGTGGATCAATGGATTTTAGTATAGGATTCTTGGTGAGTTACTAATATCATAACTGTCAACTAGCAGGATCATTATTATCATCACCATATTCTTCTCTTCGTTTCTTTCCAAGTAGTAACAGCATCTTGACTTTGAATTAATATTGGAACAAACGAATAGCAACAGGAGATAACAAAAAAGAAATAAAACAGACCACCTAAAGAAGAGATGCAGGGGAACAATGAATGCTATCCAAACAAAAACTTATGATGATCGGATATCAACAAAGATGCCTATAACGTAACTTATGATGATCGGATGTATCCGATATATATACACGATGTGTCTAAAGATATCCAAACGAAAGGGAAATCTAGCAAAAACGATATCATGCTATATTGAACTACATAATAAGCACAGAAGAGGTAAAAAAAAAAGGTGAACTAATGATGTTTAAAAAGAAAGAATGGACAGGATGCCAAATACACCCATAATGAAGACATCGGCTAAACTACTCAGCTAAAAAAAAAAAAATGCAACCATGAATGGAAATGATCACAACGAACCCATACACCCACGCCATGTTACAGAAATTAAAGAGAGGAATAATAAAAAAAAGGAAGCAATAAAATGAGAAAAACAGAAAAGAAAGAGGAAAAAAAAAAGAACAGAAAATGCAAACAGAAAGTCGTGAGAATAAAGCAGGAAAATCAAGTTTGGAACAGATATTTCATCGAAAAACTGAGGAAACTTGATAAACACAGAAAGAATTTATTGGAATAAACATTCCATTGATTGTAGCAAATGGAGGATTCGACCCTGCTGTATGCAGGACGATCCTGTCATTAGTGCTCTTATAAGAAAATGGAAAAAAAGAAATGAAGAAGAACAACGGAAATCAAGACGAAGGAACACTGAAAATAAAGGGGAAACGATGTCTTTTAAAAAAAAAAAGGTGGAAAAGAGAGAAAAATGGTTACTTACCTGTAATGGGTTATGAGATTGAACGATTGTTTTTTAGCCGTCGTTTCACAGAAATCAGGTAATCGAAGAAGAGGAGGTGATGTCTTTTGATCAATGCTTGCTAGACGATGGATTTTCAGTCGATCAAAGGGAAAAACACATGGAAAAAGAGGAAACAGTGGAAAGAGGAGGAAGGAAAGGAGCGGGGAAAACTTCAAGGGAGAAGCGTCGAGGATTTAACATGGAGGGGTGAAGCGCGGATGGGTTGAGGAGTGACCCGCGTGATCTTTTTTAAAGGGGACGATTCGAGAGGGTGGTCGGTTAGAGATCGACGGGAGAGGTAGGAGAAGGCGGGTGGTTCCGCGATGGGTGGTTCGGAAGGGTGCGATGGGGAAGAGGGTTTCAGTGGATGGCTCGTGAAGGGAAGCCGAGAGGGGAAAAGAGAAAGAAAAGGGTTTGGAAGAGGGTTTTCCAGAGAGGTTTTGTGAAGGCTGAGAGAGAGCGACCCTATCAAAAGAAAAAAACCGAATTAGGGTTTTTATTTTCAAGCATGTCTTTCTACTTTATAAAATTTCCAAAACGAGGTTCTTTTTATAAGATTTTTTTCAAAAAAAAAGATAGACTTAAATAAAAGATGATTTTCAAAAGGTGGTTCTAAAAGCTTATTATTATATATATATTTTTGTATTTTCTTTGTGTTTTTCTGATTTTTGTATTTTTGACAAAAAGACTTTAAAACTAGGGAAAATGAGAGATTAAAGACTATTTTTGGAATTTTTTTTTTAAAAAAATATTTACAAAAGAGGGGTTTTCTGAGAATTTTAACGTTGTTCTTTTGAAAATCCTTCAGAAAATGGGTTAGAAATGAAAGATTGGGTCTGGTTTCCAACAAATCTGAGAAATGAATGGAAATTTTATAAAAAATTTGACCTGATTATTTAAAAGATGGACCCAAGGGCGAAGAAGGAATTTTTGGATTTTTGAAAAATTTGGGGTGTTCACAGATGCCCCTCTTTGCTGCTAAGCCGGTTGCGAGCCGAGCTTAGCGGCAAAGAAGACACACCAAATTTTCTTAAAAAAAAAAAAATGCCCCAGTCAAAAGGTCTGAACTGGGTGTGAAAGAATCAGTTTTTTAAAAGATTTATTTTTCAGGTTTTCTATCTTACTCTGAAAGGGTTTTTGGGAAGAGAACGAAATCCTCGAGAATGAAAATAATCTGGATAGAAGAAAATGAAGAAATCATGATGGGATTCTTGGGATGAATATCCTAAAATGATAAAAGGAGAAATTTTGAAGAAGTCTCAAGGTTGAGACGAAGATAAGGATTTTTGAAAAGAACATAGGCTTAGCCCTTAACTTGGATGGGACATTTTTGAAAACTAACCTCGTGGGACGAGGTTCAAGTATAATTCTTTATTTGAATGGATATACAAAGTATGGATTCCTTGATGGGGAAAACCATGATGGGACTGGGAGAAATACCTCACTTAGAATGAGACAACTCTCTTTGAAAAATATAAAGAATGCTGGGTTGTATCAAAATAGATATTGAGCATTTATTTCATTTTTTTTGATAACCAGAAAATTTTGCCAACAAGATGAAATTGCAATTGATTCAAAAATGCTTGAAAGTGTGCACGTATGTGCGAAAGATATTCCCTCTTTTACCTAGAGTATTCCCTCCAAAATGAGGTTAACTCCTTGGATTCTAGAGTTTAGATTCAAATTTTAAAGTTGTTGAGTTTCTTCAAGGAAGTTATCGATTTCCTTGACATGAATAGAGAAGAAATACTCTTAACTTCATAAAGGCCAGCAGTGAAAAGACATTGATGAAAGGATTTCGCATAAGAAAAGATGATTCCTGGCAATTTTGGCAGTTTGATATCCTGAGGCTTTTCCCATAATGATCTTTTGGCACTTTTTTTGGGACATTGAGCTTTCTTGGGTTTCTATATCATCCTTCATTTGGATGTTTCCTGACTTTTCTTTTTTTCTTCGGGGAAGGGTACGTCACAAACTCCGTCATCTTGGAGATGCTTCGATCGTTATTTTTCTCGGGAATTATACTGGGTCATTGGTTAAAAATGACAGCAGCAATCAAATATCTTTTAGGGTTTGTCGGGAGGTTCATCACACTCGTCTTCATCTTGACGGTGATCTGAACTTTTCCTGGAAGGATCCGTCACAAACTCCGTCATCTTGGAGATGTTTCCAATCTTCTTTGGCCCCGGGGATCTACTCGCTTAATTCACCTTCATCTTGACGACAATTGAGAGATCCCTTTTGCGGATATTTGATTGAAGCTTTGAATGAATGAAATGAGGAGATATGGATTGAGTGGGTTCTTTTTAACGCTCAGGATATTTCCACTGCCTGATTGCCAGAAAGTCGACTTAAAACATGCGTCATAGCTATGATCAATATCGATTTGTTTCTAGCTTTTCAACATCATTGAATATTTCTTTTGATAATCATACCAAGGATCTTTCTTGCATCCTCTTGGTTGACCAACTGAGAGAAGATTTGAATTTTCACTCCTTTTCGCAAAAAGCTTCACCCTTTTGAAAAAGAATACTAGAGGTAATCTGAGGTGATTCTTTTTGTGCAGTAAAATATTGGAATCAAGACATATTTTAGCAGATTGGCAAAGTTTTCGAGAATCTTTGTGAAATAATCACTCAATATAGATTTTGATAGGACCTCGGGCTGAACATCTTTCATTTTGGCAATCTTGATCAGTAAAACTGGGTTTTACGAGACCAATCTTAAAGAATGAGGTTTAAGTAAAGAATCTTGTAAAAGAACTTGGTAAAGGAATTTTCGGTAAAAGGACTTTGGTAAAGGACCAGTGTTAAACTGGAATTTGAGAAGGATTTTGATAAGGGAAGATTTTGGTAAAAGACTTTGGTAAAGGATTTTGATAAAAGACTTTGGTAAAGGACCAGTGCTAAACTGGAATTTTGAAGGACCAATATACACATTGGAATTTTTGAAGGACTGATTGAGATTTTGAAGGACCAATTTATGAAAATTGGAATTTTGAAGGACCAATGTAAACATTGGAATTTTGGGAGGACCAATTTGTGAAAATTGGAATTTCGGAAGGACCAATGTAAACATTGGGATTTTGAAGGACCAATTGGGATTTTGAAGGACCAATTCATAGAATTGGGATTTGGAAGGACCAATGAAAAACATTGGAATTTAATGAAGGACCAATTTGGGATTTTGAAGGACCAATTCGTGGAACTGGAATTTGAAAGGACCAATGTAAACATTGGAATTTGATGAAGGACCAAATGAGATTTTGAAGGACCGATTCATGGAATTGGAATTTGGAAGGACCGATGAAAACATTTGAATTTGATGAAGGACCAATTGGAATTCGAAGGACCAGCGTGAAACTGTAATTTTGAAGGACCAATTTGTGAGAATTGGTATTTTGGAAGGACCAATGTAAACATTGGAAATTTGAAGGACCAATTTGGGATTTTGAAGGACCAATTCATAAAATTGGAATTTGGAAGGACCAATGAAAAACATTGGAATTCGATGAAGGACTAATTGGAATTTGAAGGACTAATTCATAGAATTGGAATTTGGAAGGACCAATGTAAACATTGGTATTTGATGAAGGACCAATTGGAATTTGAAGGACCAATTCATAGAATTGGAATTTGGAAGGACCAATGTAAACATTGGTATTTGATGAAGGACCAATTGGAATTTGAAGGACCGGCGTAAAACTGGAATTTTGGAAGGACCAATTTGTGAAAATTGGAATTTTGGAAGGACCAATGTAAACATTGGAATTTTGAAGGACCAGTAAAAACTGGGATCTTGAAGGACCAATTTATGAAATTGGAATTTGGAAGGATTTTTTATGAAGGACCAGTGCTAGACTGGATTTGGAAGGACTAATGTGAGAATTGGGTTTTACGAAGGATTTTGTAATGAAGGACCAGTGCTTAGACTGGATTTGGAAGGACCATTATAGAAGGTTGCACTGCTTCTATGAATGGTTTCAGGATTATCCCTTATCCTGAATGGGAATGAAGGGATTTTAAAGAGAATAAAACTCAATTTTGGATATTCAAGAAGATGGAATATATAAAAAGGGAGGACCCGAGCCGGAACCTAGATTTTCAAGGTAAAAGATAAAAGAGAAAATTGAGTTTTGAAAACTTAAATTTCTAAAGAACCAATTGTTTTTCAATGCGATGATTGGATTCAAAAGGAAGTCGAAGTCGGAACTTGGAACTTCAAACGAAATTAATAGACAAAAAACCCGAGCTGGAACTCGGTTTTCTAAAGAAATGATTGATTTTCAATGCGAGGATTGGATTCAAAAGGAAGTCCGAGTCGGAACTCGAAACTTCGGACAAAAAATAATAGAAGAAAAACCCGAGTTGAAACTCAGTTTTCTAAAGAAATGATTGATTTTCCAATGCGAGGATTGGATTCAAAAGGAAGTCCGAGTCGGAACTCGAAACTTCAGACGAAAAATAATAGAAGAAAAACCCGAGTTGAAACTCGGTTTTCTAAAGAAATGATTGATTTTCCAATGCGAGGATTGGATTCAAAAGGAAGCCCGAGTAGGAACTCAGAACTTCGAACGAAAAATAATAGAAGAAAAACCCAAGTTGAAACTCAGTTTTCTAAAGAAATGATTGATTTTCCAATGCGAGGATTGGATTCAAAAGGAAGCCCGAGTCGGAACTCGGAACTTCAAACGAAAAATAATAGAAGAAAAACCCGAGTTGAAACTCGATTTTTTAAAGAAATGATTGATTTTCCAATGCGAGGATTGGATTCAAAAGGAAGCCCGAGTCGGAACTCGGAACTTCGAACGAAAGAATAAAAGAAGACTTGAGTCGAAACCCGAATCTTTAAAAGGAAAAGATAAAAGATAAAAGAAAACAATTGGTTCAATCAGAACCAAAGGGAAGCTCGAGTCGGAACTCGAAACTTCAAATGAAAAGATGAAAGGAAGACTCGAGTCGGAACCCGAAAAGATAAAAAGAAAATTAAAAGATGATTTAGGTTTATCCCTTAACCTGAAAGGGAAAGAAGGAATAAAATTGACAAATTCAACAAAATTTGATAAAAGGTTGATAAAGAATTAAAAGAATTGATAACAAATGAAAAAGAATCAATAAAATTGGTAAAGAATCAGAAATAAAGACAAAGATTGACAAAGATCTAAAAGAATGGTGAAGCTTGATAGAAAAATTAAAGATACTTGGAAGAAGATGAAAGACTTCAGGATTATCCCTGATCCTGAAGGAAGAAGGACCTCGCGGGACGAGGTTCAGGTTTACCCCTTAACCTGAGCGGGAAATTGAATAAAGTTTATAAAAATGGGGAAGAATTTGAAGGAATTTATTTTGAACAAGAATTCTCACAAGTAGCATTGGTGCTCCTATGAGGGGTCTCAGGATTGTCCCTTATCCTGAATGGGAAAAGAAGGAAAAAAAAAGGAATACCTCATGGGAAAGAGGCATCAGGTTTATCCCTTAACCTGAAAGGGTAATTTTTGAAAATAAGAATTTGACGAGAAAATTTTAACAAAATCAATGAAGGATCAATAAAATTGGCAAAATTAATAAAAAATTGATAAGACTGATAAAATCGCCAAACAAATAATAAAAAGAAAGAGTTGATTGAGAAAAAAAGAATTTTGTTTGATCCTGCCTGCATGTGGGATCTTTTAAGAAGTAGGAGAAGAATACGAGGAAATCATCTTTGAAAAGATGATTAACTGCGAGAGCTAATCTTTGAAAGGGGATCGTTCATGAGAGATCATCATGAGGGTTTAATTTTTTTGAAGCAATGATTTGAAAATCAATTTTTAGAAAATATGACCAACGCGAGGGTTGATCTTTGAATGTAATGATTCGAAACCAATTTTTAGAAAATATGATCAACACAAGGGTTGATCTCTAAATGCAATGTTTCGAACCAATCTTTGAAGATAAAACCAACACAAGGGTTGACCTTTGAATGATTTGAAACCTATTTTGGAAGATAAGACCAACACAAGGGTTGATCTTTGGATATAAATGTTTCGGAATTAATCTTGGGAGATAAAACCAACACAAGGGTTGACATTTTAATGCGATGGTTCAAAAACTTATTTTTTTGAAAACACGATCAACTCGAGGGTTGATTTTTTAATGCAATGGTTCGAAAACCTATTTTTGTTAATATGATCAACACGAGGGTTGATTTTTCAATACAACGGTTCGAAAACCTATTTTTGTTAATATGATCAACACGAGGGTTGATTTTGACAAAGGTTGGACCAAAGAGTATTTGAACTCTTTGGTCATTATAATGAAGACTTTCAAAATTTCATGATTTTTGGAAAAAAAACCCTCATAGGTAATATCATTTCTCTCATGAATGATGTCAGGATTTTGCCCCGCATTATGAAAAAGAACATGAATTTAATGACAAGAGAATATTTTGAAGTGTAAATGTAATTTTTAACAAAAGATGCCCCAATATGACAAAGGTATGAAGGAAATTGACATTTCATTTATAAGTAACTACTGAAAACAAGAACTTGACTATTTACAAGCATGTGACAAAAAAGATCGCAAAAGACTAGGGCTGACTTGCCCCTACAAGACGACGGGAAAAAGCAAAAGGAAGAAAGCAAGAAAAGTTTTGATATCATCAGTTCTTTGAGTGATCTGGGAAAGGCTTTGTTAGGACGGCGGGCTACTCTTCTTCTTCGTCCTCTATCAGAAGATTTTTATCAATGCAATCCTGGATGATGTTCTTTAGGACGAAGCAGTGCTCGGTGTCGTGCCCCACTGCCCGGTGGAACTTGCAGAATTTGTCCTTCCATTTTCCCAGGGAGACCAGAGGATCAGCATCTCTCGGGAGTTTAATCATATCTTTGCTCAGCATATACTCCAAAACTTGTTCGAGGGACTGTTCCAGAGCAGTGAATTGGCGGTCATAACCCCAACCTTCACGTTTTATCTTTTCCTTCTGCTTGGCGGGAACTGGCTTGTCATTCTGCTTGAAGGGTTCCTTTTGCTGACCCATCTGCTTGGTCTTGTTATCTTTGCTGCCACTGCCCCCAGAGTTAGCTGAAAATGTATAATTCACCTTCTTTTTGAGGTCTTGGCCGCCCTTGACGAGAGTGATGCCCTCATAATTCCCATTGTCCATCCCCATCTCGAGCCACTCAGCTCGTTCGATAAGCTCTATGAATGATTTAGAGGGGTAAGTGGAAATGAGGCTTCTAAGAGGCTGAGAAAAATTGTTCAGGATAACTTGGAGTGCATGCTCCTTTGAAATGGGGGTTCTCATCTTGTTGCAGGTATCTCTCCACCTCTGAATGAAGTCTACAACTTTTTCCTTATCTCCTTGTTTCAGGTTATACAGGTGATTGAGGGTCGGAAGTGCCTCAGTGTTGAACATGAATCTTTCCACGAATAGATTAACAACTTTGTCAAAATTTTGCAGCTCGACGGGGTTGATGTGCTCCGCATACCATTTCGCGGCTACGCCTTCTAAGCTGCGAGGAAAGCACAAGAAGAGGGCTTGATTGTCTTCACTGAATCTGGCACATTCGGCGAAGAAGATCGCGAGATGGGCTTTTGGATTGCCGGACCCATCGAACTTAATAAATTTTCGGGGGAGATCTTCCAAGCTGCTGTCCCCATCTAAACCAAGGTAGAAGTCCTGTCTGGTATATACCCTCTTTCCCTTATCTCGGATCTGTAGGTCTTTGACCATCTTTGTCAATATTTGAACTGAGTCTTCCGCTATGACTCCATCTTTAGGCTTGTTGATTGATTCAGGTTCCTCTGCCACCTTCTTGACTTGTCGCAGGTGTTTTGGAACAAATACAAATTGTTCTTCCTCGGAATCCTCCTCTCCTGACTCCGTACCTTCAGAGGTGGTGTCTTGTTGAACCTTCTTCTTGCTGATCCTGACATGCTTCTTCACTGGCTTCCTTTTGACCTTGGTTTTAGAGGATGTTTTCTTTGAATTTGCCCCAGCTTGCTCGAACATCATTTTTGCCATCATCTTTTGAAAGATTTTATACATTGCTGGGTCGACATCATCCTCATCTGAATCATGTTTTCGGGACAACCTGGGAGAGTTCATCTCTTCCACTTCGCTGTTATCGTGCTGCTGAGCTGCCCTTCTCCTTGCTCTCGTTTGAACCATGATTGGAATGTTGGTATTTTCTCTGGAGAATAAATGAAGGTTTCAAATCAAAGAAATTTTGAAAGGAAAAGAGATAATGAAAGAGAATTTTTAAAGAGATCTCTCGATAAAAAGGACTTTATATGGAGAAGATGGAATATACGAGGAAGAGTATTTTTGAAGATGACAAGACCTTGAAATATTTTTTAAAAATTGCAGGCAGGATCAAAAGAATTTAAATAAATCAGAAGAAGAAGAATATGCCTGGACTTTTGAAAGATAGGGGAAAGAATTTAAAAGAATGTCCAGGGTTTAAGAAATTTATGAGAGAATAAAGAAATAAGAAATATACCATCCTGGATTTTGAGAAAATAAAAGAATTTTTATGAAATAAATATCCAGGGTTTTGAAAGATAAGAATTTTCAAGATAATATCAACAAAAGAATCAATTTATACAAGCAATGATGCACAGAATAGCACTCCCTAGAAGCTGACTCTAAATGCAAATTTTGAAAAAGGCTCGTAGGACCTTAATCCTAACTCTAAGGATTTAGATCATCTGATTCCAATCAAGATACGCCGATATACCCAAGCCGAAGCTCGAATCACGTGGCATAAGAATTATTTCTCCGGTTCTAAGGTAATGGCTTCCCAACATCCTTGAGCACCTACCGATATACCTCGGACTATGGCCCTTAGGTACGTGGTAGGGGGGCGCGAACCCAAATAAGTGGTCCAGTTGTGAGGCTCTCTCCCGAACTATGGTTCAGTGAGACAGCCCAGCAACGTGAAGACCGGGACAATATAGGTAAGGAGGTTTTCAAAATATGTTCAACATGCAAGAAATCAGATGGCTCTAATGCAAGTCCTAAAGAGATAGATTAAAATGAAAAGAAGCATACACTTGCATACATTGTTTTTGCATTCAATCCTAAAAATCGAGGAGAGTTGTATTTAAGACCTAAGTCTAATGTGAGCATGAAATAATCTCCTCAATATAGTCCTACCAAACCATACCTAAATCCTATATGCAATGATGTCAGCTTAGGATAAAATCTAGGCTCCAAAGGTTTGCATGGAAATATAGCTGACATATATAGAATAAAGACTTAGATAATGTCAAAGCAAAAGAAAATGCATTAAATTCGACCGGACGAAGATGGGTCCCATCACAGTCGCCAAAACTGTGATCATCGCAAAATTTTTCCTCTCGTAATATTCTCTCTCTCCCTTCTCTTTTCCTTTCTAACCTCTATTTTCCTCCTTTTTGAAGTGAGAAAAATAAAAGAGAGAAAAGAAGAGAGAAGAGAAAAAGAAAGAAGTGAGAAGATGAACTATTTTGTGCGGTCTCACTTGACCTTAATTTTTGAAAAAGATTTTAAAAGATTACTCGCCTCCGTTTTTTAAAATGTGCGGGAAAATGGAGAGACGAGATTCGCTCGTCGGTACGAGGTTCGACCGTTCCTGACGCCTTTACCAGGGGTAATCAAACCAAGGATTGAATCTATGCCTTTTGCTTTGCCTAAATATAATCTAAGAATTTATTCTAACTCTAAATGCACAAAGAATCATGCTTGTGCAATGCAAGAATGTATGCTCATTTTGAAAGATGTTTTGAAAATTTCCCAAGTTTATGAGATGAACTTGATAAGGGAGTGAAGAAATGTTTGAATCTAACTTTAGAACTTGAGATAGATCAGAGAAGTTCCAAGTTTTTGAAGTAAATTAGAGTTTGGAAGAATAAATCTTTAATTTTGAGAAAGAATGATTTGAAGCTTTGAAAATGAAGTTTCAAAGTCGGAAAATGGTTGAATTTGAACTTGAATTTAGGAAAGGAAATGAATACTTGAAATGGATTTGAATTTAGATTTTGAAGTTTGAAATTTAGAATAGATCTGAGGGATCCAGATGATATTAAAAATAGAGATGAATTTAAGGAATGATCTGTAGATGGTTTTGGATTTGAATCTGGAGATGAATTGGATTTGAAAAGAAGTTGGACTTGGGAATGAAAATTGGATTCAGGATCTTGGAATGGATTCAGATCTTGAAGTCTGAGATCCAATATAGAATCAGACTCTTAACCCTAAGATGGAATTTGGATCGGAAGTCTGAGATCCAAAAAGTGGAATTGGATCTGAGATCCAAAAGTAGAATTAGACTCTGGACCCTAAGATGGATTTTGGATCTGAAGTCTGATATCCAAGGTGAAATTGGATTCTGCATCCTAAGGAGGAATTGGATCTGAAGTCTGAGATACTAAGGAGAAATTGGATTCGGGATCCTACGGAGGAATTGGATCTGAAGTCTGAGATCCAAGGTGGAATTGGATTCTGGATCCTAAGATGGATTTGGAGTTTAAATTCAGAAGATGAATCAAGAATTTCAAAGTTAAATTGAACTTTGATTTTGATTGGAGTATTTGAATATAAATGAATTTGGAATTTCAAAGTCAAATTGAACTTCAAAATCTGATTTTAATTTGAATATAAAATGAATTTGAAATCTCAAAGTTAAATTGAACTTTGAGATTTGAAAAATGAAATTGAATTTTAAAAATGATAAGAATTGAAGATAGATTGAGGAAGGTATTTACATCAGTTGGAGTTTTTGAAAAAAAAAGAATTTTGAAAATATGATGCAATTCTATCCTAAATGATGAATGAATTTAAATTTTTGAAATTGGATTTTGAAAAGCTATTCCATTCTTTAAATGAATTAAAACAAGATTGAAGATATAATACATTCTTGACTATGGTCATTGAATGTATTATATAATAATATGTATTTAAATTCAGGTGAAGAATAAAACACATTTGGTGCTGTTATAGAATTTAAAATGAAATTAATTCTCAATATACCCTGACTATGGCCATTGGTATATATTTTGAATTAATTTTAAGTTAAATTCTGATAAAAGAAGAAAATATTTGAGTAAATATGATGAATTTTGAAAACGGATCCAATGTGGATCCAGTGTTATTTCATAAAAGATAAAAATACTAAATTTTGTCCACACCCTGACTATGGCCATTGATATGGATCATCAACTTAGGATTAATTTACCTCTTACGAAATGGTGCACGTGCCATTGTGAGATTTTGAGAAATAAAGGAAAAATGCATGAAGAACAAATAATTCATGATGTTTACAATGTTCATTCATTCTATCTAAAACAAGAAATGTAAATGTTTCTCATCAACATCTAGCTATCACAACTTTAAAATTGGGATAATGAAATCTTAATTTAAAGAGGGATTTCAACAGATTTTACATATCTCCTGCAAGGGTCAGGTTAGCACAGGATAAGAGATGTAACTAGAAGAAAGTTCACCAAGTATCATACTGATATGAGGCTTTTACATATATTATGTACTAATGAAGATCATATTTGATAAGAAAAATGCATATATATAGGGTTCTAGGCTAATAAAGAGTTTTGAAATATACATGCAATACCCTAAGAAAAGAGAAAGAAAAAAAATGTAACAAACTGCTAAAACTATTCATAGCAACCTGCTGGAAATTACCGCCTTTACAGGTTTACAATGATCACTAACTTAGAGACATTCATACAGAGGGACATTATTAGTGTTGTACTAAATACTGTGAAATCACATAGAAACTGCCAACCGATTGACAATATGTAGGTAACAAAAGGGGTTGGATTGCACAACTACAGCAAGATGAGATGGGATGAATCAAAGAAAATATATATGCATTGAAATGAAGACAGAAGTTGAAAAGAAATGTGAATCACTGTTGTAAATTGAGGATGGGATCAATAACTATATATGCAATGAAATATGGGTTGTTGGTAGTAACATCAGGGTGTAGTCGAGACACCCATGGCAGGTGGTATGGAGGGAAGGATGAAGTGGAAAGGGGAACAATGCATGGCTGGTGGCAGGATTGGAACTGCATAGTGCCTTTTGTAGAAAATTCTGCAAACTGCTGTGGAGGCCCTACATGTTGTGAGGTGCCAATATGATAAAGGGAATCACCATGGGGATTTGAATGGGGCTGAGTGTATATGTACAGTGAGATGATGAAGGTGTAGTATAGGGGATGCATCATTTGCTGTAGAGACTGTGATAGCTCACAGAAATGATGGGTGTGGTAGTTGAAGTAGGCATCACAGCAGGTGTGCCATAGTGGAAACACTTATGCAAGGTTCATGATGAATATGCAACGGGATACCAAGGTGTTGCTGGAGATTTAAAAATTCAATACAGTGGCAGGTGGCTGTGCTGGAGCATATTTGATAAATAGAACATATGCTAGAACAAAAATGTTGAAACTGCTATTATGTACTTGATGAAAAAGAAATTAAGAAAGCGTTTAAAAAACAGAAAACAATCACCGTGAAGGGTAGCGATTAATGAGAGCAAGAGGCATTTTAGAATCACTACTTCATAATAAACAAAGACATGGTAAAAAATTCAAATGTAAGAAACAATTAATTGTAAAACAATAATTATGACACCCTACCTAACACCGCAATTGCTAATCATGCCCTAACTTTGTTAATGATATACTGATATATACTGACTGCTAGTGTATATTTGCTGCTAATCGTAACTTTCATCGATTGCCTTAACCCTAACCCACTACTGCAGACATCATGCCATGTTGCCTTGATACTACCAAAACCAACATTCTGTGTTAACACAAGATACACTGACAAAGGCTAACACCTACATTATAATACATACCCATAATCTAACACACTGCCAATATACCTATTCGACAATGTTTAATGTCCAGCTTTCAAATACACTGGATACATTACATCCTATTCACACTGAAGATACAATTTGATTGCTACTCGTATTTACAAAAAAAAGAACTGTCACACCATACCATCGATATATAAGTATTTTACACAAGCCGACTACCTCACACGACGCTAACACATCCTGTTGGAACAACTTCATTAATGCTAACACTTACTAACTATATACTGATTGTCATATTCTGCACTAGCATTTGATAACCAATGCTAACCCACTTGATGTTCTTCTATAGTAACCAAATTCCACCTCCAGGCTTGGAGATGACATGATAGAACTCATATGTAACAATGTCCAATGATAACTGGTTGTGAAGCGACTAGTATGTATGCAGTGGTGATGGGGGATAGGTGGCTACAGGAGGGGATGATAGGGAAGTTAATGGCAGAGGATGATAACGTAATGTTGTACCGAACTAGTAGAAATGAGAATGACTAGTGTTGGTTAAAATGTGTATTTGCAGCAGAAACTGTAATGAAATATGTACAGGGACCAATATGCCTTGGGGGCATCACATAGATGGTTTAATCATTGTAAGTCCACCGAGTACTCTAATTACTAAGTAAATTTATGATCTAAACAATGAGATCAACTGATAACAAAAGAACTAATTAAATTTCATTATGAAATAACTAAGTACTTCAACTACGAAATAGCTAACAACCAGCTAATTACTTAACTATCTAGCTAACAACTTACTTAATTAATGGTTAATAGTTTACTTAATTAACAGCTAACAATATCTAAATAACTAATCAGTAAAAGTTACATTGAAACTCAATAGAAATCATAATGGAAATCAGTTTAATAATCAGTAAAAAGATAATCCTGTTAAACTCAGAAATAACAACAAGCCTAGTTAATGAAACTTAGTCAGCGATGCTCAACAACAGCTAAAGAACCTACCTGACGAGCTGGTCCCTGCTTAATCTCAAATGACTGGTTGTAGGGGTTGTGAAATCAACTAAACTTTCAGATACAAGCAGTGCTGGAGCCACTTGCTATGAATCAAGTGGGCTTTGTTCTGGTCAATGATGAAGCTTTCTGGGCTCGACCATCTGAATTATGTCCAAGCTCTGCTTCACTGCGGTGTGAAGGGAGGGAAGGTGGTGTTTATGCATAGGCAGCGAGCCGTTGACAGTATGATATGTGATGGGCGTGGTAATCAAATTCACAAATCCTGATACATACAATTCATGAAAAGCATCAAATGTTGGGCAAGTGAATGGATATAGATGCAACGTGGGTGTGCTTATGTACAGATGATGAACAGTATAAATTGCAGGAAAGTATTCTAACAATCAAATACATGATGTGGGCTAAATGACAGGAGGATGATTATTGATAAAGTATATATCAACTTTTTGCAGTTCATAAAAGAAATAAATAAGACATTTTCTGAGTTTAAAGGAATGAAACCAGGACACTGTTACAGAAGAGCAAAAGGCCAATGTTTGCTTGAGATGGAAAATACTCGCGAGAATGCAGGAATCCAATTCTCAAGGTCGAAATTGAATATGCTCCAGACTGACGCTGTACATTTTGGGATCACTCTTATTCAAGAGAACGAACTCATAGTGACCGAACGAACTCATAGTGACCAAACCCAGTAGTTTGAAAAATTCAGATATCTTGCCCACATCTGATGGTTTAGATGATCCATTCTAAATCTCCATCCATAGTTATTAACCAATGTTGAACCAACTTTGAGTCCATCTCAAATTGATATACCGACACTTAGGTAGAGAGTAACTTCAACAGCTTCAAGCATGGATCACCCAACAGCCATAGTTTAGACATTCATCCAGCACAACCAAACCATGAATATCAATCGACAAGTGAAAAGCAGAGCACTCAATAGACAGAAGAATATCACTTCCTAAAACAATGCCTTCATCAATCTTGGTTTTCTCAGAAACCCATTTTGCGAACCATCTATTATAAAATAATGTAAAATATTCAAGCCATCAACAGAAAATGTAAGCCCCAGATCACAAACCAAGCTTAGAAAGGAACCAGAAGAGATCATAGGTATCACTCTGTCTCTTAAGAAGTAGTAGATTATGCTGAAAATATGTTGTATGTGACATTGCAAGTTAATTACCTATTCCCAAACATGTGGCGAGCTGGTAGGCAGAGGAAGTTGGAAGCTCATCAGCTACGCACGATACCTTCTGCAAAGTGCCTTCCCTAATGACAACTGACTGGCCTTGATAGCAGTGGATCAATGGATTTTTGTATAGGATTCTTGGTGAGTTACTAATATCATAACTGTCAACTAGCAGGATCATTATTATCATCACCATATTCTTCTCTTCGTTTCTTTCCAAGTAGTAACAGCATCTTGACTTTGAATTAATATTGGAACAAACGAATAGCAACAGGAGATAACAAAAAAGAAATAAAACAGACCACCTAAAGAAGAGATGTAGGGGAACAATGAATGCTATCCAAACAAAAACTTATGATGATCGGATATCAACAAAGATGCCTATAACGTAACTTATGATGATCGGATGTATCCGATATATATACACGATGTGTCTAAAGATATCCAAACGAAAGGGAAATCTAGCAAAAACGATATCATGCTATATTGAACTACATAATAAGCACAGAAGAGGTAAAAAAAAAAGGTGAACTAATGATGTTTAAAAAGAAAGAATGGACAGGATGCCAAATACACCCATAATGAAGACATCGGCTAAACTACTCAGCTAAAAAAAAAAAAAATGCAACCATGAATGGAAATGATCACAACGAACCCATACACCCACGCCATGTTACAGAAATTAAAGAGAGGAATAATAAAAAAAAGGAAGCAATAAAATGAGAAAAACAGAAAAGAAAGAGAAAAAAAAAAAGAACAGAAAATGCAAATAGAAAGTCGTGAGAATAAAGCAGGAAAATCAAGTTTGGAACAGATATTTCATCGAAAAACTGAGGAAACTTGATAAACACAGAAAGAATTTATTGGAATAAACATTCCATTGATTGTAGCAAATGGAGGATTCGACCCTGCTGTATGCAGGATGCTCCTGTCATTAGTGCTCTTATAAGAAAATGGAAAAAAAGAAATGAAGAAGAACAACGGAAATCAAGATGAAGGAACACTGAAAATAAAGGGGAAACGATGTTTTTAAAAAAAAAAAGGTGGAAAAGAGAGAAAAATGGTTACTTACCTGTAATGGGTTATGAGATTGAACGATTGTTTTTTAGCTGTCGTTTCACAAAAATCAGGTAATCGAAGAAGAGGAGGTGATGTCTTTTGATCAATGCTTGCTAGACGATGGATTTTCAGTCGATCAAAGGGAAAAACACAGGGAAAAAGAGGAAACAGGGGAAAGAGGAGGAAGGAAAGGAGCGGGGAAAACTTCAAGGGAGAAGCATCGAGGATTTAACATGGAGGGGTGAAGCGCGGATGGGTTGAGGAGAGACCCGCGTGATCTCTTTTAAAGGGGAAAAGGGGAAGATTTGAGAGGGTGGTCGGTTAGAGATCGACGGGAGAGGTAGGAGAAGGCGGGTGGTTCCGCGATGGGTGGTTCGGAGGGGTGCGATGGGGAAGAGGGTTTCAGTGGATGGCTCGTGAAGGGAAGCCGAGAGGGGAAAAGAGAAAGAAAAGGGTTTGGAAGAGGGTTTTCCAGAGAGGTTTTGTGAAGGCTGAGAGAGAGCGACCCTATCAAAAGGAAAAAACCGAATTAGGGTTTTTATTTTCAAGCATGTCTTTCTACTTTATAAAATTTCCAAAACGAGGTTCTTTTTATAAGATTTTTTTCAAAAAAAAAGATAGACTTAAATAAAAGATGATTTTCAAAAGGTGGTTCTAAAAGCTTATTATTATATATATATATTTTTTTGTATTTTCTTTGTGTTTTTCTGATTTTTGTATTTTTGACAAAAAGACTTTAAAACTAGGGAAAATGAGAGTAAAGACTATTTTTGGATTTTTTTTTTTTAAATATTTACAAAAGAGGGGTTTTCTGAGAATTTTAACGTTGTTCTTTTGAAAATCCTTCAGAAAATGGGTTAGAAATGAAAGATTGGGTCTGGTTTCCAACAAATCTGAGAAATGAATGGAAATTTTATCAAAAATTTGACCTGATTATTTAAAAGATGGACCCAGGGGCTAAGAAGGAATTTTTGGATTTTTGGAAAATTTGGGGTGTTCACAAGGGTCTTATTATAAAACATGATTATATAGCTTTATGAGTTTCATTTAACCAAAAATTGGTTATGTAGGGGGGATTACTGGAATTTATGGGGGCACTATCTCTAATTAGTGGTGAATTAAATTTAATCTTATGGAACACCTATAAATGAAGACCATGGTTATGGCAGCTCATATGATAGAGCATTTTGTGCTCAGTAAGAGGATTGTGGAGATCCCCACGGTTAGAGATTGACTTAAATAGCTCAATTGAGAGAACATGTGTCACTACAAGAAAATATGTTATTAGCGACGAAAATTAGTGACGGAATTATTTCGTCGCTAGTTAGCGACGGTTTACCGAGCGAAACACATCCGTCGCTATAATCGCTGAAATTTACGAAAATAGTGATGAACTATATCCCGTCGCAAAATCCGTCGCTAATTACCGGTGGATTTTGCGATGGAATACTTGGTTGTAACGGACGCAGCGTTTGGCGACGGTGTTTGCGACCGACAATTTACCGTCGCGACGTAGCGACGGACTTGGGGACGGAATATATTCCATCGCCATTTACTTGTTTTTGATTTACGGCGGCTTAGCGACGGAATTTCTCCGTCGCTAATCCGTCGCTAAGTGTCGCATAACCCTATCCCAGCCCTCTTTTCCTTTTCTTATTTTGCTGTTGTCGCTCCCGCCAGCGGTTCGTCGTTCCTGGTTCGCCGTCCCCCGCCAGACGTCGTTTGTCGATCGCCGCCGCCCGAAGACAGGTTCGCCAACCGTCCCCGCCGTTCGTCGTTTCCGGCAGTGGCTTTAACCCCCTGCCTTTTCGGCAGGGGGGGTCGACCCCCAGCCAGAAAGGCAGGGGGTTTAACCCCCTGCCGTGCCGGAAACGCAGGGGTTTAACCCCCTGCCTTTCCGACAGGGGGTCGACCCCCTGCCTTTACGGCAAACACAGGGGGTTTAACCCCTGCGTTTTCGGCATGGGGGGTCGACCCCCTGCCTTTCCGGCAGGGGGTTAACCCCATGACGGAACAGGCAGAGGGTTAACCCCTTGCGTTTCCGGCAGGGGGTCGACCCCCCCTGCCTTTCTGACAGATCGACCCCGACAGGGGGTTAACCCCATGCCGGAACAGGCAGGGGGTTAACCCCTTGCGTTTCAGGCAGGGGGTCGACCCCCCATGCCGGAAAGGCAGGGGTTAAACCCCTGCGTTTCCGGCATGGGCTGTAACGCCCCAAAATCGTGGACTTGAAACCTTTTATGAAAAAGGTTGAAAGCTTTGAAATCAATCATTTATCAGAGTTTAAAACAGAAGTTCAGCGGAAGATCAGGTTCAAAAAACAAGTCCCTAGACCTTGGGCGCATTACAACCAAAAGCAGATTTCCCCTTACAAACCGATTTGCAATTCAAATATATATTTTATTGAAATGAAAAGAAGAACCACATTTTTGGTAATACAGTTTTAGAGATCCAGAGTTCTAATAAAAAGAGATGCTTTCAAAGAAACCTTATACCACAGCTATCAAAAGAGTCCCCAGGAGCGCAACGTCAGGAAAGGGCATTGCCTTGAATGCATCGTGTCATCGTGCCATCGCAAGCTGTATCAACCTGTTCACCACCTGCCCAGAAAATGGGTCAGTCTCATAACAGACTAGTAGTGGTGCAAGGGACAAGAAAGAACAAAAGCTACAATAAGCAAGATAATCGCTAGATCAAGCAGGAAAAGCACAACCTGTTCACCACCTTGCCCCTCGATTTGCCTTTGCATTAGCATGTGCATGGGTTTGTCCCTTGTTAGCCTGCACTCTCTGAGTGCAGCTTCGAGTGCATAGTGTATATCGTTTCACTTGTCTTACAAGCCACAACACACACTTATGCACATAGTTATGCTTTTCCTGCTTGATCTAGCGATTGCAGCACCCCGAACGGAAGCAGGGGTTGACCCCCTGTCGGAAAGGCAGGGGGTTTAACCCCTGCTGGAAATGCAGGGGTTAAACCCCCTGCCAGAAACGACGAACGGCGGGGACGGTGGCGAACCTGTCTTCGAACGGCGGCGATCGACAAACGACGATCGGCAAACGACGTCTGGCGGGGGACGGCGAACCAAAAACGACGAACGACTGGCAGGAGAGACAGCAGCAAAAGAAGAAAAGGAAAAGAGGGCTGGGATAGGGTTATGCGACACTTAGCGACGGAGTAATTCTGTCGCTAAGCCGCCGTAAATCAAAAACAAGTAAATGGCGACGGAATATATTCCGTCGCCAAGTCCATCGCTACGTCGCAACGGTAAATTGTCTGTCGCAAACACTGTCGCCAAACATTGCGTCCGTTACGACCAAATATTCCGTCGCAAAATCCACCGCTAATTAGCGACGGATTTTGCGATGGGATATAGTTCATCACTATTTTCATAAATTTCAGCGATTATAGCGACGGATGTGTTTCGCTCGGTAAACCGTCGCTAACTAGCGACGAAATAATTTTGTCGCTAATTTCCGTCGCTAATAACCTCTTTTCTTGTAGTGACACATGTTCTCTCAATTGAGCTATTTAAGTCAATCTCTAACCGTGGGGCTCTTCACAATCCTCTTACTTTGCACAAAATGCTCTATCATATGAGCTGCCATAACCATGATCTTCATTTATAGGTGTTCCATAAGATTAAATTTAATTCACCACTAATTAGAGATAGTGCCCCCATAAATTCCAGTAATCCCCCCTACATAACCAATTTTTGGTTACATGAAACTCATAAAGCCATATAATCATGTTTTATAATAAGACCCTATAGCAACACTTGATCCAAAACCAGGATCCAACATGATGGGTTTGGCCATGTCTATGGATGCAAACCAGTTGTAGTTCTTACCTAAGTATAGACATGAATCAGATCTCCACTATAACATCAGATCTTAGTGGTGTATGTTTGAATAAAGATCAGAATAATTTAGGGTTGAAGATCGGATAGGGTCAAATATATGATATGAGTCAGACATGTTTTCTCCATATATGGATCCTTTAAGTAAGATTCAAATGTACATTCATAATGGGATTCTGATATTTTCAATCAGTTTACTTTTGCATTCGGATCTCAAATTGATCCAATGCAAAATCTGACCAGATTATGTCTTGCATATAAATAACTTCTTTTTGTTCTATGTTTCGGGATCTAGTATCACCACATGTATTTTGGATTTGGATTCAACTTTACCTCATCGTATCTGAATTTGAATTTGAATTTGAATCTACTGTTTAAATTTGGATTCAGATTCGGATCCTAAAAGATCTAAGCCCAGTTCTACCCGTTTGCACCAATGTCAGATTCGGCCTGATTCATATGGAATCCGTTCTCAGTCAATTCAATTCAAAGAGGCCGATTTACCTATCATTTCAAACTCTGTTTTAGTATTCTTAATAGATTTTTAACATTTTAAATATTTTAATAACACGTGTCATCCAGTGGTGAAAAGTACAGATTCAATCCGATTCGATTTCATTAAGAGTTTTTTTCTTGAGAAACCGATTTTAACAACACTGGTTCGCACCCTATGAACAACGATCTGTGAACTGTGATAAAAAGAACCCTAAACCCCAGCATCGCATTTCCCTACGAATCCCCGCCAAAATCTCTTTCTCTCTCTCTGTCTTTCTGCCGAAAGAAGAAGGAAGAGGAGGCTGTCCCCCCACCCAGGTACTCTCTCTCTTCTTTGTCTCTTCTTCTTCTTCCGTTCTCCATCTTCTTCTTCTCTTCGTTCTTCTTCTTCTCCTTCCTCTTCTTCTTTGAGTTTCACTTAATTTTTTGGTTTTAAACTTTAGTTGTATATTCCTTGATTAATCGAATCTCGTAGTAATTATGTTTATGTATAAAAATTTGTTGCGTATTGTGTTTTTATAAATTAAGCTTTCAAGAGAAGACGTCTTGTCCTAATTTTCATAAAAACCATGTATGCATGCCTCATGCCCATATTGTATCCACGTTCGTGGACATAACCTTAAATAGATGGTTTATTTGTTAGATACTTACAAAGATCAAGGTGCTACATTAATGTTGTTTTTACATATTATTCTCATATCTTTCAGTATTTATTTGAGTTTTTTTATTTCTCATTGTTATTTCTTTTATTTATTTGTGTTTTTAGATATATTTTTTTTTTAAGTTTTTAAAAATGTGTTTTTAAGGCTTGTGCTTTACTCCTCTCTTCATATTTTAGTGGAACCCTTCTCTACGCCCCATCGCTTTTCACAACATGGTTTACATCATTGTTTCGGTGAAGATGGTGTCAATTGATCGATGTTTATATGGTTATTCTGTGGGAAAAGTAATTTTGTTGTGATCATCTTATATAGTGTTCTATGTCTGAATCATTGTTGGTATGGTTATTTGGGAGAGTCCTTATTCTCTTAGTCATTGTTTTAGGATCACTAGTCGAATGGAACGTGTTCAGCTTTCAGGTAGACTAATTTGAAGTTTTTGATGGATAGCGTAAAAGGTGCGCTTTTGCCTTGAGGCGCGTTAATGAAGCGCAAGTGCCTGTGAGACAATAGGCTCTCGATTTTTGAAAGAAGAGAGAGGCCCGATTGTTTAGGGCTCTCTCGCCTCTGCCGAAAGGAAGAAGAAGAACCCTCTCGTGTTCTTTCAAGAAGAAGAGGAAGAAGGCCCTCTCTCTCTCTCTCTCTGCCGAAAGGAAGGAGGAGGAAGGAGGGTCCATTCGGTACACACCCCTCTCTCTCCTTCGTCTCTTCTTCTTCTTCTTCTTCTTCTTCTTCTTCTTCTTCTTTTCTTTTCCTCCTCCTTATTCTTCCTATGCTGATCTTCTTCTCCTTCCTTCTGCAGATCTTCTTCTCCTCAAGTTAAAAAAACAAGGGAGGCCCGATTGTTTAGGTCTTGCTCTTTTCTTCTTCCGTTCTTCTCCTTCTTCCTCTGCCCAACTTCTTCTTCTTTTGTTTTTCTTCCCCTTCTTATTGTTCTTCTGATATTCTTTTTCTTCTTCCCTCCTACTTCCTTTTCTTCTTCTCCCCCTTCTTTCCTCCTCGTTTTTCTTCTTCCCTTCCTCTGTTCTTCTTGAACAATCGGGCCTGTTAATCAGAAAATTACTTTGTTCTTGTTAATTAATTAATTAATTATATATTGATTTAGTAATTCATTGATTTGTTGCTTATTTATTAGCTGCATGCTATTTGTATTATATAATTGTGTTTGCTAAGTATAACTATGTGTGGTGTATAGCATTATGTTATCCTTTATACAAATATGTAGAGTGGTTCTTGCTAGTTATTGTGATTTTTGGTCTTGTTCCTTGGTTAAATAATCACATCTTCTTTGTTGGATCAGTTAAATTATTGCATTGTAGTCATTTCTTTGAATTAGTTTTATAATTTAGTTTAGATTGTCCACTTAATATCTAATTATATATTAATAGTACATAAATGATGCTTTATTTTGTTTTTTTATTTGGTCAAATTTTTAATATTTTTTGTGAATCTTACACCACTAGCTTTTTATCCCTTTTGTCACAAGCCTCCAAAGTGGTTGAGAAACTTCTAATTCAGAGTTAAACTTGAACCAACTCTATTGACACCACTAGAACTCGCCATTATATCTGAAAAGTGAAAAGTGAATAGAAAATATGTAAATAAAGTTAATAAACACTTCAAAAAAATAGTAACAAGAGCTCCACCCCTCTAACTGTGTGCCTGATAGAAAATAACAAAGGCAGGGGTTGAGGCAGGGGGGAGAGCCCCCTATCAGAAAACAGATCTGAGGCGGGCTCCGCCCCCTGCCGAAAACCTGCGACTGAGGTAGGGGGTGGAGCCCCCTACCGGAAAACAAATATCAGGCAGGGGGCAGCCCCCTGCCGAAAAACAAATTTGAGGCAGGGGAGCCCCCTGCCGGAAAATAAACTGAGACAGGGGCCTCCACCCCCTGTTGGAAAACACGAACGAGGTAGGGGGCTCCGCCCCCTGCCAAAAAATAAACTGAGGCAGGGGGCGAAGTCCCCTAACGGAAAACAGATCCGACGCAGGGGGCAGCCCCCTGCCGGAAAATAGATCTGAGGCAAGGGGCGGAGCCCCCTACCGGAAAACAGATCTGACGCAGGGGGCAGCCCCCTGTCGAGAAACAAATATGAGGCACGGGAGCCCCCTGCTGAAAAATAAACTCAAGCAGGGGCCTCCATCCCCTGCCGGAAAACACGAAAGAGGCAGGGGGATCCGCCCCCTACCGGACGAAGGGGAAGAAGAACGGAAGAGGGAGGAGTGCATACCTGAGAGAACCGGTGGCTGGGGTCGCCGATGGATGGCTGCGGCTACGATCGTCGGGGTCTAGGTCGCCGGCGAGACTGAAGGGGACGAAGAGCGAGGGACGGCTGGGGGAGAGGGAAAGATCAGCGGGGAGGGGTCTGTCGTAAGCCCCTCCCCTTGCGTAGCCTCTTTAGGGTTCGGCCCCGACCCCGATAAACATTTTGGATCCGGATCGGACCCGACCTGAGTCCAAAATAAATTTTAAATATGGACAACAATAGGCTCGGTCAAAGTTGACCGAGTCTATAAAGTGGACGGACTCAGCCCCGATGCATTGACCGAGTCCAACACTTGTTGACCGAGTCTGCCCCGTGTCTGAAGCCGCACTCGTGTCGGGGCGTGTCGACACGGGTGCATCGACCGCCTAATCGAGTCCATGTGACATCGGTTATATCCAATTATGCCTACATTGAAACCACATCCAACCCAGTTACATCCCTAGATGTGTCTGACATCTATCCAGCTATATCTTGATCATGTGGCTTGATCAAATTGCAAATTCTGCAGTCCAATCTACAGAATTGGAAGTGTCAATGACTCTTAAGGAAATGAGAAGGTTTGTTTGTTACATACATAATGTTCATAATTTCGCAAGGTTGAGGTTCAATCGACTACACTGTACAAGTATTATAAATTGTGCTTTTGTTCTTTCAGAATTTTTTTTTTCTTTTTTTGGATATTAAGTATTATTAGGAGTTTCCCATTATCAAAGAAGGCACCAAACAAGGACCTAGCAAGTTTCACAGAGAGAGAAAGTGAAGGAGTGGGGGGAGATGGTTTACTAGATCTGAGGAATTTTCTTTATATTGTAACATCATATTTCATATATATAGGTTCTACATAAATATTTCCTCTTGAAAGGCTAAGCTTTTTGATATACTATAACCAAAAAGGGTACCAAAACATCCAATAATGCATAATATTACAATATTCAATAACCTAAAATCTTAGACTTTTTAATATATTCAATAACTGCAATATTCTACATTATGCATAGATGGACAAGCAGGAACAATTAGACACGATAACTAGCAAACTAATTTGGCTTTTAAAATTGTGATATGCATGAGCTGAAAAACTGACCTCCGTCTTGGTTTTGAGGGCATGCTGCAAAACCATGGAAAGGTGCTGTATAAGGATGGATGCCTTCTGGTAAGACTTAGCAATATCTAGTGAGTACAACTCCACAACAGAATCAGCAAGAAACTGGATATGTTTTATGTTTTCCGGTTCAACAAATTTGGAGTGTGCCAAAAAAATGTTCTGTACATGTTCGTTAGGAAGGAATCATAGCAATCTGAATTTAACTGCAGAACCATGCTTCGGATGAGTAAGAATGCTGCCAAAGAGACTCTCCCTCCTCCAGTTGCCCATAGGTGGATGGCAATCTGCAATCACCTCACATATGAGATAATAAAAATCCATTAAGTGATAAGTTATTAGACATTCATCACAGGAATGCCCTTGCAATAGCCGAGTGTAACAGCAACGGTTCAAATCAATCTCATGTATAATGATAATAAGTTAACTATAGGGGTTCCAATCTATGTGACCTCCGGGCAGATTAAGTACACCTCTTCCCTTGTGATGGACAAGCACTTTGAGACAAACAAGGAAAAAACCTTTCTCAAAATATGAATTATTATGAAATAATAGATGCAAACACCTAAAAAGGGTTTTCCATCTGCAATAATTGAATTTTGTGAAATAACCACATTTGCTCATTAAAAAATTTAGCACTGAAACCCCTTGTTCCCTACGTCTTTCCTCATAAAGAAAACTTTTCTCCCAAAGAAATACCAAATATATCCTTTCTGCTGTACCAGCAGGATCATGCAATATAGATCCTGGAAACTTCATTGCATTTAAAAGAAGTCTCACGATTTTGCCGTAGAAATGGCCTAATGTAATTAACAAAGCATAAAACTAAAAAACAAACATGTTTTTTGGAAAAACACAGACATGACAACGTCAGCACACAAATACAAGCATGCACATGGATAGCATGGGTCACATCCGTGCATGTTTACGCATACATATGCATATCTTTTGCTTCTCAATAGATTCTAGCTTGTTCAACAACAGTTACCTTGCTAAGCCTTTGTAGCAAAACCGGAAATGCAACTAAAAATATAACTGAATCTCTGAGCCGAGAAAGGACGAAGACAATTATCTGTGTATCTGTAGCCTGAGTCAGAAGATACAATGTACTTTTGATGTAAGACTTAACCAGTGGTTTCACTGAGGCCCATTTTGAAGTATTTTGCAAGCTCAGTACGGTGTCCTTGCAACCAGAGCTTGACATTCCCAATAATCTTCGGAATATACTGTCTGCTTCATGAAGCACAATTAACAAAACCTTGCAGAAAGCTGCTCTTGTCTGAATCTTGTATAATAGAGCATCAGAGTTATCACTTCCATAATGGCATGCAACCCAGAATCCATTTAACAGATTAGGAAGCATAGAGATGTTTTGTTGATTCATGATCTGTTGGCACCATGAATCAATGGAGAAACTTGTGAGGATTTTATGTTCACATAAACTGGAATTTTCCCCGGTTTTGTTGTTGCTGCTCTCATTTGGTTCACCTTCATCATCTGAAAGCTGTCATGTGAAGGCTAACAAAGTAAGCAACACATAAAAGTTGAGAATAAGTGAACACAGGAAAGAAAGAATCAAGAAATAGCCAAAATAATGGCATCAAACAGAATAAACAATATTTTAGAAATTTTTATATCACAGTAGTATAAAATATAAATCAATGATCAACAAGCAATAAAATAGGTAGACATGCATTATATAAATATAAAAAATATATATTATCATAGTCACAAATATTGGTCTCGGACATATCTTAGCAAGGCAATTTCTCTAGGTTTGGTTGATAAATATAAACTTGGTGCTTAAAAAAGTTTTAAAAACAGTAGCAATAAGTGAGAAAAGCAACACATAATACAAAAAATAAGTAAAAAAACAAAAGAAAGAAGAAAAACATAGTTAAGATATAATAAAATGTAAAAGGCACCTTATAATATCATGATATTATCACGATAATATCATGACATATATAAATTTATGATATTTTTAAAATATTGTGATATTTTGCCATTAATATCGTTTTATGAATTTACAGCTATATTCTTGCTTCTTATGTTAAATCACATATGAGACTTATGTATCATATGTGTATTACATTTAGTGTGGTACCCCCTCTTTGTATTTATGTGTACATTTCATTTTTTCAGGGGTACTTATGGATTTTAGCATTAGTTAGTGGTAAGCTTAGTTGTCAAAGGTGGTGCCTAGGCATAAGCCTAGGTCGGTATTTTTTTTTCGTTGACTGTTATCAACATGTATAAAAGGGGGAAAAGGGTCATTTTTCCCCTTTTTTCGCTCCACTCTCTCTCGCTCCGTTCTCTCTCCTTTCTCTCGCTAGGGCAGAGCCGAAGAAGGTCAACCTTCTCCTCCCTCTACAGGTACCGCTACCTCTCTCTCTCTCTCTCTCTCTCTCTTAAAAGTTGTACTCTCCATATGAACCTTACAAACAAAGGTAAGTGAAGAAAAAGAATTAAAGTATTCTAATAATGTGTTCAGTGTTTCAAGCTGTTGGTGCCACGGTTTTCTTCATCATATTTTGGGACATTATTTGGTAGCATTTTGTTTAACATTTCACATTTTTTTTAACATTTTTAAACTGTCCTTTTGAGTTCACACTTCACAGTTTGGGCTGGCTCCGTGGTGTGATTCCAATGATGTGAGTGTGATATATTTGATCAGAATATAAATCTAGAAAGATCAAATGCTCAGTGATGGCTTGCCTATAAAAAAAAAAGAGTGATGAAGCAAACTGTTGGGTTTCATATTTGTACTAAATAGACATTATCGGTTTATTAGGATCACTTTATACCAAGGTTGCCAGACTAGGAAACGGAAGCGGGAAACGATACAGAAAGCGGAAGCGAGAAGCAATGAATTTTAAAATATATAGGAAGCGGGAAGCGAAGAATAAATAAAAGAAATATATGAATTGAATGAAAATCAAAATGAAACACAAATAAAAACTAAAATAAAAGTGATGAATATTAAATTTCATGTTTTTTTAGTGTAAGAATTAAATGTATAACAAAATCTAAAAATGATGACTACCAATTTAGAGAAAGCACATGGAAGTGAGTGAGAAAAGTGAGAGAAAACACATAAAAAACAAGAAAAGTTGAGTAAGAGAACATATAAGAAGAATAGATGAGGCGTGTGGAAAGCATAGGAGAAGCATGGGGGAATCGAGGTTCTCATCAAGTTTCGGAAGCGAGGAGTATCACGCTTCTGAAGCGAGTTTCCAGGAAGCGAGCTTCCCACCTATCTAAGAAGCTTCCGGTAGCTCTGCTTTATACACCAGTGTAAAGAGTATCTCCATGAAATTGGGATCAATGCTGCCATGAATAATATTTTCATCTATGTTGTGGGAGTTATGTTTTTCTCTTTTTTTTCCTCTTATAAACCAAACATTTTCGCTTGTTGGCTTTTGTAAATTTCCTTTTGACTTTTTCTCTAAATTACTGATTCTATGAAAGAAAACCAATCATTTTTTGAAAATCCCCTACAAATTCCCGTGCGGACAAGTTAGAAATTCTTCTAAAAAAATTTACTGTGATCCGAACAAATCTCAGCCACACTCCAATTTTTGTTACTGGCTATTTCCAATGTTGCATGTGTGGGCACATATATACATTTGTTAGGGTATAAGTGCACAGATAAACATTTGTTTGGGTATAAGTTCACAGATCTCATCTTGGGCAGTCAATGGGCCGGATGCATGTCTGGTATCTGACTGAGCCCAAACCCAAACATCAGGATAGGCATAAAATAATGACCAGAACCCAACTCAAATTAGGTTTAACTATGTTTTTTGGGGGACATTTAAAAAAAAACACCTAAATTTTGGTTGATTATAAAAAACACATCTAAGTTTTCAATATTGTTAAAAACACACCTAAACTTTTTTATAGTTAATAAAAAACCTAGGGTTTGCTCCTGTTAAAGTTGTCATTAAATGTGTGCTGCAATTATAAAAAAAAACTTAAGGGTTTTTTTATTATGAATTCATATTTTGCTGATATGTTATTTGTTGCTTACTCCTTTTTATTTAGCAAATTTAGATGTTGCCTTTTTTTAGATTCTTATCATTTTTTAGAACAATGGAAGGGGGCTTCATCTGCAAGTGCTAGTGGGTCCACACTTTCAAATTTGGAACATATTCAGAACTTTAAGAGAAAATCAGGTGATCCAGCATGGGAGTGGGCCTATATTAAGGATAAACAAGATCTGAATTCTGTGACATTGTAATATCAAAAAAAAAAAATTGGTTTGGGCCGGATTCGGACCCGACCCGGGCCACCGCCCCTCGCTGTCATTAAAAGACAGTGAGGCAGGCGGGAGGAGGGTTACGAAACCCCCCTCACCGCCACTTGCTCTCTGTCTCTCCGTTTCCCTCTCTCGCTCGTCCACGGTCACCGACGCCGGCGACCCCCGACAGCCGCCGCCACCAACATCGGCGACCCCACTTCCTTCCGGCGAGCTTCCTCCGAAAACCCCCTGGTACGCCATCGCTTCTTCTTTCTCCCTCTTTTCCCTCTCCGTCTCTTCTCTCTCTCTCCCTCACTTCTCTGTGTGCCCACTGGAGGGGTCAAACCCCCTCCCTGTGCCCCCTTTTTTGCAGGGGAGGGGCCCGACACCCCTCCATGCTCTCTGTTATGGTAGGGGAGAGGGCTGAGCCCCCCTCCTTGCTTCCGTTACGGTAGGGGAGGGGCCGAGCCCCTCCTCCCTGTTCTTGGCTATGGCAGGGGAGGGGCCGAGCCCCTCCTCCCTGTCCCTTTTAGTTGCGCCAGCAGGGGCCATTGGCCCCTGCCTTTCCGTGTGCCAGCAGGGGCCGATGGGCCCCTGCCTTCTTTTATGCGAGCCAACAGGGGCTTACGGCCCCTGCCTTTCTTGTTGCCAGCAGGGGCCATCGGCCCCTGCCTTGTTGCCAGCAGGGGCCGATGGGCCCCTGCCTCTCTTTTTGCTAGCCAGCAGGGGCTTATGGCCCCTGCTTTTCTATTTGCCAGCAGGGGCCATCGGCCCCTGCCTTCTTGCCAGCAGGGGCCGATGGGCCCCTGTCTTTCTTTTGCCAGCAGGGGCCACCGCCCCTGCCTTTCTTTTTTGCCAGCAGGGGCCGATGGCCCCCTGCCCTTTGTGCGTGAGCCTATACCCTTGGCCGACAGGCCCGAGAAATCTTTGGAAGCTACATCGTGATGGGGACAGATCATTACAATTGTTGGTCTCCAACGAGGAATTCCTAGTAGCGTGAGTCATCTGCTCGCATGGGCTACATCTCTCTTTTGGCAGCTAGAGTCTTTTGATCCTGCCCCATCTTCTTTTCGAGTCAATTGGGACGGTTGGCCCCAACCTTATGTATCGGCAAAGTCGAGTCTTTGCCTTGCTTTTGCTTTTGTCAGAGTTTGCTTGTTAATATCACATATTTGCAGCTACGACGGATCCCACTCGCGCTCTACGACCCGAGCCGTCAATCGTGTACGTCCGCAGACGTCAGCAAGCTCGTAACCCTCCAAGGTAGGGGAAAAATTGCACAGAAGACTTCGATAATTGAATTAAGTTCAATTGAACTAAAAGCGACCATTGAATGAATATATATATATATATACAAATATATATATATTTATACGAGTATCCACTTCACTCAAGGATGAGGTTTTGCAATCCTTGCCCTTTACCTTGCCGTCGCGCTCTGCGCCTAGGCTCTTGCTTTTGCATTTGCGTTGGTATTGCCTTGCTATTGTAGATGACGTGCAGGTTCTTGCTCTTTGCAGATGCCTTAAGGGCATCCTCGTGGAGGATGCAAGAAGCATTTACCACTCTCCCTCTTGCGACAAGAGTTTAGTCGGGAGCGAGTGAACTTTTTAGCGGGTGTTCTGTTGAGAAACCCGTATCCCGTCTATCAAGGCCGGTATCGAGTCATGCAAGACATGTAGATACCCCGATAGCGGATGTGATTCGAGATAATCACATGCATCATGTTGGCACAAGGTACTGCAGTTTCAAAAGATAGAGTAAAGTTGATAAACTTTACATCTTTGTGAAACACTCCTGTTGAGGCTTCTATTGAGGAGCTATACCCCCTTTATCCTAGAGTACTTGTAGTCGTGCACGACACGTCTAGTACTGCGATGATCGGATGAGACGGTCGTGCGACCTCAAACAACGCTAAATGCAAACTGTTATAATCACATAAATGGCCTCACATTCGCCTTCACAGGCAAGATGCTCGAGTGGTTTAAAGACCACAGCATAGAATGGGTCGTTATTTAAGCAACCCCTAACGCACCCGTTCGCTTCTGGTTGTCTGTCAAGGGAGAGGATAGATCGGTACAAAAACTCCAATGGACAGGTTGTTAACAACCACCCCACGGGCAATGATCCGGCCTCCCCAGTCATTGGAGTTAGGGGAAAGGGGCTACAATAGTTGGCTCAACACTTCTACAAAAGTTGGATGCATCCGTGGCACTGCTTTTCAGCCTCTGGGGAATCCTCTCTCGGCTAAAGCCGTCCCCTTTGGAGCGGACTCAACTAGCTATTCGGGTTATTGAAAATACATAGAATAATAGACGCCCGAACTAGTCTTAGTTGTTTCTATGTTTTGCCTGCGCGTACCCGCAGGCCTGTAATATCGAAACATAAAGTCTATTCACATTGGTTGCTGAGCCGTGAGACTCGCCTGCACTACCGACTCGCTTGCACCACCGACTCGCTTGCACTACTGATTCCTTGCACTACTGATTCGTTGCACTACTGATTCGCTGCACTACTGATTCGTTGCACTACTGATTCGTTGCACAACGGATTCGCTGCACTACGGATTCGCTGCACTACTGATTCGTTGCACTACTGATTCGTTGCACTACTGATTCACTTGCACTACTTATTCACTTGCACTACTTATTCGCTTGCACTACTTACGCGTTTGCACTAATTATCTGCATGCATTGCTTACCTGTTTAACTGCATATTTGCTTTAAACTGCGTAAATTAAATTGCATAATTCAGTTCCTTGTAGTCTCTCATGTGCACCTACTAGTTTTTCGTGAAACTAACCCATTCTATGGGTACAGGTGATGATTAGGTACACCACAAGCGATGGCGCGATGGCAAGATGGCTCCAAGATGTTCTTCTTCCTGCTCTTAGCTCGCGTCCTGTTGTTTGGGGTTTTGTAACAGATTTTCCTTGGAATATCCGAATTTTGTACTATTTGGAGAACTTCTTAAATGAAAGTGGCTTTTCCAAGTATTTGCAAGTAGCATGTGTTGTGCGTTTTGGTTCTTTTAGCTAACGTGCTCAAAGTTGTCTGCTTGCCTTTTTGAAATTAATAAAAGTATAGTCTTCCGCTGATTTCGTAAACCATCTCTGAGATGAAGAGATTCCTTTTTAGTCTCTTGTCTGTTTTTTTTTGAAAGGTTTGCAAGCTTGAAATTTTGGGGTGTTACAACTTGGTATCAGAGCTAAGGGAAGCAAGGATTCTTGACCATTGAGCATTCGCATCGCGATGTGAGTATACTTTTCCTCTTGCTTAGTAGGTGCACATGGCATTGTTAAGTTAAGTGGCTTAACATGTTTTGTGTATGTACCAGCATTGCTGGGGTTACATAAACTACTCATGTTAAACATGAATAGTACTTATGTTTTTGCTTGTTTTGAGCTTCCTAAAATTTCTAATTATGGGTATTCCTTGTTTACTCCAAGGATGGCAAGGAACTCGAACGAAGGGTCTGCTGACGAATGGTCAGATCAGCAGAGATTCGTGATGGATTCCCTAGGTTCCCTGGCAGCGGCTATGCGAGACCAAATTCGTTCCCAAAGGGAACCAGCGCCCGTTCCTGAGCCAATCCCGCATACCGCAGTGATGTATGAGAAATTTCTGAAGCTTGATCCTCCGACCTACGACGGCAAGCCCGACCCAGACATGGCCGATAGCTGGGTGAAGGAGGTGGAACGAGTGTTCGAGGTCTTGTCAGTGCCCGATGACAAGAAGACGCTATTCGGGACCTTCAGGCTGAAAGGGAATGCCCGCAGTTGGTGGGACATGACGCGGGGTGTGCAGTTTTTGGGGATTTCGCCCATTCCTTGGGAAGCTTTCAGAAAGGCTTTCTTGGAGAACTACTTCCCGCCTCACGCAAGGGAGAAGAAGAAGGTGGAGTTCTTTGAGCTCTACCAGGGCAATTCGAGTTTGACGGATTACATCGCCAAATTTCAGAGTTTGGAACCCTACTGCCCTAACCTGTTCGCGGATGATCGCGAGCGAGCAGGAAAGTTTGTTCGGGGGCTGAAGGAGGGACTCATGCATCGGGTCCTAACGAGCATGCCCTCGACCTTCTCTGCGGCAGTTGCTGCCGCCACCGTTCTGAGTGAAGCATGGGAGCGCACTAAGAGTGCTCAGGGCAGGAGGCCACCCGCTACGGGTGGTGAGCCGAAGACACCTTCCGGCGACCCAGGCAAACGACCCCTCCTTCCTGTAAAGAGCGAAGGAGGAAGGAAACGATATCCTCCTTCGAAGCGTCAGCGGCCACAGGGCAACCCTCCAGCCAGGCAACAGGCTGGCAGCGTATGCCCCAGATGCCAGCGATCTCACTTTGGGCAGGCGTGCCCGCTCGACACAGGCGGATGCCTGTATTGTGGCAAGATGGGCCACTACGTCCGTGATTGCCGCAAAAAGGCGGTTGATGATTCCAGGCAGACCAGCGGAGCACATTTGCTCCCTCGGCCACCACTGCCGCAACAACAGTATCAGTCGCCACCATCACAGACGAGCGGTCAAAGGAGGGCACCGGGACGCGTCTACTCAGCCAAGGCTGAGCAGTTGACCAAGGGCGACCTAGTGCAAGGTACCCTTTTTGTCGCTAACCAAGCGGCTTTTGTGCTTTTTGATTGTGGTGCCACACACTCTTTTATTTCGGTAAATTTTGCCGAGTGTTTGCACATACCTGTAAAACCCTTGCATAATACACTTGAAGTGTATAACCCGATTGGGAAAAATACCATTTGTGCAGCCTATGTACCAGAGTTGGACGTAGTCTTAGCAGATCGGCATTTACCGGCTTGTGCTATCCTGCTAGTGATGACAGAATTTGACGTCATCCTAGGCATGGATTGGCTGTACAAGTATCATGCCAAGATTTTTTGCCGAGATAGCAGGATTGTTTTATCTCCACCAGGAATGCCTAAGATGGAATTCAAGATCGTGAAACCCGTTTGGGCGAGCAAGTTGATTTCGTCGTTGAAGGCGCAGAGCTACCTGAGGAAGGGATGCACTGCCTTTTTGGTCAGTGTCATCCAGTCCGGGCCGACCCGAGTCCCGATGGGAGACTTGGAGATTGTTCGAGATTTTCCAGACGTCTTCCCGGAGGAACTGCCAGGCCTTCCTCCACCTCGCGAGGTGCAGTTCAGCATCGAGTTGCTGCTGGGTACTGCGCCAATTTCTAAGGCTCCATATCGGATGGCGCCAGCCGAGCTCGCAGAACTCAAGAAGCAGTTGTAGGAGTTGATGGATAAGGGATTCATTCGCCCCAGTGTCTCGCCCTGGGGAGCTCCCGTCTTGTTCGTGAAAAAGAAGGACGGATCATTGCGGTTGTGCATCGATTATCGGATGCTTAACCAGGCGACAATAAAGAATAAGTACCCGTTGCCACGCATCGAGGATTTGTTTGATCAGTTGCAGAGGGCCAGGATCTTCTCAAAGATCGACCTTAGATCTGGGTACCATCAACTCAGAATCAAGGGAGATGATATCTCCAAGACGGCCTTCCGGACCAGGTATGAGCATTACGAATTTACGGTCATGCTCTTTGGACTCACTAACACTCCTGCAACATTCATGGATCTCATGAATAGGGTGTTCAAACCCTTTTTGGACACCTTCGTGATCGTGTTCATCGACGACATCTTGGTGTATTCAGATAGCTGGGAGCAACATCGTGAGCACTTGAGAGTTATTCTCGAAACCTTGTGAAAGGAGCGGTTGTTCGCTAAGTACTCTAAGTGCGAGTTTTGGCTTGAGGAGATCATGTTTTTAGGACATGTCATCTCCAAGGAAGGTGTGTCCGTGGATCCAGCGAAAGTCGAGGCTGTACTCAGTTGGCAGCAACCGAGGAATGTTCGTGACATTCGGAGTTTTCTTGGATTAGCTGGGTATTACCGAAGATTTATCCAGGACTTTTCTAAGATCTCTCTACCCTTGACGCAGCTCCTGAAGAAAGAAGCTAAGTTCGTGTGGGACGACATGTGTGAGAGCAGTTTTCAGATGTTGAAGGAACGTCTTACGACTGCTCTTATTTTGGCCTTACCTTCGGGTCAAGGCGGCTTTGTGATTTACACAAACGCTTCCGGGACAGGTTTGGGTTGCGTCTTAATGCAGAACGATAGAGTGATCGCCTATGCATCGCGCCAACTTAAAATACATGAGAAGAATTACCCGACTCATGACTTGGAGTTAGCAGCGGTGGTCTTCGCATTGAAGATATGGCGGCACTATTTGTATGGGGAGCGGTTCGAGGCTTTTACAGATCATAAGAGCCTAAAATATTTGTTCTCGCAGAAGGAGCTGAATATGAGGCAGCGACGTTGGCTGGAATTCCTCAAGGATTACGACTTTACCTTGTCCTACCACCCAGGAAAAGCGAACGTTGTGGCCGACGCTCTGAGCCGCAAGTCTCCCAGCGTTTCCGTAAACTTGTTATTTGCGGGGTGGAAGCTGATCGAGGATCTGATATCGTGGGAACCGTTTGCGGTCACTCCAGTTTCGATCAGTCTTTACAGCATGGTAGCTCAGCCTGAGCTATTGTCAAAGATCTTTGTCAGTCAGAAGATCAATGCGCAGTACGAAAAGCTAAAGGCTCTAGCGCAGCGGGCCGATACCCCCTTCCGACTGAGTGACGAAGGAGGTGTATGGCGTAAGGATCGTCTCTGGGTGCCAGAAGATCCTTTTTTGAGAGATGAGATTCTCGCTAAGGCCCACAAGTCCAAGTACACAATCCACCCAGGCGGCACAAAGATGTTCAAAGATTTGCAGCGCAGATATTGGTGGAATGGAATGAAGCGGGACGTAGCCGAGTACGTTTTGAAGTGCTTGACTTGCCAACAGGTTAAGATCGAGCACCAACAACCAGGCGGAGTGATGCAGCAAATAGAGATTCCACAATGGAAGTGGGAGGACATCACGATGGACTTCATCTTCGGTTTGCCGAGGACGCGGAGGAAACACGATGCGATTTGGGTGATCGTGGATCGACTCACTAAATCGGCGCATTTCCTCCCTATACGGCTCAGTCAGTCACTGGACAACTTGGCAGACCTCTATGTCAGGGAGATTGTGAGATTGCACGGTATTCCTGTGTCAATCATCTCCGATCGTGACCCGAGGTTCACCTCCAGGTTTTGGGGGCAGCTGCAGTTGGCCTTGGGCACAAAGCTAAAATTCAGCACCGCCTTCCACCCTCAGACTGATGGACAATCTGAACGCACGATTCAGACTTTGGAGGATATGCTACGAGCGTGCATGTTAGACTGGAGGGGAGAATGAGACTCTCATACTGGGTTGGCAGAATTCGCGTACAATAATAGTTACCATGCCAGTATCGGTATGGCCCCTTACGAAGCCTTGTACGGGAAGCCTTGTCGATCACCCGTTTACTGGGATGAGGTTGGTGAACGAATGCTAGATTCACCTATAGTGCTACAGCACTATACTCAGCAAGTGCAGATGATCAGGGAACGTCTGCGTACCGCACAAAGTCGGCAGAAGTGTTACACCGATCGTCGACGTAGAGAGCTCGTGTTCTCAACAGGAGATATGGTTTTTGTTAAGGTATCTCCTACCAAGAGCGTCTTCCGGTTTGGGAAAAAGAGAAAGCTGAGTCCGCGATTCGTCGGACCTTTTGAGATCCTGGAACGGATCGACGAAGCGGCTTACCGCGTTGCGCTGCCTCCTCAGTACGCTCAGATTCACGACGTCTTTCACGTATCCATGCTGAGAAGATATGTTCACGACCCATCGCACATCATTCATTATGATGATGTGGATATCCAAAAGGACATGACGTTCGAGGAAAGACCAGTGGCAATCGTTGATCGTCGAGACCAAGTGCTCAGGTCGAAGACGATTTCTCTTGTAAAAGTACGTTGGCAACACCATGGAATTAGTGAATGTACATGGGAGCTTGAGTCAGATATCAGGGATAAATACCCTGACTTGTATTTTGACCAATTTATGCTATAGAAATTTCGCGGACAAAATTATTTTAAGGAGGGTAGGATGTAATATAAATAAAAAATAAAAAAAATGGTTTGGGCTGGATCCGGATCCGACCCGGACCTGACCCGGGCCACCGCCCCTCGCTGTCATTAAAAGACAGCGAGGCAGGCGGGAGGAGGGTTACGAAACCCCCCTCACCGCCACTTGCTCTCTGTCTCTCCGTTTCCCTCTCTCGCTCGTCCACGGTCACCGACGCCGGCGACCCCCGACAGCCGCCGCCATCGACATCGGCGACCCCCCTTCCTTTCGGCGAGCTCCTCTTCGGTGAGCTTCCTCCGAAAACCCCCTGGTACGCCATCGCTTCCTCTTTTCCCTCTTCGTCTCTTCTCTCTCTCTCCCTCACTTCTCTGTGTGCCCACGGGAGGGGTCAAACCCCCTCCCTGTGCCCCCTTTTTTGCAAGGGAGGGGCCCGACACCCCTCCCTGCTCTCCGTTATGGTAGGGGAGAGGGCTGAGCCCACCTCCTTGCTTCCGTTACGGTAGGGGAGGGGCCGAGCCCCTCCTCCCTGTTCTTGGCTATGGCAGGGGAGGGGCCGAGCCCCTCCTCCCTGTCCCTTTTAGTTGCGCCAGCAGGGGCCATTGGCCCCTGCCTTTCCGTGTGCCAACAGGGGCCGATGGGCCCCTGCCTTCCTTTTTGCGAGCCAGCAGGGGCTTATGGCCCCTGCCTTTCTTGTTGCCAGCATGGGCCGATGGGCCCCTACCTCTCTTTTTGCTAGCCAGCAGGGGCTTGTGGCCCCAGCTTTTCTGTTTGCCAGCAGGGGCCATCGGCCCCTGCCTTCTTGCCAGCATGGGCCGATGGGCCCCTGTCTTTCTTTTGCAAGCAGGGGCCATCGGCCCCTGCCTTTCTTTTGTTGCCAGCATGGGCCGATGGGCCCCTGTCTTTCTTTTTTGCTAGCAGGGGCCATCGGCCCCTGCCTTTCTTCTTTTTGTCAGTAGGGGCCATCGGCCCCTGCCTTTCTTTTTTGCCAGCAGGGGCCGATGGCCCCCTGCCCTTTGTGCGCGAGCCTATACCCTTGGCCGACAGGCCCGGGAAATCTTTGGAAGCTACATCGTGATGGGGACAGATCATTACAATTGTTGGTCTCCAACGAGGAATTCCTAGTAGCGTGAGTCATTTGCTCGCATGGGCTACATCCCTCTTTTGGCAGCTAGAGTCTTTTGATCCTGCCCCATCTTCTTTTCGAGTCAATTGGGACGGTTGGCCCCAACCTTATGTATCGGCAAAGTCGAGTCTTTGCCTTGCTTTTGCTTTTGTCAGAGTTTGCTTGTTAATATCGCATATTTGCAGCTACGACGGATCCCACTTGCGCTCCGCTACTCGAGCAGTCAATCGTGTACGTCCGCAAACGTCAGCAAGCTCGTAACCCTCCAAGGTAGGGGAAAAATTGCACAGAAGACTTGGATAATTGAATTGAGTTCAATTGAAGTAAAAGCGACCATTGAATGAATATATATATATATATATATATATATATATATATATATATATATATATATATATATATATATATATATATATATATATAAATTTATACGAGTATCCACTTCACTCAAGGATGCGGTTTCGCAATCCTTGCCCTTTACCTTGCCGTCGCGCTCTGTGCCTAGGCTCTTGCTTTTGCATTTGTGTTGGTATTGCCTTGCTATTGCAGATGACGTGCAGGTTCTTGCTCTTTGTGGATGCCTTAAGGCCATCCTCGTGGAGGATGCAAGAAGCATTTACCACTCTCCCTCTTGCGACAAGAGTTTAGTCAGGAGCGAGCGAACTTCTTAGCGGGTGTTCTGTTGAGAAACCCGTATCCCGTCTATCGAGGCCGGTATCGAGTCATGCGAGACATGTAGATACCCCGATAGCGGATGTGATTCGAGATAATCACATGCATCATGTTGGCACAAGGTACTGCAGTTTCAAAAGATAGAGTAAAGTTGATAAACTTTACATCTTTGTGAAACACTCCTGTTGAGGCTTCTATTGAGGAGCTATACCCCCTTTATCCTAGAGTACTTGCAGTCGTGCACGACACGTCTAGTACTGCGATGATCTGATGAGACGGTCGTGCGACCTCGAACAACGCTAAATGTAAACTGTTGTAATCACATAAATGGCCTCACATTCGCCTTCACAGGCAAGATGCTCGAGTGGTTTAAAGACCACAGCATAGAATGGGTCGTTAGTTAAGCAACCCCTAACGCACCCGTTCGCTTCTGGTTGTCTGTCAAGGGAGAGGACAGATCGGTACAAAAACTCCAATGGACAGGTTGTTAACAACCACCCCACGGGCAATGATCCGGCCTCCCAAGTCATTGGAGTTAGGGGAAAGGGGCTATAATAGTTGGCTCAACACTTCTGCAGAAGTTGGATGCATCCGTGGCACTGCTTTTCAGCCTCTGGGGAGTCCTCTCTCGGCTAAAGTCGTCCCCTTTGGAGCAGACTCAACTAGCTATTCGGGTTATTGAAAATACATAGAATAATAGACGCCCGAACTAGTCTCAGTTGTTTCTATGTTTTGCCTGCGCGTACCCGCAGGCCAGTAATATCGGAACATAAAGTCTGTTCACATTGGTTGCTGAGCCGTGAGACTCGCCTGCACTACCGACTCGCTTGCACCACCGACTCGCTTGCACTACTGATTCCTTGCACTACTGATTCGCTGCACTACTGATTCGCTGCACTACTGATTCGTTGCACTACTGATTCGTTGCACTACTGATTCGCTGCACTACTGATTCACTGCACTACTGATTCGTTGCACTATTGATTCGTTGCACTACTGATTCACTTGCACTACTTATTCACTTGTACTACTTATTCGCTTGCACTACTTACGCGTTTGCACTAGTTATCTGCATGCATTGCTTACCTGTTTAACTGCATATTTGCTTTAAACTGCGTAATCTACTGAATTAAATTGCATAATTCAGTTCCTTGTAGTCTCTCATGTGCACCTACTAGTTTTTCGCGAAACTAACCCATTCTATGGGTACAGGTCTGTAAACACCCCAAATTTTCACCCTCATCCAGTGTTTGTCCATTTCATAAGTCATCACAGATCATTGCATGTCATTGCATGCATTCTGCATAGCATTGTATGACATTGCATCTCATTTTCGAGATCCAGCACTCCTATTTCAAAACATTCAATCCAGATTTGAATTTTAAAGCTTTATTTCAAAATCAATTTCAAAACCTGGGTTTTTATTCAATACTCTGTCATTTTCCAACCCCAGGACTTTGTATTTCGAAATATTTTCTCAGAAAACAATCTGGATTCCTTTCAAATTCAAACTTTAATCGATTTCAATTCACAGATGAGACCCATTTAGATGGTGTCGCTTCTGAATTCCTCTATTCATCAAATTTCTCAAATTTTTGAAAGTTTCAGTCCAATCAGGACTCTGTCTCAGAGTCCTAATCCAGTCAGGAGTCTGTTTTACTTTCATTTTTAGTCTTTTTCGATTATTTTCAAAATTTAGGTCATTTTACAGAGTCCAGTTAGTTCAGGACTCTATTTTAGAGTTCGGTCGAGTTAGGAGTCTAACCCTGACTGTGTTTTCTGACTTATTTCATCATTTCTTGATAAAATCTTTTGAAAATTCTTTCATTTGGCTTTTAAAATCTAAAATCTCAGAGTCCTAAGAGTTAAGGACTAACCCGGAGTTCCAGTTCGCTTGAGACCCTATTTTCAAAGATCTTGAATTTCAAATACTGATTTTAAATCCTTTTCAAAGCCATTTTCAGTGTTTATTGCAAAAATATTCAAAATTCGATGTGGGCCCACTCAGTTGGCACCATATCCAGAGGAATTCTAACTCAGTTAGGACCTTATGCCATTTCAAAAATCCTAACTTTAAGTTTACTTTTGAAAATCTTTTGAAAACTCCTTCAATTTCAAGTTTTAAAATCGCTTTTTGAAAAAAACTCAAGTAGGGCCCACTCGGGGTGGTGCCATATTCGAGTCAGTCAGGGCTAGACTAGGGTTAGTTGATGTCTTGGTTAGTGTTAGAGGTTTAGAAGAGTCAAAACCATTTTGAAAAACTCATTTTGAAAGTTAGTTTTTAAAACTAGTGTTTTTAAAGGTGTTTTAAAAACCCAATGTGGGAGAATGCCAAGTGGCACCACATTTGGGAGATTTTTAGGATTAGCTAGGGGTTAATTAGGAACTATTTAGGATAATTTAGGTCAAGGGCATATAGGTAACTCCACCCAAAAATCGCCCCCCCCCTTTAGAGTCCAAAATTTTCAAAATTGTCATTTTTTTAAAAACCTAAAAATTTTCTATAAAAAGGGGCTATAGGGGGGACAAATTTTCCAGCCACCTCCTATTGGATTCTTGGAGCTTCTCTCTCTTCTCCAGCCCTTCTTCCATTGCAGCAGCCTCAAGGTAATTATCTTCTTTAATTTTTAATTTTTTATTTAATGTTTTTCATTGTTTTAAGCATGATTTAGCCATTGGCACCATCATCTTCATGGATTAAACCATGGATTTGACCTCAAGAATCATCAAGAATCAGCAAGAACGATCCAAGAAGGTGATCTAACCCTGTTTTGGATGATTTACAGAGATTTTAATCCATTAGAATTGATTTTAACATGATTCTTTGCATTATTAACCAATAAAATATATGATTTACCCTTTTTAATGGGTTAAATCTATGTTTTAAAGGTGATATCAAATTCCAGCCATTGATTCCCTGTTTTTATTTTATTTTCATGGTTTATTTATGTTTGTTTTACGTTCTATAGCATAGAAATAAGTTTTTTTTACTGTTTTATGGTTTATTTTATTTATTTACATTAGTTAATGCATGGTTTTTCAAGTTTCTTAAATTTCTGTGTGTTTTAGGTTTAGAACAGTAAAGATAATGTTATTTCGGATTGAAGTTATCATTGTTTATTTCTGATTTTTTTATATGTGATGCATGCATGAGTTATTGAGTTACGGTAGAAAAATCAGAGGTTTTGGATCTCGGGAACCCTGTCAAAAAAATCAGACATCAAATCGGGTTTTTAAAGCTTTAAAATCATGGTTAAAATCAAGAAGGTAACTTGCTGTTATGATATTTCTCTCATCTTATATCCGATTTTAGATCTGTAAAGTGCTATGGATTCACATTGAGTAGATCTGTCTGCTGTGAAATTTTCGGATTTTTTGATCACTGTTTAGTATTTTTCCCGTTTTAGAGAATCTGTTTTTAATTTTAAAACTCGTTAGGGTTTACCAAAACCCTAATCAGACTTGTGTTAGTCATAAATCCCAAACCACAGATCCGATTTTAGATATGTAAAAAGTGAGTATTGTTATTTTTCTGTCTACTGTTCACCACTAAAATTTAAGAGATTTTTGTTAAGAATTGCTATTTATGTCTGTATTTTCAATCTGGAATAGCTATTTTAATCCCTGTTAAGAGTGATATATTTTAGCTCAGATTGCCGGAAAGGTTTCTCCCTAACCGGAGATGATTTTTCTGATCTGTAAATTGGGAAATCTCTGCTTTTCTTTTTAGTTAGTCTCTGTAAAATTTCATAAATTTTCATGGAGGTTTGACCCCTGGTGCAGGTCTTGGACTGAGACTGGTTGGTGAATTAGGTCAAAAATAGCATATTTTTAGGGTTTAATGCAATTTTCGGATTAATTTAATGCCAAAAAAATATTTTTATAATTCCAATTCTATATTAAGGTTATAAAAAATACAGGTACCAATTTTTATGGATTTTGGAATCCATTTGATGGCTGAATTGAGCAAATTGCAAAACCGGGTTCCTGAAAGATCCAAAAACACTGCAAAAATCACAAAATTTGTGATATTATTGGATTTTCGTGCATAAGCATATGGTTTTAGGGTTTTATCATGTTCATAATCATATTAGGATACTTTAGGTTTAATTTTTTGCTTATTTGATTTCATTTAGTGCATAAAACCTAAGTTTTTACCAAAATCTCTTTCTAAAAACCCTGATTTCAAGGCCATAGTCTTGCTATCGGGGGCAATTTGGTCATTTGACCTAAATTTCGAAATCTCTAACCCTAATTTCCATATTTTTAATCATGTCACATCATATTTAGCTTAGCTTATTCCATTCAAATTTCAAAACTTGCATTTTATCCAAATATCTTTCTAAAAGACCCTAATTTCAAGGCCATAGTCTTGTTATTAGGGGTATTTTGGTCATTTGGACCCCAATTTCGAAATTTCATATTTTATCTTCCTTATTTATTCAATTTTATTTTATATTTTATCATTTTTATTTAAGGGAATCAAGGAAACGGCTTATATCTAGCAAAATCCAGTAATTTCTAGATATTACTGGATAAATCTAGAAAAGCCAACATATTTTCATTAACCAAGTTTTCTAGTTTTGCAGGTACATTGAAGACTTTATATTTTTCATGTATTTAAATTTCATTAGTGATGTAATTTGTAATTAAACTTTGGAATAAGAATTTGCATTTCCTGCTTAGCTTAGGTTGCATTGCATATAGTTTATTTTTTTTATATAATTTTAATGTGTGATGGATGATGATTCATGCATATTTTTACAAATTCACCATGGTCTACATGAATGGCACATGCACTAGCTTCAATGAAGTTTATAAACTTGGTGGAATTTGTATTTATGGCCATAGTTAGAATACGAATGATACTTAGATTTATGATCTTCACATTAGCCACATTCAGCCTACACTCTTAGGCTAACTTCAAAAATGCACTGCATTTCTCAAAAATACAAAAAGTATTTCTCAAATCCTCAAAAGCATATTCATTCATTTCATGCATTTGCCAATTCCAATTCAAATTCTAAGTCAAAGGGAATTGAATTTCTCAAAATCTCCTAAGTCTTATAGCAAAATCGATTTTCCCAAAAGCATTGAATTTCAAAGAATATTTCAAGTATTTCCCAAGTTCCAAATTCAAATTTTATAAGTTAGAATTTCAATTTCCAAGTTTGAATTCAGAAAAACCAAGTCTCTCAGAATCGATTTTTACCAAATGTCAAGGATTTCTCAAAATCGATTTTATTTTTCTCAGAAATACATTTCAAATCCCAATTCACGATTTTCCATGTGATACCTATTCTAAATATTTCAATCATTCAAAGCAAACATCATGTTTTCAAATGTGCATTTTCTGAAAATTCATAGCACATGCCTGATTCTATGTGCATTTAGAAATTAGAATATGATTTAGACAAGTTGAATAGAGTAGAGCATAAGATTGATCCTTGGTTCAATTACCCCTGTTAAAGGTGGCAGGAACGGTTGAACCTCGTACCGACAGGCGAGTCCCATTCTACGGAATTTTCCCGCATTTTAAAAATGGAGGCGAGTTATTTTCAAAAACTATTTCAAAGGTCAGTTTGATTTGCAAAAGTTAAAAATTTTGCGATGATAACAGGTTTGGCGACCGTGATGGGACCTGTCTTCGCCTGATCAATCTAATGCTCTACTTAGTTCAAATTGTCAAAATCGATTTCCATGGAATGTCAGCTTTTGCTTTATGATATCATGTGAATCTAGGAGCCTAGACTTGAACCCAGCTGACATGGATTGCATGTAGACTAGGTATGGTTTGGTAGGACCATATTGAGGAGAATTATTCATGCCCACATAGACTTAGGTCTAATACAACACTCCTCAATTTAGGAATTGTATGAAAACAATGTTTGCTTCTTCAAATATTTCAAAATTCTATTTCTTTAGGACTTACAGCCTTCTGTTTGATTGCATGTGCTCATATTTTTCAAAAATCACCCCACCTATATTGTCCCGGTCTTCACGTTGCTGGGCTCTCTTCCAGAACCATAGTTCGGGACAGAGCCTCACAACTGGGCCACCTATTTGGGTGAAAACCCCCCTGCCACGTACCAAGGGCCATAGTCCAACGTATATCGGCAGGTGCTCAAGGATGTTGGAAAACTTGAACCTAGAACCGGAGAAATTGATTTTATGCCACGTACATTGAGCCTTGGCTTGAGTATATAGGCATAACTGGATTGGATACAGTTGATCTGAACCTTAGAGTTAGGATTAAGGTCCCACAGCCATTTCAAAATTTGTGCATCTAGAGTCAGCTTTTAGGGAATGCTGTATGTGCATACTTGTTTGTGCAGAATGTGATAGTCATTTCCTTTTATATTTTCCTCAATTTTCTAAAATACTGGACGATTTTTTTAAAATTCCCCAGTCCATGTCCATGTGCTGTCCATGTTTTAAACCTTGGACGATTTTCCTAATACTTCATTTTCCATTTATTTCTTCATATTTCATCAAACCCTGGACGATTTTCCAAATTTCCCTTAATTTCCTTCAAAACTCCAGGTGATTTCCCATCTTTCCTGTCTTCTGGATCTCGAATTTCCTACTTTATTTTTATCCTGCCTGCATTTTCCTCAAATTTCCTATATTTTTCCAAGTCTTATTCCAATTTTCCATGTTTTCCAGTCCGATGGCATCCAGTCAGCTTGATTCAGTCTTCCCCGAGGGTCACATCTCTTACGAGGTGCGACAAAGTCTTCCCGAACATCGAGTCCTCAGCACCGGATCTTTCTTTCCCCGGTGGTATTATTCATGGTTCAAGAACTTCTCTCGTATGTTTCCGGACTATCTGGACGAGTGTGGATTGGAACTGGCGTCCGCAGTGGGAAAGCAGACAGTCAACGGCAACTTGATCCATGCACTAGCAGAGCGGTGGAATCCGAGAACTTCTACCTTCTGGTTCCCGTGGGGCGAGATGACAGTGCTGATGGATGAATTTTCAGAGATCATGGGATTGCCCGAGCCAGCCGGTCAGCCTGGAGATCCATTGGAGAAACAGTTTCTGATTAATGTTAAGGGTCTGGACCCTAAGGATGCTTTAGCTCGCATGACGGGACGCAAGTCTTGGCCTCTGATTGAAGAAGATGGAAATGAATATGTGGACCTGCTTGAAATCTACAGACAGTATGGGACATTTGTGGAAGTCAGTTCGCTGTCTAGGACAGCTCAAGAGAGAATTCAGCATGCGATGGTTCTGTGCACGGTGGGATTGGCTTTCTTTCCCGACGGACGAAATTACATGGATATCAGAATAGTTCAGCTTCTAAGGAGATGGGGAAGTCGACAGACCAGCCGCCTCTCGATAGCCATGGCCGCACTCGCTTTTCTATACCGAGGGTTGACTCGTTTCGCACTCGGAGAATCAATTCTAGTCGAAGGGTGCACCTACGCATTACAGTCTTGGTTCCTCCGGCATATGCCAGCCCGAGCCAGTTCCTTCAGATACAATGGTGAAAAGCTTCTTCCAGTTGTGCGATACCGATTCTTGATCGACAACCTTCAGGAGGAAGAAGTCGTATGGGACTACTTTGATCGTCAGGAATCACCTCCCAGATATACTTATGCATACGGCAAGCGATTCAGGCTACTGGGCCCGTTCTTCTGCGCATATTATCATCCAGAGCGGTGTGTCAGGCAATTCTCTTAGAGGCAGAAGCGCGTAGAGATTCGTCCACTAGCCGGGGTTCTGCCAGAATTCGATCTCACATCAGATCAGTGGTCCGGAGCATACCATTCTGCCAGACATGGCTAGGATTCCTTTGTCAGTCTTACTATTTTTCCTGGTCCTCGTGTATCTTCTGATTATCTAGAGTGGTGGAAAATTGTTTGTCCCCCTCCCCTCTGTCAAGTGTATTATTGATAAAATCATGTTTTTCCTCTCAATAAAAATTCCTTTATTTTACATTGGTTTGACGACCTCGCCTAGGTAACAAGGCATATTTTCAGTTGTTTATCTTGCAAAGAATAGCAACGCAATTGTCGTAATCCCAACAATGACTCAATCTTTAGTAATGGGATACTCTTTCAATTGTCTACCAAAATTCTCAGTGAATATTTTCCTCCAAACCAAATTTCCTCCAGAAGCCTAACCATCAGTTCTGCTCTGCAGAGAGCATCAGTAATATCCAAGAGAACATTTGCGATACCCGATGGTTGATACAAGATCCAGAAAGAAAGCCGCATCAGTTGAAGGCGTCGCGTACTCAGTAGCTTCAGAAGAAGAGATGGACTCACCTCGATCAATCCAGAATCAGGGTCAGCAGGCGGATGATGACATCGATCCCCAAATGTACGCCATGTTCAAAAAGATGATGACCAAGATGCTGGCAGAGCAAGCTGAGGCCAGTACTGAGAAAATTCAGACCAAACAGAAAGAAAAGGGTCATGCAACCAAGAATGTGAACACCAGTAAAAAGCAGAATTGTCATGAGGAAATGTCTGATGAGTCAGAATCAGCAGATGATACTGACAAAGAGTATGAAAACAAGCAAGAATTCAAAAGGTCGACTCAGGGGCAGGGATCGGCCTACAAATCCAAGAATCAGTCTGTTGACGACCCTACGCAGTCACAACTGAAAGATGTGGTGAAGATGGTTAAAGATCTTCAAGCGCGTGACAAGGGTAAAAGAGTCTTTACAAGTGAAGACTTCTATGATGGACTGGATGGGGATGATGATCTTGATAATCTCCCCAAGAAATTTATCAAGTTTGATGGTTCGGGTGACCCAAAAGCACATCTCGCCCTATTCTTTGCAGAATGTTCCAGGTTCAAGAGGAACAATCGTGCCTTATTTCTCTGCTTCCCTCGCAGTTTGGAAGGTGTCGCAGCAAAGTGGTACTCAGAGCACATTAATCCGATAGAACTGAAAGAATTCGACAAAGTGGTCAATTTATTTATTGAGCGCTTTCTATTCAATGTTGAAGCACTCCCGACTCTCAGTCATCTCTGCAGTCTGAGGCAGAAGGAAAACGAGAAGGCCAGGGATTTCATTCATAGATGGAGATCCGCTTGCAATAAGATGTGCGAGCCAATAGCAGAAAGACACGCACTATCTTTGATCCTGAGCAACTTCTCGCAACCCCTGAGGGGACTAATTTCTACATCTCCATCGAAGAGCTTCATAGAACTAACAGAACGTGCCGAATGGCTCGAGTTGAGTATGGAGAACGGGTCTTATGAAGGTTTTATGTTTACAAAGAATAACAGTCAACAAGAATCAAAGAAGAAAGCCCATTTTACCTACTCTGCCAATAACAGTAAGAATCAGAACAAAGGAAATGGAAAAAATCATAGTTATGCTTCAGGAGGGTCAAATCCCAACAAAAGTGATCAGAAAGGCAAGTCGATTATTCAATATGATAAGCAGCCACAGCAAACCCTCGAACAAAGATCACGACCACAAGAAAAGCCAAAGCGGGAAGGATGGAGTTATAACCGCAAGTTTACTCCTCTAGACCAGTCCCTCGAGACAGTATTAGAATATATGCTCGGCAGTGATATGATTAAGGTTCCAAGGGTAGCTGACCCGCCAGTGGTTATGGGAAAAATGAAGGACAGATTCTGCAAGTTCCACCGAACTGTGGGACATGATACCGAGAACTGTTTCGTTCTGAAAAACATCATACAAGATTATATTGACAAAAATTTGTTAGTAGAAGGGGCTGAAGATGAGAAAATGGAGATTCTAAAACAGTCTTTCTTGCAGCACTCAACAACAATGATATCTGATCATCCCTTTCAGCCACAAGATCATATCCGACCATGCCCTAGCAGTGATATCAATGTGCAGCATCAGGTATTAGTGTTGCATAAGGCCCAGTCCAGTTCTCAAAAGATGGACCTCGTTTCAGCATTCAGTAAGCTGAAAGTTTCGAGAGAACCCGCTAGAATATCTCCAGAGGTAGCCAAAAGAATGCCATGGTTACCCAAGAACCTTGTCAAATCTACTTCGGAAAAAGGGAGAAAACCAGAAGAAAAGGTCGACACGATGCAAAGACCAATCACTGCCCTCTCTAATATCCCTATCCTTGAGTTGGCACGTGCCTCTCCTAAGCATCAGCAAGTTCTGGACGATTTACTGCGAAAGATCAAAGTCAAGCCAGACACCACACCTGAAGACATGGCTCAGATCGTTAATCAGGCCATGACCAATGCTCCCATAACCTTCTCAGATGAGGATCTGCCAAAACCTCACGCATTTCATAACAATGCCTTGTACATTGTGGTGCGAACCCGGGGAATGACTGTACCCCACGTGCTTGTAGATGGAGGCAGTAGCCTCAACATTTGTCCTGAAATGACTGCCAAGGCTCTGGGTATAAAAGAAGAAGAGTATACACCGGATCCGATCACCATTTATGGGTTTGATAATCATGGACAGACAGCAAAGGGAAAGATCTTCTTGGAAATATTTATTAACTACTCTGTTCATACAGTGCTTTTCCATGTCGTCAACGTGCCGCCAACGTATAATCTTCTACTGGGAAGAACATGGATTCATAATGCTAACGCCGTGCCATCCACTCTGCATCAGTGCATCAAGTGGTCTAAAGGTGGCATGATAACTACTGTTTTGGGGGAAGATCCTGAAGAGAGGCTACTTCAGCCTATGATCCCTAGGCCAACTTATACTGCTGATATCCCTAGCATTAGGGAAAGTGAAGAAATTGTTCTCAGTGAAAGCCTTGAAATGCTAAAGTTAGGAGCAACATCAGAGACAAATCACACAGCAGCGATGGTCCAATGGCAAGGACCACATTTCTTTAAGATTGGGGGTCGTCTCGATTATAGTACTTTCAAGGACCATCCTCTTTTCCCACAGTTTGCTAGGACCAAGAAAGGATTTGACCTGTTACTGAAGCATGGTTATCAGCCTTTCAAAGGATTGGGCAAGAACGGAGATGGCCGGCTAGAGCCAGTGATCCCTGATCAGCATCCGCGCAGGGCAGGACTGGGATTCATGGGCAAAAGATCTCACAAAAATACTGTCTTCATTAAAGGGATCCATTAAAAATTTTCTACCATCTGTCTTTTCTATTTCATTCATTTGATTTTTGCAGTTTGTAGGAACAATGTCCCATTTCAGTTCATTTAAGTGTCCTTATTTCATTTCAAGTCTTCAATAAAGTTATCAAGTTTCTCGTCTATCTGGATGTCATCTTTCTCTTATTCCTCTGCAATTTGTCTTCAAAATTCATTTGTTCTTATCTTTTTTATTCCCATGCAATTTATGTCATAGTAAAGGAGCTTTCTCTAAAAGCTATTCCTTTTCAAAATTTCAGAATGTCTTCTCAACCGATAAAAAGGTTAGTCATTAATCCTTCAATCCTATCGAAACCGGCAAAGATATATCGGGTCCGAGCAAGAGCAGGGGACAGTAAGGTCACAAAGCAGTCAGAAGAAATGGCAGAATTCGATTCGTCACTTCCAGAGTTGCCAGAATTTGCAGCAATTCAGAAACAAGATGAACCATCGACCCTAGTCCAGGATCCGACTGAGGACATCAATATTGGTTCAGAAGATAGTCCAAAAATTCTCAAGATCGGCACCAGCCTAAGTACAGATGAGAAGGAAAGGCTCATTGACTTTCTCAAGCAGCACCAAGAAGTATTCGCATGGACTTATGAAGATATGCCTGGTTTAGATCCTAAATTGGTGGAACATCGACTCGTTCTGAAGCCTGATGCGAAACCTGTTAAACAGAAGTTAAGGAAAATGGATCCTCGAATCGAGCAACAGGTCAAGGAAGGACTTGAGGACTTGCTTAAAGCAGGATTCATTCGAGCAATAGATTATCCGGACTGGTTGGCGAATATCGTTGCAGTTCCCAAGAAAAATGGCAAAGTGCGAATTTGTATTGACTTTCGCGATCTCAATAAAGCTACTCCGAAGGACGACTATCCCCTCCCAAATATTGACCTCCTAGTTGATAGCACGGCTGGGCACGCCATGTTTTCCTTCATGGACGGATACTCCGGATATAATCAGATCAAGTTAGCCGCTCGTGACCAATCCAAAACATCCTTCACTACGCCATGGGGCACTTTCTGTTATACAGTCATGCCGTTTGGGCTCAAAAATGCTGGGGCAACCTATCAGCGTGCAATGGCCGCCATTTTCCATGATCAGATGCACAAGACTATGGATGCATATGTTGATGACATCCTGGTCAAATCCAAAGAGGAAGGAGACCATATCGATGCCTTAAGTCAAGTCTTCAAGCGGCTTATTCTTTATAAGCTAAGACTCAACCCTCAGAAGTGTGTCTTCGGAGTTGAATCAGGCAAATTGCTAGGCTTCTTGGTCAGCAAAAAGGGGATAGAAATGGATCCCGCTAAAGCAAAGGCCATCATTGACATGCCTCCTCCAACTACTCTTAAGGAATTGCGTAGTCTTCAGGGACGTATGCAATCAATTCGGAGATTCATATCCAACCTTGCCATGAGATGTGAACCTTTCAATCATCTACTCAGAAAAGGAGTGAAATTTGAATGGGGACCAGAGTGTCAGCAATCGTTTGAGCGTATCAAGAAATATCTTCTTAATCCGCCCGTTCTAAAGCCACCACAATTGGGAAAGCCTCTCTTGCTATACGTTTCAGTTAACCAAGCCGCTTGTGGCGGATTCTTGGCACAATATGAAGAAGGCAGTTTGGTTGAACATGCCATTTACTATGTAAGCAAGACTTTCATTGACTATGAGAAGAAATATTCTCAAATAGAGAAGACATGCCTAGCACTGGTATGGATGTGTCAGAAGCTGAGACATTACTTGTTAGCATCAGAAGTCAAGATTCTCTCAAAACTTAATCCTCTCAAGTATATTCTCGAACAACCATTTCTTAGTGGACGGATTGCTAAGTGGCAAGTCCTGTTAATGCAGTATGATCTGGGGTATGTTTCTCAGCAATCTATCAAAGGTCAAGCAATTGCAGACCAATTGGCAGATTTTCCTTTAGCAGAAGATGTTAGAATCGAGGATAGCTTTCCCGATGAGCGGATCTGTAATGTTCAACAATCCCCAGTTTGGAATCTGTTTTTCGACGGATCCAAGAACATGGCCGGTATAGGAGTCGGAATCTTGCTGATCACACCAGAGAAAGAGATGATCCCCTTTTCCCTGAAACTGGATTTTCAGTGTACCCATAATATGGCCGAGTATGAAGCTTTAATACAAGGTATGAGAATTTTGTAAGACTTCAATGTTCAGAGGGTACACGCTTTCGGCGATTCATTGCTCGTCGTCAGCCAAGTCAAAGTTGAATGGCAGGTAAAAGATCAGAAGCTGCTCCCTTACCAAAAGATCGTTTTATCCCTTATCAACAATTTCGATGAATTTCAGCTTTTCCATATCAAAAGAGAGTTTAATCAAATAGCTGATGGTTTGGCCAGCCTGGGCTCCATTATGTCTTTCAGAAATGGAGAATCCTGTCGCTCCTTTGAAATCGGTAGACTTGACCAACCCGCCTTTGTTCCGGTAATGCAAGTCAACCAGGCGAAACAGAAAAAGAAGCCTTGGTATCAAGATATCAAAAACTTTATTGAAACTGGTGAGCTTCCACCAGAACTATCAAAGAAGGAGCAAAAAGCAATTCAGCATATGTCCGCCCGCTATTTTATCCTTGCCAATGTTCTTTATCGTCGTGGGTTCAGTTCTGAGTATTCCAGGTGCTTAGACGAAGAAGAAGCTAAAGAAATCATACGAGAAGCGCATGAAGGCATTTGCGGTGGTCATGTCGGCTACCAAACCCTTGTTAAACAAATCATTCGGGCAGGATACTATTGGAGAACCATGCAGCAAGACTGCTATCGTTTTGTGAAGAAGTGCGTTCAGTGTCAGATACACGCACCTTCCATTCATGCGCCAGCTACATACTTGCAATCAGTCGTGTCTCCATGGCCATTTTCTATGTGGGCCTTCGACGTCGTAGGACCCATCTCTCCTTCAGCTTCTAATGGTCATAAATATTTCCTTGCCGCAACAGAGTATTTCACCAAATGGGTTGAAGGCGTCACTCTGCGTACAGTGGAAGGTCGACATGTAGTCTCGTTCATTCATAAGAGCATTCTTTGTTGTTTCGGTATACCACACGACATCGTGTCAGATAATGGTACTCATTTCAAGAATGAGAGAATGAAGATCTTTTGTTCAAAATTTAGAATTCATCATCATTTTTTAGCTCCTTATTATCCACAAGGAAATGGTCAGGCAGAAGCAACCAACAAAAGTTTGATCCGCATCTTGGAAAGAACCGTTGAGACAGGTCGTGATTGGCACGAGAAAATTCATGATGCACTTTGGGCATATCGAACTACCATTCGAACCCCAACCAATGCGACTCCTTCAGAACTTGTTTATGGGACTGAGGTGGTGTTACCTCTTCATGTTCAGAAACCCGCCCTTAAGTTCGCATCTCTTTTAGAGCTACCACTCGATCAGTATCAGCAACAGAGATTGGTACAGTTAGATTTACTCGATGAAGAAAGACTCAAAGCAGCAGAACACGCTCAGTCTTATCGTCAGAGGATAGCAAGGCAATATGCCAAGTCAGTCATCGAAAGGAGATTCCAAGTTAATGACTTGGTCCTTAGATCAACGGCTCATCTCAAGCATCGTCCACGTGGCAAATGGTCACCAAACTGGGAAGGTCCCTACGTGGTGAAAGAAGCGTTGCCCCGTAATTCATATCGTCTGATTAATGCAGACGGGATAGAACTATTCGACCCCATTAATGCTCGACATCTGAAGAAATTCTATACCTAGAAAATCTCTATTCTATCTTTTATATTCTTCAAAAATTCTCCTCAATAAATGATCAATTATTCTGTGGTCAAAATACCCCTCTTCCCTAGAATATACTGGGGCATTCTTGTTAAAGTTGCCTTTTATCCAAAACAATTTGTGTGCAGGCAGGATCTAATAAATCTCTCATTTTGCACGCATGTGCACTCAGTTGCATCCATTTGCATTTGCACGCATTCATCTGCATCAATTTGCATTGGATTTCCCATTCAGGATAAGGGATAAATCCTGAGACCCCGGCAAGTCGTCCAAGTCGTCGCCAATTGATGACCCTTCAAAACCCAGTGCCCGTACTGGTAATCTTTTAAAAACCAGTGCTCGTACTGGTAATCTTTTGAAAACCCAGTGCTCGTACTGGTAATCCTTTAAAAACCAGTGCTCGTACTGGTAATCTTTTGAAAACCCAGTGCTCGTACTGGTAATCCTTTAAAAACCAGTGCTCGTACTGGCAATCTTTTGAAAACCCAATGCTCGTACTGGTAATCTTTTAAAAAAACCAGCGCTCGTACTGGTAATCTTTCGAAAGTCCAGTGCTCGTACTGGTATCCTTTAAAAATCCAGTGCTCGTATTGGTAATCTTTTAAAATACAGTGCTCGTATTGGTACTTTGTCAAAGTTCGGTCTTCATACTGGTCGCAATATAACTCTCACATTGAGGTTCAGGCTCAATCTTTAGACCTGCGAACCAAACAATCTGTATCAGACTCTTGGGTCGTTCCATTCTGTTAATCTGACATTCGGGTTGCCGATTTTGTCCAGACCTCTAGTCATTCGTGTTATCAAACAGTTCTTTAAGTTATCAAAAGCTATTAAAATCAATCGCCAAGTATCTCTCTTGCGAGGGACCCTTTTTCCAGGGAGAGTTCGAGGGAGCTCGTTTCTTTTCGCATGTCTTTATTGTTCGTTCGTTGAACCCCTTTTTCTAGGGAGAGTTTGAAGGGACTCGTGATTCACGAACAGTTTGCAAAATAATCTTTATTGTCACGCAAGGAACCCTTTTTCTAGGGAGAGTTTCGACGGAAGCTCGTCCTCCTTGTAACCCTAAATGTCTTTTGTTAGGCCACCCCCGTCGTCGAGGACCCTTTTTCCAGGGAGAGTGTGATGAACTCGTTCCTCTATGATATCCTTTCAATCTCTGTTAGCGGCCCCCTTTCCATAAGAGAAGCCTAGAAATAGGGAGTTTTGACGAAAACTCTATTTCTCTTCGAAAGTTCGTTTTGCAAACACCTCCTCTTCAGGGAAGAGAGGAGTATCTTTTGTTACCCGTTCAGGTAAGGGTCAAGCCTGAGTCTCTCCTTTCGGGAAAGGAGAGGAGAATCTAGCCACGGATGTGTCATTTAGATCTCAAGTGATTTCTTTCACCAAGGATTTCAAGAATATTTTGCCAATTTGCCATAGAAAATAGTTGTTGATTTCAAAATCTTTACTGCATAAAATTGTACCTCGAAATACCTTCAGTATTACTTCCGAAAGGACAAAGCTTTCGCGAAAAAGGATTCAAAGTTCAAAATCTTTCTATTGGCCAACCAAGAGGATGAAGAATAAATTCGCGATATGGCCAACAAAGAAAATTCAATGTTGTTGCAAAGCCAGAAGTGATTGATATTGATCGCAGTCAATGGCATATTTTTAAAGATCATTCTTGGAAAATAAGCAGTCAAAATATCCTGGGTGATACAGAAAAATCCACTCAATCTCCATGTCCCCTCAATCACCTAAGCTGCAATTAAATATCTGCAAAAGGGATCTCTCAACTGTCGTCAAGATGAAGGCAAATTAGACGAGTCGACCCCCGGGGCCAAAGAAGATTTGGATCATCTCCAAGATGACGGAGTTTGTGACGGATCCTTCCAGGGAAAGTCCAGATCACCGTCGAGATGAAGGCGAGTGTGATGGACCTCTCGACAATCCCTAAAAGGTATTTAATTTCCGCTATCATCAAGAGACTTCCAACCAAAGAGTTAATAACCGTCAATATAATCCCTGAGAAGAAAGAAGGATCGGAACATCTCTGAGATGAAAGAGTTTGTGACGTACCCTTCCAAAAAAATAAAGAGAGAAAAGCCAGGACATCTCCAAAATGAAGGATGATGTAATTCCCGAAAAATCCAAGAGAGCTCCAATTCTGTCAAAAAAAGAGTGCAGAAAGATCATCATGAGAAAAGAATCCCAGGATATCAGACTGTCGAATCTATCAAGAATCTTCTTTAATTTTGTGAAATTCTTTTATCAATATCCTTTCGCTAATAGCTCTCGCAATATCAAGAATACATTCTTTTCCGTCCATATCAATGAAATTGATAGCCTCCTTGAAGGAAAGTCAATTGCAAGTAATTTGGATTCGAATCCTGATTCTACGGAGTTAAGCCCAGTCGGAGGTAATACTTCAGGTAGAAAAGAGGGAATATTTTTCATATATATATGTGCTTATCATTCTGGAATTAACTACAATTTTTTTATCTTATTGGCAATCTTTTTAAGTTATCCTGACATGAAGTGAGAACTTGATGTTTATTTTGATGTATCCAGGCGTTGTTGTTATCCCTTTTAGGATCGGATGATGGGAGTTGTCCAAGATCCTTCCCTTCTTGTTTTGATCTGAGTGCCTGGGCTCTCAGATTCGCACACTTCCTTGTGCTCCCCACTGTCCCACCATAGACAGTTCCCGTTCAGGTTAAGGGTTAAACCTGAATCTTCCGCAAAAGGTCATCTGTCTTAAAAGCCATTCAGTCTTAGCAATGAGACGTCCAAGATCAATCCCTTTTCAAGCTTTAGGGAACCCCCTTTCTTCCTTTTGCAAACCCCTCTCGGATTTATTGTGCAGAGTTCGAAGGTCCCATCATGGTTTCTTCATTTGAGGATTCCATATATCGTCCCCTTTCAGGTTAAGGGTTAAGCCTGAGCCTCGTTTTTCCACGAGGTATCGTCCCCTTTCAGGTTAAGGGTTAAGCCTAAGCCTCGTTTTTCCACGAGGTATCGTCCCCTTTCAGGTTAAGGGTTAAGCTTGAGCCTCGTTTTTCCATGAGGTATCGTCCCCTTTCAGGTTAAGGGTTAAGCCTGAGCCTCGTTTTTCCACGAGGTATCGTCCCCTTTCAGGTTAAGGGTTAAGCCTGAGCCTCGTTTTTCCACGAGGTATCGTCCCCTTTCATGTTAAGGGTTAAGCCTGAGCCTCGTTTTTCCACGAGGTATCGTCCCCTTTCAGGTTAAGGGTTAAGCCTGAGCCTCATTTTTCCACGAGGTATCGTCCCCTTTTAGGTTAAGGGTTAAGCCTGAGCCTCGTTTTTCCACGAGGTATCGTCCCCTTTCAGGGTAAGGGTTAAGCCTGAAACTCGTTCCATACGAGGTATTTTCTATCCCATCCAGGTTAAGGGCAAAACCTGAATCTCACTTCTTTTCGAAGTAAAATTTTCTCCTTATTCTTCATTTCATATCTATCATCATCATTTGAACTAATTCTTTCATACCCAGTCAGATTCATCTAACTGGGGCATTTTTATAGTCCAAATTTGGTGTGTTTTCTTTGCCACTAAGCTCGGCTTTCAACCGGCTTAGCAGCAAAGAGGGGCATCTGTAAACACCCCAAATTTTCACCCTCATCCAGTGTTTGTCCATTTCATAAGTCATCACAGATCATTGCATGTCATTGCATGCATTCTGCATAGCATTGTATGACATTGCATCTCATTTTCGAGATCCAGCACTCCTATTTCAAAACATTCAATCCAGATTTGAATTTTAAAGCTTTATTTCAAAATCAATTTCAAAACCTGGGTTTTTATTCAATACTCTGTCATTTTCCAACCCCAGGACTTTGTATTTCGAAATATTTTCTTAGAAAACAATCTGGATTCCTTTCAAATTCAAACTTTAATCGATTTCAATTCACAGATGAGACCCATTTAGATGGTGTCGCTTCTGAATTCCTCTATTCATCAAATTTCTCAAATTTTTGAAAGTTTCAGTCTGATCAGGACTCTGTCTCAGAGTCCTAATCCAGTCAGGAGTCTGTTTTTAAGTCTGTTTTACTTCCATTTTTAGTCTTTTTCGATTATTTTCAAAATTTAGGTCATTTTACAGAGTCCAGTTAGTTCAGGACTCTATTTTAGAGTTCGGTCGAGTTAGGAGTCTAACCCTGACTGTGTTTTCTGACTTATTTCATCATTTCTTGATAAAATCTTTTGAAAATTCTTTCATTTGGCTTTTAAAATCTAAAATCTCAGAGTCCTAAGAGTTCAGGACTCTAACCCGGAGTTCCAGTTCGCTCGAGACCCTATTTTCAAAGATCTTGAATTTCAAATACTGATTTTAACCCCTTTTCAAAGCCATTTTCAGTGTTTATTGCAAAAATGTTCAAAATTCGATGTGGGCCCACTCAGTTGGCACCATATCCAGAGGAATTCTAACTCAGTTAGGACCTTATGCCATTTCAAAAATCCTAACTTTAAGTTTACTTTTGAAAATCTTTTGAAAACTCCTTCAATTTCAAGTTTTAAAATCGCTTTTTGAAAAAAACTCAAGTAGGGCCCACTCGGGGTGGTGCCATATTCGAGTCAGTCAGGGCTAGACTAGGGTTAGTTGATGTCTTGGTTAGTGTTAGAGGTTTAGAAGAGTCAAAACCATTTTGAAAAACTCATTTTGAAAGTTAGTTTTTAAAACTAGTGTTTTTAAAGGTTTTTAAAGGTGTTTTAAAAACCCAATGTGAGAGAATGCCAAGTGGCACCACATTTGGGAGATTTTTAGGATTAGCTAGGGGTTAATTAGGAACTATTTAGGATAATTTAGGTCAAGGGCATATAGGTAACTCCACCCAAAAATCGCCCCCCCCTTTAGAGTCCAAAATTTTCAAAATTGTCATTTTTTTAAAAACCTAAAAATTTTCTATAAAAAGGGGCTATAGGGGAGACAAATTTTCCAGCCACCTCCTATTGGATTCTTGGAGCTTCTCTCTCTTCTCCAGCCCTTCTTCCATTGCAGCAGCCTCAAGGTAATTATCTTCTTTAATTTTTAATTTTTTATTTAATGTTTTTCATTGTTTTAAGCATGATTTAGCCATTGGCACCATCATCTTCATGGATTAAACCATGGATTTGACCTCAAGAACCATCAAGAATCAGCAAGAACGATCCAAGAAGGTGATCTAACCCTGTTTTGGATGATTTACAGAGATTTTAATCCATTAGAATTGATTTTAACATGATTCTTTGCATTATTAACCAATAAAATATATGATTTACCCTTTTTAATGGGTTAAATCTATGTTTTAAAGGTGATATCAAATTCCAGCCATTGATTCCCTGTTTTTATTTTATTTTCATGGTTTATTTATGTTTGTTTTACGTTATATAGCATAGAAATAAATTTTTTTTACTGTTTTATGGTTTATTTTATTTATTTACATTAGTTAATGCATGGTTTTTCAAGTTTCTTAAATTTCTGTGTGTTTTAGGTTTAGAACAGTAAAGATAATGTTATTTCGGATTGAAGTTCTCATTGTTTATTTCGGATTTTTTTATATGTGATGCATGAATGAGTTATTGAGTTACGGTAGAAAAATCAGAGGTTTTGGATCTCGGGAACCCTGTCAAAAAAATCAGACATCAAATCGGGTTTTTAAAGCTTTAAAATCATGGTTAAAATCAAGAAGGTAACTTGCTGTTATGATATTTCTCTCATCTTATATCCGATTTTAGATCTGTAAAGTGCTATGGATTCACATTGAGTAGATCTGTCTGCTGTGAAATTTTCGGATTTTTTGATCACTGTTTAGTATTTTTCCCGTTTTAGAGAATCTGTTTTTAATTTTAAAACTCGTTAGGGTTTACCAAAACCCTAATCAGACTTGTGTTAGTCATAAATCCCAAACCACAGATCCGATTTTAGATCTGTAAAAAGTGAGTATTGTTATTTTTCTGTCTACTGTTCACCACTAAAATTTCAGAGACTTTTGTTTAGAATTGCTATTTATGTCTGTATTTTCAATCTGGAATAGCTGTTTTAATCCATGTTAAGAGTGATATATTTTAGCTCAGATTGCCGAAAGGGTTTCTCTCTAACCGGAGATGATTTTTCTGATTTGTAAATTGGGAAATCTCTGTTTTTCTTTCTAGTTAGTCTTTGTAAAATTTCATAAATTTCCATGGAGATTTGACCCCTGATGCAGGTCTTGGACTGAGACTGGTTGGTGAATTAGGTCAAAAATAGCATATTTTTAGGGTTTAATGCAATTTTTGGATTAATTTAATGCCAAAAAAATATTTTTATAATTTCAATTCGATATTAGGGTTATAACAAGTACAGGTACCAATTTTTATGGATTTTGGAATCCATTTGATGGCTGAATTGAGCAAATTGCAAAACCGGGTTCCCGAAAGATCCAAAAACACTGCAAAAATCACAAAATTTGTGATATTATTGGATTTTCGTGCATAAGCATATGGTTTTAGGGTTTTATCATGTTCATAATCATATTAGGATACTTTAGGTTTAATTTTTTGCTTATTTGATTTCATTTAGTGCATAAAACCTAAGTTTTTACCAAAATCTCTTTCTAAAAACCCTGATTTCAAGGCCATAGTCTTGCTATCGGGGGCAATTTGGTCATTTGACCTAAATTTCGAAATCTCTAACCCTAATTTCCATATTTTTAATCATGTCACATCATATTTAGCTTAGCTTATTCCATTCAAATTTCAAAACTTGCATTTTATCCAAATATCTTTCTAAAAGACCCTAATTTCAAGGCCATAGTCTTGTTATTAGGGGTATTTTGGTCATTTGGACCCCAATTTCGAAATTTCACATTTTATCTTCCTTATGTATTCAATTTTATTTTATATTTTATTATTTTTATTTAAGGGAATCAAGGAAACGACTTATATCTAGCAAAATCCAGTAATTTCTAGATATTACTGGATAAATCTAGAAAAGCCAACATATTTTCATTAACCAAGTTTTCTAGTTTTGCAGGTACATTGAAGACTTTATATTTTTCATGTATTTAAATTTCATTAGTGATGTAATTTGTAATTAAACTTTGGAATAAGAATTTACATTTCCTGCTTAGCTTAGGTTGCATTGCATATAGTTTATTTTTTTTATATAATTTTAATGTGTGATGGATGATGATTCATGCATATTTTTACAAATTCACCATGGTCTACACGAATGACACATGCACTAGCTTCTATGAAGTTTATAAACTTGGTGGAATTTGTATTTATGGCCATAGTCAGAATACGAATGATACTTAGATTTATGATCTTCACATTAGCCACATTCAGCCTACACTCTTAGGCTAACTTCAAAAATGCACTGCATTTCTCAAAAATACAAAAAGTATTTCTCAAATCCTCAAAAGCATATTCATTCATTTCATGCATTTGCCAATTCCAATTCAAATTCTAAGTCAAAGGGAATTGAATTTCTCAAAATCTCCTAAGTCTTATAGCAAAATCGATTTTCCCAAAAGCATTGAATTTCAAAGAATATTTCAAGTATTTCCCAAGTTCCAAATTCAAATTTTATATGTTAGAATTTCAATTTCCAAGTTTGAATTCAGAAAAACCAAGTCTCTCAGAATCGATTTTTACCAAATGTCAAGGATTTCTCAAAATCGATTTTATTTTTCTCAGAAATACATTTCAAATCCCAATTCACGATTTTCCATGTGATACCTATTCTAAATATTTCAATCATTCAAAGCAAACATCATGTTTTCAAATGTGCATTTTCTGAAAATTCATAGCACATGCCTGATTCTATGTGCATTTAGAAATTAGAATATGATTTAGACAAGTTGAATAGAGTAGAGCATAAGATTGATCCTTGGTTCAATTACCCCTGTTAAAGGTGGCAGGAACGGTTGAACCTCGTACCGACAGGCGAGTCCCATTCTACGGAATTTTCCCGCATTTTAAAAACGGAGGCGAGTTATTTTCAAAAACTATTTCAAAGGTCAGTTTGATTTGCAAAAGTTAAAAATTTTGTGATGATAACAAGGTGATGATTAGGTACACCACAGGCGATGGCGCGATGGCAACATGGCTCCAAGATGTTCTTCTTCGTGCTCTTAGCTCGCGTCCTGTTGTTTAGGGTTTTGTAACGGATTTTCCTTGAAATATCCGAATTTTGTACTCTTTGGAGAACTTCTTAAATGAAAGTGGCTTTTCCAAGTGTTTGCAAGTAGCATGTGTGTGCATTTTGGTTCTTTTAGTTAACACGCTCAAAGTTGTCAGCTTGCCTTTTTTAAATTAATAAAAGTATAGTCTTCCGCTGATTTCGTAAACCATCTCTAAGATGAAGAGATTCCTTTTTAGTCTCTTGTCTGTTTTTTTTTTGAAAGGTTTGCAAGCTTGAAATTTTGGGGTGTTACAGACATACCTTAAATGTTGAACTTATAAAGGATGCATATATAAAATAAAACGGCATCTACTTGGGATTGGAAGAAAAGTGAAGGCTTATGATAAAACAATTGCAGAAATCAAGCAAGTACTTTCTAAGTACATGGAGGAATCAAAGAAGAATAGAGATGAAAAAAATAAGAGAGAGACGGTTAATATATACGAAAGAAATGAAAGTTTATTCTCAGCTTCCGATTATGGCGAAGGACGTGAATGCAGTTTCATAGATGGAGGGGAGTAGTACATTCGGCTTTAGACCAAAAGGGCTATGGATCTATACTTTCAAAGTGATTCAACAGAGAAAGGAAGGCAAGCAAACAAACAAACTATGTTTGAAAATTGCTTCAAAAAGAAAAAAAGAGAAACAGTGTACGAGTACATTAATAGGTGATTTTATGACGGTGGAATACCTTTTAATACAGCGAAGTTGCCTTCAATTTACAGTATGATTGAAGCTATAGGCCAATTTGAACCAGTGATGAAGCCTCCATCATATCACGAGTTGCGAGAACTACTTTTGAATAAAGAAATGAAGAAAATGAAGGAGTTCTTGGACCAATACAAAGTGCATTGGTCCAAACATGGATACAAAAGGGTGTACACTCATTAATTTTTTTGTTAATTGCCTTTTGGGAACAATGTTTTTGAAATCAGTTGATGCATCAAATGAAGTAAAAGATGCAAATTTGCTTTTTGCATTATTGAATGATATTGTTGAAGTTTGGGAGGAGAATATGGTTCAAGTTGTTATTGATAATACCTCAAACTATGTGAAAGCAGGTAAATTATTTATAGATAAGAGAAAGCATTTAGTTTGGACTCTTTGTGTTGCACATTGTATAGATATGATGTTGGAATATATAGGATAATTGAAAGAGTTGAAGAACATTTCCGGAAAAGCAAGGCAATTGGTGGTATTCATTACAAACAATCTCAAGTGTTGAGTATGATGAGAGCACACACACAAAAGGACTTACATAGGCCTGCAGTGACAAAATTTGCCATTTTTTTACTCTAGAAAGCATATATAATTGGAAAAAATGCCTAAAGTTCATATTTCTTGGAGATGATTGGGAAAAAAATAGTTTTTCAAAAACGTCAGTTGGTAAAAGATGTGAAAGCATGATTTTGAGTTCAAAATTTTAGAAGAGAGTGAGTTGTGCTCTGAAAACAATGGCCCCCTTGTTTGACATGCTTCGATTGGTTGATAGCGATGAAAAGCCTGTTATGGGTTACATCTACAAGAAAATGGATCGTGGAAAGGAAAAAATAAGAGTATAATTATAAATTAATTTTTTTGTATTCTACTAATTGTAAATTACATTTTATCTTAGCTTCTATAATGGTTACTTTCAATTCTTTTACTTAGTAGGTAAATGTGTGTGATGATAAACAAATATACGGCTGGGTTTGGGAGATAATCGATAAAAGGTGGAGCAATCAATTGCACAAACCTTTGCATTCAACAAACCTATATTTGAATCCAGCCATATATTATAAGTATAAAAATATCGAGTCCAATGAGGAGATAAAGAATGACTTATATGATTGTGCCAATCGTCTTGTTCAAAGCGAAGAGGATCGAGACACACTACTAGACCAACTCATAAGATATAGAACTGCTATTGGGCCTTTTGGAATGGAGTTAGCAAAGAGGAAGAAGAAAGTGTAAACCAAAGTTACCGGAAGCTCCTAGGTAAAAGGGGAAGCGCGCTTCGGAAGCACGAAACGTCGCACTTCCGAAATATGTGGGGAAGCATCCCCCTTTTTTGGGAAGCGCGCTTCCCCACGCTTCCCCATTTTTTCATTTTTTTTGCTTCCCCCTCGCTTCCGGTTCGCTTCCTAGGTCGCTTCCGGTTCGCTTCCTTGGTCGCTTCCGAGACGGTTCGTAATTTTCTTCTTAGTGGTCCCACGCTTCCCCGCTTCCTAAATTTTTGAAAGTGTCTCGCTTCCCGCTTCTGCTTCTCGTATCGTTTCCCGCTCCCGCTTCCTTGACTGGTAACTCTGGTGTAAACCCTAGGTAAGATGATTAAATTTCATATAACCCCTTTTGCATTATTTTTATAACTTATATACAGTTGAGAGTTATTATCGTGAGGGGTTTATTGGAAATCATAAAAGTTATCAGTTGGTCTTGTTTATATTTTAACTTTTAATGGTCTCTTTTGTAATTTTCTTTATTGACCATAATCACTACTTAAGGGTGATTAGGGCTAATCGTGAAGGTACTTTTCTATCTTTTCTCAAACCAAGTTTCAACATGGTATCAAAGCCTCTCGTTCTTGGGAGAATCTAACGCCTAGGCTGAATTTCTTTCTTCCCTCTTTATCATAGTTTTTTTCTTTCTTCTTCTCTCCTCCTAGACTATATCTAGTTTATTCAATCTTCCTTCTGATCGAACCCTAGGTTCTTTCCTCAGTCTCACGACCTGGGATCTGACTAGTTCTACACAATATGCAGATCTGATCAGACACCCTAGATCGTGTGTTCCTCTTTTGCTCCTTGTTGATGACGCCTCAGTAATATTGATGGATCGTAGTGCATCAGATCTACCATCATGTGGAGATTGCGTGGAGCAGATCTGACATCATGATCGTGTTGCATCAGATCAGCAATCATTTTGTGATTGGGTGGAGCAGTTCTGAGATCGTGCAGTAATTGGATGTCGTGTAGCGTTGATGTTGGATCAGATCTGAATGGTGTGGCTGACTGACTGTTGCTCGTATCAGAGTCGTGTTGATGTGGTAGGTGTTAAATCTGTAGTGCTTGCTGTCGTTGGAATCAGATTTGCTCGTATCAGAGTCGTGTTGATATGGTAGGCGTTAAATCTGTAGTGCTTGCTGTTGTTGGAATCAGATTTAATCAGATCTGATTAATTTTTGTTGAAGTTTAGATGTGAAATCAATTTTTGTCATCTAAAATTAATTTTTATAGTGGTGATCAGATTTATTATCTTGCTGGTGGCGTCTGTGATATATATATATTGCAAGACAAGGATTTTATTTCAACTGGAATCTATTTCTTTACTATCAGTTTGCTCGTGATTAATTTCTGGTTATTATTATTATCCGGCTCATTAGCTAGCTACTATCAGCAGTGAAATACCATGGCTGAAATAAAGTCCAGTGATGGTGAACAAAGGTTTGAAGTGTCTGCAGAGTACAAAGCTTTTGCTAATCCCTTCTCTTATGGGTCGTCCGTAAAGCTGGACGACAATAATTATAAAAGGTGGTCGAGGACTTTTATGATGTCTGTGTCAGGACATCGTCGAAAACATATTTTGTTAAAAAAGGAACCAACAGAGAAAACTGGGAAATATGCCACATGGCAGGAAGATAATGACATTGTTATGTCTTGGATTATGAACAGTGTTCAGCCACATATTGCAGACGGCTTAATTTACTATTCTACTGCAAAGGAGATGTGGGATTCATTACGTGACACGTACTCTCAAGACAAAAATGTCAGTAGAATTTTGTAAGTTGAGCAAGAGATATTTCAGTTGCAGCAGGGTGATCAGAATCTTTCCCAATATTATGCATCAGTTAAATCAGCCTATAAAAGGCTCAACTCTGTTCGTCCTCCCTGCTGCACTAATCATAAAACCCATCAGGAGTAGACTATGGTGGCTCGTTTTCTATCAGGATTATCTCCAGATTACTCAGTGGCCAAGGTGCAAATGCTTACTAGCTCAGAGATCCCTACTCTAGCTGATGCCTACAACCGGTTAAGTCGTCTTGCTGTTACCCTTCCTCCACCTCATGGAGACTCTCAGACTTCAGCTCTTGTTGTCACAGGTTGAGGAGGGCATGGTTTACCTAGTTCTTCCAGAGGCAGAGGTCGTGGAAGAGGCAGTGGAGGTCGTAGTAGGCTTCAGTGTACATATTGTGGCAAGCAAGGGCACCTTGAGGATCATTGTTGGGATAAGAACCCTAGAAGTCGCCCTCAGAGCTCATTATCGTTCCCCAAAGCAACAACTCCGGTTGTCTCTTCCATCACTGAACCTGTGCCTACTTCTTCAACCAATACGATTACTCTCAGTCGTGCAAAATATGATCAACTTCTTTCTCAGAGTTTTGCATTTGTGTCTGCCTCTATTGTAGTGACTGATGTGGCATGCTCTGCGGGTACTCAGTTGGATGATGGAGGTAAGATATGGATTATTGATTCTGGCGCCTCTCAACACTTTTGTGAAGATTCAAATAGTTTCTCTACACTGGTTCATACATCTTTCCCTCGTCATGTTAAATTGGCAGATGGTAGATTATCCCCAATGGTGGGGCAAGGAGATGTGCATTTTACCCCTACATTACGGATTCAATATGTTCTCCATGCTCCACAGTTTCCTAAGAATTTATTATCCGTAAGCCAGCTTACAAAAGAACTAAATTGTCGAGTTATATTTGACCCGGGTTCTTGTGTATTTCAGGATTTGCTGTCTGGGAAGAAGATTGGTGGAGGCCATGAGGAGGGAGGTGTTTATATCTTACACAACCTGTTGGAGTAGCAACTTCGTGTGTGAATCGAGTTCTAATTCCTACCAATGGCATCTCAGATTGGGTCATCATTCTCTTTCCAAGCTTCAAAGAGTCATTCCACAGGTCTCTCCTACAGCGTCCTTTCAGTGTGAAGCATGTCAGTTGGGCAAGCATCATCGTAGTTCTTTTTCTTTAAGTCAGAGTTGTACTAGTCAAAGTCCTTTTGATCTAATTCATGTTGAAGTTTGGGGGCCTAGTCGGGTTCCTAATAGGTTTCAGTCCAAGTATTACCTTGTCATTGTTGATGACTACTCTAGAGTGTCTTGGGTCTTTTTAATAAAGGAGAGATCTGAAGTCTTGTGTATTCTCCAATCTTTTATTCTTGAAATAAATACTCAATTTGGTTCCATTGTTAAAATTGTTCGCATTGATAATGCTCTTGAATTCAAATCTAGCAAACTATTACAATTTTATCGGGATAATGGGATTTGCCCTCAATTTTCATGTGCCCATATGTCCCAGCAAAATGGGGTAGCTGAAAGAAAACACCGACACCTTTTGAAAGTAACTCGAACCCTTATGATTCAAACAAACATGCCAGCTTCTTTTTGGGGAGATGCCCTTCTTACTTCTTGTTACCTTATTAACAGAATGCCTTCTACTGCTCTTAATGACCAAATTCCTATCAGACAACTTTATCCTGATTGTTCTTTGTTCAAAGTTTCTCCTAAGGTATTTAGTTGTGTTTGTTTTGTGCAAAAACTTGGACCTACTAGGGACAAACTAGCTGCACAGGCAACTAAGTGTGTCTTCCTTGGGTATCCAAAAAACCAAAAAGGGTACAAATGTCTTGACCCCATTGCTCGTAAAGAGTATATCAGTGCGGATGTCACATTCTTTGAGACCATTCCTTACTACTTGCCGTGAGCGTCTCGTGTGAATCCTGATATGTCCACATCATTTCCCTTACCCATTCCTCCCATTCCTTTGGAGTCAGTTCCTTTATTGCCTTCATTATGTTCTGATCCCTCTTCAACTCGGTTCCATGATCCTCCACTGGTGTATACTCGTCGTCAAGCCTCCTCTCGTGGCCCTTCATTGTCTTCTTCTTCTTGCAGTCAGTGATTTTGATTATGTTGATGATTCTATTACTTATCCTGATGATTGTAGAGCAGATCCTGAGATTAAAAATGATTTGCCCATAGCCCTGAGGAAAGGCATGCGTCAGTGTACTCTGCACCCAATTTCAAAGTTTGTGTCCACAGACAAGATTGGAAAGAGCATGCAAAACTTTCTATCTGCTTTATCTGCCATCTCCAGTCCTATCAATCATCAACAGGCTTTATTAGATCCTCAATGGAAACAAGCAATGCAAGAAAAAATGGACGCCTTGATTTCTCAAGGGACTTGGGAGCTTGTCGATCCTCCTTCTGATGCAGACATTGTTGGTTGTAAGTGGGTGTACACTATTAAATATCATTTTGATGGCACTCTGGAGAGACACAAAGCTCGTCTAGTCGCCAAAGGCTACACCCAAACATATGGGGTGGACTTCTTTGAGACTTTATCTCCCGTAGCCAGAATGGGCACTATACGCTTAGTTACTTCTGTGGTTGTTCATCATGGGTGGAGTATGACTCGGCTTGATGTGACGAATGCCTTTCTGTATGGGGATCTATCTGAGACGGTCTACATGCAACAACCGCCTGGCTTCGAACGACAGGGAGAGTGTGGCAAAGTGTGCAAACTAAAAAAGGCAATATATGGCCTAAAGCAAAGCCCGCGTGCATGGTTTCACAAATTGTTTGAGGTGATGTCTAAATTTGGTTTTCAGAGGTCACCATCAAATCATTCTTTGTTCATAAAGAATAGCTCTAAGGGTTTTGTGACTATGGTTGTTTATGTTGATATAATTTTAACTGGAGATAATGAGCAGAAGATTTCAAGCACCAAGGCATATCTGCAGAAATACTTTATTACAAAGGATCTGGGTCCTCTCAAGTACTTGTTGAGAATCGAAGTAGCAAGAAATAGAGAAGGTATGGTTCTTTCTCAGAGTAAATATGTGCTTGATCTTTTACAGGAGACAGGGATGCTTGGTGCAAAACCAGCCACTATTCCCATGAATCCTAAATTATTCTTGTATGACGAGCAATCTGAGGAAGTTGATAGTAAGTCCTATAGGACTCTCATTGGTAAACTTCTCTATGTTACTGTAACTAGGCCTGACATATCATTTGTTGTTGGCAAATTGAGTCAATTCATGGATAAACCAAGAAAAGTTCATTGGGAGGCAGCTATGATGGTTCTTAAATACCTAAAGACATCTCCAGGAAAAGGTCTATTGTTTACAAAAGAGGCAAATCTTGATGTGGTTGCGTATACTAATGCTGATTATGCAGGGTCGGTTGATGATAGGAAGTCTACTACAGGGTTCTGTGTTTTTGTTGGTGGCAACTTAGTTTCATGGAGAAGCAAGAAACAAGCTGTAGTAGCAAGATCAAGTGTTGAGTCAGAATATAGGGTCATGGCACAAACTGCTGCTGAAATGATTTGGATAAAATCTATGCTTACCGGATTGAGCATAAAGGTTTCTCTGCCTATTAAGATGATGTGTTTCATGAGAGGACTAAGCATATTGAGATAGATTGTCATTATATTCGGGATATGGTTCAAGTGGGAAATATATCAACTTTTCATGTTTCTTCAGAAGATCAAGTAGCAAATGTTTTTACCAAACCCCTTCCTATCACAGAATTCTCAAAGTGTTGTAACAAGCAGAGCATGATTGATATCTATGCTTCAGCTTGAGGGGAAGTGTTGAGAGTTATTATCGTGAGGGGTTTATTGGGTGGTCTTGTTTATATTTTAGCTTTCAATGGTCTCTAGTGTAATTTTCTTTATTGACCCTAATCACCACTTAAGGGTGATTAGGGCTAATCGTGAAGGAACTTTTCTATCTTTTCTCAAACCAAGTTTCAACATATACTTTAATTATATGTAATTTGATTTTTTTATAGTAGATTGGTGGATTTCTTTTGCCATTGGTTGTCTCCAGCTCCAGACCTTTGTTGTTCAAGTCTTAGGTCTCGCATGCATTACATTCAGTTGTGAACGTGATTGAAGTACTTTTGAAGCAGTAAAATATTATTTACTACTAATTACTAAATAATATTTGTCAGTTTGTATATATTTTAACTTTATATATATTTTTATAGATTCATACAAAGAAAAGAAACTGACTTTTGCACAAAAAGTTGAATGGTTTGTTTTTTGTGCAATATAATCATAAATTGAAACGAAGGTATGAGGAGAGAATGAAAAAAAGGAGATCTCGACCCCATTGTCTTAAGAGAAGTCAATGATAATCTTTGAAAATGACACATTACTTACATGAGATCTTGTTGATAAGGCATCCAGAGCGTTAAGGCATAGGGTGGGGGTAAAAATACGTGTAACTAATGTCCTAAGAAAGAAAATGTTTGACAAAGGAAAGAAGGTGGTGAGGGTGGAAGAAGAAGAGGAATAAGCTAACTCTACAAATAAAACTGAAGAAGAAGAGCAATATATCAATGAAGATGATGATAGACTTTCAAGTTCATCTAAGGATTAAATTTAAGTTGTTATTATAAACTTATTGGTTTTTTTTTACTATTTTATACTTAAATACAGTTAATGTTAATTATGTTATGTGTGTAGATTTGTTAAATGTCTGTATGCTTATATTTTTATTTGGTGATTAATTGGTTATGTTTTAATTTTTTGCATTGGTTATCAGTTGCATGGTTTATTTATTCCATTGTTTTTTGTTTCATTTTTTAACATGGTTATCAGTTACATTATTTTACATCTTTGTAGTGATTAGATTTATTAATTCGTGTTCTAGTAAGTCGATGGAGGGTAGAGGTCTTGGAGGATGCCTCTCAAAGAAACCTGCATTGAAATATTGTACACTATTGACTTAGAGATGCCAAAGAAATAGTGAAGTGTAATTTTTGTGATTTTATAATGCATGAAGGATTGTATAGATTTAAATCTCATGTTGTGGGACATATTAACTCCACTGTGAAATTATGTAAACATAGCATTCCTTCTGATATTTGTGTTGAGCTTCTTACTAGTCTTAAAAAATATGATGAGAGAAAGCCACAAGTACCTGCAACATTTGTGGGACAGAAATTGTATGAAGATGATCTGCCATCATCATCTCAAGCCACTAAAAGATGCAATAAATGAAGGAAATCATTGAAATGAAGTTTGATACTGAAGAATGAAGATGACTTTTATATATAGACATATGTTTCAGAATTCTATGTTTAGTTAAATGTATTGTGTTGTTAAATGTTTTGTGTTGGACAATGTATTGAGCAGGTTATTTAATATAATTATCTTACAGTGTTTGACGACATATTTTGTTTTGTCTATTGCTTATTGTTGATTGATTTTATGTTGTATACATATTTGTTATTAATTTTAGTAGTTTGTTTACATATTTGTATATTTTTTTTTTGTTTTTTTATTTGGGGCACTGCCTAGACTGCCTAGGCTTTTTAGGGGCTCACCGCCTAGGCTTCGCCTAGCGCCTATGACAACTAAGAACAAAACCACCTAAATTCACTGCAAAGTTATCAAAAAATGATGAGAAGAACGTTAAAATTGGGTGATCTAATCAATGGATTGGTCCAACCAGACACTTGCCACTTTATACTAATCTGACTCAACTTGACTCTAAAATTGATTCCCACTGGTATGGATAATCTATGGAATCAATCAGGATTGGTTAGTTGGACGCAATCTGGCCTGATTTGAGCACACCAATCTGGAATAGACACACACCAGAAAAAAAAACAAAAGAAAAAGGGTGAAGGAAAAAAGAACAAAGAAGAGTAGGCTTGATAACATGACTACCGACATGACATACAACCTAAGAAGACAACCATTTATGGCATCAGAATTTTTTAATATCAATAGGAGTCCTACCAATGATAAAATGATAATAGAATGTCGAAAGCCAGTACAATGATGGCCATGTGGAAACTGGAAAGTGATGGACGTCTTACTTTTTCTTCATTGCTTGCAGCTTGAAGCTCCAAACTATGCTTTTCCAGAAACTCACCAAAATTTGGGTCCTGGTGAAACAATGAAGCAAACATAACCTTATTAATATTTCAAGCATCCAGAAATAATGTCGTACTGAAAGAAGTATGAACAGTTGTCTATATCACAAAAGATGCACTTGTTTTCTTTTTATGAGCAAACACAAAAGCAAAAATAAAAAACAAAAAACACTTCTATTGCTTTAAATATGCTCTTCATACTTGAGAATACAACATTTCAAGGGTCATAACATGAAAATCTTTCTGAGCATTAGCCAGGGCAGTAAACTGGAAATATTCAGTTGAGATCTAGGTCTTGGTGAATCTGACCTATCCGGATCTAGCTTAATCAAATTTAGAGTTGGATGGAAAAGGCAATATTGAACCTGTACTCGGTTAGCTAATCAGATATATTTTATAAGGAATTGGGTTGGATTACCCTTGGATCCAGATTCAAATGAAAATCTGAAAACTGCATCCGAATCTGATTATTAATCAGATTCATTTGCTATACTGATTCAACTAATCAGATTTGTACTTTTCAGATACCTGACTCAAACGTGATTGATTGACATCCCTAGCATTAGTTCATTTTGGGTAAAACTAAGTGCATTACAATGATGAATGTGAGCCATCAATTTTTTTGTCTTCAAAATAGGAGAGAAATTTTTTAAAACAAACCCTACATGTTTATATTAGTTAGACATACCATCATGTTGAGCTTCATATCTATGGTCATTTCAAGGTCTTAATTAAGTACAAGGTCGTTCTTACCTTTTTCAGCTGATCTAACTTACTTTTCTGTTTCACGAGTTCCACCTGAATTGTCTTGTTCTGCTCAGATAGAGCAGTATGGTAACTTTCATCTACAGCAACAGCAATTATATTGAAAAATATCCTCTTGCGATTTTACTAAAACAAAAATTTAGGATATTTCAAACACCAAATTTCACTGTTGTAATTATGTTCCAACCTGAATTATCATCACTTCCATCTTTAACAAGATAAGAACCATTCAAATCCTGAAACCAATATCAGAATTCAGAACTCTTTCATAAATAAATAAGGAATTAGAAAAAGATGAGGCTGGATTTTTAGAAGAGCATGACATTACCTCAGAAAGAAGACCATCACTTTCCGAATCTGAATCTATAATTGAATCATTGTCAACATCATTACCAAAAGTATCTGCAAAAATGTCGTCGAGCGCCTGATTTACAATACCTTCGGGATATCTGACAACAATGATGAGCATAACTATATATGAACATAAACACTTGCATTTCAAGTTAAATCGTTAATTAATTGCCTCACCTTAAGACAACTATACAAAATGGAACAAATGTATGCGCACAGATAATTCCATAATACATTGAAAGATATTACGCCCATAATCTAGCTAGAATCTCAGTAAAAAAATTTTGTTATTTTCTGGAAACTGAAAAAGCATCACTACCTCCTGAATAATCATGTCATATAAACTTGCAATATATGACTCAGACTATTTGGAAAACTCAATTGCATTTAACAATTAACCAATGGAAACAATGAAGCTCCTGAATAACATACATGAATGAGGAAAGAACTTAGTAAATTGTGAAATGCTTGACAATTAATCAGTGGGCGAAAGTGAAATTGTGTGATGCTCTCCAAAGTTGAGCATCGGTATCTTTACGATCAAGAATAATACCCACTCCACTAGAATCAACACAAAATTTCAACTGATACACTAGAAATTATTCTAAAAAGAATATCGGCATCGATTATGTTATTTAATCAACACCTAGGAAGAAGAAAATGGTTTGAATTACTCATGCAAGCAGGAATTATGTTAACAATGACCTCCTAAGGCTCCTAAGAAGCGCACCCCCACAATCATTTTATCATTGAACATAATAGACCTTGTGAATTTTTTTAAAAAGGGAAGATAAGGGCAAATTGTCAACACACATTAGTCTTGTACTAGATTCTCTATGCTGATCCTAGTATGCTCTAAAATGCATAATAGCAGCATAGCACTAAATATTTACTCTTACAAGAACATCTCTTCTGGAAACATTGAGCTGTAATAGAGACTTGCAAATTTTTGTGTATGCTTGTGTGCACATGTATGTGTGTGGGTTTTAACAAGAATATATGTTGACATCAATCCGATTGCAACAGTCCCTAACAAGGCCCAAGCAATCATTTTTCTCAAGTAATAAAGAAAATAAGCACAAAAAACAGCATATAGGAATTAAGTGCATAGGATTAATTTAAGACCTCAAAAATAAAAAACAATGTCATCCTACTCTGTGTTGTCTAACTAGGGATTGGCTCTGGGAGGATTAGGCGAACACAAGTAGGGTAGGCAGTACCAGTTGACTAGGTAACCACGTATCACTTTTGACAACATAGTTTGCAACTAAACAAAAGTTAGCAACTATCAATGGTGATTACAAGTATGTAAGGATAAAACTCAAGTAATGCAGCTGTTTTTCATAAAAACATAAAATTGAATTTGGCAGTAAAAGAAAACTAAGGCAATGGAAGAAGGTATAAGTACAGTCACAAATATCATGATATTTTAAAAAAATATTATGATATCTTTTCATCAGTTCTAACATTTAAAATATCACGATATTTTTCAAAATGTTGTGATAATTTAAAATTAAAATATCATAATTTATGTTTCATAAATGATTTTAAAAAACTTTGGCTGATAATCCTATTTTATCATTCACATCTCTCTCAATCTTTTTCTCCTAACTAATTAATGGCAATAAATACTGAATGTAACTTAATCCTAAGCAAGAAAGTATTTATTTCGGCCTCTGGACTCTCCCATCTTTCATTTCTTTTTCATTTTTAAAACAATGGATGAGACATATTTATTGCTTTTGGCATTTGAGTAATTTTTTTACATATTTTTAACTTCAGTTTATAAATTTTTAAAAAATTATTCATTTTGCCAAGATTTTTTCAATAAAAGTGTGGGAGAACACAGATTATCAATATATGCCATTTACCATTTAATGACAGATTTTATTTTGAAAATATAAACAGAAGGTAATAAATTAATATACCCAAGTTACACAATAGCACAGAGAAAACACAAGAATACAACCGCTACACGACAAAAATGAACAAGAAGCCACATACAACAGAAGCAAAAGAATAAATGTTATAAAAGTTTTAGTTTGTCTCCTTTCAAAGAGGAGCTTAAGACAACTTTCAAATGTATATAAAATGAGGCTAATTGGATGCTATTCACAACAAACAGAAAAAGCAGCCATGATCTAGGTGGGGGATTCCTTGTAAATCAACTGAAAAAAAAGCACCTACCTATATATATATATATATATATATACAAAGAGAAGGATACATATTCTTCGTAAAATAATTGTATTGTCCTTGTAAAAATGGCACATTTTTCAAAATGTCCCCTAATTTGCTTAAATCCCCTCACATCCAAAATCTTTTTCCCAGTTTTTTTAATAATATTTTTGTCCTTTTGTAATTATAGTACATTGCAAATCATGTGCGAGAATGTCACAAAAAATGTGTGAACTTTCGTTAAGTAAATATTTCTTATGTATATCTACAAATCCAGTACGACTTTCGCATATACTTTTAAGAGGATTAAGAAGAAAATAAGGAGTGGAAGTGTTTAGACCAAGGTTGTTAAATGCGATGAGGCGAAGCGAGGCGTTGAGCCTGCGCTTCGCCTCTGGTACTGAGGCGTACGCCTCTCACAACATAAGAATGACTGAATTTGTGATAACTTTTCTCCCAAATTTATTTCCAAGCATATATTGTTAAATGATAATGCCGATTGAATTTAATGTGTATTCGACTGCATCAGAACGACCTTTGTTTAATGCTCAGTCAGTTTTTTTTTTTTTTTTTTAGCTTTAAGCGCATCACAGCAACGCCTCAGTACCTTGAGCATGCGCCTCGCCTCTGAGGCGTACGCCTCTCACAACACTGGTTTAGACCCATTCCTGATGCTGTCCCCATCCCCGTCTCAAAATAATTTTATTCCTATTTTAAGAGCATTAAGAAGAAAATAAGGAGAGGAAATGTTTAAGATTAGGAACATATGTATATATATGAAGATTTTATAATATATAAAGATATATTAATAATTTCATTAATGGGGATCGGTGATGGGGCGGGGGCAAGAGTAAGTCCATCCAGCCTTCATCTCTATACAAGTTTTGATTTTCACCTTCATCCCCGGTTCATTCCTCGTTTTATGTCCATCTCCAGTCCAAACGGGGCAGGTTCAGTCGAATCCCATTTTTCCCCGTTCCACTGCCATCCCTAATTGTGTAGGCCTAGGTGGGGGATAATTAGGATACATGTGTGGTTGTGGGTAGGTTTGGTGTTCAAGAGGTTGATTTTGGGTTTGGGTGAGGTTCGGTTCATGGGTCGGATTTAAGTTTGGGTGGCAATGATATCGGGCTTGGAACCGAATCACACTCGAAAGAGGATATTGGATCGTCGAATTGGATTGATATATGTCAGATATTGGATTGAGCTTTGAGGGTAAAAGGCCTAGTTAAGACCTGATCCATATCCAAAATTATATTGGGTCTGCTGGTCTGAATTGGAACTAGAGCTCCATCCGAGACCAATTAGGTCTAGTTTTGGCTTGCATCTAATTATTTAGACTAAAATCAAGGTTTTGGGTCTAATCTGGAGGTATAATACCTTGGACTGGACTTACACTACCCGAAAGTAGGGCGTCTGGGGTCAAACCCGATGAAAACTGGCTATGATCTGAGGCCCAAATACCCGAAACCAAGTCCTGGGTGTTGAAATCCGTTATTGCCGTGACCCGGTTATGAGAACCAGTTCCTAGGATGAACTGGGTACCCTCCCACGAAACTCTATTCACATTAGGAACCCGTGTGAGGGGTTCCTATGAGCAGTCGGGCGCCGCCTGGGGGGCGGTGGCCCAGGGCCGTCTGTCAGTGGTTGCCCCCTGTCAGCCTACCCTATCCGGCGGCAACCCACCGAACAATGGCAATTTGACAATGGGGTGCCCCAGCACGATGGCTGCTGAGTCCATGGAGGGTCGAACGGTGAGTTGCAACCCACCGTAGAGCCCATCAGCCAGGGCGACGGGTACTTGTCAGTTCTCATCCACCGACAAGGAAGAGCTGAGTGTGTCGGGGCTGGTCCTCCAAGCGGTGATAAAGGTGGCCAAAAAGGGAGGGTGTGGAGTCGCCGTGAAGGGAGGAGCCAGAAAAGAAGGAGAGGGATGAGGCCCTCCTCTGTCATCGTTTTGTACCAAAGAGGAAGATTTGGCAGTCTCTCGAGCGTTTTCGCTGCTCATTAGTGGGATGTTACCAAGGGTCAAAACCTTTGTTTCATGGGTGTCTTCCCACGAATCACGTATAATCATCGCATGAACGCCTCAAACATAGTGTTTTTCTCCTAATTTGATTGAATTGTTCATCCCAGCATGGCAAGACTTTTGCTGATCTCCACCATAGTCGCTTTCAAGGACATTAGTTTCGTCGGCCAATCTGTTACTTTATCCTTTGCTTCAACCATGATTTCTATCATTTTCTTTTCTTGAACACCTCATGACATTGTCACAAGATACCAACTGATGTAAATCAAGAGTGCTTGATTTTACCATAAAACTAGGTTACACTATTTATATGCACTGAAATTGAAAAAAGCAAAGAAAACTAAAAATTACATAAAACTCAAGAAAATAGCCATTTTTAATCATTCTAACTCCCCTTAATCCCTCTCTCATAACAAGTATTTATAAAAAACTAAAACCCCAACTCTACCATGAATTTTGGATAAGATTTGAAAGCAAACCCAAAACAGAAATTCAAATCTTAAATACTAACTACGGATCCAATGGAATCCTGGATCTCAATCTCATCACTTTTTCTTCTTTTTTGTTGGACTTGGATCTGATTCTGGATCCACAACTTCATCAGCCCCCAGCAAGATTGTTGTCATGGGGGCAGTAGGGACCAGCGGGTCTGCAAGGCTGTCAAGGCCATCGCTGAACAATGGCAGCCCCGCCTCAAGAATCAGTGGTTGGTTTGGCATCGAAAGGAAGCCGTTGTTGGTGCCAGTTCGTCTGGCCAAGAAAGCTCACCGATCGTCGAGTTGGTTCCCCTCCAGCAGTGGCAGGGGGAGGTGATTCCTCGTTCGCTGTGCTCATGCATTAAAGGCCAGGTGCAAAACAATTGGAGAATGGAAGAAGTATTTTTTTTTAAATGGAAGGGGGGAAATCATGAGGGTGTGGGAACGGGAGGCATTCTTTTTTAAAATGGAAGGTAGATATGGTTTGGGGGCCGTTATTGCATTACTCATGGTAGTAGGTGGACATTGTTTGTATTTCGGAAACAAAGATGGAAATGTTTGAAGTCAGTTTCCTTGCACAAATTTGGCGAGGTTGTTCTTTTGATTTTATTTCCTCGATTGGCATATCAGGGGACATTTTGGTGGTTTGAAGGGAAGGTATTAGTGGTATGGTTATGGACAAAGGCCTATTTTCGATCATGGTGTATTTTGAACAGCTAAATTCAAGCATTTTTTTAACGCTCACATTAGTATATGCTCCAACTATATTTGCTTTAAAAAGAGCTTTTCAGGATGAGCTTAACTTGTTAGGGTAAAAGAGTTTTGGCAAATTGGTGCATAACTAAAAAATTTAATTTTCTACGTACCTATGAATCCAACCGAGAACAAAGATATACTAGCAGTATGCGGCAGTTTGTTGATTTTGTTGAGTTGGATATGGTGGATTTACAGATCTCGGGTGACTTTATACCTAGTCAGTCAGGAGAAGAGACCCTTGCATGCAGAAATTTGAAAGGTTCATTGTGAGTAGGGGTGGTGGGAGCGACTCCGTGATGGACGAGCCACCATGGGGCGGCGCCTATATCCATTTTGGACCACACGTCAATAATGCTCGAATGGGAGGTAAGATGGATGAGCAATCGAAGGTTCAAGTTTGAATTATGGTAGTTGAGGGACCCAAAGTTGGTTGAAAGCATAGAAGGATGGTGAGCCCACCCGCAGGTAGCCGCTTAGGCTGTTCTTATATTCACAAAAAAATAAACCACATAAGAACTCGATTAATTGAGTAATCCAAAGGAGAAGGGGTTGTGAGATTCAAGCAGATAGAGGAACTGTGTTTAATGCAGAGGGAGATGGCAGCATGGCGGGGTGATGCACATGAGGTGGAGGGATTAAATGACAGGAAAAAGCTATTGATCGATGATATATCAGAATGAAGAGCAAGGCAGGAGATTAAATGGAAGCAAAGATCCAAAGTACATTAGATGTGTTGTGGCGATAAAAACACTAAGTTCTTTCGCTTCCTCTAGAAGAAATAACTTCACTTGGCCTTGTCAATTGGAGGGCATCTTTATGAGAATGATGAAATCTAAAGGGAGGCAACAAAATACGTTAGTGACTTTTTTTTACCTCCAATATGGGTGAGGACTCTCTTGACATAAGTGAGACCCCCATGGGTTGTTTTGATTCGAGGGTGCAAGACTTCGTGAACAGGGGTTTATTGGTAGATGAAGTCAAGCAAACAAAATGAAAACTCCTCAACAACAAGGCCCCGTAGGTGGACGGATTCCTTGTTGAATTTTTTAAGGTGGCTTGGCCAGCATGCCAGAGAGACTTTATGGCAGTGTTTAACGATCTTTATAGAAACTCATGTTTGCCAGGGAGATGGGGGTGAATCCCTCTTGGTCCTCTTTCCTAAATAACCTAGGAGATTGAGATTAAAAAGTTCAGACCAATTTCACTCTTAGGCACCCTGTTCAAAATTATAACCAGGGAGATAGCAAATTTTATGCAAATGTCCTCCCAAAATATGCAAACGGCGTTCTTTTATTTTACGATTTTCTCCCAAATATGTACTTTTGAAGCGGCACTAAAGGCAAAAGCTTTGCTAAAGGCTTTAGTGATACTTTTGAAGTGTTGCCAAATGCCCATCGTGCTTTTGGAGTGTCAGTTTTTTTCAACAAACTCTTTTTACTATAAATCACATAAGAGCACAAGCAGGAAGACATTTGGACATTCACATGTGAAGGTCAGAACATTCACAAATGTGAAAGCATAAGGACATTCGCAAATGTGTAAGAGAAAATTCACATATTTGGATATTTGAGAGGGAAGTTCACATATCAAAGGAAATTCACGTGTGAAGGGTGAAAAAGTCCTTTTACAACCGAAAAGTTGTGATTTTTGACATGGGCAGATTTCTCCCTATGCGCTGCAATCTAACAGTAGATGCAATTAATTGAATATCTCCATGTCCCATGTGATTAAATTTGTAAATCCAATACCTTTTTATTTTATAGCATTCTACACTTTTTCCACATGCATCTAATTGACATACTTGTACTTGATTTGGTACTCATAGATATACTTGGTTATCAAAACAACCACTAAAAATGACATGATATGTGACTTCTAATTTCTCATGTTAATCATATTTCTTCTTTTTACATTTTCATAACTTTTTGAATATTTTAAATATATAGTTTTATTTCATGAAAAATTGTACTTTTAAATATATTAAGAAAAAACTCCCGAGTCAGCTGAGTTGACTTGCCAAGTCATGAGTTGCAGGTCAACTGAGATTTGACTGAGATTCTTGGTTTGTCAACCATGCATACACATGCCCGCAACACACACACATGTACACACCCACACACATGTGCACAAGCGAGCACACACACACACACACACAACATGCAACTCAACATCTCACCCTATTTTGCAAAAATATGTGCACATGTCAAGAAATAAAAGTGAAAGAAGGTCAATGTCAAAATTTCCCAAACACCAAAACTTTCTAATCCAATAAGCCATCTACGAAAAATTATATAGAAAGAAAATATGAATAGAAAATTAGATGAAAAGTTAACATTATCCGTCTTTAATAAAGCATGTACACTGTACACTGATAGGTATTTGTACGAGCAGGACAGAACTCGATTGTGTCCCCTACAAAAGACACCATACATATTACAGCGAGGATGAGATGAAATGCCATCACTACAACCAGCACACAAAAATAGATAGAACTGAGAAACAGATCATATGAACCAGTTATAAAAGAGGGGAGCTGGGCACAACTATCCAAGGGGACAATCAAATGCACAGATAACAACTGATTACACTGATAGCTAGATTATTAAAAGTTGCATTATAGTAGCCAAGGTGTGCAACGTTTGAACCCAACTGGGGATAGTTACCCAGCTTGACAATCGAAGAAGCAGGAAACATATAACAGTAACGGTAATGCCGATGATGGAGAAAAAAAGTGAAACATCAGTTAGGAAAATTAGCTGAATAGAAAACCAAATGAAGAAATTTAAGATATAAATAACCAAGCAAACCAATTAAAGGTTGACAAGAGAAATTCAGATTCCAGAACAGCTAAACAATGTGAAACCAAATAACAAGACGATAAATCAGAGGGACACTAGAAACAAAAACTTACACGCAAATGCTCAACCAAGAAAACACAATTCTTTCTAAACTAAGTGATCGGATAAACCCATCGGCAATCAGTGAAAAACACAGAGACCACACCTCTGTTGTACAGGCGGGATGCCTTCCTTCTCTTCCACACGCTCCTTGATCCTGTCGATGGTATTGGTTGGCTCGATATCGATCTCTATTTCTTTCCCGGTAAGTGTCTTCACCTTGATCATCGTTCCACCCCTAAGCCTCAAAACCAAGTGAAGGGTGGACTCCTTCTGGATGTTGTAATCTGAAAGAGTCCTCCCATCTTCCAACAGCTTCCCTGCAAATATTAGCCTCTGCTGATCAGGGGGAATGCCTTCTTTATCCAGAAGAAAACATAACACCCATATTCTCTATTTAGACTATTACCCACAAAACCAATAGAAGAAAACAATGGAAGGAACATTGAAAAGAGGGAATAAGACCAAAAGAATCCATTGAAAAACAAAAAGAACAACAGAAAGGAACTCATTAGTTCGTCATAAACCAAATCTCCATCTTAGAAATCAGACCGAAAAGATGAAACTCAGAAAACCAGCCGAACCACACAAAGGCCCAAACCTCAACTTCTTAATCCATGCAAAGTTTGTAATCCAAAAACCCAACACATTCCTTCAAAGGGGAGCTAAAAGATGGATTTGTGAACCCTTTTTCTGTTCTAAAAGCAAGACCACAAAAAATAAAACGAAAATTAAGAGCCAAAAACATGAGCCCTTCCATCAAGAGAGAGAGAGAATCAATAGATGGGTATGTCACTACCAATCAGCAAAACGGTAGTCCGAAATGAGAAAGAAGAAAAAGAAAAACCAAATTTCATACTCAGAGCACCAGTTTCTCCTCCTGCTCCTGACACAAATCCCTCGAAAAAGCAATACCAACAAACCAAAAGCGCCCAACAAAATGAAAAGAAGAAAAAAAAAAGGAAGAAAGGGCACGAAGAGAGAGAAAAAAAAGAGAGGGAGGCGTGATCTCCTGTGCCTCCAAAGCACCTGAATCTTGGCCTTGACGTTTTCGATGGTATCGCTACCCTCGACCTCCAAAGTGATCGTCTTCCCCGTCAGGGTCTTCACAAAGATCTGCATCTCTCTCTCTCTCTCAGGAAACAAGGGAACGACGTTTTTTTCAATTGGTCGTCGTATTTATGTTGGAGTACTCTCTCTCTCTCCTTCGTATTTATTTGAGAAAATCCCATTTAAGGCCAACGTTTTACCCCTTATTCCAGGCATGGGCCTCACATTTCTGACATTCCACATATAGCCTCTGTTTTCTTGTAAATTTCCAAACAAAGGCCTTCACGAAATCGGATTCGGAGTTGGATCCGATTTTAAAAAGCAATCCGACTAAATGCTAGTAGATTGGGCCGGGCCGGGCAGCCCGTGCCCTGCCTGCAGCCTGGCTCAGCCTGTATATAATAATACTAATATAAGTTATATAACATAGAATACTATATATACAACATAGAATATAATGTATATTTTATATATAATATATATTATATATAATATACATTATATGCAAACCTCATTTGAAGTATGAGATAAATGTCATTAAAAATATCACAATTAATAATTGAGAAGTGTTGTTAAAGTCTTATAGATGTTAAACAGCATTTTTGAAAACCAACGTCAGCACTAGCAAAGCAATAAACTCTGTTACTATTTTCAAACATTTCAATAAACAAGTTAGAGAAATAAGGACTTTCCTGATAACAAAAGTCATTCGGATTAACTCATTTTTTAGGTGTTTGATCTGATATCCCATCATACTCATTTTTTCTTTTGTTTTTAGGTGTTTGATCTGATACAAGGTTTGTACCTTGGCTTTAGACAACAACCATTTGCGTTAAGGAAGATATTTTTGATCTCTTTCATGTTTTCGAGAGAGCTTTGTTGCATTTTGATCTTCATTCACGTGTGCAGTATTTTATTTATTTTTATTCACATTAGGGTACAAGATTTTACATTATTCAACATGTTTAGAATTTAGGATAGGTCGATCAAACATGAAATCGTGTTTCTATGGTTCGATTTATGTTATATTCATATTTAAAACCCTATTTTGCTTTCATAATATCCATTTTAATTTGCAGAAGCGATTTAACCTATTTTCTAATAAAAAATGATGTAGATTCGTATTTAAATTCATGTTATAAGTTAGATTTGATATTTGTAACATGCTGGATATGTTTATGCCTGGAGTTAATATGATTTTGATGGATTATAAAGTTGTTTGGATGTTTTTATAAACTCAAAATCCTTTTTCAAAAATCAATTTTGAGAAAAATATATTATCTTAAGTAAAAATGTTGGTTATTGTGTTTAATTCATGATATGCATGATACTTATGTGTGACATATATGTAACATGCTTACATATATTTATGTATAAATATGATATGTTTTTGATGAGTCAAAATCATTGGTTGCATATTCTTAGTGTTTTGGATGAAAACATAAAGTTCTTGATGTGTTTCTTAAAAACTGCATGTTGTTATGTATTTTTATTTCGATCTGTTGTAAAGAAAAATATAGTTTTCAAGTCGATGAACCCATAAATTATGAATTTAGAAATGTTTCTGACATACAGAAGCAATTCAAAAAAAAATTGAGCTCAATGAGTTTCGGGTTTAGAGATATGACCTCCGCAAGTTGACACAAAATTTATGTCCCGATAGAAAATCTTTGTAGGCTGCATATTTTTGTAAAAACTATACCTCCCAAATTATTCTAGATTTATGGTTGATATTTTTATATGTGTTAGCTTATATATGGTAGAACACACGATAAAAATCATGTAGGCAGATTATTTACAGTTTAAGAATTAAAAATCTTGAAATTTTGGTCCAGAATCTGTAATTTCTAAAAAATAGTTTGCTAAATAATATAAATAGTCTGTATTACAAAATTTTTAATTATTTAAAAAAAAAAATTATATCTAGATTTTTGGGGACATCTGTTAGACATATCAAGCCAACCATAGTAAAAAATTTAGAATTTATTTCGTTATGTGTGATAAATGACTAACTTTTCTTTGAAAAGATCAAACCGGACTAGACTGTTCAGTGAACAAAAAATAATGGATGTTTCTAAAAAATTTATTTCTTGACTCTGAATGGGTTTAGGTCAGGGTTTCTTCTTGTAGATAGCTAATGTGTATATGAATGTACATTAAAAATCTTAGATCTAGAATCACTTTATATGATTTATGTTTGAGCTTCTAAGAACATGTAAGATTCTGTTTTTACAGTTTTGCATGTAAATTGTTTTTGCCAGTTTGCATGTGATGTGTTGAATTACATGCATGTATTGGTTCCAGATTTGAACCAGGTTTATTATATGCAATATGATAATAATGTATAGCCTAATGTGATGTTATATATGCTTATGATGATTATGTATAATATGTTATTATGGTATGTGGCTTGTGAACATGACATGTCGCATAATGCAAAATGCTTACTTGAATGTATGAGACGGTTCGAAAGGTGAATGAGATTGTATTGTGACTTATGATTAAGCTACACATGGGCCTATTGAGGCCATGTGTGAGTAAAATATTATTGTAATAATCATGTGAATGCATTATTTATATTGTCTTATGATGCATATGATTAATTATACTTATTGACATATAATGATACACTGTTATGACTGAGTAGGGTGGTAGCCCAATCAGATGATGCATGATGAGGTGCATGTTATGGATATACAGATCCATTATGTTTTTGTGGAAAGAGTGTATGATAATTTAAAGAGGTATAAGAGACCTTAACAATATACCAATAATATGATTCTTTGATTGTCCTCTGATGATGGCGGGATCCTTGGATGACGGTCATGAGGGACCATGAGGATACTGAACAACATTTGCATTGTTTGTCCCAAGAACCCGATATGGAGGTTCATGTTCCTAGCCATGATTGTAGAAAATTTTCCACCATTTTGTCGAGGATCGTGAGATTGGCTCAACTGTAGCATATTGGTATATTAAGAAAAATGGTGTTGGAGGATGTGTAGGCCTTGTCGTCACGACATTGGGTGATGATGCTCGAATTCGATCGAGAAACATATATGAGATCCTAGTACATAATAAAATATAATTGTGTATGATTAAGATATAGTTGGGATCTACCTTGGACCACAGAATTTTACCCATGCTAGTATCCGCGAAGTGGTTAGGAGAATAACTTAAATTGGTTTGTATTAAACATATACATGCATTCAAAAGAAACATTCTATACGGAGATAAAAGTTTTTCATGCAATTTGTATTGGTTCATGTATTGTATATGCATAATATATGCATCGATTTTTGTATCATGTGATATTGCAAGTATGCTTGAATTTATTTATGTTGCAAGCATATCTGAATCGTTATGTGCACATAAATATTTTCTAAACTTGATGTTTAGTGGATTTATACTTTATTCTTTACTATTGGATAATATAATATTTTGTATGAGAACTGTGAGTTCTCAAACTTAATCGAGTAGGTGATGATGCGACTAGTTTTGCTAGAGATGGCAAAATTTATTATGGTTGTTGGATTCTATATGTTATGGGATTGATTTAAACTTTATGAACTTAAAGTTAAAGTTTATTAATTTTTAATTTTGGTTTGAACTATTTCATTTTAAATTATGGTTTAAAATGGATGATTGGTGTGTTGGGATGTGAATCTGTGATGTACCCTAGATTCGTGGGATGTTTTTAGTATTAAAAAAAAAGTTGTATTTCGTTTTCATCTTGACAAAGGGATCTTGTCTTTGGTGTCTCTTTTGCGAACTTAGTTCTAATGGGCTATAAATGCTAGTGCTTGCGTAGAAGTTGACCTCTTAGAGCTTAGTTTGGTTGAAGCAGGACCATAGATCAGTTATAGCATCATTCACTTTCTTTAAAAAAAATCATATATTTTCGGAGGTGAATTTGAGGTCGTTACATAGTTGATATCAAAGCAGTTTTAGAAACAACATCATGATTTATAAATTCATGATCTAAAAAATAGTCTATGCATTACCGATAACAGAAATGTAAATCTACTAATCAGAGTTCAAATAGGAAACACTGAAAAACTGAGATCTCTTGACTACTTCCAAATACGACTCCACGATGCTCCAATTATGCGTTACCTGAAAAATTTTAATGCAGAAGGGTCAGACTCCCCTGTCTGCGTAAGAAGCATTATATCTATATGTGGTGCTCAGTGTCCTATGTACAAATATGTGCAACAACTGCAGATATAACTAGCATGGAAATTTATATCATTCTAAGAAAATGATTATGCTTTCAATTCATGATACAGTGCAAAAGAGGATTGAACTAAAGATACATTTATCCACATTAGCACAAGCTGTAGATTCTACAAGTTTTACGAAAGTCATATCAACAGTACATAATTCTTCAGGAATAAGTTTTCAGTCAACTTAAATTATTTAATGTTTATCTTACTCTCACCCTATGGGTAAGCACAGGCATAGACATTGTAGTGAACTGAGACCATACGGTGAGATGCCTAAGTCTCACGAAAACACGAACATCCATGAAGCTCATACCACCTACCCTCTCCAAGGTAGATCATGGGTCCGGTAACATACACCATCTTTCAGGTGTACCCAGAGCCTGGAGAATTCGGTAACATATACCGTCTTTCAGGTATACCCAGAGTCTCAAAGGTTTTATATTTCATTTTACATTTTCTTTATAACCAAGTGCGAGTTATCGCACTACGAGGGGTCTGGTAACATATACCTTCTTTCAGGTATACCCAGAGCCTCAGAAATCTCATATTTGATTTCTCAATTATTTTCCTGTGCGAGTCATCGCACCAAAGATGATTCTCAAAATCCCGAACCCGCCTTGGGGTTCACACACATTGTATGGACTTAATTTTTTTTTTTTTGTCAGGGTGCCATGAGCACCATCAAGATAGCATTTCTCCGAACATGGCTCGACTCGGAGCTCACAGTCATCATTTTTTTTTTTTGAAGTTATGAGCTAGGGTGTAAACAATAGCATGTGCTTGAATCCACAGAAAAGCAATTGACAAATAATTGAAGGTATTGGTGCCCTTTTTGTTCCACAACCCATAGAAGCAGAAAATCAATTAAAATAAGGCACAACAAGTACAATGTTAAGTTAATTATTTCAAAACAAACAAAGCAGTAACAGTGCCTGAACAATTACTTTAATAATTGTTGCATCAACCAATTCACCAAATTGGCTCATGTGTTGCCTTAAACCTTCATCATCTACCTCCCAAGGAACACCCAAGACCTGAGAAGTTTTATACAAAACAGGATAAATATATTCCCATAAGTAAATGTATAAGGAGTAGATTTCATAAATAAGCATACCACCAGCCTTGTGCTTCCTGTAGACATTGTTCTCCCACTCCACTCCTTACAAATGACCTTCAACACAACGAAGTAGGGGAAAATATGCTTAATCATTCATGAACTGGCTACATTCAGAAAAATACCACAAATGAAAGCGACCAACATAGTCTATATTACAGCTTTATAATACATTAATGGCTGGCATGATTCTTAGCAGTTCACATAAATGCATCAGCCTTAATTTCATGTTTTTGCACAATTTCATTCGGGGGAGTTGTAAAACCTGCTCCCTTGGTAAGGGACATTACTAATCTCTTCGTTCAAGTCAAGCGAAAAAAGGAGAGAAAGAGAGACAGATCTTATATTAGCATAACAGCTATATCTTCAGTTGTTTAACATATCAAAATCCATATCTGAAAAGCAACAGCAGACACACCAATAGTATGTTACAAACCAATCATGCACGTGCACACATGCACACACAATACACAGTATCAGTCACACTCAAGAATGTTGGGGTAGATTAAGACATCATCATGCTCTTATGCATAATGCACGCACATACACATAATTTTGCATATAAATAGAATCACATATGAATTCACCATTACAACACAAACCAAGAAATAAGTGTTCATCTTATCGTATATGAATTCACCAACATATGAGAAATTCACAAAACAACCATAATGCAGCAATATACTGTAACTAACACATATCTCCAAACACAAGTTCCATTCTTCTTCAATTCACCAACCGGAGCTCAACAGAGCCTGTCGGTGCCCACTTTCACGTTTGGGGAACTGAACTTGGGTCGGTCCAGCTGACCCGCACTCAACCTAGCCAAGCTGAGTTGAGCACGAGTTTGACCTCGATGTCACCAAAAGCCATCACCTCCTTCAGCGAGGTCATTTCGCCAACCTTGACCTTACCGCTTCTGGTCGTCACCTTCGCCACAACCTTGTTCTTCACTACCATCATCGGACTGGAAACCGAGGTTAGCATACGTGTCCTCGCTCATAGTTGGATCGTCAATAAAATACGATCAATGTCATGCTAATCGAGGAGAATTCTCGAGGGCCTTTTTGAAATTTCTTTATTTCTCGTGAGACCACATGCATTACAAGGTAGGTTTATAATAACTTTAACATATATGTGTAGTTTTAGGTTTTTTGAAATGCTTGGGGTTTTCATAATTACATAGTTTATATATATATATATATATATATATATATATATATATATTCAAAAATTGTTTGTGTTGCATGCCTTTTGAGAAAATATATATTTAAGTAATATTCGTTTTTCATAAACAAGAATGTGCATATGTTAAAAAAGTATCAAAATTTTCCATATGTGAGTATTTTGAACATGTTTTCAATAAAAGACACGTATATGTTCAGGTTTTACAAACATATTCTAACATATGTATTTTGGATTTTATGAATAGTTAAATACGAGTGTATTTCAAGATTTTATGAATAAATATATGTATATGGCTCATGTTTTTTGAATATGCATGTTTCTGAAATTATTACGTAGTTTTAAGCATGTGTAAATGCTTATGATGAATGATAAAATGCATATCAAAGATGCTGCATAGTATCTATGATGAAAAGCATGTTATTCAATTGTTATTTTATGTGAAGCAAAACAGGGTGGTTCAACAAAGAGAGGAGGTTGTTCAGCAGGAGCGGCTGAGAGCAGTCACCAGGAGTCAGTGAAGGTGGCACTGGTAGGTGCCATCGGTGGCTGCCCAGTTGGTGGTAAGGAGAGAATCGGGTGGCAATGGTATGGTGCAAGACGAAAATCAGGAGAGAGATGGGCAATGGTGGTGGTGGTGATGGTGGTGGACTGGTGGTGGTGGTGTTGGGTTTACACGAGAGAGGGGAGAGTGAAGGGTGAAGGGGAGCATGAGTGAAGTTTATGATACAGGTGAGAGGGAATGTAAAGGGCAAAGGGGGCATGAGTAGAGTATTTATAGGAAGAAAAAAAGGAAAAAATCCAATTAGAAAGGGGGAAAACCTTTTTGATTTGAAAAAAAGTAGGGGTAAAAAACATTTTCAAAGGCGAGTGTGGAAAGAAAAACTTGAAATTAGAATTTGGTTTTGAATTTCTTTTTAGTTTTAAGTAGGAAAACAAGTGGGCTTGGATTTAGATTTTGGTGAGACCTATTTGGATCTCATTAAATCCAAATCCAACCTACTAATATATATATATATATATATATATATATATATATATATATATATATATATATATATATATATATATATATATATATATATATATATATATAATTAAATTCATTTGGGTCATAAGTGGACTTAAATCCTATTTATTTAAATGAGATTCATTTGGGTCTTAGGTGGATCCAAACAAATTTATTATACTTTAATAGGATCCATTTGAGTCACAAATGGATCTAAAATTTTATTTACTTGATGAGATCGAATTGGGTCTCCAAGTGGATCTAAAAGTCCTTTTCTTAGTGAGATCCATTTGGGTCATCTAAATATATCCAAATCTTATTTTACTTAGTAGAATTCATTTGGGTCTCTAAATAAATCCAAGACACTTTCTACTTTAAAGAAAGATCCAATTGCATCTCAAATGGATCTAAATTTCTTCTATGCCTGATTTAAGCCCCGATATAAATCAAAACCCTACCCAAATCTATTTCAGTTGACTGAAATCATTTGGAGATCCAATCCTAAATAACTTGAGATCGAGTGGATCTTATATGTTCATTCAAATAGTTCAAACTTGCGTTTGAGTTGGTTGATCCTCTTAGATCTATATTGAGGTCGAGATCCAAATACTTCATACAAAACCTCATAACTGCCCAATTAAATATCAAATAACTTCAATAAATGCCAAAATATTATCCATAAATAACTGCTAATTAATCAATCAATATTAGCTAAGTAATTTGCTAAAAAATGATATTTAATCAAAGTTAAATACCAAAATAATTCACAAAAAAAAATCTTTTATTTATTTAAAAATTTTGAGAAATTTATAAACTTTACATTATTGCTCAATGAATATTATTTCAATAAAGAGCAATTGGCAATCATTGATGTTAAGTCAATTTAGTTGTTTGAGCAACTGTGTAACAAAAGACTTAATGATATAGAACGATTTCAATGGCTATCAATATAGTCAAAAGATCCAGAAGTTGTTATCGACAAAAGGTTTAATAATCTTTAGCACTATCATAATTTTTTAAAGATCATGTGATAAGAAATAACTATAAAATAAAATTTATGAAAAACTGCAATAACAGAGTAACTGTAGTATGCATGAGAAATAACTTGCGGACTGTGGTTCATTCCACTTGGAGGATCCATTGAACAAAGGTGCAGAAAACATCATTCTTTCAAGTGAAGAAGTATCAAAGTGAGCATACATGTGGTGGATCATTGGACAACGTAGTAGTGAAAAAAATATCTTTCAAGTGGATTTCAAGTGTTATTCTTAAACACTTACATGATAACCCAAAGTTAACTCTAAAAGAAATCTTAAATGACATTAGTCGCAAGGAAAGTATGAAGGTTACGTACAAACAAGCATGACATTAATGAGAAATGACTAAGGTGATCCTATATGGTTTATTCGAAGAGTTTTTCAAGATGCTTTTTGCCTATTGTCATTATTTGATGACGACTAACCGATGATCGACAATGTGCATTGAAACTGATAGACGACATAGATTTATGTACATGTTCGTATCTTTTCGTGCATGCATTGATCAATTTTTTAAAGAAAGCCCTCCACTTCTTATGGTAAATGACACATTCCTAAAAGAAAAATACATAAATATTGTTGTCAGCCCATGGTATTGATCCTTGTGATCAAATATTTTTGGTTGCATTTACTGTTCTAGATAATGAGTCGAATGAATCATGGGTGTAGTTTTTTTATGCATGTGAATGCACAATTGAGACACTAATACAATGACATACCCAAAGTTAAAGTACAATTAACAACTATCTCAAATAAGCACACAAAGCTACACAATATGTTCTCCCATACATGGCTAATTTGTCAGGTTGAATTTTACACAAAACACTACGAAAAACTTTTAACATAAATTTGGAATATCACTAGGTCAACTTTGGTAAAGCACAACCAAAGCACTCACGAGACAAAAGTATAATTATTTTCTTAAAAAGATTCAGGAGCAAAGGGAAGATGCATACAAGTATGCAACTAAGGTCATAAAAGAAAAACATTAGGCTAACATATACTTTTCAACTAGAATGTACAAGCGCTTAACCTCTAATATAGTAAAGAGATTTAATGCGAGGATTCTCACAATACATGGCTAAATTGTCAGGTTGAATTTTACACAAAACACTACGAAAAAATTTTAACATAAATTTGGAATATCACTAGGTCAACTTTGGTAAAGCACAACCAAAGCACTCACAAGACAAAAGTATAATTATTTTCTTAAAAAGATTCAGGAGCAAAGGGAAGATGCATACAAGTATGCAACTAAGGTCATAAAAGAAAAACATTAGGCTAACATATACTTTTCAACTAGAATGTACAAGCGCTTAACCTCTAATATAGTAAAGAGATTTAATGCGAGGATTCTCACAATACATGACAAGTCACTAAATTCTCTTATTGAAAAACTTTATCTCATGATGATGAAACTTTTTGAAAACCAAAAGAATAATACCCATAACATGTGTGGTGCCTAAAGTAAAAAAAAGTTGGACGATGGTAAGAAAGAAGCACGAAATCTATGTGTTCAAGTAGTACATTGCCTTCATCGTCGATACAAAGCCTACAATCACTCTCACAATTGCAATGTTTATCTTAAAAAACAAACATACTCTTGTAGAGAGTAACAGGTTAGCGAGATTTTGTGCAAACATATAATTACGTGCATTTTGTACGAAGACAAGTTATCAGAAGATTACTACGATAAGTTCTACACTATTAAATCGTATCAAGCTGCATATAATACCTATTCATTTTTTCTAATGACGGATAATATCTCACATCACTCCTCCAAACCTTATTCCAGTCTTACCACCTAAAGCGCATCCTAAAACAAGATACCTTAAGAAGAAACAAAAAACATAACACAAAAATGTTGGGTAATACAAGTGCAATCATTTTTGATGAAATTGGCCACAACCGGCGAAAGCACAAATAACATTATATTAGAGTACAGATGGTTTACAAAATCTGTATTTATTAGAAGTTGTTTTATGAATTCTTTCTTTGTATATACAATCTTTTTTAATTAATTATTCCAATGTCTTATATCTTTTATGTATATAAGGAGTTCACAATGAATAATTATAAACCAAAAAAAAACATGGTAGTAGAAAGCAGTTCAAACCCCGTCACCAACCCCAAACAAGGAAGTAGTTGTGTTAATTATACAACACATTGACCAGAATTATAAAGTGAAAATTGCCCAACTTCTGATAATTATTTGGTGCAATGAACTTTACACAATTTGGCTTGAGGATACAACTGAGCTTGGCCTGCTCATGGAGTCTAATCTACAACGTGTTGTCCAACTAAACTGCCTGGCACAAATCACTTAAGATAGCACCTTTAATAAAATGAAAGGGACTCACACTAGGTTAAAAAATGATAGAGAGAGAGAGAGATGGATAACAGGAATAAAAGATAGGCTTCAGTTATTATAGACTCGATCCCAACAGCCAATAATTGAGTCAAACGGCATCTACGGCCTAAAAAGGAAATTAAATGGTCTAAACAATACTAAAAAACCTAAAAACATCTACAGAGGAGGTGACTAGTCAAACGATCAAATGAGAGGAAACAACTAGGCCAATCAATCTTGCATGAAGTACATATCCTTATGTTAAAATCGATGTGAATCTGCTGATATGAATTGAATCTCCTAATTGGAAACAGCAACACTTAAAAAGTCACTTGCTCATGCACAGATATCTTGATAAATTAGATCAGTCAATATCAAGCATGCACTAAACCTTTCAATGAATTGCCGTTTATCCGGATCTCCAGTGGAATTATTTCATCATATAAGCCCTCAAAAACTTCGTCAGCATGTACAGAATTTAGATGACTAAAACTAAATAAAACTAATCCAGTTATTATCATTCAATATTAAACAATAATGAAAAACACGACGGTTAAAAAGGTATACGGAATGCACACTCATGTTCTATGTTTCTTCTTCTTACTCGGAGAATTTAAATTCAAGTTTCTTTTCCCTTTGCCTGACCTTTTCATTCCACTTACAAGCTCGGTAACTTCAATAGAATTTGAAGCCGGCTCTTCCAAAATGCTGCAATACCAAGTTGACAACCACCAGAGTAAGATGAATTTATTCAGCAAAAATTCTAGTTGGCAGGCAGAGAATTGCCTTTTTTATATTTTTTGAGAGGAAACCCCAGTTCAGGTGGTGGGGCCCGGTAGAGATTGATGCTCTGCCGTATGGCCCACTCCCAAGCACATAAAATCCCTCCAGGGAGCTTGATGCTTGGGCTTAAAGCAAGGGATGCACACCCTGGGTATCACAGTTACAAATCTCATTCTCAGGTTAAAAAAGTGAGTTTTCCTCAGGAAAATCTCTGTAAGTTGAAAATTTATACATTCATTACTAATATAGAGCAATCCTAGGGTGCTCCCGGAGCACCTACTAGAAATCATATTTGTAGGTTGCATCTTCTCAATCAGATCTTATAGATGTACTTAAAACAGTGTATTTGATAGTAATCATGTTTTGGATCATGTTCAAAATAGGCTTTTTTAGTCATAAATTTTTGGTACCTTGTGAGCCATTGATTTTTGAAGATCTTAAAAAAAAACTACATGTATGACATAATCACATGATCCAAACATTTTTTTCCACTAAATAAAAACTGTAGATCATATCTATAGGGTCTGATCAACGAAAAAAGCACTCAGATTTTGAAAATTTGAAGCTTCTACTAGGTGGCAGTAGGTGATCGGGGAACACCCTATCATTATTAATATAGAGTAATGCTCCGGGAACACCTACTCCCTCCTACTAGAAAGCAAAGTTGTAGATCATATCTATAGGGTCTGATCAACGAAAAAATCACTCAGATTCTGAAAATTTGAAGCTTCTATTAGGTGAGTGTAGGTGCTCTGGGAGCACCTTATATATATATATATATATAAATATATATATATATATATATATATATATAGAGAGAGAGAGAGAGAGAAATTTTGAAAATGAGGTAAGGGGCGTTTACAAAAATACTATACAACATAGGTTACTTTGAGCAATGGGGTGAAAGGCATTTACAAAATACCATATAATATAAGGTAGTTTCAGCAATGGGGTGAAGGAAGTTTAAATGATACGCAACATATAACACAGTTTCCCTTTAAAAAAATATGCATAAGTTGTTTAGAGTCTAATCGGCTACTTGAATAGTACCATACCAAATGTGTAGGGGAGGGAAGGCCCTCTCAGCTGCTATATAAAACGAGGGTGCCTCCCCTTCATTTAGTGAAAAGCCATTGCCATCGGTAGTCAGCATTCAATGCTGCCTGACATGTGCCATTCAATGCCAGCTCAGCTCAGCATTGAATGATTGCTGACAAAAACAAAGTTCACACCATCAAAAGAAGCGGCATGATTTTTTTGTATATTTCAAAATCTTACAAAAAATTGTGAGGGTTTTGGCAGTATTTTTAAAATATCGCATTTTTTTTGGGTATATATCGTTTTGTGATTATATTGAAGCCTTTGTGAGCCAAGCAGAGAATTAATTAATTATTGGAGATTTCTAACAAAAATCCATCTATTACCTTGATTTCTTCTTAGTTTTTTTAGAAAGAGATCCCTCAACAATCCTTGCATGATACTTATGGAAAGGAGCACTCCCTTTTCTCTTTTCATCCTAGAGATATTAGAACAGTTGGTGAGAGAAGATGGCTAGTAAACACAAAAAAAAAAGAGAAACACTAGCACACCTGGAGAAAAGTTTCAAGTGATGCTTGGTCATTTGAAGAAAAAGCAATCTCATCCCTTTTTTTCTATACAAATTCTATGTTCTACTCAACCTATATCATAGGAAAAAGAAAAAGGTGAGAGAATTGCCAAATTAATTTGATGCTTGAATGCTGAAGAGCGCAGAAGATGGCAAGTCTTTAATTACAAGAAAAGCTCATTTTCATACTCTCCCGTAATTTAAGCTTGAATGAAAAAGAAAAAAGCAGACATCATCTCTTTTCATGAATATTTGATGTCAGATTATGATATCCAGAAACTTCAAGAGCATGATATTAATACAAAAAAAAATATGTGAAGATGATATGTCCATCACGAAATCCACTACTAGTGCATCCTGCTTACAAAGTTTGCATCTGTAGAATACCATTATATACTACAATATGAAACAGTCCTAAAATATTCACTGATGTCAACTAAAAACCAAGACTATGTTTTAGTTTAATTTTCTTTTCCTTATTTCATTAATTAGTTTAACATTGGTCACAAAGAGCACAACAGAGGATGTTTCAAAAATCATCCTGCTACTTTCATTTGGACATTATTTTGGGTGTTGCATGGAATCTGGTCCAGTCTAGGAAATGTCGTAGATAGCTGAAGTGTAAGTGCATATCATAAACACCAAAAGGGATTTGTTTTAATTTTATCAACAACAAATACTTAAAATGATTTTGGGTAAGATGCTGGGAGCTGGCCGTGCAGCAGAGTGTGCATTTGGCCAGCGGAGTGGGATTGAGGAGTGATGCTAATCCCACATCTCAAGATCAAAACCAGTCATGTGCCTGTGTGCAAGCTGATGCAAGCGGTTGTAATGAAGTATGTGGAATTATAAAAGCAAAGTGCAAAAGCACATAAGTGGACAATTACAAAGAAGATAGACAAGCACAAAAGTGCATAGACAAAAGTCCACTAAAGGACAATACAAAGAGTCAATTAAAAATAAAATATTATTGAAAATGTGCTTTGGGAAGCCATGAAAAAATATAGGGGGAACACTCCCCTATTTATATACAAATACAAGAGGGAGACCATTGGGAGCTCCCTTTCATAGAGACGTTGGGGAGCTCCCTCGGTCATATTTTTTTACTGTTGGGGGCCCCTATCGACTCTATAGAGCGGGGCCCAATGACATGATAAATAAGAAATAAAAAAAGAAAATGAAGACAAAAATAAGAAAATGAAAAAATAGTTGTTTCTAATAAACAACTATAATTACATACAAAAAGACAAAAAAGCCCTTATTGGGCAAACTGTTTATATATATATACACTCCCCTTCAAACTTTACGAGAAAATGATCGAAAGTTTGCTGAGAAAGAGAAATCGAGGAGCGGAAAGAGCTTTGATGAAGAAATTTGTCAACTGGTACGACAACGTAATAGTTCCTCTTAGATATTCATCACAAACATAGTGACAATCCATCTTAATATGTTTGATTCGCTCATGGAAGGTATGGTAGCTCGCAATGTAGATTACACTCTTATTGTCATAACTCTTCGAAGGTGTTGAGATGATGATTTCCATATCACTGAGAAGACTTTTAAGCTACACAAGCTCCATTGTTGTCATAGTCATTACCTGATATTCGGCTTCAGCTGAAGATAAAGATATTTTTTGTCGTTTCTTACACCTCCAATAGATCAACGAATCTCTTTAAAAAATACAAAAACCTATCATTTAGGTTACCACCCCGAATAATTAGATCTAAAGATGATGAAGAGGACAAAAAAAAAGCTCTTTTGAAACGGTGTTTTTAATGTATCACACAATCCTCATAATTGCTGCCATGTGCAATGTGTTAGGGGCATGTTAAAACTGACTTGCTGCATGAACACATGAGTGATATTAGGTTGGGTGATAGAGAGATAAGTGAGAGATCCAATCAATTGATAATATGAAATAGAATCTTCAAGCAATACACTATCTTCAAGTCTTAATTTTGTATTTATGACTTTTGAGGTTTCCACCTTTTTATCGAAAACTTTTGACCTAGCACATATGTTAGCAGCTAATTTTATTTGAGAGAGAATATATCCTCTGAGAGAATAGGCAACCTCAATTCCTAAAAAGTATCTCAAAAATATGACCGTTGGGGCCCCAACGACAAGATGAGTGGGGCCCCTTGTGGTCTTAAAAAAGCAAAAGAAAAAAAGAAAAAGTAAAAAAGGGAGAGAAAAGGAAAAGGGGAGAGTTTACATGGGGATTTACCAAAATACCCCTATTGGGTATTTGGAGAAATAAGAAAGCAAAAAAAGAAATATGTATATATATATACATATATGTATATATATACGTATGTGTATATATATATATATATATATATATATATATATATATATATATATATATATATATATATATATATATATATATATATATACATAATTTAACAGAGACCCCCAATGCAATGCATTTAATGCATTTTACAATAAAAAAAAGAAAAATAAAAAATAAGAAAAGAGAAAAGAAAAAGAAAATAAAAGAAAAGTAAAAAGACTGAAATGCCCCTAATGGGCAGAATTATAGAAATACCCTTTATCGGGTATATATATATACATGATTACATATATATATATATATATATATATATATATATATATATATATATATATATATATATTAACAGCAGTACTGTTCATGAGGCAGGGTAGCTGTATAGGATTTTTTCCTGGATAGACAACCAGGTCTGGGCCAAGTCTCCAGACTGGGCCAGGTTTTCCCCGTCTAATAAAAAAGAGATGTTGGGAACTGCTTCTTCATTAGTATAAAATAATGTTTATAACCATAATCCAAATGGATAGGATTAAGCCTATCACCATGATATTGATTCATTGAACAAGATTGTGTCACTTGGCGCCAAGTGAATAACTCAGTCCCGGCTGGTTGTTTTGTTAATCCAAATTGGTGGGTCTTGGATTTTCCAAGTCCATCTAACTCTAGGCACAAACCTGGAGAAGTTTGGCTACACTTCCTGCATCCTAAGATGGGTTCTGAGCTTGCTAGGTTTTGAAACACCGGCATTGGTCATCAATTTTTTTTCTTGTCTCGAACCAACAAATCTTTCATTAGAACTACAGGCTTCCAAGCTTAGACCATTCAATTTAAGGTTGTTCAGGTGGCAGCGGCATGAAGTGGACAGGGCTGGTTCCACATAATCAAATGTAGGTACAAAATCCTCATATGATCTTGAATTGTGGCAAGGGTAGATGTAGAATTGAAGCAAAGTGCCCTTGCCCCAAGTTCAGAGCCCCTTCACCTTATGCACTTGGATTGTGGTCAGGGGTAGGTGCAACCTTGTGACACAGATTCTGTCAGCCCAAGTTAGTTGTACTATGGATTCCCTGAGCAATGTTTCACATTGTTGGTCAAAAGAAAATCAATTTACAGATAAAAAACACAACTCTGAGCACGTGCTATCGCAAAGTCAAACATGTAAGCTTATTCAAAAATATTTACCTGATCCATGAATGGCTTTACAAGACGTCTGAGGCTCTCACTGGTTATCTTTTTGCAAAACTTTCTAAAGCTGACGAGTGGAACAAAAGCCAACTCAGGGAAAGATACATGATAACTCCATTGAAAAAAGTGCTCTGAAAGTGTTTCAACTGCAGAGCGTACACATTGCTCATGTTATGCTTTCAGTTTCAGTAGCTGTTTTGGCACCTGTTAGACAAGTAACCAACTAATAAGTAAAGCAGAGAGCCGAGACAGTGAAGATCCTGAAAATTGATGAGGTAGTCTCTCCACTTGAACCAACCTTCAACATACTTGAAAAATTAAAATCTTTTGGAGCACTATTATCAGATTTGCCACCTTCCCCAAATTCTAGAAAGCTTAGAGATAAAGAAGCCATAGGAATGAAGACGCCACTAGAATGTGAAAGCTTATTCAACAAATGGATGCATTTTAGCCTCAAAGGAAAGAAACGAGGTCCAGGCAACATATGGGCAAGTCCATTTATCATCTGAATTGCCAAGTATAGCAAACTCTGAAGATCATGTTCCTTGATGTTAGCACATACAAACTTAACCCAAAGTTCAAGGCAGTTTACATACTGCCAATCTTGTATTTTCCTTAGTTCATCCTGAAAAATATGTAAAATATTAGAAAGAAGATAGAGAAATATGGATCTCGTGTACAAACAGAATTGCAACCACAATTATGAACAGATAAGCAGAAAATTGTGGGGAATAGGCAAAACACTCACTATATTTGGGAAACAACAATATCACAGTGAATTTCTCAAGAAGGGTAAGAACCGTTCTAGGTTCAATGACTTGATTCCATAAGAACATGAATGAGAGCAGGGCAGAGGAAACTAGAGAAGTTGTCGGTTTTCCAATTAACATCAAACCATGCTGCAATAGTTCCAATAATTAACATAATATAGATCCCAGCAGTGTTGGCCGATGAAATTGTGAAATCGCCCATAGCTGATCTATATCAAATCAGATAGTGGTCTAAAACATAGTGAAACACACTTGAGAATGCAAAATAATGCTCACGCACATGGAATTCATCCTATAAAAACTTCAGACTTCTTTTAGTGGCAAATTAACAAGTGTAGCATCATTATCTTCATTGTGGTAAACTTTCTCACTTGCAACTTTCACATACATGAAATAATAATTAATTTCTGTAAGCTTGGTGTCACCCACAGCTTGCCCACAATAAACCCTTTATATATGCAATTTCTGTCATGATGAGCAGAACCACACCCTCTATAACCTTCATGACACAATACTTGGGTTTGTGCTAAAGGAAAACATCATAAAAAATACCTGAAAGAGCAATGAGGCCACGCCATGAAGGTCCAAGACCTTATGACTTGTGATTGGAGGTGATAAACTTGCATGTGAGATAAATCCATCCATACAGTAACATGTATTTCTTTTACTTCTGAGAAGCCTCCAAATAGTCATTACCCACCATTTCCAAATCTACACCAATGTCTTCTCAGTGGCACAAGAAAGTAATTGATCGTCCAATCTATGCAACATTATCCATTGGCCATGCACAACAGCACAAGAACAAAGGAACTAGCCTTTGCACACCCAAAGAGGTGGTGATCATTTTTCTGAAGAGTCTCTATCTAAAGGGACTTTTTCCTTTACCTTTTAGTGAAAGAACCTAAGGGATTTAGTTTTGTTGCACTCGGGGCTCTGAACTAATAGAGCACAGAGTAACTTCAGGAAACAAGTAAAAGAATTGTTTCTAGTTGAATAAAGTGAAAGGAGACAAATTGGTAAAAAAATATAACTTTGGATCATGAACATTTCATGGTGCTGAAATAAAATGACAAAGATTTAGAAATGAGATCAATACAATATCTATATTTCACATGGGTCCCTGCCTATACCCATATTGTGAGGCCAGCTTACTGACTGGGAAGGCTACTGTAACGCCCCGGATTTCCAAAACAAAGCTAAGTTAAAATTTTCATGAATTTCTTTTTTTTTTTTTTTCTTTTGCAGCGGAACTTAGAAAAGCTTTTAGCAGCGGAATCAGACGATAATGAGTCGTCAGTTTTAGAAAACTCCAAGCACGTTGCAGGTATGTGGCCAAGCAACTCATTGACCACCAAAGTGTTCCATTTTATCGAAAACATATGTTTATTACAACACTACTGCTTAGAAAAGCAGTATAGGTTCAATAAAAGGAAGCAGTACAACTCTGTCTAGAGAAACCCTGGAACTTGATGCCGCCTTGCTCCGTATATCGCCACGCAGGTCCAACACCTGAAATCCCCATAAAACGGGGTCAGAACCACTGATGGTCTGGTAAGTATGCAGTCATACATCCATTCAACTCAAATACAATAATGACCACTCAGGGTCGCAATGCGCAATAACGACGCTCAAGCCTCCAAGACTTAGCGTATATCGCAAGAGCCTCCTCAGGGCTATGAGTTGAACATCCGCTCGAGTCTTCATGACTTAGAGCAAGCCTTTTCCGGGCTGTGATTTGAATAGTCGCATAAGTCTCCACGACTTAGCCATGACCTCTTTCGGGTCTCAAAGTGATGTCTAGCTCAAGTCTTCATACTTGGCACATCCGTATCCCACGCATCTAAGGACAACTCCTCGAGCTTCGCTTAGTCGTGCGGATACAACACGGGTCTTTGCCCAGTCGGTCCAGTAGTATACCGAACATGACACCTTCACAAAGGTTATGCAGGACTGACTCAACACGTCATCCACTCATACATTCAAAACATCGCTGTACCTAGAACTAATGCATTGTTTGATAATTAACCGCTCCCGCCTTTGGTACGCAGGTAGAGCTATTGTCCGGGCATCAACGCGACGTTCTGGGGGTTGATTATTCTATGTATTTTAGATACCCCAGAGGCCTGTTGACCCTATCCATAGTAGGGCAGTGTGTTTCAACTGGGAGAATCCTACTAGGCCCATATTCGGATGCATCCTATACTTGCAGTAGTTGGGTTCAATCCTTAGATCTTAAGGATAACCACGACCCCAAAACCCATGAGTGACTGAGGCCATCGTGGACTCTATCAGGTCCAAAGTAAAATACATGTCACTCAAGGCTGTACCATCACTGTCATTCCACAGTGAGCATAATTCCTGAAGGGGTCTGCCAGTCTTACAATTACTTGGACAGAATCTGCATGCCATTTAGGCAGCCCGTGCTTTCAGCACTACGGGAGTATGTACCCGACCCCATTCAGTCTTCCCCAACACAGTCATTACTGAGGGGGTACCCCTAACACGATTTTCAACCGCGGGGTATGTGCGACCTTAAGTCTTATTCATATGCATGCAGAACACCGCTCTTTGGCACTTCGGCCACCACGAGCATCACACCTCTTTGGGTGGAAACAACACACTCTGGCTCTTCGGCCCTTACGAGTCTGGTTGTGTAACCGTTCTCAATGAGCATGCATATGACTCGATCTAAATAGATCGGCTACTCGGCGTATTTTTACGCAACGAGTCCAAACCTAGCCAAGGCGCAACCTCTACTCCGGCTCAGCGGCCCTTACGAGCAAGGTGCCCTTGCAGGCACAAGGATACGAGCCGATCTGGCATCGTTCCATCAACGGACATCATTATGCCGTTCCATTGGTTCCGACAGCTCTTCTGCCAACCATTTCGTCAGCACCTCCCCTGCTCTACCGGCAGTGGTGCGACAAACCCTTCTACGTTGTAGAGGGCAAACCATGAACTGGGTAGCACTCTGCTATATGTCAGAGTATCCTGCTACGTTCTTTCTGAGCTATTCATAGCTTCTTCAGAAATTTCAGCAGCACTTCCTCTCTTTTACGGAGAAAGCGTGCGTTTCTTTTATCCATTTCAGCGGCATCTCCCCTCTTTGGTAGGAAATCGCCACGCTTAATTCGGGAAATGGATGCGCATCGTTGTGCGTACTTTGCATCCATCAAGGTTGCAGGAACCCTTGGCCATAGCCAGGCCATACGAAATTGGCTTAGTCATTACGTAAAGAGCATTTTGCCAAAAAACCAAAGCCTTTCCAATAGGGGCTTCATTCGTCAAGCAGAATCTTGAACGAGGAGCGGTCAAGGAATCGCATGGGCGATTTGGAGTTTGATCTCCATTTGAACGCTCATTTATGCGCTATATATGTAGTATAAGCAGAAGCCTGTGCTTTATACAGCGGCGGCGTAAAGAAATGCATATACTATTGTTCAGGGTGTGTAACTGAACGAAATATTCTACATATATAACAAAGCAGAAGCCTTGGCATCGTTCGACGCGACGGCGTAAGTAAAGACATTGCAGAAAGCAGGAGCCTTGGCATCGTTCGACGCGACGGCGTAAGTAAATGCATAATCGGAAGTGCAGAAAACAGGGAGCCTTGGCATCATACGACGCGACGGCAAAGGTAAATTACATAGCCTGTGCGATATAAGACGCGTCGGCAGAATCAGCAGATATACACCTAGATCTGTATCCAACGATAGTTACGAGGCGAGCGAGTGAACACCGAAGTGTCCTAGAGGGCTCAACCAAGAACTAGGGTGAGATACTATTTTTGAAGAACGCATATACTGCGCATTCGAACATATATATCCGACGATAGTTACGAGGCGAGCGCGTGAACACCGAAGCGTCCTAGAGGGCTCAACCAAGAACTAAAGCAAGATACTACTTCAGAAAGTATATTCTATATACAAACAATCAAATACTTGAGAGAGATGGATCAACGAAGCGAACTTACTTCAAATCGTGGAAGAAACGGCTCCGGGTTGCTTCTTTGGCTTCGAGCCTTCCTTCGAGAGGTCAGACTAAGTCAGATGAAGCTGACTTAGTTGAGAAAGAGGTAGAGCAGGTCAAGCTACTCAACCTAAGTGGTTTGAACCTAACAGGGTTCAATCCAAGTCAACTGGGTTCAGCAGGTTCGAACTCAGCTCAAGTAGGCTAAGTCTGGGTTCAGAAACCCAAACCGGAATTAGGACTAAAAAGGACTTTGACTTTGACTTTAAACCTAACTAGGTTCAAGTCAAGTCAACTGGGTTTGGACCAGGTCAAGTGGGTTCAGACCCAGGTCAGGTGGGTTAGGACCAGGTCAGGCAGGCTCAGGCTAAGTCAGGCAGGCTCAGACCAGGTCAGGTCGGCTCAGGTGGGCTAGGCTAGGTAGGGGAGGTTTAGGAGAGAGAGAGAAGGCAAGAGAGAGAGGGGGGGTCGATTTTTTATGAGAAGAGAGAGAGTGGGGAGGGCTATTTATAGCCCAAGCCCACCTCCTCTTGGGTTTTTCCATGCCCAAACTACCCCCTTGGCTTCTTTTTAATTCCAAGAGGTTCCTTGGTGTGGGGCCCACTTGGATATTCCATGGGATATTTTTGTGGGTCCCACCAGATATTTTCTGAGGAATATTTCTGTGGGTCCCACCAATATTTCCGTGGGTCCCGCAAGAATTTCGGGTTTCCGGCGATTTTTTTCAAAAAATTCTGAGTACGCCATTTTCTTCGTATTGACGTAACTAAGAAAGTTGGCTCGTACGAATCTATTGATTTCGTTTAGTTAGGAAGTTATGGCTTCCCGAGTGTTTGAGCATATATTCGCGATTCGACGAATATCCTAAGTATAGCTGGCTCGCAGGAATTGATTCGTTTTGCATTCTGAGAAGAAATGCTATTTTTACCGGTAAATGCCTCATGAATTTTATTCAGATATTTTCTGAAAAAATGTGGGTCTTACATCATTACCCCCTTAAAGGAATTTCGTCCGCGAAATTCAGCTAAGAGTACAAGGTGAAGAGTTCAGGATATTTATCCCGCATATCCGATTCGGGCTCCCAAGTGCAATCATCGATTCCATGATGCTGCCACCTCACTTTAACAAGTGGAATGACCTTCGTTCTTAGCACTTGCTCCCGTCGGTCCATGATCTCCACTGGCCTTTCTTCTACCATCATATCTTCTCGGATGTCAATGTCTTCATGTTGAATAACGTGAGAAGGATCATGAACGTACTTTCTAAGCATTGATACGTGAAATACATCATGTATTTGCGCGTATTGGGGTGGCAATGCTACTCGGTAGGCAGTCTCTCCGATCCGGCTCAAAACTTCGAAGGGACCAACGAATCTAGGGCTGAGCTTCCCCTTCTTTCCAAAACGAAACACACTCTTGGTTGGAGAGACCTTGATAAAAACCTTATCTCCAACCGCAAAAGTGAGTTCCCTACGCCGCTGATCGGCGTAGCTCTTCTGTCGACTCTGAGCAGTCAGTAGCTTCTTTCTGATCATGTGGACTTGCTCAGTATAATGCTGCAACACAATGGGCGAGTCCAAGGTTCGCTCACCCACCTCACCCCAATGGATCGGTGATCTACAGGGTCGTCCATACAAGGCTTCATACGGCGCCATCCCAATGCTAGCGTGGTGGCTATTATTATAAGCAAATTCAGCCAACGCTAGGTGGGAATCCCAATCACCTTTCCATTCCAGCATACAGGCTCTGAGCATATCTTCAAGAGTCTGTATGGTTCGTTCTGATTGCCCATCTGTTTGGGGATGGAATGCTGTACTGAACTTGAGTTTCGTCCCCAGGGCTCTCTGAAACTGCTCCCAAAAGTGAGAGGTGAACTTCGGGTCACGATCAGATATGATCGAAATCGGCACTCCATGGAGTCTAACGATTTCCCGAATGTAGATCTCCGCCAATCGTTTTGTTGAGTATCGAGTGTTGATTGGCAGAAAGTGAGCAGACTTGGTGAGTCTGTCCACAATCACCCAGATTGAGTCATGCTGTCTCTTGGATCGAGGCAATCCAACGATGAAATCCATCGTAATGCCTTCCCATTTCCATTCTGGAATCTCGATCCGTTGCATCTTTCCACCAGGGCGCTGATGTTCGATCTTAACTTGCTGGCAGATCAAACATTTCGAGACAAACGTAGCCACATCACGCTTCATACCCTTCCACCAGTACTTTCTCTGCAAATCTCGGAACATCTTCGTACCCCCAGGGTGGATAGTATATTTGCTACTATGGGCCTCCTGGAGTACTTCCTGTCTTAGCTCAGGGTTATTTGGAACCCAAATCCTTTCTTCCATCCATATTCCTCCATCTTCTTTCAAATGGAAGAAAGTGTCATCTTTTTCAGCACGAGCTTTTAATTCCAAGTACTGGGGATCCTTGAACTGTTTGGCTACGATGCGATCGAGGAACTCAATGTGGATCGTCAAACATGACATTTGGATTCTACCTGAATCAGCCAAAAAGGGCTTCCACTTGACGAAATCCTCCATCAACTTCCATTGTCCGGTTAGGCTGGCCAGAGTGCCAACAGTCTTGCGACTAAGGGCATCTGCTACAACATTCGCCTTTCCAGGGTGATAGGAAAGCGTGAATTCATAGTCTTTGAGGAATTCCAGCCATCGCCGTTGCCGCATATTGAGTTCTTTTTGAGAAAAGAGGTATTTTAGGCTTTTATGGTCCGACATGACCTCAAATTTCTCTCCATATAGGTAGTGTCGCCAGATTTTAAGCGCGAACACTACCGCGGCAAGCTCCAAGTCGTGGGTTGGATAGTTTTTCTCATGGACCCTCAACTGTCGTGATGCATAGGCGATTACTTTGCCATGCTGCATCAACACACAACCCAGACCTGTTCCTGAGGCATCGGTATATGCCACGAAGCCTCCCTGACCAGAAGGTAAGGTAAGGACAGGGGCAGTGGTAAGCCTCTGTTTGAGAACCTCAAAGCACTCCTTACACTGGTCAGTCCATTCAAACTTGACTCCCTTTTTCAGCAATTTCGTCATCGGTACGGCGATTCGGGAGAAGTCTTGTATGAACTTCCGATAATATCCGGCAAGTCCAAGGAAGCTACGGACCTCAGTGATATTTTCTGGCTGCTTCCAGTCCATCACAGCTTCCACCTTCGCAGGATCTACTGCGATTCCATCTTTCGAGATCACATGACCAAGGAACATCACTTTATCTAGCCAGAATTCACATTTTGAAAACTTAGCATAGAGTTGGTTATCTTGAAGGGTTTTCAAGACGATTTTCAAGTGCTCCACGTGTTGTTCCTTGTTCTCAGAATATACGAGAATGTCATCAATAAAGACGATGACAAAGCTATCCAAATATGGTCTGAATATCCGGTTCATTAGATCCATAAAGGCAGCAGGCGCATTAGTGAGTCCGAAGGGCATTACTACGAACTCATAATGGCCGTATCTCGTTCTGAAGGCAGTCTTGGGTATATCCTCTTCCTTTACTCTGAGCTGATGGTACCCAGACCTGAGGTCGATCTTGGAGAACACCCTCGCTGTTCTGAGTTGATCGAATAAGTCCTCAATCCGAGGCAACGGGTACTTATTTTTAACAGTTGCCTGGTTAAGCATCCGATAATCGATGCATAACCGAAGGGATCCATCCTTCTTCTTTACAAACAGTACCGGGGCTCCCCACGGTGACACACTAGGACGGATGAACCCTTGTTCCATCAGTTCTTCCAACTGACACTTCAACTCACTGAGTTCAGCTGGCGCCATTCGATACGGGGCTTTGGATATCGGCGCTGTTCCAGGTAAGGATTGAATTCCAAATTCAACCTCACGAAGTGGCGGAAGTCCTGGCAATTCCTCAGGAAACACATCGGGAAACTCCCGCACCACTTCCAAACTCTCAAGGGTTTGGTCATTGGATTTTTCCACCGAGAGACTCAACAGGAAGGCCACACAACCCTTCCTAAGGTATTTTTGTACCTTAAGTGCTGATATGAGCCTTTTCTGTGGAACTGGTTTGGATAATCGGTACTCCATCTTAGGGAATCCGGGTCGAGATAGAATCACTCTGCCCTCGCGGCACAGAATCTTGGCATTATTCTGAGCCAACCAATTCATTCCCAGAATGACATCGTACTGTATCATATCGATCAGGATGGCGTCAGTAGGCAAGTGTTGCCCTGCTATCTCAATATCCAAATTTTTCACACACCGGATACATTTGGTGCGTGAACCCAACGGGTTATATACTTCGATCATTTTATCAATCGGTTGCACCGAAGCGTGGAGTTGTTCGGTGAAATCGTCAGAGATAAACGTATGAGTAGCACCACAATCAAACAAGACGTAAGCTGCATGTCCATTAACAGGTACGGTGCCTTCAATCAGGTCACCATTTTCGACTTGTTCAGTCGTTACAGCATATACACGACCTGCAGCAGGCCTTTGTTCTACTCTAGGTGGAGGTCGTTGAAACTGAGAACGTTGTGGCGCTGGTCGAGAGGGTCCGGCAGATCCGGCATTACCCCTCTGTTCATCTGCAGCCTTCTTGGCGCAATCCTTTATAAAGTGGCCCATCTTGCCACAATATAAGCACCCACCAATGTCACGAGGACATGGCTTTCCAGGGTGGTTCATACGACACCTTGGGCAGCTGAAGTTGGACTGCTGACCATTCGGAGTTGGGTTCTGTCTTGGCCTCATGACTTGTTGAGTGTTGTTCCCTCCTTGAAACTTCTTCTTTTGAAAGGGTTGTCGTGAACCCTGGCCACTTGGGAATGTCCTTTTACGATTCCCACCATTCACTATGGGCTTCTTTGCTACGATCACTTTAGATCGTGCCCAGTCCTCTTGGATTTTTGAAGCTGCTGCTACCGCAGCCTGAAAGGTCGAAGGCATGCTTGTTATCACTCGAGATCGCAGCCCTTCGCGCAGACCATTCACATATTTGTCGGCCCTTTCTTGGTCTGTTTCGAACAATCGAGAGCAGTAGCGCTCTAGATTCTGAAATTTGGTGGTATAGTCCATTAGACTCATACCGCCTTGTTCCAACTCCAGAAACTCCATCTTTTTCTTGTTTCTGGAATGCAACGGGAAAGTAGTTATCCATAAAAGTCCTCCGAAAGTCAGTCCAAGGAATGACTTCGACTTGTGAGAACTGGATAAGTTTAGTGGTATCCCACCACTTCCGTGCATTGTCTTTTAATCGATACGTGCCAAAGTTGGTCTTCTTTTCCTCTGGTACTCCCAGTACTAAGAAGGCACGTTCTGTCTCTTCGATCCAACTCTCCGCGAGCTCAGGATCGGCTCTGCCAATGAAAACTGGCGGGTCAAGCTTGAGGAACTTCTCATAAGTCACTCCTCCCAGGTGCTCGTTTCGTGGTGCGACTGGTTCTGGCCTTGTTTCACGGATAGCGGTAACCAGGTTGTTGAGTGTCTCCAACAGGAATCCTTGCGTATGAGACTCCTCGCTTGGTATGGTTCTCCTCATCGTAGGAGCCATTTATCTATGCACACACAAGCACTTGTTTTTAGTTTCTCGATGTATATGAGGAAGTAAAAGCTTTATTTACTTAATATACATCACATTTACACAAGCATCGCCTTAAACAAAACGTCATGCCGCACTGGCAGACTTTAGGCGTTGAGAAACTATATACATGAGTCTATTGACTCCAAAACATCACCAGTCTCTTTAAGACTTGGATTTCTTTGATGAAGACGAACTCCAAAAGGTCCATCTATTGCCACATGGCCTTGGTGCAGGCACTACTAGCTTTGGCTTGGGCGGCACTTCCGCACTAGCAAGCGAATACTGGGGATATATGAGAGACTCCAGTCCACTTTCCCAGTCAGCAAGATCAAGACTCTGGGAGTCTGGAATAATGATTGGCGAACAGAAAGAATCCCCTCTTTTGTTCCTGCCATTTAAGCTCGGCATATGTGGTGCCGGATGGTAGCTTGGCGAGTGATAGACCTCCGCAGGGAAGTTCAAATCAAAATCCCTCAGCCTTGGTAATTCATCAAAAGATGTTGGGGTATGGTTGCTCCCAACACTAGAGTGATGCGGTCCACTGACACGCGAAGTCTCATCCCTGAGACCCTTTGAAGCCCGCCGACCCATATCGGCGGTATATTTCCTTTGGCATTCGTTGGCGGAATGCCCATCTTCGCCACAATATTGGCAGTCTTGGACTTCATACGGGCATATCCACTCATCGTGCATGACCTTGCAGCGATAGCAATATCCACGCGAGTCATGAGTTGCCATCTATACAAAGATGCACCCAGATCAGAACAAAAGAAAAAAAACATATACTTACAGTGCGATATCGGTACCATGACGGATCTTGAACCAGGTTTCTCAGACTCATGCTCTGATACCAATTCTGTAACGCCCCGGATTTCCAAAACAAAGCTAAGTTAAAATTTTCATGAATTTCTTTTTTTTTTTTTTTCTTTTGCAGCGGAACTTAGAAAAGCTTTTAGCAGCGGAATCAGACGATAATGAGTCGTCAGTTTTAGAAAACTCCAAGCACGTTGCAGGTATGTGGCCAAGCAACTCATTGACCACCAAAGTGTTCCATTTTATCGAAAACATATGTTTATTACAACACTACTGCTTAGAAAAGCAGTATAGGTTCAATAAAAGGAAGCAGTACAACTCTGTCTAGAGAAACCCTGGAACTTGATGCCGCCTTGCTCCGTATATTGCCACGCAGGTCCAACACCTGAAATCCCCATAAAACGGGGTCAGAACCACTGATGGTCTGGTAAGTATGCAGTCATACATCCATTCAACTCAAATACAATAATGACCACTCAGGGTCGCAATGCGCAATAACGACGCTCAAGCCTCCAAGACTTAGCGTATATCGCAAGAGCCTCCTCAGGGCTATGAGTTGAACATCCGCTCGAGTCTTCATGACTTAGAGCAAGCCTTTTCCGGGCTGTGATTTGAATAATCGCATAAGTCTCCACGACTTAGCCATGACCTCTTTCGGGTCTCAAAGTGATGTCTAGCTCAAGTCTTCATACTTGGCACATCCGTATCCCACGCATCTAAGGACAACTCCTCGAGCTTCGCTTAGTCGTGCGGATACAACACGGGTCTTTGCCCAGTCGGTCCAGTAGTATACCGAACATGACACTTTCACAAAGGTTATGCAGGACTGACTCAACACGTCATCCACTCATACATTCAAAACATCGCTGTACCTAGAACTAATGCATTGTTTGATAATTAACCGCTCCCGCCTTTGGTACGCAGGTAGAGCTATTGTCCGGGCATCAACGCGACGTTCTGGGGGTTGATTATTCTATGTATTTTAGATACCCCAGAGGCCTGTTGACCCTATCCATAGTAGGGCAGTGTGTTTCAACTGGGAGAATCCTACTAGGCCCATATTCGGATGCATCCTCTACTTGCAGTAGTTGGGTTCAATCCTTAGATCTTAAGGATAACCACGACCCCAAAACCCATGAGTGACTGAGGCCATCGTGGACTCTATCAGGTCCAAAGTAAAATACATGTCACTCAAGGCTGTACCATCACTGTCATTCCACAGTGAGCATAATTCCTGAAGGGGTCTGCCAGTCTTACAATTACTTGGACAGAATCTGCATGCCATTTAGGCAGCCCGTGCTTTCAGCACTACGGGAGTATGTACCCGACCCCATTCAGTCTTCCCCAACACAGTCATTACTGAGGGGGTACCCCTAACACGATTTTCAACCGCGGGGTATGTGCGACCTTAAGTCTTATTCATATGCATGCAGAACACCGCTCTTTGGCACTTCGGCCACCACGAGCATCACACCTCTTTGGGTGGAAACAACACACTCTGGCTCTTCGGCCCTTACGAGTCTGGTTGTGTAACCGTTCTCAATGAGCATGCATATGACTCGATCTAAATAGATCGGCTACTCGGCGTATTTTTACGCAACGAGTCCAAACCTAGCCAAGGCGCAACCTCTACTCCGGCTCAGCGGCCCTTACGAGCAAGGTGCCCTTGCAGGCACAAGGATACGAGCCGATCTGGCATCGTTCCATCAACGGACATCATTATGCCGTTCCATTGGTTCCGGCAGCTCTTCTACCAACCATTTCGTCAGCACCTCCCCTGCTCTACCGGCAGTGGTGCGACAAACCCTTCTACGTTGTAGAGGGCAAACCATGAACTGGGTAGCACTCTGCTATATGTCAGAGTATCCTGCTACGTTCTTTCTGAGCTATTCATAGCTTCTTCAGAAATTTCAGCAGCACTTCCTCTCTTTTACGGAGAAAGCGTGCGTTTCTTTTATCCATTTCAGCGGCATCTCCCCTCTTTGGTAGGAAATCGCCACGCTTAATTCGGGAAATGGATGCGCACCGTTGTGCGTACTTTGCATCCATCAAGGTTGCAGGAACCCTTGGCCATAGCCAGGCCATACGAAATTGGCTTAGTCATTACGTAAAGAGCATTTTGCCAAAAAACCAAAGCCTTTCCAATAGGGGCTTCATTCGTCAAGCAGAATCTTGAACGAGGAGCGGTCAAGGAATCGCATGGGCGATTTGGAGTTTGATCTCCATTTGAACGCTTATTTATGCGCTATATATGTAGTATAAGCAGAAGCCTGTGCTTTATACAGCGGCGGCGTAAAGAAATGCATATACTATTGTTCAGGGTGTGTAACTGAACGAAATATTCTACATATATAACAAAGCAGAAGCCTTGGCATCGTTCGACGCGACGGCGTAAGTAAAGACATTGCAGAAAGCAGGAGCCTTGGCATCGTTCGACGCGACGGCGTAAGTAAATGCATAATCGGAAGTGCAGAAAACAGGGAGCCTTGGCATCATACGACGCGACGGCAAAGGTAAATTACATAGCCTGTGCGATATAAGACGCGTCGGCAGAATCAGCAGATATACACCTAGATCTGTATCCAACGATAGTTACGAGGCGAGCGAGTGAACACCGAAGTGTCCTAGAGGGCTCAACCAAGAACTAGGGTGAGATACTATTTTTGAAGAACGCATATACTGCGCATTCGAACATATATATCCGACGATAGTTACGAGGCGAGCGCGTGAACACCGAAGCGTCCTAGAGGGCTCAACCAAGAACTAAAGCAAGATACTACTTCAGAAAGTATATTCTATATACAAACAATCAAATACTTGAGAGAGATGGATCAACGAAGCGAACTTACTTCAAATCGTGGAAGAAACGGCTCCGGGTTGCTTCTTTGGCTTCGAGCCTTCCTTCGAGAGGTCAGACTAAGTCAGATGAAGCTGACTTAGTTGAGAAAGAGGTAGAGCAGGTCAAGCTACTCAACCTAAGTGGTTTGAACCTAACAGGGTTCAATCCAAGTCAACTGGGTTCAGCAGGTTCGAACTCAGCTCAAGTAGGCTAAGTCTGGGTTCAGAAACCCAAACCGGAATTAGGACTAAAAAGGACTTTGACTTTGACTTTAAACCTAACTAGGTTCAAGTCAAGTCAACTGGGTTTGGACCAGGTCAAGTGGGTTCAGACCCAGGTCAGGTGGGTTAGGACCAGGTCAGGCAGGCTCAGGCTAAGTCAGGCAGGCTCAGACCAGGTCAGGTGGGCTCAGGTGGGCTAGGCTAGGTAGGGGAGGTTTAGGAGAGAGAGAGAAGGCAAGAGAGAGAGGGGGGGTCGATTTTTTATGAGAAGAGAGAGAGTGGGGAGGGCTATTTATAGCCCAAGCCCACCTCCTCTTGGGTTTTTCCATGCCCAAACTACCCCCTTGGCTTCTTTTTAATTCCAAGAGGTTCCTTGGTGTGGGGCCCACTTGGATATTCCATGGGATATTTTTGTGGGTCCCACCAGATATTTTCTGAGGAATATTTCTGTGGGTCCCACCAATATTTCCGTGGGTCCCGCAAGAATTTCGGGTTTCCGGCGATTTTTTTCAAAAAATTCTGAGTACGCCATTTTCTTCGTATTGACGTAACTAAGAAAGTTGGCTCGTACGAATCTATTGATTTCGTTTAGTTAGGAAGTTATGGCTTCCCGAGTGTTTGAGCATATATTCGCGATTCGACGAATATCCTAAGTATAGCTGGCTCGCAGGAATTGATTCGTTTTGCATTCTGAGAAGAAATGCTATTTTTACCGGTAAATGCCTCATGAATTTTATTCAGATATTTTCTGAAAAAATGTGGGTCTTACAGCTACCTACGTGCTAGTACTAGGCGATAAAAGTCATGCTCAGGAAACCTCATGTAAACATCACTTAGGTGCTTCTAAGTATGCTTGATCTTAATAAAAAAAAGTCTATAAAGACAGAGAATAGCAAGTTATGTTTGTGATTGAAACTTTTTCTTTCTTTTTTTTATTTGAATTCCTGGGTTCTGTTCAACAATCAACATCACATACAAATGTATTTACAGAGTCATGGATTTTCATATTATGTTAAATATGCCGGTTTGCTTTCCTGGGTGCATGTCACAGTGCCATCTTTTGCTCAAGTAGGTGCACAATTTTTACTAATATTAGCGTACATCTTGTAATGGTGTAAGATGTTAATCTTAACATTACAGCCACCTTGAATTTCATATTATACTATAACTGTTTTTTGCATACAATGTTAAAACATATAATTTCAGAAAATTTCTAGATCTTGAAAGCCTTTTATCAATCTTTTCATTTTGAAAATTTATTTTGTGTGTTTCTGAGCCACACAGCAAGCTGGCACGTGTGCACTGCCTAGCTCTTTGACTATAAGACATTTAAGCTAGTTCTGATATCCAAATTTCACTTTTTCTTAAAATGATAAGATGGCATCATCATCAAAGAAAGTAGATGGCTAAAAAAAGCGTTCAAACTTCACATTGGAAAAAAATGAGTTAATCCTGGTTATTTGAAGTAGTTTTTGAAGATGTTTGCAAAGTTGATCCCACAGTCACTGAATTTGCTAATTGCAAGTCATGGGTCACAAAGCCCAAAGACACTAATTAAGCAGGGATGGTCGTTCAAACTAAAAATGACTTAAACATGCCACGTTTTTTTAAATTGTTCCAGAACCCAAGGAATCGAGAGAAGCTCAAAAGTCAAAACACATATCCATCTATCTGCATCATCTGGCTTTATTAGCGAGAAGCAACTCCTAAACAATTGAAGGACTTTCTAAAGTTTCTATTGTCAATCATATAAACCCGTTGTTTGGAGTTTATGAGATATATGCTAGATCATAGGAACTGGAAATAAAATATTACTACAATTATAGAATAAGGAAACAAGGTTAGGGTTATAAAGTTAAAATTATATTCCTAGGTTCTAAGACAACTATAATACACCTCAGCTATACAAGTAGATAAAGTTATAATACTACCACCTTCAGGAAAAAAATATATGAAAAATAAATTGTATGAAATCAATGGGGATTTATAATAAATATGTCACCATAAAATCCAAGTTCGCCATTTCATCAACTCTCTGATTGCTTTGAAGGACATAGATACAAGAGAAATTTCATTGCGCTGGTCAAGTAGAATAGAAACATGTTTCTAAAGATTTCCAATCTCTAATGGTGTTGGGTCAAACCAAAGTGCATCATCTGACCCAACCTCAGTCTCTTTCTTCCAGAAGGGGTGGGTATTGAGCTGGGTACATGGTGCAGGACAGACTTAGCTTGGGCCTAAAACTGATGGGCCCATGCCTAGGCAATCAGGCCAAGCCTTTGCCATGGGGTGAAGTGTAGCCTGGCCAAAATAAACATGGCACTAGGATGGTTTTGGAAGAAACAGGGCTAAAGATTTAAATAGGTCTTATGCAGATGTCGCTTAAGGATGTGAGGGTTGGATATTCAACTGGCTTAAATCCATTTAGAGGGATTCAGTATAAATTTCAATATCCAATTAGCTAATCAGAACAGACTATCTTTCAGTTTTTTATATCCTAATCCAAATCCAACATAATATCTGGCTTAAAATGTGTGTATCATAGTCACCTGTATCGTTAAAGGTAATTTCTCAGCGAGGGTATTTCTCGGAGAGATTTTCAAAAGTTGATAAATCTTGGGAATATCTTGGGAAAATCATGGAAATTTAAAAAATTGAAAAATATATAAATAACAACAAAAAAACCTAAGAAAATAATAAGTTTTGTATTATTTTTCTTTCAAAAATATAAAGAAACATGTTTTAAAGGTTTTAAAATATAAAAGAAACAAAAAAATAGGAAATGCAAATTTAATTAAAAAAAAAACTCAAAAATATCGTGATATTTTTTATTTGCTGATATTTTGAAAATATCACGATATATTCCCAATATTATCGGCAAGCTTGAAATTGCCGATAATATCACGATATATTCAAAATATCAGCGATATCGGTGACAATGGTGTGTATATATATATGCATGTACACGTGTGTACATATGTATATGGATATGGTGTTTCTATGGTGGTACTGAACCACCATAACTTATGGTGGTACATACTTGTTTTACACAGATCTAACCTCTAAAAGCAAAAACTAACCTTTGGATCATGTTTAGGATGTTCTATTTTCCATTTTATGCATTAAAGTTTATTTTAATAGGATATTTTAGACCATTTTTTATCCTTATGAATTGTGAGCCTTCGTTTTTTCACCATCTTTGAAACTGTATTATAATCATAGTCACAAATATCGGTCTTGGCTATATCTCGGCTAAGGCAAAATATCAGGATATTATATATTTTTCAATCAATCCCAGAAAAATCTATGAACTTAAAAATAAAATGCGAAAAATAAAAAAAAAAACTAGGAAAAACAGTTTTCTTTCCTTCTTCCCTCCTTTTTTTCCTTCCTTTCTTCTTTCTTTTCTGCACCTAATATTATCACACGATATATATATATATATATATATATATAACTGTGACTATGATTATGATTATGGTATATTAGACATGATAAAACCTCATAATATAGTAAATAAACTATATTAAACATGTCTGTGGGGGGTACATCTAACATTTGCTGGTAATATTCATGCAAACAATAGTGCACATCACCATATGGCATCATGGTTCAGAACCAACACACACAAATTACGCTGATAGGATCTGGCTTGCTAAAGGCTTTTCTCACCCATCTCTTCATCCAACTCTAAGTCTGATTAGGTTACATCCTATGTCACATGGGTGCAGGTGCGGGTACGGGTATGGGTATGGGTACGGGTACGGGTGTAGGTACGGGTGCGGCACAATTTCAAAAATTTTGAAGACGGGGACTCGGCTATATATATTTTAAAAATATATATATATATAATTATATATATAACAATAAATTAATAATAAGATTGTAAATTTTACAACAAAAATAAAAAAGTAATTCTATTGAAGTAACAACACAAACTTACCAAAATATAACACATAAAGAAGCTTGTGAGTGTGATAACAACAAAACTTATCATAAATCTGCCTCATCGTCTGAATTAGAGGGAAGAACAAGATCGAGGTAGTCCATGTTGAGATTATGCAAATCATGTTCTCCCTCCAAGTCAAAATCTTTTGGATTTACATCTCAATACTTAGATTGTTCACAACTACATCAAAATATGACTAACTTAGTATCTAACTTCAAACTTTGAATATAAATATTTAAATACGAACTTTGAATACAAAAGAAAAAAAAGTACATATACTCATCTTTGGTGTGACGAGAAATTAATCGTAGATTAGAGTGAACATAAACCAAATCCTCTACTCTTTTACTAATGAGTTTGTTTCTTTTTTTTGTGAATTTGAACATATGTGAGTCCAATTTCTTTCACAACACGATGATGTAGCAAGTTGGGATAACAACTTCATTGCAAGACGTTGCAGATTTGGTGTAACTGATCCATATGTTGCCCACCAATTAAGGGGATCTTCTCCGTCCCTTGCTATGAGTGTTGCTAAAGAATCAAATCTTCCAGTAAAGAACTTTTAAAACTCACTATTTACAACCTTAAACATGTGAGGATCATTAAAAAGTCTTCCCAAATATATCATTTTGTTCCTTGATATCTCAGGATCTTCATTTGGAAAAACACGACCAACACCTGTTGTCAACCATTTTTTTGCATAATATTTTGGATTGAGAGAGTGTGCCATGCAATGCAAAAGTGTATTGCTTTTATCTCATCTTCTCACTAAAACTGAATGTACATAATTGTAAAATTCTGAATCATCAAGTACAACATCTTTCTTCTCATGTTTAAAAATGAGACTTTGAACTTTTTCAATCTTATTGTCCTACGTTTCATAAATTCTATGAAGCATGGGTATATCTCTGTCAACTTCTCTCAACATTTCTCAAATAGGCTCTGTAAATTCAACAAAATGTGTAATTTTATCCCACCAAAAATGATCCCAGATGCATTTTTTGATAGCTTGAGACTTAACATCATCTTCAGTGCGATAAAAATCTCAATCTTTATCAGCCACCATCATCATCAATGCATTCTTGAGTTGCTTAATTCTTTGCATCATAACAATGAGAAGCAAAACGAGTTTCAGCAACTTTCAGTAACTTGAGATCAGAATGACGATTAAATATAGAAAGGGCATGATGATGGTTTACAACAAAATTTCTAATATTTCGATCATGCTCTATTTCCTCAATCTATAAACACATTTCATGTGCATGTGCATTATCTTTTGATGGATTGTATATACTCTTAAGTGCCAAATTTAAACTGTGTGCTGCACAAGGAGTCCAAAAAATATGTGAATACGTATCTTCACTTGCCAAATTCATTCATGCATGATTGCAAACTGAAGCGTTGTCAGTAATGATTTGCACCACACTTTCTTCACCCACTTCTTTTATCACTTCAACAAATAATCTCTTTAAATATTCAGCATCTTTATACTCCCCAGATGCATCAAGAGTCTTCAAAAAGATTGGCTCATTAAGTGAGTAAGCATTGAAGTTTATCAGTGGACGCCTTTGTATATCAGTCCACCCATCAGAAACAATAGACACTCCATGACGTTTTCATGCAAATTTTTTGGTCTCTAACAAGTCTTCAATTCTATTTTTTTCCTCTACAAGAAAAACTGTTCTTAGTTTTTCTGAACTAGGAGGCATATAACCACTCAAATTACAATTAGTCAAAGATGTAATCATATCTTTCCAGTATGGACTTCTAGCTACATTAAAAAGAATTGAGCTTGAGTAAAAGAATCGACCAATCTTTTTATCAATTTCTGCTCTTGCCATGTTTTTGAATGATCCTTGTATTGTTTTATTTCCTTCCATCTTTCTTTTCTTCAAAAACTCTAATCGCTTCTCATCTCTGCAATTTTCTTCTTTTCAGCTTCCTCTTGTTCTTTCTTTAATTGCTTTAACAAGTCTTTATCAACCCCAGAACATTGCCTAATTCCTTGACCACGAATATGCAAAAGATGTGCTTTCACACGCGTATAAGAACCCGTGAAAACAATCGTACATAAATTACAATGAAACTGCACATTCCCACCACTACCACCACTAGCTTTTTATCCCTTTTGTCACAAGCCTCCAAAGTGGTTAAGAAACTTCTAATTCAGAGTTAAACTTGAACCAACTCTATTGACACCACTAGAACTCGCCATTATATCTGAAAAGTGAAAAGTGAATAGAAAATATGTAAATAAAGTTAATAAACACTTCAAAAAAATAGTAACAAGAGCTCCACCCCTCTAACTGTGTGCCTGATAGAAAATAACAAAGGCAGGGGTTGAGGCAGGGGGGAGAGCCCCCTATCAGAAAACAGATCTGAGGCGGGCTCTGCCCCCTGCCGAAAACCTACGACTGAGGTAGGGGGTGGAGACCCCTGCCGGAAAACAGATCTGAGGCAGGGGGCAGCCCCCTGCCGAAAAACAGATTTGAGGCAGGGGAGCCCCCTGCCGGAAAATAAACTGAGACAGGGGCCTCCACCCCCTGTTGGAAAACACGAACGAGGTAGGGGGCTCCGCCCCTTGCCAAAAAATAAACTGAGGCAGGGGGCGAAGTCCTCTAACGGAAAACAGATCCGACGCAGGGGGCAGCCCCCTGCCAGAAAATAGATCTGAGGCAGGGGGCAGAGCCCCCTACCGGAAAACAGATCTGACGCAGGGGGCAGCCCCCTGTCGAAAAACAAATCTGAGGCACGGGAGCCCCCTGCTGAAAAATAAACTCAAGCAGGGGCCTCCATCCCCTGTCGGAAAACACGAACGAGGCAGGGGGATCCGCCCCCTACCGGACGAAGGAGAAGAAGAACGGAAGAGGGAGGAGTGCATAGCTGAGAGGACCGGTGGCTGGGGTCGCCGATGGCTGGCTGCGGCTAAGATCGTCAGGGTCTGGGTCACCGGCGAGACTGAAGGGGATGAAGAGCGAGGGACGGCTGGGGGAGAGGGAAAGATCAGCGGGGAGGGGTCTGTCGTAAGCCCCTCCCCTTGCGTAGCCTCTTTAGTGTTCGGCCCCGACCCCGATAAACATTTTGGATCCGGATCGGACCCGACCCGAGTCCAAAATAAATTTTAAATATGGACAACAATAGGCTCGGTCAAAGTTGACCGAGTCTATAAAGTGGACGGACTCGGCCCCGATGCATTGACCAAGTCCAACACTTGTTGACCGAGTCTGCCCCGTGTCTGAAGCCGCACCCGTGTCGGGGCGTGTCGACACGGGTGCATCGACCTCCTAACCGAGTCCATGTGACATCGGTTATATCCAATTATGCCTACATTGAAACCACATCCAACCCAGTTACATCCCTAGATGTGTCTGACATCTATCCAGCTATATCTTGATCATGTGGCTTGATCAAATTGCAAATTCTGCAATCCAATCTACAGAATTGGAAGTGTCAATGACTCTTAAGGAAATGAGAAGGTTTGTTTGTTACATACATAATGTTCATAATTTCGCAAGGTTGAGGTTCAATCGAATACACTGTACAAGTATTATAAATTGTGCTTTTGTTCTTTCAATTTTTTTTTTCTTTTTTTGGATATTAAGTATGATTAGGAGTTTCCCATTATCAAAGAAGGCACCAAACAAGGGCCTAGCAAGTTTCACAGAGAGAGAAAGTGAAGGAGTGGGGGGAGATGGTTTACTAGATCTGAGGAATTTTCTTTATATTGTAACATCATATTTCATATATATAGGTTCTACATAAATATTTCCTCTTGAAAGGCTAAGCTTTTTGATATACTATAACCAAAAAGGGTACCAAAACATCCAATAATGGATAATATTACAATATTCAATAACCTAAAATCTTAGACTTTTTAATATATTCAATAACTGCAATATTCTACATTATGCATAGATGGACAAGCAGGAACAATTAGACACGATAACTAGCAAACTAGTTTGGCTTTTAAAATTGTGATATGCATGAGCTGAAAAACTGACCTCCGTCTTGGTTTTGAGGGCATGCTGCAAAACCTTGGAAAGGTGATGTATAAGGATGGATGCCTTCTGGTAAGACTTAGCAATATCTAGTGAGTACAACTCCACAACAGAATCAGCAAGAAACTGGATATGTTTTATGTTTTCCGGTTCAACAAATTTGGAGTGTGCCAAAAATGTTCTGTACATGTTCGTTAGGAAGGAATCATAGCAATCTGAATTTAACTGCAGAACCATGCTTCGGATGAGTAAGAATGCTGCCAAAGAGACTCTCCCTCCTCCAGTTGCCCATAGGTGGATGGCAATCTGCAATCACCTCACATATGAGATAATAAAAATCCATTAAGTGATAAGTTATTAGACATTCATCACAAGAATGCCCTTGCAATAGCCGAGTGTAACAACAACGGTTCAAATCAATCTCATGTATAATGATAATAAGTTAACTATAGGGGTTCCAATCTATGTGACCTCCGGGCAGATTAAGTACACCTCTTCCCATGTGATGGACAAGCACTTTGAGACAAACAAGGAAAAAACCTTTCTCAAAATATGAATTATTATGAAATAATAGATGCAAACACCTAAAAAGGGTTTTCCATCTGCAATAAATGAATTTTGTGAAATAACCACATTTGCTCATTAAAAATTTTAGCACTGAAACCCCTTGTTCCCTACGTCTTTCCTCATAAAGAAAATTTTTCTCCCAAAGAAATATCAAATATATCCTTTCTGCTGTACCAGCAGGATCATGCAATATAGATCCTGGAAACTTCATTGCATTTAAAAGAAGTCTCACGATTTTGCCGTAGAAATGGCCTAATGTAATGAACAAAGCATAAAACTAAAAAACAAACATGTTTTTTGGAAAAACACAGACATGACAACGTCAGCACACAAATACAAGCATGCACATGGATAGCATGGGGCACATCCGTGCATGTTTACGCATACATATGCATATCTTTTGCTTCTCAATAGATTCTAGCTTGTTCAACAACAGTTACCTTGCTAAGCCTTTGTAGCAAAACCGGAAATGCAACTAAAAATATAACTGAATCTCTGAGCTGAGAAAGGACGAAGACAATTATCTGTGTATCTGTAGCCTGAGTCAGAAGATACAATGTACTTTTGATGTAAGACTTAACCAGTGGTTTCACTGAGGCCCATTTTGAAGTATTTTGCAAGCTCAGTACAGTGTCCTTGCAACCAGAGCTTGACATTCCCAATAATCTTCGGAATATACTGTCTGCTTCATGAAGCACAATTAACAAAACCTTGCAGAAAGCTGCTCTTGTCTGAATCTTGTATAATAGAGCATCAGAGTTATCACTTCCATAATGGCATGCAACCCAGAATCCATTTAACAGATTAGGAAGCACAGAGATGTTTTGTTGATTCATGATCTGTTGGCACCATGAATCAATGGAGAAACTTGTGAGGATTTTATGTTCACATAAACTTGAATTTTCCCCGGTTTTGTTGCTGCTGCTCTCATTTGGTTCACCTTCATCATCTGAAAGCTGTCATGTGAAGGCTAACAAAGTAAGCAACACATAAAAGTTGAGAATAAGTGAACACAGGAAAGAAAGAATCAAGAAATAGCCCAAATAATGGCATCAAACAGAATAAACAATATTTTAGAAATTTTTATATCACAGTAGTATAAAATATAAATCAATGATCAATAAGCAATAAAATAGGTAGACATGCATTATATAAATATAAAAAATATATATTATCATAGTCACAAATATCGGTCTCGGACATATCTTAGCAAGGCAATTTCTCTAGGTTTGGTTGATAAATATAAACTTGGTGCTTAAATTTTTTTTAAAAACAGTAGCAATAAGTGAGAAAAGCTACACATAATACAAAAAATAAGTAAAAAAACAAAAGAAAGAAGAAAAACATAGTTAAGATATAATAGAAAGTAAAAGGCAACTTATAATATCATGATATTATCACGATAATATCATGACATATATAAATTTATGATATTTTTAAAATATTGTGATATTTTGCCTTTAATATCGTTTTATGAATTTACAGCTATATTCTCGCTTCTTATGTTAAATCACATATGAGACTTATGTATCATATGTGTATTACATTTAGTGTGGTACCCCCTCTTTGTATTTATGTGTACATTTCATTTTTTCAGGGGTACTTATGGATTTTAGCATTAGTTAGTGGTAAGCTTAGTTGTCAAAGGTGGTGCCTAGGCATAAGCCTAGGTCGGTATTTTTTTTCCGTTGACTGTTATCAACATGTATAAAAGGGGGAAAAGGGTCATTTTCCCCTTTTTTCGCTCCACTCTCTCTCGCTCCGTTCTCTCTCCTTTCTCTCGCTAGGGCAGAGCCGAAGAAGGTCAACCTTCTCCTCCCTCTACAGGTACCGCTACCTCTCTCTCTCTCTCTCTCTCTCTTAAAAGTTGTACTCTCCATATGAACCTTATAAACAAAGGTAAGTGAAGAAAAAGAATTAAAGTATTCTAATAATGTGTTCAGTGTTTCAAGCTGTTGGTGCCACGGTTTTCTTCATCATATTTTGGGACATTATTTGGTAGCATTTTGTTTAACATTTCACATTTTTTTTAACATTTTTAAACTGTCCGTTTGAGTTCACACTTCACAGTTTGGGCTGGCTCCGTGGTGTGATTCCAATGATGTGAGTGTGATATATTTGATCAGAATATAAATATAGAAAGATCAAATGCTCAGTGATGGCTTGCCTATAAAAAAAAAGAGTGATGAAGCAAACTGTTGGGTGTCATATTTGTACTAAATAGACATTATCGGTTTATTAGGATCACTTTATACCAAGGTTGCCAGAATAGGAAACGGAAGCGGGAAACGATACAGAAAGCGGAAGCGAGAAGCAATGAATTTTAAAATATATAGGAAGCGGGAAGCGAAGAATAAATAAAAGAAATATATGAATTGAATGAAAATCAAAATGAAACACAATTAAAAACTAAAATAAAAGTGACGAATATTAAATTTCATGTTTTTTTAGTGTAAGAATTAAATGTATAACAAAATCTAAAAATGATGACTACCAATTTAGAGAAAGCACATGGAAGTGAGTGAGAAAAGTGAGAGAAAACACATAAAAAACAAGAAAAGTTGAGTAAGAGAACATATAAGAAGAATAGATGAGGCGTGTGGAAAGCATAGGAGAAGCATGGGGGAATCGAGGTTCTCATCAAGTTTCGGAAGCGAGGAGTATCACGCTTCTGAAGTGAGTTTCCAGGAAGCGAGCTTCCCACCTATCAAAGAAGCTTCCGGTAGCTCTGCTTTATACACCAGTGTAAAGAGTATCTCCATGAAATTGGGATCAATGTTGCCATGAATAATATTTTCATCCATGTTGTGGCAGTTATGTTTTTCTCTTTTTTTTCCTCTTATAAACCAAACACTTTCGCTTGTTGGCTTTTGTAAATTTCCTTTTGACTTTTTCTCTAAATTACTGATTCTATGAAAGAAAACCAATCATTTTTTGAAAATCCCCTACAAATTCCCGTGCGGACAAGTTAGAAATTCTTCTAAAAAGATTTACTGTGATCCGAACAAATCTCAGCCACACTCCAATTTTTGTTACTGGCTATTTCCAATGTTGCATGTGTGGGCACATATATACATTTGTTAGGGTATAAGTGCACAAATAAACATTTGTTTGGGTATAAGTTCACAGATCTCATCTTGGGCAGTCAATGGGCCGGATCCATGTCTGGTATCTGACTGAGCCCAAACCCAAACATCAGGATAGGCATAAAATAATGACCAGAACCCAACTCAAATTAGGTTTAACTATGTTTTTTGGGGGACATTTTAAAAAAAACACCTAAATTTTGGTTGGTTATAAAAAACACATCTAAGTTTTCAATATTGTTAAATACACACCTAAACTTTTTTATAGTTAATAAAAAACCTAGGGTTTGCTCCTGTTAAAGTTGTCATTAAATGTGTGCTGCAATTACAAAAAAAAACTTAAGGGTTTTTTTATTATGAATTCATATTTTGCTGATATGTTATTTGTTGCTTACTCCTTTTTATTTAGCAAATTTAGATGTTGCCTTTTTAAAGATTCTTATCATTTTTTAGAACAATGGAAGGGGGCTTCATCTGCAAGTGCTAGTGGGTCCACATTTTCAAATTTGGAACATATTCAGACCTTTAAGAGAAAATCAGGTGATCCAGCATGGGAGTGGGCCTATATTAAGGATAAACAAGATCTGAATTCTGTGACATACCTTAAATGTTGAACTTATAAAGGATGTATATATAAAATAAAACGGCATCTACTTGGGATTGGAAGAAAAGTGAAGGCTTATGATAAAACAATTGCAGAAATCAAGCAAGTACTTTCTAAGTACATGGAGGAATCAAAGAAGAATAGAGAAAAAAAAAATAAGAGAGAGACGGTTAATATATACGAAAGAAATGAAAGTTTATTCTCAGCTTCCGATTATGGCGAAGGACGTGAATGCAGTTTCATAGATGGAGGGGAGTAGTACATTCGGCTTTAGACCAAAAGGGCTATGGATCTATACTTTCAAAGTGATTCAACAGAGAAAGGAAGGCAAGCAAACAAACAAACTATGTTTGAAAATTGCTTCAAAAAGAAAAAAAGAGAAACAGTGTACGAGTACATTAATAGGTGATTTTATGACGGTGGAATACCTTTTAATACAGCGAAGTTGCCTTCATTTTATAGTATGATTGAAGCTATAGGCCAATTTGAACCAGGGATGAAGCCTCCATCATATCACGAGTTGCGAGAACTACTTTTGAATAAAGAAATGAAGAAAATGAAGGAGTTCTTGGACCAATACAAAGTGCATTGGTCCAAACATGGATACAAAAGGGTGTACACTCATTAATTTTTTTGTTAATTGCCTTTTGGGAACAATGTTTTTGAAATCAGTTGATGCATCAAATGAAGTAAAAGATGCAAATTTGTTTTTTGCATTGTTGAATGATATTGTTGAAGTTTGGGAGGAGAATATGGTTCAAGTTGTTATTGATAATACCTCAAACTATGTGAAAGCAGGTAAATTATTTATGGATAAGAGAAAGCATTTAGTTTGGACTCTTTGTGCTGCACATTGTATAGATATGATGTTGGAATATATAGGATAATTGAAAGAGTTGAAGAACATTTCCGGAAAAGCATGGCAATTGGTGGTATTCATTACAAACATTCTCAAGTGTTGAGTATGATGAGAGCACACGCACAAAAGGACTTACATAGGCCTGCAGTGACAAAATTTGCCATTTTTTTACTCTAGAAAGCATATATAATTGGAAAAAATGCCTAAAGTTCATATTTCTTAGAGATGATTGGGAAAAAAATAGTTTTTCAAAAACGTCAGTTGGTAAAAGATGTGAAAGCATGATTTTGAGTTCAAAATTTTAGAAGAGAGTGAGTTGTGCTCTGAAAACAATCGCCCCCTTGTTTGACATGCTTCGATTGGTTGATAGCGATGAAAAGCCTGCTATGAGTTACATCTACAAGAAAATGGATCATGGAAAGGAAAAAATAAAAGTATAATTATAAATTATTTTTTTTATATTCTACTAATTGTAAATTACATTTTATTTTAGCTTCTATAATGGTTACTTTCAATTCTTTTACTTAGTAGGTAAATGTGTGTGATGATAAACAAATATACGGCTGGGTTTGGGAGATAATCGATAAAAGGTGGAGCAATCAATTGCACAAACCTTTGCATGCAATAAACCTATATTTGAATCCAACCATATATTATAAGTATAAAAATATCGAGTCCAATGAGGAGATAAAGAATGACTTATATGATTGTGCCAATCGTCTTGTTCAAAGCGAAGAGGATCGAGACACACTACTAGACCAACTCATAAGATATAGAACTGCTATTGGGCCTTTTGGAATGGAGTTAGCAAAGAGGAAGAAGAAAGTGTAAACCAGAGTTACCGGAAGCGCCTAGGTAAAAGGGGAAGTGCGCTTCCCCGAAGCGCGCTTCGGAAGCACGAAACGTCGCACTTCCGAAATGTGTGGGGAAGCATCCCCCTTTTTTGGGAAGCGCGCTTCCCCCTCGCTTCCCCCACGCTTCCCCATTTTTTCATTTTTTTTTATTCCCCCTCGCTTCCGGTTCGCTTCCTAGGTCGCTTCCAGTTCGCTTCCTTGGTCGCTTCCGAGACGGTTCATAATTTTCTTCTTAGTGGTCCCACGCTTCCCAGCTTCCTAAATTTTTGAAAGTGTCTCGCTTCCCGCTCCTGCTTCTCGTATCGTTTCCTGCTCTCGCTTCCTTGACTGGTAACTCTGGTGTAAACCCTAGGTAAGATGATTAAATTTCATACAACCCCTTTTGCATTATTTTTATAACTTATATACAGTTGAGAGTTATTATCGTGAGGGGTTTATTGGAAATCAGAAAAGTTATCAGTTGGTCTTGTTTATATTTTAACTTTTAATGGTCTCTTTTATAATTTTCTTTATTGACCCTAATCACTACTTAAGGGTGATTAGGGCTAATCGTGAAGGTACTTTTCTATCTTTTCTCAAACCAAGTTTCAACATGGTATCAAAGCCTCTCGTTCTTGGGAGAATCTAACGCCTAGGCTGAATTTCTTTCTTCCCTCTTTATCATAGTTTTTTTCTTTCTTCTTCTCTCCTCCTAGCCTATATCTAGTTTATTCGATCTTCCTTCTGATCGAACCCTAGGTTCTTTCCTCAGTCTCACGACCTGAGATCTGACTAGTTCTACACAATATGCAGATCTGATCAGACACCCTAGATCGTGTGTTCCTCTTTTGCTCCTTGTTGATGACGCCTCAGTAATATTGATGGATCGTGGTGCATCAGATCTACCATCATGTGGAGATTGCGTGGAGCAGATCTGACATCATGATCGTGTTGCATCAGATCAACAATCATTTTGTGATTGGGTGGAGCAGATCTGAGATCGTGCAGTAATTGGATGTCGTGTAGCGTTGATGTTGGATCAGATCTGAATGGTGTGGCTGACTGACTGTTGCTCGTATCAGAGTCGTGTTGATGTGGTTGGTGTTAAATCTGTAGTGCTTGCTGTCGTTGGAATCAGATTTGCTCGTATCAGAGTCGTGTTGATGTGGTAGACGTTAAATCTGTAGTGCTTGCTGTTGTTGGAATCAGATTTAATCAGATCTGATTAATTTTTGTTGAAGTTCAGATGTGAAATCAATTTTTGTCATCTAAAATTAATTTTTATAGTGGTGATCAGATTTATTATCTTGCTGGTGGCGTCTGTGACATATATATATATATATATTGCAAGACAAGGATTTTATTTCAGCTGGAATCTATTTCTTTACTATCAGTTTGCTCGTGATTACTTTCTGGTTATTATTATTATCCGGCTCATTAGCTAGCTACTGTCAGTAGTGAAATACCATGGCTGAAATAAAGTCCAGTGATGGTGAACAAAGGTTTGAAGTGTCTGCAGAGTACAAAGCTTTTGCTAATCCCTTCTCTTATGGGTCGTCCGTAAAGCTGGACGACAATAATTATAAAAGGTGGTCGAGGACTTTTATGATGTCTGTGTCAGGACATCGTCGAAAACATATTTTGTTAAAAAAGGAACCAACAGAGAAAACTGGGAAATATGCCACAAGGTAGGAAGATAATGACATTATTATGTCTTGGATTATGAACAGTGTTCAGCCACATATTGCAGACGGCTTAATTTACTATTCTACTGCAAAGGAGATGTGGGATTCATTACGTGACACGTACTCTCAAGACAAAAATGTCAGTAGAATTTTGTAAGTTGAGCAAGAGATATTTCAGTTGCAGCAGGGTGATCAGAATCTTTCCCAATATTATGCATCAGTTAAATCAGCCTATAAAAGGCTCAACTCTGTTCGTCCTCCCTGCTGCACTAATCATAAAACCCATCAGGAGTAGACTATGGTGGCTCATTTTCTATCAGGATTATCTCCAGATTACTCAGTAGCCAAGGTGCAAATGCTTACTAGCTCAGAGATCCCTACTCTAGCTGATGCCTACAACCGGTTAAGTCGTCTTGTTGTTACCTTTCCTCCGCCTCATGGAGACTCTCAGACTTCAGCACTTGTTGTCACTGGTGGAGGAGGGCATGGTTTACCTAGTTCTTCCAGAGGCAGAGGTCGTGGAAGAGGCAGTGGAGGTCGTAGCAGGCTTCAGTGTACATATTGTGGCAAGCAAGGGCACCTTGAGGATCGTTGTTGGGATAAGAACCCTAGAAGTCGCCCTCAGAGCTCATTATCGTTCCCCAAAGCAACAACTCCGGTTGTCTCTTCCATCACTGAACCTGTGCCTACTTCTTCAACCAATACGATTACTCTCAGTCGTGCAGAATATGATCAGCTTCTTTCTCAGAGTTCTGCATTTGTGTCTGCCTCTATTGTAGTGACTGATGTGGCATGCTCTGCGGGTACTCAGTTGGATGATTGAGGTAAGATATGGATTATTGATTCTGGCGCCTCTCAACACTTTTGTGGAGATTCACATAGTTTCTCTACACTGGTTCATACATCTTTCCCTCGTCATGTTAATTTGGCAGATGGTAGATTATCCCCAATGGTGGGGCAAGGAGATGTGCATTTTACCCCTACATTACGGATTCAATATGTTCTCCATGCTCCACAGTTTCCTAAGAATTTATTATCCGTAAGCCAGCTTACAAAAGAACTAAATTGTCGAGTTATATTTGACCCGGGTTCTTGTGTATTTCAGGATTTGCTGCCTGGGAAGAAGATTGGTGGAGGCCATGAGGAGGGAGGTGTTTATATCTTACACAACCTGTTGGAGTAGCAACTTCGTGTGTGGAATCGAGTTCTAATTCCTACCAATGGCATCTCAGATTGGGTCATCCTTCTCTTTCCAAGCTTCAAAGAGTCATTCCACAGGTCTCTCCTACAACGTCCTTTCAGTGTGAAGCATGTCAGTTGGGCAAGCATCATCGTAGTTCTTTTTCTTTAAGTCAGAGTTATACTAGTCAAAGTCCTTTTGATCTAATTCATGTTGATGTTTGGGGGCCTAGTCGGGTTCCTAATAGGTTTCAGTCCAAGTATTACCTTGTCATTGTTGATGACTACTCCAGAGTGTCTTGGGTCTTTTTAATAAAGGAGAGATCTGAAGTCTTGTGTATTCTCCAATCTTTTATTCTTGAAATAAATACTCAATTTGGTTCCATTGTTAAAATTGTTCGCATTGATAATGCTCTTGAATTCAAATCTAGCAAACTATTACAATTTTATCGGGATAATGGGATTTGCCCTCAATTTTCATGTGCCCATACGTCCCAGCAAAATGGGGAGGTTGAAAGAAAACACCGACACCTTTTGAAAGTAACTCAAACCCTTATGATTCAAACAAACATGCCAGCTTCTTTTTGGGGAGATGCCCTTCTTACTTCTTGTTACCTTATTAACAGAATGCCTTCTACTGCTCTTAATGACCAAATTCCTATCAGACAACTTTATCCTGATTGTTCTTTGTTCAAAGTTTCTCCTAAGGTATTTAGTTGTGTTTGTTTTGTGCAAAAACTTGGACCTACTAGGGACAAACTAGCTGCACAGGCAACTAAGTGTGTCTTCCTTGGGTATCCAAAAAACCAAAAAGGGTACAAATGTCTTGACCCCATTGCTCGTAAAGAGTATATCAGTGCGAATGTCACATTCTTTGAGACCATTCCTTACTTCTCGCCGTGCGCATCTCGTGTGAATCCTAATATGTCCACATCATTTCCCTTACCCATTCCTCCCATTCCTTTGGAGTCAGTTCCTTTATTGCCTTCATTATGTTCTGATCCCTCTTCAACTCGGTTCCATGATCCTCCACTGGTGTATACTCGTCGTCAAGCCTCCTCTCGTGGCCCTTCATCGTCTTCTTCTCCTGCAGTCAGTGATCCTGATTATGTTGATGATTCTATTGCTTATCCTGATGATCGTAGAGCAGATCCTGAGATTAAAAATGATTTGCCCATAGCCCTAAGGAAAGGCATGCGTCAGTGTACTCTGCACCCAATTTCAAAGTTTGTGTCCACAGACAAGATTGGAAAGAGCATGCAAAACTTTCTATCTACTTTATCTGCCATCTTCAGTCCTATCAATCATCAACAGGCTTTATTAGATCCTCAATGGAAACAAGCAATGCAAGAAAAAATGGACGCCTTGATTTCTCAAGGGACTTGGGAGCTTGTCGATCCTCCTTCTGATGCAGACATTGTTGGTTGTAAGTGGGTGTACACTATTAAATATCATTTTGATGGCACTCTGGAGAGACACAAAGCTCGTCTAGTCGCCAAAGGCTACACCCAAACATATGGGGTGGACTTCTTTGAGACTTTCTCTCCCGTAGCCAGAATGGGCACTATACGCTTAGTTACTTCTGTGGTTGTTCATCATGGGTGGAGTATGACTCGGCTTGATGTGAAGAATGTTTTTCTGTATGGGGATCTATCTGAGACGGTCTACATGCAACAACCGCCTGGCTTCGAACGACGGGGAGAGTGTGGCAAAGTGTGCAAACTAAAAAAGGCAATATATGGCCTAAAGCAAAGCCCGCGTGCATGGTTTCACAAATTGTTTGAGGTGATGTCTAAATTTGGTTTTCAGAGGTCACCATCAAATCATTCTTTGTTCATAAAGAATAGCTCTAACGGTTTTGTGACTATGGTTGTTTATGTTGATATAATTTTAACTGGAGATAATGAGTAGGAGATTTCAAGCACCAAGGCATATCTGCAGAAATACTTTATTACAAAGGATCTGGGTCCTCTCAAGTACTTGTTGGGAATCGAAGTAGCAAGAAATAGAGAAGGTATGGTTCTTTCTCAGAGTAAATATGTGCTTGATCTTTTACAGGAGACAGAGATGCTTGGTGCAAAACCAGCCACTATTCCCATGAATCCTAAACTGTTCTTGTATGACGAGCAATCTGAGGCAGTTGATAGTAAATCCTATAGGACTCTCATTGGTAAACTTCTCTATGTTACTGTAACTAGGCCTGACATATCATTTGTTGTTGGCAAATTGAGTCAATTCATGGATAAACCAAGAAAAGTTCATTGGGAGGCAGCTATGATGGTTCTTAAATACCTGAAGACATCTCCAGGAAAAGGTCTATTGTTTACAAAAGAGGCAAATCTTGATGTGGTTGCATATACTAATGCTGATTATGCAAGGTCGGTTGATGATAGGAAGTCTACTACAGGGTTCTGTGTTTTTGTTGGTGGCAACTTAGTTTCATGGAGAAGCAAGAAACAAGCTGTAGTAGCAAGATCAAGTGTTGAGTCAGAATATAGGGTCATGGCACAAACTGCTGCTGAAATGATTTGGATAAAATCTATGCTTACCGGATTGAGCATAAAGGTTTCTCTGCCTATTAAGATGATGTGTTTCATGAGAGGACTAAGCATATTGAGATAGATTGTCATTATATTCGGGATATGGTTCAAGTGGGAAATATATCAACTTTTCATGTTTCTTCAGAAGATCAAGTAGCAGATGTTTTTACCAAACCCCTTCCTATCACAGAATTCTCAAAGTGTTGTAACATGCTGAGCATGATTGATATCTATGCTTCAGCTTGAGGGGGAGTGTTGAGAGTTATTATCGTGAGGGGTTTATTGGGTGGTCTTGTTTATATTTTAACTTTCAATGGTCTCTAGTGTAATTTTCTTTATTGACCCTAATCACTACTTAAGGGTGATTAGGGCTAATCGTGAAGGTACTTTTCTATCTTTTCTCAAACCAAGTTTCAACATATTCTTTAATTATATGTAATTTGATTTTTTTATAGCAGATTGGTGGATTTCTTTTGCCATTGGTTGTCTTCAGCTCCAGACCTTTGTTGTTCAAGTCTTAGGTCTCGCATGCATTACATTCAGTTGTGAACGTGATTGAAGTACTTTTGAAGCAGTAAAATATTATTTACTACTAATTACTAAATAATATTTGTCAGTTTGTATATATTTTAACTTTATATATATTTTTATAGATTCATACAAAGAAAAGAAACTGACTTTTGCACAAAAAGTTGAATGGTTTGTTTTTTGTGCAATATAATCATAAATTGAAACAAAGGTATGAGGAGAGAATGAAAAAAAGAGATCTCGACCCCATTGTCTTAAGAGAAGTCAATGATAATCTTTGAAAATGACACATCACTTACATGAGATCTTGTTGATAAGGCATCCAGAGCGTTAAGGCATAGGGTGGGGGTAAAAATACGTGTAACTAATGGCCTAAGAAAGAAAATGTTTGACAAAGGAAAGAAGGTGGTGAGGGTGGAAGAAGAAGAGGAATAAGCTAACTCTGCAAATAAAACTGAAGAAGAAGAGCAATATATCAATGAAGATGATGATAGACTTTCAAGTTCATCTAAGGATTAAATTTAAGTTGTTATTATAAACTTATTGGGTTTTTTTTACTATTTTATGCTTAAATACAGTTAAAGTTAATTATGTTATGTGTGTAGATTTGTTAAATGTCTGTATGCTTATATTTTTATTTGGTGATTAATTGGTTATGTTTTAATTTTTTGCATTGGTTATCAGTTGCATGGTTTATTTATTCCATTATTCTTTGTTTCATTTTTTAACATGGTTATCAGTTACATTATTTTACATTTTTGTAGTGATTAGATTTATTAATTCGTGTTCTAGTAAGTCGATGGAAGGTAGAGGTCTTGGAGGATGCCTCTCAAAGAAACCTGCATTGAAATATTGTACACTATTGACTTAGAGATGCCAAAGAAATAGTGAAGTGTAATTTTTGTGATTTTATAATGCATGAAGGATTGTATAGATTTAAATATCATGTTGTGGGACATATTAACTCCACTGTGAAATTATGTAAACATAGTATTCCTTCTGATATTTGTGTTGAGCTTCTTACTAGTCTTAAAAAAGATGATGAGAGAAAGGCACAAGTACCTGCAACATTTGTGGGACAGAAATTGTATGAAGATGATCTGCCATCATCATCTCAAGCCACTAAAAGATGCAATAAATGAAGGAAATTGTTGAAATGAAGTTTGATACTGAAGAATGAAGATGACTTTTATATATAGACATATGTTTCAGAATTCTATGTTTAGTTAAATGTATTGTGTTGTTAAATGTTTTGTGTTGGACAATGTATTGAGCAGGTTATTTAATATAATTATCTTATAGTGTTTGACGACATATTTTGTTTTGTCTATTGCTTATTGTTGATTGATTTTATGTTGTATACATATTTGTTATTAATTTTAGTAGTTTGTTTACATATTTGTATATATTTTTTTTGTTTTTTTATTTGGGGTACTGCCTAGACTGCCTAGGCTTTTTAGGGGCTCACCGCCTAGGCTCCGCCTAGCGCCTATGACAACTAAGAACAAAACCACCTAAATTCACTGCAAAGTTATCAAAAAATGATGAGAAGAACGTTAAAATTGGGTGATCTAATCAATGGATTGGTCCAACCAGACACTTGCCACTTTATACTAATCTGACTCAACTTGACTCTAAAATTGATTCCCACTGGTATGGATAATCTATGGAATCAATCAGGATTGGTTAGTTGGACCCAATCTGGCCTGATTTGAGCACACCAATCTGGAATTGACACACACCAGAAAAAAAACAAAAGAAAAAGGGTGAAGGAAAAAAGAACAGAGAAGAGTAGGCTTGATAACATGACTACCGACATGACATACAACCTAAGAAGACAACCATTTATGGCATCAGAATTTTTTAATATCAATAGGAGTCCTACCAATGATAAAATGATAATAGAATGTCGAAAGCCAGTACAATGATGGCCATGTGGAAACTGGAAAGTGATGGACGTCTTACTTTTTCTTCATTGCTTGCAGCTTGAAGCTCCAAACTATGCTTTTCCAGAAACTCACCAAAATTTGGGTCCTGGTGAAACAATGAAGCAAACATAACCTTATTAATATTTCAAGCATCCAGAAATAATGTCGTACTGAAAGAAGTATGAAGAGTTGTCTATATCACAAAAGATGCACTTGTTTTCTTTTTATGAGCAAACACAAAAGCAAAAATAAAAAACAAAAAGCACTTCTATTGCTTTAAATATGCTCTTCATACTTAAGAATACAACATTTCAAGGGTCATAACATGAAAATCTTTCTGAGCATTAGCCAGGGCAGTAAACTGGAAATATTTAGTTGAGATCTAGGTCTTAGTGAATCTGACCTATCCGGATCTAGCTTAATCAAATTTAGAGTTGGATGGAAAAGGCAATATTGAACCTGTACTCGGTTAGCTAATCAGATATATTTTATAAGGAATTGGGTTGGATTACCCTTGGATCCAGATTCAAATGAAAATCTTAAAACTGCATCCGAATCTGATTATTAATCAGATTCATTTGCTATACCGATTCAACTAATCAGATTTGTACTTTTCAGATACCTGACTCAAACGTGATCGATTGACATCCCTAGCATTAGTTCATTTTGGGTAAAACTAAGTGCATTACAATGATGAATGTGAGCCATCAATTTTTTTGTCTTCAAAATAGGAGAGAAATTTTTTAAAACAAACCCTACATGTTTATATTAGTTAGACATACCATCATGTTGAGCTTCATATCTATGGTCATTTCAAGGTCTTAATTAAGTACAAGGTCGTTCTTACCTTTTTCTTCAGCCGATCTAACTTACTTTTCTGCTTCACGAGTTCCACCTGAATTGTCTTGTTCTGCTCAGATAGAGCAGTATGGTAGATTTCATCTACAACAACAACAATTATATTGAAAAATATCCTCTTGCGATTTTACTAAAACAAAAATTTAGGATATTTCAAACACCAAATTTCACTATTGTAATTATGTTCCAACCTGAATTATCATCACTTCCATCTTTAACAAGATAAGAACCATTCAAATCCTGAAACCAATATCAGAATTCAGAACTCTGTCATAAATAAATAAGGAATTAGAAAAAGATGAGGCCGGATTTTTAGAAGAGCATGACATTACCTCAGAAAGAAGACCATCACTTTCCGAATCTGAATCTATAACTGAATCATTGTCAACATCATTACCAAAAGTATCTGCAAAAATGTCGTCGAGCGCCTGATTTACAATACCTTCAGGATATCTGACAACAATGATGAGCATAACTATATATGAACATAAACACTTGCATTTCAAGTTAAATCGTTAATTAATTGCCTCACCTTAAGACAACTATACAAAATGGAACAAATGTATGCGCACAGATAATTCCATAATACATTGAAAGATATTACGCCCATAATCTAGCTAGAATCTCAGTAAAAAAATTTCGCTACTTTCTGGAAACTGAAAAAGCATCACTACCTCCTGAATAATCATGTCATATAAACTTGCAATATATGACTCAGACTATTTAGAAAACTCAATTGCATTTAACAATTAACCAATAGAAACAATGAAGCTCCTGAATAACATACATGAATGAGGAAAGAACTTAGTAAATTGTGAAATGCTTGACAATTAATCAGTGGGCGAAAGTGAAATTGTGTGATGCTCTCCAAAGTCGAGCATCGGTATCTTTACGATCAAGAATAATACCCACTCCACTAGAATCAACACAAAATTTCAACTGATACACTAGAAATTATTCTAAAAAGAATATCGGCATCGATTATGTCATTTAATCAACACCTAGGAAGAAGAAAATGGTTTGAATTACTCATGCAAGTAGGAATTATGTTAACAATGACCTCCTAAGGCTCCTAAGAAGCGCACCCCCAGAATCATTTTATCATTGAACATAATAGACCTTGTGAAAAATTTTAAAAAGGGAAGATAAGGGCAAATTGGCAACACACATTAGTCTTGTACTAGATTCTCTATGCTGATCCTAGTATGCTCTAAAATGCATAATAGCAGCATAGCACTAAATATTTACTCTTACAAGAACATCTCTTCTGGAAACATTGAGCTGTAATAGAGACTCGCAAATTTTTGTGTATGCATGTGTGCACATGTATGTGTGTGGGTTTTAATAACAATATATGTTGACATCAATCCGATTGCAACAGTCCCTAACAAGGCCCAAGCAATCATTTTTCTCAAGTAATAAAGAAAATAAGCACAAAAAACAGCATATAGGAATTAAGTGCATAGGATTAATTTAAGACCTCAAAAATAAAAAACAATGTCATCCTACTCTGTGCTGTCTAACTAGGGATTGGCTCTGGGAGGATTAGGCGAACACAAGTAGGGTAGGCAGTACCAGTTGACTAGGTAACCACGTATCACTTTTGACAACATAGTTTGCAACTAAACAAAAGTTAGCAGCTATCAATGGTGATTACAAGTATGTAAGGATAAAACTCAAGTAATGCAGCTGTTTTTCATAAAAACATAAAATTGAATTTTGCAGTAAAAGAAAACTAAGGCAATGGAAGAAGGTATAAGCACAGTCACAAATATCATGATATTTTAAAAAAATATTATGATATCTTTTCATCAGTTCTAACATTTAAAATATCACGATATTTTTCAAAATGTTGTGATAATTTAAAATTAAAATATCATAATTTATGTTTCATAAATGATTTTAAAAAACTTTGGCTGATAATCCTATTTTATCATTCACATCTCTCTCAATCTTTTTCTCCTAACTAATTAATGGCAATAAATACTGAATGTAACTTAATCCTAAGCAAGAAAGTATTTATTTCGGCCTCTGGACTCTCCCATCTTTCATTTCTTTTTCATTTTTAAAACAATGGATGAGACATATTTATTGCTTTTGGCATTTGAGTAATTTTTTTACATATTTTTAACTTCAGTTTATAAATTTTTAAAAAATTATTCATTTTGCCAAGATTTTTTCAATAAAAGTGTGGGAGAACACAGATTATCAATATATGCCATTTACCATTTAATGGCAGATTTTATTTTGAAAATATAAACAGAAGGTAATAAATTAATATACCCAAGTTACACAATAGCACAGAGAAAACACAAGAATACAACCGCTACACGACAAAAATGAACAAGAAGCCACAAACAACAGAAGCAAAAGAATAAATGTTATAAAAGTTTTAGTTTGTCTCCTTTCAAAGAGGAGCTTAAGACAGTTTTCAAATGTATATAAAATGAGGCTAATTGGATGCTATTGACAACAAACAGAAAAAGCAACCAACTAGAATCCATCATAAATAGACAAATATATTACATATAAAATGCAGTGGTTGCACCATAGTTGGCAAACCCAGAGAGCTGACTCGAGAATCGCCCGAGTCAACCCGGATCGGATCCCAACTGGGTCACCGATTCAGGACCACCTATCCGCATGCCACTTATGTGTCTTTTGTCATGCATTTCATGGTTTTAGTGCATAATGCTTATAAAAGGATCATTTTTACAAAGAATCATCTATTTTTAAATCATAATATCAACAATTATGTATAGTTGAATACTTATATAGCTTAGTCATTGATGTCATGTAATAAATTTAGTGATTATACAGTTTGGAGTTTGATTTTTTCCATATCTTAACACTAAAAAAATCATGTCCTAACTCGTCCAAATTACCGAGTCAACCTGCTGACTAACAAGTCAAGGGTCAGGCAACCCGGATCCAAGTCACGAGTTTGTCAACTATCGGCTGCACAAGAAAAGGCAAATTGCACAGGTGCCACTTTGATTCTTGGCAAACTTCAATCTTACATCATGTATTAAGCAGTAGAAGTGTACAGTTTTATCCTAATATAAAGAAAAGTAACTGCAAAGGCGGAACCAAACAAGAAAAACACAGAAAAACAATCTTACAAGGGATGTAGATTTTGATGGGAATTAACATTCAATATTGGCATGTCTAACAATTTAAAGCAAGTTGATGTCAGAAAAATAATCTAAAGCAAGTGATAGCAAAGAAAATAAATAGTGGCATTTTCTTACTCTTCTACAGGTTGTGCATCTGAGGAGATTGGATGGTTCACATATACAACACCTTTATCTCCTGCAATAACATAACCAACCATAGAGCTTAAATGTGGTGGCCTAATCAATGCTTGCAAATAAACAAAAAGTCTAGTTAAAAACTATACAAACTTGGAAACATTTTGTTACACAATCCACTCAGTGAACAGAAGCGCAAACACAAACCAAGCAGGGCAACTTAGATGTAGAGATAAGTTCCTAATAAACGATGTCTTATGAAGCAACTGCCTATGAACACCACAAAAAGAAGGCAATACCGCAGGCAGTTAGATTAGCAAAAATATTGTTGGCCTCATGCAACATGACACTTGCGGAATTATCATTTATTTTCTGGAAAAAATATTTGTAGCTACTAAAATAATAATATAAATGTTTAAACATCTAATGAACTACTAAAGACGTTATATGTAAGCTCATTCAATGTATGGTATCAATCCTCAAGGCACTCTCTGCTTGGCTTCCCATTGAGGGCCTGAGCCAGTCATGAAGACTGAAAAGGAGGTAGAAAGATTACATCAGGGGGGGCATGAAAAAGACACATAAACCTTAATCAAGTTGCTGCTCATCTTCAACTTCAAGCAACCATAACCCGTGGGCTAAAAGGATATCAATGAGGTGTGATATCATCCAGAAAGGGATTTTGTCCAGAATACCTAAAGAGCAGAGACAATGGAGTCACTTTGAGGCAGACTATACTTGTTCATGTCATACACTGTTATCATTGCTCGCATTGATCAATCGGCCAAAAAACTTAACCATTCTTTAGATGGTTTAATATCCAAACGGCCTTTAGATTGCTCCCACTTGAAAATCGCAAACTTCAAAGCATTCAAATTTACAATGCAAAATTAAACACTGGTTTTATGCATAGTAACAAATATCAACAATATTTTGAAAAGATCATGAGTGGTTTGGACCAGAGTTGCTAGTCGAGGAAGCGATTCGAGAAGCAAAAGCGAGAAGCGAGGCATTTTCAAAATTTTAGGAAGCGGGAAAAGCAGGACGACTTAGAAGCGAATCAGGAATCGTCTTGGAAGAAAACTAGGAAGCAAACCGAAAGCGACCTAGGAAGTGAGGGGGAAGCAAAAAAAAAGAAAAATAAAAACACAAAAAATGAAAAAATAAGGGAAAACGAGCTTCCCCTAAATTGGGAAGCGCGCCTCCCACTCCCTAAATTTTTTTGGCACTTCCCAGCACATTTCAGAAGCCCCATGTTTCACGCTTACAAAACACGCTTCCCCATGCCCTATGGCACTTCTGATAACTCTGGTTTGGACATACAAGCATGAATTTTTCAATTTTGAAATTTCAATACATTGTGAACCATAAAATTTGAAACCCTTAAAAGATCTACCTATATAATTGATCGGATGATCTAAAACTTGCTTTTGACTGAACAAACCATATGGATCATATCCATAGGGCTTGGTCCACAAAAAAATCAATTAATCCAATAAAGGCATTTTTTTAAAAATTTATGTCTTTCTTTATGTTTTTATATATTTTTATAGTCTTAATTGGTTTTAACTTTTATCATAGTTACAAATATTGGCAATATTTTGTAAACATGGCAGCGTTTACAAAATCTGCTATACTATAAAAAGTCGCAATATTTCCAATAATGGTCTTATCATGATATCAACATAATAAATCATTTTTAATTTTTTTTATATATATTGCCCATATTTCTAACTTTTTACACATGCTAATATTTCCTAGAGTTTTTCCAAAAAATAAAAAATTTAATTTATCATGACATTTTTCCTCACCTAGAGTTTCCTGGTACCAAGTTTTTTTATGTTGGCTTTATCCTATGTCACATGGGTGCGGGTGCGGCACTTTCAAAAAACTTGGGTGCGGGGGTGCGGCAAAAAAAAAAAAAAAAAAATATATATATATATATATATATATATATATATATATATATATATATATATATATATATATATTTATATATATATATATATATATAAAATTTGTGCAGGGAAGGGGTCGAGCCCCCTCCCTACGCCCTCTTTGTGCAGGGGAGGGGTCGAGCGGATGAGTTGTGGAGCTTGATTCAGAGTTTTTGCCCTTGCAGAAAGGGGGGGCGGGGGCTCCCCCCGGCCAATTTTTTTTTAATAAAAAAATTGGACACATTTTTTTATTTAATAAAAAATTTGGACACAAATGACCCTGGGTGCGGTCAACACACCCAGGGTCGGGTTGACCACACCCGGTGCCGCACCCGCGTCGAGTCGCGTCGACGCGAGTGCGGCACCCTGCTAGCCGAATCCCTGTGACATAGGCTTTATCCTATTGGTCCAAGGATAAACACCTATGTTTTTACACGCTCCCAGCAAAGCTCAAGGATCTGAAGTTTCTTTGCTCCAAGATGGAAGAGGGAAATGTTCCACTATTTTATCTGAAATTGTTGGCAAATATTCAAACTGGTAACATTTGTTACTTTCAGTTTGTCGTCCAAAATTTAATGAAGCTTTTAACTGCCAGACCTGAGCTACTTGTAAGCAGCTTGACCCACCATATCCCAACTAGCTCAGAGCTTTGCAATAGAAAATTTCTTGTGTTAAACCTATTCAACCATATTAAAGATCCTAATCAAATTTTCTTTCATTAGAAAAGGTATTTACTGATTCAAAAACCTCATAAGATTTCTCCGGTTGATCATGGAATACATGCAGTGAGAAAAGTACTAGATATTGAATAATCAAATGGGTGACTTAGTTCTCTTATTTGGAAGGCAAAATTAAATTGAGTGTGTGATTCACCAAAGCTAGTCATGGTTATCTTGTATATCAGTAGTTTTAACATCCATGATGAGAGATGAGAGAAAGTATCCTGAATAAAAACCAAAAGAGCAAATTCATTCAACCTTGAATAGCTTAAAGAAGACATGAAGGGGGGATTTTGGATTTATGAGCCTTACTAAAAGCCCTTCTTGTCCTAAAAGAATTCCTGAAAGCATTCTGTTTCCGCTTTTTCTTGAGCATAGATTGAAGATTCTTACGAGCAAATTTCCGTGCTTTCTTCCCAAGTTTACCCATTTCCTGGCAAAACAAATGAGAACAATACATCATAACGTCAAGAAGACTCAAAACCAGAGCTAAATCAAATGAAGAACCAAATCTAATGCATTGTAATAACACATCCATGCACTTACAGAAATGAACAAATTAAAAAAGAAAAAAAAACTGAAGCAACTATTGATTCTTAGAAAAACTACTGATGCAATATTTTTATTGAGTGAATAGAAAGAAGCAAATATTAACTTTCAGAAAAAATGATGTAATATATTTAACAAGTGAAGCAAGAAACAAAGCATATAGGTCAAAACTGCAAAGGGTCCCTAGTGCACCTGAGAACTCAAACACGAAATGCTTGAGATTCCATGACAAAACGCTTGTAATGCATAAAGAAAATGAAGATTCATTCAATAAAAGACGAGATCTATCTCCTTGAATTCATAACCAGATAAGATATTCTTTTTCAATTTTTCTTGGTTGCAACTTTACCTACATAAGAAACAACCTTCCCATAACTACTCTATCAGTGTTCGACATGTGGAATTGAAAGCTAATTCCAAGGAATCAAGAAATTTTCAGGCAAAATTTTCATTATAAATGGAACACATAATCTACAAAATATGAGGTGCAGACATTCTTAGGCATTATTTAAGAGCAGCACTATTCTCTTTTTTTGCATACATCCCTACAATGAATTCAAAAAAAAGTTCCAATTGGATCTATTTTGCTTTCAATTGCACAAACAAACTGGTGACCTTAAGGGCATGTTTGGATGCAAAATTCATAAATTCACTTTTCTGGATTTTCTGCTTTTCAATTTTTTAAATATTCTGGAAAAAAAGTGTTTGGATGCATTTCATATATATATATATATATATATATATATATATATATATATATATATATATATATATCGAGAGAGAGAGAGAGAGAGAGAGAGAGAGAGAGAGAGATGGGAACATGCTAAATGAAACATGCAATTGGATTTCCATTGTTTTTTTTCAAAATTCCAACCCCATAGATGTGTTCAGCATGATTGATTTACTAGAAATCCTAATTTGGATCAAGCATTTTGGATGGAAAAAAATGGTATTTGGAGGCTCGAAAATTTATGAAAAATTGTAGGCTATTGATTTTTGAAACCTTATAAAAACCTATTCATGCATCAGAGTCAAATGCTCTAAGAAGTGATTCCTATAAAAGCAAGCATATAAATCACATCTGTACAGTCAAAATTTCGAAAAGCACAAAAAATCTAAGAGCATGTTTCATTTAGCACTGTGTCCATTTAGTAGGTTCCCATCTCTCTCTCTCTCTCTCTCTATATATATATATATATATCATAGATTTTAAATTTTTCACAGCTAGGTTGTCCCATTTATTAAATCTGACTGATTTCGAATTTTAATGCATAATCAAGAGTCCAAATTTACCTTCAGCCTTATGATTTTATCAATGTTGTGAATAGTGTTGAGGCGTAAGACCCACTCATGAAGCGAGGCGTAAGATTCACAAAAAATATTAAAAATTTGACCAAATAAAAAAACAAAATAAAGCATCATTTATGTACTATTAATATATAATTAGATATTAAGTGGACAATCTAAACTAAATTATAAAACTTATTCAAAGAAATGACTACAATGCAATAATTTAACCGATCCAACAAAGAAGATGTGATGATTTAACCAAGGAACCAGACCAAAAATCACAATAACTAGCAAGAACCACTCTACATATTTGTATAAAGGACAACATAATGCTATACACCACACATAGTTATACTTAGCAAACACAATTATATAATACAAATAGCATGCAGCTAATAAATAAGCAACAAATCAATGAATTACTAAATCAATATATAATTAATTAATTAATTAACAAGAACAAAGTAATTTTCTGATTAACAGGCCCGATTGTTCAAGAAGAACAGAGGAAGGGAAGAAGAAAAACGAGGAGGAAAGAAGGGGGAGAAGAAGAAAAGGAAGTAGGAGGGAAGAAGAAAAAGAATATCAGAAGAACAATAAGAAGGGGAAAAAAAACAGAAGAACAAGAAGTTGGGCAGAGGAAGAAGGAGAAGAACGGAAGAAGAAAAGAGAGAGACCTAAACAATCGGGCCTCCCTTGTTTTTTTAACCTCAGGAGAAGAAGATCTGCAGAAGGAAGGAGAAGAAGATCAGCATAGGAAGAATAAGAAAGAGGAGGAGGAGGAGAAGAAAAGAAGAAGAAGAAGAAGAAGAAGAAGAGACGAAGGAGAGAGAGAGGGGTACGTACCGAATGGACCCTCCTTCTTCTTCTTCCTTTCGACAGAGGCGAGAGAGACCTCCGGCTTCCTCCTCCTTCCTTTCGGCAGAGAGAGAGAGAGAGGGCCTTCTTCCTCTTCTTCTTGAAAGAACACAAGAGGGTTCTTCTTCTTCCTTTCGGCAGAGGCGAGAGAGCCCTAAACAATCGGGCCTCTCTCTTCTTTCAAAAATCGAGAGCCTATTGCCTCACAGGCACTTGCGCTTCATTAACGCGCCTCAAGGCAAAAGCGCACCTTTTACGCTATCCATCAAAAACTTCAAATTAGTGTAGTTCTAGGCTGAACATGTTCCATTCGACTAGTGATCCTAAAACAATGACTAAGAGAATAAGCACTCTCCCAAATAACCATACCAACAATGATTCAGACATAGAATCACTATATAAGATGATCACAACAAAATTACTTTTCCCACAGAATAACCATATAAACATCGATCAATTGACACCATCTTCACCAAAACAATGATGTAAACCATGTTGTGAAAAGCGATGGGGCGTAGAGAAGGGTTCCACTAAAATATGAAGAGAGGAGTAAAGCACAAGCCTTAAAAACACATTTTTAAAAACTTTAAAAAAAATATATATCTAAAAACACAAATAAATAAAAGAAATAACAATGAGAAATAAAAAAACTCAAATAAATACCGAAAGATATGAGAATAATATGTAAAAACAACATTAATGCAGCACGTTGATCTTTGTAAGTATCTAACAAATAAACTATCTATTTAAGCTTATGTCCACGAACGTGGATACAATATGGGCATGAGGCATGCATACATGGTTTTTATGAAAATTAGGACAGGACGTCTTCTCTTGAAAGCTTAATTTATAAAACACAATACGCAACAAATTTTTATACATAAACATAATTACTACGAGATTCGATTAATCAAGGAATATAGAACTAAAGTTTAAAACCAAATAATTAAGTAAAACTCAAAGAAAAAGAGGAAGGAGAAGAAGAAGAACGAAGAGAAGAAGAAGATGGAGAACGGAAGAAGAAGAAGAGACAAAGAAGAGAGAGAGTACCTGGGTGGGGGGACAGCCTCCTCTTCCTTCTTCTTTCGGCAGAAAGACAGAGAGAGAAAGAGATTTTGGCGGGGATTCGTAGGGAAACGCGATGCTGGGGTTTAGGGTTCTTTTTATCACAGTTCACAGAGCGTTGTTCATAGGGTGCGAACCAGTGTTGTTAAAATCAGTTTCTCAAGAAAAAAACTCTTAATGAAATCGAATCGGATTGAATCCGTACTTTTCACCACTGGATGACACGTGTTATTAAAATATTTAAAATGTTAAAAATCTATTAAGAATAGTAAAACAGAGTTTGAAATGATAAGTAAATCGGCCTCTTTGAATTGAATTGACTGAGAACGGATTCCATATGAATCAGGCCGAATCTGACATTGGTGCAAACGGGTAGAACTGGGCTTAGATCTTTTAGGATCCGAATCTGAATCCAAATTTAAACAGTAGATTCAAATTCAAATTCAAATTCAAATACGATGAGGTAAAGTTGAATCCAAATCCAAAATACATGTGGTGATACTAGATCCCGAAACATAGAACAAAAAAAAGTTATTTATATGCAAGACATAATCTGGTCAGATTTTGCATTGGATCAAATTGAGATCCGAATGCAAAAGTAAACTGATTGAAAATATCAGAATCCCATTATGAATGTACATTTGAATCTTACTTAAAGGATCCATATATGCAGAAAACATGTCTGACTCATATCGTATATTTAACCCTATCCGATCTTCAACCCTAAATTATTCTTATCTTTATTCAAACATACACCACTAAGATCTGATGTTATGGTGGAGATATGATTCATGTCTATACTTAGGTAAGAACTGGTTTGCATCCATAGACATGGCCAAACCCATCATGTTGGATCCTGGTTTTGGATCAAGTGTTGCTATAGGGTTGTGATCATCGCAAAAATTTTTCTCTCGTAATATTCTCTCTCTCCCTTCTGTTTTCCTTTCTAACCTTTATTTTCCTCCTTTTTGAAGGGAGAAAAATAAAAGAGAGAAAAGAAGAGAGAAGAGAAAAAGAAAGAAGTGAGAAGAGGAACTATTTTGCGCGGTCTCACTTGACCTTGATTTTTGAAAAAGATTTTAAAAGATTACTTGCCTCCGTTTTTGAAAATGTGCGGGAAAATGGAGAGACGGGATTCGCTCGTCGGTACGAGGTTCGACCGTTCCTGGCGCCTTTACCAGAGGTAATCGAACCAAGGATCGAATCTATGCCTTTTGCTTTGCCTAAATATAATCTAAGAATTTATTCTAACTCTAAATGCACAAAGAATCCTGCTTGTGCAATGCAAGAATGTATGCTCCTTTTGAAAGATGTTTTGAAAATTTCCCAAGTTTATGAGATGAACTTGATAAGGGAGTGAAGAAATGTTTGAATCTAACTTTAGAACTTGAGATAGATCAGAAAAGTTCCAAGTTTTCGAAGTAAATCAGAGTTTGGAAGAATAAATCTTTAATTTTGAGAAAGAATGATTTGAAGCTTTGAAAATGAAGTTTCAAAGTCGGAAAATGGATTTTGAATTTGAACTTGAATTTAGGAAAGGAAATCAATACTTGAGATGGATTTGAATTTAGATTTTGAAGTTTGAAATTTAGAATAGATCTGAGGGATCCAGATGATATTAAAAATAGAGATGAATTTAAGGAATGATCTGTAGATGGATTTGGATTTGAAATCTGGAGATGAATTGGATTTGAAAAGAAGTTGGACTTGGGAATGAAAATTGGATTTTGGATCTTGGAATGGATTCAGATCTTGAAGTCTGAGATCCAATGTAGAATCGGACTCTGGACCCTAAGATGGAATTTGGATCGGAAGTCTGAGATCCAAAAAGTGGAATTGGATCTGAGATCCAAAAGTAGAATTGGACTCTGGACCCTAAGATGGATTTTGGATCTGAAGTCTGATATTCAAGGTGAAATTGGATTCTGGATCCTAAGGAGGATTTGGATCTGAAGTCTGAGATCCTAAGGAGAAATTGGATTCTGGATCCTACAGAGGAATTGGATCTGAAGTCTGAGATCCAAGGTGAAATTGGATTCTAGATCCTAAGATGGATTTGGAGTTTAAATTCAGAAGATGAATCAAGAATCTCAAAGTTAAATTGAACTTTGATTTTGATTGGAGTATTTGAATATAAATGAATTTGGAATTTCAAAGTCAAATTGAACTTCGAAATCTGATTTTAATTTGAATATAAAATGAATTTGAAATCTCAAAGTTAAATTGAACTTTGAGATTTGAAAAATGAAATTGAATTTTAAAAATGATAAGAATTGAAGATAGATTGAGGAAGGTATTTATATCACTTGGAGTTTTTGAAAAAAAAAGAATTTTGAAAATATGATGCAATTCTATCCTAAATGATGAATGAATTTAAATTTTTGAAATTGGATTTTGAAAAGCTATTCCATTCTTTAAATGAATTAAAACAAGATTGAAGATATAATACATTCTTGACTATGGTCATTGAATGTATTATATAATAATCTGTATTTAAATTCAGGTGAAGAATAAAACACATTTGGTGCTTTTATAGAATTTAAAATGAAATTAATTCTCAATATACCCTGACTATGGCCATTGGTATATATTTTGAATAAATTTTAAGTTAAATTCTGATAAAAGAAGAAAATATTTGAGTAAATATGATGAATTTTGAAAACGGATCCAATGTGGATCCAGTGTTATTTCGTAAAAGATAAAAATACTAAATTTTGTCCACACCCTGACTATGGCCATTGATATGGATCATCAACTTAGGATTAATTTACCTCTTACGAAATGGTGCACGTGCCATTGTGAGATTTTGAGAAATAAAGGAAAAATGCATGAAGAACAAATAATTCATGATATTTACAATGTTCATTCATTCTATCTAAAACAAGAAATGTAAATGTTTCTCATCAGCATCTAGCTATCACAACTTTAAAATTGGGATAATGAAATCTTAATTTAAAGAGGGATTTCAACAAATTTTACATATCTCCTGCAAGGGTCAGGTTAGCACAGGATAAGAGATGTAACTAGAAGAAAGTTCACCAAGTATCATACTGATATGAGGCTTTTACATATATTATGTACTAATGAAGATCATATTTGATAAGAAAAATGCATATATATAGGGTTCTAGGCTAATAAAGAGATTTGAAATATACATGCAATACCCTAAGAAAAGAGAAAGAAAAAAAATGTAACAAACTGCTAAAACTATTCATAGCAACCTGTTGGAAATTACCGCCTTTACAGGTTTACAATGATCACTAACTTAGAGACATTCATACAGAGGGACATTGTTAGTGTTGTACTAAATACTGTGAAATCACATAGAAACTGCCAACCGATTGACAATATGTAGGTAACAAAAGGGGTTGGATTGCACAACTACAGCAAGATGAGATGGGCTGAATCAAAGAAAATATATATGCAATGAAATGAAGACAGAAGTTGAAAAGAAATGTGAATCACTATTGTAAATTGAGGATAGGATCAACAACTATATATGCAATGAAATATGGGTTGTTGGTAGTAACATCAGGGTGTAGTCGAGACACCCATGGCAGGTGGTATGGAGGGAAGGACGAAGTGGAAAGGGGAACAATGCATGGCTGGTGGCAGGATTGGAACTGCATAGTGCCTTTTGCAGAAAATTCTGCAAACTGCTGTGGAGGCCCTACATGTTGTGAGGTACCAATATGATAAAGGGAATCACCATGGGGATTTGAATGGGGCTGAGTGTATATGTACAGTGAGATGATGAAGGCGTAGTATAGGGGATGCATCATTTGCTGTAGAGACTGTGATAGCTCACAGAAATGATGGGTGTGGTAGTTGAAGTAGGCATCACAGCAGGTGTGCCACAGTGGAAACACTTATGCAAGGTTCATGATGAATATGCAACGGGATACCAAGGTGTTGCTGGAGATTTAAAAATTCAATACAGTGGCTGTGCTGGAGCATATTTGATAAATAGAACATACGCTAGAACAAAAATGTTGAAACTGCTATTATGTACTTGATGAAAAAGAAATTAAGAAAGCGTTTAAAAAACAGAAAACAATCACCGTGAAGGGCAGCGATTAATGCGAGCAAGAGGCATTTTAGAATCACTACTTCATAATAATCAAAGACATGGTAAAAAATTCAAATGTAAGAAACAATTAATTGTAAAACAATAATTACGACACCCTACCTAACACCGCCATTGCTAATCATGCCCTAACTTTGTTAATGATATACTGATATATACTGACTGCTAGTGTATATTTGCTGCTAATCGTAACTTTCATCGATTGCCTTAACCCTAACCCACTGCTGCAGACATCATGCCATGTTGCCTTGATACTACCAAAACCAGCATTCTGTGTTAACACAAGATACACTGACAAAGGCTAACACCTACATTATAATACATACCCATAATCTAACACACTGCCAATATACCTATCCGACAATGTTTAATGTCCAGCTTTAAAATACACTGGATACATTACATCCTATTCATACTGAAGATACAATTTGATTGCTACTCGTATTTACAAAAAAAAGAACTGTCACACCACACCATCGATATATAAGTATTTTACACAAGCCGACTACCTCACACGACGCTAACACATCCTGCTGGAACAACTTCATTAATGCTAACACTTACTAACTATATACTGATTGTCATATTCTGCACTAGCATTTGATAACCAATGCTAACCCACTTGATGTTCTTCTATTATAACCAAATTCCACCTCCAGGCTTGGAGATGACATGATAGAACTCATATGTAACAATGTCCAATGATAACTGGTTGTGAAGCGACTAGTATGTATGCAGCGGTGATGGGGGATAAGTGGCTACAACAGGGGATGATAGGGAAGTTAATGGCAGAGGATGATAACGTAATGTTGTACCGAACTAGCAGAAATGGGAATGACTAGTGTTGGTTAAAATGTGTATTTGCAGCAGAAACTGTAATGAAATATGTACAGGGACCAATATGCCTTGGGGGCATCACATAGATGGTTTAATCATTGTAAGTCCACCGAGTACTCTAATTACTAAGTAAATTTATCATCTAAACAATGGGATCAACTGATAACAAAAGAACTAATTAAATTTCATTATGAAATAACTAAGTACTTCAACTACGAAATAGCTAACAACCAGCTAATTACTTAACTATCTAGCTAACAACTTACTTAATTAATGGTTAACAGTTTACTTAATTAACAGCTAACAATATCTAATTAACTAATCAGTAAAAGTTACTTTGAAACTCAATAGAAATCATAATGGAAATCAGTTTAATAATCAGTAAAAAGAAAATCCTGTTAAACTCAGAAATAACAACAAGCCTAGTTAATGAAACTTAGTCAGCGATGCTCAACAACAGCTAAAGAACCTACCTGACGAGCTGGTCCCTGCTTAATCTCAAATGACTGGTTGCAGGGGTTGTGAAATCAACTAAACTTTCAGATGCAAGCAGTGCTGGAGCCACTTGCTATGAATCAAGTGGGCTTTGTTCTGGTCAATGATGAAGCTTGCTGGGCTCGACCATCTGAATTATGTCCAAGCTCTGCTTCACTGCGGTGTGAAGGGAGGGAAGGTGGTGTTTATGCATAGGCAGCGAGCCGTTGACAGTATGATATGTGATGGGCGCGGTAATCAAATTCACAAATCCTGATACATACAATTCATGAAAAGCATCAAATGTTGGGCAAGTGAATGGATACAGATGCAACGTGGGTGTGCTTATGTACAGATGATGAACAATATAAATTGCAATAAAGTATTCTAACAATCAAATACATGATGTGGGCTAAATGACAGGAGGATGATTATTGATAAAGTATATATCAACTTTTTGCAGTTCATAAAAGAAATAAATAAGACATTTTCTGAGTTTAAAGGAACGAAACCAGGACATTGTTACAGAAGAGCAGAAGGCCAATGTTTGCTTGAGATGGAAAATACTCGCGAGAATGCAGGAATCCAATTCTCAAGGTCGAAATTGAATATGCTCCAGACTGACGTTGTACATTTTTGGATGACTCTTATTCAAGAGAACGAACTCATAGTGACCAAACCCAGTAGTTTGAAAAATTCAGATATCTTGCCCACATCTGATGGTTTAGATAATCCGTTCTAAATCTCCATCCATAGTTATTAACCAATGCTGAACCAACTTTGAGTCCATCTCAAATTGATATACCGACACTTAGGTAGAGAGTAACTTCAACAGCTTCAAGCACGGATCACCCAGCAGCCATAGTTTAGACATTCATCCAGCACAACCAAACCATGAATATCAATCGACAAGTGAAAAGCAGAGCACTCAATAGACAGAAGAATATCACTTCCTAAAACAATGCCTTCATCAATCTTGGTTTTCTCAGAAACCCATTTTGCGAACCATCTATTATAAAATAATGTAAAATATTCAAGCCATCAACAGAAAATGTAAGCCCCAGATCACAAACCAAGCTTAGAAAGGAACCAGAAGAGATCATAGGTATCGCTCAGTCTCTTAAGAAGTAGTAGATTATGCTGAAAATATGTTGTATGTGACATTGCAAGTTAATTACCTATTCCCAAACATGTGGCGAGCTGGTAGGCAGAGGAAGTTGGAAGCTCATCAGCTACGCACGATACCTTCTGCAAAGTGCCTTCCCTAATGACAACTGACTGGCCTTGATAGCAGTGGATCAATGGATTTTAGTATAGGATTCTTGGTGAGTTACTAATATCATAACTGTCAACTAGCAGGATCATTATTATCATCACCATATTCTTCTCTTCGTTTCTTTCCAAGCAGTAACAACATCTTGACTTTAAATTAATATTGGAACAAACGAATAGCAACAGGAGATAACAAAAAAGAAATAAAACAGACCACCTAAAGAAGAGATGCAGGGGAACAATGAATGCTATCCAAACGAAAACTTATGATGATCGGATATCAACAAAGATGCCTATAACGTAACTTATGATGATCGGATGTATCCGAGATATATACACGATGTGTCCAAAGATATCCAAACGAAAGGGAAATCTAGCAAAAACGATATCATGCTATATTGAACTACATAATAAGCACAAAAGAGGTAAAAAAAAAAAGGTGAACTAGTGATGTTTAAAAAGAAAGAATGGACAGGATGCCAAATACACCCATAATGAAGACATCGGCTAAACTACTCAGGTAAAATAAAAAAAAATTATAAAAAAAAAAAAAAAAAATGCAACCATGAATGGAAGTGATCACAACGAACCCATACACCCACGCCATGTTACAGAAATGAAAGAGGGGAATAATAAAAAAAAGGAAGCAATAAAATGAGAAAAACAGAAAAGAAAGAGAGAAAAAAAAAAGAACAGAAAATGCAAACCGAAAGTCGTGAGAATAAAGCAGGAAAATCAAGTTTGGAACAGATATTTCATCGAAAAACTGAGGAAACTTGATAAACACAGAAAGAATTTATTGGAATAAACATTCCATTGATTGTAGCAATTGGAGGATTTGACCCTGCTGTATGCAGGACGATCCTATCATTAGTGCTCTTATAAGAAAATGGAAAAAAAGAAATGAAGAAGAACAATGGAAATCAAGACGAAGGAACACTGAAAATAAAGGGGAAACGATGTTTTTAAAAAAAAAAAAGGTGGAAAAGAGAGAAAAATGGTTACTTACCTGTAATGGGTTATGAGACTGAACGATTGTTTTTTAGCCGTCGTTTCACAGAAATCAGGTAATCGAAGAAGAGGAGGTGATGTCTTTTGATCAATGCTTGCTAGACGATGGATTTTCAGTCGATCAAAGGGAAAAACACAGGGAAAAAGAGGAAACAGGGGAAAGAGGAGGAAGGAAAGGAGCGGGGAAAACTTCAAGGGAGAAGCGTCGAGGATTTAACATGGAGGGGTGAAGCGCGGATGGGTTGAGGAGAGACCCGCGTGATCTTTTTTAAAGGGGAAAAGGGGAAGATTCGAGAGGGTGGTCGGTTAGAGATCGACAGGAGAGGTAGGAGAAGGCGGGTGGTTCCGCGATGGGTGGTTCGGAGGGGTGCGATGGGGAAGAGGGTTTCAGTGGATGGCTCGTGAAGGGAAGCCGAGAGGGGAAAAGAGAAAGAAAAGGGTTTAGAAGAGGGTTTTTCCAGAGAGGTTTTGTGAAGGCTGAGAGAGAGCGACCCTATCAAAAGAAAAAAACCGAATTAGGGTTTTTATTTTCAAGCATGTCTTTCTACTTTATAAAATTTCCAAAATGAGGTTCTTTTTATAAGATTTTTTTCAAAAAAAAAGATAGACTTAAATAAAAGATGATTTTCAAAAGGTCGTTCTAAAAGCTTATTATTATATATTTTTTTTTTGTATTTTCTTTGTGTTTTTCTGATTTTTGTATTTTTGACAAAAAGACTTTAAAACTAGGGAAAATGAGAGATTAAAGACTATTTTTGGATTATTTTTTTTTTAAATATTTACAGAAGAGGGGTTTTCTGAGAATTTTAACGTTGTTCTTTTGAAAATTCTTCAGAAAATGGGTTAGAAATGAAAGATTGGGTCTGGTTTCCAACAAATCTGAAAAATGAATGGAAATTTTATCAAAAATTTGACCTAATTATTTAAAAGATGGACCCAGGGGCAAAGAAGGAATTTTTGGATTTTTGGAAAATTTGGGGTGTTCACAGATGACCCTCTTTGCTGCTAAGCCGGTTGCGAGCCGAGCTTAGCGGCAATGAAGACACGCCAAATTTTTCTTAAAAAAAAAAAAAATGCCCCAGTCAAAAGGTCTGAACTGTGTGTGAAAGAATCGGTTTTTTAAAAGATTTATTTTTCAGGTTTTGTATCTTACTCTGAAAGGGTTTTTGGGAAGAGAATGAAATCCTCGAGAATGAAAATAATCTGGATAGAAGAAAATGAAGAAATCGTGATGGGATTCTTGGGATGAATATCCTAAAATGATAAAAGGAGAAATTTTGAAGAAGTCTCAAGGTTGAGACGAAGATAAGGATTTTTGAAAAGAACACAGGCTTAGCCCTTAACTTGGATGGGACATTTTTGAAAACTAACCTCGTGGGACGAGGTTCAAGTATAATTCTTTATTTGAATGGATATACAAAGTATGGATTCCTTGATGGGGAAAACCTTGATGGGACTGGGAGAAATACCTCACTTAGAATGAGACAACTCTCTTTGAAAAATATAAAGAATGCTGGGTTGTATCAAAATAGATATTGAGCATTTATTTCATTTTTTTGATAACCAGAAAATTTTGCCAACAAGATGAAATTGCAATTGATTCAAAAATGCTTGAAAGTGTGCACGTATGTGTGAAAGATATTCCCTCTTTTACCTAGAGTATTCCCTCCAAAATGAGGTTAACTCCTTGGATTCTAGAGTTTAGATTCAAATTTTAAAGTTGTTGAGTTTCTTCAAGGAAGTTATCCATTTCCTTGATATGAATAGAGAAGAAATACTCTTAACTTCATAAAGGCCAGCAGTGAAAAGACATTGATGAAAGGATTTCGCATAAGAAAAGATGATTCCTGGCAATTTTGGCAGTTTGATATCCTGAGGCTTTTCCCATAATGATCTTTTGGCATTTTTATTGGGACATTGAGCTTTCTTGGGTTTCTACATCATCCTTCATTTGGATGTTTCCTGACTTTTCTTTTTTTCTTCGGGGAAGGGTACGTCACAAACTCCGTCATCTTGGAGATGCTTCGATCCTTCTTTTTTTCGGGAATTATACTGGGTCATTGGTTAAAAATGACAGCAGCAATCAAATATCTTTTAGGGTTTGTCGGGAGGTTCATCACACTCGCCTTCATCTTGACGGTGATCTGAACTTTTCTTGGAAGGATCCGTCACAAACTCCGTCATCTTGGAGATGTTTCCAATCTTCTTTGGCCCCGGGGATCTACTCGCTTAATTCGCCTTCATCTTGACGACAATTGAAAGATCCCTTTTGCGGATATTTGATTGAAGCTTTGAATGAATGAAATGAGGAGATATGGATTGAGTGGGTTCTTTTTAACGCTCAGGATATTTCCACTGCCGGATTGCCAGAAAGTCGACTTAAAACATGCGTCATAGCTATGATCAATATCGATTTGTTTCTAGCTTTTCAACATCATTGAATATTTCTTTTGATAATCATACCAAGGATCTTTCTTGCATCCTCTTGGTTGACCAACAGAGAGAAGATTTGAATTTTCACTCCTTTTCGCAAAAAGCTTCACCCTTTTGAAAAAGAATACTAGAGGTAATCTGAGGTGATTCTTTTTGTGCAGTAAAATATTGGAATCAAGACATATTTTAGCAGATTGGCAAAGTTTTCGAGAATCTTTGTGAAATAATCACTCAATATAGATTTTGATAGGACCTCGGGCTGAACATCTTTCATTTTGGCAATCTTGATCAGTAAAACTGGGTTTTACGAGACCAATCTTAAAGAATGAGGTTTAAGTAAAGAATCTTGTAAAAGAACTTGGTAAAGGAATTTTTGGTAAAAGGACTTTGGTAAAGGACCAGTGTTAAACTGGAATTTGAGAAGGATTTTGATAAGGGAAGATTTTGGTAAAAGACTTTGGTAAAGGATTTTGATAAAAGACTTTGGTAAAGGACCAGTGCTAAACTGGAATTTTGAAGGACCAATATACACATTGGAATTTTTGAAGGACTGATTGAGATTTTGAAGGACCAATTTATGAAAATTGGAATTTTGAAGGACCAATGTAAACATTGGAATTTTGAAGGACCAATGTAAACATTGGAATTTTGGGAGGACCAATTTGTGAAAATTGGAATTTCGGAAGGACCAATGTAAACATTGGGATTTTGAAGGACCAATTGGGATTTTGAAGGACCAATTCATAGAATTAGGATTTGGAAGGACCAATGAAAAACATTGGAATTTAATGAAGGACCAATTTGGGATTTTGAAGGACCAATTCGTAGAACTGGAATTTGAAAGGACCAATGTAAACATTGGAATTTGATGAAGGACCAAATGAGATTTTGAAGGACCGATTCATGGAATTGGAATTTGGAAGGACCGATGAAAACATTGGAATTTGATGAAGGACCAATTGGAATTCGAAGGACCAGCATGAAACTGGAATTTTGAAGGACCAATTTGTGAAAATTGGTATTTTGGAAGGACCAATGTAAACATTGGAAATTTGAAGGACCAATTTGGGATTTTGAAGGACCAATTAGTAGAATTGGAATTTGGAAGGGCCAATGAAAAACATTGAAATTCGATGAAGGACTAATTGGAATTTGAAGGACCAATTCATAGAATTGGAATTTGGAAGGACCAATGTAAACATTGGTATTTGATGAAGGACCAATTGGAATTTGAAGGACCAATTCATAGAATTGGAATTTGGAAGGACCAATGTAAACATTGGTATTTGATGAAGGACCAATTGGAATTTGAAGGACCGGCGTAAAACTGGAATTTTGGAAGGACCAATTTGTGAAAATTGGAATTTTGGAAGGACCAATGTAAACATTGGAATTTTGAAGGACTAGTAAAAACTGGGATCTTGAAGGACCAATTTATGAAATTGGAATTTGGAAGGATTTTTGATGAAGGACCAGTGCTAGACTGGATTTGGAAGAACTAATGTGAGAATTGGGTTTTACGAAGGATTTTGTAATGAAGGACTAGTGCTTAGACTGGATTTGGAAGGACCATTATAGAAGGTTGCACTGCTTCTATGAATGGTTTCAGGATTATCCCTTATCCTGAATGGGAATGAAGGGATTTTAAAGAGAATAAAACTCAATTTTGGATATTCAAGAAGATGGAATATATAAAAAGGGAGGACCCGAGCCAGAACCTAGATTTTCAAGGTAAAAGATAAAAGAGAAAATTGAGTTTTGAAAACTTAAATTTCTAAAGAACCAATTGTTTTTCAATGCGAGGATTGGATTCAAAAGGAAGTCGAAGTCGGAACTTAGAACTTCAAACGAAATTAATAGACGAAAAACCCGAGCTGGAACTCGGTTTTCTAAAGAAATGATTGCTTTTCAATGCGAGGATTGGATTCAAAAGGAAGTCCGAGTCGGAACTCGAAACTTCGGATAAAAAATAATAGAAGAAAAACCCGAGTTGAAACTCGGTTTTCTAAAGAAATGATTGATTTTCCAATGCGAGGATTGGATTCAAAAGGAAGTCGGAACTCGAAACTTCGGACGAAAAATAATAGAAGAAAAACCCGAGTTGAAACTCGGTTTTCTAAAGAAATGATTGATTTTCCAATGCGAGGATTGGATTCAAAAGGAAGCCCGAGTAGGAACTCGGAACTTCGAACAAAAAATAATAGAAGAAAAACCCGAGTTGAAACTCGGTTTTCTAAAGAAATGATTGATTTTCCAATGCGAGGATTGGATTCAAAAGGAAGCCCGAGTCGGAACTCGGAACTTCAAACGAAAAATAATAGAAGAAAAACCCGAGTTGAAACTCGGTTTTCTAAAGAAATAATTGATTTTCCAATGCGAGGATTGGATTCAAAAGGAAGCCCGAGTCGGAACTCGGAACTTCGAACGAAAGAATAAAAGAAGACCTGAGTCGAAACCCGAATCTTTAAAAGGAAAAGATAAAAGATAAAAGATAAAAGAAAACAATTGGTTCAATCAGAACCAAAGGGAAGCCCGAGTCGGAACTCGAAACTTCAAATGAAAAGATGAAAGGAAGACTCGAGTCGGAACCCGAAAAGATAAAAAGAAAATTAAAAGATGATTCAGGTTTATCCCTTAACCTGAATGGGAAAGAAGGAATAAAATTGACAAATTCAACAAAATTTGATAAAAGGTTGATAAAGAATTAAAAGAATTGATAACAAATGAAAAAGAATCAATAAAATTGGTAAAGAATCAAAAATAAAGACAAAGATTGACAAAGATCTAAAAGAATGGTGAAGCTTGATAGAAAAATTAAAGATACTTGGAAGAAGATGAAAGACTTCAGGATTATCCCTGATCCTGAAGGAAGAAGGACCTCGTGGGACGAGGTTCAGGTTTACCCCTTAACCTGAGCGGGAAATTGAATAAAATTTATAAAAATGGGGAAGAATTTGAAGGAATTTATTTTGAACAAGAATTCTCACAGGTAGCATTGGTGCTCCTATAAGGGGTCTCAGGATTATCCCTTATCCTGAATGGGAAAAGAAGGAAAAAAAAACTAATACCTCATGGGAAAGAGGCATCAGGTTTATCCCTTAACCTGAAAGGGTAATTTTTGAAAATAAGAATTTGACGAGAAAATTTTAACAAAATCAATGAAGGATCAATAAAATTGACAAAATTAATAAAAAATTGATAAGACTGATAAAATCGCCAAACAAATAATAAAAAGAAAGAGTTGATTGAGAAAAAAAGAATTTTGTTTGATCCTGCCTGCATGTGGGATCTTTTAAGAAGTAGGAGAAGAATACGAGGAAATCATCTTTGAAAAGATGATTAACTGCGAGAGCTAATCTTTGAAAGGGGATCGTTCATGAGAGATCATCATGAGGGTTTAATTTTTTTGAAGCAATGATTTGAAAATCAATTTTTAGAAAATATGACCAACGCGAGGATTGATCTTTGAATGTAATGATTCGAAACCAATTTTTAGAAAATATGATCAACACAAGGGTTGATCTCTAAATGCAATGTTTCGAACCAATCTTTGAAGATAAAACCAACACAAGGGTTGACCTTTGAATGATTTGAAACCTATTTTGGAAGATAAGACCAACACAAGGGTTGATCTTTGGATATAAATGTTTCGGAATTAATCTTGGGAGATAAAACCAACACAAGGGTTGACATTTTAATGCGATGGTTCAAAAACTTATTTTTTTGAAAACACGATCAACTCGAGGGTTGATTTTTCAATGCAACGGTTCGAAAACCTATTTTTGTTAATATGATCAACACGAGGGTTGATTTTTCAATACAACGGTTCGAAAACCTATTTTTGTTAATATGATCAACACGAGGGTTGATTTTGACAAAGGTTGGACCAAAGAGTATTTGAACTCTTTGGTCATCATAATGAAGACTTTCAAAATTTCATGATTTTTGGAAAAAAAACCCTCATAGGTAATATCATTTCTCTCATGAATGATGTCAGGATTTTGCCCCGCATTATGAAAAAGAACATGAATTTAATGACAAGAGAATATTTTGAAGTGTAAATGTAATTTTTAACAAAAGATGCCTCAATATGACAAAGGTATGAAGGAAATTGACATTTCATTTATAAGTAACTACTGAAAACAAGAACTTGACTATTTACAAGCATGTGACAAAAAAGATCGCAAAAGACTAGGGCTGACTTGCCCCTACAAGACGACGGGAAAAAGCAAAAGGAAGAAAGCAAGAAAAGTTTTGATATCATCAGTTCTTTGAGTGATCTGGGAAAGGCTTTGTTAGGACGGTGGGCTACTCTTCTTCTTCGTCCTCTATCAGAAGATTTTTATCAATGCAATCCTGGATGATGTTCTTTAGGATGAAGCAGTGCTCGGTGTCGTGCCCCACTGCCCGGTGGAACTTGCAGAACTTGTCCTTCCATTTTCCCAGGGAGACCAGAGGATCAACAACTCTCGGGAGTTTAATCATATCTTTGCTCAGCATATACTCCAAAACTTGTTCGAGGGACTGTTCCAGAGCAGTGAATTGGCGGTCATAACCCCAACCTTCAAGTTTTATCTTTTCCTTCTGCTTGGCGAGAACTGGCTTGTCATTCTGCTTGAAGGGTTCCTTTTCCTGACCCATCTGCTTGGTCTTGTTATCTTTGCTGCCACTGCCCCCAGAGTTAGCTGAAAATGTATAATTCACCTTCTTTTTGAGGTCTTGGCCGCCCTTGACGAGAGTGATGCCCTCATAATTCCCATTGTCCATCCCCATCTCGAGCCACTCAGCTCGTTCGATAAGCTCTATGAATGATTTAGAGGGGTAAGTGGAAATGAGGCTTCTAAGAGGCTGAGAAAAATTGTTCAGGATAACTTGGAGTGCGTGCTCCTTTGAAATGGGGGTTCTCATCTTGTTGCAGGTATCTCTCCACCTCCGAATGAAGTCTACAACTTTTTCCTTATCTCCTTGTTTCAGGTTATACAGGTGATTGAGGGTCGGAAGTGCCTCAGTGTTGAACATGAATCTTTCCACGAACAGATTAACAACTTTGTCAAAATTTTGCAGCTCGACGGGGTTGATGTGTTCCGCATACCATTTCGCGGCTACGCCTTCTAAGTTGCGAGGAAAGCACAAGAAGAGGGCTTGATTGTCTTCACTGAATCTGGCACATTTGGCGAAGAACATCGCGAGATGGGCTTTTGGATTGTCGGACCCATCGAACTTAATAAATTTTCGGGGGAGATCTTCCAAGCTGCTGTCCCCATCTAAACCAAGGTAGAAGTCCTGTCTGGTATATACCCTCTTTCCCTTATCTCGGATCTGTAGGTCTTTGACCATCTTTGTCAATATTTGAATTGAGTCTTCCGCTGTGACTCCATCTTTAGGCTTTTTGATTGATTCAGGTTCCTCTGCCACCTTCTTGACTTGTCGCAGGTGTTTTGGAACAAATACAAACTGTTCTTCCTCGGAATCCTCCTCTCCTGACTCCGTACCTTCAGAGGTGGTGTCTTGTTGAACCTTCTTCTTGCTGATCCTGACATGCTTCTTCACTGGCTTCCTTTTGACCTTGGCTTTAGAGGATGTTTTCTTTGAATTTGCCCCAGCTTGCTCGGACATCATTTTTGCCATAATCTTTTGAAAGATTTTATACATTGCTGGGTCGACATCATCCTCATCTGAATCATGTTTTCGGGACAACCTGGGAGAGTTCATCTCTTCCACTTCGCTGTTATCGTGCTGCTGAGCTGCCCTTCTCCTTGCTCTCGTTTGAACCATGATTGGAATGTTGGTATTTTCTCTGGAGAATAAATGAAGGTTTCAGATCAAAGAAATTTTGAAAGGAAAAGAGATAATGAAAGAGAATTTTTAAAGAGATCTCTCGATAAAAAGGATTTTATATGGAGAAGATGGAATATACGAGGAAGAGTATTTTTGAAGATGACAAGACCTTGAAATATTTTTTAAAAATTGCAGGCAGGATCAAAAGAATTTAAATAAATCAGAAGAAGAATAATACGCCTGGACTTTTGAAAGATAGGGGAAAGAATTTAAAAGAATGTCCAAAGTTTAAGAAATTTATGAGAGAATAAAGAAATAAGAAATATACCATCCTGGATTTTGAGAAAATAAAAGAATTTTTATGAAATAAATATCCAGGGTTTTGAAAGATAAGAATTTTCAAGATAATATCTACAAAAGAATCAATTTATACAAGCAATGATGCACAGAATAGCACTCCCTAGAAGCTGACTCTAAATGCAAATTTTGAAAAAGGCTCGTAGGACCTTAATCCTAACTCTAAGGATTTAGATCATCTGATTCCAATCAAGATACGCTGATATACCCAAGCCGAAGCTCGAATCACGTGGTATAAGAATTATTTCTCCGGTTCTAAGGTAATGGCTTCCCAACATCCTTGTGCACCTACCGATATACCTCGGACTATGGCCCTTAGGTACGTGGTAGGGGGGCGAGAACCCAAATAAGTGGTCCAGTTGTGAGGCTCTCTCCCGAACTATGGTTCAGTGAGACAGCCCAGCAACGTGAAGACCGGGACAATATAGGTAAGGAGGTTTTCAAAATATGTTCAACATGCAAGAAATCAGATGGCTCTAATGCAAGTCCTAAAGAGATAGATTAAAATGAAAAGAAGCATACACTTGCATACACTTGCATACATTGTTTTTGCATTCAATCCTTAAAATCGAGGAGAGTTGTATTTAAGACCTAAGTCTAATGTGAGCATGAAATAATCTCCTCAATATAGTCCTACCAAACCATACCTAAATCCTATATGCAATGATGTCAGTTTAGGATAAAATCTAGGCTCCAAAGGTTTGCATGGAAATATAGCTGACATATATAGAATAAAGACTTAGATAATGTCAAAGCAAAAGAAAATGCATTAAATTCGACCGGACGAAGATGGGTCCCATCACAGTCGCCAAAACTGTGATCATCGCAAAATTTTTCCTCTCGTAATCTTCTCTCTCTCCCTTCTCTTTTCCTTTCTAACCTCTATTTTCCTCCTTTTTGAAGGGAGAAAAATAAAAGAGAGAAAAGAAGAGAGAAGAGAAAAAGAAAGAAGTGAGAAGAGGAACTATTTTGCGCGGTTTCACTTGACCTTAATTTTTGAAAAAGATTTTAAAATGTGCGGGAAAATGGAGAGACGGGATTCGCTCGTCGGTACGAGGTTCGACCGTTCCTGGCGCCTTTACCAGGGGTAATCGAACCAAGGATCGAATCTATGCCTTTTGCTTTGCCTAAATATAATCTAAGAATTTATTCTAACTCTAAATGCACAAAGAATCATGCTTGTGCAATGCAAGAATGTATGCTCCTTTTGAAAGATGTTTTGAAAATTTCCCAAGTTTATGAGATGAACTTGATAAGGGAGTGAAGAAATGTTTGAATCTAACTTTAGAACTTGAGATAGATCACAGAAGTTCCAAGTTTTCGAAGTAAATTAGAGTTTGGAAGAATAAATCTTTAATTTTGAGAAAGAATGATTTGAAGCTTTGAAAATGAAGTTTCAAAGTCGGAAAATGGATTTTGAATTTGAACTTGAATTTAGGAAAGGAAATGAATACTTGAGATGGATTTGAATTTAGATTTTGAAGTTTGAAATTTAGAATAGATCTGAGGGATCCAGATGATATTAAAAATAGAGATGAATTTAAGGAATGATCTGTAGATGGATTTGGATTTGAAATCTGGAGATGAATTGGATTTGAAAAGAAGTTGGACTTGGGAATCAAAATTGGATTCTGGATCTTGGAATGGATTCAGATCTTGAAGTCTGAGATCCAATGTAGAATCAGACTCTTGACCCTAAGATGGAATTTGGATCGGAAGTCTGAGATCCAAAAAGTGGAATTGGATCTGAGATCCAAAAGTAGAATTAGACTCTGGACCCTAAGATGGATTTTGGATCTGAAGTCTGATATCCAAGGTGAAATTGGATTCTGGATCCTAAGGAGGAATTGGATCTGAAGTCTGAGATCCTAAGGAGAAATTGGATTCTGGATCCTACGGAGGAATTGGATCTGAAGTCTGAGATCCAAGGTGGAATTGGATTCTGGATCCTAAGATGGATTTGGAGTTTAAATTCAGAAGATGAATCAAGAATCTCAAAGTTAAATTGAACTTTGATTTTGATTGGAGTATTTGAATATAAATGAATTTGGAATTTCAAAGTCAAATTGAACTTCGAAATCTGATTTTAATTTGAATATAAAATGAATTTGAAATCTCAAAGTTAAATTGAACTTTGAGATTTGAAAAATGAAATTGAATTTTAAAAATGATAAGAATTGAAGATAGATTGTGGAAGGTATTTACATCACTTGGAGTTTTTGAAAAAAAAGAATTTTGAAAATATGATGCAATTCTATCCTAAATGATGAATGAATTTAAATTTTTGAAATTGGATTTTGAAAAGCAATTCCATTTTTTAAATGAATTAAAACAAGATTGAAGATATAATACATTCTTGACTATGGTCATTGAATGTATTATATAATAATCTGTACTTAAATTCAGGTGAAGAATAAAACACATTTGGTGCTTTTATAGAATTTAAAATGAAACTAATTCTCAATATACCCTGACTATGGCCATTGGTATATATTTTGAATTAATTTTAAGTTAAATTCTGATAAAAGAAGAAAATATTTGAGTAAATATGATGAATTTTGAAAACGGATCCAATGTGGATCCAGTGTTATTTCGTAAAAGATAAAAATACTAAATTTTGTCCACACCCTGACTATGGCCATTGATATGGATCATCAACTTAGGATTAATTTACCTCTTACGAAATGGTGCACGTGCCATTGTGAGATTTTGAGAAATAAAGGAAAAATGCATGAAGAACAAATAATTCATGATGTTTACAATGTTCATTCATTCTATCTAAAACAAGAAATGTAAATGTTTCTCATCAGCATCTAGCTATCACAACTTTAAAATTGGGATAATGAAATCTTAATTTAAAGAGGGATTTCAACAGATTTTACATATCTCCTGCAAGGGTCAGGTTAGCACAGGATAAGAGATGTAACTAGAAGGAAGTTCACCAAGTATCATACTAATATGAGGCTTTTACATATATTATGTACTAATGAAGATCATATTTGATAAGAAAAATGCATATATAAAGGGTTCTAGGCTAATAAAGAGATTTGAAATATACATGCAATACCCTAAGAAAAGAGAAAGAAAAAAAATGTAACAAACTGCTAAAACTATTCATAGCAACCTGCTGGAAATTACCGCCTTTACAGGTTTACAATGATCACTAACTTAGAGACATTCATACAGAGGGACATTGTTAGTGTTGTACTAAATACTGTGAAATCACATAGAAACTGCCAACCGATTGACAATATGTAGGTAACAAAAGGGGTTGGATTGCACAACTACAGTAAGATGAGATGGGATGAATCAAAGAAAATATATATGCAATGAAATGAAGACAGAAGTTGAAAAGAAATGTGAATCACTGTTGTAAATTGAGGATGGGATCAACAACTATATATGCAATGAAATATGGGTTGTTGGTAGTAACATCAGGGTGTAGTCGAGACACCCATGGCAGGTGGTATGGAGGGAAGGACGAAGTGGAAAGGGGAACAATGCATGGCTGGTGGCAGGATTGGAACTGCATAGTGCCTTTTGTTGAAAATTCTGCAAACTGCTGTGGAGGCCCTACATGTTGTGAGGTGCCAATATGATAAAGGGAATCACCATGGGGATTTGAATGGGGCTGAGTGTATATGTACAGTGAGATGATGAAGGTGTAGTATAGGGGATGCATCATTTGCTGTAGAGACTGTGATAGCTCACAGAAATGATGGGTGTGGTAGTTGAAGTAGGCATCACAGCAGGTGTGCCACAGTGGAAACACTTATGCAAGGTTCATGATGAATATGCAACGGGATACCAAGGTGTTGCTGGAGATTTAAAAATTCAATAAAGTGGCAGGTGGCTGTGCTGGAGCATATTTGATAAATAGAACATACGCTAGAACAAAAATGTTGAAACTGCTATTATGTACTTGATGAAAAAGAAATTAAGAAAGCGTTTAAAAAACAGAAAACAATCACCGTGAATGGCAGCGATTAATGAGAGCAAGAGGCATTTTAGAATCACTACTTCATAATAAACAAAGACATGGTAAAAAATTCAAATGTAAGAAACAATTAATTGTAAAACAATAATTACGACACCCTACCTAACACCGCCATTGCTAATCATGCCCTAACTTTGTTAATGATATACTGATATATACTGACTCCTAGTGTAAATTTGCTGCTAATCGTAACTTTCATCGATTGCCTTAACCCTAACCCACTGCTGCAGACATCATGCCATGTTGCCTTGATACTACCAAAACCAGCATTCTGTGTTAACACAAGATACACTGACAAAGGCTAACACCTACATTATAATACATACCCATAATCTAACACACTGCCAATATACCTATTCGACAATGTTTAATGTCCAGCTTTCAAATACACTGGATACATTACATCCTATTCATACTGAAGATACAATTTGATTGCTACTCGTATTTACAAAAAAAAGAACTGTCACACCATACCATCGATATATAAGTATTTTACACAAGCCGACTACCTCACACGACGCTAACACATCCTGCTGGAACAACTTCATTAATGCTAACACTTACTAACTATATACTGATTGTCATATTCTGCACTAGCATTTGATAACCAATGCTAACCCACTTGATGTTCTTCTATAGTAACCAAATTCCACCTCCAGGCTTGGAGATGACATGATAGAACTCATATGTAACCATGTCCAATGATAACTGGTTGTGAAGCGACTAGTATGTATGCAGTGGTGATGGGGGATAGGTGGCTACAGCAGGGGATGATAGGGAAGTTAATGGCAGAGGATGATAACGTAATGTTGTACCGAACTAGCAGAAATGACAATGACTAGTGTTGGTTAAAATGTGTATTTGCAGCAGAAACTGTAATGAAATATGTACAGGGACCAATATGCCTTGGGGGCATCACATAGATGGTTTAATCATTGTAAGTCCACCGAGTACTCTAATTACTAAGTAAATTTATCATCTAAACAATCGGATCAACTGATAACAAAAGAACTAATTAAATTTCATTATGAAATAACTAAGTACTTCAACTACGAAATAGCTAACAACCAGCTAATTACTTAACTATCTAGCTAACAACTTACTTAATTAATGGTTAACAGTTTACTTAATTAACAGCTAACAATATCTAATTAACTAATCAGTAAAAGTTACTTTGAAACTCAATAGAAATCATAATGGAAATCAGTTTAATAATCAGTAAAAAGAAAATCCTGTTAAACTCAGAAATAACAACAAGCCTAGTTAATGAAACTTAGTCAGCGATGCTCAACAACAGCTAAAGAACCTACCTGAAGAGCTGGTCCCTGCTTAATCTCAAATGACTGGTTGCAGGGGTTGTGAAATCAACTAAACTTTCAAATGAAAGCAGTGCTGGAGCCACTTGCTATGAATCAAGTGGGCTTTGTTCTGGTCAATGATGAAGCTTGCTGGGCTCGACCATCTGAATTATGTCCAAGCTCTGCTTCACTGCGGTGTGAAGGGAGGGAAGGTGGTGTTTATGCATAGGCAGCGAGCCGTTGACAGTATGATATGTGATGGGCACGGTAATCAAATTCACAAATCCTGATACATACAATTCATGAAAAGCATCAAATGTTGGGCAAGTGAATGGATACAGATGCAACGTGGGTGTGCTTATGTACAGATGATGAACAGTATAAATTGCAGGAAAGTATTCTAACAATCAAATACATGATGTGGGCTAAATGACAGGAGGATGATTATTGATAAAGTATATATCAACTTTTTGCAGTTCATAAAAGAAATAAATAAGACATTTTCTGAGTTTAAAGGAACGAAACCAGGACACTGTTACAAAAGAGCAGATGGCCAATGTTTGCTTGAGATGGAAAATACTCGCGAGAATGCAGGAATCCAATTCTCAAGTTCGAAATTGAATATGCTCCAGACTGACGCTGTACATTTTGGGATCACTCTTATTTAAGAGAACGAACTCATAGTGACCAAACCCAGTAGTTTGAAAAATTCAGATATCTTGCCCACATCTGATGGTTTAGATGATCCATTCTAAATCTCCATCCATAGTTATTAACCAATGTTGAACCAACTTTGAGTCCATCTCAAATTGATATACCGACACTTAGGTAGAGAGTAACTTCAACTGCTTCAAGCACAGATCACCCAGCAGCCATAGTTTAGACATTCATCCAGCACAACCAAACCATGAATATCAATCAACAAGTGAAAAGCAGAGCACTCAATAGACAGAAGAATATCACTTCCTAAAACAATGCCTTCATCAATCTTGGTTTTCTCAGAAACCCATTTTGCGAACCATCTATTATAAAATAATGTAAAATATTCAAGCCATCAACAGAAAATGTAAGCCCCAGATCACAAACCAAGCTTAGAAAGGAACCAGAAGAGATCATAGGTATCGCTCAGTCTCTTAAGAAGTAGTAGATTATGCTGAAAATATGTTGTATGTGACATTGCAAGTTAATTACCTATTCCCAAACATGTGGAGAGCTGGTAGGCAGAGGAAGTTGGAAGCTCATCAGCTACGCACGATACCTTCTGCAAAGTGCCTTCCCTAATGACAACTGACTGGCCTTGATAGCAGTGGATCAATGGATTTTAGTATAGGATTCTTGGTGAGTTACTAATATCATAACTGTCAACTAGCAGGATCATTATTATCATCACCATATTCTTCTCTTCGTTTCTTTCCAAGCAGTAACAACATCTTGACTTTAAATTAATATTGGAACAAACGAATAGCAACAGGAGATAACAAAAAAAAAATAAAAGAGACCACCTAAAGAAGAGATGCAGGGGAACAATGAATGCTATCCAAACAAAAACTTATGATGATCGGATATCAACAAAGATGCCTATAACGTAACTTATGATGATCGGATGTATCTGATATATATACATGATGTGTCCAAAGATATCCAAACGAAAGGGAAATCTAGCAAAAACGATATCATGCTATATTGAACTACATAATAAGCACAAAAGAGGTAAAAAAAAAAAGGTGAACTAATGATGTTTAAAAAGAAAGAATGGACAGGATGTCAAATACACCCATAATGAAGACATCGGCTAAACTACTCAGCTAAAAAAAAAAAAAAAATGCAACCATGAATGGAAGTGATCACAACGAACCCATACACCCACGCCATGTTACAAAAATTAAAGAGGGGAATAATAAAAAAAAGGAAGCAATAAAATGAGAAAAACAGAAAAGAAAGAGAAAAAAAAAAAGAACAGAAAATGCAAACAAAAAGTTGTGAGAATAAAGCAGGAAAATCAAGTTTGGAACAGATATTTCATCGAAAAACTGAGGAAACTTGATAAACACAGAAAGAATTTATTGGAATAAACATTCCATTGATTGTAGCAATTGGAGGATTTGACCCTGCTGTATGCAGGACGATCCTATCATTAGTGCTCTTATAAGAAAATGGAAAAAAAGAAATGAAGAAGAACAACGGAAATCAAGACGAAGGAACACTGAAAATAAAGGGGAAACGATGTTTTAAAAAAAAAAAGGTGGAAAAGAGAGAAAAATGGTTTCTTACCTGTAATGGGTTATGAGATTGAACGATTGTTTTTTAGTTGTCGTTTCACAGAAATCAGGTAATCGAAGAAGAGGAGGTGATGTCTTTTGATCAATGCTTGCTAGACGATGGATTTTCAGTCGATCAAAGGGAAAAACACAGGGAAAAAGAGGAAACAGGGGAAAGAGGAGGAAGGAAAGGAGCGGGGAAAACTTCAAAAGAGAAGCGTCGAGGATTTAACATGGAGGGGTGAAGCGCGGATGGGTTGAGGAGAGACCCGCGTGATCTTTTTTAAAGGGGAAAAGGGGAAGATTCGAGAGGGTGGTCGGTTAGAGATCGACAGAAGAGGTAGGAGAAGGCGGGTCGTTCCGCGATGGGTGGTTCGGAGGGGTGCGATGGGGAAGGGGGTTTCAGTGGATGGCTCGTGAAGGGAAGCCGAGAGGGGAAAAGAGAAAGAAAAGGGTTTGGAAGAGGGTTTTTCCAGAGAGGTTTTGTGAAGGCTGAGAGAGAGCGACCCTATCAAAAGAAAAAAACCGAATTAGGGTTTTTATTTTCAAGCATGTCTTTCTACTTTATAAAATTTCCAAAACGAGGTTCTTTTTATAAGATTTTTTTTCAAATAAAAAGATAGACTTAAATAAAAGATGATTTTCAAAAGGTGGTTCTAAAAGCTTATTATTATATATAATTTTTTTGTATTTTCTTTGTGTTTTTCTGATTTTTGTATTTTTCACAAAGAGACTTTAAAACTAGGGAAAATGAGAGATTAAAGACTATTTTTTGATTTTTTTTTTTTAAATATTTACAAAAGAGGGGTTTTCTGAGAATTTTAACGTTGTTCTTTTGAAAATTCTTCAGAAAATGGGTTAGAAATGAAAGATTGGGTCTGGTTTCCAACAAATCTAAGAAATGAATGGAAATTTTATCAAAAATTTGACCTGATTATTTAAAAGATGGACCCAGGGGCAAAGAAGGAATTTTTGGATTTTTGGAAAATTTGGGGTGTTCACAAGGGTTTTATTATAAAACATGATTATATAGCTTTATGAGTTTCATTTAACCAAAAATTGGTTATGTAGGGGGGATTACTGGAATTTATGGGGGCACTATCTCTATATAGTGGTGAATTAAATTTAATCTTATGGAACACCTATAAATGAAGACCATGGTTATGGCAGCTCATATGATAGAGCATTTTGTGCTCAGTAAGAGGATTGTGGAGAGCCCCACTGTTAGAGATTGACTTAAATAGCTCAATTGAGAGAACATGTGTCACTACAAGAAAATATGTTATTAGCGACGGAATTATTTCGTCGCTAGTTACCGACGGTTTACCGAGCGAAACACATCCGTCGCTATAATCGCTGAAATTTACGAAAATAGTGATGAACTATTTCCCGTCGCAAAATCCGTCGCTAATTAGCGGTGGATTTTGCGACGGAATACTTGGTCGTAACGGACGCAGCATTTGGCGACGGTGTTTGCGACAGACAATTTACCGTCGCGTCGTAGCGACGGACTTGGCGACGGAATATATTCCATCGCCATTTACTTGTTTTTGATTTACGGCGGCTTAGCGACGGAATTTCTCTATCGCTAAGTGTCGCATAACCCTATCCCAGCCCTCTTTTCCTTTTCTTCTTTTGCTGCTGTCGCTCCCGCCAGCCGTTCGTCGTTCCTGGTTCGCCGTCCCCCTCCAGACGTCGTTTGTCGATCATCGTTTGTCGATCGCCGCCGCCCGAAGATAGGTTCGCCAGCCGTCCCCGCCGTTCGTCGTTTCCGGCAGTGGGTTTAACCCCCTGCCGTGCCGGAAACGCAGGGGTTTAACCCCCTGCCTTTCCGGCAGGGGGTCGACCCCCTGCCTTTACGGCAAACGCAGGGGGTTTAACCCCTGCGTTTCCGACATGGGGGGTTGACCCCCTACCTTTCCGGCAGGGGGTTAACTCCATGCCGGAACAGGCAGAGGGTTAACCCCTTGCGTTTTCGGCAGGGGGTCGACCCCCCCTGCCTTTCTGATAGGTCGACCCCGGCAGGGGGTTAACCCCATGCCGGAACAGGCACGGGGTTAACCCCTTGCGTTTCCGGCAGGGGGTCGACCCCCCATGCCAGAAAGGCAGGGGTTAAACCCCTGCGTTTCCGGCATGGGGTGTAACGCCCCAAAATCGTGGACTTGAAACCTTTTATGAAAAAGGTTGAAAGCTTTGAAATCAATCATTTATCAGAGTTTAAAACAGAAGTTCAACGGAAGATCAGGTTCAAAAAACAAGTCCCTAGACCTTGGGCGCATTACAACCAAAAGCAGATTTCCCCTTACAAACCGATTTGCAATTCAAATATATATTTTATTGAAATGAAAAGAAGAACCACATTTTTGGTAATACAGTTTTAGAAATCCAGAGTTCTAATAAAAAGAGATGCTTTCAAAGAAACCTTATACCACAGCTATCAAAAGAGTCCCCAGGAGCGCAAGGTCAGGAAAGGGCATTGCCTTGAATGCATCGTGTCATCGTGCCATCGCAAGCTGTATCAACCTGTTCACCACCTGCCCAGAAAATGGATCAGTCTCATAACAGACTAGTAGGGGTGCAAGGGACAAGAAAGAACAAAAGCTACAATAAGCAAGATAATCGCTAGATCAAGCAAGAAAAGCACAACCTGTTCACCACCTTGCCCCTCGATTTGCCTTTGCATTAGCATGTGCATGGGTTTGTCCCTTGTTAGCCTGCACTCTCTGAGTGCAGCTTCGAGTGCATAGTGTATATCGTTTCACTTGTCTTACAAGCCACAACACACACTTATGCATATAGTTATGCTTTTCCTGCTTGATCTAGCGATTGCAGCACCCCGAACGGAAGCAGGGGTTGACCCCCTGCCGGAAAGGCAGGGGGTTAAACCCCCTGCCAGAAACGACGAACGGCGGGAACGGCTGGCGAACTTGTCTTCGGGCGGCGGCGATCGACAAACGACGATCGGCAAACGACGTCTGGCGGGGGACGGCGAACCAGGAACGACGAACGACTGGCGGGAGCGACAGCAGCAAAAGAAGAAAAGGAAAAGAGGGCTGGAATAGGGTTATGCGACACTTAGCGACGGAGTAATTCCGTTGCTAAGCCGCCATAAATCAAAAACAAGTAAATGGCGACGGAATATATTCCGTCGCTACGTCGCGGCGGTAAATTGTCTGTCGCAAACACCGTCGCCAAACGCTGCGTCCGTTATGACCAAATATTCTGTCGCAAAATCCACTGCTAATTAGCGACGGATTTTGCGATGGGATATAGTTCATCACTATTTTCGTAAATTTCAGCGATTATAGCGACGGATGTGTTTCGCTCGGTAAACCGTCGCTAACTAGCGACGAAATAATTCTGTCGCTAATTTTCGTCGCTAATAACCTCTTTTCTTGTAGTGACACATGTTCTCTCAATTGAGCTATTTAAGTCAATCTCTAACCGTGGGGCTCTCCACAATCCTCTTACTGAGCACAAAATGCTCTATCATATGAGCTGCCATAACCATGATCTTCATTTATAGGTGTTCCATAAGATTAAATTTAATTCACCACTAATTAGAGATAGTGCCCCCATAAATTCCAGTAATCCCCCCTACATAACCAATTTTTGGTTACATGAAACTCATAAAGCTATATAATCATGTTTTATAATAAGACCCTATAGCAACACTTGATCCAAAACCAGGATCCAACATGATGGGTTTGGCCATGTCTATGGATGCAAACCAGTTGTAGTTCTTACCTAAGTATAGACATGAATCAGATCTCCACTATAACATCAGATCTTAGTGGTGTATGTTTGAATAAAGATCAGAATAATTTAGGGTTGAAGATCGGATAGGGTCAAATATATGATATGAGTCAGACATGTTTTCTCCATATATGGATCCTTTAAGTAAGATTCAAATGTACATTCATAATGGGATTCTGATATTTTCAATCAGTTTACTTTTGCATTCGGATCTCAAATTGATCCAATGCAAAATCTGACCAGATTATGTCTTGCATATAAATAACTTCTTTTTGTTCTATGTTTCAGGATCTAGTATCACCACATGTATTTTGGATTTGGATTCAACTTTACCTCATCGTATCTGAATTTGAATTTGAATTTGAATCTACTGTTTAAATTTGGATTCAGATTCGGATCCTAAAAGATCTAAGCCCAGTTCTACCCGTTTGCACCAATGTCAGATTCGGCCTGATTCATATGGAATCCGTTCTTAGTCAATTCAATTCAAAGAGGCCGATTTACCTATCTTTTCAAACTCTGTTTTAGTATTCTTAATAGATTTTTAACATTTTAAATATTTTAATAACACGTGTCATCCAGTGGTGAAAAGTACGGATTCAATCCGATTCGATTTCATTAAGAGTTTTTTTCTTGAGAAACCGATTTTAACAACACTGGTTCGCACACTATGAACAACGATCTGTGAACTGTGATAAAAAGAACCCTAAACCCCAGCATCGCGTTTTCCTACTAATCCCCGCCAAAATCTTTTTCTCTCTCTCTGTCTTTCTGCCGAAAGAAGAAGGAAGAGGAGGCTGTCCCCCCACCCAGGTACTCTCTCTCTTCTTTGTCTCTTCTTCTTCATCCGTTCTCCATCTTCTTCTTCTTCTCCTTCCTCTTCTTCTTTGAGTTTTACTTAATTATTTGGTTTTAAACTTTAGTTGTATATTCCTTGATTAATCGAATCTCGTAGTAATTATGTTTATGTATAAAAATTTGTTGCGTATTGTGTTTTTATAAATTAAGCTTTCAAGAGAAGACGCCTTGTCCTAATTTTCATAAAAACCATGTATGCATGCCTCATGCCCATATTGTATCCACGTTCGTGGACATAACCTTAAATAGATAGTTTATTTGTTAGATACTTACAAAGATCAAGGTGCTACATTAATGTTGTTTTTACATATTATTCTCATATCTTTCAGTATTTATTTGAGTTTTTTTATTTCTCATTGTTATTTCTTTTATTTATTTGTGTTTTTAGATATATTTTTTTTTAAGTTTTTAAAAATGTGTTTTTAAGGCTTGTGCTTTACTCCTCTCTTCATATTTTAGTGGAACCCTTCTCTACGCCCCATCGCTTTTCACAACATGGTTTACATCATTGTTTCGGTGAAGATGGTGTCAATTGATCGATGTTTATATGGTTATTCTGTGGGAAAAGTAATTTTGTTGTGATCAACTTATATAGTGTTCTATGTTTGAATCATTGTTGGTATGGTTATTTGGGAGAGTGCTTATTCTCTTAGTCATTGTTTTAGGATCACTAGTCGAATGGAACGTGTTCAGCTTTCAGGTAGACTAATTTGAAGTTTTTGATGGATAGCGTAAAAGGTGCACTTTTGCCTTGAGGCGCGTTAATGAAGCGCAAGTGCCTGTGAGGCAATAGGCTCTCGATTTTTGAAAGAAGAGAGAGGCCCGATTGTTTAGGGCTCTCTCGCCTCTGCCGAAAGGAAGAAGAAGAACCCTCTCGTGTTCTTTCAAGAAGAAGAGGAAGAAGGCCCTCTCTCTCTCTCTCTGCCGAAAGGAAGGAGGAGGAAGGAGGGTCCATTCGGTACGCACCCCTCTCTCTCCTTCGTCTCTTCTTCTTCTTCTTCTTCTTTTCTTCTCCTCCTCCTTCTTATTCTTCCTATGCTGATCTTCTTCTCCTTCCTTCTGCAGATCTTCTTCTCCTCAGGTTAAAAAAACAAGGGAGGCCCGATTGTTTAGGTCTCTCTCTTTTCTTCTTCCGTTCTTCTCCTTCTTCCTCTGCCCAACTTCTTCTTCTTTTGTTTTTCTTCCCCTTCTTATTGTTCTTCTGATATTCTTTTTCTTCTTCCCTCCTACTTCCTTTTCTTCTTCTCCCCCTTCTTTCCTCCTCGTTTTTCTTCTTCCCTTCCTCTGTTCTTCTTGAACAATCGGGCCGGTTAATCAGAAAATTACTTTGTTCTTGTTAATTAATTAATTAATTATATATTGATTTAGTAATTCATTGATTTGTTGCTTATTTATTAGCTGCATGCTATTTGTATTATATAATTGTGTTTGCTAAGTATAACTATGTGTGGTGTATAGCATTATGTTGTCCTTTATACAAATATGTAGAGTGGTTCGTGCTAGTTATTGTGATTTTTGGTCTTGTTCCTTGGTTAAATAATCACATCTTCTTTGTTGGATCAGTTAAATTATTGCATTGGAGTCATTTCTTTGAATTAGTTTTATAATTTAGTTTAGATTGTCCACTTAATATCTAATTATATATTAATAGTACATAAATGATGCTTTATTTTGTTTTTTTATTTGGTCAAATTTTTAATATTTTTTGTGAATCTTACACCACTAGCTTTTTATCCCTTTTGTCACAAGCCTCCAAAGTGGTTGAGAAACTTCTAATTCAGAGTTAAACTTGAACCAACTCTATTGACACCATTAGAACTTGCCATTATATCTGAAAAGTGAAAAGTGAATAGAAAATATGTAAATAAAGTTAACAAACACTTCAAAAAAATAGTAACAAGAGCTCCACCCGTCTAACTGTGTGCCTGATAGAAAATAACAAAGGCAGGGGTTGAGGCAGGGGGGAGAGCCCCCTATCAGAAAACAGATCTGAGGCGGGCTCCGCCCCCTGCCGAAAACCTGCGACTGAGGTAGGGGGTGGAGCCCCCTACCGGAAAACAAATATGAGGCAGGGGGCAGCCCCCTGCCGAAAAACAGATTTGAGGTAGGGGAGCCCCCTGCCGGAAAATAAACTGAGACAGGGGCCTCCACCCCCTGTTGGAAAACACGAACGAGGTAGGGGGCTCCACCCCCTGCCAAAAAATAAACTGAGGCAGGGGGCGAAGTCCCCTAACGGAAAACAGATTCGACGCAGGGGGCAGCCCCCTGCCGGAAAATAGATCTGAGGCAGAGGGCGGAGCCCCCTACCGGAAAACAGATCTGACGCATGGGGGCAGCCCCCTGTCGAGAAACAAATATGAGGCACGGGAGCCCCCTGCTGAAAAATAAACTCAAGTAGGGGCCTCCATCCCCTGCCAGAAAACACGAACAAGGCAGGGGGATCCGCCCCCTACCGGACGAAGGGGAAGAAGAACGGAAGAGGGAGGAGTGCATACCTGAGAGAACCGGTGGCTGGGGTCGCCGATGGCTGGCTGCGGCTACGATCGTCGGGGTCTAGGTTGCCGGCGAGACTGAAGGGGACGAAGAGCGAGGGACGGCTGGGGGAGAGGAAAAGATCAGCGAGGAGGGGTCTGTCGTAAGCCCCTCCCCTTGCGTAGCCTCTTTAGGGTTCGGCCCCGACCCCGATAAACATTTTGGATCCGGATCGGACCCGACCTGAGTCCAAAATAAATTTTAAATATGGACAACAATAGGCTCGGTCAAAGTTGACCGAGTCTATAAAGTGGACGGACTCGACCCCGATGCATTGACCGAGTCCAACACTTGTTGACCGAGTCTGCCCCGTGTCTGAAGCCGCACTCGTGTCGGGGCGTGTCGACACGGGTGCATCGACCTCCTAACCGAGTCCATGTGACATCTGTTATATCCAATTATGCCTACATTGAAACCACATCCAACCCAGTTACATCCCTAGATGTGTCTGACATCTATCCAGCTATATCTTGATCATGTGGCTTGATCAAATTGCAAATTCTGCAGTCCAATCTACAGAATTGGAAGTGTCAATGACTCTTAAGGAAATGAGAAGGTTTGTTTGTTACATACATAATGTTCATAATTTCGCAAGGTTGAGGTTCAATCGACTACACTGTACAAGTATTATAAATTGTGCTTTTGTTCTTTCAGAATTTTTTTTTTCTTTTGTTGGATATTAAGTATTATTAGGAGTTTCCCATTATCAAAGAAGGCACCAAACAAGGGCCTAGCAAGTTTCACATAGAGAGAAAGTGAAGGAGTGGGGGGAGATGGTTTACTAGATCTGAGGAATTTTCTTTATATTGTAACATCATATTTCATATATATAGGTTCTACATAAATATTTCCTCTTGAAAGGCTAAGCTTTTTGATATACTATAACCAAAAAGGGTACCAAAACATCCAATAATGCATAATATTACAATATTCAATAACCTAAAATCTTAGACTTTTTAATATATTCAATAACTGCAATATTCTACATTATGCATAGATGGACAAGCAGGAACAATTAGACACGATAACTAGCAAACTAATTTGGCTTTTAAAATTGTGATATGCATGAGCTGAAAAACTGACCTCCGTCTTGGTTTTGAGGGCATGCTGCAAAACCTTGGAAAGGTGCTGTATAAGGATGGATGCCTTCTGGTAAGACTTAGCAATATCTAGTGAGTACAACTCCACAACAGAATCAGCAAGAAACTGGATATGTTTTTTGTTTTCCGGTTCAACAAACTTGGAGTGTGCCAAAAATGTTCTGTACATGTTCATTAGGAAGGAATCATAGCAATCTGAATTTAACTGCAGAACCATGCTTCAGATGAGTAAGAATGCTGCCAAAGAGACTCTCCCTCCTCCAGTTGCCCATAGGTGGATGGCAATCTGCAATCACCTCACATATGAGATAATAAAAATCCATTAAGTGATAAGTTATTAGACATTCATCACAAGAATGCCCTTGCAATAGCCGAGTGTAACAGCAACGGTTCAAATCAATCTCATGTATAATGATAATAAGTTAACTATAGGGGTTCCAATCTATGTGACCTCCGGGCAGATTAGGTACACCTCTTCCCATGTGATGGACAAGCACTTTGAGACAAACAAGGAAAAAACCTTTCTCAAAATATGAATTATTATGAAATAATAGATGCAAACACCTAAAAAGGGTTTTCCATCTGCAATAAATGAATTTTGTGAAATAACCACATTTGCTCATTAAAAAATTTAGCACTGAAACCCCTTGTTCCCTACGTCTTTCCTCATAAAGAAAACTTTTCTCCCAAAGAAATACCAAATATATCCTTTCTGCTGTACCAGCAGGATCATGCAATATAGATCCTGGAAACTTCATTGCATTTTAAAGAAGTCTCACGATTTTGCCGTAGAATTGGCCTAATGTAATGAACAAAGCATAAAACTAAAAAACAAACATGTTTTTTGGAAAAACACAGACATGACAACGTCAGCACACAAATACAAGCATGCACATGGATAGCATGGGGCACATCCGTGCATGTTTACGCATACATATGCATATCTTTTGCTTCTCAATAGATTCTAGCTTGTTCAACAACAGTTACCTTGCTAAGCCTTTGTAGCAAAACCGGAAATGCAACTAAAAATATAACTGAATCTCTGAGCCGAGAAAGGACGAAGACAATTATCTGTGTATCTGTAGCCTGAGTCAGAAGATACAATGTACTTTTGATGTAAGACTTAACCAGTGGTTTCACTGAGGCCCATTTTGAAGTATTTTGCAAGCTCAGTATAGTGTCCTTGCAACCAGAGCTTGACATTCCCAATAATCTTCGGAATATACTGTCTGCTTCATGAAGCACAATTAACAAAACCTTGCAGAAAGCTGCTCTTGTCTGAATCTTGTATAATAGAGCATCAGAGTTATCACTTCCATAATGGCATGCAACCCAGAATCCATTTAACAGATTATGAAGCACAGAGATGTTTTGTTGATTCATGATCTGTTGGCACCGTGAATTAATGGAGAAACTTGTGAGGATTTTATGTTCACATAAACTTGAATTTTCCCCGGTTTTGTTGCTGCTGCTCTCATTTGGTTCACCTTCATCATCTGAAAGCTGTCATGTGAAGGCTAACAAAGTAAGCAACACATAAAAGTTGAGAATAAGTGAACACAGGAAAGAAAGAATCAAGAAATAGCCCAAATAATGGCATCAAACAGAATAAACAATATTTTAGAAATTTTTATATCACAGTAGTATAAAATATAAATCAATGATCAACAAGCAATAAAATAGGTAGACATGCATTATATAAATATAAAAAATATATATTATCATAGTCACAAATATCGGTCTCGGACATATCTTAGCAAGGCAATTTCTTTAGGTTTGGTTGATAAATATAAACTTGGTGCTTAAAATTTTTTTAAAAACAGTAGCAATAAGTGAGAAAAGCAACACATAATACAAAAAATAAGTAAAAAAACAAAAGAAAGAAGAAAAACATAGTTAAGATATAATAAAAAGTAAAAGGCAACTTATAATATCATGATATTATCACGATAATATCATGACATATATAAATTTATGATATTTTTAAAATATTGTGATATTTTGCCTTTAATATCGTTTTATGAATTTACAGCTATATTCTCGCTTCTTATGTTAAATCACATATGAGACTTATGTATCATATGTGTATTACATTTAGTGCGGTACCCACTCTTTGTATTTATGTGTACATTTCATTTTTTTAGGGGTACTTATGGATTTTAGCATTAGTTAGTGGTAAGCTTAGTTGTCAAAGGTGGTGCCTAGGCATAAGCCTAGGTCGGTATTTTTTTCCGTTGACTGTTATCAACATGTATAAAAGGGGGAAAAGGGTCATTTTTCCCCTTTTTTCGCTCCACTCTCTCTCGCTCCTTTCTCTCGTTAGGGCAGAGCCGAAGAAGGTCAACCTTCTCCTCCCTCTACAGGTACCGCTACCTCTCTCTCTCTCTCTCTCTCTCTCTCTTAGAAGTTGTACTCTCCATATGAACCTTACAAACAAAGGTAAGTGAAGAAAAAGAATTAAAGTATTCTAATAATGTGTTCAGTGTTTCAAGCTGTTGGTGCCACGGTTTTCTTCATCATATTTTGGGACATTATTTGGTAGCATTTTGTTTAACATTTCACATTTTTTTTAACATTTTTAAACTGTCCTTTTGAGTTCACACTTCACAGTTTGGGCTGGCTCCGTGGTGTGATTCCAATGATGTGAGTGTGATATATTTGATCAGAATATAAATCTAGAAAGATCAAATGCTCAGTGATGGCTTGCCTATAAAAAAAAAGAGTGATGAAGCAAACTGTTGGGTGTCATATTTGTACTAAATAGACATTATCGGTTTATTAGGATCACTTTATACCAAGGTTGCCAGACTAGGAAACGGAAGCGGGAAACGATACAGAAAGCGGAAGCGAGAAGCAATGAATTTTAAAATATATAGGAAGCGGGAAGCGAAGAATAAATAAAAGAAATATATGAATTGAATGAAAATCAAAATGAAACACAAATAAAAACTAAAATAAAAGTGACGAATATTAAATTTCATGTTTTTTTAGTGTAAGAATTAAATGTATAACAAAATCTAAAAATGATGACTACCAATTTAGAGAAAGCACATGGAAGTGAGTGAGAAAAGTGAGAGAAAACACATAAAAAACAAGAAAAGTTGAGTAAGAGAACATATAAGAAGAATAGATGAGGTGTGTGGAAAGCATAGGAGAAGCATGGGGGAATCGAGGTTCTCATCAAGTTTCGGAAGCGAGGAGTATCACGCTTCTGAAGCGAGTTTCCAGGAAGCAAGCTTCCCACCTATCTAAGAAGCTTCCGGTAGCTCTGCTTTATACACCAGTGTAAAGAGTATCTCCATGAAATTGGGATCAATGCTGCCATGAATAATATTTTCATCTATGTTGTGGCAGTTATGTTTTTCTCTTTTTTTTCCTCTTATAAACCAAACATTTTCGCTTGTTGGCTTTTGTAATTTTCCTTTTGACTTTTTCTCTAAATTACTGATTCTATGAAAGAAAACCAATCATTTTTTGAAAATCCCCTACAAATTCCCGTGCGGACAAGTTAGAAATTCTTCTAAAAAGATTTACTGTGATCCGAACAAATCTCAGCCACACTCCAATTTTTGTTACTGGCTATTTCCAATGTTGCATGTGTGGGCACATATATACATTTGTTAGGGTATAAGTGCACAAATAAACATTTGTTTGGGTATAAGTGCACAGATCTCATCTTGGGCAGTCAATGGGCCGGATCCATGTCTGGTATCTGACTGAGCCCAAACCCAAACATCAGGATAGGCATAAAATAATGACCAGAACCCAACTCAAATTAGGTTTAACTATGTTTTTTGGGGGACATTTTAAAAAAAACACCTAAATTTTGGTTGATTATAAAAAACACATCTAAGTTTTCAATATTGTTAAAAATACACCTAAACTTTTTTATAGTTAATAAAAAACCTAGGGTTTGCTCCTGTTAAAGTTGTCATTAAATGTGTGCTGCAATTACAAAAAAAAACTTAAGGGTTTTTTTATTATGAATTCATATTTTGCTGATATGTTATTTGTTGCTTACTCCTTTTTATTTAGCAAATTTAGATGTTGCCTTTTTTTAGATTCTTATCATTTTTTAGAACAATGGAAGGGGGCTTCATCTGCAAGTGCTAGTGGGTCCACATTTTCAAATTTGGAACATATTCAGAACTTTAAGAGAAAATCAGGTGATCCAGCATGGGAGTTGGCCTACATTAAGGATAAACAAGATCTGAATTCTGTGACATTGTAATATCAAAAAAAAAAAAAATTGGTTTGGGCCGGATCCGGATCCGACCCGGACCCGACCCGGGCCACCGCCCCTCGCTGTCATTAAAAGACACCGAGGCAGGCGGGAGGAGGGTTACGAAACCCCCCTCACCGCCACTTGCTCTCTGTCTCTCCGTTTCCCTCTCTCGCTCGTCCACGGTCACCGACGCCGGCGACCCCCGACAGCCGCCGCCACTGACATCGGTGACCCCCCTTCCTTCCGGCGAGCTCCTCTTCGGCGAGCTTCCTCCGAAAACCCCCTGGTACGCCATCGCTTCTTCTTTCTCCCTCTTTTCCCTCTCCGTCTCTTCTCTCTCTCTCCCTCACTTCTCTGTGTGCCCACGGGAGGGGTCAAACCCCCTCCTTGTGCCCCCTTTTTTGCAGGGGAGGGGCCCGACACCCCCCCTGCTCTCCGTTATGGTAGGGGAGAGGGCTGAGCCCCCCTCCTTGCTTACGTTACGGTAGGGGAGGGGCCGAGCCCCTCCTCCCTGTCCCTTTTAGTTGCGCCAGCAGGGGCCATTGGCCCCTGCCTTTCCATGTGCCAGCAGGGGACGATGGGCCCCTGCCTTCTTTTTTGCGAGCCAGCAGGGGCTTATGGCCCCTGCCTTTCTTGTTGCCAACAGGGGCCATCGGCCCCTGCCTTGTTGCCAGCAGGGGCCGATGGGCCCCTGCCTCTCTTTTTGCTAGCCAGCGGGGGCTTATGGCCCCTGCTTTTCTGTTTGACAGCAGAGGCCATCGGCCCCTGCCTTTCTTTTGTTGCCAGCTGGGGCCGATGGGCCCCTGTCTTTCTTTTTTGCCAGCAGGGGCCATCGGCCCCTGCCTTTCTTTTTTGCCAGCAGGGGCCGATGGCCCCCTGCCCTTTGTGCGCGAGCCTATACCCTTGGTCGACAGGCCCGGGAAATCTTTGGAAGCTACATCGTGATGGGGACAGATCATTACAATTGTTGGTCTCCAACGAGGAATTCCTAGTAGCGTGAGTCATCTGCTCGCATGGGCTACATCCCTCTTTTGGCAGCTAGAGTCTTTTGATCTTGCCCCATCTTCTTTTTGAGTCAATTGGGACGGTTGGCCCCAACCTTATGTATCGGCAAAGTCGAGTCTTTGCCTTGCTTTTGCTTTTGTCAGAGTTTGCTTGTTAATATCGCATATTTGCAGCTACGACGGATCCCACTCGCGCTCCGCGACCCGAGCCGTCAATCGTGTACGTCCGCAGACGTCAGCAAGCTCGTAACCCTCCAAGGTAGGGGAAAATTGTACAGAAGACTTGGATAATTGAATTAAGTTCAATTGAACTAAAAGCGACCATTAAATGAATATATATATATACAAATATATATATATATTTATACGAGTATCCACTTCACTCAAGGATGCGGTTTCGCAATCCTTGCCCTTTACCTTGTCGTCGCGCTCTGCGCCTAGGCTCTTGCTTTTGCATTTGTGTTGGTATTGCCTTGCTATTGCAGATGACGTGCAGGTTCTTGCTCTTTGCGGATGCCTTAAGGGCATCCTCGTGGAGGATGCAAGAAGCATTTACCACTCTCCCTCTTGCGACAAGAGTTTAGTCGGGAGCGAGCGAACTTCTTAGCGGGTGTTCTGTTGAGAAACCCGTATCCCGTCTATCGAGGCCGGTATCGAGTCATGCGAGACATGTAGATACCCCGATAGCAGATGTGATTCGAGATAATCACATGCATCATGTTGGCACAAGGTACTGCAGTTTCAAAAGATAGAGTAAAGTTGATAAACTTTACATCTTTGTGAAACACTCCTGTTGAGGCTTCTATTGAGGAGCTATATCCCCTTTATCCTAGAGTACTTGTAGTCGTGCACGACACGTCTAGTACTGCGATGATTGGATGAGATGGTCATGCGACCTCGAACAACGCTAAATGCAAACTGTTGTAATCACATAAATGGCCTCACATTCGCCTTCACAGGCAAGATGCTCGAGTGGTTTAACGACCACAGCATAGAATGGGTCGTTAGTTAAGCAACCCCTAACGCACCCGTTCGCTTCTGGTTGTCTGTCAAGGGAGAGGACAGATCGGTACAAAAACTCCAATGGACAGGTTGTTAACAACCACCCCACGGGCAATGATCCGGCCTCCCCAGTCATTGGAGTTAGGGGAAAGGGGCTACAATAGTTGGCTCAACACTTCTGCAGAAGTTGGATGCATCCGTGTCACTGCTTTTCAGCCTCTGGGGAATCCTCTCTCGGCTAAAGCCATCCCCTTTGGAGCGGACTCAACTAGCTATTCGGGTTATTGAAAATACATAGAATAATAGACGCCCGAACTAGTCTCAGTTGTTTCTATGTTTTGCCTGCGCGTACCCACAGGCCAGTAATATCGGAACATAAAGTCTGTTCACATTGGTTGCTGAGCCGTGAGACTCGCCTGCACTACCGACTCGCTTGCACCAACGACTCGCTTGCACTACTGATTCCTTGCACTACTAATTCGCTGCACTACTGATTCGTTGCACTACTGATTCGTTGTACTACTAATTCGCTGCACTACTGATTCGTTGCACTACTGATTCACTTGCACTACTTATTCACTTACACTACTTATTCGCTTGCACTACTTACGCGTTTGCACTAGTTATCTGCATGCATTGCTTACCTGTTTAACTGCTTATTTGCTTTAAACTGCGTAATCTACTGAATTAAATTGCATAATTCAGTTCCTTGTAGTCTCTCATGTGCACCTACTAGTTTTTCGCGAAACTAACCCATTCTATGGGTACAGGTGATGATTAGGTACACCACAGGCGATGGCGCGATGGCAAGATGGCTCCAAGACGTTCTTCTTCCTGCTCTTAGCTCGCGTCCTGTTGTTTGAGGTTTTGTAACGGATTTTCCTTGGAATATCCGAATTTTGTACTATTTGGAGAACTTCGTAAATGAAAGTGGCTTTTCCAAGTGTTTGCAAGTAGCATGTGTTGTGCATTTTGGTTCTTTTAGCTAACGCGCTCAAAGTTGTCAGCTTGCCTTTTTGAAATTAATAAAAGTATAGTCTTCCGCTGATTTCGTAAACCATCTCTGAGATGAAGAGATTCCTTTTGAGTCTCTTGTCTATTTTTTTTTTGAAAGGTGTGCAAGCTTGAAATTTTGGGGTGTTACAGACATACCTTAAATGTTGAACTTATAAAGGATGTATATATAAAATAAAACGACATCTACTTGGGATTGGAAGAAAAGTGAAGGCTTATGATAAAACAATTGCAGAAATCAAGCAAGTACTTTCTAAGTACATGGAGGAATCAAAGAAGAATAGAGATGAAAAAAATAAGAGAGAGACGGTTAATATATACGAAAGAAATGAAAGTTTATTCTCAGCTTCCGATTATGGCGAAGGACGTGAATGCAGTTTCATAGATGGAGGGGAGTAGTACATTCGACTTTAGACTAAAAGGGCTATGGATCTATACTTTCAAAGTGATTCAACAGAGAAACGAAGGCAAGCAAACAAACAAACTATGTTTGAAAATTGCTTCAAAAAGAAAAAAAGAGAAACAGTGTACGAGTACATTAATAGGTAATTTTATGATGGTGGAATACCTTTTAATACAGCGAAGTTGCCTTCATTTTACAGTATGATTGAAGCAATAGGCCAATTTGAACCAGTGATGAAGCCTCCATCATATCACGAGTTGCGAGAACTACTTTTGAATAAAGAAATGAAGAAAATGAAGGAGTTCTTGGACCAATACAAAGTGCATTGGTCCAAACATGGATACAAAAGGGTGTACACTCATTAATTTTTTTGTTAATTGCCTTTTGGGAACAATGTTTTTGAAATCAGTTGATGCATCAAATGAAGTAAAAGATGCAAATTTGTTTTTTGCATTGTTGAATGATATTGTTGAAGTTTGGGAGGAGAATATGGTTCAAGTTGTTATTGATAATACCTCAAACTATGTGAAAGCAGGTAAATTATTTATGGATAAGAGAAAGCATTTAGTTTGGACTCTTTGTGCTGCACATTGTATAGATATGATGTTGGAATATATAGGATAATTGAAAGAGTTGAAGAACATTTCTGGAAAAGCAAGGCAATTGGTGGTATTCATTACAAACATTCTCAAGTGTTGAGTATGATGAGAGCACACACACAAAAGGACTTACATAGGCCTGCAGTGAAAAAATTTGCCATTTTTTTACTCTAGAAAGCATATATAATTGGAAAAAATGCCTAAAGTTCATATTTCTTAGAGATGATTGGGAAAAAAATAGTTTTTCAAAAACGTCAGTTGGTAAAAGATGTGAAAGCATGATTTTGAGTTCAAAATTTTAGAAGAGAGTGAGTTGTGCTCTGAAAACAATGGCCCCCTTGTTTGACATGCTTCGATTGGTTGATAGCGATGAAAAGCGTGCTATGGGTTACATCTACAAGAAAATGGATCGTGGAAAGGAAAAAATAAAAGTATAATTATAAATTAATTTTTTTGTATTCTACTAATTGTAAATTACATTTTATCTTAGCTTCTATAATGGTTACTTTCAATTCTTTTACTTAGTAGGTAAATGTGTGTGATGATAAACAAATATACGGCTGGGTTTGGGAGATAATCGATAAAAGGTGGAGCAATCAATTGCACAAACCTTTGCATGCAACAAACCTATATTTGAATCCAGCTATATATTATAAGTATAAAAATATTGAGTCCAATGAGGAGATAAAGAATGACTTATATGATTGTGCCAATCGTCTTGTTCAAAGCGAAGAGGATCGAGACACACTACTAGACCAACTCATAAGATATAGAACTGCTATTGGGCCTTTTGGAATGGAGTTAGCAAAGAGGAAGAAGAAAGTGTAAACCAAAGTTACCGGAAGCGCCTAGGTAAAAGGGGAAGCGCGCTTCCCCGAAGCGCGCTTCGGAAGCACGAAACGTCGCACTTCCGAAATGTGTGGGGAAGCATCCCCCTTTTTTGGGAAGCGCGCCTCCCCACGCTTCCCCATTTTTTCATTTTTTTTGCTTCCCCCTCGCTTCCGGTTCGCTTCCTAGGTCGCTTCCTTGGTCGCTTCCGAGACGGTTCGTAATTTTCTTCTTAGTGGTCTCACGCTTCCCCGCTTCCTAAATTTTTGAAAGTGTCTCGCTTCCCGCTTCTCGTATCGTTTCCCGCTCCCGCTTCCTTGACTGGTAACTCTGGTGTAAACCCTAGGTAAGATGATTACATTTCATATAACCCCCTTTTGCATTATTTTTATAACTTATATACAGTTGAGAGTTATTATCGTGAGGGGTTTATTGGAAATCATAAAAGTTATCAGTTGGTCTTGTTTATATTTTAACTTTTAATGGTCTCTTTTGTAATTTTCTTTATTGACCCTAATCACTACTTAAGGGTGATTAGGGCTAATCGTGAAGGTACTTTTCTATCTTTTCTCAAACCAAGTTTCAACATGGTATCAAAGCCTCTCGTTCTTGGGAGAATCTAACGCCTAGGCTAAATTTCTTTCTTCCCTCTTTATTATAGTTTTTTTCTTTCTTCTTCTCTCCTCCTAGCCTATATCTAGTTTATTCGATCTTCCTTCTGATCGAACCCTAGGTTCTTTTCTCAGTCTCACGACCTGGGATCTGACTAGTTCTACACAATATGCAGATCTGATCAGACACCCTAGATCGTGTGTTCCTCTTTTGCTCCTTGTTGATGACGCCTCAGTAATATTGATGGATCGTGGTGCATCAGATCTACCATCATGTGGAGATTGTGTGGAGCAAATCTGACATCATGATCGTGTTGCATCAGATCAGCAATCATTTTGTGTTTGGGTGGAGCAGATCTGAGATTGTGCAGTAATTGGATGTCGTGTAGCGTTGATGTTGGATCAGATCTGAATGGTGTGGCTGACTGACTGTTGCTCGTATCAGAGTCGTGTTGATGTGGTAGGTGTTAAATCTGTAGTGCTTGCTGTCGTTGGAATCAGATTTGCTAGTATCAGAGTCGTGTTGATGTGGTAGGCGTTAAATCTGTAGTGCTTGCTGTTGTTGGAATCAGATTTAATCAGATCTGATTAATTTTTGTTGAAGTTCAGATGTGAAATCAATTTTTGTCATCTAAAATTAATTTTTATAGTGGTGATCAGATTTATTATCTTGCTGGTGGCGTCTGTGATATATATATATATATATATATATATTGCAAGACAAGGATTTTATTTCAGCTGGAATCTATTTCTTTACTATCAGTTTGCTCGTGATTACTTTCTGGTTATTATTATTATCCGGCTCATTAGCTAGCTACTGTCAGCAGTGAAATACCATGGCTGAAATAAAGTCCAGTGATGGTGAACAAAGGTTTGAAGTGTCTGCAGAGTACAAAGCTTTTGCTAATCCCTTCTCTTATGGGTCGTCCGTAAAGCTGGACGACAATAATTATAAAAGGTGGTCGAGGACTTTTATGATGTCTGTGTCAGGACATCGTCGAAAACATATTTTGTTAAAAAAGGAACCAATAAAGAAAACTGGGAAATATGCCACATGGCAGGAAGATAATGACATTGTTATGTCTTGGATTATGAACAGTGTTCAGCCACATATTGCAGACAGCTTAATTTACTATTCTACTGCAAAGGAGATGTGGGATTCATTACGTGACACGTACTCTCAAGACAAAAATGTCAGTAGAATTTTGTAAGTTGAGCAAGAGATATTTCAGTTGCAGCAGGGTGATCAGAATCTTTCCCAATATTATGCATCAGTTAAATCAGCCTATAAAAGGCTCAACTCTGTTCATCCTCCCTGCTGCACTAATCATAAAACCCATCAGGAGTAGACTATGGTGGCTCGTTTTCTATCAGGATTATCTCCAGATTACTCAGTAGCCAAGGTGCAAATGCTTACTAGCTCAGAGATCCCTACTCTAGTTGATGCCTACAACTGGTTAAGTCGTCTTGCTGTTACCCTTCCTCCGCCTCATGGAGACTCTCAGACTTCAGCTCTTGTTGTCACAGGTGGAGGAGGGCATGGTTTACCTAGTTCTTCCAGAGGCAGAGGTCATGGAAGAGGCAGTGGAGGTCGTAGCAGGCTTCAGTGTACATATTGTGGCAAGCAAGGGCACCTTGAGGATCGTTGTTGGGATAAGAACCCTAGAAGTCGCCCTCAGAGCTCATTATCGTTCCCCAAAGCAACAACTCCGGTTGTCTCTTCCATCACTGAACCTGTGCCTACTTCTTCAACCAATACGATTACTCTCAGTCGTGCAGAATATGATCAGCTTCTTTCCCAGAGTTTTGCATTTGTGTCTGCCTCTATTGTAGTGATTGATGTGGCATGCTCTGCGGGTACTCAGTTGGATGATGGAGGTAAGATATGGATTATTGATTCTGGCGCCTCTCAACACTTTTGTGGAGATTCACATAGTTTCTCTACACTGGTTCATACATCTTTCCCTCGTCATGTTAAATTGGCAGATGGTAGATTATCCCCAATGGTGGGGCAAGGAGATGTGCATTTTACCCCTACATTACGGATTCAATATGTTCTCCATGCTCCACAGTTTCCTAAGAATTTATTATCCGTAAGCCAGCTTACAAAAGAACTAAATTGTCGAGTTATATTTGACCCGGGTTCTTGTGTATTTCAGGATTTGCTGTCTGGGAAGAAGATTGGTGGAGGCCATGAGGAGGGAGGTGTTTATATCTTACACAACCTGTTGGAGTAGCAACTTCGTGTGTGGAATCGAGTTCTAATTCCTACCAATGGCATCTCAGATTGGGTCATCATTCTCTTTCCAAGCTTCAAAGAGTCATTCCACAGGTCTCTCCTACAACGTCCTTTCAGTGTAAAGCATGTCAGTTGGGCAAGCATCATCGTAGTTCTTTTTCTTTAAGTCAGAGTTGTACTAGTCAAAGTCCTTTTGATCTAATTCATGTTGATGTTTGGGAGCCTAGTCGGGTTCCTAATAGGTTTCAGTCCAAGTATTACCTTGTCATTGTTGATGACTACTCTAGAGTGTCGTGGGTCTTTTTAATAAAGGAGAGATCTGAAGTCTTGTGTATTCTCCAATCTTTTATTCTTGAAATAAATACTCAATTTGGTTCCATTGTTAAAATTGTTCGCATTGATAATGCTCTTGAATTCAAATCTAGCAAACTATTACAATTTTATCGGGATAATGGGATTTGCCCTCAATTTTCATGTGCCCATACGTCCCAGCAAAATGGGGTAGCTGAAAGAAAACACCGACACCTTTTGAAAGTAACTCGAACCCTTATGATTCAAACAAACATGCCAGCTTCTTTTTGGGGAGATGCCCTTCTTACTTCTTGTTACCTTATTAGCAGAATGCCTTCTACTGCTCTTAATGACCAAACTCCTATTAGACAACTTTATCCTGATTGTTCTTTGTTCAAAGTTTCTCCTAAGGTATTTAGTTGTGTTTGTTTTGTGCAAAAACTTGGACCTACTAGGGACAAACTAGCTGCACAGGCAACTAAGTGTGTCTTCCTTGGGTATCCAAAAAACCAAAAAGGGTACAAATGTCTTGACCCCATTGCTCGTAAAGAGTATATCAGTGCGGATGTCACATTCTTTGAGACCATTCCTTACTTCTCGTCGTGCGCGTCTCGTGTGAATCCTGATATGTCCACATCATTTCCCTTACCCATTCCTCCCATTCCTTTGGAGTCAGTTCCTTTATTGCCTTCATTATGTTCTGATCCCTCTTCAACTCGGTTCCATGATCCTCCACTGGTGTATACTCGTCGTCAAGCCTCCTCTCGTGGCCCTTCATTGTCTTCTTCTCCTGCAGTCAGTGATCCTGATTATGTTGATGATTCTATTGCTTATCCTGATGATCGTAGAGTAGATCTTGAGATTAAAAATGATTTGCCCATAGCCCTGAGGAAAGGCATGCGTCAGTGTACTCTGCACCCAATTTCAAAGTTTGTGTCCAGAGACAAGATTGGAAAGAGCATGCAAAACATTCTATCTGCTTTATCTGCCATCTCCAGTCCTATCAATCATCAACAGGCTTTATTAGATCCTCAATGGAAACAAGCAATGCAAGAAAAAATGGACGCCTTGATTTCTCAAGGGACTTGGGAGCTTGTCGATCCTCCTTCTGATGCAGACATTGTTGGTTGTAAGTGGGTGCACACTATTAAATATCATTTTGATGGCACTCTGGAGAGACACAAAGCTCGTCTAGTCGCCAAAGGCTACACCCAAACATATGGGGTGGACTTCTTTGAGACTTTCTCTCCCATAGCCAGAATGGGCACTATACGCTTAGTTACTTCTGTGGTTGTTCATCATGGGTGGAGTATGACTCGGCTTGATGTGAAGAATGCTTTTCTGTATGGGGATCTATCTGAGACGGTCTACATGCAACAACCGCCTGGCTTCGAACGACAGGGAGAGTGTAGCAAAGTGTGCAAACTAAAAAAGGCAATATATGGCCTAAAGCAAAGCCTGCGTGCATGGTTTCACAAATTGTTTGAGGTGATGTCTAAATTTGGTTTTCAGAGGTCACCATCAAATCATTCTTTGTTCATAAAGAATAGCTCTAAGGGTTTTGTGACTATGGTTGTTTATGTTGATATAATTTTAACTGGAGATAATGAGCAGGAGATTTCAAGCACCAAGGCATATCTGCAGAAATACTTTATTACAAAGGATCTGGGTCCTCTCAAGTACTTGTTGGGAATCGAAGTAGCAAGAAATAGAGAAGGTATGGTTGTTTCTCAGAGTAAATATGTGCTTGATCTTTTACAGGAGACAGGGATGCTTGGTGCAAAACCAGCCACTATTCCCATGAATCCTAAATTGTTCTTGTATGACGAGCAATCTGAGGCAGTTGATAGTAAGTCCTATAGGACTCTCATTGGTAAACTTCTCTATGTTACTGTAACTAGGCCTGACATATCATTTGTTGTTGGCAAATTGAGTCAATTCATGGATAAACCAAGAAAAGTTCATTGGGAGGCAGCTATGATGGTTCTTAAATACCTGAAGACATCTCCAGGAAAAGGTCTATTGTTTACAAAAGAGGCAAATCTTGATGTGGTTGCGTATACTAATGCTGATTATGCAGGGTCGGTTGATGATAGGAAGTCTACTACAGGGTTCTGTGTTTTTGTTGGTGGCAACTTAGTTTCATGGAGAAGCAAGAAATAAGCTGTAGTAGCAAGATCAAGTGTTGAGTCAGAATATAGGGTCATGGCACAAACTGCTGCTGAAATGATTTGGATAAAATCTATGCTTACCGGATTGAGCATAAAGGTTTCTCTGCCTATTAAGATGATGTGTTTCATGAGAGGACTAAGCATATTGAGATAGATTGTCATTATATTCGGGATATGGTTCAAGTGGGAAATATATCAACTTTTCATGTTTCTTCAGAAGATCAAGTAGCAGATGTTTTTACCAAACCCCTTCCTATCACATAATTCTCAAAGTGTTGTAACAAGCTGAGCATGATTGATATCTATGCTCCAGCTTGAGGGGGAGTGTTGAGAGTTATTATCGTGAGGGGTTTATTGGGTGGTCTTGTTTATATTTTAACTTTCAATGGTCTCTAGTGTAATTTTCTTTATTGACCCTAATCACTACTTAAGGGTGATTAGGGCTAATCGTGAAGGTACTTTTCTATCTTTTCTCAAACCAAGTTTCAACATATACTTTAATTATATGTAATTTGATTTTTTTATAGTAGATTGGTGGATTTCTTTTGCCATTGGTTGTCTCCAGCTCCAGACCTTTGTTGTTCAAGTCTTAGGTCTCGCATGCATTACATTCAGTTGTGAACGTGATTGAAGTACTTTTGAAGCAGTAAAATATTATTTACTACTAATTACTAAATAATATTTGTCAGTTTGTATATATTTTAACTTTATATATATTTTTATAGATTCATACAAAGAAAAGAAACTGACTTTTGCACAAAAAGTTGAATGGTTTGTTTTTTGTGCAATATAATCATAAATTGAAACGAAGGTATGAGGAGAGAATGAAAAAAAGGAGATCTCGACCCCATTGTCTTAAGAGAAGTCAATGATAATCTTTGAAAATGACACATCACTTACATGAGATCTTGTTGATAAGGCATCCAGAGCGTTAAGGCATAGGGTGGGGGTAAAAATACGTGTAACTAATGTCCTAAGAAAGAAAATGTTTGACAAAGGAAAGAAGGTGGTGAGGGTGGAAGAAGAAGAGGAATAAGCTAACTCTGCAAATAAAACTGAAGAAGAAGAGCAATATATCCATGAAGATGATGATAGACTTTCAAGTTCATCTAAGGATTAAATTTAAGTTGTTATTATAAACTTATTGGTTTTTTTTTACTATTTTATACTTAAATACAGTTAAAGTTAATTATGTTATGTGTGTAGATTTGTTAAATGTCTGTATGCTTATATTTTTATTTGGTGATTAATTGGTTATGTTTTAATTTTTTGCATTGGTTATCAGTTGCATGGTTTATTTATTCCATTGTTCTTTGTTTCATTTTTTAACATGGTTATCAGTTACATTATTTTACATCTTTGTAGTGATTAGATTTATTAATTCGTGTTCTAGTAAGTCGATGGAGGGTAGAGGTCTTGGAGGATGCCTCTCAAAGAAACCTGCATTGAAATATTGTACACTATTGACTTAGAGATGCCAAAGAAATAGTGAAGTGTAATTTTTGTAATTTTATAATGCATGAAGGATTGTATAGATTTAAATATCATGTTGTGGGACATATTAACTCCACTGTGAAATTATGTAAACATAGCATTCCTTCTGATATTTGTGTTGAGCTTCTTACTAGTCTTAAAAAAGATGATGAGAGAAAGGCACAAGTACCTGCAACATTTGTGGGACAGAAATTGTATGAAGATGATCTGCCATCATCATCTCAAGCCACTAAAAGATGCAATAAATGAAGGAAATCGTTGAAATGAAGTTTGATACTGAAGAATGAAGATGACTTTTATATATAGACATATGTTTCAGAATTCTATGTTTAGTTAAATGTATTGTGTTGTTAAATGTTTTGTGTTGGACAATGTATTGAGCAGGTTATTTAATATAATTATCTTATAGTGTTTGACGACATATTTTGTTTTGTCTATTGCTTATTGTTGATTGATTTTATGTTGTATACATATTTGTTATTAATTTTAGTAGTTTGTTTACATATTTGTATATATTTTTTTTGTTTTTTTATTTGGGGCACTGCCTAGACTGCCTAGGCTTTTTAGGGGCTCGCCGCCTAGGCTTCGCCTAGTGCCTATGACAACTAAGAACAAAACCACCTAAATTCACTGCAAAGTTATCAAAAAATGATGAGAAGAACGTTAAAATTGGGTGATCTAATCAATGGATTTGTCCAACCAGACACTTGCCACTTTATACTAATCTGACTCAACTTGACTCTAAAATTGATTCCCACTGGTATGGATAATCTATGGAATCAATCAGGATTGGTTAGTTGGACCCAATCTGGTCTGATTTGAGCACACCAATCTGGAATAGACACACACCAGAAAAAAAAACAAAAGAAAAAGGGTGAAGGAAAAAAGAACAGAGAAGAGTAGGCTTGATAACATGACTACCGACATGACATACAACCTAAGAAGACAACCATTTATGGCATCAGAATTTTTTAATATCAATAGGAGTCCTACTAATGATAAAATGATAATAGAATGTCGAAAGCCAGTACAATGATGGCCATGTGGAAACTGGAAAGTGATGGACGTCTTACTTTTTCTTCATTGCTTGCAGCTTGAAGCTCCAAACTATGCTTTTCTAGAAACACACCAAAATTTGGGTCCTGGTGAAACAATGAAGCAAACATAACCTTATTAATATTTCAAGCATCCAGAAATAATGTCGTACTGAAAGAAGTATGAAGAGTTGTCTATATCACAAAAGATGCACTTGTTTTATTTTTATGAGCAAACACAAAAGCAAAAATAAAAAACAAAAAGCACTTCTATTGCTTTAAATATGCTCTTCATACTCAAGAATACAACATTTCAAGGGTCATAACATGAAAATCTTTTTGAGCATTAGCCAGGGCAGTAAACTGGAAATATTCAGTTGAGATCTAGGTCTTGGTGAATCTGACCTATCCGGATCTAGCTTAATCAAATTTAGAGTTGGATGGAAAAGGCAATATTGAACCTGTACTCGGTTAGCTAATCAGATATATTTTATAAGGAATTCGGTTGGATTACCCTTAGATCCAGATTCAAATGAAAATCTGAAAACTGCATCCGAATCTGATTATTAATCAGATTCATTTGCTATACCGATTCAACTAATCAGATTTGTACTTTTCAGATACCTGACTCAAACGTGATCGATTGACATCCCTAGCATTAGTTCATTTTGGGTAAAACTAAGTGCATTACAATGATGAATGTGAGCCATCAATTTTTTTGTCTTCAAAATGGGAGAGAATTTTTTTAAAACAAACCCTACATGTTTATATTAGTTAGACATACCATCATGTTGAGCTTCATATCTATGGTCATTTCAAGGTCTTAATTAAGTACAAGGTCGTTCTTACCTTTTTCTTCAGCCGATCTAACTTACTTTTCTGCTTCACGAGTTCCACCTGAATTGTCTTGTTCTGCTCAGATAGAGCAGTATGGTAGCTTTCATCTACAACAACAACAATTATATTGAAAAATATCCTCTTGCGATTTTACTAAAACAAAAATTTAGGATATTTCAAACACCAAATTTCACTGTTGTAATTATGTTCCAACCTGAATTATCATCACTTCCATCTTTAACAAGATAAGAACCATTCAAATCCTGAAACCAATATCAGAATTCAGAACTCTTTCATAAATAAATAAGGAATTAGAAAAAGATGAGGTCGATTTTTAGAAGAGCATGACATTACCTCAGAAAGAAGACCATCACTTTCCGAATCTGAATCTATAACTGAATCATTGTCAACATCATTACCAAAAGTATCTGCAAAAATGTCGTCGAGCGCCTGATTTACAATACCTTCAGGATATCTGACAACAATGATGAGCATAACTATATATGAACATAAACACTTGCATTTCAAGTTAAATCGTTAATTAATTGCCTCACCTTAAGACAACTATACAAAATGGAACAAATGTATGCGCACAGATAATTCCATAATACATTGAAAGATATTACGCCCATAATCTAGCTAGAATCTCAGTAAAAAAATTTCGCTACTTTCTGGAAACTGAAAAAGCATCACTACCTCCTGAATAATCATGTCATATAAACTTGCAATATATGACTCAGACTATTTGGAAAACTCAATTGCATTTAACAATTAACCAATGGAAACAATGAAGCTCCTGAATAACATACATGAATGAGGAAAGAACTTAGTAAATTGTGAAATGCTTGACAATTAATCAGTGGGCGAAAGTGAAATTGTGTGATGCTCTCCAAAGTCGAGCATCGGTATCTTTACGATCAAGAATAATACCCACTCCACTAGAATCAACACAAAATTTCAACTGATACACTAGAAATTATTCTAAAAAGAATATCGGCATTGATTATGTCATTTAATCAACACCTAGGAAGAAGAAAATGGTTTGAATTACTCATGCAAGCAGGAATTATGTTAACAATGACCTCCTAAGGCTCCTAAGAAGCGCACCCCCACAATCATTTTATCATTGAATATAATAGACGTTGTGAAATTTTTTAAAAAGGGAAGATAAGGGCAAATTGGCAACACACATTAGTCTTGTACTAGATTCTCTATGCTGATCCTAGTATGCTCTAAAATGCATAATAGCAGCATAGCACTAAATATTTACTCTTACAAGAACATCTCTTCTGGAAACATTGAGCTGTAATAGAGACTCGCAAATTTTTGTGTATGCATGTGTGCACATGTATGTGTGTGGGTTTTAACAAGAATATATGTTGACATCAATCCGATTGCAACAGTCCCTAACAAGGCCCAAGCAATCATTTTTCTCAAGTAATAAAGAAAATAAGCACAAAAAATAGCATATAGGAATTAAGTGCATAGGATTAATTTAAGACCTCAAAAATAAAAAACAATGTCATCCTACTCTGTGCTGTCTAACTAGGGATTGGCTCTGGGAGGATTAGGTGAACACAAGTAGGATAGGCAGTACCAGTTGACTAGGTAACCACGTATCACTTTTGACAACATAAGTAGGATAGGCTCTGGGTACACCTGAAAGATGGTGTATGTTACCGGACCCATGATCTACCTTGGAGAGGGTAGGTGGTATGAGATTCATGGATGTTCGTGTTTTCGTGAGACTTAGGCATCTCACCATATGGTCTCAGTTCACTACAATGTTTATGCCTGTGCTTACCCATAGGGTGAGAGTAAGATAAACATTAAATAATTTAAGTTGACTGAAAACTTATTCCTGAAGAATTATGTACTGTTGATATGACTTTCGTAAAACTTGTAGAATCTACAGCTTGTGCTAATGTGGATAAATGTATCTTTAGTTCAATCCTCTTTTGCACTGTATCATGAATTGAAAGCATAATCATTTTCTTAGAATGATATAAATTTCCATGCTAGTTATATCTGCAGTTGTTGCACATATTTGTACCCAGGACACTGAGCACCACATATAGATATAATGCTTCTTACGCAGACAGGGGAGTCTGACCCTTCTGCATTAAAATTTTTCAGGTAACGCATAATTGGAGCATCGTGGAGTCGTATTTGGAAGTAGTCAAGAGATCTCAGTTTTTCAGTGTTTCCTATTTGAACTCTGATTAGTAGATTTACATTTCTGTTATCGGTGATGCAAAGACTATTTTTTAGATCACGAATTTATAAATCATGATGTTGTTTCTAAAACTGCTTTGATATCAACTATGTAACGACCTCAAATTCACCTCCGAAAATATATGATTTTTTTTAAAGAAAGTGAATGATGCTATAACTGATCTATGGTCCTGCTTCAACCAAACTAAGCTCTAAGAGGTCAACTTCTACGCAAGCACTAGCATTTATAGCCCATTAGAACTAAGTTCGCAAAAGAGACACCAAAGACAAGATCCCTTTGTCAAGATGAAAATGAAATACAACTTTTTTTTTAATACTAAAAACATCCCACGAATCTAGGGTACATCACAGATTCACATCCCAACACACCAATCATCCATTTTAAACCATAATTTAAAATGAAATAGTTCAAACCAAAATTAAAAATTAATAAACTTTAACTTTAAGTTCATAAAGTTTAAATCAATCCCATAACATATAGAATCCAGCAACCATAATAAATTTTGCCATCTCTAGCAAAACTAGTTGCATCATCACCTACTCGATTAAGTTTGAGAGCTCACAGTTCTCATACAAAATATTATATTATCCAATAGTAAAGAATAAAGTATAAATCCACTAAACATCAAGTTTAGAAAATATTTATGTGCACATAACGATTCAGATATGCTTGCAACATAAATAAATTCAAGCATACTTGCAATATCACATGATACAAAAATCGATGCATATATTATGCATATACAATACATGAACCAATACAAATTGAATGAAAAACTTTTATCTCCGTATAGAATGTTTCTTTTGAATGCATGTATATGTTTAATACAAACCAATTTAAGTTATTCTCCTAACCACTTCGCGGATACTAGCATGGGTAAAATTCTGAGGTCCAAGGTAGATCCCAACTATATCTTAATCATACACAATTATATTTTATTATGTACTAGGATCTCATATATGTTTCTCGATCGAATTCGAGCATCATCACCCAATGTCGTGACGACAAGGCCTACACATCCTCCAACACCATTTTTCTTAATATACCAATATGCTACAGTTGAGCCAATCTCACGATCCTCGACAAAATGGTGGAAAATTTTCTACAATCATGGCTAGGAACATGAACCTCCATATCGGGTTCTTGGGACAAACAATGCAAATGTTGTTCAGTATCCTCATGGTCCCTCATGACCGTCATCCAAGGATCCCACCATCATCAGAGGACAATCAAAGAATCATATTATTGGTATATTGTTAAGGTCTCTTATACCTCTTTAAATTATCATACACTCTTTCCACAAAAACATAATGGATCTGTATATCCATAACATGCACCTCATCATGCATCATCTGATTGGGCTACCATCCTACTCAGTCATAACAGTGTATCATTATATGTCAATAAGTATAATTAATCATATGCATCATAAGACAATATAAATAATGCATTCACATGATTATTACAATAATATTTTACTCACGCATGGCCTCAATAGGCCCATGTGTAGCTTAATCATAAGTCACAATACAATCTCATTCACCTTTCGAACCGTCTCATACATTCAAGTAAGCATTTTGCATTATGCGACATATCATGTTCACAAGCCACATACCATAATAACATATTATACATAATCATCATAAGCATATATAACATCACATTAGGCTATACATTATTATCATATTGCATATAATAAACCTAGTTCAAATCTGGAACCAATACATGCATGTAATTCAACACATCACATGCAAACTGGCAAAAACAATTTACATGCAAAACTGTAAAAACAGAATCTTACATGTTCTTAGAAGCTCAAACATAAATCATATAAAGTGATTCTAGATCTAAGATTTTTAATGTACATTCATATACACATTAGCTATCTACAAGAAGAAACCCTAACCTAAACCCATTCAGAGTCAAGAAATAAATTTTTTAGAAACATCGATTATTTTTTGTTCACTGAACAGTCTAGTCCGGTTTGATCTTTTCAAAGAAAAGTTAGTCATTCATCACACATAACGAAATAAATTCTAAATTTTTTACTATGGTTGGCTTGATATGTCTAACAGATGTCCCCAAAAATCCAGACTTAATTTTTTTTTTTAAATAATTAAAAATTTTGTAATACAGACTATTTATATTATTTAGCAAACTATTTTTTAGAAATTACAGATTCTGGACCAAAATTTCAAGATTTTTAATTCTTAAACTGTAAATAATCTGCCTACATGATTTTTATCGTGTGTTCTACCATATATAAGCTAACACATATAAAAATATCAACCATAAATCTAGAATAATTTGGGAGGTATAATTTTTACAAAAATATGCAGCCTACAAAGATTTTCGATCGGGACATAAATTTTGTGTCAACTTGCGGAGGTCATATCTCTAAACCCGAAACTCATTGAGCTCAATTTTTTTTTGAATTGCTTCTATATGTCAGAAACATTTCTAAATTCATAATTTATGGGTTCATCGACTTGAAAACTATATTTTTCTTTACAACAGATCGAAATAAAAATACATAACAACATGCAGTTTTTAAGAAACACATCAAGAACTTTATGTTTTCATCCAAAACACTAAGAATATGCAACCAATGATTTTGACTCATCAAAAACATATCATATTTATACATAAATATATGTAAGCATGTTACATATATGTAACACAGAAGTATCATGCATATCATGAATTAAACACAATAACCAACATTTTTACTTAAGATAATATATTTTTCTCAAATTTGATTTTTGAAAAAGGATTTTGAGTTTATAAAAACATCCAAACAACTTTATAATCCATCAAAATCACATTAACTCCAGGGATAAACATATCCAGCATGTTACAAATATCAAATCTAACTTATAACATGAATTTAAATACGAATCTACATCATTTTTCATTAGAAAATAGGTTAAATCGCTTCTACAAATTAAAATGGATATTATGAAAGCAAAATAGGGTTTTAAATATGAATATAACATAAATCGAACCATAGAAACACGATTTCATGTTTGATCGACCTATCCTAAATTCTAAACATGTTGAATAATGTAAAATCTTGTACCCTAATGTGAATAAAAATAAATAAAATACTGCACACGTGAATGAAGATCAAAATGCAACAAAGCTCTCTCGAAAACATGAAAGAGATCAAAAATATCTTTCTTAACGCAAATGGTTGTTGTCTAAAGCCAAGGTACAAACCTTGTATCAGATCAAACACCTAAAAACAAAAGAAAAAATGAGTATGATGGGATATCAGATCAAACACCTAAAAAATGAGTTAATCCGAATGACTTTTGTTATCAGGAAAGTCCTTATTTCTCTAACTTGTTTATTGAAATGTTTGAAAATAGTAACAGAGTTTATTGCTTTGCTAGTGCTGACGTTGGTTTTCAAAAATGCTGTTTAACATCTATAAGACTTTAACAACACTTCTCAATTATTAATTGTGATATTTTTAATGACATTTATCTCATACTTCAAATGAGGTTTGCATATAATGTATATTATATATAATATATATTATATATAAAATATACATTATATTCTATGTTGTATATATAGTATTCTATGTTATATAACTTATATTAGTATTATTATATACAGGCTGAGCCAGGCTGCAGGCAGGGCACGGGCTGCCCGGCCCGGCCCAATCTACTAGCATTTAGTCGGATTGCTTTTTAAAATCGGATCCAACTCCGAATCCGATTTCGTGAAGGCCTTTGTTTGGAAATTTACAAGAAAACAGAGGCTATATGTGGAATGTCAGAAATGTGAGGCCCATGCCTGGAATAAGGGGTAAAACGTTGGCCTTAAATGGGATTTTCTCAAATAAATACGAAGGAGAGAGAGAGAGTACTCCAACATAAATACGACGACCAATTGAAAAAAACGTCGTTCCCTTGTTTCCTGAGAGAGAGAGAGAGATGCAGATCTTTGTGAAGACCCTGACGGGGAAGACGATCACTTTGGAGGTCGAGGGTAGCGATACCATCGAAAACGTCAAGGCCAAGATTCAGGTGCTTTGGAGGCACAGGAGATCACGCCTCCCTCTCTTTTTTTTCTCTCTCTTCGTGCCCTTTCTTCCTTTTTTTCTTTTCTTCTTTTCATTTTGTTGGGCGCTTTTGGTTTGTTGGTATTGCTTTTCCGAGGGATTTGTGTCAGGAGCAGGAGGAGAAACCGGTGCTCTGAGTATGAAATTTGGTTTTTCTTTTTCTTCTTTCTCATTTCGGACTACCGTTTTGCTGATTGGTAGTGACATACCCATCTATTGATTCTCTCTCTCTCTTGATGGAAGGGCTCATGTTTTTGGCTCTTAATTTTCGTTTTATTTTTTGTGGTCTTGCTTTTAGAACAGAAAAAGGGTTCACAAATCCATCTTTTAGCTCCCCTTTGAAGGAATGTGTTGGGTTTTTGGATTACAAACTTTGCATGGATTAAGAAGTTGAGGTTTGGGCCTTTGTGTGGTTCGGCTGGTTTTCTGAGTTTCATCTTTTCGGTCTAATTTCTGAGACGGAGATTTGGTTTATGACGAACTAATGAGTTCCTTTCTGTTGTTCTTTTTGTTTTTCAATGGATTCTTTTGGTCTTATTCCCTCTTTTCAATGTTCCTTCCATTGTTTTCTTCTATTGGTTTTGTGGGTAATAGTCTAAATAGAGAATATGGGTGTTATGTTTTCTTCTGGATAAAGAAGGCATTCCCCCTGATCAGTAGAGGCTAATATTTGCAGGGAAGCAGTTGGAAGATGGGAGGACTCTTTCAGATTACAACATCCAGAAGGAGTCCACCCTTCACTTGGTTTTGAGGCTTAGGGGTGGAACGATGATCAAGGTGAAGACACTTACCGGGAAAGAAATAGAGATCGATATCGAGCCAACCGATACCATCGACAGGATCAAGGAGCGTGTGGAAGAGAAGGAAGGCATCCCGCCTGTACAACAGAGGTGTGGTCTCTGTGTTTTTCACTGATTGCCGATGGGTTTATCCGATCACTTAGTTTAGAAAGAATTGTGTTTTCTTGGTTGAGCATTTGCGTGTAAGTTTTTGTTTCTAGTGTCCCTCTGATTTATCGTCTTGTTATTTGGTTTCACATTGTTTAGCTGTTCTGGAATCTGAATTTCTCTTGTCAACCTTTAATTGGTTTGCTTGGTTATTTATATCTTAAATTTCTTTATTTGGTTTTCTATTCAGCTAATTTTCCTAACTGATGTTTCACTTTTTTTCTCCATCATCGGCATTACCGTTACTGCTATATGTTTCCTGCTTCTTCGATTGTCAAGCTGGGTAACTATCCCTAGTTGGGTTCAAACGTTGCACACCTTGGCTACTATAATGCAACTTTTAATAATCTAGCTATCAGTGTAATCAGTTGTTATCTGTGCATTTGATTGTCCCCTTGGATAGCTGTGCCCAGCTCCCCTCTTTTATAACTGGTTCATATGATCTGTTTCTCAGTTCTATCTATTTTTGTGTGCTGGTTGTAGTGATGGCATTTTATCTCATCCTCGTTGTAATATGTATGGTGTCTTTTGTAGGGGACACAATCGAGTTCTGTCCTGCTCGTACAAATACCTATCAGTGTACAGTGTACATGCTTTATTAAAGACAGATAATGTTAACTTTTCATCTAATTTTCTATTCATATTTTCTTTCTATATAATTTGTCGTAGATGGCTTATTGGATTAGAAAGTTTTGGTGTTTGGGAAATTTTGACATTGACCTTCTTTCACTTTTATTTCTTGACATGTGCACATATTTTTGCAAAATAGGGTGAGATGTTGAGTTGCATGTTGTGTGTGTGTGTGTGTGTGTGTGTGTGCTCGCTTGTGCACATGTGTGTGGGTGTGTACATGTGTGTGTGTTGCGGGCATGTGTATGCATGGTTGACAAACCAAGAATCTCAGTCAAATCTCAGTTGACCTGCAACTCATGACTTGGCAAGTCAACTCAGCTGACTCGGGAGTTTTTTCTTAATATATTTAAAAGTACAATTTTTCATGAAATAAAACTATATATTTAAAATATTCAAAAAGTTATGAAAATGTAAAAAGAAGAAATATGATTAACATGAGAAATTAGAAGTCACATATCATGTCATTTTTAGTGGTTGTTTTGATAACCAAGTATATCTATGAGTACCAAATCAAGTACAAGTATGTCAATTAGATGCATGTGGAAAAAGTGTAGAATGCTGTAAAATAAAAAGGTAATGGATTTACAAATTTAATCACATGGGACATGGAGATATTCAATTAATTGCATCTATTGTTAGATTGCAGCGCATAGGGAGAAATCTGCCCATGTCAAAAATCACAACTTTTCGGTTGTAAAAGGACTTTTTCACCTTTCACACGTGAATTTCCTTTGATATGTGAACTTCCCTCTCAAATATCCAAATATGTGAATTTTCTCTTACACATTTGCGAATGTCCTTATGCTTTCACATTTGTGAATGTTCTGACCTTCACATGTGAATGTCCAAATGTCTTCCTGCTTGTGCTCTTATGTGATTTATAGTAAAAAGAGTTTGTTGAAAAAAACTGACACTCCAAAAGCACGATGGGCATTTGGCAACACTTCAAAAGTATCACTAAAGCCTTTAGCAAAGCTTTTGCCTTTAGTGCCGCTTCAAAAGTACATATTTGGGAGAAAATCATAAAATAAAAGAACGCCGTTTGCATATTTTGGGAGGACATTTGCATAAAATTTGCTATCTCCCTGGTTATAATTTTGAACAGGGTGCCTAAGAGTGAAATTGGTCTGAACTTTTTAATCTCAATCTCCTAGGTTATTTAGGAAAGAGGACCAAGAGGGATTCACCCCCATCTCTCTGGCAAACATGAGTTTCTATAAAGATCGTTAAACACTGCCATAAAGTCTCTTTGGCATGCTGGCCAAGCCACCTTAAAAAATTCAACAAGGAATCTGTCCACCTACGGGGCCTTGTTGTTGAGGAGTTTTCATTTTGTTTGCTTGACTTCATCTACCAATAAACCCCTGTTCACGAAGTCTTGCACCCTCGAATCAAAACAACCCATGGGGGTCTCACTTATGTCAAGAGAGTCCTCACCCATATTGGAGGTAAAAAAAAGTCACTAACGTATTTTGTTGCCTCCCTTTAGATTTCATCATTCTCATAAAGATGCCCTCCAATTGACAAGGCCAAGTGAAGTTATTTCTTCTAGAGGAAGCGAAAGAACTTAGTGTTTTTATCGCCACAACACATCTAATGTACTTTGGATCTTTGCTTCCATTTAATCTCCTGCCTTGCTCTTCATTCTGATATATCATCGATCAATAGCTTTTTCCTGTCATTTAATCCCTCCACCTCATGTGCATCACCCCGCCATGCTGCCATCTCCCTCTGCATTAAACACAGTTCCTCTATCTGCTTGAATCTCACAACCCCTTCTCCTTTGGATCACTCAATTAATCGAGTTCTTATGTGGTTTATTTTTTTGTGAATATAAGAACAGCCTAAGCGGCTACCTGCGGGTGGGCTCACCATCCTTCTATGCTTTCAACCAGCTTTGGGTCCCTCAACTACCATAGTTCAAACTTGAACCTTCGATTGCTCATCCATCTTACCTCCCATTCGAGCATTATTGACGTGTGATCCGAAATGGATATAGGCGCCGCCCCATGGTGGCTCGTCCATCACGGAGTCGCTCCCACCACCCCTACTCACAATGAACCTTTCAAATTTCTGCATGCAAGGGTCTCTTCTCCTGACTGACTAGGTATAAATGTTACACCAACCTTGTGAAAATGGATTTCAGAAAAGAGATCTCAAGCCTAGAGGCACGTTCTTAAGATCGCTATCTTTAGAACTTCAATCGCCCCACTCCGGGAAGACCGAAGATGCGAAAAGGGGTTTGATGCGACTGGGTTCCCAGGATACAACTAGGCTTGAACCTCCAGAGAGTCACTACTTCGCAAGGACAGATGATCTCTACCACACTTGTACTCTGCAAGCCAAATCGAGAAGAAGGAAGAAGAAGTTTTTTTTTTTTTGAGAGTCGTAAAATTCTTGTATATTCAAAAGACGAAATAGAAGATATTTATAGACTTTTAGAGAGGCCAAAACGTTTTGCGATAAATGAGATTAATGGCCATAAATCTGACGGTTTGAAAATAGGACGAAAAAGACCTGAACGGTCACCCACCTTTGACTGTTAATCAAAGGCCTCCAAAACCGCCCAACAGTCACAATGCAACATTAACTCGATATGCATGCAACTTAAAGCTTTTCAAACGGCCAGATAACTCAAACCGAAAAACAAAACGGATATTTTCACCTCATAAGCACCTCGCACCGCTGCGAGCGTGCAAAGTGCAAAGTGCCACATTGCGCCTCAAGCGCCCTTGCGCACGCGCGTGTGCGCGAACGGTGTGTCCGTTGCTGCACGATGCGCAGCAACGTCTGCAATCCACCTAAAGCATCAAGGCTTACCAAAGTAAAGAATAGATAACAAGCTCTCTATTTAAACCTCTTGAAAAACTTTTCTCTCTTAGATATGGGACTAAACTTTTTCAAAACTCTTTTGGTAGTAATTATTAATATTTTAAAACTTTCCTAATAATCCCCCACTAGTTTTAAAATATATTTGGCTTGCATAGAAACTTATGCATTAGTGAGAGTGTCTGCATGACTTGAACCCCCACTATTTGAAAGAAAACCTAAATTAACCAAGGTGCTAAGTGGACTTACCTTGAACTTAGCTCCTTATATTGTTAACGGAGTTTTCAATCATACATAGGTTTCCAAAAGTACGATTGTGTGGATTTCATGTTGGCACATTTAGAGCCTTGTGCTTTCCTGGATTCATGAGTGCTCTAGAGAATTGCCAATTCTCATAAGAAACGGCTCACATTTCTACACTCATATAGGTGAGTTTGTCTAGGTGTACTGTAACACACACCTTAGCCTTAAGGCCTACAAACTCATTAAGAGCTATTAGCTCAACCCTCATATTAGTTACATCTCATGAGCACACATCAATAATGGGCTTACATAAATATGCTCAATATCTGTCATTCACCAATTCGTTTCCCATTGAACCTATGCATGTGGGATCTCCAGCGCTCTAGGTTGGGTATCCTTAGGTGATGACTTAATTGGCTTAATTCTCATTCCCCTCGAAGTTTTATTGATGACATCTCTCGAAAGGCCTTTCATAAATGGGTCTGCCAAGTTTTGACATGACTTCACATATTTCAATGAAATAATATTGTCATCAATCATTTGTTTTATAAAACTGTGTCTTAGACTAATATGTCTAGACTTCCCATTGTATTTCATATTACCTGCTTTACATATAGCTGATTGGCTATCACAGAACATTGAAATAGCAGGTATAGGCTTCTCACCTAGTGGAATATCCACTAGCATATTTTTAAGTCATTCAGCTTCTCTACAAGCAGATGCCAAAGCAATAAACTCATATTCCATTGTAGAATGAGTTATACAGGTCTGTTTCTTAGACCCCCATGCAACTGCTCCTCCTCCAAGGGTAAAAACCCAACCACTCGTAGACTTGGAATCTTCAAAGTCAGTATTCCAACTTGCATCACTATACCCTTCAATAACAGCAGGAAACTCGGTATAGTGAATTCCATAGTATAAAGTATGCTTTAGATATCTAAGAATCCTGTTCACTGCATTCCAGTATTGATGACCAGGATTATTAGTGTATCTACACACTTTACTCATTGCATAGGCAATGTCAGGCCTTGTGCAGTTCATTGCATACATAAGGCTACCTACAACACTGACATATTTTAATTGTTTAACACTAGCACCATCATTAGGAGTCAATTTCATATTTGGATCATATGGGGTGCATGCTGGTGAACTATTAAGATATCCATACTTTGTAAGAATTTTCTCAATATAATGTGATTGACATAATGCAATGTCATTTTTATTTCTTATAATTTTGATTCCTAAAATAACATCTGCAACACCCAAGTCTTTCATACAAAACAAGGAAGATAAAAATCTTTTTGTTTGATTTATGCATTCACTATTGTTACCCAAAATAAGCATATCATCAACATATAAACAAATAATAATAATTGAGCTACTATCTACTTTACTGTAGACACATTTATCCACATCATGAATTTTAAAACCATTATGCACCAGAGAACTATCAAAATTTTCATGCCATTGCTTAGGGGCTTGCTTTAATCCATATAAGGATTTCTCAAGTTTGCAAACTTTGCGCTCTTGCCCTAGCACTACAAAACCTTCAGGTTGCTCCATATATATCTCTTCATCTAATTCTCCATTCAAAAAGGCCGTTTTCACATCCATTTGATGAATTTGAAGCTTATATATGGCAGCCATGGCAATCAGAATTCTAATAGTAGATATTCTGGTTACAGGAGCAAAAGTATCAAAATAATCAATACATTCTTTTAGTTTAAAACCTTTTGCAACCAAACATGCTTTAAATTTATCGATTGTACCATCAGCTTTTAATTTCTTTTTGAAAATCCATTTGCAGCCAATAGTTTTGCAACCAACAGGTAAATCCACTAATTTCCATACATTATTAGACATAATTGATTCTATTTCATCATTAATAGCTTCTCTCCAAAAGGCAGCATCTTGAGAAGACACAGGATCATTCTCAATTAGAAATGTATAAAAGTCAGAACCAAAATTAGTTGGTTTTCTAATGTGTTTACTGAGTCTAACTTCAGTTTCTGGTTCATCAACACAATCATTAGAATATTCAATCATGTCATTTACAGGAAGTTCATCTACTATAATCCGGCTGCCATCAAGAAGAGAATCAAATGCATTTTTATGTTCTATGAAAGATGTACCTCTAGATTCTACAATAACATCATTAACAATGTCCAAAAATCAATATGCTTTACTATGTTTAGCATACCCAACAAATGCACATTTAAATGCTTTAGGTCCAACCTTCTTCCTTTTATTTTCTGGAATTTTAACATATGCTAAACAACCCCAAACACGAAAATAACTAAGATTAGGTTTCTTACCAAAACACAATTCATAAGGTGATTTATCAGATTTGAAATAAGGAACTCGATTAAGAATATAACAAGCAGAAAGTATAGCCTCTCCCCATAAGCTGGAATGCAAACCCGGATTAAGCAGCATAACATTCATCATTTCTACAACTGTTCTGTTTTTCCTTTCTGCTACTCCATTTTGTTCAGGAGTTCTAGGAGCTGACGTTTGATGGATAATACCATTATCTTCACAGAATTTATCAAATTCTCCACCTAAGTATTCACCTCCTCTATCTGTCCTTAAATGTACAATATTTGTTTTAAACCTATTTTGTACTTCAGCTAGATAAAGAAGAAATTTGGAAAATGCTTTAGATTTATGTTTCAACAAATAAACATAACAAAATTTTGAGTAATCATCTATAAAGGTAATAAAGTACCTATTGCCACCACGACTGAAAACATTATCCATCGTACACACATCAGAATGCACTAATTCAAGCAATTTATAATTCTTTTCTACACTAGGAAACAGGAGTCTAGTTAGCTTAGTTTGAATGCATGTCTCACACTTATGTTTATGTTCTATTCTCACATGACACGGAAGAAGACCAAAGTTATTCATATTATGAATGCAATGAGAATTTATATGTCCTAATCGTGAATGCCAAAGAAAATAGGAGTCAACCATTTAAACAAAAGTAGTAGCTTCATTTATGCTCATCTTGAACATACCACAAGTGGCAAACCCTTTTCCTACAAAGATTTTTCTTTTGGTCACAGTGACAATCCCAGACTCAATAACAATCTTAAAACCATTTCGTGACAGGAGATCTGCAGAGATTAAATTTTTTCGAACTTCTGGAGCATAGTGGACATTCTCAAGTGTTAGGACTTTCCCGGAGGTGAACTTAATTTCCAACTTCCTTTTCCCAACACTTTAGTTGAGGAAGAGTTTCCCATAAAGAGATTGCATCCTTCCCCCACTACTTCATACGACTTGAACAAGTTCCTGTCGTTTGCCACATGAACAGTGCTTCCAGTATCCAGGTACCAGTCTTTATTTGCAGCCACCATAAAGGTTTCAGAGATTACAGCAACAAGCCTCTCCTCTGACTCATTTAGCTTAGGACCAGTCCTCTTCCATTCTTTGCATTCTCTAGCAAAATGGCCAAACTTGCCACAAACATAACAACTAATTTTCTTTTTATCAGTTGGCTTTTTCCCTTTCACAAAATTCTTTTTGATTTTCTGGGTTTTCATGATTTTGCCACCCTTGTTACTAACAAAATTCACTTTAGGATAACCTTCTTTAGGACTCGAATTCTTTTTGTCACGAAGACGAGTCTCTTCCTCAATTCGGATGTCCTTAAGAAGGCCATCAAAAGTAATTTTCTCATTTTTATGTTTTAGGTGAATCTTATATTCTTTCCAGGAATCAGGCGGCTTCCCAATGATGACAGCAACTTGGAAGTCATCATCAAGATACATACCTTCTCCTTTGATCTTATAGGCCAGTATTTGCATCTCATGAATTTGAGCAAGTATAGACTTATCATCAACAATAGAAAAATTAACATACTGATCTACGATAAACCTTTTGTTACCAACATCTTCTGCATTGTACTTGATCTCGGAGAGCATTCCACAACTCTCCAGCCGACTCCAATGGTGAATACAAGTCAAAGAGAGAATCGGCTAAAGTGTTCAGGATATGCCCTTTGCATCGGTAGTTGTCAGTAAACCACTTCTCTCGCTCTTTCTTCTGTTCTTCTGTCTCAACTTCTCCAGCAGTGACAGTGGGACAGGACTTTTTGAGAACATAGTCAATATGCAGCTCGGATAGCAAGAAATAGACCTTTGATTGCCACCGCTTGAAGTTTGACCCATCAAATCGATCGAGTTTATCGAGGTCACGGCTAAGCAGATTGATGGAGTTGGATGTCGAACCAGAGGCCATAATGAAGTTCTAAAATTGTTACACCAACCTTGTGAAAATGGATTTCAGAAAAGAGATCTCAAGCCTAGAGGCACGTTCTTAAGATCACTATCTTTAGAACTTCAATCGCCCCACTCCGGGAAGACCGAAGATGCGAAAAGGGGTTTGATGCGACTGAGTTCCCAGGATACAACTAGGCTTGAACCTCCAGAGAGTCACTGCTTCGCAAGGACAGATGATCTCTACCACACTTGTACTCTGCAAGCCAAATCGAGAAGAAGGAAGAAGAAGATTTTTTTTTTTTGAGAGTCGTAAAATTCTTGTATATTCAAAAGACGAAATAGAAGATATTATAGACTTTTAGAGAGGCCAAAACGTTTTGTGATAAATGAGATTAATGGCCATAAATCTGACGGTTTGAAAATAGGACGAAAAAGACCTGAACGGTCACCCACCTTTGACTGTCAATCAAAGGCCTCCAAAAACGCCCAACAGTCACAATGCAACATTAACTCGATATGCGTGCAACTTAAAGCTTTTCAAACGGCCAGATAACTCAAACCGAAAAACAAAACGGATATTTTCACCTCATAAGCACCTTGCACCGCTGCGAGCGTGCAAAGTGCAAAGTGCCACATTGTGCCTCAAGCGCCCTTGCGCACGCGCGTGTGCGCGAACGGTGCGTCTGTTGCTGCACGATGCGCAGCAACGTCCGCAATCCACCTAAAGAATCAAGGCTTACCAAAGTAAAGAATAGATAACAAGCTCTCTATTTAAACCTCTTAGAAAAACTTTTCTCTCTTAGATATGGGACTAAACTTTTTCAAAACTCTTTTGGTAGTAATCATTAATATTTTAAAACTTTCCTAACAATAAAGTCACCCGAGATATGTAAATCCACCATATCCAACTCAACAAAATCAACAAACTGCCGCATACTGCTAGTATATCTTTGTTCTCGGTTGGATTCATAGGTACGTAGAAAATTAAATTTTTTAGTTATGCACCAATTTGCCAAAACTCTTTTACCCTAACAAGTTAAGCTCATCCTGAAAAGCTCTTTTTAAAGCAAATATAGTTGGAGCATATACTAATGTGAGCATTAAAAAAATGCTTGAATTTAGCTGTTCAAAATACACCATGATCGAAAATAGGCCTTTGTCCATAACCATACCACTAATACCTTCCCTTCAAACCACCAAAATATCCCCTGATATGCCAATCGAGGAAATAAAATCAAAAGAACAACCTCACCAAATTTGTGCAAGGAAACTGACTTCAAACATTTCCATCTTTGTTTCCGAAATACAAACAATGTCCACCTACTACCATGAGTAATGCAATAACGGCCGCCAAACCATATCTACCTTCCATTTTAAAAAAGAATGCCTCCCGTTCCCACACCCTCATGATTTCCCCCCTTCCATTTAAAAAAAATACTTCTTCCATTCTCCAATTGTTTTGCACCTGGCCTTTAATGCATGAGCACAGCGAACGAGGAATCACCTCCCCCTGCCACTGCTGGAGGGGAACCAACTCGACGATCGGTGAGCTTTCTTGGCAAGACGAACTGGCACCAACAACGGCTTCCTTTCGATGCCAAACCAGCCACTGATTCTTGAGGCGGGGCTGCCATTGTTCAGCGATGGCCTTGACAGCCTTGCAGACCCGCTGGTCCCTACTGCCCCCATGACAACAATCTTGCTGGGGGCTGATGAAGTTGTGGATCCAGAATCAGATCCAAGTCCAACAAAAAAGAAGAAAAAGTGATGAGATTGAGATCCAGGATTCAATTGGATCCGTAGTTAGTATTTAAGATTTGAATTTCTGTTTTGGGTTTGCTTTCAAATCTTATCCAAAATTCATGGTAGAGTTGGGGTTTTAGTTTTTTATAAATACTTGTTATGAGAGAGGGATTAAGGGGAGTTAGAATGATTAAAAATGGCTATTTTCTTGAGTTTTATGTAATTTTTAGTTTTCTTTGCTTTTTTCAATTTCAGTGCATATAAATAGTGTAACCTAGTTTTATGGTAAAATCAAGCACTCTTGATTTACATCAGTTGGTATCTTGTGACAATGTCATGAGGTGTTCAAGAAAAGAAAATGACAGAAATCATGGTTGAAGCAAAGGATAAAGTAACAGATTGGCCGACGAAACTAATATCCTTGAAAGCGACTATGGTGGAGATCAGCAAAAGTCTTGCCATGCTGGGATGAACAATTCAATCAAATTAGGAGAAAAACACTATGTTTGAGGCGTTCATGCGATGATTATACGTGATTCGTGGGAAGACACCCATGAAACAAAGGTTTTGACCCTTGGTAACATCCCACTAATGAGCAGCGAAAATGCTCGAGAGACTGCCAAATCTTCCTCTTTGGTATAAAACGATGACAGAGGAGGGCCTCATCCCTCTCCTTCTTTTCTGGCTCCTCCCATCACGGCGACTCCACACCCTCCCTTTTTGGCCACCTTTATCACCGCTTGGAGGACCAGCCCCGACACACTCAGCTCTTCCTTGTCGGTGGATGAGAACTGACAAGTACCCGTCGCCCTGGCTGATGGGCTCGACGGTGGGTTGCAACTCACCGTTCGACCCTCCATGGACTCAGCAGCCATCGTGCTGGGGCACCCCATTGTCAAATTGCCATTGTTCGGTGGGTTGCCGCCGAATAGGGTAGGCTGACAGGGGGCAACCACCGACAGACGGCCCTGGGCCACCGCCCCCCAAGCGGCGCCCGACTGCTCATAGGAACCCCTCACACGGGTTCCTGATGTGAATAGGGTTTCGTGGGAGGGTACCCAGTTCATCCTAGGAACCGGTTCTCATAACCGGGTCACGGCAATAACGGATTTCAACACCCAGGACTTGGTTTCGGGTATTTGGGCCTCAGATCATAGCCAGTTTTCATCGGGTTTGACCCCAGACGCCCTACTTTCGGGTAGTGTAAGTCCAGTCCAAGGTATTATACCTCCAGATTAGACCCAAAACCTTGATTTTAGTCTAAATAATTAGATGCAAGCCAAAACTAGACCTAATTGATCTCGGATGGAGCTCTAGTTCCAATTCAGACCAGCAGACCCAATATAATTTTGGATATGGATCAGGTCTTAACTAGGCCTTTTACCCTCAAAGCTCAATCCAATATCTGACATATACCAATCCAATTCGACGATCCAATATCCTCTTTCGATTGTGATCCGGTTCCAAGCCCGATATCATTGCCACCCAAACTTAAATCCGACCCATGAACCGAACCTCACCCAAACCCAAAATCAACCTCTTGAACACCAAACCTACCCACAACCACACATGTATCCTAATTATCCCCCACCTAGGCCTACACAATTAGGGATGGCAGTGGAACGGGGAAAAATGGGATTCGACTGAACCTGCCCCGTTTGGACTGGAGATGGACATAAAACGAGGAATGAACCGGGGATGAAGGTGAAAATCAAAACTTGTATAGAGATGAAGGCTGGATGGACTTACTCTTGCCCCCGCCCCATCACCGATCCCCATTAATGAAATTATTAATATATCTTTATATATTATAAAATCTTCATATATATACATATGTTCCTAATCTTAAACATTTCCTCTCCTTATTTTCTTCTTAATGCTCTTAAAATAGGAATAAAGTTATTTTGAGACGGGGATGGGGACAGCATCAGGAATGGGTCTAAACCAGTGTTGTGAGAGGCGTACGCCTCAGTACCTGAAGCGTACGCCTCAGAGGCGAGGCGCACGCTCAAGGTACTGAGGCGTTGCTGTGATGCGCTTAAAGCTAATATAAAAAAAAAACTGACTGAGCATTAAACAAAGGTCGTTCTGATGCAGTCGAATATGCATTAAATTCAATCGGCATTATCATTTAACAATGTACGCTTGGAAATAAATTTGGGAGAAAAGTTATCACAAATTCAGTCATTCTTATGTTGTGAGAGGCGTACGCCTCAGTACTTGAGGCGTACGCCTCAGAGGCGAAGCGCAGGCTCAACGCCTCACTTCGCCTCATCGCATTTAACAACCTTGGTCTAAACACTTCCACTCCTTATTTTCTTCTTAATCCTCTTAAAAGTATATGCGAAAGTCGTACTGGATTTGTAGATATACATAAGAAATATTTACTTAAAGAAAGTTCACACATTTTTTGTGACATTCTCGCACATGATTTGCAATGTACTATATTTACAAAAGGACAAAAATATTATTAAAAAAACTGGGAAAAAGATTTTGGATGTGAGGGGATTTAAGCAAATTAGGGGACATTTTGAAAAATGTGCCATTTTTACAAGGACAATACAATTATTTTACTTAAAATATGTATCCTTCTCTTTGTATATATATATATATATAAAGGTAGGTGCTTTTTTTCCAGTTGATTTACAAGGAATCCCCCACCTAGATCATGGCTACTTTTTCTGTTTGTTGTCAATAGCATCCAATTAGCCTCATTTTATATACATTTGAAAACTGTCTTAAGCTCCTCTTTGAAAGGAGACAAACTAAAACTTTTATAACATTTATTCTTTTGCTTCTGTTGTCTGTGGCTTCTTGTTCATTTTTGTCGTGTAGCAGTTGTATTCTTGTGTTTTCTCTGTGCTATTGTGTAACTTGGGTATATTAATTTATTACCTTCTGTTTATATTTTCAAAATAAAATCTGCCATTAAATGGTAAATGGCATATATTGATAATCTGTGTTCTCCCACACTTTTATTGAAAAAATCTTGGCAAAATGAATAATTTTTTAAAAATTTATAAACTGAAGTTAAAAATATGTAGAAAAATTACTCAAATGCCAAAAGCAATAAATATGTCTCATCCATTGTTTTAAAAATGAAAAAGAAATGAAAGATGGGAGAGTCCAGAGGCCGAAATAAATACTTTCTTGCTTAGGATTAAGTTACATTCAGTATTTATTGCCATTAATTAGTTAGGAGAAAAAGATTGAGAGAGATGTGAATGATAAAATAGGATTATCAGCCAAAGTTTTTTAAAATCATTTATGAAACATAAATTATGATATTTTAATTTTAAATTATCACAACATTTTGAAAAATATCGTGATATTTTAAATGTTAGAACTGATGAAAAGATATCATAATATTTTTTTAAAATATCATGATATTTGTGACTGTGCTTATACCTTCTTCCATTGCCTTAGTTTTCTTTTACTGCAAAATTCAATTTTATGTTTTTATGAAAAACAGCTGCATTACTTGAGTTTTATCCTTACATACTTGTAATCACCATTGATAGCTGCTAACTTTTGTTTAGTTGCAAACTATGTTGTCAAAAGTGATACGTGGTTACCTAGTCAACTGGTACTGCCTACCCTACTTGTGTTCGCCTAATCCTCCCAGAGCCAATCCCTAGTTAGACAGCACAGAGTAGGATGACATTGTTTTTTATTTTTGAGGTCTTAAATTAATCCTACACTTAATTCCTATATGCTGTTTTTTGTGCTTATTTTCTTTATTACTTGAGAAAAATGATTGCTTGGGCCTTGTTAGGGACTGTTGCAATCGGATTGATGTCAACATATATTCTTGTTAAAACCCACACACATACATGTGCACACATGCATACACAAAAATTTGCGAGTCTCTATTACAGCTCAATGTTTCCAGAAGAGATGTTCTTGTAAGAGTAAATATTTAGTGCTATGCTGCTATTATGCATTTTAGAGCATACTAGGATCAGCATAGAGAATCTAGTACAAGACTAATGTGTGTTGCCAATTTGCCCTTATCTTCCCTTTTTAAAAAATTTCACAAGGTCTATTATATTCAATGATAAAATGATTGTGGGGGTGCGCTTCTTAGGAGCCTTAGGAGGTCATTGTTAACATAATTCCTGCTTGCATGAGTAATTCAAACCATTTTCTTCTTCCTAGGTGTTGATTAAATGACATAATCGATGCCGATATTCTTTTTAGAATAATTTCTAGTGTATCAGTTGAAATTTTGTGTTGATTCTAGTGGAGTGGGTATTATTCTTGATCGTAAAGATACCGATGCTCGACTTTGGAGAGCATCACACAATTTCACTTTCGCCCACTGATTAATTGTCAAGCATTTCACAATTTACTAAGTTCTTTCCTCATTCATGTATGTTATTCAGGAGCTTCATTGTTTCCATTGGTTAATTGTTAAATGCAATTGAGTTTTCCAAATAGTCTGAGTCATATATTGCAAGTTTATATGACATGATTATTCAGGAGGTAGTGATGCTTTTTCAGTTTCCAGAAAGTAGCGAATTTTTTTTACTGAGATTCTAGCTAGATTATGGGTGTAATATCTTTCAATGTATTATGGAATTATCTGTGCGCATACATTTGTTCCATTTTGTATAGTTGTCTTAAGGTGAGGCAATTAATTAACGATTTAACTTGAAATGCAAGTGTTTATGTTCATATATAGTTATGCTCATCATTGTTGTTAGATATCCTGAAGGTATTGTAAATCAGGCGCTCGACGACATTTTTGCAGATACTTTTGGTAATGATGTTGACAATGATTCAGTTATAGATTCAGATTCGGAAAGTGATGGTCTTCTTTCTGAGGTAATGTCATGCTCTTCTAAAAATCGACCTCATCTTTTTCTAATTCCTTATTTATTTATGAAAGAGTTCTGAATTCTGATATTGGTTTTAGGATTTGAATGGTTCTTATCTTGTTAAAGATGGAAGTGATGATAATTCAGGTTGGAACATAATTACAACAGTGAAATTTGGTGTTTGAAATATCCTAAATTTTTGTTTTAGTAAAATCGCAAGAGGATATTTTTCAATATAATTGTTGTTGTTGTAGATGAAAGCTACCATACTGCTCTATCTGAGCAGAACAAGACAATTCAGGTGGAACTCGTGAAGCAGAAAAGTAAGTTAGATCGGCTGAAGAAAAAGGTAAGAACGACCTTGTACTTAATTAAGACCTTGAAATGACCATAGATATGAAGCTCAACATGATGGTATGTCTAACTAATATAAACATGTAGGATTTGTTTTAAAAAATTTCTCTCCTATTTTGAAGACAAAAAAATTGATGGCTCACATTCATCATTGTAATGCACTTAGTTTTACCCAAAATGAACTAATGCTAGGGATGTCAATCGATCACGTTTGAGTCAGGTATCTGAAAAGTACAAATCTGATTAGTTGAATCGGTATAGCAAATGAATCTGATTAATAATCAGATTCGGATGCAGTTTTCAGATTTTCATTTGAATCTGGATCTAAGGGTAATCCAACCCAATTCCTTATAAAATATATCTGATTAGCTAACCGAGTATAGGTTCAATATTGCCTTTTCCATCCAACTCTAAATTTGATTAAGCTAGATCCGGATAGGTCAGATTCACCAAGACCTAGATCTCAACTGAATATTTCCAGTTTACTGCCCTGGCTAATGCTCAAAAAGATTTTCATGTTATGACCCTTGAAATGTTGTATTCTTGAGTATGAAGAGCATATTTAAAGCAATAGAAGTGCTTTTTGTTTTTTATTTTTGCTTTTGTGTTTGCTCATAAAAATAAAACAAGTGCATCTTTTGTGATATAGACAACTCTTCATACTTCTTTCAGTACGACATTATTTCTGGATGCTTGAAATATTAATAAGGTTATGTTTGCTTCATTGTTTCACCAGGACCCAAATTTTGGTGAGTTTCTGGAAAAGCATAGTTTGGAGCTTCAAGCTGCAAGCAATGAAGAAAAAGTAAGACGTCCATCACTTTCCAGTTTCCACATGGCCATCATTGTACTGGCTTTCGACATTCTATTATCATTGGTAGGACTCCTATTGATATTAAAAAATTCTGATGCCATAAATGGTTGTCTTCTTAGGTTGTATGTCATGTCGGTAGTCATGTTATCAAGCCTACTCTTCTCTGTTCTTTTTTCCTTCACCCTTTTTCTTTTGTTTTTTTTTCTGGTGTGTGTCTATTCCAGATTGGTGTGCTCAAATCAGGCCAGATTGGGTCCAACTAACCAATCCTGATTGATTCCATAGATTATCCATACCAGTGGGAATCAATTTTAGAGTCAAGTTGAGCCAGATTAGTATAAAGTGGCAAGTGTCTGATTGGACCAATCCATTGATTAGATCACCCAATTTTAACGTTCTTCTCATCATTTTTTGATAACTTTGAAGTGAATTTAGGTGGTTTTGTTCTTAGTTGTCATAGGCACTAGGCGGAGCCTAGGCGGTGAGCCCCTAAAAAGCCTAGGCAGTACCCCAAATAAAAAAACAAAAAAAATATATACAAATATGTAAACAAACTACTAAAATTAATAACAAATATGTATACAACATAAAATCAATCAACAATAAGCAATAGACAAAACAAAATATGTCATCAAACACTATAAGATAATTATATTAAATAACCTGCTCAATACATTGTCCAACACAAAACATTTAACAACACAATACATTTAATTAAACATAGAATTCTGAAACATATGTCTATATATAAAAGTCATCTTCATTCTTCAGTATCAAACTTCATTTCAACGATTTCCTTCATTTATTGCATCTTTTAGTGGCTTGAGATGATGATGGCAGATCATCTTCATACAATTTCTGTCCCACAAATGTTGCATTGTGCCTTTCTCTCATCATCTTTTTTAAGACTAGTAAGAAGCTCAACACAAATATCAGAAGGAATGCTATGTTTACATAATTTCACAGTGGAGTTAATATGTCCCACAACATGATATTTAAATCTATACAATCCTTCATGCATTATAAAATCACAAAAATTACACTTCACTATTTCTTTGGCATCTCTAAGTCAATAGTGTACAATATTTCAATGCAGGTTTCTTTGAGAGGCATCCTCCAAGACCTCTACCCTCCATCGACTTACTAGAACACGAATTAATAAATCTAATCACTACAAAGATGTAAAATAATGTAATTGATAACCATGTTAAAAAATGAAACAAAGAACAATGGAATAAATAAACCATGCAACTGATAACCAATGCAAAAAATTAAAACATAACCAATTAATCACCAAATAAAAATATAAGCATACAGACATTTAACAAATCTACACACATAACATAATTAACTTTAACTGTATTTAAGTATAAAATAGTAAAAAAAACCCAATAAGTTTATAATAACAACTTAAATTTAATCCTTAGATGAACTTGAAAGTCTATCATCATCTTCATTGATATATTGCTCTTCTTCTTCAGTTTTATTTGCAGAGTTAGCTTATTCCTCTTCTTCTTCCACCCTCACCACCTTCTTTCCTTTGTCAAACATTTTCTTTCTTAGGACATTAGTTACACGTATTTTTACCCCCACCCTATGCCTTAACGCTCTGGATGCCTTATCAACAAGATCTCATGTAAGTGATGTGTCATTTTCAAAGATTATCATTGACTTCTCTTAAGACAATGGGGTCGAGATCTCCTTTTTTTCATTCTCTCCTCATACCTTCATTTCAATTTATGATTATATTGCACAAAAAACAAACCATTCAACTTTTTGTGCAAAAGTCAGTTTCTTTTCTTTGTATGAATCTATAAAAATATATATAAAGTTAAAATATATACAAACTGACAAATATTATTTAGTAATTAGTAGTAAATAATATTTTACTGCTTCAAAAGTACTTCAATCACGTTCACAACTGAATGTAATGCATGCGAGACCTAAGACTTGAACAACAAAGGTCTGGAGCTGGAGACAACCAATGGCAAAAGAAATCCACCAATCTACTGTAAAAAAATCAAATTACATATAATTAAAGTATATGTTGAAACTTGGTTTGAGAAAAGATAGAAAAGTACCTTCACGATTAGCCCTAATCACCCTTAAGTAGTGATTAGGGTCAATAAAGAAAATTACACTAGAGACCATTGAAAGTTAAAATATAAACAAGACCACCCAATAAACCCCTCACGATAATAACTCTCAACACTCCCCCTCAAGCTGGAGCATAGATATCAATCATGCTCAGCTTGTTACAACACTTTGAGAATTCTGTGATAGGAAGGGGTTTGGTAAAAACATCTGCTACTTGATCTTCTGAAGAAACATGAAAAGTTGATATATTTCCCACTTGAACCATATCCCGAATATAATGACAATCTATCTCAATATGCTTAGTCCTCTCATGAAACACATCATCTTAATAGGCAGAGAAACCTTTATACTCAATCCGGTAAGCATAGATTTTATCCAAATCATTTCAGCAGCAGTTTGTGCCATGACCCTATATTCTGACTCAACACTTGATCTTGCTACTACAGCTTGTTTCTTGCTTCTCCATGAAACTAAGTTGCCACCAACAAAAACACAGAACCCTGTAGTAGACTTCCTATCATCAACCGACCCTGCATAATCAGCATTAGTATACGCAACCACATCAAGATTTGCCTCTTTTGTAAACAATAGACCTTTTCCTAGAGATGTCTTCAGGTATTTAAGAACCATCATAGCTGCCTCCCAATGAACTTTTCTTGGTTTATCCATGAATTTACTCAATTTGCCAACAACAAATGATATGTCAGGCCTAGTTACAGAAACATAGAGAAGTTTACCAATGAGAGTCCTATAGGACTTACTATCAACTGCCTCAGATTGCTCGTCATACAAGAACAGTTTAGGATTCATGGGAATAGTGGTTGGTTTTGCACCAAGCATCCCTGTCTCCTGTAAAAGATCAAGCACATATTTACTCTGAGAAAGAACCATACCTTCTCTATTTCTTGCTACTTCGATTCCCAACAAGTACTTGAGAGGACCCAGATCCTTTGTAATAAAGTATTTCTGCAGATATGCCTTGATGCTTGAAATCTCCTGCTCATTATCTCCAGTTAAAATTATATCAACATAAACAACCATAGTCACAAAACCCTTAGAGCTATTCTTTATGAACAAATAATGATTTGATGGTGACCTCTGGAAACCAAATTTAGACATCACCTCAAACAATTTGTGAAACCATGCACGCGGGCTTTGCTTTTGGCCATATATTGCCTTTTTTAGTTTGCACACTTTGCCACACTCTCCCTGTCGTTCGAAGCCAGGCGGTTGTTGCATGTAGACCGTCTCAGATAGATCCCCATACAGAAAAGCATTCTTCACATCAAGCTGAGTCATACTCCACCCATGATGAACAACCACAGAAGTAACTAAGCGTATAGTGCCCATTCTGGCTACGGGAGAGAAAGTCTCAAAGAAGTCCACCCCATATGTTTGGTTGTAGCCTTTGGCGACTAGACGAGCTTTGTGTCTCTCCAGAGTGCCATCAAAATGATATTTAATAGTGTACACCCACTTACAACCAACAATGTCTGCATTAGAAGGAGGATCGACAAGCTCCCAAGTCCCTTGAGAAATCAAGGCGTCCATTTTTTCTTGCATTGCTTGTTTCCATTGAGGATCTAATAAAGCCTGTTGATGATTGATAGGACTGGAGATGGAAGATAAAGCAGATAGAAAGTTTTGCATGCTCTTTCCAATCTTGTCTGTGGACACAAACTTTGAAATTGGGTGCAGAGTACACTGACGCATGCCTTTCCTCAGGGCTATGGGCAAATCATTTTTAATCTCAGGATCTGCTCTACGATCATCAGGATAAGCAATAGAATCATCAACATAATCAGGATCACTGACTGCAGGAGAAGAAGACGATGAAGGGCCACGAGAGGAGGCTTGACGACGAGTATACACCAGTGGAGGATCATGGAACCGAGTTGAAGAGGGATCAAAACATAATGAAGGCAATAAAGGAACTGACTCCAAAAGAATGGGAGGAATGGGTAAGGGAAATGATGTGGACATATCAGGATTCACACGAGACGCGCACGGCGAGAAGTAAGGAATGGTCTCAAAGAATGTGACATCCGCACTGATATACTCTTTACGAGCAATGGGGTCAAGACATTTGTACCCTTTTTGGTTTTTTGGATACCCAAGGAAGACACACTTAGTTGCCTGTGCATCTAGTTTGTCCCTAGTAGGTCCAAGTTTTTGCACAAAACAAACACAACTAAATACCTTAGGAGAAACTTTGAACAAAGAACAATCAGAATAAAGTTGTCTGATAGGAATTTGGTCATTAAGAGCAGTAGAAGGCATTCTGTTAATAAGGTAACAAGAAGTAAGAAGGGCATCTCCCCAAAAAGAAGCTGGCATGTTTGTTTGAATCATAAGGGTTCGAGTTACTTTCAAAAGGTGTCAGTGTTTTCTTTCAGCTACCCCATTTTGCTGGGACGTATGGGCACATGAAAATTGAGGGCAAATCCCATTACCCGATAAAATTGTAATAGTTTGCTAGATTTGAATTCAAGAGCATTATCAATGCGAACAATTTTAACAATGGAACCAAATTGAGTATTTATTTCAAGAATAAAAGATTGGAGAATACACAAGACTTCAGATCTCTCCTTTATTAAAAAGACCCAAGACACTCTAGAGTAGTCATCAACAATGACAAGGTAATACTTGGACTGAAACCTATTAGGAACCCGACTAGGCCCCCAAACATCAACATGAATTAGATCAAAAGGACTTTGACTAGTACAACTCTGACTTAAAGAAAAAGAACTACGATGATGCTTGCCCAACTGACATGCTTCACACTGAAAGGACGCTGTAGGAGAGACCTGTGGAATGACTCTTTGAAGCTTGGAAAGAGAAGGATGACCCAATCTGAGATGCCATTGGTAGGAATTAGAACTCGATTCCACACACGAAGTTGCTACTCCAACAGGTTGTGTAAGATATAAACACCTCCCTCCTCATGGCCTCCACCAATCTTCTTCCCAGACAGCAAATCCTGAAATACACAAGAACCCGGGTCAAATATAACTCGACAATTTAGTTCTTTTGTAAGTTGGCTTATGGATAATAAATTCTTAGGAAACTGTGGAGCATGGAGAACATATTGAATCCGTAATGTAGGGGTAAAATGCACATCTCCTTGCCCCACCATTGGGGATAATCTACCATCTTCCAATTTAACATGATGAGGAAAAGATGTATGAACCAGTGTAGAGAAACTATGTGAATCTCCACAAAAGTGTTGAGAGGCGCCAGAATCAATAATCCATATCTTACCTCCATCATCCAACTGAGTACCCGCAGAGCATGCCACATCAGTCACTACAATAGAGGCATACACAAATGCAGAACTCTAAGAAAGAAGTTGATCATATTCTGCACGACTGAGAGTAATCGTATTGGTTTAAGAAGTAGGCACAGGTTCAGTGATGGAAGAGACAACCGGAGTTGTTGCTTTGGGGAACGATAATGAGCTCTGAGGGCGACTTCTAGGGTTCTTATCCCAACAACGATCCTCAAGGTGCCCTTGCTTGCCACAATATGTACAGTGAAGCCTGCTACGACCTCCACTGCCTCTTCCACGAACAGCAAGACGACTTAACCGGTTGTAGGCATCAACTAGAGTAGGGATCTCTGAGCTAGTAAGCATTTGCACCTTGGCTACTGAGTAATCTGGAGATAATCTTGATAGAAAATGAGCCACCATAGTCTACTCCTGATGGGTTTTATGATTAGTGCAGCAGGGAGGACGAACAGAGTTGAGCCTTTTATAGGCTGATTTAACTGATGCATAATATTGGGAAAGATTCTGATCACCCTGCCACTACAACAAAGCAGTAGATTAGCGACGACCACATTCCGTCGCTAATCCGTCGCCAACATGGTTAGCGACGGATTAGCGACAATGAGGCGACAGTATGCTTACGTCACGAATATTTCGACGCTAACTGGCGATGGAATTATTTTGTCGCCAGGTCCGTCGCTAATTACGACGGAATAACGAGGGCTATATTCCGTCGCCAATCCGCCGGTACTAAATGGTGACCACGGCTTGGCGACGGATTTACTTTCGTCGCTATGCCGTCGCTAGATTAATATGAATAGCGACGGATGGTTTCGTCGCTAATCCGTCGCAAACACGAAAAAAAATTTAAAAAAATTTATTTGAAAATTAAATACCGAGAACTGTACAATTTCTATTTCCTGTACAATTTATATTTCCTGTAAATAAAAAACAAACCACACAAAAAAATTCATATAACAAGAATCTACAACAATTAATCGTTCCACCTTAAAATTAAGAAGTTTAATTATTTACAATTAGGAAAAATAAAAAAAATAGAACTTCTTCAACACAGTCCTCTAATCATCGCCAAGATTTTGTGCGTCTTCTTGTTCATTGTCTTTATCTGTCCCTTCAGCTCCACTACGCTGATTATCGCTAGCAGCCTACACAAGAAAAGAACAGTCAGTATTGATAAACAAAATATAATGAAATAAATTACACACTATATGTGATTCTATCATGTGCTCATGTGTGATCTAAGGCAATAAAAAAACTCTATATATGATTCTATCATGCTCATATGTGCTCTAAGGCAGACAAAAAGTTATATATATATATATATGTGATTCTATCATGCTCATATGTGTGCTAAGGCAGTCAAAAAATTGAATATGTAATTATAGCATGTTCATATGTGTTCTAAGGCATCTAGAAAAACTCTATATGTGATTCTACCATGCTCAGATGTGCTTTAAGGCAGGCAAAAAACTATATATGTGATTCGATCATGCTCGTATGTGTGCTAAGGCAGTAAAAAAATTGAATATGTGAATATAGCATGCTCATATGTGCTCTAAGGCAGGCAAAGCAAAAATTTTTATATGTGATTCTATCATAAATGATATATAACATGTTCATATGTGTTCTAAGGAAGTAAAAAAACTCTATATGTTATTATAGCATGCTCATATGTGTGCTAAGGCAGTCAAAAAACTGAATATGTGATTATAATATGCTCATATGTGTTCTTAGGCAGTCAAAAAACTGAATATGTGATTATAGCATGCTCATATGTGTTCTAATGCAGTCAAAAAAACTTTATATGTGATTCTATCATGCTCATATGTATTCTTAGGCAGGCAAAAAAACTTTATATGTGATTATAGCATGCTCATATGTGCTCTAATGCAATAAAAAAACTCCATATGTTATTATAGCATGCTCATATGTGCTCTAAGGCAGTCAAAAAACTGAATATGTGATTATAACATGCTCGTATGTGTTCTTAGGCAGGCAAAAAACTGAATATGTGATTCGAGCATGCTCATATGTGTTCTAATGCAGTAAAAAAAACTTTATATGTGATTCTATCATGCTCATATGTGCTCTAAGGCAGACAAAAAGTTATATATATATGTGATTCTATCATGCTCATATGTGTGCTAAGGCAGTCAAAAAATTGAATATGTGATTATAGCATGTTCATATGTGTTCTAAGGCATCTAGAAAAACTCTATATGTGATTCTACCATGCTCAGATGTGCTTTAAGGCAGGCAAAAAACTATATATGTGATTCGATCATGCTCGTATGTGTGCTAAGGCAGTCAAAAAATTGAATATGTGAATATAGCATGCTCATATGTGCTCTAAGGCAGGCAAAGCAAAAAATTTTATATGTGATTCTATCATAAATGATATATAGCATGTTCATATGTGTTCTAAGGCAGTAAAAAAACTCTATATGTTATTATAGCATGCTCATATGTGTGCTAAGGCAGGCAAAAAACTGAATATGTGATTATAATATGCTCATATGTGTTCTTAGGCAGTCAAAAAACTGAATATGTGATTATAGCATGCTCATATGTGTTCTAATGCAGTCAAAAAAACTTTATATGTGATTCTATCATGCTCATATGTGTTCTTAGGCAGGCAAAAAAACTTTATATGTGATTATAGCATGCTCATATGTGCTCTAATGCAATAAAAAAACTCTATATGTTATTATAGCATGCTCATATGTGCTCTAAGGCAGTCAAAAAACTGAATATGTGATTATAACATGCTCATATGTGTTCTTAGGCAGGCAAAAAACTGAATATGTGATTCGAGCATGCTCATATGTGTTCTAATGCAGTCAAAAAAACTTTATATATGATTCTATCATGCTCATATGTGCTCTAAGGCAGACAAAAAGTTATATATATATGTGATTCTATCATGCTCATATGTGTGCTAAGGCAGTCAAAAAATTGAATATGTGATTATAGCATGTTCATATGTGTTCTAAGGCATCTAGAAAAACTCTATATGTGATTCTACCATGCTCAGATGTGCTTTAAGGCAGGCAAAAAACTATATATGTGATTCAATCATGCTCGTATGTGTGCTAAGGCAGTCAAAAAATTGATTATGTGAATATAGCATGCTCATATGTACTCTAAGGCAGGCAAAGCAAAAATTTTTATATGTGATTCTATCATAAATGATATATAGCATGTTCATATGTGTTCTAAGGCAGTAAAAAAACTCTATATGTAATTCTAGCATGCTCATATGTGTGCTAAGGCAGTCAAAAAACTGAATATGTGATTATAATATGCTCATATGTGTTCTTAGGCAGTCAAAAAACTGAATATGTGATTATAGCATGCTCATATATGTTCTAATGCAATCAAAAAAACTTTATATGTGATTCTATCATGCTCATATGTGTTCTTAGGCAGGCAAAAAAACATTTTATGTGATTATAGCATGCTCATATGTGCTCTAATGCAATAAAAAAACTCTATATGTTATTATAGCATGCTCATATGTGCTCTAAGGCAGTCAAAAAACTGAATATGTGATTATAATATGCTCATATGTGTTCTTAGGTAGTAAAAAAACTGAATATGTGATTCGATTATGCTCATATGTGTTCTAAGGCAGACAAAAAACTGAATATGTGATTATACCTGAGAGGGACCTGGAATCGAAGATCCCCTATCCTGAACAACGGCCTTGATCTCATTTCGGAGAAAGGGGGCGACGGTGTATTGGAAGTAGTTATTCAGTGATTCATTAATGATCTCGTGTACATAATCACCGGAAAGAATAGTCGGCTGCTTGGAGCTTATGTCGGCGCAAGAAGTCGGTGAGCCGTAACTGGAAGAACCAATAACTGGTGAAGTGTTCATATTACTCCCAAACCCGAACACACGACCTTTTTTGGGTTCACCTGCTGCAGTCACCCATGCTGTAGGATCAAATGATGGATGCTGAGTAGCGTCATCGCCATATCGCTCTACCATCTGTTGCTCATATGCCTCCTACAAAATAATGTTTAAAGTATTCATTAATAATTAATGATAACATTATGATAACTTGCATATATATTGCAATGATTATTAATAGAATTAATACATACCGTTGTCGTTCTCGCCTTCTCTGATACGAAGACTCCCGTGGTCTTCCGTTTATGTGTTTCTACAAACACATCCTTATATGGTACACTGCCTCCTTTTTCTGCTTCCTGCGAAGTTAAATGACAAAAGATTTAGTACACAAGTTTGCAACAATACTTATAAAATTAATATTATATATTGATGAGTTACCATTTTCTTTAGGTGGCTCCCAAATGTCTTAGATCCACCTGTGTGTAGATGGGCTTCGGGCATCTTCGATCGATTTTGTGCAGCCTTCGCAGAGCGATTTCTAAATGCATCTCCCGCCCACTTATCGCACATTTCATCCCAGTAATCTCTCCTGATAGTAATAGGACCATGGCCCTTCCACAGTAATGGATCATCTACTATGCCAGATGCTTTTTTTGCTGCACTCTTCATAGTGTGCAGCATGTCTGCAAATCGATTGGCAGCCACCTTCTGTCACACCTTCCTTGCATCATTTTCTTCTACTGTAGTTGCGAAGCGATTCGAAGCCTACAAATATTTTCAGAAAGTTAGTAGACATTGCTTAAATAAATTAAATATGAAACACATTAACTATGAGGAACAACTGTATACCATGAATGAAGACCACAATCTGTCTAACACCTCCTTTGGGTACTCTTTCCATTAAGCAACTGGTCCTGGTAGATGTTGAAGAAGTGAATTCCTAATCTCCTGTACTACTTCTTGTGGCTCAAACCTCGTGCTGCACATGAATTGTTACACAGTAAATATCAATATAAAATATTTAAAAGATATGCAATAATTGAAAACAAAATACTTACGGTCGATTATCGATATACACTATTCGAATGAGTCTTCTTGTGTCAGCCTGAGAAGACCCAGTTTCCTGTGTTGGCTGTTGACTTGTGCGATCAACTGTGTAGGTGGGTCGTGTACAGGCGCAACATCATCTGTAAAAAAATACATTAGAAATTCTCAGAATGCGCATTTGAACTAATCAAGCATCCAATTAGTTATATGATATACCTATCACAGGCGCTCGTGAAGATGAAGGCTGAGCCTGACTACTACTGGATGAGCGACCACTATAACCTCCACGAACCATATTCTAACAAATAACATGTCATACAATATATTCAAATAATTCACATCAAGTATTACAATGCATTCAAGTCATTCACATCAAGCATTGCAATGCATTCAAATAATTCAAATCATTCACATCAAGTATTGCACTAATTCAAATCATTCGTTAATTGCATAAATTATAATACATTCAGATAATTGAAATCATTCACATCAAGTATTACAATGCATTCAAATCATTCGTATCAAGTATTAATATACATTCAAATAAAATTTTTAATCATTCACACCAAGTATTGCAATACAACTCACACCAAGTATTACAATGCATTTAAATAGAGGTTTGTAGTATAAGATTTTGCTCACTAGCTTGAGAATTCTTCCTCGTCACTAGTTTGACTTTCTTCTTCTTCTTCTTCTTCGTCTTCTTCTTCATTGTTTGCCCATCCACTTGGTACATCATTTGGATCACATTCCTCTATGAATGTTTCATCGGCCAATGGAGATATGACATGCATATCATGCGCAACATCGTGACCATAAGCGAAGTCATAGACATTATCTGATTGATAGTAATCACTGTCTTCAGCTAACTCATCTTCCTGTAACTGATCATACTCGGGGTATAGTTTGGATTTCACCTTGCAAACTGCCCACCATTCATTTCTATCTGACTTTTTTATACTCGGATATGAAGTATAATAAACTTGTTGAGCTTGCGAGGCTAATATGAATGGTTCATATCTTCCAAACCTGGATTTATGATTCACCTCCACAATGCCTGAAGCTTTGTCGAGTCTTGTTGCAGTTGGATCAAACCAATGACACTTGAATATCGTAACCCTGTTATTCATGCCTGTTATCATCGCAAAATTTTTACGTTTTGCGAGTCAAACTGACCTTTGAAAAAGGTTTTGAAAATAACTCGCCTCCGTTTTAAAATGCGGGAAAATTCTGTAGAATGGGACTCGCCTGTCGGTACGAGATTCAACCGTTCCTGCCACCTTTAACAGGGGTAATTGAACCAAGGATCAATCTTATGCTCTACTCTATTCAACTTGTCTAAATCATATTCTAATTTCTAAATGCACATAGAATCAGGCATGTGCTATGAATTTTCAGAAAATGCACATTTGAAAACATGATGTTTTCTTTGAATGATTGAAATATTTAGAATAGGTATCACATGGAAAATCGTGAATTGGGATTTGAAATATACTTCTGAGAGAAATAAAATCGATTTTGAGGAATCCTTGACATTTGGTGAAAATCGATTCTGAGAGACTTGGTTTCTCTGAATTCAAACTTGAAAATTGAAATTCTAACTTAGAAAATTTGAATTTGGAACTTGGGAAATACTTGAAATATCATTGGCGAATCCATATTCTTTTGAATAAGACTTAGAAAAATTCTAACTTCAAACTTTGAAATTGACTGCATAACTTTGGAAAATTGAGTTTATGAACTTGAGAAACACTTGAAATATTCTTTGAAATTCAATGCTTTTGGGAAAATCGATTTTTGCTATAAGACTTGGGAGATTTTGAGGAAATGAACTTCTTTGAATTGAGATTTGAATTGGAATTGGCAAATGCATGAAATGAATGAATATGGATTTGAGGAATTGAGAAATACTTTTTGTATTTTTGAGAAATGCAGTGCATTTTTGAAATTAGCCTAAGAGTGTGGCTAATGTGAAGATCATAAATCTAGATATCCTTCATATTCTGACTATGGCCATAAATACGAATTCCACCAAGTTTATAAACTTCATAAAAGCTAGTGTATGTGCCATTCGTGTAGACCATAGTGAGTTTGAATATGCATGAATCATCATCTATCACACATTAACATTATTTAAAAAAATAAACTATATGCAATGCTGCCTAAGCTAAGCAGAAAATGTAAATTCTTATTCCAAAGTTTAATTACAAATTACATCACTATTGAAATTTAAATACATGAAAAATAAAGTCTTCAATGTACCTGCAAAACTAGAAAACTTTGTTAATGAAAATATGTTGGCTTTTCTAGATTTATCCAGTAATATCTAGAAATTACTGGATTTTGCTAGATATAAGCCTTTTCCTTGATTCCCTTAAATAAAAATGATAAAGTATGAAACAAAATGGAATAAATAAGGAAGATAAGATATGAAATTTCGAAATTGGGGTCAAAATGACCAAAATACCCCTAATAACAAGACTATGGCCTTGAAATCAGGGTTTTTAGAAAGATATTTGGTAAAATGCAAGTTTTGAAATACAAATGAAAATAAATCAAACTAAATATGCTATGACATGATTAAAAATATGAAAATTAGGGTTAGGGATTTCGAAATTGAGGTCAAATGACCAAATTACCCCTGATAGCAAGACTATGGCCTTGAAATCAGGGTTTTCTGAAATAGATTTTGGTAAAAACTTAGGTTTTATGCACTAAATGAAATCAAATGAGCCTCAAATTAAACCTAAAGCATCCTAATATGATTATGAACATGATTAAACCCTAAAAATATATTCTTATGCACGAAAATCCAATAATATCACAAAAACTGTGATTTTAGCAGTGTTTTTGGATCTTTCAGGAACCCGGTTTTGCAATTTGCTCAATTCAGCCATCAAATGGATTTCAAAATCCATAAAAATTGGTACCTGTACTTGTTATAACCCTAATATCGAATTGGAATTATAAAAATAATTTTTTGACATTAAATTAATCCGAAAATTGCATTAAACCCTAAAAATATGCTATTTTTGACCTAATTCACCAACCAGTCTCAGTCCAAGACCTGAATTAGGGGTCAAATATCCATGGAAATTTATGAAATTTTACAGAGACTAACTAGAAAGAAAAACAGAGATTTCTCAATTTACAGATCGGAAAAATCATCTCCGGTTAGGGAGAAACCATTCCGGCAATCTGAGCTAAAATATATCACTCTTAACAGGGATTAAAACAGCTATTCCAGATTAAAAATACAGACATAAATAGAAATTCTATACAAAAATCTCTGAAATTTTAGTGGTGAACAGTAGACAGAAAAATAACAATACTCACTTTTTACATATCTAAAATCGGATCTATGGTTTGGGATTTATGACTAACACAAGTCTGATTATGGTTTTGGTAAACCCTAACGAGTTTTAAATTTAAAAACAGATTCTCTAAAAGGGGAAAAATACTAAACAGTGATCAAAAAATCAGAAAATTTCACAGCAGACAGATTTACTCAATGTAAATCCATATCACTTTACAGATCTAAAATCGGATATTGTATGAGAAAAATATCATCATATCAAGTCACCCTCCTGATTTTAACACCGATTTTAAAGTTTTAAAAACCCGACCTGATTTCTGATTTTTTTGACAGGGTTCCCGAAGTCCAAAATCTCTGATGTTTTTACAGTAGTTCGATCACATATGCATGCATCACATATAAAAAAATTAGAAATAAACACCAAGGATTTAAATCCGAAACAGTATGCTCTTTTCTGTTCTAAACTAAAAAACACACAGAAATCTAAGAAACTTGAGAAAATATGCATTAACTAATGAAAACAATAAAATAAACCATAAAACAGTAAATAAAAATTATTTCTATGCTATAGAACGTAAAATAAACATGAATAAATAAATAAAATACAGGGAATCCATGGATGAAATTTGCTTTCACCTTTGAAATCATGGATTTAACCCATTTAACGGGTAAATCTCACGTTTCGTTGGTTAAGAACATGAAAAACGTACCTCTCATCAATTCTAATGGATTAGAATCCTTGAAATCACCCTCAAACTGAGTTAGATCATCTTCTTGGGTCGATTTTTGGGTTCTTGGATGAAATCCATGGTTAAATCCATGAACACAAGAGTTTCCATGGTGAAATCTATTGAAAAATCATAAAAACTAATAAAAAAATATTAAATAAACTCACCTTGGGGCTGCAGCTGCAATGGAGGAAGGTGGAGGTGCTGGAGAGGAGAGAGAGGCCACGAAAATTTTAGAGAAAAAAAGCCTCCCTTGGCCCCCCTTTAGGTCCCTTTTTATAGTTGTTCAAAAAGTCACTTAATTAGGGTTAATTAAGAGGTTTTTCATTTTTTTAGGACTCTTTTTAATAAATCCACTAAAGGCAACGATTTTTTGGAGAATTATAGCCTAGGTGGGACTCTAATTAATCCCTAATTAACCCCTAATTAAACCCTAAAATGTCCAAATGTGATGCCACTTGGCATCTTCCACATTTGGTTTTTTAAAAACCTTTAAAAACACTAGTTTTAAAAACTAAACTTCAAAATGAGTTTTCAAAATGGTTTTGACTCTTCTAAACTTCTAACACTAACCAAGACACTAACTAACCCTAGTCTAGCCCTGACTTACTCGAATATGGCGCCACCCCGAGTGGGCCCTACTTGAGTTTTTCAAAAAGCGATTTTAAAACTTAAAATTGAAGGAGTTTTCAAAAGATTTTCAAAAGTAAACTTAAAATTAGAATTTTTGAAATGGCATAGGGTTCTAACCTAGTCAGAACTCCTCTGGATATGGTGCCAACTGAGTGGGCCCACATCGAGTTTTGAAGAATTTTGAAATAAACACTGAAAATGGCTTTGAAAAGGGGTTAAAATCGATATTTGAACTTCAAGATCTTTGAAAATAGGATCTCAAGCGAACTAGAACTCCGAATTAGAGTCCTGAACTCTTAGGACTCTGTGATTTTGGTTTTTAAAAGCCAAATAAAGAAATTTTGAAAAGATTTCATCGAAAATGGTGAAACAAGTAAGAAAATACAGTCAGGGTTAGACTCCTAACTCGACCGAACTCTAAAATAGAGTCCTGAATCAACTGGACTCTGCAAAATGACCTAATTTTTGAAAACAAATGGAAATAAATAAAAATGAAAGTAAAAACAGACTCCTGACTGGATTAGAACTCTGGGACAGAGTCCTGATCGGACTGAAACTCTAGATTTTTTTTGGTATTTTCTGAAAAACAAATGAAAGAACTTATCAAAATAGTGAAAACAATAATGAATATTGAAATAAAACAGAGTTCTGATTCAACTGAGACTCCGAGGACAGAGTCTTGATTGATCTAGGACTCTCAAATTTTTTTGGATTTTCTAAGAAAACAAATAAGAGGATTTTGAAAAACAAGTGAAAACAGGATGAAATTGAAGTTTCAGTTCAGAGTCCTGATCTGATTAGGACTCTGAGAAAGAGTCCTGATTTCGATCAGAACTCTAAGAATTTTGGTTTTTCTGGTAGGCAAATGATGAATTTTAAGCAAAGCTTTTGAAATGACAGAATATTGAATAAAAACCCAGGTTTTGAAATTGATTTTGGAAGAAAAAGTTTTAAAACTCAAATCTGGATTGAATATTTTGAAAACACGAGTGCTGGATCTCGAAAATGAGATGGGATGACATGCAGTGACATGCAATGCTATGTAATGCGATGAAATGATATGCCAAATGCATGCAATTATATGCAAAATGTGTGCAGTGATATGCAATTACATATGAAATGAACAAAGACTGGATAAGGGTGAAAATTTGGGGTGTTTACAATGCCTAAGTAAGTCAACTCCATTATTTCCTCTATAACACCGTAGTAATCATGTTCATTTTCACCGTAGCTGCTACCCTTGACACACACGCCACTATTTATCGTTGATTTGCTTATACCGTAGTCTTTTGTATGGAATCGATAACCATTTACGATATACCCGTTGTAGCATTGCACAACTTTGGTCGGACCATTTTCTAAATCACATATTCCTTGATCTTTAACATCACCATGGCGAACCTACGCACAGACATAAACAATTATTGTGATCACGATCAATTAAGTAACTTAGTGTTGTTTATAAGTACAAAATTTATGTTAGCTTCTTTACCAACTGTTTCAACCACTCCACAAACTTAGTTTCACGTTCTTTTTGTACTTCTGCATCAGTGAGATGTGAAACATCGCTTTGCAACTCCAGATCAAATCGTCTGCAAACCACAAATACTTATATTACCGAGCCATGTATCCACATATAGAACATAAAAGGATTTATAATTGAGTTGCATATACATATACTTACTCGATGTATGGGTCGATCACTGAGCAATTAAAAAGAATATAGATGTGTGCTGCATCTTGCTCTCGATCTGTCAATAGCCTTGATCGGCAACTACCAAATGCATGCCCAAGTGGTTGAAATATCGACAGTTTGTCAGCTACAGTTACTTGTTCTCCATCATCGTTACGGGGCGGGCATGTGTAACGTGTTGGAATATGAGGTTCGAAGTACATAGATGAGAAATTTGAAATCTCTTCTAAAGTGTACGCCTCACAAATAGAGCCTTCTACTCTTGCTTTATTACGAACCTTTTTTTTTAGGTCGAACATGCATCTGACAAGAATATACATTTCAAATTTTAAATATTTGTCATTAAAGAGACAAATATAAAAAAACATATACCTTTCAAATGGGTACATCCATCGATATTGCACAGGGCCACCAACCCTTAGTTCATATGGCAAATGTATGATCAAATGTTCCATAACATCGAAAATGCTGGCGGAAATATCTTTTCTAACAGACAAACAGTGGTGATGATAGAGTCCTCGAGATTCTTTACATCTGATACAACGACCTCCGATGCGCACAATGTTCTGAAAAATCCGCTCAACTCAGACAATACCCCCTATATAGGTTTGTCTAACATATCATGGAATGCTAGGGGTATCAATCATTGCATAAAGATATGACAATCATGGCTCTTCAACCCATATAACTGTCCATCGTCAATTTTCACAGCCCGAGCAATGTTAGAGACATATCCATCTAGAAATCTCAGTTATCTCAACCATTGACATACATGTTTTATTTGATCAGGTCCGAGCACGTACTTCGCCTTTGGTTTCAGTACTTTGCCATTATACTCTTTGAGTTCCAATTCTGGTCTTTTACATATTAATTTTAAATCCATACGGGCCTTCGGATTATCCTTCGTTTTTCCTTTAATATTCATTACTGTATTGAACACATTATCAAACACATTTTTCTCTACATGCATCACATCCAAATTATGTCGTATCAATAGGGTCGGCCAATACGGTAGTTCCCAAAAAATAGATTTTTTCGTCCAATTGTGATCCTTCCCAAATCCACGGAAGGGTGTAGGACTGCAGGCATCTGTTAATACATCTGGAAAGTATCGCAATCTTCTTAGAATCTCTACGCCGGACAATCTTGAGGATGGACCTTCCGTTTCAGTTGTGCCTGCTTTAAATGCATTCTTTTGATGTGGAAACGGATGATCGCTGGGTAGGAATCGACGATGGCACTCAAACCAGCAAGGCTTCCTTCCATGCCTCAATCTAAAAGGTTTGGAATCCTCCATGCAGTACGGACAAGCCAACCTCCCATGTGTGCTCCAACCAGATAACATACCATATGCAGGGAAGTCACTGATTGTCCATAGAACAGCGGCCTTCATGTTGAAATTTTGTTTTTTGTGGGCATCATACGTGGTAACACCGTCATCCCACAGTATTTTTAATTCATCAATCAATGGCCTTAGATATACATCAAGATTTTGGCCAGGTGAGGTCGGACCAGGGATCAACAGAGACAAGAAAAGATTTGGACGTTTCATACACAAGCTTGGTGGAAGGTTGTATGGAGTAACAAATACTGGTCAGCATGAGTATGGAGTTGATCTACCACCAAATAGATTAAATCCATCTGTACATAGACCGAGTCTAACATTTCGCACTTCCATTGCAAAGTTCTGATGAGTACGATCAAAGTGCTTCCAAGCTTCAGCGTCAACAGGATGCGTGATCTTGTTTTCATCGTGTCGAACTTTATTTGCATGCCATCTCATGTGTTTAGCTGTCCTTGAAGACATATACAATCGCTGCAATCTAGGAGTGATAGGAAAGTAGCGGAGCGACTTGTATGAAACTTCCTTTGATCTCGTGCTACCATTGCCTCTTGTCTTTGGCTTGAACCGCGGATGCCCACATGACGGGCATGATATGTCGTTTTCCTGCTCCTTGAAATACAACATGCAGTGATTTGGACAAACATCAATCTTTTTGTAACCCATACCTAGAGCGTTGACCATAACTTTCGCACGATAGAAATTTTGTGGCATTTTCTCATATTTAGGCAACACACTCTTCACAATCATGCACAAACGGTCAAAACATGCTTGACTCAAATTATACTCGGACTTCAAATTCATTAGTTGAAGAACTGCAGACAAGATAGAGTGACTCTCCCAACCGTTCCAAAGTGGCTCATCAGCATCTCTAAGTAAATCATAAAATCTACTAGCTGCATCGTTTGGTGATTCTTCATCTATGGCAGTTCTTACATCACTAGAACTCATAGCAGAACCCAGTTCTGTTCCTGCGGCATCAAATATCAAATTCGTATATGGATTATCGTGCACCACATTCACCCGTGCATCAAAATCGTTTCTAAATTCTTCTCCATGAAACGTCCAGTTCTGATAATCACTCACAAAACCCTTCCTGTATAGGTGATGTCTAACGCCATGAGGTTCTACAAATCGATTATTCTTACAAATCTTGCAGGGACACCTAATCCGACCTGTGGGATCTACTGTACTGACACTTGCCGTTGCAAATTCAATAAAACTGTCAACACCATCCATATATTCATGCGATAACTCATTGTCCACTATCCTACGTTACATCCATTCACGGTTTGCAGTCATTTTGTCATATGATGTTGCGAATAGTATCCTAACCAGTTAAAAGAGAACCATAAGAATGCTATGATGAAGAAAATATCAAATTTATCATGCAATATATGATATCATACAATCACAAGAATTATGATACATGCATTGATAACTTAATATTTTCATGTGCAAACTATTCATGACACGATACATTCATTTGAAGCATGCTTTCAGTATACAATTTCACATGGTAGACATAATCAAATTGAAAGTAACTACATGTAAGCATGGATACAATCACATCAAACATTGCAATACATTGAAATAATTCATATCAAACAAATCTCAAACATATACCTGCAGCAAACACACTTCAATATCCCACTAATTACTACCATGCCTAGCATGGACTCCGTACTCCAAAAATAAGAACACTTCCATATTCATACATTAAAATCATGCTCAGCATGATCTCCGAACTCCAACAAAGCAGTCCTAGATATCAACAACTAAGTGAGTGTGTGAACAATAAAGTGTTACATTCAATAAATTAAATAACATGTGATGCGTTTGCATCACTTACTCACCACGGGTATTTACCCGATTTGCATTGTTTTTGTCACTTACTTACCACGGGTGGCGGGGCACAAGCGAGTTCCGTTGAAAAATCTGCACAAAAAAACATTGTTTTAAAATGAAGTCACCACGGAAAAAAAACTGTTCTGGCAAGGGGTCGACTCCCCTGCTGTTCCGGCAGGGGGTCGACCCCCTTACGGAACATAGAGGGTTAACCCCCTTACGGAACGTAGGGAGTTAACTGACCCCCTGTTCGGGCAGCGGGTCGACCCCCAACCTGTTTTGGCAGGTGGTTAACCCCCTGCCGGGGTCGACCCCCTACCGGAAAGGCAGGGGGCAAGGGTCCCCTGCCGAAAAACGCAGGGGGTTAGCCCTCTGCAAGAAACGCAGGGAGTTAACCCCCTTCCGTAAAACGCGGGGGTTAACCCTCTGCCGGAAAACGCGGGGGTTAACCCCCTCCGTTTTCCGGAAGGGGGTTAACCCCCTGCCGGAAACGGCAGGGGACGCAAGGGGTTAATCCCTTGCGTTTTCCGGCAGGGGGTTAACCCCCTGCGTGAACCGGGAGGGGGTTAACCCCCTGCCGGAAATGGCAGGGGGTTAACCCCCTGCGTGAAAATGGGGGTTAACCCCCTGCATGAACCGGGAGGGGGTTAACCCCCTACCGGAAACGGCAGGAGGTTAACCCCCTACGTGAAAACGGGGGTTAACCCCCTGCCGTGGGTTAACCCCCTGTGTGAACCGGGAGGGGGTTAACCCCCTGCCGGAAACGGGAGGGGGTTAACCCCCTGCCGGAAACGGGAGGGCGTTACCTTTCTCCGGGCGACGAACGGCGGGAGCGGGACCGGCAAACGGTGAACGGCGGGAGCGGCGAACGGCAGGAGCAGCGAAAGAAGAAAAGGAAAAGCTGCCTGGGATTAGGGTTATTCGAAAGTTAACGACAACTTAGCGACGGATTAATTCCGTCGCTAAGCCAACGTAAAATCGAATTCGCGAAAATAGCGACGGATTATATTCTGTCGCCACATCTGTCGCTATTTAGCGACGGACTAGGTTCCGTCGCTAACGTCGTCGGTAAATGGTGCGATCGTACCGACAAAATAGTCCGTCGCAACATCCGTCGCTAATTAGCGACGGACTATCTTCCGTCGCTATTTTCATAAGATTCAGTAATTATAGCGACGAATATTTGTCGCTCGCCAATCCGTCGCTAACTAGCGATGGAATCTTTCCGTCGCTAACAACGTATTTTCTTGTAGTGTGCTGCAACTGAAATATCTCTTGCTCAACTTACAAAATTCTACTGACATTTTTGTCTTGAGAGTACGTGTCACGTAATGAATCCCACATCTCCTTTGCAGTAGAATAGTAAATTAAGCCGTCTGCAATATGTGGCTGAACACTGTTCATAATCCAAGACATAACAATGTCATTATCTTCCTGCCATGTGGCATATTTTCCAGTTTTCTCTGTTGGTTCCTTTTTTAACAAAATATGTTTCCGACGATGTCCTGACACAGACATCATAAAAGTCCTCAACCACCTTTTATAATTATTGTCGTCCAGCTTTACGGACGACCCATAAGAGAAGGGATTAGCAAAAGCTTTGTACTCTGCAGACACTTCAAACCTTTGTTCACCATCACTGGACTTTATTTTAGCCATGGTATTTCATTGCTGACAGTAGCTAACTAATGAGCCGGATAATAATAATAACCAGAAAGTAATCACGAGCAAACTGATAGTAAAGAAATAGATTCCAGCTGAAATAAAATCCTTGTCTTGCAATATATATATATATATATATATATATATATATATATATATATATATATATATATATCACAGACGCCACCAGCAAGATAATAAATCTGATCACCACTATAAAAATTAATTTTAGATGACAAAAATTGATTTCACATCTGAACTTCAACAAAAATTAATCAGATCTGATTAAATCTGATTCCAACAACAGCAAGCACTACAGATTTAACGCCTACCACATCAACACGACTCTGATACGAGCAAATCTGATTCCAACGACTGCAAGCACTACAGATTTAACACCTACCACATCAACACGACTCTGATACGAGTAACAGTCAGTCAGCCACACCATTCAGATCTGATCCAACATCAATGCTCCACGCTACACGACATCCAATTACTGCACGATCTCAGATCTGCTCCACCCAATCACAAAATGATTGCTGATCTAATGCAACACGATCATGATGTCAGATCTGCTCCACACAATCTCCACATGATGGTAGATCTGATGCACCATGATCCATCAATATTACTGAGGCGTCATCAACAAGGAGCAAAAGAGGAACACACGATCTAGGGTGTCTGATCAGATCTGCATATTGTGTAGAACTAGTCAGATCCCAGGTCGTGAGACTGAGGAAAGAACCTAGGGTTCGATCAGAAGGAAGATCGAACAAACTAGATATAGGCTAGGAGGAGAGAAGAAGAAAGAAAAAAACTATGATAAAGAGGGAAGAAAGAAATTCAGCCTAGGCGTTAGATTCTTCCAAGAACGAGAGGCTTTGATACCATGTTGAAACTTGGTTTGAGAAAAGATAGAAAAGTACCTTCACGATTAGCCCTAATCACCCTTAAGTAGTGATTAGGGTCAATAAAGAAAATTACAAAAGAGACCATTAAAAGTTAAAATATAAACAAGACCAACTGATAACTTTTCTGATTTCCAATAAACCCCTCACGATAATAACTCTCAACTATATATAAGTTATAAAAATAATGCAAAAGGGGTTATATGAAATTTAATCATCTTACCTAGGGTTTACACCAGAGTTACCAGTCAAGGAAGCGGGAGCGGGAAACGATACGAGAAGCGGGAGCGGGAAGCGAGACACTTTCAAAAATTTAGGAAGCGGGGAAACGTGGGACCACTAAGAAGAAAATTACGAATCGTCTCGGAAGCGACCAAGGAAGCGAACCAGAAGCGACCTAGGAAGCGAACCGAAAGCGAGGGGGAAGCCAAAAAAATGAAAAAATGGGGAAGCGTGGGGGAAGCGAGGGGGAAGCGCGCTTCCCAAAAAAGGGGGATGCTTCCCCACACATTTCGGAAGTGCGACGTTTCGTGCTTCCGAAGTGCGCTTCCCCTTTTACCTAGGCGCTTCCGGTAACTCTGGTTTACACTTTCTTCTTCCTCTTTGCTAACTCCATTCCAAAAGGCCCAATAGCAGTTCTATATCTTATGAGTTGGTCTAGTAGTGTGTCTCGATCCTCTTCGCTTTGAACAAGACGATTGACACAATCATATAAGTCATTCTTTATCTCCTCATTGGACTCGATATTTTTATACTTATAATATATGGCTGGATTCAAATATAGGTTTGTTGCATGCAAAGGTTTGTGCAATTGATTGCTCCACCTTTTATTGATTATCTCCCAAACCCAGCCGTATATTTGTTTATCATCACACACATTTACCTACTAAGTAAAAGAATTGAAAGTAACCATTATAGAAGCTAAGATAAAATGTAATTTACAATTAGTAGAATACAAAAAAATTAATTTATAATTATACTTTTATTTGTTCCTTTCCACGATCCATTTTCTTGTAGATGTAACCCATAGCAGGCTTTTCATCGCTATCAACCAATCGAAGCATGTCAAACAAGGGGGCCATTGTTTTCAGAGCACAACTCACTCCTAAAATTTTGAACTCAAAATCATGCTTCCACATCTTTTACCAACTGACGTTTTTGAAAAACTATTTTTTTCCTAATCATCTCTAAGAAATATGAACTTTAGGCATTTTTTCCAATTATATATGCTTTCTAGAGTAAAAAAATGGCAAATTTTATCACTGCAGGCCTATGCAAGTCTTTTTGTGTGTGTGCTCTCATGATACTCAACACTTGAGAATGTTTGTAATGAATACCACCAATTGCCTTGTTTTCCAGAAATGTTCTTCAACTCTTTCAATTATCCTATATATTCCAACATCATATCTATACAATGTGCAGCACAAAGAGTCCAAACTAAATGCTTTCTCTTATCCATAAATAATTTACCTGCTTTCACATAGTTTGAGGTATTATCAATAACAACTTTAACCATATTTTCCTCCCAAACTTCAACAATATCATTCAACAATGCAAAAAGCAAATTTGCATCTTTTACTTCATTTGATGCATCAACTGATTTCAAAAACATTGTTCCCAAAAGGCAATTAACAAAAAAATTAATGAGTGTACACCCTTTTGTATCCATGTTTGGACCAATGCACTTTGTATTGGTCCAAGAACTCCTTCATTTTCTTCATTTCTTTATTCAAAAGTAGTTCTCGCAACTCGTGATATGATGGAGGCTTCATCCCTGGTTCAAATTGGCCTATAGCTTCAATCATACTGTAAAATGAAGGCAACTTCGCTGTATTAAAAGGTATTCCACCGTCATAAAATCACCTATTAATGTACTCGTACACTGTTTCTCTTTTTTCCTTTTTGAAGCAATTTTCAAACATAGTTTGTTTGTTTGCTTGCCTTCCTTTCTCTGTTGAATCACTTTGAAAGTATAGATCCATAGCCCTTTTGGTCTAAAGCCGAATGTACTACTCCCCTCCATCTATGAAACTGCATTCACGTCCTTCGCCATAATCGGAAGCTGAGAATAAACTTTCATTTCTTTCGTATATATTAACTGTCTCTCTCTTATTTTTTTCATCTCTATTCTTCTTTGATTCCTCCATGTACTTAGAAAGTACTTGCTTGATTTCTGTAATTGTTTTATCATAAGTCGTCACTTTTCTTCCAATCCCAAGTAGATGTCTTTTTATTTTATATAAATCCTTTATAAGTTCAACATTTAAGGTATGTCACAGAATTCAGATCTTGTTTATCCTTAATATAGGCCCACTCCCATGCTGGATCACCTGATTTTCTCTTAAAGTTCTGAATATGTTCCAAATTTGAAAATGTGGACCCACTAGCACTTGCAGATGAAGCCCCCTTCCATTGTTCTAAAAAATGATAAGAATCTAAAAAAAGGCAACATCTAAATTTGCTAAATAAAAAGGAGTAAGCAACAAATAACATATCAGCAAAATATGAATTCATAATAAAAAAACCCTTAAGTTTTTTTTTGTAATTGCAGCACACATTTAATGACAACTCTAACAGGAGCAAACCCTACGTTTTTTATTAACTATAAAAAAGTTTAGGTGTGTTTTTAACAATATTGAAAACTTAGATGTGTTTTTTATAATCAACCAAAATTTAGGTGTTTTTTTTAAAATGTCCCCCAAAAAACATAGTTAAACCTAATTTGAGTTGGGTTCTGGTCATTATTTTATGCCTATTCTGATGTTTGGGTTTGGGCTCAGTCAGATACTAGACATGGATCCGGCCCATTGACTGCCCAAGATGAGATCTGTGAACTTATACCCAAACAAATGTTTATCTGTGCACTTATACCCTAAAAAATGTATATCTGTGCCCACACATGCAACATTGGAAATAGCCAGTAACAAAAATTGGAGTGTGGCTGAGATTTGTTCGGATCACAGTAAATCTTTTTAGAAGAATTTCTAACTTGTCCGCATGGGAATTTGTAGGGGATTTTCAAAAAATGATTGGTTTTCTTTCATAGAATCAGTAATTTAGAGAAAAAGTCAAAAGGAAATTTACAAAAGCCAACAAGCAAAAATGTTTGGTTTATAAGAGGAAAAAAAAGAGAAAAACATAACTGCCACAACATAGATGAAAATATTATTCATGGCAGCATTGATCCCAATTTCATGGAGATACTCTTTACACTGGTGTATAAAGCAGAGCTACCAGAAGCTTCTTAGATAGGTGGGAAGCTCGCTTCCTGGAAACTCGCTTCAGAAGCGTGATACTCCTCGCTTCCGAAACTTGATGAGAACATTGATTCCCCCATGCTTCTCCTATGCTTTCCACACGCCTCATCTATTCTTCTTATATGTTCTCTTACTCAACTTTTCGTGTGTTTTATGTGTTTTCTCTCACTTTTCTCACTCACTTCCATGTGCTTTCTCTAAATTGGTAGTCATCATTTTTAGATTTTGTTATACATTTAATTCTTACACTAAAAAAACATGAAATTTAATATTCGTCACTTTTATTTTAGTTTTTATTTGTGTTTCATTTTGATTTTCATTCAATTTATATATTTCTTTTATTTATTCGTCGCTTCCCGCTTCCTATATATTTTAAAATGCATTGCTTCTCGCTTCCGCTTTCTGTATCGTTTCCCGCTTCCGTTTCCTAGTCTGGCAACCTTGGTATAAAGTGATCCTAATAAACCGATAATGTCTATTTAGTACAAATATGACACCCAACAGTTTGCTTCATCACTCTTTTTTTTTTTATAGGCAAGCCATCACTAAGCATTTGATCTTTCTAGATTTATATTCTGATCAAATATATCACACTCACATCATTGGAATCACACCACGGAGCCAGCCCAAACTGTGAAGTGTGAACTCAAAAGGACAATTTAAAAATGTTAAACAAAATGTGAAATGTTAAACAAAATGCTACCAAATAATGTCCCAAAATATGATGAAGAAAACTGTGGCACCAACAGCTTGAAACACTGAACACATTATTAGAATACTTTAATTCTTTTTCTTCACTTACCTTTGTTTATAAGGTTCATATGGAGAGTACAACTTTTAAGAGAGAGAGAGAGAGAGGTAGTGGTACCTGTAGAGGGAGGAGAAGGTTGACCTTCTTCGGATCTGCCCTAGCGAGAGAAAGGAGAGAGAACAGAGCGAGAGAGAGTGGTGCGAAAAAAGGGGAAAAATGACCCTTTTCCCCATTTTATACATGTTGATAACAGTCAACGGAAAAAAAAATACCGACCTAGGCTTATACCTAGGCACCACCTTTGACAACTAAGCTTACCACTAACTAATGCTAAAATCCATAAGTACCCCTGAAAAAATGAAATGTACACATAAATACAAAGAGGGGGTACCACACTAAATGTAATACACATATGATACATAAGTCTCATATGTGATTTAACATAAGAAGGGAGAATATAGCTGTAAATTCATAAAACAATATTAAAGGCAAAATATCACAATATTTTAAAAATATCATAAATTTATATATGTCATGATATTATCGTGATAATATCATGATATTATAAGTTGCCTTTTACTTTTTATTATATCTTAACTATGTTTTTCTTCTTTCTTTTGTTTTTTTACTTATTTTTTGTATTATGTGTTGCTTTTCTCACTTATTGCTACTGTTTTTAAAAAATTTTTAAGCACCAAGTTTATATTTATCAACCAAACCTAGAGAAATTGCCTTGCTAAGATATGTCCGAGACCGATATTTGTGACTATGATAATATATATTTTTTATATTTATATAATGCATGTCTACCTATTTTATTGCTTGTTGATCATTGATTTATATTTTATACTACTGTGATATAAAATTTTCTAAAATATTGTTTATTCTGTTTGATGCCATTATTTGGGCTATTTCTTGATTCTTTCTTTCCTGTGTTCACTTATTCTAAACTTTTATGTGTTGCTTACTTTGTTAGCCTTCACATGACAGCTTTCAGATGATGAAGGTGAACCAAATGAGAGCAGCAGCAACAAAACCGGGGAAAATTCAAGTTTATGTGAACATAAAATCCTCACAAGTTTCTCCATTGATTCATGGTGCCAACAGATCATGAATCAACAAAACATTTCTGTGCTTCCTAATCTGTTAAATGGATTCTGGGTTGCATGCCATTATGGAAGTGATAACTCTAATGCTCTATTATACAAGATTCAGACAAGAGCAGCTTTCTGCAAGGTTTTGTTAATTGTGCTTCATGAAGCAGACAATATATTCTGAAGATTATTGGGAATGTCAAGCTCTGGTTGCAAGGACACTGTACTGAGCTTGCAAAATACTTCAAAATGGGCCTCAGTGAAACCACTGGTTATGTAACGCCCCAACATCGTGGACTTAAAACCTTTTATGAAAAAGGTTGAAAGCTTTGAAATCAATCATTTATCAGAGTTTAAAACAGAAGTTCAGCGATAGATCAGGTTCAAAACAACAAGTCCCTAGACCTTGGGCACATTACAACCAAAAAGCAGTTTCCCCCTTACAAACCGATTTGCAGTTCAAATAGATATTTTATTGAAATTAAAGAAGAACCACATTTTGGTAATACAGTTTTAGAAATGCAGAGTTATAATCGAAAGAGATACTTCCAAAGAAACCTTGTACCATCTATCAAAAGAGTCCCCAGGAGTGCAACGTCAGGAAAGGGCATTGCCTTGAATTCATCGCATCATCATGCCATCGCAAGCTGTCTCAACCTGTTCACCACTTGCCCATGAAAATGGGTCAGTCACACAACAGACTAGTAGGGGTGCAAAGGACAAGAAAGAGCAGAAGCTGCAATAAGTAAGATAAACGCTAGCTCAAGCAGAAACAAGCAAGACTAGCAGATCTAACCAAATGTGCTGTGGAGTAAGCAAAGCTCTAGTAAAGCAGATAGCTACGTAAAAAAAGCAGGAAGGATCAGAGTGCTGAACAGACAACTATAGCAATCTCACAAATATAATGGATGAAGAGTAACTAACTCTATCCACCAGCCAAGCAAAATAATTTCATAAGACAGGTATTCATAACAACACTCATAATACATTCAAGTATCATAGGATGGCTCAGTCCATCGACAAGTGATTACATTAATTGTGAGGCACACGCTATTACATCACAAGCAATTCCTAAGCAATACCAGATAAGCAATCAACTAGTATGAGAAGCTAGTCATTACCAAGCAAGGAACTGCGTAAGCAATTTAACCAACAAGGGTAACGCCTCGACGGGCGTACCTAGCTCAACGAATAGCATACTGAACTACCGAGCTAACAAGCAAGCAAGCAAAGCACGTCACAACATGTGTATCTCACGATCATGTGTATAAGTTATATCTTGTCTCATTACTGAGCAGGCCGTTGTGGGTACGCACAAGGCAAAACGTAGAAACAACCGAGATCGATTCGAGGGTCCATTATGCTATGTATTTTATTATACCCCGAATGACTGACTGAGTCCGCTTCCTAAGAGGACGGTCTGTGACCAAGAGAGTAAATCCCCAAAGGCAAACAAAGGCCCAATGGATGCGCATCCGTACTTCTGCAGAAGTGGCCCAAAGGATTTCCCCTAACCTCCGATGACTGAGGAAGGTCGGATCTTTGCCCGAGATTACCATATATGACTGTCCATCGGAGTTTTGTACCATCCATCCTCTCTATTGATGAACCGTTCCGAATGAGCACGACGGAGGGTTTCTTAACCGCCGTCCCATTCTCATGCTTTGGTCTTTCAACCCAATCGAGCATCTTGCCTGTGAAGGCACATGATTATTATTTAAGTGAGTTATACGCGCCATTGCGCGTTCGAGGCAAGCACACAATTCACATCCTACTCACCATAGTATGCATCGTACCTATTCAACGTATAATCACGTTGAAAGAGCTCAATCCCTAGTGAGGGTAGAAACATCACTCTTGTGATCTCAAACACATGCCATTGCATGTTCGAGGCAGACATAAACCTCTCATCCTACTCATCGTAGTACGCAACGTACCTGTTTAAAAGTACAACCACAATAAGTGGGGTATGGATCTCTCACAGGAAATCCCCAATGCTTCTACTTTATAGAAGCCCGCAGTGAACTCATTCCAGTTCCAACTGATCGTGCTCGGGTCCTTTAGACAATCGCGAGCAATCTGTCTATTAGGCGAAAGCAACATAACAGGATTAGCTTAATGTGTCAATACACGCTTAGAGGTTACTATAGACCTCTCGATCTGCTCTCGTAGTCCAAACATATCGTACGTGACTAAGGGTACAACTGCTAGAGGAGGAACATGGATCCCTCGTAAGAGATCCAACAATACCTTCATGAATGAAGGCGCCACAATCATGGTTGAACCAGAAAGCCTAGAAACTAGGTCTTGCATCAGAGGTGAGGTAACGCATGGCGCAAGTACATCGCTAGGATCCCTGCTCTACTCGTGCACAGGATCCCAAACAAGGTTATCTGAGTCATATCGAATAGGCAAACTAAGGTTCTAACACATCTATCCCAAATACGTCAATTTGGGAGGTCCGACCGCTACCTCTGTTTTACCAGCTATATATCTTGAAAATAGGTTTGCACCTAAGACGATGTCTTTTGAGAACTGAAGTGCATAAGTGTGTGTCGTGGCTTGTAAGCCAAGTGAAACGATATACACTATACATTCGAAGCTGCACTCAGAGAGTGCAAGCTGACAAGAGGCAAACTCATGCACATACTAATACAAAGGCAAAACGAGGGACAAGACTCGGTGGGCGAAGCCGCACTGCGAGGGTAGAATGCTAAAGCTCCACACTAGGTATGAGATCATACCTCGATCATCGTAACGCACAAGCAGGCAACTACGCAAGCGACTCGTGAGGTAGGAGATCCTATACTGACCACAAGAGTGTAAAGGACGACTCATGAGGCATGGGGTTGCACCTCGATAGATCAATAAGCGCAAGCAGAGAAAAGGAGCATGCGACAGAGATAGGATACATGCACGAACAAGGCATATGCACGAAACGCAACAACAAGGTAAAGACGAATACATATAAAAGGTAAGTGCAAGAGCAAGCACGTCAGCACAAGAAAGTAAAATACGAAGAGTAAAGCAGAAGCAAAGCCATGGCGCATAAAGCGCGGGGCAACAAGTAAATACAGGAAGTAAGGTGCAAGAACGTAAAGGAGGACCAGGCATCCTGGAGAACAAGGCAAACATAAGCAAGTAAATGCCAAGGCGCAAAGCGCGGGGCAGCAGGAAAGTAAAGTGCAAGAAAGTAGGGAGGACAAGGATCGCGAAACCGCGTCCTTGAGTTAAAAGACATGGAATGTAAAGACAGGAATGAAAAGCCTAGGCACATATAGCGCGGCGGCAACAGAAAGGAAAGTGCAGGAAAGTAAAAAGGACAAGGATCGTGAAACCGCGTCCTTGAAGGTAAAGACATACGTATATATATTATACGTATACATATATCGTCCTCTTTTAGTTATCTTTCTTATTTTAGCATTTATCAGTTCATTGTCCTTTCACGCAAGAATCTCCTACCTTAAGGGGTTGCGGGTCCTCGTACGCATGCAGCGTAGGCAAGCAAGAGCTCGAGCCACAGAGGGCGAGCTAGATCCACCGTTCAACCTGGAGAGCTTAGATCATTAGTATATGCCATATAAGAAAAGAGAAGTAAACACAACAAGGTCTCCTGCCTGCAGAAGGCAGAGGCAGGTGCTCTGCATCCTGCAGACAAGGGTGCCAGAGGCAGGGGCCTCAGCCCTGCTTGGCAACAATAGCAGAAGCAGGGAGCAGGAGCTCCCTGTATGCTAGCACAAGGAAAGGCAGGGGGAAAACACCCCCTGTTAGAACACGAGACAGGGGCGCAGCCTCCTGTCGGCCGCAAGAACAAGGCAAGGGGGCAAAGCCCCTTGCCAGAAAACACAGAGATGCAGGGGGCAAGCCCCTGCTCGAAAACAGGAAAGCAGGGGGGCTTCGCCCCCTGCTGGCACAACGCAGGAGACAGGGGGGCCTCGCCCCCTGCCGGCACAAAGCAAGAGGCAGGGGGATAGAACCCTCTGCCAAGGAACAACAAAGAGTGCAGGGGGGCTCCGCCCCCTGCAGAGGAATATAACTGAAGGCAGGGGGGCTAACCCCCTGTCGGCAAGCAACACAAAGGCAAGGGGGGCCCTCCCCCTACCGAGACCCAACAAGGGAGCAGGGGGGCTCGCCCCCTGCCCGAAAACAAATGCAGCGGGGGAGCCTTGCCCCCTGCAGGTAAACACCAAAAAGGGACAGGGGGAGAGGAACCCCCTGTCAACAAAACAAATGGCAGGGGGAAGCGGAGCCCCCTGCCAACCCAAACAAGCGAGAAGAGACGGGGGGTGACAGGGCTCGATCGGTCCTTGCCGACACACCCCGAATGTTCAAGGTGGTGGCAGGGACTCGGTCCCTGCCGACCCACCAGCAAAGAGGCAGGGGGGGGGGGTAACCCCCTGCCAAGACAAGCGACAGGGGGCTTAGCCCCCCTGTCGACCCACAACAAACAAGAAGGAGTCACAGGGGGCGGAGCCCCCTGCCAAGAAGGGCCAACGACAGGGGGCTCAGCCCCCTGTCGACCAAAAACAAAGGGAGGCAGGGGGGTTTAGCCCCCTGTCGATCCACCCAAAACAAAAGAAGAAGGGAAAGGGGTTATACCTCGAACGACCACGGCAACAGGAGAAGTTGCTAGTCGCCGGGAGCGCTGGCTGCGAGTCGTCGGCGACAGAAAGGGGAGACGACGAAGGGGCGGCCGGCGCTGCCAGCTGCCGAAACGTTGGCGACTGAAGGGGGAAAGGGGCCTCACGGGAGCAGAACAAGGGGGAGGCGATGATCGCCGGCGGCTGCAGCACCAAGGACGGCGGCCGTGGCTGACGGTGAGTCGTCGCTGCTCGGAGGCCACTGGGTCGCCCGAAACTCCGAGGGGAGGCAAAGAGGTGGCCGCAGGGAGGATCACCGGTCGTCGGCGGCGAGGATGCGGCTATCGAAGGTCGGCGGCTGAAGGGGAGACGGCAAGGGGAAGAGGGGTGGTCGGCAAGGCTCAAAGGTCGCCGGCGATTAGTCGGTGCTCGAGGTCGCTGGGGACGCAAGCGGCGAAAAGCTCCGACGGCGGGGGCTCTCGTGCAGTCGACTGGGTCACGGGTGGCCACCGAGGAAACCAAGGTCGCAAGCGGCGGCGTCGAGGACCGGGAGTCGTCGACGCCCAGGGATCGTCGATCGTCGTGGAGGCGGCCTGACGAGAACGCTCGCCGGCGTCTCTGATCGCCGGCTGCAGCGTGAGGGGCGGGAGATCGGAGCAGAGGAGAGAGAGAAGGGGCGAGGGTTTTACCCCTCGCCCGAGACGCCTGCGTCTTTTAAAAAGACGCAGGTTCTCGAGAGTTCAAGAACCCGAGTCCAGGTTGATCTCGGGTCCGGTCCGGATCCGGCCCCGACACAGGGGTCAGACCCTGACTCGTGTCCGACACGTGTCGGGCACGTGTCTGACACGAGTCGGACGTGGTTTTTTTTTTTTTTTTCACGGGCTTTACATCCTACCTCCCTTAAAAGAATTTCGCCCTCGAAATTTCATAGGAAGGTGATCTGCCTAGACCGCAGCCTAAGGAAACTAGGTAGATTAGGATGCACGAGCGCACACGAACCCCCAAACACATAAGCTTCTGAAGGGATCAGGACAACACATAATGAGTCCCAAAGAGAGGTTCGAAGTCAACCATCTTGGTTGGATCAAACGTATATGTGAAATCATTATAAACTTGTCTTCGCAAGAGTTCACAAGAGAGCCACAAATAGAAAGGGAGTTTAGCAGAAGACTTATAAGAATGCTTATTCGCTATCTTCAAGGATGAAGAGACACAACGAGTCATCAAAGAAAAGGAGTCTAGTAGAAGACCAATAGGAAAGGTTAAACATTAACTTCTACTAGATGCGATAAGGGATGAAGAGACAAAACGAGACATTGCTCTAGCTTATGTTCCTTGAACGGGGTCTCTAAATCATCATCAAGACGTCGTGTGTCACACTTGCAAACTCTAACAAACTCTGTATCATGAATAAACACAATCTATACTCTCTCGAGGCCTAATGCGGCCCACTGCCACCTATCAAGACTCACCTAGGGCGACATACTTTCTCATAAAAGCTCACCCTTCCAATAGAAGGTCGAAAACAAGATCTAGACCTAAAAATCAATACAAATCTAATTCTCACATCTGAGTTGGGCATATAATCATACTAACACAGAAAGCCAAATCTATAGATTCACAACGGCTATACTAATCAATATCAGAAGATCAACAGAGCTCACCATAGCCTTTCATGAAAATCAAAGTCACACAAGTTCTCCGCCTGGGAAACGTACGACCTCGCAAGGGATTACCGCTCTAGATGGTATACCTGGTCTTGGACAGTACACTTCCTCACAGTTCACCGTCTCCGTGGCTACCCGCTCCTGGACAGTGTGTATCCTCACAGAGATTCTACCACTGTAGCCGGGTTACCAGATCTTGGTCATACGAACCCTCACAGAAAACCCTAGGGAACCCAATCCTCAACAAATGCCATAAACAAAGAAAATCATTGCGATACACGGATCAGCACAAATGACCGCTCATTGGGTCGATAGCCACTAATAATCAACAAGATCCACGCCGAATCACCTGATCTGAGAAGATGTTCGACCTCACAAGGAATTACCGCCCTAGATGGTATACTTGGTCTTGGACCATACACTTCCTCACAGTTCACCGTCTTTGCGGCTACCCGGTCTTGGACAGTGCACGTCCTCACAGAATTCTACCACTCTAGTGGGTCACCTGATCTTGGTCATACACCCCCTCGCAGATAATTCATTGGAGATCAAATCCTCAACAGGTGCCATACACAGTGATACATGTATCAAAACAATCGACCGATCAAAATAATTGACCGCACACAGGGTCAGAAGCCACTAAGATGGGCATAAGCATAAATACCAGCAATATGCATCGTATCACTTCTCATGGCAGAACAAATCACAAAATCACACATTCTTCCAACAATTCTTATCACGTGGCATATCGATCATATCACATAGAAGATTTAAACTACGCAATTCATCAATGCCACAAGAAACATTATATCCTCAAATAGGACCTCAAAGCATGCGCAATCAAAGCACAAATTCTATACACAGAGATACGCAAATAACGTATTATGAATCAACTAAAATTCAACTTACGTAGCTCCTACGTAATCCAATAAATTCACAGGATTCAAGTTGTATGTGCAAATAAGACAATTCAAATCTTTGCACCATCATATGCATTCACAATTCTTACCCCGAAGCACATCGCATTCGACCACTTCAACGTGAAACACACGCACATATCTGCAAGGCATCTCTAGTCCAATACTCATGATATTCGCCAATCATGCTATACAAGGATGATAAAATAAAATAAAAAAATCACACAACCCATCATAAATGGGAAACCCCTGCAACACAGTTATGTAGGCGTGATGTATCATCAAAAACTAAATGTTTGTAGTCATGAGGTGTCATACACCTAAATGATCTAAACTAATGATTTTGTAGGCGTATAAGTCAACCACCTAAAAACTAATCAGTTGTAGGTGTGACACGTCATTCACCTACTAAGCATCACAATCATTAAGATCACAAGGACACCAAAGTCACACGAAAATCCATTGATAAGCCTTGACTTGACGAAAATGCGTAACAAAACACACAAAAAAGCCTTAAACTAAGACTATCAAAGGTGTCTATTCGATGTTTTCTATGTGTTTTGTTGCTACTACTGAGAAGGTTGGGGCGTACTGCCCACTCGCCGAAGGTCATCGACCTTCTTTATGCGACAATCACGGATAAAGTGGCCCATCCTGCCACAATAAAAGCAACCACTAGAGGCTCAGGGACATGCCTGTCCACGGTGAACACGATCGCATCTCAAACACTTTGGGTGTAACGGTCGGTGAGGCTCATTTCCTTCGCTTAGTTTCGGTCTTTTAGCAAGTCGACACTTGTCGTCAGCACTATCTTCGGCAGACTTTCTATCGCGACGTTGCTTAAAGTGGCATTCTTCAGCAGAATGACCCACCTTTCCGCAAAAATAACATCTATTGAGGTCCAAAAGCACCTAGGACCGGACAAAACATGAGGGCTGACACCTCGCTCTAGATTGGTGCTCGTGCAAACCAACCTATCAACCTTATGATCCAAGTTCTGGACCATCGCTTGGAGCTGCTCAACTGCTCCGGTTAATGCATTTATAGATTTGATCAGTTTATTGAACGACATCTAAGCAAAAACACATTCTTAAAATAACTACAAAACAATCTAAGAGAAGTAGATACTCACAGTGCGATGCAGATGGCGGATAATCAAGGATTACCACTTTCCCAGTTGCTCTGATACCAAAAGTTGTAACGCCCCAAAATCGTGGACTTGAAACCTTTTATAAAAAAGGTTGAAAGCTTTGAAATCAATCATTTATCAGAGTTTAAAACATAAGTTCAACGGAAGATCAGGTTCAAAACAACAAGTCCCTAGACCTTGGGCACATTACAACCAAAAAGCAGTTTCCCCCTTACAAACCGATTTGCAGTTCAAATAGATATTTTATTGAAATTAAAGAAGAACCACATTTTGGTAATACAGTTTTAGAAATGCAGAGTTATAATCGAAAGAGATACTTCCAAAGAAACCTTGTACCATCTATCAAAAGAGTCCCCAGGAGCGCAACGTCAGGAAAGGGCATTGCCTTGAATTCATCTCATCATCATGCCATCGCAAACTGTCTCAACCTGTTCACCACCTGCCCATGAAAATGGGTCAGTCACACAACAGACTAGTAGGGGTGCAAAGGACAAGAAAGAGCAGAAGCTGCAATAAGTAAGATAAACGCTAGCTCAAGCATAAACAAGCAAGACTAGCAGATCTAACCAAATGTGTTGTGGAGTAAGCAAAGCTCTAGTAAAGCAGACAGCTACGTAAAAAAAGCAGGAAGGATCAGAGTGCTGAACAGACAACTATAGCAATCTCACAAATATAATGGATGAAGAGGAACTAACTCTATCCACCAGCCAAGCAAAGCAATTTCATAAGACAGGTATTCATAACAACACTCGTAATACATTCAAGTATCATAGGATGGCTCAGTCCATCGACAAGTGATTACATTAATTGTGAGGCACACGCTATTACATCACAAGTAATTCCTAAGCAATACCAGATAAGCAATCAACTAGTATGAGAAGCTAGTCATTACCAAGCAAGGAACTGCGTAAGCAGTTTAACCAACAAGGGTAACGCCTCGACGGGCGTACCTAGCTCAACGAATAGCATACTGAACTACCGAGCTAACAAGCAAGCAAGCAAAGCACGTCACAACATGTGTATCTCACGATCATGTGTATAAGTTATATCTTGTCTCATTACTGAGCAGGCCGTTGTGGGTACGCACAAGGCAAAACGTAGAAACAGCCGAGATCGATTCGGGGGTCCATTATGCTATGTATTTTATTATACCCCGAATGACTGACTGAGTCCGCTTCCTAAGAGGACGGTCTGTGACCAAGAGAGTAAATCCCCAAAGGCAAACAAAGGCCCAAAGGATGCTGTAAACACCCAAAATTTTCACCCTCATCTAGTGTTTGTCCATTTCATATCATTACATCCGTTTGACATGTCATTTCACTGCATTGCATGTCATTACATCTCATCTTCGAGATCCAACACTCCTTTTTTCAAAATATTCAATCCAGATTTGAGTTTTAAAACTTTTCTTTCAAAAATCAATTTTAAAACCTGGGTTTTTAATCAACATTGTGTCATTTGCCAACCCCAGGACCTTATATTTTGAAGTATTTTCTCAGAAAACAATCTGGATTTATTTCAAACTCAATTTCAATTGATTTCAATTCTCAGATGAGGCCCATTTAGGTGGTGTCGCTTCTGGATTCCTTTACTTGTCAAAAATCTTCAAAAATTTTAGAGTCCTAGTTGGATCAGGACTCTTTTTCCAGATTCCTAGTCGGATCAAAACTCTACTTTTTACTACCTTTTTATATGTCTTTGAAGAAAACCTTTCAAAATCTTCTGTTTTGGCCAAAATGTTAGAGTCCTAGTTGGATCAGGACTCTTCTTCAAGAGTCCAGTCGGATCAGGACTCTTTTTCAGAGTTTCAATTGGATTGGGACTCTAATCTTTTACAACTATTTTATCCATTTTCAATCAAATCTTTCAAAATCTTTCAAAATGAGTCAGAAACTCAGACTTTTAGTCAAAGCAGGACTCTGTTCAGAGAGTCCTAGTTGGATCAGGACTCTGATCCTGATTTCAATTTTGAGAGAATCTTTCAAAAATCTTTTCATTTATCAAATTTGTTACACTTTTATCAAAGAATTTCAAAATTCTGAGGTTTTATCCCAGAGTTCTGATCCAATCAGGATTCTACCCCAGAGTCCTGATCGAAGCAGGACTCTATCCAAAATTGATTTTCTCGCTTCATTTTCACTAGTTTTCAAAAAGCTTTGCTTAAATTTCATCATTTGCTTATCAGAAAAAACCAAAATTCTTAGAGTTCTGATCGGATCAGGACTCTTTCTCAGAGTCCTAATTAGATCAGAACTCTGAACCAAAACTTTGATTTCATCTTGTTTTTAACTATTTTTCAAAATTCTCTTATTTGTTTTGTCAGAAAATCCAAAAATCTAAGAGTCCTAGTTCAATTAAGACTCTGTCCCCAAAGTCTCAGTTGAATCAAAACTCTGTTCTATTTCAACATTTATTATTGTTTTTACTGCTTTCACAAGTTCTTTCATTTGTTTTTCAGAAAAATACCAAAAAAATCTAGAGTTTCAGTCCGATCAGAACTCTGTCCCGGAGTCCTAGTCCAGTCAGGAGTCTGTTTTGAAGTCTATTTTTATTCAATTTTCATTTATTTTTATTTATTTTCAAAATTTAGGTCATTTTACAGAGTCCAGTTAGTTCAGGACTCTATTTTAGAGTTCGGTCGAGTTAGGAGTCTAACCCTGACTGTGTTTCCTGACTTATTTTATCATTTTCGATTAAATCTTTTCAAAAACTCCTTCATTTGGCTTTTAAAAAACAAAATCTCAGAGTCCTATAAATCCAGGACTCTAGCCCAGAGTTCCAGTTTGCTTAAAACTCTATTTTTAAAAGTTTGAATTTCAACTGTTGATTTTAACCCTTTTTTAAAGCCATTTTTAGTATTTATTTCAAGTTTTTCAAAACTTCGACGTGGGGCCCACCCCGTTGGCACCGTATCCAGAGGAGTTCTGACCCAGTTGGAACTCTATGCCATTTCAAAAATTCTAATTTTAAGTTTACTTTTGAAAGTCTTTTGAAAACTCCTTCAATTTCAAGTTCTAAAATCGCTTTTTGAAAAACTCAAGTAGGGCCCACTCGGGGTGGCGCCATATTCGAGTAAGTCAGGGCTAGACTAGGGTTAGTCAGTGTCTTGGTTAGTGTTAGGGGTTTATAAGAGTTAATATCATTTTGAAAACCCATTTTGAAGTTTAGTTTTTAAAACTAGTGTTTTTAAAGGTTCTTAAAAAACCAAATGTGGAAGATGCCAAGTGGCATCACATTTGGACTTTCTAGGGTTTAATTAGGGATTAATTAGAGTCCCACCTAGGCTATAATTCTCCAAAAAATCATTGTCCCCTTTATTGGATTTATTAGAAAGAGTTCTAAAAAAATAAAACTCCTTAATTAACCCTAATTAAGGAGGTTTTGAAAACCTATAAATAGGGGACTTCAAGAGGTCAAAAGAGGCTCCTTTTCTCTGAAATTTTCGTGGCCTCTCTCTCCTCTCCAGCACCTCCACCTTCCTCCATTGCAGCAGCAGCCCCAAGGTGAGTTTATTTAATATTATTTTATTATTATTTTATTAGTTTTTATGATTTTTCAATAGATTTCACCATGGAAACTCTTGTGTTCATGGATTTAACCATGGATTTCATCCAAGAACCCCAAAATTGACCCAAGAAGATGATCTAACTCAGTTTGAGGGTGATTTCAAGGATTCTAATCCATTAGAATCGATGAGAGGTACGTTTTTCATATTCTTAACCGACAAAACGTGAGATTTACCCGTTAAATGGGTTAAATCCATTATTTCAAAGGTGAAAGCAAATTCCAGCCATTGATTCCCTGTATTTTATTTATTTATTTGTTTATCCATATTTATTACACGTTTTCCAGCATATAAATAATTTTTATTTACTGTTTTATGGTTTATTTTATTGTTTTTCATTAGTTAATGCATGATTTCTTAAGTTTCTTAGATTTCTGTGTGTTTTTTAGTTTAGAACAGTAAAAAGCATGTTGTTTCGGATTGAAATATTCGTTGTTTATTTCTGATTTTTTTATATGTGATGCATGCATATGTGATTGATCTACTGTAAAAAAATCAAAGTTTTTGGACTTCGGGAACCCTGTCAGAAAAATCAGACATCAAATCGGGTTTTTAAATCTTTAAAATCGAAGTTAAAATCAAGAGGGTAACTTGCTGTGATGATATTTTTCTCATCTTATATTCGATTTTAGATCTGTAAAGTTCCATGGATTCATATTGATTAGATCTAGCTACTGTGAAAGTTTCAGAATTTTTGATTACTGTTTAGTATTTTTACTCTGTCAGAAACTCTGATTTTCAATTTAAAACTCGTTAGGGTTTACCAAAACCCTAATCAGACTTGTGTTGTTTATAAATCCCAAACTACAGATCCGATTCATGATCTGTAAAAAGTGAGTATTGTTATTTTTCTGTAAACTATTCAATGTTAAAATATTAGATATTTTTAATGAGTATTACTATTTATCCCAGAATTTTCAATTGAAAGTATCAGTTTGGACAAAGGTTAAAATCAATATATTCAAGTCCGGATTGTCAGATGGATATCTCCCTGGTTTTAAAGGCTTTTTCAGATATGTAAAATGGAAAATTTCTGTTTTCTTGTCTATTTGTTTTCTGTAAAATTTCATAGATTTTCATGGAGGTTTGACCCATGGTTCGGGTCTTGGACTGAGACTGGTTGGTGAACTAGGTCAAAAACAACATATTTTTAGGGTTTGATGTTATTTTCGGATTAATTTAATGCCAAAAAAATATTTTTATAATTCTAATTTGATATTAGGGTTATAACAAGTGCAGGTACCAAATTTGATGAATTTTAGAATTCGATTGATGGCTGAATTAAGCAAGTTGCAAAACAGGGTCCCTGAAAGATCCAAAAACACTGCAAAAATCACATAATTTGTGATATTCTTGGATTTTCGTGCATAAGCATATATTTTTAGGGTTTAATCATATTCATAATCATATTAGGATGCTTTAGGTTTAATTTGATGCTCATTTGATTCCATTTAGTGCATAAAACCTAAGTTTTTACCAAAATTTATTTTAGAAAACCCTGATTTCAAGGCCATAGTCTTGCTATCAGGGGTAATTTGGTCATTTGACCTAAATTTCGAAATCCCTAACCTTAGTTTTCATGTGTTTAAGTATGTCATATCATATTTTAGCCTAGTTTATTTGCATTTGAATTTCAAAACTTGCATTTTACCAAATATCTTTCTGAAAACCCTGATTTCAAGGCCATAGTCTTGTTATTAGGGGTATATTGGTCATTTTGACCCCAATTTCGAAATTTCATATCTTATCTTTCTTATTTATTCAATTTTATTTCACATTTCATCATTTTGATTTAAGGGAATCATGGCAAAAAGGCTTATATCTAGTAAAATCCAGTAATTTCTAGATATTACTGGATAAATCTAGAAAAGCCAACATATCATCACTAACAAAGTTTTCTAGTTTTGCAGGTACATTGAAGACTTTATTTTTCATGTATTTAAATTTCAATAGTGATGTAAACTAAATTAAACTTTGGAATAAGAATTTACATTTCCTGCTTAGCTTAGGCAGCATTGCATATAGTTTATTTATTTTTAATAATGTTAATGTGTGATGGATGATGATTCATGCATATTCAAACTCACTATGGTCTACACGAATGGCACATACACTAGCTTTTATGAAGTTTATAAACTTGGTGGAATTCGTATTTATGGCCATAGTCAGAATATGAAGGATATCTAGATTTATGATCTTCACATTAGCCACATTCAGCCTACACTCTTAGGCTAACTTCAAAATGCACTGCAATTTCTCAAAAATACAAAAAGTATTTCTCAATTCCTCAAACCTATATTCATTCATTTCATGAATTTTCCAATTCCAATTCCAATTCAAATTCCAAGTCAAAGGAATCATTTTCTCAAAAATTTCCTAAGTCTTATTCAAAAATCGATTTTCTCAAAATATGGATTTGCCAATGATATTTCAAGTATTTCCCAAGTTCCAAATTCGATTTTCTAAGTTAGATTTTCAATTTCAAAGTTTGAATTCAAAGAAATCGAGTTTTTCAAAGTTATTTCACATTTCTCATAATCGATTTTCACAAAATTCTTATATTTCTTCAGAAATCGATTTTCACTTTCTCAGATACAATATCTCAACCTTGATTCACGATTTTCAAAGAGTTTATATTCCAAGTATTCCAATATTCAAAGCAAACATCATGTTTTCAAATGTGCATTTTCAGAAATTCATAGCACATGCCTGATTCTTTGTGCATTTAGGAATTAGAATATGGTTTAGACAAGTTGAACAAAGCAAAGCATTTGATTGATCCTTGATTCAATTACCCCTGGTAAAGGCGCCAGGAACGGTTGAATCTCGTACCGACAGGCGAGTCTCATTCTTCGAAATAATCCCGCATTTTAAAAACGGAGGCGAGTTATTTTCAAAAACTTTTCAAAGGTCAGTTTGAATCGCAAAAAGTAAAAATTTTGCGATGATAACAGGTTTGACGACCGTGATGGGACCTTCGGATTTCCGCATAATGAATCCGATAGGGGTTTTGCAAAAGGAAGGAAATTGGGGTCCCTAAAGCTTGAAAAGGGTTTGATTTTGGGTGTCTCATTGCTGAGACTAAATAGCTTTTGAAATTGCCTTTTGCTGAAATTGGTGGCTTAACCTCAAGCCGAAATTGGACTGTCTATGGTGGGACAGTGGGGACATAGGGAAGTGTGCGAATCTGAGAGCTCGTGCGCTCAGATTATACCAAAGAAGGGAAGGAATCTTAAAAACTCCCGTTATCAAGTCCTAAAAGGGATAACAACTGATGTCAGGATGCGCCAAAGATGAACCTCAAGCTCTCGCTTCACGTCAGGATAGCTAGAAAATATTGTCAAAATGTTGAAAATTATTGTTGATTCAAAATAATTGAAAATGATGCATATTTTTTTGAAAGTATTTCCTCTTTTCTACCTGAAGTATTAACTCCGACTGGGCTTAACTCCGTAGAATCAAGATTCGAATTCAAATTGCTTGCGATTGGCTTTCTTTCAAGGAAGCTATCAATTTCCTTGATATGGACGGGAAAGAAAATATTCTTGATATTGCGAGAGCTATTGGTGAAAGAATATTGATAAAAGAATTTCACAAAATTAAAGAAAATTCTTGATAGATTTGGCAGTCTGATATCCTGGGATTCTTTTCTCATGATGATCTTTCTGCACTCTCTTTTTAGCAGATTGGAGCTCTCTTGGATTTTTCGGGAATTACATCATCCTTCATTTTGGAGATGTCCTGAATTGGCAAATGCATGAAATGAATGAATATGGATTTGAGGAATTGAGAAATACTTTTTGTATTTTTGAGAAATGCAGTGCATTTTTGAAATTAGCCTAAGAGTGTGGCTAATGTGAAGATCATAAATCTAGATATCCTTCATATTCTGACTATGGCCATAAATACAAATTCCACCAAGTTTATAAACTTCATAAAAGCTAGTGTATGTGCCATTCGTGTAGACCATAGTGAGTTTGAATATGCATGAATCATCATCCATCACACATTAACATTATTTAAAAAAATAAACTATATGCAATGTTGCCTAAGCTAAGCAAGAATTTAAATTCTTATTCCAAAGTTTACATTTAATTTACATCACTATTGAAATTTAAATACATGAAAAATAAAGTCTTCAATGTACCTGCAAAACTAGAAAACTTGTTAATGAATATATGTTGGCTTTTCTAGATTTATCCAACAATATCAGGAAATTGTTGGATTTTGCTAGATATAAGCCTTTTTGCCATGATTCCCTTAAATCAAAATTGATAAAGTATGAAATAAAATGGAATAAATAAGGAAGATAAGATATGAAATTTCGAAATTGGGGTCCAAATGACCAAAATACCCCTAATAACAAGACTATGGCCTTGAAATTAGGGTTTTTAGAAAGATATTTGGTAAAAATGCAAGTTTTGAAATTTGAATGGAATAAGCTAAGCTAAATATGATGTGACATGATTAAAAATATGGAAATTAGGGTTAAGGATTTCGAAATTGAGGTCAAATGACCATATTTCCCCCGATAGCAAGACTATGGCCTTGAAATCAAGGTTTTCTGAAATAGATTTTAGTAAAAACTTAGGTTTTATGCACTAAATGAAATCAAATGAGCATCAAATTAAACCTAAAGCATCCTAATATGATTATGAACATGATTAAACCCTAAAAATATATGCTTATGCACGAAAATCCAAGAATATCACAAATTTTGTGATTTTAGCAGTGTTTTTGGATCTTTCAGGAACCCGGTTTTGCAATTTGCTTAATTCAGCCATCAAATGGATTCTAAAATCTATAAAAATTGGTACCTGCACTTGTTATAACCCTAATGTCGAATTGGAATTATAAAAATAATTTTTTGACATTAAATTAATCCTAAAATTGCATTAAACCCTAAAAATATGCTATTTTTGACCTAATTCACCAACCAGTCTCAGTCCAAGACCTGAACCAGGGGTCAAATCTCCATGAAAATTTATGAAATTTTACAGAGACTAATTAAGGAAAAAAACAAAGATTTCCCAATTTACAGATCAGAAAAATCATCTCTGGTTAGGGAGAAACCCTTCTGGCAATCTGAGTTAAAATATATCACTTTTAACAGGGATTAAAACGGCTACTTCAGATTGAAAATACAGACATAAATAACAATCCTATACAAAAATCTCTGAAATTTTAGTGGTGAATAGTAGACCGAAAAATAATAATACTCACTTTTTACAGATCATGAATCGGATCTGTGGTTTGGGATTTATGACTAACACAAATCTGATTAGGGTTTTGGTAAACCCTAACGAGTTTTAAATTTAAAAACAGGTTCTCTGAAAAGGGAAAAATACTAAACAGTGATCAAAAAATCCGAAAATTTCACAGCAGACATATCTACTCAATGTGAATCCATAGCACCTTACATATCTAAAATCGAATATAAGATGAGAGAAATATCATCACAGCAAGTTACCTTCTTGATTTTAACCATGATTTTAAAGCTTTAAAAACCTGATTTGGTGTCTGATTTTTTTGACAGGGTTCCCGAGATCCAAAACCTCTGATTTTTTTACAGTAACTCAATAACTCATGTATGCACCACATATACAAAAATCAGAAATAAACAATGATAACTTCAATCCGAAATAACATTATCTTTACTGTTCTAAACCTAAAATACACAGAAATTTAAGAAACTTGGAAAACCATGCATTAACTAATGTAAATCAATAAAATAAACCATAAAACAGTAAATAAAAATTATTTTTATGCTATAGAATGTAAAAAAAACATGAATAAACCATAAAAATAAAATAAAAACAGGGAATCAATGGCTGGAATTTGATATCACCTTTAAAACATAGATTTAACCCATTAAAAGGGTAAATCTTATATTTTATTGGTTAATAATGTAAAGAATCATGATTAAATCACTTTTAATGGATTAAAATCCCTGTAAATCACATAAAACAGGGTTAGATCATCTTCTTGGACAGTTCTTGATGGTTCTTGAGATGAAACCATGGTTGATTCTTCATAAGGAGGAGCATCCAAGGCTAAATCTAGGTTTAAAGCATTAAAAACATTAAATAAAATAAATAAAAGTGAAGAAGTTCATACCTTGGAGTTGCAGCAATGGAGGAAGGGCTGGAGAGGAGAGAGAGGCCACGAAAATTTGAGAGAAAATAGTCCCCCTTTTGGCCCCCCTTAGGTCCCTTTTTATAGTTTTTCAAAAAGTCACTTAATTAGGGTTAATTAAGAGGTTTTTCATTTTTTTAGGACTCTTTCTAATAAATCCACTAAAGGCAACAATTTTTTTGTGGTTTTCTAACCCTAAATGAACTCTAATTAAACCTTAAAAAGTCCAAATGTGGCACCACCTAGTATGGACCCACATTTGGTTTTTAAAACTTGAATTTAAAACCTTTAAAAACCAATGGTTTAAAACTTAAATAAAATGGATTTTTAAAATTGATTTTGACTCCTCTAAACCCCTAACCTAACTAGGACAATGACAAACCCTAGTCTAACCTTGACTTCTTCAAATGTGGTGCCACTCCGAGTGGGCCCCACTTGAATTTTCAAAAACGATTTTAAAACTTGAAAATGAGAGGTTTTTCAAAAGAGATTCAAAAGTAGACTTTGAGATTGAAAGTTTTGAAATGGTACAGAGTCTTGACTGAGTCAGAACTCCTCTAGATACGGCGCCAATGGGGTGGGCCCCACATCGAAGTTTTGAAAAACTTGAAATAAATACTAAAAATGGCTTTGAAAACGGGTTAAAATCAATAATTGAAATTCAAGATTTTTGAAAATAGAGTTCTAAGCGAACTGGAACTCTGGTCTAGAGTCCTGGATTTTTAAGACTCTGTGATTTTGGTTTTTTAAAAGCCAAATGAAGGAGTTTTTGAAAAGATTTAATCGAAAATGGTGAAACAAGTCAGAAAATACAGTCAGGGTTAGACTCCTAACTCGATCAGAACTCTGAAATAGAGTCCTGGATCAACTGGACTCTACAAAATGACCTAATTTTTTAAAACAAATGGAAATAAATAAAAATGGAAGTAAAAACAGACTCTTGACAGGATTAGAACTCTGGGACAGAGTCCTGATCGAACTGAAACTCTAGATTTTTTGGTTTTTTTTCTAAAAAAACAAATGAAAGAACTTGTCAAAACAGTGAAAACAATAACAAATATTGAAATAAAACAGAGTTCTGATTCAACTGAGACTCTGGGGACAGAGTCCTAATTGAACTAGGACTCTCCAATTTTTTGATTTTCTGAGAAATCAAATGAGAGGATTTTGAAAAACAAGTGAAAACAGGATGAAATTAAAGTTTTGGTTCAAAGTCCTGATCTAATTAGGACCCTGAGAAAGAGTCCTGATTCGATCAGAACTCTAAGAATTTTGGCTTTCTGATAAGCAGATGATGAAATTTGGGCAAAGCCTTTAAAAACCAGTGAAAATGAAGTGAGAAAATCAATTTTGGACAGAATCCTACTTCGATCAGGACACTGGGGTAGAGTCCTGATTTGATCAGGACTCTGAGATAAAATCTCAGAATTTTGAAATTCTTTGATAAAAGTGTAACAAATTTGATAAATGGAAAGATTTTTGAAAGATTTTCTCAAAATTGAAATCAGGATCAGAGTCCTGATCCAACTAGGACTCTCTGAACAGAGTCCTGTTTTGACTAAAACTCTGAGTTTCTTACTCCTGCGCATTCGTACTTCTGCAGAAGTGGCCCAAAGGATTTCCCCTAACCTCCGATGACTGGGGAAGGTCGGATCTTTGCCCGAGATTACCATATATGACTGTCCATCAGAGTTTTGAACCATCCATCCTCTCTCTTGATGAACCGTTCCGAATGAGCACGACGAAGGGTTTCTTAACCGCCGTCCCATTCTCATGCTCTGGTCTTTCAACCCAATCGAGCATCTTGCCTGTGAAGGCGCATGATTATTATTTAAGTGAGTTATACACGCCATTGCGCATTCGAGGCAAGCACACAATTCACATCCTACTCACCACAGTATGCATCGTACCTATTCAATGTATAATCACGTTGAAAGAGGTCAATCCCTAGTGAGGGTAGAAACATCACTCTTGTGATCTCAAACACATGCCATTGCATATTCGAGGCAGACATAAACCTCTTATCCTACTCATCGTAGTACGCAATGTACCTATTTAAAAGTACAACCACGATAAGAGGGGTATGGATCTCTCGCAGGAAAACCCCAATGCTTCTACTTTATAGAAGCCCGCAGTGAACTCATTCCAGTTCCAACTGATCGTGCTCGGGTCCTTTAGACAATTGCGAGCAATCTGTCTATTAGGCGAAAGCAACATAACAGGATTAGCTTAATGTGTCAATACACGCTTAGAGGTTACTATAGACCTCTCGATCTGCTCTCGTAGTCCAAACATATCGTACGTGACTAAGGGTACAACTACTAGAGGAGGAACATGGATCCCTCGTAAGAGATCCAACAATACCTTCACGAATGAAGGTGCCACAATCATGGTTGAACCAGAAAGCCTAGAAACTAGGTCTCGCATCAGAGGTGAGGTAACGCATGGCGCAAGTACATCGCTAGGATCCCTGCTCTACTCGTGCACAGGATCCCAAACAAGGTTATCTGAGTCATATCGAATAGGCAAACTAAGGTTCTAACACATCTATCCCAAATACGTCAATTTGGGAGGTCCGACCGCTACCTCTGTTTTACCAGCTATATATCTTGAAAATAGGTTTGCACCTAAGACGATGTCTTTTGAGAACTGAAGTGCATAAGTGTGTGTCGTGGCTTGTAAGCCAAGTGAAACGATATACACTATACATTCGAAGCTGCACTTAGAGAGTGCAAGCTGACAAGAGGCAAACTCATGCACACACTAATACAAAGGCAAAACAAGGGACAAGACTCGGTGGGCGAAGCCGCACCGCGAGGGTAGAACGCTAAAGCTCCACACGAGGTATGAGATTATACCTCGATCATCGTAACGCACAAGCAGGCAACTACGCAAGCGACTCGTGAGGTAGGAGATCCTATACTGACCACGTGAGTGTAAAGGATGACTCATGAGGCATGGGGTTGCACCTCGATAGATCAATAAGCGCAAGCAGAGAAAAGGAGCATGCGACAGAGATAGGATACATGCACGAACAAGGCATATGCACGAAACGCAGCAACAAGGTAAAGACGAATACATACAAAAGGTAAGTGCAAGAGCAAGCACGTCAGCACAAGAAAGTAAAATACGAAGAGTATAGCAGAAGCAAAGCCATGGAGCATAAAGCTCGAAGCAACAAGTAAATACAGGAAGTAAGGTGCAAGAACGTAAAGGAGGACCAGGCATCCTGGAGAACAAGGCAAACATAAGCAAGTAAATGCCAAGGCGCAAAGCGCGGGGCAGCAGGAAAGTAAAATGCAAGAAAGTAGGGAGGACAAGGATCGCGAAACCGTGTCCTTGAGTTAAAAGACATGGAATGTAAAGACAGGAATGAAAAGCCTAGGCACATATAGCGCGGCGGTGACAGAAAGGAAAGTGCAGGAAAGTAAAAAGGACAAGGATCGCGAAACCGCATCCTTGAAGGTAAAGACATACGTATATATATTATACGTATACATATATCGTCCTCTTTTAGTTATCTTTCTTATTTTAGCATTTATCAGTTCATTGTCCTTTCACGCAAGAATCCCCTACCTTAAGGGGTTGAGGGTCCTCGTATGCAGGAAGCGTAGGCAAGCAAGAGCTCGAGCCACAGAGGGTGAGCTGGATCCACCGTTCAACCTGGAGAGCTTAGATCATTAGTATATGCCATATAAGAAAAGAGAAGTAAACACAACAAGGTCTCCTGCCTGCAGAAGGCAGAGGCAGGAGCTCTGCATCCTGTAGACAAGGGTGCCAGAGACAGGGGCCTCAGCCCTGCTTGGCAACAATAGCAGAAGCAGGGAGCAGGAGCTCCCTGTCTGCTAGCACAAGGAAAGGCAGGGGAGGGAGCAGGGGCTCCGTGCCACACCTGCTACAACAAGGCAGGGGGAAAACACCCCCTGTCAGAACACGAGACAGCGGCGCAGCCCCCTGCCGGCCGCAAGAACAAGGCAAGGGGGCAAAGCCCCTTGCCAGAAAACACAGAGATGCAGGGGGCAAGCCCCTACTCGAAAACAGGAAAGCAGGGGGCTTCGCCCCCTGCTGGCACAACGCAGGAGACAGGGGGGCCTCGCCCTCTGCCGACACAAAGCAAGAGGCAGGGGGGCCTCGCCCTCTAACGACACAAAGCAAGAGGCAGGGGGATAGAACCCCCTGCCAAGGAACAACAAAGAGTGCAGTGGGGCTCCGCCCCTTGCAGAGGAAAATAACTGAAGGCACGGGGGCTAACCCCCTACCGGCAAGCAACACAAAGGCAGGGGGGGCCCTCCCCCTACCGAGACCCAACAAGGGAGCAGGGGGGCTCGCCCCCTGCCCGAAAACAAATGCAGGGGGGGGAGCCTTGGCCCCTGTAGGTAAACACCAAAAAGGGACAGGGGGAGAGGAACCCCCTGTCAACAAAACAAATGGCAGGGGGAAGCGGAGCCCCCTGCCAACCCAAACAAGTGAGAAGAGACGGGGGGTGACAGGGCTCGATCGGTCCCTGCTGACACACCCCGAAAGCCCAAGGTGGTGGCAATGACTCGGTCCCTGCCGACCCACCAGCAAAGAGGCAGGGGGGGGGGGTAACCCCCTACCAAGACAAGCGACAGGGGGCTCAGCCCCCCTGTCGACCCACAACAAACAGGAAGGAGTCACAGGGGGGGGAGCCCCCTGCCAAGAAGGGCCAACGACAGGGGGCTCAGCCCCCTGTCGACCAAAAACAAAGGGAGGCAGGGGGGTTTAGCCCCCTGCCAACAAGAGGTGACGACAGGGGGCTCAGCCCCCCTGTCGATCCACCCAAAACAAAAGAAGAAGGGAGAGGGGTTATACCTCGAACGACCACGGCAACAGGAGAAGTTGCTGGTCGCCGGGAGCGCTGGCTGCGAGTCACCGGCGACAGAAAGGGGAGACAGCGAAGGGGCGGCCGGTGCTGCCAGCTGCCGAAACATTGGCGACTGAAGGGGGAAAGGGGCCTCACGGGAGCAGAACAAGGGGGAGGCGACGATCGCCGGCGGCTGCAGCACCAAGGACGGCGGCCGTGGCTGACAGCGAGTCGTCGGTGCTCGGAGGCCACTGGGTCGCACGAAACTCCGAGGGGAGGCGAAGAGGTGGCCGCAGGGAGGATCGTCGGTCGGCGGCGGCGAGGATGCCGGCTATCGAAGGTCGGCGGCTGAAGGGGAGACAACAAGGGGAAGAGGGGTGGTCGGCAAGGCTCGAAGGTCGCCGGCGATTCATCGGTGCTCGAGGTCGCTGGGGACGCAAGCGGCGAAAAGCTCCGACGGTGGGGTCTCTCGCGCAGTCGACTGGGTCACGGGTGGCCACCGAGGAAACCAAGGTCGCAGGCGCCGGCGTCAAGAATCGGGAGTCGTCGACGCCCAGGGATCGTTGATCGTCGGGGAGGCGGCCTGACGGGAACGCTCGCCGGCGTCTCTGATCGTCGGCGGCAGCGTGAGGGGCGGGAGATCGGAGCAAAGGAGAGAGAGAAGGGGCGAGGGTTTTACCCCTCGCCCGAGACACCTGCGTCTTTTAAAAAGATGCAGGTTCTCGTGAGTTCGAGAACCCGGGTCCGGGTTGATCTCGGGTCCGGCCCGGATCCGGCCCCGACACAGGGGTCAGACCCTAATTCGTGTCCGACACGTGTCGGGCACGTGTCTGACACGAGTCGGACGTGATTTTTTTTTTTTTCACGGGCTTTACAGGTTAAGTCTTACATCAAAAGTACATTGTATCTTCTGACTCAGGCTACAGATACACAGATAATTGTCTTCGTCCTTTCTCGGCTCAGTGATTCAGTTATATTTTTAGTTGCATTTCCGGTTTTGCTACAAAGGCTTAGCAAGGTAACTGTTGTTGAACATGCTAGAATCTATTGAGAAGCAAAAGATATGCATATGTATGCGTAAACATGCACGGATGTGCCCCATGCTATCCATGTGCATGCTTGTATTTGTGTGCTGACGTGGTCATGTCTGTGTTTTTCCAAAAAACATATTTATTTTTTAGTTTTATGCTTTGTTCATTACATTAGGCCATTTCTACGGCAAAATCGTGAGACTTCTTTTAAATGCAATGAAGTTTCCAGGATCTATATTGCATGATCCTGCTGGTACAGCAGAAAGGATATATTTGGTATTTCTTTGGGAGAAAAGTTTTCTTTATGAGGAAAGACGTAGGGAACAAGGGGTTTCAGTGCTAAATTTTTTAATGAGCAAATGTGGTTATTTCACAAAATTCATTTATTGCAGATGGAAAACCCTTTTTAGGTGTTTGCATCTATTATTTCATAATAATTCATATTTTGAGAAAGGTTTTTTCCTTGTTTGTCTCAAAGTGCTTGTCCATCACATGGGAAGAGGTGTACTTAATCTGCTCGGAGGTCACATAGATTGTAACTCCTACAGTTAACTTATTATCATTATACATGAGATTGATTTGAACCGTTGCTGTTACACTCGACTATTGCAAGGGAATTCTTGTGATGAATGTCTAATAACTTATCACTTAATGGATTTTTATTATCTCATATGTGAGGTGATTGCAGATTGCCATCCACCTATGGGCAACTGGAGGAGGGAGAGTCTCTTTGGCAGCATTCTTACTCATCTGAAGCATGGTTCTGCAGTTAAATTCAGATTGCTATGATTCCTTCCTAACGAACATGTACAGAACATTTTTGGCACACTCCAAATTTGTTGAACCGGAAAACATAAAACATATCCAGTTTCTTGCTGATTCTGTTGTGGAGTTGTACTCACTAGATATTGCTAAGTCTTACCAGAAGGCATCCATCCTTATACAGCACCTTTCCAAGGTTTTGCAGCATGCCCTCAAAACCAAGACGGAGGTCAGTTTTTCAGCTCATGCATATCACAATTTTAAAAGCCAAATTAGTTTGCTAGTTATCGTGTCTGATTGTTCCTGCTTGTCCATCTATGCATAATGTAGAATATTGCAGTTATTGAATATATTAAAAAGTCTAAGATTTTAGGTTATTAAATATTGTAATATTATGCATTATTGGATGTTTTGGTACCCTTTTTGGTTATAGTATATCAAAAAGCTTAGCCTTTCAAGAGGAAATATTTATGTAGAACCTATATATATGAAATATGATGTTACAATATAAAGAAAATTCCTCAGATCTAGTAAACCATCTCCCCCCACTCCTTCACTTTCTCTCTCTGTGAAACTTGCTAGGCCCTTGTTTGGTGCCTTCTTTGATAATGGGAAACTCCTAATAATACTTAATATCCAAAAAAAGAAAAAAAAAATTCTGAAAGAACAAAAGCACAATTTATAATACTTGTACAGTGTAGTCGATTGAACCTCAACCTTGCGAAATTATGAACATTATGTATGTAACAAACAAACCTTCTCATTTCCTTAAGAGTCATTGACACTTCCAATTCTGTAGATTAGACTGCAGAATTTGCAATTTGATCAAGCCACATGATCAAGATATAGACACATCTAGGGATGTAACTGGGTTGGATGTGGTTTCAATGTAGGCATAATTGGGTATAACCGATGTCACATGGACTCGGTTAGGAGGTCAATGCACCCGTGTCGACACGCCCCGACACGAGTGCGGCTTCAGACACGGGGCAGACTCGGTCAACAAGTGTTGGACTCGATCAATGCATCGGGGCCGAGTCCGTCCACTTTATAGACTCGGTCAACTTTGATCGAGCCTATTGTTGTCCATATTTAAAATTTATTTTGGACTCGGGTCAGGTCCGATCCGGATCCAAAATGTTTATCGGGGTCGGGGCCGAACCCTAAAGAGGCTACGCAAGGGGAGGGGCTTACGACAGACCCCTCCCCGCTGATCTTTCCCTCTCCCCCAGCCGTCCCTCGCTCTTCGTCCCCTTCAGTCTCGCCGGCGACCCAGACTCCGATGATCGTAGCCGCAGCCAGCCATCGGCGACCCCAGCCACCGGTTCTCTCAGGTATGCACTCCTCCCTCTTCCGTTCTTCTTCCCCTTCGTCCGGTAGGGGGCGGATCCCCCTGCCTCGTTCATGTTTTCCGGCAGGGGATGGAGGCCCCTGCTTGAGTTTATTTTTCAGTAGGGGGCTCCCGTGCCTCAGATTTGTTTTTCGACAGGGGGCTGCCCCCTGCGTCAGATCTGTTTTCCGGTAGGGGGCTCCGCCCCCTGCCTCAGATCTATTTTCCGGCAGGGGGCTGCCCCCTGCGTCGGATCTGTTTTCCATTAGGGGACTTCGCCCCCTGCCTCAGTTTATTTTTTGGCAGGGCCCCCTACCTCATTCGTGTTTTCCAATAGGGGGTGGAGGCCCCTGTCTCAGTTTATTTTCCGGCAGGGGGCTCCCCTGCCTCAAATCTGTTTTTCGGCAGGGGGCTGCCCCCTGCCTCAGATCTGTTTTCCGGCAGGGAGCTCCACCCCCTACCTCAGTCGCAGGTTTTCGGCAAGGGGCAGAGCCCGCCTCAGATCTGTTTTCTGATAGGGGGCTCTCCCCCCTGCCTCAACCCCTGCCTTTGTTATTTTCTATCAGGCACACAGTTAGAGGGGTGGAGCTCTTGTTACAATTTTTTTGAAGTGTTTATTAACTTTATTTACATATTTTCTATTCACTTTTCACTTTTCAGATATAATGGCGAGTTCTAGTGGTGTCAATAGAGTTGGTTCAAGTTTAACTCTGAATTAGAAGTTTCTCAACCACTTTGGAGGCTTGTGACAAAAGGGATAAAAAGCTAGTGGTGTAAGATTCACAAAAAATATTAAAAATTTGACCAAATAAAAAAACAAAATAAAGCATCATTTATGTACTATTAATATATAATTAGATATTAAGTGGACAATCTAAACTAAATTATAAAACTAATTCAAAGAAATGACTACAATGCAATAATTTAACTGATCCAACAAAGAAGATTTGATTATTTAACCAAGAAAAAAGACCAAAAATCACAATAACTAGCAAGAACCACTCTACATATTTGTATAAAGGACAACATAATGCTATACACCACACATAGTTATACTTAGCAAACACAATTATATAATACAAATAGCATGCAGCTAATAAATAAGCAACAAATCAATGAATTACTAAATCAATAATTAATTAATTAATTAATTAACAAGAACAAAGTAATTTTCTGATTAACAGGCCCGATTGTTCAAGAAGAACAGAGGAAGGGAAGAAGAAAAACGAGGAGGAAAGAAGGGGGAGAAGAAGAAAAGGAAGTAGGAGGGAAGAAGAAAAAGAATATCAGAAGAACAATAAGAAGGGGAAGAAAAACAGAAGAAGAAGAAGTTGGGCAGAGGAAGAAGGAGAAGAACGGAAGAAGAAAACAGAGAGACCTAAACAATCGAGCCTCCCTTGTTTCTTTAACCTGAGGAGAAGAAGATCTGCAGAAGGAAGGAGAAGAAGATCAGCATAGGAAGAATAAGAAGGAGGAGGAGAAGAAAAGAAGAAGAAGAAGAAGAAGAAGAAGAAGAAGAGACGAAGGAGAGAGAGGGGTACGTACCGAATGGACCCTCCTTCTTCTTCTTCCTTTCGACAGAGGCGAGAGAGAGACCTCCAGCTTCCTCCTCCTTCCTTTCGGCAGAGAGAGAGAGGGCCTTCTTCCTCTTCTTCCTGAAAGAACACGAGAGGGTTCTTCTTCTTCCTTTCGGCAGAGGCGAGAGAGCCCTAAACAATCGGGCCTCTCTCTTCTTTCAAAAATCGAGAGCCTATTGCCTCACAGGCACTTGCGCTTCATTAACGCGCCTCAAGGCAAAAGCGCACCTTTTACGCTATCCATCAAAAACTTCAAATTAGTCTACCTGAAAGCTGAACACGTTCCATTCGACTAGTGATCCTAAAACAATGACTAAGAGAATAAGCACTCTCCCAAATAACCATACCAACAATGATTCAGACATAGAACACTATATAAGATGATCACAACAAAATTACTTTTCCCACAGAATAACCATATAAACATCGATCAATTGACACCATCTTCACCGAAACAATGATGTAAACCATGTTGTGAAAAGCGACGGGGCATAGAGAAGGGTTCCACTAAAATATGAAGAGAGGAGTAAAGCACAAGCCTTAAAAACACATTTTTAAAAACTTAAAAAAAAAATATATCTAAAAACACAAATAAATAAAAGAAATAACAATGAGAAATAAAAAAACTCAAATAAATACCGAAAGATATGAGAATAATATGTAAAAACAACATTAATGCAGCACCTTGATCTTTGTAAGTATCTAACAAATAAACTATCTATTTAAGGTTATGTCCACGAACGTGGATACAATATGGGCATGAGGCATGCATACATGTTTTTTATGAAAATTAGGACAGGACGTCTTCTCTTGAAAGCTTAATTTATAAAAACACAATACGCAACAAATTTTTATACATAAACATAATTACTACGAGATTCGATTAATCAAGGAATATACAACTAAAGTTTAAAACCAAATAATTAAGTAAAACTCAAAGAAGAAGAGGAAGGAGGAGAAGAAGAACAAAGAGAAGAAGAAGATGGAGAACGGAAGAAGAAGAAGAGACAAAGAAGAGAGAGAGTACCTGGGTGGGGGGACAGCCTCCTCTCCCTTCTTCTTTCGGCAGAAAGACAGAGAGAGAGAAAGAGATTTTGGCGGGGATTCGTAGGGAAACGCAATGCTGGGGTTTAGGGTTCTTTTTATCACAGTTCACAGATCGTTGTTCATAGGGTGCGAACCAGTGTTGTTAAAATCGGTTTCTCAAGAAAAAAACTCTTAATGAAATCAAATCGGATTGAATCCGTACTTTTAACCACTGGATGACACGTGTTATTAAAATATTTAAAATGTTAAAAATCTATTAAGAATACTAAAACAGAGTTTGAAATGATAGGTAAATCGGCCTCTTTGAATTGACTGAGAACGGATTCCATATGAATCAGGCCGAATCTGACATTGGTGCAAACGGGTAGAACTGGGCTTAGATCTTTTAGGATCCGAATCTGAATCCAAATTTAAACAGTAGATTCAAATTCAAATTCAGATACGATGAGGTAAAGTTGAATCCAAATCCAAAATACATGTGGTGATACTAGATCCCGAAACATAGAACAAAAAGAAGTTATTTATATGCAAGACGTAATCTGGTCAGATTTTGAATTGGATCAATTTGAGATCCGAATGCAAAAGTAAACTGATTGAAAATATCAGAATCCCATTATGAATGTACATTTGAATCTTACTTAAAGGATCCATATATGGAGAAAACATGTCTGACTCATATCGTATATTTGACCCTATCCGATCTTCAACCCTAAATTATTTTGATCTTTATTCAAACATACACCACTAAGATCTCATGTTATGGTGGAGATCTGATTCATGTCTATACTTAGGTAAGAACTACAACTGGTTTGCATACATAGACATGGCCAAACCCATCATGTTGGATCCTGGTTTTGGATCAAGTGTTGCTATAGGGTCTTATTATAAAACATGATTATATAGCTTTATGAGTTTCATGTAACCAAAAATTGGTTATGTAGGGGGGATTACTGGAATTTATGGGGGCACTATCTCTAATTAGTGGTGAATTAAATTTAATCTTATGGAACACCTATAAATGAAGACCATGGTTATGGCAGCTCATATGATAGAGCATTTTATGCTCAGTAAGAGGATTGTGGAGAGCCCCAGAGTTAGAGATTGACTTAAATAGCTCAATTGCGAGAACATGTGTCACTACAAGAAAATAGGTTATTAGCGACGAAAATTAGAGACAAAATTATTTCGTCGCTAGTTAGCGACGGTTTACCGAGCGAAACACATCCGTCGCTATAATCGCTTAAATTTACGAAAATAGTGATGAACTATATCCTGTCGCAAAATTCGTTGCTAATTAGCGGTGGATTTTGCGACGGAATATTTGGTCGTAACGGACGCAGCATTTGGCGACGGTGTTTGCGACAGACAATTTATCGTCGCGACGTAGCGACGGACTTGGCGACGGAATATATTCCGTCGCCATTTACTTGTTTTTGATTTACGACGGCTTAGCGACGAAATTACTCCGTCGCTAAGTGTCGCATAACCCTATCCCAGCCCTCTTTTCCTTTTCTTCTTTTGCTGCTGTAGATCCCGCCAGTCGTTCGTCGTTCCTGGTTCGCCGTCCCCTGCCAGACGTCGTTTGCCGATCGTTGTTTGTCGATCGCCGCCGCCCGAAGACAGGTTCGCCAGCCGTCCCCGCCGTTCGTCGTTTCCGGCAGGGGGTTTAACCCCCTGCCTTTCCGGCAGGGGGGGTCGACCCCCTGCGTTTCCGGCAGTGGGGGTCGACCCTTAGCCGAAAAGGCAGGGGGTTTAACCCCTGCGTTTCCAGCAGGAGTTAAACCCCCTGCCAGGGTCGACCTGCCGGAAAGGCAGGGGGGGTCGACCCCCTGCCAGAAACGCAAGGGGTTAATCCCCTGCCTGTTCCGGCATGGGGTTAACCCCCTGCCGGAAAGGCAGGGGGGGTCGACCCCCTGCCGGAAACGCAAGGGGTTAACCCTCTGCCTGTTCCGGCATGGGGTTAACCCCCTGCCAGAAAGGCAGGGGGTCGACCCCCCATGCCGGAAACGCAGGGGTTAAACCCCCTGCGTTTGCCGTAAAGGCAGGGGGTCGACCCCCTGCTGAAAATGCAGGGGGTTAAACCCCTGCATTTCCGGCACGGCAGGGGGTTAAACCCCCTGCCTTTCCGGCAGGGGGTCGACCCCCCATGCCGGAAACGCAGGGGTTAAACCCCCGCATTTCCGACACGGCAGGGGGTTAAACCCCCTGCCGTTCCGGCAAGGGGTCGACCCCCCATGCCGGAAAGGCAGGGGGTTTAACCCCTGCTAGAAATGCAGGGGTTAAACCCCCTGCCGGAAACGATGAACGACGGGGATGGCTGGCGAACCTATCTTCGGGCGGCGGCGATCGACAAACAACGATCGGCAAACGACGTCTGGCGGGGGACGGTGCACCAGGAACGACGAACGGCTGGCGGGAGCGACAACAGCAAAAGAAGAAAAGGAAAAGAGGGCTGGGATAGGGTTATGCGACACTTAGCGACGGATTAGCGACGAAGTAATTCCGTCACTAAGCCGCCGTAAATAAAAAACAAGTAAATGGTGACAGAATATATTCCGTCGCCAAGTCCGTCGCGACGATAAATTGTCTATCGCAAACACCGTCGCCAAACGCTGCGTCCGTTACGACCAAATATTCCGTCGCAAAATCCACTGCTAATTAGCGACGGATTTTGCGACGGGATATAGTTCATCACTATTTTCGTAAATTTCAGCGATTATAGCGACGGATGTGTTTCGCTCGGTAAACCGTCGCTAACTAGCGACGAAATAATTCTATCGCTAATTTCCGTCGCTAATAACCTGTTTTCTTGTAGTAACACATGTTCTCTCAATTGAGCTATTTAAGTCAATCTCTAACCGTGGGGCTCTCCACAATCCTCTTACTGAGCACAAAATGCTCTATCATATGAGCTGCCATAACCATGGTCTTCATTTATAGGTGTTCCATAAGATTAAATTTAATTCACCACTAATTAGAGATAGTGCCCCCATAAATTTCAGTAATCCCCCCTACATAACCAATTTTTGGTTAAATGAAACTCATAAAGCTATATAATCATGTTTTATAATAAGACCCTATAGCAACACTTGATCCAAAACCAGGATCCAACATGATGGGTTTGGCCATGTCTATGTATGCAAACCAGTTGTAGTTCTTACCTAAGTATAGACATGAATCAGATCTCCACCATAACATCAGATCTTAGTGGTGTATGTTTGAATAAAGATCAAAATAATTTAGGGTTGAAGATCGGATAGGGTTAAATATACGATATGAGTCAGACATGTTTTCTCCATATATGGACCCTTTAAGTAAGATTCAAATGTACATTCATAATGGGATTCTGATATTTTCAATCAATTTACTTTTGCATTCGGATCTCAAATTGATCCAATGCAAAATCTGACCAGATTATGTCTTGCATATAAATAACTTCTTTTTGTTCTGTCTTTCGGGATCTAGTATCACCACATGTATTTTGGATTTGGATTCAACTTTACCTCATCGTATCTGAATTTGAATTTGAATTTGAATCTACTGTTTAAATTTGGATTCAGATTCGGATCCTAAAAGATCTAAGCCCAGTTCTACCCGTTTGCACCAATGTCAGATTCGGCCTGATTCATATGGAATCCGTTCTCAGTCAATTCAATTCAAAGAGGCCGATTTACCTATCATTTCAAACTCTATTTTAGTATTCTTAATAGATTTTTAACATTTTAAATATTTTAATAACATGTGTCATCCAGTGGTGAAAAGTACGGATTCAATCAGATTCGATTTCATTAAGAGTTTTTTTCTTGAGAAACCAATTTTAACAACACTGGTTCGCACCCTATGAACAACGATCTGTGAACTGTGATAAAAAGAACCCTAAACCCTAGCATCGCGTTTCCCTACGAATCCCCACCAAAATCTCTTTCTCTCTCTCTGTCTTTCTGCCGAAAGAAGGAAGAGGAGGCTGTCCCCCCACCCAGGTACTCTCTCTCTTCTTTGTCTCTTCTTCTTCTTTCGTTCTCCATCTTCTTCTTCTCTTCGTTCTTCTTCTTCTCCTTCCTCTTCTTCTTTGAGTTTTACTTAATTATTTGGTTTTAAACTTTAGTTGTATATTCCTTGATTAATCGAATCTCGTAGTAATTATGTTTATGTATAAAAATTTGTTGCGTATTGTGTTTTTATAAATTAAGCTTTCAAGAGAAGACGTCCTGTCCTAATTTTCATAAAAACCATGTATGCATGCCTCATGCCCATATTGTATCCACGTTCGTGGACATAACCTTAAATAGATAGTTTATTTGTTAGATACTTACAAAGATCAAGGTGTTGCATTAATGTTGTTTTTACATATTATTCTCATATCTTTTGGTATTTATTTGAGTTTTTTTATTTCTCATTATTATTTCTTTTATTTATTTGTGTTTTTAGATATATTTTTTTTTAAGTTTTTAAAAATGTGTTTTTACTCCTCTCTTCATATTTTAGTGGAACCCTTCTCTACGCCACATCGCTTTTCACAACATGGTTTACATCATTGTTTCGGTGAAGATGGTGTCAATTGATCGATGTTTATATGGTTATTCTGTGGGAAAAGTAATTTTGTTGTGATCATCTTATATAATGTTCTATGTCTGAATCATTGTTGGTATGGTTATTTGGGAGAGTGCTTATTCTCTTAGTCATTGTTTTAGGATCACTAGTCGAATGGAACGTGTTCAGCTTTCAGGTAGACTAATTTGAAGTTTTTGATGGATAGCGTAAAAGGTGCGCTTTTGCCTTGAGGCGCGTTAATGAAGCGCAAGTGCCTGTGAGGCAATAGGCTTTCGATTTTTGAAAGAAGAGAGAGGCCCGATTGTTTAGGGCTCTCTCGCCTTTGCCGAAAGGAAGAAGAAGAACCCTCTCGTGTTCTTTCAAGAAGAAGAGGAAGAAGGCCCTCTCTCTCTCTCTGCCGAAAGGAAGGAGGAAGCCGGAGGTCTCTCTCTCACCTCTGTCGAAAGGAAGAAGAAGAAGGAGGGTCCATTCGGTACATACCCCTCTCTCTCCTTCGTCTCTTCTTCTTCTTCTTCTTCTTCTTCTTCTTCTTTTCTTCTCCTCCTCCTTCTTATTCTTCCTATGCTGATCTTCTTCTCCTTCCTTCTGCAGATCTTCTTCTCCTCAGGTTAAAAAAACAAGGGAGGCTCGATTGTTTAGGTCTCTCTGTTTTCTTCTTCCGTTCTTCTCCTTCTTCCTCTGCCCAACTTCTTCTTCTTCTGTTTTTCTTCCCCTTCTTATTGTTCTTCTGATATTCTTTTTCTTCTTCCCTCCTACTTCCTTTTCTTCTTCTCCCCCTTCTTTCCTCCTCGTTTTTCTTCTTCCCTTCCTCTGTTCTTCTTGAACAATCGGGCCTGTTAATCAGAAAATTACTTTGTTCTTGTTAATTAATTAATTAATTATATATTGATTTAGTAATTCATTGATTTGTTGCTTATTTATTAGCTGCATGCTATTTGTATTATATAATTGTGTTTGCTAAGTATAACTATGTGTGGTGTATAGCATTATGTTGTCCTTTATACAAATATGTAGAGTGGTTCTTGCTAGTTATTGTGATTTTTGGTCTTGTTCCTTGGTTAAATAATCACATCTTCTTTGTTGGATCAGTTAAATTATTGCATTGTAGTCATTTCTTTGAATTAGTTTTATAATTTAGTTTAGATTGTCCACTTAATATCTAATTATATATTAATAGTACATAAATGATGCTTTATTTTGTTTTTTTATTTGGTCAAATTTTTAATATTTTTTGTGAATCTTATGCCTCGCTTCATGAGTGGGTCTTACGCCTCAACACTATTCACAACATTGATAAAATCATAAGGCTGAAGGTAAATTTGGACTCTTGATTATGCATTAAGATTCGAAATCAGTCAGATTTAATAAATGGGACAATCTAACTGTGAAAATTTTTAAATCTATGATATATATATATATATATATATATATATATATATATATATATATATATATATATATATATATATATATATATATATATATATATATATATATAGAGAGAGAGAGAGAGAGAGAGAGAGAGAGATGGGAACCTACTAAATGGACACAGTGCTAAATGAAACATGCTCTTAGATTTTTGGTGCTTTTCGAAATTTTGACTGTACTGATGTGATCTATATGCTTGTTTTTATAGGAATCACTTCTTAGAGCATTTGACTCTGATGCATGAATAGGTTTTTATAAGGTTTCAAAAATCAATAGCCTATAATTTTTCATAAATTTTCGAGCCTCCAAATACCATTTTTTTCCATCCAAAATGCTTGATCCAAATTAGGATTTCTAGTAAATCAATCATGCTGAACACATCTATGGGGTTGGAATTTTGAAAAAAAACAATGGAAATCCAATTGCATGTTTCATTTAGCATTGTGCCCATTTAGCATGTTCCCATCTCTCTCTCTCTCTCTCTCTCTATATATATATATATATATATATATATATATATATATATATATATATATATATATATATATGAAATGCATTCAAACACTATTTTTCCAGAATATTTAAAAATCCAGAAAAGTGAATTTATGAATTTTGCATCCAAACATGCCCTTAAGGTCACCAGTTTGTTTGTGCAATTGAAAGCAAAATAGATCCAATTGGAACTTTTTTTTTGAATTCATTGTAGGGATGTATGCCAAAAAAGAGAATAGTGCTGCTCTTAAATAATGCCTAAGAATGTCTGCACCTCATATTTTGTAGATTATGTGTTCCATTTATAATGAAAATTTTGCCTGAAAAATTCTTGATTCCTTGGAATTAGCTTTCAATTCCACATGTCGAACACTGATAGAGTAGTTATGGGAAGGTTGTTTCTTATGTAGGTAAAGTTGCACCCAAGAAAAATTGAAAAAGAATATCTTATCTGGTTGTGAATTCAAGGAGATAGATCTTGTCTTTTATTGAATGAATCTTCATTTTCTTTATGCATTACAAGCGTTTTGTCATGGAATCTCAAGCATTTCGTGTTTGAGTTCTCAGGTGCACTAGGGACCCTTTGCAGTTTTGACCTGTATGCTTTGTTTCTTGCTTCACTTGTTAAATATATTACATCATTTTTTCTGAAAGTTAATATTTGCTTCTTGCTATTCACTCAATAAAAATATTGCATCAGTAGTTTTTCTAAGAATCAATAGTTGCTTTAGTTTTTTTTTCTTTTTTAATTTGTTCATTTCTGTAAGTGCATGGATGTGTTATTACAATGCATTAGATTTGGTTCTTCATTAGATTTGGCTCTGGTTTTGAGTCTTCTTGATGTTATGATGTATTGTTCTCATTTGTTTTGCCAGGAAATGGGTAAACTTGGGAAGAAAGAACGGAAATTTGCTCGTAAGAATCTTCAATATGTGCTCAAGAAAAAGCGGAAACAGAATGCTTTCAGGAATTCTTTCAGGACAAGAAGGGCTTTTAGTAAGGCTCATAAATCCAAAATCCCCCCTTCATGTCTTCTTTAAGCTATTCAAGGTTGAATGAATTTGCTCTTTTGGTTTTTATTCAGGATACTTTCTCTCATCTCTCATCATGGATGTTAAAACTACTGATATACAAGATAACCATGACTAGCTTTGGTGAATCACACACTCAATTTAATTTTGCCTTCCAAATAAGAGAACTAAGTCACCCATTTGATTATTCAATATCTAGTACTTTTCTCACTGCATGTATTCCATGATCAACCGGAGAAATCTTATGAGGTTTTTGAATCAGTAATTACCTTTTCTAATGAAAGAAAATTTGATTAGGATCTTTAATATGGTTGAATAGGTTTAACACAAGAAATTTTCTATTGCAAAGCTCTGAGCTTGTTGGGATATGGTGGGTCAAGCTGCTTACAAGTAGCTCAGGTCTGGCAGTTAAAAGCTTCATTAAATTTTGGACGGCAGACTGAAAGTAACAAATGTTACTAGTTTGAATATTTGCCAACAATTTCAGATAAAATAGTGGAACATTTCCCTCTTCCATCTTGAAGCAAAGAAACTTCAGATCCTTGAGCTTTGCTGGGAGCGTGTAAAAACATAGGTGTTTATCCTTGGACCAATAGGATAAAGCCTATGTCACAGGGATTCGGCTAGCAGGGTGCCGCACTCGCGTCGACGCGACTCGACGTGGGTGCGGCACCGGGTGCGGTCAACCCGACCCTGGGTGTGTTGACCGCACCCAGGGTGATTTGTGTCCAATTTTTTTATTAAATAAAAAAATGTGTCAAATTTTTTTATTAAAAAAAAATTGGCCGGGGGGAGCCCCCGCCCCACTCCCTTTCTGCAAGGGCAAAAACTCTGAATCAAGCTCCACAACTCATCCGCTCGACCCCTCCCCTGCACAAAGAGGGCGCAGGGAGGGGCCTCGACCCCTTCCCTGCACAAAATATATATATATATATATATATTTTGCCGCACCCCCGCACTCAAGTTTTTTAAAAGTGCCGCACCCGCACCCATGTGACATAGGATAAAGCCAACATAAAAAAACTTGGTACCAGGAAACTCTTGGTGAGGAAAAATGTCATGATAAATTAAATTTTTTATTTTTTGGAAAAACTCTAGGAAATATTAGCATGTGTAAAAAGTTAGAAATATGGGCAATATATATAAAAAATTTAAAAATGATTTATTATGTTGATATCATGATAAGACCATTATTGGAAATATTGTGACTTTTTATAGTATAGCAGATTTTGTAAATGCTGCCATGTTTACAAAATATTGCCAATATTTATAACTATGATAAAAGTTAAAACCAATTAAGACTATAAAAATATATAAAAACATAAAGAAAGACATAAATTTTTTAAAAAATGCCTTTATTGGATTAATTGATTTTTTTGTGGACCAAGCCCTATGGATATGATCCATATGGTTTGTTCAGTCAAAAGCAAGTTTTAGATCGTTCGATCAATTATACAGGTAGATCCTTTAAGGGTTTCAAATTTTACGGTTCACAATGTATTGAAATTTCAAAATTGAAAAATTCATGCTTGTATGTCCAAACCAGAGTTATCAGAAGTGCCATAGGGCATGGGGAAGCGTGTTTTGTAAGCGTGAAACATGGCGCTTCTGAAACGTGCTGGGAAGTGCCAAAAAAATTTAGGGAGTGGGAAGCACGCTTCCCAATTTAGGGGAAGCTCGTTTTCCCTTTTTTTTTCATTTTTTTGTGTTTTTATTTTTCTTTTTTTTTGCTTCCCCCTCACTTCCTAGGTCGCTTTCGGTTTGCTTCCTAGTTTTCTTCCAAGACGATTCCTGATTCGCTTCTAAGTCGTCCTGCTTTTCCCGCTTCCTAAAATTTTGAAAATGCCTCGCTTCTCGCTTTTGCTTCTCGAATCGCTTCCTCGACTAGCAACTCTGGTCCAAACCACTCATGATCTTTTCAAAATATTGCTGATATTTGTTACTATGCATAAAACCAGTGTTTAATTTTGCATTGTAAATTTGAATGCTTTGAAGTTTGCGATTTTCAAGTGGGAGCAATCTAAAGGCCATTTGGATATTAAACCATCTAAAGAATGGTTAAGTTTTTTGGCCAATTGATCAATGTGGGCAATGATAACAGTGTATGACATAAACAAGTATAGTCTGCCTCAAAGTGACTCCATTGTCTCTGCTCTTTAGGTATTCTGGACAAAATCCGTTTCTGGATGATATCACACCTCATTGATATCCTTTTAGCCCACGGGTTATGGTTGCTTGAAGTTAAAGATTAGCAGCAACTTGATTAAGGTTTATGTGTCTTTTTCATGCCCCCCCTGATGTAATCTTTCTACCTCCTTTTCAGTCTTCATGATTGGCTCAGGCCCTCAATGGGAAGCCAAGCAGAGAGTGCCTTGAGGATTGATACCATACATTGAATGAGCTTACATATAACGTCTTTAGTAGTTCATTAGATGTTTAAACATTGATAATTCCGCAAGTGTCATGTTGCATGAGGCCAACAATATTTTTGCTAATCTAACTGCCTGCGCTATTGCCTTCTTTTTGTAGTGTTCATAGGCAGTTGCTTCATAAGACATCGTTTATTAAGAACTTATCTCTACATCTAAGTTGCCCTGCTTGGTTTGTGTTTGCGCTTTTGTTCACTGAGTGGATTGTGTAACAAAATGTTTCCAAGTTTGTATAGTTTTTAACTAGACTTTTTGTTTATTTGCAAGCATTGATTAGGCCACCACATTTAAGCTCTATGGTTGGTTCTGTTATTGCAGGAGATAAAGGTGTTGTATATGTGAACCATCCAATCTCCTCAGATGCACAACCTGTAGAAGAGTAAGAAAATGCCACTATTTATTTTCTTTGCTATCACTTGCTTTAGATTATTTTTCTGACATCAACTTGCTTTAAATTGTTAGACATGCCAATATTGAATGTTAATTCCCATCAAAATTTTCATCCCTTGTAAGATTGTTTTTCTGTGTTTTTCTTGTTTGGTTCCACCTTTGCAGTTACTTTTCTTTATATTAGGATAAAACTGTACACTTCTACTGCTTAATACATGATGTAAGATTGAAGTTTGCCAAGAATCAAAGTGGCACCTGTGAAATTTGCCTTTTCTTGTGCAGCCGATAGTTGACAAACTCGTGACTTGGATCCGGATTGCCTGACCCTTGACTTGTGAGTCAGCATGTTGACTCGGTAATTTGGACGAGTTAGGACATGATTTTTTTAGTGTTAAGATATGGAAAAAATCAAACTCCAAACTGTATAATCACTAAATTTAGTACATGACATCAATGACTAAGCTATATAAGTATTCAACTATACATAATTGTTGATATTATGATTTAAAAATAGATGATTCTTTGTAAAAATTATCCTTTTATAAGCATTATGCACTAAAACCATGAAATGCATGACAAAAGACACATAAGTGGCATGCGGATAGGTGGTCCTGAATCGGTGACCCAGTTGGGATCCGATTCGGGTTGACTCGGGCGATTCTCGAGTCAGCTCTCTGGGTTTGCCAACTATGGTGCAGCCACTGCATTTTATATGTAATATATCTGTCTATTTATGATGGATTCTAGTTGGCTGCTTTTTCTGTTTGTTGTCAATAGCATCCAATTAGCCTCATTTTATATACATTTGAAAACTGTCTTGAGCTCCTCTTTGAAAGGAGACAAACTAAAACTTTTATAACATTTATTCTTTTGCTTCTGTTGTCTGTGGCTTCTTGTTCATTTTTGTCGTGTAGCGGTTGTATTCTTGTGTTTTCTCTGTGCTATTGTGTAACTTGGGTATATTAATTTATTACCTTCTGTTTATATTTTCAAAATAAAATCTGCCATTAAATGGTAAATGGCATATATTGATAATCTGTGTTCTCCCACACTTTTATTGAAAAAATCTTGGCAAAATGAATAATTTTTTAAAAATTTATAAACTGAAGTTAAAAATATGTAAAAAAATTACTCAAATGCCAAAAGCAATAAATATGTCTCATCCATTGTTTTAAAAATGAAAAAGAAATGAAAGATGGGAGAGTCCAGAGGCCGAAATAAATACTTTCTTGCTTAGGATTAAGTTACATTCAGTATTTATTGCCATTAATTAGTTAGGAGAAAAAGATTGAGAGAGATGTGAATGATAAAATAGGATTATCAGCCAAAGTTTTTTAAAATCATTTATGAAACATAAATTATGATATTTTAATTTTAAATTATCACAACATTTTGAAAAATATCGTGATATTTTAAATGTTAGAACTGATGAAAAGATATCATAATATTTTTTTAAAATATCATGATATTTGTGACTGTGCTTATACCTTCTTCCATTGCCTTAGTCTTCTTTTACTGCAAAATTCAATTTTATGTTTTTATGAAAAACAACTGCATTACTTGAGTTTTATCCTTACATACTTGTAATCACCATTGATAGCTGCTAACTTTTGTTTAGTTGCAAACTATGTTGTCAAAAGTGATACGTGGTTACCTAGTCAACTGGTACTGCCTACCCTACTTGTGTTCGCCTAATCCTCCCAGAGCCAATCCCTAGTTAGACAGCACAAAATAGGATGACATTGTTTTTTATTTTTGAGGTCTTAAATTAATCCTATGCACTTAATTCCTATATGCTGTTTTTTGTGCTTATTTTCTTTATTACTTGAGAAAAATGATTGCTTGGGCCTTGTTAGGGACTGTTGCAATAGGATTGATGTCAACATATATTCTTGTTAAAACCCACACACATACATGTGCACACATGCATACACAAAAATTTGTGAGTCTCTATTACAGCTCAATGTTTCCAGAAGAGATGTTCTTGTAAGAGTAAATATTTAGTGCTATGCTGCTATTATGCATTTTAGAGCATACTAGGATCAGCATAGAGAATCTAGTACAAGACTAATATGTGTTGCCAATTTGCCCTTATCTTCCCTTTTTAAAAATTTTCACAAGGTCTATTATGTTCAATGATAAAATGATTCTGGGGGTGCGCTTCTTAGGAGCCTTAGGAGGTCATTGTTAACATAATTCCTGCTTGCATGAGTAATTCAAACCATTTTCTTCTTCCTAGGTGTTGATTAAATGACATAATCGATGCCGATATTCTTTTTAGAATAATTTCTAGTGTATCAGTTGAAATTTTGTGTTGATTCTAGTGGAGTGGGTATTATTCTTGATCGTAAAGATACCGATGCTCGACTTTGGAGAGCATCACACAATTTCACTTTTGCCCACTGATTAATTGTCAAGCATTTCACAATTTACTAAGTTCTTTCCTCATTCATGTATGTTATTCAGGAGCTTCATTGTTTCCATTGGTTAATTGTTAAATGCAATTGAGTTTTCCAAATAGTCTGAGTCATATATTGCAAGTTTATATGACATGATTATTCAGGAGGTAGTGATGCTTTTTCAGTTTCCAGAAAGTAGCGAATTTTTTTTACTGAGATTCTAGCTAGATTATGGGCGTAATATCTTTCAATGTATTATGGAATTATCTGTGCGCATACATTTGTTCCATTTTGTATAGTTGTTTTAAGGTGAGGCAATTAATTAACGATTTAACTTGAAATGCAAGTGTTTATGTTCATATATAGTTATGCTCATCATTGTTGTCAGATATCCTGAAGGTATTGTAAATCAGGTGCTCGACGACATTTTTGCAGATACTTTTGGTAATGATGTTGACAATGATTCAGTTATAGATTCAGATTCGGAAAGTGATGGTCTTCTTTCTGAGGTAATGTCACGCTCTTCTAAAAATCCGGCCTCATCTTTTTCTAATTCCTTATTTATTTATGAAAGAGTTCTGAATTCTGATATTGGTTTCAGGATTTGAATGGTTCTTATCTTGTTAAAGATGGAAGTGATGATAATTCAGGTTGGAACATAATTACAACAGTGAAATTTGGTGTTTGAAATATCCTAAATTTTTGTTTTAGTAAAATCGCAAGAGGATATTTTTCAATATAATTGCTGTTGCTGTAGATGAAAGCTACCATACTGCTCTATCTGAGCAGAACAAGACAATTCAGGTGGAACTCGTGAAGCAGAAAAGTAAGTTAGATCGGCTGAAGAAAAAGGTAAGAACGACCTTGTACTTAATTAAGACCTTGAAATGACCATAGATATGAAGCTCAACATGATGGTATGTCTAACTAATATAAACATGTAGGGTTTGTTTTAAAAAATTTCTCTCCTATTTTGAAGACAAAAAAATTGATGGCTCACATTCATCATTGTAATGCACTTAGTTTTACCCAAAATGAACTAATGCTAGGGATGTCAATCGATCACGTTTGAGTCAGGTATTTGAAAAGTACAAATCTGATTAGTTGAATCGGTATAGCAAATGAATCTGATTAATAATCAGATTCGGATGCAGTTTTCAGATTTTCATTTGAATCTGGATCCAAGGGTAATCCAACCCAATTCCTTATAAAATATATCTGATTAGCTAACCGAGTACAAGTTCAATATTGCCTTTTCCATCCAACTCTAAATTTGATTAAGCTAGATCCGGATAGGTCAGATTCACTAAGACCTAGATCTCAACTGAATATTTTCAGTTTACTGCCCTGGCTAATGCTCAGAAAGATTTTCATGTTATGACCCTTGAAATGTTGTATTCTTAAGTATGAAGAGCATATTTAAAGCAATAGAAGTGCTTTTTGTTTTTTATTTTTGCTTTTGTGTTTGCTCATAAAAAGAAAACAAGTGCATCTTTTGTGATATAGACAACTCTTCATACTTCTTTCAGTACGACATTATTTCTGGATGCTTGAAATATTAATAAGGTAATGTTTGCTTCATTGTTTCACCAGGACCCAAATTTTGGTGAGTTTCTGGAAAAGCATAGTTTGGAGCTTCAAGCTGCAAGCAATGAAGAAAAAGTAAGACGTCCATCACTTTCCAGTTTCCACATGGCCATCATTGTACTGGCTTTCGACATTCTATTATCATTTTATCATTGGTAGGACTCCTATTGATATTAAAAAATTCTGATGCCATAAATGGTTGTCTTCTTAGGTTGTATGTCATGTTGGTAGTCATGTTATCAAGCCTACTCTTCTCTGTTCTTTTTTCCTTCACCCTTTTTCTTTTGTTTTTTTTTCTGGTGTGTGTCTATTCCAGATTGGTGTGCTCAAATCAGGCCAGATTGGGTCCAACTAACCAATCCTGATTGATTCCATAGATTATCCATACCAGTGGGAATCAATTTTAGAGTCAAGTTGAGTCAGATTAGTATAAAGTGGCAAGTGTCTGGTTGGACCAATCCATTGATTAGATCACCCAATTTTAACGTTCTTCTCATCATTTTTTGATAACTTTGCAGTGAATTTAGGTGGTTTTGTTCTTAGTTGTCATAGGCGCTAGGCGGAGCCTAGGCAGTCTAGGCAGTACCCCAAATAAAAAAACAAAAAAAAAATATACAAATATGTAAACAAACTACTAAAATTAATAACAAATATGTATACAACATAAAATCAAACAACAATAAGCAATAGACAAAACAAAATATGTCGTCAAACACTATAAGATAATTATATTAAATAACTTGCTCAATACATTGTCCAACACAAAACATTTAACAACACAATACATTTAACTAAACATAGAATTCTGAAACATATGTCTATATATAAAAGTCATCTTCATTCTTCAGTATCAAACTTCATTTCAACGATTTCCTTCATTTATTGCATCTTTTAGTGGCTTGAGATGATGATGGCAGATCATCTTCATACAATTTCTGTCCCACAAATGTTGCAGGTACTTGTGCCTTTCTCTCATCATCTTTTTTAAGACTAGTAAGAAGCTCAACACAAATATCAGAAGGAATGCTATGTTTACATAATTTCACAGTGGAGTTAATATGTCCCACAACATGATATTTAAATCTATACAATCCTTCATGCATTATAAAATCACAAAAATTACACTTCACTATTTCTTTGGCATCTCTAAGTCAATAGTGTACAATATTTCAATGCAGGTTTCTTTGAGAGGCATCCTCCAAGACCTCTACCCTCCATCGACTTACTAGAACACGAATTAATAAATCTAATCACTACAAAGATGTAAAATAATGTAACTGATAACCATGTTAAAAAATGAAACAAAGAACAATGGAATAAATAAACCATGCAACTTATAACCAATGCAAAACATCAAAACATAACCAATTAATCACCAAATAAAAATATAAGCATACAGACATTTAACAAATCTACACACATAACATAATTAACTTTAACTGTATTTAAGTATAAAATAGTAAAAAAAAACCAATAAGTTTATAATAACAACTTAAATTTAATCCTTAAATGAACTTGAAAGTCTATCATCATCTTCATTGATATATTGCTCTTCTTCTTCAGTTTTATTTGCAGAGTTAGCTTATTCCTCTTCTTCTTCCACCCTCACCACCTTCTTTCCTTTGTCAAACATTTTCTTTCTTAGGACATTAGTTACACGTATTTTTACCCCCACCCTATGCCTTAACGCTCTGGATGCCTTATCAACAAGATCTCATGTAAGTGATGTGTCATTTTCAAAGATTATCATTGACTTCTCTTAAGACAATGGGGTCGAGATCTCCTTTCTTTCATTCTCTCCTCATACCTTCGTTTCAATTTATGATTATATTGCACAAAAAACAAACCTGGTTGATATTTTGAAATGATATTTTTAAAAACAAGTATCCGACTTTCCACAAAGTGGTAAGTACGGGTCGAATGCTCAGGGAACAGAAATTAATCAAGATATTTCTAGGAAATTTAATTTATTAATTACAAATGTCAATCAACAATTATAAAGTTAATACAACTACAATTAATCACTAAATTGAAAATGAAACAGCACTAAGTCCTCTGCTCCACACCAAGGGTATTTCCGTCTTTTCACCAATTATTCACTCTTCGCACTTGGACAATAACCTTGGAAACTAAATATGCTTTTCAACCTAAAAATACAGAGAAATACAAAGTTAGTATTCTAATCCAACAATGCAAACAATAACTAAAACTAATTCTAATTTTACGAAAATAATAAAACAAATGCTACTTATCAGACAATAATTAAATAAAATACTAAACTAATTCTTAAAATTAACTAAATTAATTATACTAATGCTGTATGATGATTATGCAGCTCCTAAAATGCAGAAATTACTGAAAACAGGTCTAAAGTGCCGAAACTAAGGAAATTATGAAACTGCCCCTAACTAGTGCAAAATAGCTTTCTGATAAGTTATCGAAAAACCACTGTTTGACAGGGCAAATGAGGTCCGATTTTTCCGAAATTTCTTTTGTTCTGCAACTGACAGATTAAACAATCTGACAGTTTTTACAGAATGAAAAAAAGATATCTGAGAAAAATCAGGATATCGAAAGTCCTGTAATTTAAAATCCAGAAAAAGCGGTTTTCGCAAAACGCTTAAAAATCAGACCAAATCAACTCCGAAAGAGCTGAAATTTGGTCTGCAGTCAGATAACACGCCACTAAAGTGAACAGAAAAATAATTTTTGGAAAACACGAAATTTTTACACAGAAAATAACGCTTGTGCGACAGGGCAAAAATCGGGTTTTTCTTTGAGTGCACTATTCACTTTATGAATTTATTTAAACACTATAAAATGCAAATTAAACCTAATGTAATCTAAATGACACTGAATAACAGTGTATATGCAGATGAATATTACAATTACGCTAAATGCATGACGAACAAAATACGATAAGCAAATTATGACTAAAAATACGTTAACTAACGATGCAAATGCAACTAAGCTACTCAATGAAATGCAATTCTAATTGAATATGTTAAATACTAAATAACTACGAGTCAACTAAGCACAAATTCACAAATCACCCACACAAACCAAACACAATTTACGCACACACTTCTACACTATACTAAATCAAATAACTTAAACTAATCAACCTAAAATCAAAATAAATAACATCTAAATGACATCAAACCCACTAAAGAACAAGGGCTAGGGTTAGGGTTCACTCGGTTGACTCAATTAGGCTCGGTTTTGACTTGACTAAGTTCGGGTTGGCTTGGGTGGAATCGGTTTTGACTTAGCTAAGGTTGACTCAAACTAGGTTCGGTCTTGACTCACCATGGGTTGGACTAGGACTCGACTAGGGTTAGGTTTTGACTTGGTTAGGTTACTAAGACTAGGTTGGACTCGGTTGAGGGTTGACTTAGTCAACTAAGGTTGGTTTGGTTTAGATGGGTTCGGTTTGGGTTAGGTTAGGTGAGATAGGCTCGGGATAAGGTTGACTCGACTAGGCTTGACTTGGATTAGGTTAGGTAGACTCGGTTAACCTAAACTTAGGTTAGGTTTGACTAAGTCTTGACTAGGGTTAGGTCTTGGTCTTGGTTGACCTAAGCTTGGGTTTGATTTGGGTTTGACTAGGGCTAGGGTTGACTCGACCTAGGTTTGGTCTAGGCTTTGACTAGGTTAGGTAGGCTCGGTTTTGACTAGACTCAAAGGGGTTTAGACTAGGGTTTGACTCACTTAATTGGGTCGACTAAAGTAGTAACCCTTTAATTATCCTACAATTAATTCAAAGTTACCGATTTTAATGAAGGAGGTTAGGAAAATAAAGTAATAATTATCAATGCTCAACTTGGAAATGATTTGGATTCTCCAAAAATCGCCCCACTGAATGAGGGAGTTACACTCCTTAATTATATTTTAAGACTCTCTTTGGAAAACGAAAAGTCCAATCTAGAAAGCCACGATTTTTGCTTTTCAAGATGGAATTAAATTGCTTTTAATTCTTTATGGAAATCGTGGAGCCTAGATTGGAGGTTTAATTAAATTTCAAAAACACTTTCCAAAGCCAATGAGTAACTCCTTTCTTTAATGCACATTCCAAATTTAATGCTCTTTTGAATGCTCCACACGATTTTTGGAGAAACTACTCTTTCCAAAAACTTTTTTTAAATGCAATTACTTTAATTACCCTCCTTCTCAAAAATCGCCAACTTCTAATGGTGCTACTTCCTAAACTAATGCAATTAAAGCTACCTAGGGAATAAAATGACTTAAATAGAAAATCGACTTCCTAGGAGTAAATGCTAACCTAATTCCAAAACTTACCTAAATGCAATCCTAAAAACGGCTAAAGCAATAAACCCTAATACATTGAACCTAGACAACCTAATTAAACCTACCTAATTGCAATTAAGAATTACCAAAAACAGCCTAGAGCTCGAATTGAGCTCTAATGGCTGCCGCCCCTCCTTGGGGAAGAAGAAGACTAAAAAAATACAAGCTAAAAGAAAACGATTAAGCTAAACACCAAACAATTTTGATAAAACTAAATAAAAATCTAATAAAAAGAACTCCTAATTAAACAAATGCAAACATGAACAACACTATGCTGGAATTCATAAAAAAAAAAAAAAAACATCAAGAACTAAAACTCGATTTTTGGAATTTTCTCAATAGATCTAAAACACAAAAACACAAAATGATAAAAACGATTATCTAGAACAGTCCTAAAATGCTAACTCTACCACAACACACTTTGCAACACTGTAAAATCAATAGAATATGCAGACATGCAGTATGAAGTAGAAGATTACACGCACACCACGAGCAAACAAAATAAAAGAAATCGGCTAGATGAGATTCTAGCCGATTTTCACAATTTGAATAAAAAAATCTTTAAAAATCAAAGACACCCAAATCAAGCAATGACTCAACCCTCAATAGATCTGCAAGAACTCACTGGAATCGGATCTATAAAGGGTCTATTAGCGTGGCTGCTAAAATCCAAACTAAGGCAAAAATTGAAAATAAATCAAAATCGGCTAGAATGGATCTAGCCGATTTATGGATTTTTAATGAAAAACGCCTTTATTCAAGCCCCCAACACCCAAAATAACTCAAACTAATCTTTTTGAAGGCTTTTTCTGTAGAAATAACACAAACACACACATTGGATAAGACAACCCAAATCGGCTAGAAGAACCTCTAGCCGATTTACACGTTTTTCTTGAAAAATGATGGAAATCGATACTCGAACATGCAAACAATGAAACAAACCTAGATCTAACATGCTGGTCTATGCACGGATACTATTCTAAGGTTGAAACAAAAAAAAAATAAAAGAAACACACAGAAATAATAAAAGAAAACCAACACACAATTCGGTTTTAGCTAGAAGAGAAGGAAGAAGAAGACCTACCTCTTGGAAGATCCGACGACCGGAAGGATGAAGAAGAGCGGACCGTGGCTGGAGTTGGACGTCCCAAACAGTTCGAGAATGCTGGACTTCACCAAAAAACAGCACCTTTGCAGCTGCTACACGTTGGAGATCCACCGAAGATGGATTATGCGCCGATTCTCGATCGGAGGGTGTAGAAAGCCGGATGGAGGTAGGGCCGACTCACCTTGTTGGTGTGTTTTGCACTCCCACACAAGGTTAATCGTATCCACCTCTGCTACACCTGCAAAAGTACAGAAAAATGGTGAAAATACAGCAATGAGAAAGAAAGAAATTGAGAGAAAACACAAGGGGGATCGAAATATGCTTGGAACCCAAGTATAGACCGGTCTTCAATGGCCAAAACGTGGGAGGATGGAGAGGAAGGAGCTGCTGGAGTAGAATCACTGTAGGGGGCGTCCAAACAAAGCCAAAGACGCCTAGGGTTTGCTGGAAAAAACTATTTATACTTTTGATAATTTTCAGAAACACTGTTATAAAAAAATATTTTCTATGCGCATCTTTCTGGGGGGTTTTCTGCAAAACTATTTGTAATGGATCTGGATAGGCATGTGGATTGGGTTTTGGGCTTTCTAAGGGTTGATCCAAAGTCCAAATAACCTAATTGGGTCGGATATGGATCTGATCCACCTCAAAATCCGTGCCCAAACACTGAAATAGCCATAACTCTCTCATTTTAACTTTGATTTTTCTGAAATTCGAACCATAACCCCTTACTATCAAAATACATCTAAACATGGGTTTAAAACCTTAAACTTGATACAAAATGCATGAAAAACTTATTAACATGATGCGCATTTCATGCATCATCAAATACCCCCATGCTTGAATGTTTGTTAGTCCCTTAACAAACCCTAATTGTGCTATGCAACAAAGACAAGAAATGCTAAGCATGAATGCATAATACTAACTCACTTTCGTAGAAATCATGGTTGCATTTAGCATATGCAACAAGCCCTTTTAACCGCTAGCTTACACTAGTGGACGAGTAAGGTCTCGTGAGGGTTTGCAGAGATGCTACCCACAAACATCAATGAAATGCGAGGATGATTTTTCAAAAATATTAGGCTCTTAAGAATGCAGTTGGAACAAATATTTCATGTAATTGACATTCTCAAAACAAGTTTAAAAATCTCATGCCACCACAGTAAAAATTCTTTTCCTTCACTTTTCTAATATTGTAGCCAGTTTATGATTTTTCTCAGAAAGTCAAGTATTCTCATGTTTTACTCATTTATTCTCACTTGTATATTTTCTGCACAGTAATACACATATATGCCTAAGCAATGAAAATTTTCTCATTCAGCACATTCTTTTTCTTTCATTTTCACTCTTTTTTCAACTTTTGTTCTCTTGAGCATTCTTCTCATATGAGCACTATTTCGAATAGTCAGTTTTCGTGACCCGTGTAGCGAGCTTTGGGTCAGTGACTCCCAAGTCGGCCGACCTTAGGGCACTAGATACAAAGTATCCCTCAGACTTAATTGCTCGAGTCACTAGACCTTCTATTCTAATAATTTACGTATAGTTTTCCTCTCGTCTTGTGCAATGTCTCTATCTCTTAGGCTTTCTATGCAGTCCATGTAACAAGCTTTCGAACCGGTGGCTCCCAAACCAGCTGGCTTTGGGGCACTAGGTGTAAAACACCCTTCAGATTCTACTTACTCGAACTACAAAGGCCACAGATATCAACTAGACAAGGGGATGATCTCCTTCGTTATCCTTTTCATTAAGAGACTCAAACACTTCAACTCGTGTCTGAGTTCCACTACTAGGATTCACGAAGAAATCAACAACTAAACGTAGCTCTATTCTTTTAAACTCATTTTTCAAAAAAAAAAAACATCTTTCCATTGCTTATTTCTTTCACAAAACATACTGTGCATACTTATACTAAAGTGATTCAAAATTTTCTAACAATCAAATACTATCTTTTTTTTGAATTTTCTCATAAATAACTACTCTATTTGACTCAGTTTAGAAAAAAAAAATTTATGGGGCTTAAAAATTTATAAACTGTTAGATTATGCCAAAAACAATCATATATGCTACAACTTGTTCTCAACTGCCTACTTTAATTACCAGTCATAAAAAAAAAATTTGAAATTTTTGTGTGCATGCATCTAAACCACCCCCCCATGCTTGAATGACACTGTCCCTAGTGGCATACAAAATATAACAATACAATACCCATGCATCCTAAAAGACAATAAGAATATGGGAGAAAGGATAGATACAACCTGATCTGCTCTGAGCTTCTGAATTTGAATTTCATCTGATCTTTGAATTCTTTGAAAGCTCTGCTCTGTACCTGGCAACTGATACACTAAATGTTAGATTCATCCTGCATAGATCAAAAACAAATGTCAGCATAATTAAGATAAAATACTGAATAAAGAAAGTACTGAAATGAAAAACAAACTAATGTACATATGATACATCCCTCTGGTCGAATCCTCATGCCTTTGTGAGATGCACTATCTCACACTCACCATCCTGCAAGGAATCTGAAATAAAGGGCTTCAATCTTTGCCCATTCACCTTGAATGTACCTTGGGTCATAGGATCGAATAATGTCACTGCTCCATGGGGAAATACTTCTTTCACAATGTAAGGACCTGTCCATCTCGATATTAACTTTCCTAGGAATAAATGCAAACGAGAATTGTATAACCACACTTTCTGATCTGGCTCAAACACTTTCCTGACAATATGCTTATCATGAAATGCTTTCGTGCGAGCTTTGTATAATTTGGCATTCTCATACGCATCATTCCTGAGTTCCTCTAATTCAGAGAGTTGCAGTGCTCTCTCTTTGCCAGCCTGGGTGAGGTCAAAATTCAATTTCTTGATAGCCCAATACGCTCTATACTCTAGCTCGACAGGAAGATGGCATGCTTTCCCGAATACAAGGCGATATGGGGACATGCCAATGGGAGTCTTGAATGCAGTTCTGTATGCCCAGAGTGCATCATCTAAGCGCTGGGACCAATCCTTACGGTCCGGGCGAACTGTCTTTTCTAAAATTCGCTTAATCTCCTGTGAACACCTCAAATTTTTCAAAATCTTTTAAATATTCCTTTCTTGCTCCTAAATTCATTTTCTGAGCAAACGGGTCATTTCAAATCTAAATTCCAGTTCATTTCTCTAGTTTTACTAAAATTAAACTCATTTCATATGTTTAAATTGATTTTGGATCTGGATCCATTGTCCAGATCTGAATCTGAATCTCATTGTCCAAATTCTAAATTAAAATTACAGAAAATACCAAAAATAGTTTTTAAATAACTCGGACAGTCCATCCGACATCCGTTTGAATCCATCACGTGTATTTCTCAATTCGAGCTTCAAAAACTCGAACATTTTCTCAAAACTCGGGTCCAAACCCAGTCTTCTGAAGAAATTTCCCGAAATGGTCTGAAATTCTCAGAAAGATACTTTTGTAAATATTTCTCAGAAAAATACAAAAAAATTAGTGTTTAATCTTTGTTTTCGTGTAAAAATTTAGATTTTTGTTCCAAAAATACAAAAAAATGGGAAAATCATGCAAAAAACCAAAAAATTAGGAAAAAACTATAAGGAAAGTAAGTGGTTTTTGAAGATTTTGCCGAAAAACTCACCTTGAACCATTTTACAAAAACCTTTAGAAAAAGAGCCCCCTCTTTGTAAATTTTTGAAATAACAAGGGGGCCCCTTTTGCAAATAGTTTTTTTTTTAGGGTTTTCTTTTTACCTTTCGTAAGGAAGGAGATGGCGAGGACAGTGCCGCCTCACCCTCAGCCTCCTCTCTTCATCCCCATCTTCGGCTCTCATCCAAAACCTCTCTGAAAACCCTCCATCGCACAACCCCCCTTTCTTCCCTCCATCGATCTTTAACCAACCCTTTTTCCCGAATCTTCTTTTCCTCGTTAAAAGGGGACGCAGAAAACCCCATGGGGGCATCCGTTATCACCTCCCCATTTCCCTTCTTCAGCAAGACCGCTTCTTCACCTCCCCATTTCCTCCTTCACCACCCGTTATCACCCTCTCACCTTCTCCGATTACGATCCATCTTCACTTCCTCTGGCCTTCCTCCTTCTGCCCCTTCACATTTTCCTGGTTTCTCCCCCCTTTTGAGTGGCGAAAGGTCGATCGGGATTCACAAGGCTCCAGGTAAGCCACCACCCTCATTTTCCCCTGATCCTCTGTAAATTTTTCCCTTTTTGTTCCTCTCTCCATCTCTTTATCTTCTTTTCTTACTTTTTCGTATTTTCTTTCACAAAGCAAATGATGAGACTGATCTGCGTATAGCAGGATCAGCTCACCCGATGCAACAGTAAATGGAACTCCATGTTCCAACATATCCTCTTCAAATTTTTTTTTCTTCTTTCCCTTCCTGTAAATCGCAATTAGCTGCGTGCGTTTGATGCTGTTTCTGTCGCACTTTCTTTATAATCTCATTTTGCGTATACTCTCTCTCGTGGTTGAGGTTTTCTCATGAATTTCCCTAAGTGATATTCAGCTATTTGCATTTCGGATGAGGTATATCCAGGTATTGAGTGCCTGGCTACCAATGAACCATAGGATGCAGAGCAATATCTCAGAGAAAAATTATTTTCCCTTTTATCTTCTCCATAATTTCTATATTTGGTTTAACTTCATGATTTAACCTCTTGTTCATCTAGCTTATCTTTCATTAATCTCTCTGATTCATCGATAAACGTTGGACATCGTGTCAAGATTTCATGTATCCCCAAGGTTTCTATGGGTCTTGCCATATTTGTCCCTCCCCTCTTTGCCTGATCCCATCTTCCCTCTCTGATTGAGCGAAGGAGACCCAAGTCTCTAGGGTGGAGTTTGAGGATGGGGATGAATGACTGATCCGATCAGGATGAACTAGCGTTAATTTGGGCCATAAGAGATGTGCTATGTGAGCTCCCTTGCTTCTGCTAAATATCCGACATGGAAATCGATTCCCACAATTGATCGATTAAATAAAGTGCGTGATTATCATTGATCTCCACCTGCAAAGCCAACTGGTGAGATCCTCTCTATGGAATCAATGAAGGACAGTGGCTTCTTAGTGATTAAGGTGTCTGCCAATAAATGAGAAGGAACTTGTGCTCCCGTGGATATCAAACCTGAGGCATGTTCAGGGAGGTCGTTACCTTGAATACGATCATACTGTTTCTTGTATTCTGAAATTTGATATGTTGCCTGCATAGTTAATTAGAAACAGTTGCCGTGATGGCTGGAGAAACCCTGATAAATTGACTGAAGTTATATTGAGGCATATCCACTCGAGGTATGTTGATATAAAATTGTTGTAGATCATATTCAGTCTTTGTTTGTACATTATACTTCTCATTCCCACATTCTGTTGGTGCTTTTTAGTCTTTTTCTTAGCATGTTTGAATTCTGGTAGTTGCCTCGTTTTCTTTTCTTTATCTCTTTCTCATTTTTGCTCATAGCAAGCATCATGTAATATGTCAGTGTCATCTGGACCCAACATCAAACAATTCCCCAAAATAATTATCTTGTTAACATTAGTTTTATTGTGTACAGTTATTCTGCAGAATCACTCCTCAATGAGGACTTTTGTGTATCTTGTTAGGATGACATTTTTGATGAGGGCCCTATGTTCAGATGGGCCAAAACATGTGTAGCTGTGTAAACAACCAGATGTCAGGTGCTACCACATGATTAAAATAGAGAAATATTACGGGTAGCTGTCTGGAGAAAAAAGAATTCCAGCCCTCCTGACTGTAAGAGTGGCAGTCATGTGATATCTTATTATTTGAAGTCGGATTCCCCTGGTTTAATGAAAGGTTGTGAATATCCTATGTACATGCGTATGGTTGTGTAGTAAAGGTTCCCCCTATTAGTCAATCTTGGAGCCTGATGCTTTCATCAAGGTGCTATTAATTAGCTGATTCATTTAGGAAGACCTGATCTGTTGAAGTTATTTAAGGATACATGTCTGCATCTGAATCACCGGAAATACCTCTTTCATTGGTTACCAATTCCTATTCTCAATTATTGTGAAAATTTTATGTGAAAGCACGTTCCAATTATCACTAAGGGAAGGCATTTATTTCCCAATAAGACTCAAGCATGTCATCAAAGAGAATGTAATCTATTATGATAACTTACCAGTTTTTGTTTTGGAACTCAATGTGGATAGTGAAATCAACCTGAACCTACAACATAATGAATTTGCCCTGAGAATGATCTACATGCCTGTATTAGGTTCACGGTGAAACAGCCTTGTCAAATTATCCAGTCTTACAAATGACCTTTTTTTTTTTTTTTTGTGAAGAGCCGGACCATACTTTGCTAATGTAGCTGAGCTATTAGGTGTTTGCAGTACAGTTGCTCCACTTAAAGAATATTGTAGACAGGTGTATCAACTTGTTATTCCTGATGCTGTAGCTCCTCTAGCTTTGAGTGGCTCAGTCTTGCTTGTGAACATCAACATACTTGAAGGAAATTCGGAATTGGTCAACAAAGTTTGTTCTTTGAAATCCAAAGAATCTGTTCCAATTGTTGAGACATGTAGTAATAGAGTTTTCTGCAAATTCTTCTTGTTATAATTTTTCAAACCGCCATGTTGCATCCTCACAGAAGCAAATGCTGGCCACCAACAGGTAAGTATCAAGCTATGTTGTATATATATTTTTTTTGGTTGCACCTATGACTTGAGTAATAACATTGCCGGGTCATCATCACCACTCAGTTACCTGTCATCTTTATCCTGTAGATAAGCTTGATTCCATCCATTTACAGGAAAGGCTATTGAAAATCCAATTGTTGCTAGGAGTAGATGAAGGTGTCGAGCCCAATAAATATTGCTGGTGGATTTCCTACACGATCACCTCAGAATGCTGCATAGAATTAGCTGGGTTGAAATCACCATCACGCACTCGTATTTTCACAAATGATGACCCCTGCTCGGCATATCACTTACACTTTGTTGCACAGCCCATTCATTCACCTCTTTAACACTCACCACAATATGTGTTGGTCTCATTTTCCTGCGACAATGTCATTACATACCCTGTGCACCTACTTGCATGATGGCATTGTTTTTATGTTGTAAATTACACTGTTCACTGCATCTCTGCACGCCATTACAGCCGGTATCTACCTTTGTATACTGCTTCCATCTTCTGCTTGCATTCCCAATGTTTATGCCCACCTTGCCATCTTCCAGCAACTCGCCTCCTGCACAGCATATTCACTCCTTATAGCACAACGGCTATATCCACTTTGCGAACAGCATCTGTATATCCATAAAATGCATATGCCATATCATCCCCAATAACACCACTCATTGAAATCTCCTCCTTGTTGTCACCTTACATAAACATTTTGTTTACATCTTTCATAATATTCCACTTGCTGCGCATTCCATGCAAATGCCACTATTCACTTTCCAGCACTTCCACAGTCCACATTACACCATGTTTAAATACCATGTGTCACTTCACTGCACTATACAGGTATACGCGCACAGCATATCACTATGCACCTTTCTGCACTGCTTTGCATTTCTCACTGCATCATCATCCACCACCTCCAGCCAATCCTCATCACTTTCTGCTACTTCAGCATGTGCTGCAAAACGCACTTCACTGAATTCCCTTCATAGTAGCATCCTGCTGTACTCCATCTTCATAATATCCGCCATGTCATCATCATACCATATATATATCGTATATGTATATATATAGGCACACACACATATATATATATATATATATATATATATATATATACACATATATATCTATATATACATATATATATAATATATATATATATAAGTAGGTATACAAGTATATACATCGCTTCCCATCTTTCCACCATGTTATTTTAAAGCTTCCACAATGATATCTCTTATAATGTATTTGTCTCTTGCTTAGACTAACTCTTGTTTTGCAGGATTTCTACTTTGGTTTAGAAGCCTTGACATCTTAAATTCAATTCAAATAATGTAATAGATAGAGTATAATGAAAGTTTACATTTTCTAGCCTTTAGATTAGAATGAATGAGCATTGTAAATATCATGAATTGCCTATTTTCATGCATTTTTAGTCTTTATGTCTCAAAATTCTCACAAATAGTAACACGAATGGCACGTGCACCATTTCGTAAGAGGTAAATTAATATTAAGTTGATGATCCATATCAATGGCCATAGTCAGGGTGTGAACAAAACTTAGGATTTTTATCTTTTACGAAATAACACTGGATTCACACTGGATCCATTTTTTAAGATTCATCATATTTTCCTTAAATATCTTCTTTTTTTATTAGAATTTAACTTAAAATTAATTCAAAATATATACCAATGGCCATAGTCAGGGTATATTGAGAATTAATTTCATTTTAAATTCTATAAAAGCACCAAATGTATTTTATTCTTCACCTGAATTTAAATATAGATTATTATATAATACATTCAATGACCATAGTCAAGGATGTATTATATCTTCAATCTTATTTTAATTCATTTAAAGAATGGAATAGCTTTTCAAAATCCAATTTCAAAAATTTAAATTCATTCATCATTTAGATAGAATTGCATCATATTTTTAAAATTCCTTTTCATAAATCCAAGTAATTCTTTCCTTCATTTCTCAGATTAAATCCTATTCATAAATTCAAATTTAAACTCTATTTCTCAAAAGGATTCAAGAATTCAATTTCAAGGTCCCATTTGACTTTGAAGTTTCAGAATCATCTTGTATTTCAAAATTCCAAATTCTATCTCAAATTCAAAGTCCAATTTAACTTTGAGATTCGTTTGTATATTCAAATTCTAAATTTCATTTTTTTAGTTCAATTTAAATTTGGAGGTTCTTGATTCATCTTCTGAATTTAAAATCCATCTTAGGATCCAGAGTCCAACTCTACATTTGGATCTCAGATTTTAGATCCAATTCCATTCTAAGGTCCAGAATCCAATTCCACTTTTTGGATCTCAGGCTTCAGATCTATAATCCCTTTAGGATCCAGAACTCAATTTCACATTAAATCTCAAGCTTCAGATCCAACTCCATTTTAGGATCCAGAACCCAAGTCCATCTTGGATTCCAAATCTCGGATCCCATTCTGTTTAGTATCCGGAATCCAATTCCAATTCTAGATTTCAATTCCATTTTCGGAGCTAATCTGAATCTCTTAAATCCATTTTCTATTCTTAAGTACCATTTGATTATCTCAGATCCACTCCAAACTTAAAAATCCAAATTCAATTCCATCTCAAGTATTCATTTCCTTTTCTAAATTCAAATCCAAATTCAAAGTCGATTTTGACTTTTTATTTCCTTTCATTTCAAAGCTTCAAGTCATTCTTTCTCATTTATTCTTCCAAATCCTAATTTACTTCAAAAACTTAGAATCAACCATTTCTTCATTCTCTTACCAAGTTCATCTCAGAATAACTTGGAAATTTTCAAAACATTCTTTTCAAAAAGAGCATACATTCTTACATTGCACAAACATGATTCTTTGTGCATTTAGAGTTAGAATAAATTCTTAGATTATATTTAGGCAAAGCAAACGTCATAGATTCGATCCTTGGTTCGATTACCCCTGGTAAAGGCGCCAGGAACGGTCGAACCTCGTACCGACGAGCGAATCCCGTCTTTCCATTTTTCCGCAAATATTTTCAAAACGGAGGCGAGTTATTTTCTAAATACTTTTTAAATCAAGGTCAAGTGAGACCGCGCAAAATAGTTCCTCTTCTCTTTTCTTTCTCTTCTTTTCTCTTCTCTCTTTCTTTTCTTTCTTTTATTCTCCTCCCTTCAAAAAGGAGGAAAAGAGAGGTTAGAAAAGGAAAAGAGAAGGAAGAGAGAGAAACCACAAGAGTGGAAAAATTTTGCGATGATCACATCTCCCTATTGGACACTTCAACCTGTCCACTAGTCTGCGGATGATATGGAGTGGTGAATCTATGATTGACAGAATATCTTCTCAGCAGAGAAGCTATCTGTACATTCCTAAAATGCTTGCCACCATCGCTAATCATCGCGCGTGGCACACCAAAACGACTAAAAATGTTGTACTTAATGAACTTAAGCACTACTCTGTGATCGTTGGTCTTGGTTGCCACAGCCTCTACCCACTTGGACACATAATCAACCGCCACCAGAATGTATAAATTTCCAAATGAAGGCGGAAATGGTCCCATGAAATCAATGCCCCAAACATAAAAAATCTCGACTATCAAAATCGGAAGCAAGGGCATCATGTCCCTTTTGGACATGTTCCCAATCTACTGACATCGAATGCAACGCCTACAGAACTCATGAGCATCCCTGTGGAGTGTGGGCCAATAAAATCCTGACTGCAAAACCTTTGCAGTCGTCTTCCTACTGCTAAAATGCCCTCCACAGGCTAATGAATGGGAAAAATTCAGAATGGACTGGTACTCCTCCTCTGGAACACATCTCCTAATGATCTGATCTGCACAGTATTTGAACAATTCTGGTTCATCCCAATAATAGTGCCTCACCTGAGATAGGAATCTCTCACGCTCATTCTTGTTCCAATGCTCAGGTATCTGCCTCAAAACCAGATAGTTCACAATATCTGCAAACCAGGGTAACTGCGATGTACTAACTGTCATGATCTGCTCGTCGGGGAAAGAATCACTGATCAGTCTCTGATCCTGCGTGGTCTCCACGATCAGTCTGGACAGGTGGTCTGCTACTACATTCTCGCTTCCCTTCTTATCTCGAATCTCGAGATCAAACTCCTGTAGTAGTAGAACCCAACGAATCAATCTCGGTTTGGTGTCTTTCTTATTCAACAGATATTTCAATGCAGCATTGTCAGAATAGACAACCACCTTCGACCCGAGTAAATAGGACCTGAACTTGTCCAATGCGAAAACTACCGCAAGTAGCTCCTTCTCTGTCGTAGTATAATTCATTTGAGCATCAGACAGAGTTCTACTAGCATAGTAGATCACATAGGGCTTCCTATCAATGCGTTGTCCTAAAATAGCCCCCATAGCATAATCAGATGCATCGCACATAATCTCAAATGGGAGAGTCCAATCCGGAGGTCTCAAAATGGGTGTAGTAATCAAGGCCTCTTTGAGAATCTCAAAGGCCTTCATACAATCCTCGCTTAACACAAAGGGCTGGTCCTTCTCCAATAAAGTACATAGCGGTCGAGAGATTTTACTGAAATCTTTTATAAACCGCCTATAAAAGCTCGCATGCCCTAAGAATGACCGAATCTGCCTCACAGAGGTGGGTGGAGTCAAACGAGAAATGGATTCCACCTTCGCTCTGTCAACCTTAATGCCTCGCTTGGACACAATGTGTCCAAGCACAATCCCCTCCTGGACCATAAAATGACTCTTTTCCCAACTCAGGACAAGATTTGTCTCCGCACACCTACTCAGTACTCGAGTAAGTTTTTGGAGGCAATCTTCAAATGAAGAGCCATAAACTGAAAAATCGTCCATAAAAACTTCCATCACATCATCAATCATGTCCGAGAAGATAGCAAGCATGCACCTCTGAAAAGTAGCTGGGGCATTACAGAGCCCGAACGGCATACGTCTAAACGCGAAGGTGCCATAAGGACATGTAAACGTAGTCTTCTCCTGGTCGTCAGGATGGACATCTACCTGATTTTATCCTGAATATCTATCTAGAAAGCAGTAGTAGCTCTGCCCTGCGAGTCTCTCTAAGATCTGATCAATGAATGGCAATGGGAAATGATCTTTCCTAGTTGCCACATTCAGCTTCCGATAATCGATACAGACTCGCCATCCTGTAGTGGTCCTCATCGGAATTCTCTCACCCTTCTCGTTCTCAACCACAGTGAGTCCTGACTTCTTCGGCACAACCTGAATCGGGCTGACCCACTGGCTATCAGAAATAGGGTAAATGATTCCGTCATCCAACCACTTCACCACCTCGTTCTTTACCACTTCCTTCATGTTGGGATTTAGCCTTCTCTGCATATCCCTAAATGGCTTGACTTCCTCATTACAATGAATTCTATGCATGCAGAATGAAGGATCAATCCCCTTCAGATCAGCAACTCCCCAGCCAATCGCTGCCTTGTGCACTCGAAGAATAGTCAGCAATCTCTGCTCCTGCTCCTCAGTGAGCCGGGACGAGATGATCACAGGCAGAGTCTCATCATCTCCGAGGTAAGCATACTTGAGTGAATTCGGTAAGGGTTTCAACTCGAGTTTCGGAGGTGACTCTATCGAGGATTTGGCGGGGGTCTCCGCAAGTGGTGGGAGGGTCTCAATGATGGCTCCCCAAGGTGGTCTCTCTGACGACACTCTAGACACATCTACGCTATCTATACCACTATTCTTCTCTATATGGTACAAATCTAAAGAATCCTCAGTAATATACAACTCGGGCTGCTTCTCCACTAACTCATGTGCAATATCTACATGAAAGCAGTCCATGTCTCCCGCTGGTCCCATCGCGGCATTGAAAATATTCAGCTTGACTTTCCGATTGCCGAATAAGAGATCCATGGCTCCGGTTCTACAATTGATGCATGCATTGGCTGTCGCCAAGAATGGTCTGCCTAAAATGATCGGAGTCTGGTGCTGGCTGTCTACTCCTTCCATATCAAGAATAATGAAATCGACTGGGAAATAAAAGTCATCCACCTTAACTAGCACATCCTCTAAGACACCTCTCGGTACCTTGACAGAACGATCTGCCAGTTGAAGTGTAATAGGAGTCGATCTCATCTCTCCTAGCCCGAAAGAATCAAAGAAATACCCGGGCAGAATGTTCACACTTGCTCCAAGATCGAGCAATGCACGTTCTATCCGGATGTTTCCTATAGTACAAGCAATGATAGGGGCTCCAGGGTCCTTGAGCTTTGGTGGTGTTTGATGCTGAAGTACTGAACTCACCTGCTCAGTCAGATGGACCCTGTTAGGAACTCTCTCTCTAGATTTCCGCTTCTGTGTACATAGCTCCTTCAGAAATTTGGCATATGCCGACACCTGCTGAATCGCATCGAGCAAAGGTAGGTTGATCTGCACATGCTTGAATATGTCGAGCATATCCTGGATCTTCGCAGCTTGCTTCCCTCTATATCCAGGAGACTCTAATGCTTTGGGATAGGGTGGTGGGGGAATATACTCTGCTGGCTCCTCCTCTTTGTGAGAAGGATCACTCCTATCCTTCTTCTGCACTGAAGATGAAGATGATGATGATGAAGGTAATAAAGATGATGATGGGGATGGGGATGATAATGATGGCTGAGCCGACGTAGGTGAAACAATGGTCTCTGGCTCCTCTATCCTCTCTCTACTCTCTCTCTCTCTGCTATTGACGTGATACTCTCGTCCACTCCTCAGGGCCATAACAGATTTGGCCTGCTGCTGTGTCTCAGTATGAAACAGGCCTCCAGTCATCTGGTCCTTGCCCTTCGGGTTTATGACAGCCTGACTCGGCAATGTACCCTCGGGTCTCCTACTAATAGCCTCAGCTAACTGTCCCATTTGCGACTCTAACTTCGCATTGGACTACGTATGTGAGCTCAATATCTGGCTACACTTCTCGAAGGCATTCTGATTAGAGGTTTTCACCTCTTGGAATGCCTGGAGAAGTCTCTCCTCAAAAGATGTCTGCGGGGCAGACTCCTGCTGAATCGGGGAAGGGACTGAAGAAGAAGACTGAGAATAGCTCGGCCTCTGGAATGGCTGAGTAAAAGATGGCTGCCGAGCTGGCTGAGAGGATGTAGGCATCTGCATGGAAGACTGTGGATTCTTCCATGAAAAATTGGGATGGTTACGCCAACCCGGATTATATGTAGATGAGAATGGGTTGTTCGGCGGTCTGACGTAACCCTGAGCTGCCTGAACTTGTTCTTGAACAAGTTCAGGGTACTAAGCTGCCGAAGGGCACTCAGTGATATCGTGTGCCGGACTGGCACAAAGAGTACACACCTACTGTGTAGTGGATGATCCTGAGAGAAGCTGGTCCAGCTTCTGAGCAATCATGTCTACCTTGCACTGTAGTGCAGTAGATGGACCAATCTCAAGAACACCAGCTTTCTTCTGAATGCTGGGTGTGGCTCTATCAGAATGAGAGCTCGAAGCATGGTGTAGGGAATTCTCGGCCAATGTATCAAATAACCTCCATGCTTCGTCATCGCTTTTCAGCATGAATGTCCCTCCACATGAAGAGTCGATCATCTGACGATTCTTGTCAGACAATCCATCGTAGAAGCTCTGCACTAGTTGCCATTTCGGCACCTGATGATGGGGACATTTCCTGAGGAGATCCTTCATTCTCTCCCAGGTCTCATGAAAGCGCTCACCATCTAGCTCTGAAAAGCTAGTGATGGCTCTACGATATTGGTTCGTACGACCAATGGGAAAGTATTTCCGAAGAAACTCCTGTTGCAATTGATCCCAGGACTCTATTTCTACAGAATCTAAGGACTTTAGCCAATACTTGGCTTTGTCCTTCAATGAGAAAGGGAATAGAGTCAACCGCAAGGCATCATCATCGAAATTATGTATCTTTACCGTAGAACAGATTTCGAGGAATTCATCTAAATGGCGGTAGGGATCCTCGTGACTAAGGCCATAAAAAGATGGGAGCATCTGAATAATGCTAGCCTTAATCTCATAATGAGGCGCTCTTACTTCGAGTCTCCGAATGCAGGATGCCTGAACATAATCTGTGGGAATGAAGTATTCCCGCAGAGGACGTGGATGAGCTGGGGGTGGAGGTGGAGGATCCATGTCAGCCATTGTTGTCAAACTTCGATGAGAATATAAAATTCTCTCTGGGTTGTCAACAAATGGGTGTAATGGGGTTCCTAAACCTCGTCGCCCCTGCATACACTGGTACTAAGACCAGATGTAAGCAAATGACCTAAATCTAAACTACACTAACACAGGTACTAAAACGTAAATAAAACAAATAACAATACTACGAAACAGAGATGCTAACTATCTATGTCAAAAGTCTATAACTAAATGAATAACAACAAAGTAAACTATTCTAAAATACTGAAACAAATAAATACAGGAAATCACAAACTAAGTTTTTCTAAAACCCACCTGTCTAATCGCTCCTTGCAGAATGATAATTAAGTGAATCCTAGAAAGAATAGTACGTGAATCCTATATTTACTAACTATGTTAATGCTATATTCACTTACTAATCCTACTAACTAAAAAGAAAACAAATAATTAACTAACTAAAATAAATTAATAAATCAAACTCTAAGAAATAAAGTAATTAATTCGCCGTTCCCCTGCAACGGTGCCAAAATTTGGTTGATATTTTGAAATGATATTTTTAAAAACAAGTATTTGCAATAAAACTTTGGAAAATTGTCAACCAATCTACAATTATAAAGTTAATACAACTACAATTAATCACTAAATTGAAAATGAAACAGCACTAAGTCCTCTGCTCCACACCAAGGGTATTTCCGTCTTTTCGCCAATTATTCACTCTTCGCACTTGGACAATAACCTTGGAAACTAAATATGCTTTTCAACCTAAAAATGCAGAGAAATACAAAGTTAGTATTCTAATCTAACAATGCAAACAATAACTAAAACTAATTCTAATTTTATGAAAATAATAAAACAAATGCTACTTATCAGACAATAATTAAATAAAATACTAAACTAATTCTTAAAATTAACTAAATTAATTCTACTAATGCTGTATGATGATTATGCAGCTCCTAAAATGCAGAAATTACTGAAAACAAGTCTAAAGTGCCGAAACTAAGGAAATTACGAAACTGCCCCTAACTAGTGCAAAATAGCTTTCTGACAATTTATCTGAAAACCACTGTTTGACAAAGAAAATGAGATCCGATTTTTCCGAAATTTGTTCTGTTCTTCAACTGACAGATAAACAATCTGACAGTTTTTACAGAATGAAAAAATGATATCTGGAACTCCAGATATAAGCATTTCAAATCTGGGAAAAATCAGGATATCGAAAGTCCTGTAACTTAAAATCCAGAAAAAGCGGTTTTCGAAAAATGCTTAAAAATCAGACCAAATGAACTTCGAAAGAGCTGAAATTTGGTCTGGAGTCAGATAACACGCCACTAAAGTGAACAGAAAATTTTTTTTTGGAAAACACGAATTTTTTACACAGAAAATAACGCTTGTGCGACAGGGCAAAAATCGGGTTTTTCTTTGAGTGCACTATTCACTTTATGAATTTATTTAAACACTATAAAATGCAAATTAAACCTAATGTAATCTAAATGACACTGAATAACAGTGTATATGCAGATGAATATTACAATTACGCTAAATGCATGACGAACAAAATACGATAAGCAAATTATCACTAAAAATACGTTAACTAACGATGCAAATGCAACTAAGCTACTCAATGAAATGCAATTCTAATTGAATACGTTAAATACTAAATAACTACGAGTCAACTAAGCACAAATTCACAAATCACCCACACAAACCAAACACAATTTATGCACACACTTCTACACTATACTAAATCAAATAACTTAAACTAATCAACCTAAAATCAAAATAGATAACATCTAAATGACATCAAACCCACTAAAGAACAAGGGCTAGGGTTAGGGTTCACTCGGTTGACTCAATTAGGCTCGGTTTTGACTTGACTAAGTTCGGGTTGGCTTGGGTGGAATCGGTTTTGACTTAGCTAAGGTTGACTCAAACTAGGTTCGGTCTTGACTCACCATGGGTTGGACTAGGACTCGACTAGGGTTAGGTTTTGACTTGGTTAGGTTACTAAGACTAGGTTGGACTCGGTTGAGGGTTGACTTAGTCAACTAAGGTTGGTTTGGTTTAGATGGGTTCGGTTTGGGTTAGGTTAGGTGAGATAGGCTCGGGATAAGGTTGACTCGACTAGGCTTGACTTGGATTAGGTTAGGTAGACTCGGTTAACCTAAACTTAGGTTAGGTTTGACTAAGTCTTGACTAGGGTTAGGTCTTGGTCTTGGTTGACCTAAGCTTGGGTTTGATTTGGGTTTGACTAGGGCTAGGGTTGACTCGACCTAGGTTTGGTCTAGGCTTTGACTAGGTTAGGTAGGCTCGGTTTTGACTAGACTCAAAGGGGTTTAGACTAGGGTTTGACTCACTTAATTGGGTCGACTAAAGTAGTAACCCTTTAATTATCCTACAATTAATTCAAAGTTACCGATTTTAATGAAGGAGGTTAGGAAAATAAAGTAATAATTATCAATGCTCAACTTGGAAATGATTTGGATTCTCCAAAAATCGCCCCACTGAATGAGGGAGTTACACTCCTTAATTATATTTTAAGACTCTCTCTTTGGAAAACGAAAAGTCCAATCTAGAAGGCCACGATTTTTGCTTTTCACTGATCGCTCCCCAAGGTGGTCTCTCTGACGACACTCTAGACACATCTACACTATCTACACTACTATTCTTCTCTATATGGTACAGATCTAAAGAATCCTCAGTAATGTACAACTCGGGCTGCTCCTCCACTAACTCCTGTGCAATGTCTACATGAAAGCAGTCCATGTCTCCCGCTGGTCCCATCGCGGCATTGAAAATATTCAGCTTTACCTTCCTATTGCCGAATGAGAGATCCATGGCTCCGGTCCTACAGTTGATGCACGCATTGGCAGTCGCCAAGAATGGTCTGCCTAAAATAATCGAAGTCTGGTGCTGGCTATCTACTCCTTCCATATCGAGAATAATGAAATCGACTGGAAAATAAAAGTCATCCACCTTAACTAGCACATCCTCCAAGACACCTCTCGGTACCTTGACAGAACGATCTGCCAGTTGAAGTGTAATCGGAGTCGATCTCATCTCTCCTAGCCTGAAAGAATCAAAGAAATATCCGGGCAGAATGTTCACGCTGGCTCCAAGATCGAGCAATGCGCGTTCTATCCGGATGTTTCCTATAGTACACGCAATGATAGGGGCTCCAGGGTCCTTGAGCTTTGGTGGTGTCTGATGCTGAAGTACTGAACTCACCTGCTCAGTCAGATGGACCCTGTTAGTAACTCTCTCTCTAGATTTACGCTTCTGCGTACATAGTTCCTTCAGGAATTTGGCATATGCCGGCACCTGCTGAATCGCATTGAGCAAAGGTAGGTTGATCTGCACATGCTTGAAGATGTCAAGCATGTCCTGGATCTTCGCACCTTGCTTCCCTCTATATCCAAGAGACTCTAATGCTTTGGGATAGGGTGGTGATGGAATATACTCTGTTGGCTCCTCCTCTTTGTGAGAAGGCTCACTCCTATCCTTCTTCTTCTCTGAGGATGAAGATGATGATGATGATGAAGAAAATGATGAAGATGATGATGGAGCTGGGGATGATAATGACGGTCGAGCCGACGTAGGTGAAACAATGGTCTTTGGCTCCTCTATCCTCTCTCTACTCTCTCGCTCTCTGCTCTCGACGTGATACTCACGTCCACTCCTGAGGGCCATAACCGATTTGGCCTGCTGCTGTGTCTCAGTATGAAACAGGCCTCCAGTAATCTGGTCCTTGCCCTTCGGGTTCATGACAGCCTGACTCGCCAATGTACCCTCGGGTCTCCTACTAATAGCCTCAGCTAACTGTCCCATTTGCGATTCTAACTTCGCAATGGGCTGCGTATGCGAGCTCAAAATCTGGCTACACTTCTCGAAGGCGTTCTAATTAGAGGTTTTCACCTCTTGGAATGCTTGGAGAAGTCTCTTCTCAAAAGATGTCTGCGGGGCAGACTCCTGCTGAATCGGGGGAGTGACTGAAGAAGAAGAAGACTGAGAATAGTTTGGTCTTTGAAATGACTGAGTAAAAGATGGCTGCCGAACTGGCTGAGAGGATGTAGGCATCTGCGTGGAAGACTGTGGATTCTTCCATGAAAAATTGGGATGGTTACGCCAACCCGGATTATATGTCGATGAAAATGGGTTATTCGGCGGTCTGACGTAACCCTGATGTAAGACCCGCAATTTTTCAGAAAATATCTGAATAAAATTCATGAGGCATTCACCGGTAAAAATAGCATTTTTTCTCATAATGCGAAACGGATCAATTCCTGCGAGCCAGTTATACTTAGGATATTCGTCGATTCGCGAATATATGCTCAAACACTCTGGAAGCCATAACTTCCTACCTAAACAAAATCAAAGGATTTCCTTGAGCCAACTTTCTTAGTTACGTCAATACGAAGAAAATGGCGTACTTAGAATTTTTCGGAAAAATGTCGCCAAAAACCCGAAATTCTTGCGGGACCCACGAAAATATTGGTGGGACCCACAGAAATATTTTTCAGAAAATATTCTAGAAAATTCTAGAATATTCTAGCATCTTCCAGGACCTTCCAGCTCCTTCCAGCACCTTCCATGGAAGGGATTTCTGAAAAGCCAAGGGGTATAAGGGTAAAAGTGAAACTTGGGGCCCAAGTTTCACTTCCTATAAATAGAGGAGTCCCCCTCTCTCTAAAAATCGCCAACTCCTCTCTCTCTCCTCCTTTTTCCAAACCTCCCCTACCTAGCCTAGCCCACCTGAGCCCACCTGACCTGGTCTGAGCCTGCCTGACTTAGCCTGAGCCTGCTTGACCTGGTCTGAGCCTGCCTGACCTGGTCCTAACCCACCTGACCTAGGTCTGAACCTACCTGACCTAAGTTTGAACCCAGTTGACTTGACTTGAACCTGGTTTGGTTCAAAGTCAAAGTCCAAGTCCTTTTTCGTCTGAAGTTCGAAGTTGATCCTTTTTCGAAGTCGAGCCTCGTTCGAAGCGTTTGAAGCAACCGGACTCGTTTCTTCCACGATTTGAAGTAAGTTCGCTTCGTTGATCCATCTCTCTCAAGTATTTGATTGTTTGTATATAGCATATACTTTCTAAAGTAGTATCTTGCTTTAGTTCTTGATTGAGCCCTTTTTGGACACTTCGTTGTTCACCCACTCGTCTCGGAACTATCGTCGGATATATTTATGTTCAAATACGCAGTATATGTGTTTTAAAAATGGTATCTCGCTTTAGTTCTTGGTTGAGCCCTTCAGAACACTTCGGTGTTCACCCGCTCGCCTTGTAACTATCGTTGGATGCGGATCTAGGTGTATATCTGCTGATTCTGCCGACGCGTCCTATATCGCACAGGCTATGTAATTTACCTTTGCCGTCGCGTCGTATGATGCCAAGGCTCCCTGTTTTCTGCAGTTACGATTACTGCACTTCCGATTATGCATTTACTTACGCCGTCGCGTCGAACGATGCCAAGGCTCCTGCTTTCTGTAATGTATTTACTTACGCCGTCGCGTCGAACGATGCCAAGGCTCCTGTTTTGTTATATATGTAGAATATTTCATTCAGTTATACACCCTGAACAATAGTATATGCATTTCTTTACGCCGCCGCTGTATAAAGCACAGGCTTCTGCTTATATTACATATATAGCGCATAAATGAGCGTTCAAATGGAGATCAACTCCAAATCGCTAATGCGATTCCCTGACCGCTCCTCGTTCAAGATTCTGCTTGACGAATGAAGCCCCTATTGGAAAGGCTTCGATTTTTGGCAAAATGCCCTTTACGTAAAAACTAAGTCAATTACGTATGGCCTGGCTATGGCCCAGGGTTCCTGCAACCTTGATGGATGCAAAGTACGCACAACGGTGCACATCCGTTTCCTGAGTTAAGCGTAGCGATTTCCCGCCAAAGAGGGGAGATGCCGCTGAAATGGATAAAAGAAACGCACGCTTTCTCCGTAAAAGAGAGGAAGTGCTGCAGAAATTTCTGAAGAAGCTAAGAATAGCTCAGAAAGAACATAGCAGGATACTCTGACATATCGCAGAGTGCTACCCAGTTCATGGAATGCCTTCTACAACGTAGAAGGGTTCGTCGCACCACTGCCGGTAGAGCAGGGGAGGTGCTGACAAAATGGTTGGCAGAAGAGCTGCCGGAACCAGTTGAACGACATAATGATGTACGTTGATGGAATGATGCCAGAACGGCTCGTATCCCTGTGCCTGCAAGGGCACCTTGCTCGTAAGGGCCGTCGAGCCAGAGTAGAGGTTGCGCCTTGACTAGGTTTGGACTCGTTGCATAAAAATACGTCGAGTATCCGATCTATTTAGATCGAGTCATATGCATGCTCATTGAGAACGGTTACGCAACAAGACTCGTAAGGGCCGAAGAGCCAGAGTGTGTTGTTTCCACCCAAAGAGGTGTGATGCTCGTGGTGGCCGAAGTGCCAAGAGCGGTGTTCTGCATGCATATGAATAAGACTTAAGGTCGGACATACCCCGCGGTTGAAAATCGTGTTAGGGGTACCCCCTCAGTAATGACTGTATTGGGGCGGACTGAATGGGGTCGGGTACATACTCTCGTAGTGCTAAAAGCACGGGCTGCCTAAATGGCATGCAGATTCTGTCCAAGTAATTGTAAGACTGGCAGACCCCTTCAGGAATTATGCTCACTGTGGAATGACAGTGATGGTACAGCCTTGAGTGACACGTATTTTACTTTGGACCTGATAGAGTCCACGATGGCCTCAGTCACTCATGGGTTTTGGGGTCGTGGTTATCCTTAAGATCTAAGTATTGAACCCAACTACTGCAAGTAGAGGATGCATCCGAATATGGGCCTAGTAGGGTTCTCCCGGTTGAAACACACTGCCCTACTATGGATAGGGTCAACAGGCCTCTGGGGTATCTAAAATACATAGAATAATCAACCCCCAGAACGTCGCGTTGATGCCCGGACAATAGCTCTACCTGCGTACCAAAGGCGGGAGCGGTTAATTATCAAACAATGCATTAGCTTAGGTACAGCGATACTTTGAATGTATGAGTGGATGACGTGTTGAGTCAGTCCTGCATAATCTTTGTGAAGGTGTCATGTTCGGTATACGACTGGACCGACTGGGCAAAGTCCCGTGTTGTATCTGCACGACTAAGCGAAGCTCGAGGAGCTGTCCTTAGATGCGTGGGATACAGATGTGCCAAGTATGAAGACTTGAGCTAGACATCACTTTAAGACCCGGAAGTGGTCAAGGCTAAGTCGTGAAGACTTGAGCGAATGTTCAACTCATAGCCCTAAGGAGGCTCTTGCGATATACGCTAAGTCTTGGAGGATTGAGCGTCGTTATTACGCATTGCGACCCTGAGTGGTCATTATTTGTACTTGAGTTGAATGGATGAATGACTGCATGCTTACCAGACCATCAGTGGTTCTGACCCTGTTTAATGGGGATTTCAGGTGTTGTACCTGCGTGGCGATATGCGGAGCAAGGCGGCATCATGTTCCAGGGTTTCTCTAGACAGAGTTGTACTGCTTCCTTTTATTGAACCTATACTGCTTTTCCAAGCGGTGATGTTGTAATAAACATGTGGTTGTCGATAAAATGGAACACCTCGGTGGTCAATGAGTTGCTTGGCCACATACCTGCAACGTGCTCGGAGTTTTCTAAAACCGACGACTCATTATCGTCCGATTCCGCTGCTAAAAGCTTTTTAAAGTTCCGCTGCAAAGAAAAAAAAAAAAAGAAATTCATGAAAATTTTAACTTAGCTTTCTTTTGAAAATCCGGGGCGTTACAGAATTGGTATTAGAGCATGTGTCTGAGAAACCTGGTTCAATATCCGTCATGTTCACAATATCGCACTGTAAGTATATTTTATACTTTTTATTTTGATCTGGGTGCATCTTTGTATAGATGACAACTCACGACTCTCGAGGTTACTGCTATCGTTGCGGGATCATGCACGATGAGTGGGTGTGCCCATACGAGGTCCAAGATTGCCAGTATTGTGGCGGAGAAGGGCATTCCGCCAACGAATGCCAAATGAAACATACCGCCGATATGGGTCGGCGGGGATCGCTTGGTCTTAGAGACGAGACCTCGCGTGTTAGGTGGCCACATTACTCCAGTAGAGGGAGTAGCCGTACCCCAGCAACTTCTGATGAACTACCATCTCTGGTAGAATTTGACTTGAACTTCCTTGAGGGATTCGGTCAATCGCAAGGCTATCAACAGGCATCACGTACGCCTAGCTTGCACAGTCGGGATGAGGGATGCAACAACTCCTTCTATAATCCCATTATGATTTCGGATTCCTCGGATCATAGTGCCATTATATGGGGGAACGAAGCGGCTTCACAAACGCCGAGCCTGAATGGCCAAAGAGAGGGATACAACCTATATCATCCCATTATGGTCTCGGATTCCCCGAGCCATGATGCCACTGAGTGGGCAAGTGGACCGGCATCACTAATCTACCCACAGGATTCGCTTGAAAGTGCGGAAGTGCCGCCCAAGCCAAAACTAGTTGTGCCTGCACCAAGGCCATGTGGCAATAGATGGACCTTTTTGAGTTCGTCTTCATCAAAGAAATCCAGGTCTTAAAGAGACTGGTGATGTTTTGGAGTCAGTAGACTCATGTATATAGTTTCTCAACGCCTGAAGTCTGCCAGTGCGGCATGACGTTTTGTTTAAGGCGATGCTTGTGTAAATGTGATGTATATTAAGTAAATAAAGCTTTTACTTCCATATATACATCGAGAAACTAAAAACAAGTGATTGTGTGTGATTAGATAAATGGCTCCTACGACGAGGAGAACCATGCCAAGCGAGGAGTCCCATACACAAGGATTCTTGTTAGAAACGCTCAACAACCTAGTTACAGCCATCCGTGAAACGAGGCCAGAACCAGTCGCACCACGAAACGAGCACCTGGGAGGAGTGACTTATGAGAAGTTCCTCAAGCTTGACCCGCCAGTTTTCATTGGCAGAGTCGATCCGGAGCTCGCAGAGAGTTGGATTGAAGAGACAGAATGTAATACCCAAAATTTTTAATGATTTAGAAATTCTGAAGAAAATTCAAGTTTCAATTTTTATTTATTCTGAATGTGAATTATGGTGTTAAAACCTTAATTTTTATGGTTAGTATTGTTCAAAATAAAGATCTGAATTTATATTTAAAATCCTGACGAAATTTTGTTAAGGCTTGTTCGAAAATTAGAATTCAGGGACATTTAAGTCATTAGTAAAATTGTCAAAGGGTAGCTTAGTAATTTGCCAATTCAGTGGCATTTTTCGGTAAAATACCGAACTATATGAGGTCAAAATAGTAATTTTTCTTTTAGGGATATTTTCAGGGAATTAATAAAATTGTCAGGGACGAAAACGGTAATTTACCATTTTCAATGGCAGGCTATGTAATTTATTGAACTACAGAAGGACAATCAAGTAATTCTAAATCCCATTATGGCAGTTCTGAAAGATGGGATTTGAATTAGGGTATAAAAGGTATAAAAAGATTAGCAATCAAATAAAATATAATATTTTATATTAAAATATTCAAGAGACCATGGTTTTGGAAAACCACTGGCCCAAAACTAAGGGCAGCCATGGTTTTTCCAAAACCATGAGCTGACAAGTGTCACCTCACAGTGAGGAGGTGACACCCATCCCCCTTCTCTCTCTGACACATGTCAAAAAAATGAATAAAATAATAAAGAAATGACAAGTGTCAAAATAAATTAATATTTTAATTAAAAAAGGTGACAAGTGTCACCAAAATAGGTCCCATAGGGGAGGCGACACCTCCTCTCTCTCCTATAAATACCCCCTCACCCCCTCTCTCTCTACCCAAGTCCAAACTCTTCTCTTTCTCTCTCTAAGCTCTCTCTCTCCTACTTTCTCTCTCTACCTTTGATTTTCTCTCTCTAACTTTTAAACCTAAACCTCCGTAGAATCTCAGATTTTTTCTGAGAAACCTCTTCTAGTCCTTTTCCTCTTTCTTTTAGCGAAGTCCGTTCTTCTGCAAGAAGCTCCATCGGATCAGAAACAGCCTCGGAAGAACTGCCTGCAGGAGTTCTGCTAAACTTAGCAGAAAAGTTAGATTTGGATAGCGGAAGCGCTGCTCAAATCAACTAAACAATGTTAGTATTCAAGAACCATCTTCTGAATTCAAATTCTCCTTCTAAACCCCAATTCTACTTTGTGTGGATTTAAATTTTGACAATTTTGCCAAAATTTAATCCAACCCAGCCTCTACGCAGGGGAAGTTCTGTTCAAATTTTTCTAAATACTTTTAAATATTCTGAACTACTTTAGCAGTAGTTCTGGCAAAATTTTCTAAAAGACTTTTTAAAATTTGAGTTTTTATAGCAGGAGTTCTGCCAAAATAATTTAAAGATTTAAAAAAAAAAGAAAAAAAAAATAGAATTAGTATAGCAGTAATTCTTATCAAATTTTTAAATGATTTCTAAAATAAATCAATTATTTTAATTAGAATTCTTTTAGATATTTTAGAAATTTTGAGTTTATTTAGTAGAATTTATATCAAAATTTTTATAACTATTTTAGAAAATTTTGATTTTTATAAAGAAAATTCTGTTAAAATTTTCAAAAATCAGTTTTACTATTGGAATCAATTTTTTTGAAAAACCTTTATAAAAGTATTTGTGACGCAAAGTCATGTTTGGATTTTTACAACTCGAATTCAAGTTCAAACCCTTTTTCGAACATTTGAGTTATTACAGAGGAAACTCTGTGAAAATTCTTATAAAAATTTTAAAGTCAATTATAAATAAATTTTTAGATTTTTAATAATTTCTTTAAAAGATACTTTTTTAAGTTATAGGGTAAATACTACCCGAAATTCGATATAAAAATATTAACTTATATAATGAATTCTATCAGATTAAATCAAAGCACGTGCGCTTTATCCTGTTCTCCTTAAGTTCTATCGAAATCCAAGTAAGTTATTCTATCAAAATCTTATAATTTTATATTAGACATGCTTTTGATTCATGTTTTTGATTCATGCATGATTATCTAAATTTGATTTATGATCAAATGCATATTTCAATATCTGCATATTTCAATTTCAAATCTTATGATTTTAAATCGAATACTATGGTTAAGACATTGATGATATTGATAAAAAGAAGAATTTTGTATAGCATGTTGATTTTTGAAAGATTTTATTGCTGCATGAGTCATGTCTACACAAACTTAATTCTCGCCTTCACAGGAGAATGCTCGTTGTGATAGAGCAAAATTCTGGATGGGCTGGATACATATGACCCGTGTTTATTTGAAAGAAATAATTTGGCTATTGAGCCTATTTTTGAAAAGATGAAAAGTCCTATAAAAGAATCCTTCAAGCCCATCTAGGTTTAGCCTACCCTGGAAGGGGTAGTGGTACAACCAGGAGTGACATTGTGAAGATAATGATTGTTGGGAGCGATAGATTTCCTGGACCTCCTGTCACTCAGGTTGAGGAGGTCGAGACAACGGGTCTCAAGGCTGCCGCATGCCAGTGGATGCATCCAACTCTCCTTGTTTGCTCGCCATTGCTGGAGAATCTTCCCGGTCGTTGACTGCTCGCTTGGGAGCCCGTTTCACTCAGGTATCCGGGTAATCCACAATAGAATAATATACCCCCGGAATACTTAGTTTGAGATCGGAGTACCCTCTACCGTACCAGGAGGGCGTTAATATCGAAACAATGACCTTTTTCTTTCACAGATTTTGATTTAAAATTTTGCATTGTTTTAAATTGTTTTTAATTGTCATATTTTTAATTGCATAATTGTTCTTGAATGTATGCATTTTGATTTGTAAATTATTGAAATCATGCTTAATATTTGAATTGTATGGTTTTGATTAATGACTTACTTGGCTATCATAAGTCTAACCCCGTTTTATGGGGATTTCAGGTTCAGATATGGAATAGGAGATATTACAGTGGATGTGGGACAAGTGTGGTATCGAAGAATCCAGATTCCCAAGATCCTGAGTTCAATTTAGGATTTATTTTAAATTTAATCCTAAATGTTTTCATTTTTTAACCTTGTAAAAAGACTATGTATATAATGTTGATATAAATTGTCTTTGTTGTTAATTGGAATGTGACGTGCCTGAGGTTTAGGAAACCAAAAATCAAAAATCATTTCCGTTGTTTTAAAAAAAAAAAAAAACTGCATTTTTAAAGGTTTTAAAAACCCCGGGGCGTTACACAGAACGTGCCTTCTCAGTACTGGGAGTACCAGAAGAGAAGAAGACCAACTTTGTCACGTATCGATTGAAGGATAATGCACGGAAGTGGTGGGATACCACTAAACTTATCCAGTTCTCACAAGTCGAAGTCATTCCTTGGACTGACTTTCGGAGGACTTTTATGGATAACTACTTTCCATTGCATTCCAGAAACAAGAAAAAGATGGAGTTTCTGGAGCTGGAACAGGGCGGTATGAGTCTGATGGACTATACCACCAAATTTCAGAATCTAGAGCGCTACTGCTCTCGATTATTCGAAACAGACCAAGAAAGGGCCGACAAATATGTGAATGGTCTGCGCGAAGGGCTGCGATCTCGGGTGGTAACAAGCATGCCTTCGACTTTTCAGGCTACGGTTGCAGCAGCTTCAAAAATCCAAGAGGATTGGGCGCGATCTAAAGTGATCGTAGCAAAGAAGCCCATAGTGAATGGTGGGAATCATAAAAGGACGTTCCCAAATAGCCAGGGTTCACGACAACCCTTCCAAAAGAAGAAGTTCCAAGGAGGGAACAACACTCAACAAGTCGTAAGGCCAAGACAGAACACAACTCCGAATGGTCAACAATCCAACTTCGGCTGCCCAAGATGTCGTGTGAACCACCCCGGAAAGCCATGTCCTCGTGACATTGGTGGTTGCTTGTATTGTGGCAAGATGGGCCACTTTATAAGGGATTGCGCCAAGAAGGCTGCAGATGAGCAGAGGAGTAATGCCGGATCTGCCGGACCCTCTCGACCAGCACCACAACGTTCTCAGTTTCAACGACCTCCACCTAGAGTAGAACAAAGGCCTGCTGCAGGTCGTGTATATGCTGTAACGACTGAACAAGTCGAAAATGGTGACCTGATTGAAGGCACCGTACCTGTTAATGGACATGCAGCTTACGTCTTGTTTGATTGTGGTGCTACTCATACGTTTATCTCTGACGATTTCACCGAACAACTCCATGCCTCGGTGCAACCGGTTGATAAAATGATCGAAGTATATAACCCGTTGGGTTCACGCACCAAATGTATCCGATGTGTAAAGAACTTGGATATTGAGATAGCAGGGCAACACTTGCCTACTGACGCCATCCTAATTGATATGATACAGTATGATGTCATTCTGGGAATGAATTGGTTGGCTGAGAATAATGCCAAGATTCTATGCCGCGAGGGCAGAGTGATTCTATCTCAACCCGGATTACCTAAAATGGAATACCGGTTATCCAAACCAGTTCCACAAAAAAGGCTCATATCAACACTTAAGGCACAAAAATACCTTAAGAAGGGTTGTGTGGCTTTCCTATTGAGTCTGTCGGTGGAAAAATCTAACGACCAACCCCTTGAGAGTTTGGAAGTGGTGCGGGAGTTTCCCGATGTGTTTCCTGAGGAATTGCCAGGACTTCCGCCACTTCGTGAGGTTGAATTTGGAATTCAATCCTTACCTGGAACAACGCCGATATCCAAAGCCCCGTATCGAATGGCGCCAGCTGAACTCAGTGAGTTAAAGTGTCAGTTGGAAGAACTGATGGAACAAGGGTTCATCCGTCCTAGTGTGTCACCATGGGGAGCCCCGATGTTGTTTGTAAAGAAGAAGGATGGATCCCTTCGGTTATGCATCGATTATTGGATGCGTAACCAGGCAACTGTTAAAAATAAGTACCCGTTGCCTCGAATTGAGGACTTGTTCGATCAGCTCAGAACAGCGAGAGTGTTCTCCAAGATCGACCTCAGGTCTGGGTACCATCAGCTCAGAGTAAAGAAAGAGGATATACCAAAGACTGCCTTCAGAACGAGATATGGCCATTATGAGTTCGTAGTAATGCCCTTCGGACTCACTAATGCGCCTGCTGCCTTTATGGATCTAATAAACCGGATATTTAGACCATATTTGGATAGCTTTGTCATCGTCTTTATCGATGACATTCTCGTATATTCAGAGAACAAGGAACAACACGTGGAGCACTTGAGAATCGTCTTGAAAACCCTTCAAGATAATCAGCTTTATGCCAAGTTTTCAAAATGTGAATTCTGGCTAGACAAAGTGATGTTCCTTGGACATGTGATCTCAAAAGATGGAATTGCAGTAGATCCTGCAAAGGTGGAAGCTGTGATGGACTGGAAGCAGCCAGAAAATATTACTGAGGTCCGTAGCTTCCTTGGACTTGCCGGATATTATCGGAAGTTCATACAAGACTTCTCCCGAATCGTCGTACCGATGACGAAATTATTGAAAAAGGGAGTAAAGTTCGAATGGACTGACCAGTGTAAGGAGTGCTTCGAGGTTCTCAAGCAGAGGCTTACCACTGCCCCTGTCCTCACCTTACCTTCTGGTCAAGGAGGCTTCATGGCTTATACCGATGCCTCAGGAACAGGTCTGGGTTGTGTGTTGATGCAGCATGGCAAAGTAATCGCCTATGCGTCGCGACAGTTGAGAGTCCATGAGAAAAACTATCCAACCCACGATCTTGAGCTTGCCGCGGTGGTGTTCGCACTTAAAATCTGGTGACATTACCTATATGGAGAGAAATTTGAGGTCATGTCGGACCATAAAAGCCTAAAATACCTCTTTTCTCAAAAAGAACTCAATATGCGGCAACGGCGATGGCTGGAATTCCTCAAAGACTATGAATTCACACTTTCCTATCACCCTGGAAAGGCGAATGTCGTAGCAGATGCCCTCAGTCGCAAGACTGTTGACACTCTGGCCAGCCTCACCGGACAGTGGAAGCTGATGGAGGATTTCGTCAGTTGGAAGCCATTCCTGGCTGATCCAGGAAAGATTCGATTGTCATGCCTGACGATCCATATCGAGATCCTCGATCGCATCGTAGCCGAACAGTTCAAGGATCCCCAGTACTTTGAATTAAAAGTTCGTGCTGAAAAGGACGACACTTTCTTCCATTTAAAAGAAGATGGAGGAATATGGATGGAAGAAAGGATTTGGGTTCTAAATAACCCTGAGCTAAGACGGGAAGTAGTCCAGGAGGCTCATAATAGCAAGTACACCATTCACCCTGGAGGTACGAAGATGTTCCGAGATTTGCAGAGGAAGTATTGGTGGAAGGGTATGAAACGTGATGTGGCTACGTTTGTCTCAAAATGTTTGATCTGCCAGCAAGTTAAGATCGAACATCAGCGACCTGGTGGAAAGATGCAACGGATCGAGATTCCAGAATGGAAATGGGAAGGCATTACGATGGATTTCATCGTTGGATTGCCTCGATCCAAGAGACAACATGACTCGATATAGGTGATCGTGGACAGACTCACCAAGTCTGCTCACTTCCTGCCAATCAACACTCCATACTCAACTGAACGATTGGCGAAAATCTACATTCGGGAAATTGTTAGACTCCATGGAGTGCCGATTTCGATTATATCTGATCGTGACCCGAAGTTCACCTCTCACTTTTGGGAGCAGCTTCAGAGAGCCCTGGGGACAAAACTCAAGTTCAGTACAGCATTCCATCCCCAAACAGATGGGCAATCAGAACGTACCATACAGACTCTTGAAGATATGCTCAGAGCCTGTATGCTGGAATGGAAAGGTGATTGGGATTCCCACCTAGCGTTGGCTGAATTTGCTTATAATAATAGCCACCACGCTAGCATTGGGATGGCACCGTATGAAGCCTTGTACGGGCGACCCTGTCGATCACCAATCCATTGGGGTGAAGTGGGTGAACGAACCTTGGACTCACCCATTGTGTTGCAGCACTACACTGAGCAGGTCCACATGATCAGAAAGAAGCTACTGACTGCTCAGAGTCGACAGAAGAGCTACGCCGATCAGCGGCGTAGGGAACTCACTTTTAAGGTTGGAGATAAGGTTTTTATCAAGGTCTCTCCAACCAAGAGTGTGTTTCGTTTTGGAAAGAAGGGGAAGCTCAACCCTAGATTCGTTGGTCCCTTCGAAATTTTGAACCGAATCGGAGAGACGGCCTACCGAGTAGCATTGCCACCGCAATACGCGCAAATACATGATGTATTTCACGTATCAATGCTAAGAAAGTACGTTCATGATCCTTCTCACGTCATTCAACATGAAGACATTGACATCCGAGAAGATATGACGGTAGAAGAAAGGCCAGTAGAGATCATGGACCGCCGGGAGCAAGTGCTAAGGACGAAGGTCATTCGACTTGTTAAAGTGAGGTGGCAACATCATGGAATTGATGATTGCACTTGGGATCCCGAATCGGATATGCGGGATAAATATCCTGAACTCTTCACCTTGTAATCTTAACTGAATTTCGCGGACGAAATTCCTTTAAGGGGGTAATGATGTAAGACCCGCAATTTTTCAGAAAATATCTGAATAAAATTCATGAGGCATTCACCGGTAAAAATGGCATTTTTTCTCATAATGCGAAACGGATCAATTCCTGCGAGCCAGTTATACTTAGGATATTCGTCGATTCGCGAATATATGCTCAAACACTCTGGAAGCCATAACTTCCTACCTAAACAAAATCAAAGGATTTTCTCGAGCCAACTTTCTTAGTTACGTCAATGCGAAGAAAATGGCGTACTCAAAATTTTTCAGAAAAATGTCGCCAAAAACCCGAAATTCTTGCGGGACCCACGAAAATATTGGTGGGACCCACAGAAATATTTCTCAGAAAATATTCTAGAATATTCTAGAATATTCTAGCACCTTCCAGCATCTTCCAGCATCTTCCAGGACCTTCCAGCTCCTTCCAGCACCTTCCATGGAAGGGATTTCTGAAAAGCCAAGGGGTATAAGGGTAAAAGTGAAACTTGGGGCCCAAGTTTCACTTCCTATAAATAGAGGAGCCCCCCTCTCTCTAAAAATCGCCAACTCCTCTCTCTCTCCTCCTTTTTCCAAACCTCCCCTACCTAGCCTAGCCCACCTGAGCCCACCTGACCTGGTCTGAGCCTGCCTGACTTAGCCTGAGCCTGCTTGACCTGGTCTGAGCCTGCCTGACCTGGTCCTAACCCACCTGACCTAGGTCTGAACCTACCTGACCTAAGTCTGAACCCAGTTGACTTGACTTGAACCTGGTTTGGTTCAAAGTCAAAGTCCAAGTCCTTTTTCGTCCGAAGTTCGAAGTTGATCCTTTTTCGAAGTCGAGCCTCGTTCGAAGCGTTTGAAGCAACCAGAGCCGTTTCTTCAACGATTTGAAGTAAGTTCGCTTCGTTGATCCATCTCTCTCAAGTATTTGATTGTTTGTATATAGCATATACTTTCTAAAGTAGTATCTTGCTTTAGTTCTTGATTGAGCCCTTTTTGGACACTTCGATGTTCACCCGCTCGTCTCGGAACTATCGTCGGATATATTTATGTTCAAATACGCAGTATATGCGTTTTAAAAATGGTATCTCGCTTTAGTTCTTGGTTGAGCCCTTCAGAACACTTCGGTGTTCACCCGCTCGCCTCGTAACTATCGTTGGATGCGGATCTAGGTGTATATCTGTTGATTCTGCCGACGCGTCCTATATCGCACAGGCTATGTAATTTACCTTTGCCGTCGCGTCGTATGATGCCAAGGCTCCCTGTTTTCTGCACTTACGATTACTGCACTTCCGATTATGCATTTACTTACGCCGTCGCGTCGAACGATGTCAAGGCTCCTGCTTTCTGTAATGTATTTACTTACGCCGTCGCGTCGAACGATGCCAAGGCTCCTGTTTTGTTATATATGTAGAATATTTCGTTCAGTTACACACCCTAAACAATAGTATATGCATTTCTTTACGCCGCCGCTGTATAAAGCACAGGCTTCTGCTTATATTACATATATAGCGCATAAATGAGCGTTCAAATGGAGATCAACTCCAAATCGCCAATGTGATTCCCTGACCGCTCCTCGTTCAAGATTCTGCTTGACGAATGAAGCCCCTATTGGAAAGGCTTCGATTTTTGGCAAAATGCTCTTTACGTAAAAACTAAGTCAATTACGTATGGCCTGGCTATGGCCCAGGGTTCCTGCAACCTTGATGGATGCAAAGCACGCACAACGGTGCACATCCGTTTCCCGAGTTAAGCGTAGCGATTTCCCGCCAAAGAGGGGAGATGCCGCTGAAATGGATAAAAGAAACGCACGCTTTCTCTGTAAAAGAGAGGAAGTGCTGCAGAAATTTCTGAAGAAGCTAAGAATAGCTCAGAAAGAACATAGCAGGATACTCTGACATATCGCAGAGTGCTACCCAGTTCATGGAATGCCTTCTACAACGTAGAAGGGTTCGTCGCACCACTGCCGGTAGAGCAGGGGAGGTGCTGACGAAATGGTTGGCAGAAGAGCTGCCGGAACCAGTTGAACGGCATAATGATGTCCGTTGATGGAACGATGCCAGAACGGCTCGTATCCCTGTGCCTGCAAGGGCACCTTGCTCGTAAGGGCCGTCGAGCCAGAGTAGAGGTTGCGCCTTGACTAGGTTTGGACTCGTTGCGTAAAAATACGCCGAGTATCCGATCTATTTAGATCGAGTCATATGCATGCTCATTGAGAACGGTTACGCAACCAGACTCGTAAGGGCCGAAGAGCCAGAGTGTGTTGTTTCCACCCAAAGAGGTGTGATGCTCGTGGTGGCCGAAGTGCCAAGAGCGGTGTTCTGCATGCATATGAATAAGACTTAAGGTCGGACATACATCGCGGTTGAAAATCGTGTTAGGGGTACCCCCTCAGTAATGACTGTGTTGGGGCAGACTGAATGGGGTCGGGTACATACTCCCGTAGTGCTAAAAGCACGGGCTGCCTAAATGGCATGCAGATTCTGTCCAAGTAATTGTAAGACTGGCAGACCCCTTCAAGAATTATGCTCACTGTGGAATGACAGTGATGGTACAACCTTGAGTGACACGTATTTTACTTTGGACCTGATAGAGTCCACGATGGCCTCAGTCACTCATGGGTTTTGGGGTCGTGGTTATCCTTAAGATCTAAGGATTGAACCCAACTACTGCAAGTAGAGGATGCATCCGAATATGGGCCTAGTAGGGTTCTCCCAGTTGAAACACACTGCCCTACTATGGATAGGGTCAACAGGCCTCTGGGGTATCTAAAATACATAGAATAATCAACCCCCAGAACGTCGCGTTGATGCCCGAACAATAGCTCTACCTGCGTACCAAAGGCGGGAGCGGTTAATTATCAAACAATGCATTAGCTTAGGTACAGCGATACTTTGAATGTATGAGTGGATGACGTGTTGAGTCAGTCCTGCATAACCTTTGTGAAGGTGTCATGTTCGGTATACGACTGGACCGACTGGGCAAAGTCCCGTGTTGTATCTGCACGACTAAGCGAAGCTCGAGAAGCTGTCCTTAGATGCGTGGGATACGGATGTGCCAAGTATGAAGACTTGAGCTAGACATCACTTTAAGACCTGGAAGTGGTCAAGGCTAAGTCGTGAAGACTTGAGCGAATGTTCAACTCATAGCCCTAAGGAGGCTCTTACGATATACGCTAAGTCTTGGAGGCTTGAGCGTCGTTATTACGCATTGCGACCCTAAGTGGTCATTATTTGTACTTGAGTTGAATGGATGAATGACTGCATGCTTACCAGACCATCAGTGGTTCTGACCCCGTTTAATGGGGATTTCAGGTGTTGTACCTACGTGGCGATATGCGGAGCAAGGCGGCATCAAGTTCCAGGGTTTCTCTAGACAGAGTTGTACTGCTTCCTTTTATTGAACCTATACTGCTTTTCCAAGCGGTGATGTTGTAATAAACATGTGGTTGTCGATAAAATGGAACACCTCGGTGGTCAATGAGTTGCTTGGCCACATACCTGCAACGTGCTCGGAGTTTTCTAAAACCGACGACTCATTATCGTCCGATTCCGCTGCTAAAAGCTTTTTAAAGTTCCGCTGCAAAGAAAAAAAAAGAAGAAATTCATGAAAATTTTAACTTAGCTTTGTTTTGAAAATCCGGGGCGTTACACCTGAGCTGCCTGAACTTGTTCTTGAACAAATTCAGGGTACTGAGCTGCTGAAGGGCACTCAGTGATCTCGTGTGCCGGACTGGCACAAAGAGTACACACCTGCTGTGTAGTGGATGGTCCTGAGAGAAGCTGGTCCAGCTTCTGAGCAATCATGTCTACCTTGCAATGTAGTGCAGTAGATGGACCAATCTCAAGAACACCAGCTTTCTTCTGAATGTTGGGTGTGGCTCTATCCGAATGAGAGCTCGAAGCATGGTGGAGTGAATTCTCGGCCAATGTATCAAATAGCCTCCATGCTTCGTCCTCGCTCTTTAGCATGAATGTCCCTCCACATGAAGAGTCGATCATCTGACGATTCTTGTCAGACAATCCATCATAGAAGCTCTGCACCAGTTGCCATTTCGGCACCTGATGATGGGGACATTTCCTGAGGAGATCCTTCATTCTCTCCCAGGTCTCATGAAAGCGCTCACCATCTAGCTCTGAAAAGCTAGTGATGGCTCTACGATATTGGTTCGTACGACCAATGGAAAAATATTTCCGAAGAAACTCCTGTTGCAATTGATCCCATGACTCTATTTCTACAGAATCTAAAGACTTTAGCCAATACTTGGCTTTGTCCTTCAATGAAAAGGGGAATAGGGTCAACCTCAAAGCATCATCATCAAAATTGTGTATCTTAACAGTAGAACAGATTTCGAGAAATTCATCTAAATGTCGGTAGGGATCCTCATGACTAAGGCCATAAAAGGATGGAAGCATCTGAATAATGCTGGCCTTAATCTCATAATGCGGCGCTCCTACATCGGGTCTCCGAATGCAGGATGCCTGAACATAATCTGTGGGAATGAAGTATTCCCGCAGAGGACGTGAATGAACTGGGGGTGGAGGTGGAGGATCCATGTCAGCCATTGTTGCCGAACTTCGATGAGAATGTAAAATTCTCTCTGGGTTGTCAACAAATGGGTGTAATGGGGTTCCTAGACCTCGTCGCCCCTGCATACACTGGTACTAAGACCAGATGTAAGCAAACGACCTAACTCTAAAAAATAAAAATAAACTAACACAGGTACTAAAATGTAAACAACACAAAATAGACAACTACTAAACAAATATGCTAAACTAATTATGTCAGAATGATCTAACTAAGTAAATGAAATAACAAATTAAACTACTCTAAAGTACTGAAAAGATAAATACAGGAAATCACAAACTAAGTTTTTCTAAAACCCACCTATCTAATCGCTCCTTGCAGAATGAATTTCAAGTGAATCCTAGAAAGAACAGAACGTGAATCCTATATTTACTAACTATGTTAATCCTATATTCACTTACTAATCCTACTAACTAAAAATAAAACAACTAATTAACTAACTAAAACAAATTAATAAATCAAACTCTAAGAAATAAAGTAATTAATTCGTCGTTCCCCGGCAACGGCGCCAAAATTTGGTTGATAATTTTGAAATGATCTTTTTAAAACAATTATTTTCAATAAAACTTTGGAAAATCGTCAACCAAAAATATAAAAACCGACTTTCCACAAAGTGGTAAGTACGGGTGGAATCCTCAGGGAACAGGAATTAATCCAGATATTTCTAGAAAATTTAACTTATTAATGACAAATGTCAATCGACAATTATAAAACTAATACAAATACATTTAATCACTAAAATGAAAATAAAGAGCAACTACTTCTTTTGCTCCACACCAAGGGTATTTCCGTCTTTTCGCCAATTATTCGCTCCTCACACTTGCAAAAAAAACCCTGGAAACTAAATAGGCTTTACAACCTAAAAATGCAGAAAAATACAAAGTTAGTATTCTATTCTAATAATGCAAACAGTAACTCAAACTAATTCTAATTTTACGAAAATAATAAAACAAATGCTACTTATCAAACAAAAATTAAATAAAATACTAAACTAATTCTAAAATTAACCAAATTACTTCTACTAATGCTGTATGCTGGTTATGCAGATTCTAAAATGCAGCAACTAATAAAAACAGGCCTAAAATGCCGAATCTAAGGAAATTACGAAAATGCCCCTAACTAGTGCAAAATAGCTTTCTGATAGGTTATCGGAAAACCACTATTTGACAAAGCAACCGAGGTCCGATTTTCCCAAAATTTGTTCTGTTCTGCAACTGAGAGATTAAACAATCTGACAGTTTTTACAGAATGAAAAAATGATATCCGAAACTCCAGATATAAGCGTTTCAAATCTGGGAAAAATTAGGATATCGAAAGTCCTGTAATTTGAAATCCAGAAAAAGCGGTTTTCGCAAAACGCTTAAAAATCAGATCAAATCAACTCCAAATGAGCTGAAATTTGGTCTGCAATCAAATAACACGTCAATAAAGTGAATAGAAGAAAATTGTTTGGAAAACACAGAATTTCTGCACAGAAAATAATGCTGGTGCGACAGGGCAAAAATCTGGTTTTTATTTGAGTGCACTATTCACTTTATGAATCTATTTTAACACTCTAAAAGACAAATCAAACCTAATGCAATCTAAATGACACTGTATAACAGTGTATATGCAGATGATTATTACAACTATGCTAAATATATGATAAAAGAAATACGATAAGCAAATTATGACTAGCTATGTTTAACTAATGATGCGAATGCAACTATACTACTCAATGAAGGGTGATTCTAATTACTATGTTAAACACTAAATAACTATAACATTCAACGACACACAATACACAAATCACACCCACTTCTACACTAAAACTAAATTAGCTAAATAAACTAATTAGTATAAAAAAATCAAAATAACTAATACCAAATGAAATTAATGCACTAAAGAACAAAGGTTAGGATTAGGATTCACTCGGTTGACTCAACGAAGCTTGGTTTTGACTTGGGTAGGCTGGAGCTATGTTTGACTCGACTCGGACTAGTGTTGACTCGACTAGGTTTGGCCGGACTAGTTGGGTTCGGTTTTGGGGTTGACTTAGTCAACTAAGATTGGCTTGGTTTAGGTGGGCTCCGTTGACCTAAACTTAGGTTGGGTTGACTGGGTTAAGGTTGAATCGACCTCGGGTTTGTCTTGACTTTGACTTAGGCTAGGCTAGGTTGACTTGACTAGACTCAATGGGATGTAGACTAGGGTTTGACTCGAGTTAGGTCTTGGTCTTGGTTGACCAAGCTTGGGTTAGGTTGGACTAGGCTCGAGTGGTGTTAGGTAGGGCTTAGATAGGATTGGACTAAAGTTTGACTAGGGCTATGTCTAGGTCTTAGACTCGGTCTAGGTTTAAATTAGGGGTTTGACTTGGGCTAGGGTTCAAGTTGACTTGGACACAAGGCACACCTAACTAAGTCAACTAGGTTAACTAGGTTAGGGTAGGTTTCAATAGGTGGACTAAGGTTGACTCGACCTAGGTGTGGTCTTGACTAGACTCAAGTGGGTTTAGACTAGGGTTTGCCTCACTTAACTTGGGTCGATTAAAGTAGCAACCTCTTAATTAACCTACAATTAATCCACAGTTCACGATTTTAATGGAGAAGGTTGGGAAAATAAAGTAATAATGGTAATTGCTCAAACTTTGAAATAAATTGGATTCTCAAAAACCGTCCCACTTAATGAGGGAGTTACTTTCCTTACTTGCTTTTAAAGGCCTCTTTGGAAAACAAAAAGTCCAATCTAGAAATCCCCAAGTTTTGCTTTTCAAGATAGAATTGAATTGCCTTTAATGCTCTATGGAAATCGTGGAACCTAGATTGGAATTTTTGTTTAATTTCAAAAACACTTTCCAAAGTTAAGGAGTAACTCCTTCTTTAATGCCCATTCAAAAATTCAAATCTTCTTTAAATACCTCACACGATTTTTGAAGAATTTCCTCTTTCCAAAAGCTTTTCCCAACTTCAATACATTAATTGACCTCCTTCCTAAAATTCGACACCCCTAATTTAAGACTTTATAACCAAAGAATTTAAGACTCACCTAGGTAATGAAAAGGCCTAATTGAAAAACACGACTTTCTAAACTTAAATGCTGCCCTAATTACCAAAACCTACTTGAATGACCCCTAAAAACGGCTATGAGATAAAACCCTAATACATTGAACCTAGACAACCTAATTAAAGATACCTAATTGCAATTAAGAAATACCAAAAACAGCCTAGAGCTCGAATTGTGCTCTAATGGCTGCCGCCCCACCTTGGGGAAGAAGAAGACCCACACAAAAATTAAAAAAATAAAAATATAAATTAACAAAAAGCAATAAAACTAAATAACCACTATTTTGATAAAACTAAATTAGAAAATAATAAAAAGGAATCCTAATTACACAAATGCTAACAAGAACAACACTATGCTGGAATTAAAAACATGAAGAAAAGAAAACTTGATTTTTGTAATTTTCTTCAATAGACTCAAAACACAAAAACAAAAAAAGATTAAAACAATTAGTTAAATCAATCCTACAACGATGAAATGACTAACACAAGTTTATGCTACTGTTAACATACTAAACACACAGTAAGCCACACGACTTACCAATCTAAACGCACTTTTAACAAAAATGCAAAGATCGGCTAGAATATCTCTAGCCGATTTTTTTTTCTTTCTTTTTCAAAAATGAAAACAAACAAGACACAAGCACAACCCATGAATAAAATGAATTAAAATGAACTTTTATAATTGGATTTTCAGCAAAACAACTCAATACACATGCTGGACATAAAAAAAATCAAAACAAAGAAAAATATTTTTGTAAAAATCAAGAATCGGCTAGAAATAGTCTAGCCGATTTTTAGATTTTTGCTTTTCAAGTGAAATCAAAATCACAATTCACCATTCACCGACTAAGATGAATAAAAATGGATTTTTTTCTAAATGGAGTTTCACTAGAACAGACCCAAGAACACCTATGAAAAATTTGAAGAATCGGCTAGATGAAGATCTAGCCGATTTTAATGAAAAGAATGAAAAATCTAAAAAAAATCAATTTCAATGAATCTAGCAAACAAATAAACCTAATCTAACGTGCTGGCCTATGCACGAAATCTAATCTAAGGTTGAAACGAAAAGAAAACAAGAAACACTCAGAAAATAAAAAAAAGAAAACCAACACACACTTCGGTTTTAGCTAGAAGAGAAGGAAGAAGAAGACCTACCTCTTGGAAGATCCGACGACCGGGGGGATGAAGAAGAGCGGACCGTGGCTGAAGATGGACGTCCTACACAGTTTGAGAATGCTGTACTTCACCAAAAAATGGCACCTTTGCAGCTGCTACACGTTGGAGATCCACCGACGATGGAATGTGAGCTGATTCTCGATCGGAGGGTGTAGAAAGCCGGATGGAGGTAGGGCCGGCTCACCTTGGTGGTGTGTTTTGCACTCCCGCCCAAGGTTAATGGTCTCCACCTCTGCTACACCTGCAAAAATACATAAAAGTGGTGAAAAGACAGCAAGGAACAAGAAAGAAATGAAAAGAAAACACAAATGGGATCGAAATATGCTTGGAAACCAAGCATAGGCCGGTCTTCAATGTCCAAAACGTGTAGGGGATGGAGGGGAAGGAGTTGCTGGAATAGATTCACTGCAAGGGGCGTCCAAACACAGCCAAAGACGCCTAGGGTTCTTTAAAAAAAACTATTTATAGTTTTGACATTTTTCAGAAAGAAGGTTAAAAAAATAAAATTTGCTAGGCGCCACTTTCTGGGGGGTTTTCAGAAAAACTTTTTGAAATGGATATGGATAGGCGTGTGGGTTGGGTTTTGGGCTTTCTAAGAGTTGATCCAAGGTCCAATTAACCTAATTGGGTCGGATATGGATCCGATCCACCTCGAAATCCGTGCCCAAACACTGAAATAGCCATAACTCTCTCATTTTAACTTCGATTTTTCTGAAATTTGAACCATAGCCCCTTACTATCAAAACACATCTAAACATGGGTTTAAAACCTTAAACTTGATACAAAATGCATGAAAAACTTGTTTACATGATGTGCATTTCATGCATCATCACCTATATTCTGACTCAACACTTGATCTTGCTACTACAGCTTGTTTCTTGCTTCTCCATGAAACTAAGTTGCCACCAACAAAAACACAGAACCCTGTAGTAGACTTCCTATCATCAACCGACCCTGCATAATCATCATTAGTATACGCAACCACATCAAGATTTGCCTCTTTTGTAAACAATAGACCTTTTCCTGGAGATGTCTTCAGGTATTTAAGAACCATCATAGCTGCCTCCCAATGAACTTTTCTTGGTTTATCAATGAATTGACTCAATTTGCCAACATCAAATGATATGTCAGGCCTAGTTACAGTAACATAGAGAAGTTTACCAATGAGAGTCCTATAGGACGTACTATCAACTGCCTCAGATTGCTCGTCATACAAGAACAGTTTAGGATTCATGGGAATAGTGGCTGGTTTTGCACCAAGCATCCCTGTCTCCTGTAAAAGATCAAGCACATATTTACTCTGAGAAAGAACCATACCTTCTCTATTTCTTGCTACTTCGATTCCCAACAAGTACTTGAGAGGACCCAGATCCTTTGTAATAAAGTATTTCTGCAGATATGTCTTGGTGCTTGAAATCTTCTGCTCATTATCTCCAGTTAAAATTATATCAACATAAACAACCATAGTCACAAAACCCTTAGAGCTATTCTTTATGAACAAAGAATGATTTGATGGTGACCTCTGAAAACCAAATTTAGACATCACCTCAAACAATTTGTGAAACTATGCACGCGGGCTTTGCTTTAGGCCATATATTGCCTTTTTTAGTTTGCACACTTTGCCACACTCTCCCTGTCGTTCGAAGCCAGGCGGTTGTTGCATGTAGACCATCTCAGATAGATCCCCATACAAAAAAGCATTCTTCACATCAAGCTGTGATCATTGCAAAAAATTTCCTCTTTCGTCGTTTCTCTCTCTTCCTTCTCTTTCCCTTTTCCAACCTCTATTCTCCTCCTTTTTGAAGGGAGTGAAATAAAAGAAAGAAAAGAAAGAGAGAAGAGAAAAGAAAGAAAGAGAGAGAGAAGAGGAACTCTTTTGCGCGGCCTCACTTGACCTTGATTTGAAAAATATTTAGAAAATTACTCGCCTCCGTTTTGAAATATATTGCGGGAAAAATGGAGAGACGGGATTCGCTCGTCGGTACGAGGTTCGACCGTTCCTGGCGCCTTTACCAGGGGTAATCGAACCAAGGATCGAATCTATGCCTTTTGCTTTGCCTAAATATAATCTAAGAATTTATTCTAATTCTAAATGCACAAAGAACCATGCTTGTGCAATGCAAGAATGTATGCTCCTTTTGAAAAGATATTTTTGAAAATTTCCAAGTATCCTGAGATGAATTTGATAAGAGAGTGAAGAAATAGTTTGAATCTAACTTAGAACTTTGAGATAGATCAGAGAAGTTCTAAGTTTTTGAATTTAATCAGAGTTGAAAGAATAAATCTTGATTTGAAAGAATGATTTAAAGTTTTGGAATGAAAGGAAATGAAGTTTCAAAGTCAAAATGTGGACTTTGAATTTAAATATGGATTTAAGAGAAGGAAATGAATATTTGAAGTGGAATTGAATTTCAAATTTGAAATCAAGATGGACTTGAGAAATCCAAATGGTATTCGAAAATGGAAACATATTTAGAAAGTTTAGGTGAGATCTGAATTTGGATTTGAAATCTAGAATTGGGAATGGAATTGGATTCCTGATCCTAAATAAAATTGGATCCGAGATTTGGAATCTGAGATGGGCTTTGGATTCTGGATCCTGAAATGGAGTGAATCTGAAGTCTGAGATCCAAATGTAGAGTTGGACTCTAGATCCTAAGATGGATTTGGATCTGAAGTCTGAGATCCAATGTAGAGTTGGACTTTGGATCCTAAGATGGATTTGGACCTGAAGTCTGAGATCCAATGTAGAGTTGGACTCTGGATCCTATAAGGAAATTGGATCTGAAGTCTGAGATCCAAGATGGAAGTTGAGTTCTGGACCCTAAAATGAAATTTGGGTCTGAAGTCTAAGATCCAATATGAGTGTTGAATCATGGATCCTAAAAGTGGGTTTGGAGTTAAATTCAAAAGGTGAATGAAGAGTTTCCAAATTTGAATTGAACTTGAAAAAAATGAAATTTAGAATTTGAATATACAAATGAATTTCCAAGTCAAATTGGACTTTGAATTTGGGATTAGAATTCGAATTTTAGAAGGTGAATCGAGGACCTCAAAGTTAAATTGAACTTTGAGTTGGATTGGAGTTTGGAGTTTCAAAGTCAAATTGAACCTTGAAATCTGATTTGATTTTGAATATAAAATGAATTTGAAATCTCAAAGTTTAAATTGAACTTTGAGATTGAAAAATGAAATAGAATTTGAAAAATTGAAAGGATGAATTGGATTTACAGAGATTGAAGATTGATTGAAGAAGATATTAATATCACTTGGAGTTTTTGAAAAGGGATTTTGAAAACATGATGCAATTCTATCCTATATGATGGATGAATTTAAATTTTTGAAATTGGATTTTGAAAAGCTATCTTATTCTTGGAATGAATTAAGATAAGATTGAAGATATAATACATCCCTCACTATGGTCATTGAATGTATTATATAACAATCTATATTTAAATTCAGGTGAAGAATAAAATGCAGTTGGTGCTTTTATAGAATTTAAAATGAAATTAACTCTCAATATACCCTGACTATGGCCATTGGTATATATTTTGAGTCAATTTTAAGTTAAATTCTAATAAAAGGAGAAAATGTTTAAGGAAAATATGATGGATTTTGAAAAATGGATCCAGTGTTATTTCGTAAAAGATAAATATCCTAAGTCTTGTTTACACCCCGACTATGGCCGTTGGTGTAAATCATCAACTTAGGATTTAATTTACCTCTTACGAAATGGTGCACGTGCCGTTCGTGTTTCACCATTGTGAGATTTTGAGAAATAAAGAAAGAAAAAAAATGCATGAAAATGAGCAATTCATGGTGTTTATAATGCTCATCCATTCTATCTAAAACAGAAAGTGTAAATCCTCATTTATACCTAGCTATTACAATCCGAACTGATATGAAAATAATGAATTTCTAAGGAAACCAATATTTCCTACACATTCCCTGCAGAAGTAGAATTAGCATAAGGCAAAGCATAAAGTATGAAAGGGAAAGCTGAGGGTTTGTTTTGGAACTAGAATGCATGCTATATATAGTGACAATATATATGTAATATGTAAGTGATATGAGATAAAATGTCGAATGAGATGCTATGCATATGCGAAAGTGGTATACTTGGACTAACTAAAAGGGTGTGTTCACATAGCCTAAATGATATGCTTGGGTTGAGAAAAATGTTTGTGGAAAACCTAAGCTATAATGAAGATATGATATCTAAGTTGATGGATAGAATGCATGTATATTAGTCTAGGAATGCTTATGTTGAATGGGGAGTGTATGCTGGTTGTGAAAAAGATGAAATGATATTTCAGCAAGGTGCTGCTATAACAGTGCAGTGATTATGCAAGTATGTGGGAGGTTTTGAATGTGTGTAGTTGGAGAAAATGAAGGAACAGTTAGACTTAGTGGAAAGGAGCAAGTAGCTGAGTAAAAGTGCAACAACATAGTTGGTTTGTGAAGACAGTGCAGGGGATGCAAATATAAATTCTAACATACAAGTTACAAAGCATAGCATAGACCCTTATGAACAGTTTGATAAGCGAATATAAAGTATGAAGTGATGCTTACAGAATTATAGAACATATATAAATCTGATTCAATATACAAAATAAGAAATCAGAGTAAGTCATGCAGAAATGGCCTGAATGATACATTAGGATTGATGATTCTGTTAGAGAATTTAAGATATCATGGGTGCTTCATGCATTGGGTCCCCTTTATGCCCTTCTAATGCAGAAATGACTCCCGTCATTTCTTCTACCATAACAGTTGCCACTCTCCTAATATCTCTTGTCAGGGTCATGTCTTTGCTATCATGATGCTTGGTTACTTCTCATCAGCAATTGCTAAAGATGGATCAGATAGTCCCTTTTATTGTTGTTTTTTTTTTTTAGCAAAGGCACTTGCCTAAGCAATGATTGGGTCATTCAGAAGATTTGATCCATTGGTCAAATGATCAGGAATCACAGGTTGTCCCTATATGTGTGCCACTAGGCTATCAGAATACACCGTTGACGGGTCAAAATGAATATCACAAACAAAGGTACCTTCTGTACCATATCAAATTCCGCAATAAATTCTACAGTAATATACTCATGTCCTCGAGTTTTCCTAACGGTTCTAGCACACTCAAAGAGGTGGAACAGCAGCAGCACAGATGTCTAAATGTAAACTTCAGATGGCATAAAAAAAAAAAAAACTTTGTGTGTCATCACAGCCAACATTGTTATGGATGCAGGACCACTGAAAAATGGACCCTAAGACCACAAAAGGCAGACTATAACAACTTCTATTGAATGACATTTATGAGATAGCAAAATAAAAGTGAACTATTTATTGCTGGAAAAGAAGAAAAAGAAGAGATAAACCAAAAGGGAAAAACCATATTTATTGTGATCAAGAGGCACAACGCCTAGAAATATGAGGATCACCTTGCAGATACATACAACAACTGCATGCGAAAATGATTTAATCATAGACATACGATTAGCAGGTCACAGACTGCAACGAGCTGGCTAAGGTAACCACAATCATCTAGTGATACCTAGTTTAGACAGTTTTGCAAAATTGTGTTCTCATGATCCAAACAGAGGATAAGAAATGAGCTACCATTGAAGCAAGACTACTAACAGGTTAAGTAAAAGGGAAAGGAAAACAAAGCTATTATCCAGTTTATCTTACAATTGGATGTGGAAAAGTTCTCCGCAGTTATGGATGATATCGCTCAGCAATACGGCGAAGGAGGAGATCAAAAGCCAAATCTTTATCAGTGCTGCTCCTGCCTTTCTAAAAATAACGCGCCATTAACCTCATATGGTGGTTGAGTTCTGATCTTCGCAGTGGTATTACACCCAGAGCCAAGGAGCGCTTCAGAAGTTAAACAATCAGGCGTGTCACCAACTGAACACCTCCGCCACCTACCCTTCCTTTACTGCTGCCTAAACCAAAGGCTTTCTGTAGCCTGTCCAACGAGGGCAAGAAATCATACGTTATGACAGAAACCCCATATGAAACGCAATCGTGGATTGATCAAGATTTTGGAAAGGTAATAATCTGAATGGAGTCCGAATGATGTATTGTTGATTCTTTTACAATCCTTCCTTTTCAAACCCGGTTCACGACAATTGCTGCAAATCTTGATTTCCGAAACCGGCTGCTGAAGGGGATTCGATCTTCAATCGCTTAAGGTGGATGTCTCAGCGCGCCTCGGGATGAAAGAAAAAAAAAATGGGGCAGAGAGCCTTGTAGATGACGAAGAGGATGAAGGTAAAGGGGGAAGAGATGGATGATGATCGATGATGGAGATGCGATTTTGTGGCCAATGATGGATGTTGTCCCCGGTGAAGTCGATGATGTCCCCCCCCCCATGAGTGTAAGGGATGGCTTGCCTTTTAAAGGGGAAGAAGAGAAAACTCCAGAAGCCTCTTCTGTTAGGGATGAAGGGTGGATGGAGGGTGGCTGGTCTGGAGCCATTGATCGGAAGGTGAATAATGAAAGGGGAATTCTGTTGGCGATGGAGGGTTCAGAGGAACTTGGTGGGGGAAGATCGGTGGAAGCCGCTGCAGATGAAGGGCGGATGGAGGGTTCGGGCGAGAAAGGAGAGCATGGAGAGGGAAGGAGAGCGGCGGCTGAGGGAGGAAGGCGAGTTAGGGTTTTCAAAACCCTAACTCGACCCTTAAACCTCGAAACTTAGTTTTTCCAAAAAAAAGCCTCCTTTTCAAGTTTTTCTAAAAAGATGGTTAAAGGTGAGTTTTTCGGCAAAAATCTTAAAAAAATGCAGTTTTTCCTAATTTCTTTGGTTTTTTGCATGATTTTTTCATTTTTTTGTATTTTTGGAACAGAATCTAAGTTTTTTACACAAAAACAAAGATTAAACACTAATTTTTTGTATTTTTCTGAGAATTTATTTACAAGAGTATTTTTCTGAGAATTTCAGATCATTTTGGGGAAATTTCTTCAGAAGAATGGGTTTGGATCCAAGTTTTAAGAAAACATTCGAGTTTTAAACCTTGATTTGAGGACTATAACACGATGGATCCAAACGGATACCGGACGAAGTGTCTGAGCTTTTTCAAAAAAGTTATTTTTGATAATTTTGAGAATTTGATTTAAAATTGGATAATGAAGCTCAGATTTGGATTTTGATGTAGATCCGAATCCGAAATTGAACCAGATATGTAAAATGAATTTAATTTCCACAAAATTTGAGCAATATAAATGGAATTTAGATTTGAAACCGACTCAATTACCCAAAAGATGGAGGAAAAGGGCAAAAAGGCGATATTTACAACATTTTGAAAATTTTGGGGTGTTCACAGATGCCCCTCTTTGCTACTAAGCTGGTTTAGAGCCGAGCTTAGTGGCAAAGAAACACTCCAAATTTTGAAAAATGCCCCAGTCAGCTGATCCGAGCTGGGTGTGAAAGAATTATTTTGAAAACACGGCTTTTTGGGCTTGAACCTTATCCTGAATGGTCCTAGGGGGATGAAATCCTCGACAATGATACGACTGAATGATAGAAATGAGGAAATCGTGATGGGACTTCGGGTGAAAATCCCAGGGATGGTGAAAGATAAGAATTTTGATCAGGTTTCATGGGTGAGATAAGATCAGCCCTTTGGAATGACTCAGGTTTAGCCCTTAACCTGGATGGGACGAAGATAGATCAGGATAATTTGGATGGGGAAAGGAAACATAAACGGACCTCGATGGGACATTTTGAGAGAAATGCCTTGTGAGATGAAACTCAAGGACGATCCTTTCCTAGATGGATGTACAACAAGCACGGATTCCTTTGGTGGAGGAAAACCATAGTGGGACTGGAAGGATTACCTTGTCTAAACGAGGCTCAGGTTTAACCCAAACCTGAAAGGAAGGTACCTCGCAGAGCAAGGTTTAGGCTTTACCCTTGTCCTGAAAGGGACGACCATACAGAATCCTCGAGTGAAGAAACCGTGATGGGACAACAAATGCACCGCCAAAGCGAGATTCCGGTTTAACCCTTGACCTGAGTGGGAGATGATGCGGAATCTTCGAGTGGAGAAACCGTGATGGGACTAGAAAGGACATCTAGTCAGAAATGGGAATCAGGTTTTATCCTAACCTGATGGAAGGTACCTCGTGAAGTTCAGGCTTAACCCTTAACCTGAAAGGGACGACCATACGGGATCCTCGGATGAAGAAACCATGATGGGACCTTCGGAATTTGGACGAACAAATCCGAGAGGGGTTTGCGAGAAGAGAGAAACAAAGGGGTTCCCTAAAGCTTGGAAAAGGGATGATCTTGGGCGCCTCATTGCTGAGACTAAAATCGGCTTTCTAAAAAACAGACGACCTCTCGCAGAAGGTTTTGGTTTGTACCTCGAGGAGCGAGGTAACAGGTTTAATCCTTAACCTGAATGGATACAGAATCCTCGAGGAGCGAGGAAACGGTGATGGGCCTCTAGACCTTGCACAACAAGTCCAAGAGGGGTTTTGCAAAAGGATGAAAATGGGGGTCCCTAAAGCTTGAAAAGAGGTTGTTCTTGGGCACCTCACTGCTGAGACTGAAAATAGCTTTTGACAATAACAAATCTTTTGCAAAAGGTTTAGGTTTAACCCTTATCCTGAGCGGGGACTGTCTATGGTGGGACAGTGGGGAGCACAGGGAAGTGTGCAGATCTGAGAGCGCTCAGATCAGGCGGAAAGGAAAGGACTTTTCAGTCCTAAGGAGGGATGACGTCAAGACACGTCAAATCGAATATCAAGTTCACACTTCATTTTGGGACAATGAGAAAATATTGCCAATAAGATGTCAAAATTGTGGTTGATCTAAAAAATGATTGAATTGCGCATGAAAATATCACCTCTTTCTACCTAGAGTATTAGCTCTAATTTGGGCTAACTCCATAGAATCAAGAGTCAAATTCAAATTTGTTGTTGTTGAGCTTCTTCAAGGAAGATATCAATTTCCCTAATATGAAAGAAGAGAAAACATTCTTAGCTTCATAAAAGCAATTAAGGGAAAAGATATTGATAAAGAATTTTACATAGATAAGGATGATTCTTTGACAGTTTCGGGCAGTTTGATATCCTGGGCATTTCCCATGATGATCTTTTTGCACCTTTTTTAACCATGGGTCTTTCCTGGGTTCTTTTACATCATCCTTTATTTTGGAGATGTCCTGACTTTTTTTTTTTCTCTTTTCGGGGAAGGGTACGTCACAAACTCCTTCATCTTGGAGATGATCTGATCCTTCCTTTTCTTTCTTTCTCAGGAATTATGACATTGGTTCTTGGGTTGAAATCTCTGGATGATAGCAAAAATCAAATATCTTTTAGGGTTTGTCGGTAGGTTCATTGCATCCGCCTTCATCTCGACGGTGATCCGAACTTTCTCTGGAAGGATTCGTCACAAACTCCGTCATCTTGGAGATGTTTCAAATCTTCTTTGGCCCCAGGGGTCTACTCGCTTAATTCGCCTTCATCTTGACGACAATTGATAGATCCCTTTTGCGGATATTTGATTTACAGCTCAAATGACTGAGGAGATACGAATTGGGTAGGTTCTTTTTTTGCCGCCCAGGATATTTCCACTGTCATAACGCCAAAAGAATAATCTTTAAGAATGCGCCACAGCTATGATCAATATCAATTCACTTATTGGCTTTTCAACATCATTGAATTTTCCTTTGCCGGTCATATCGAAGATTTTTCTTCATCCTCTTGGTTGACCAACAGAAACAACTTGAATTTAGTTCTTATTTCGAAAAAGTCTTGCCCTTTTGGAAATAATACTAAAGGTAGTTTGAGACAATTCTTTATGAAAGCGTTGAGATCAACAATGACTTTTGATAGCAAATTGGCAAAAGTATTCTATAAATCCCTGATGAAAGAAATTGCTTGATATCGAGTCGACACGTCCGTGACAAAATTCTCCTCTCTTTTTCCCCAAAAAGAGAGACTCAGGCTTAAGCCCTTACCTGAATGGGAAGTTGGAAATACTCCTCTCTTCCCTGAAAGAGAAGGTGTTTGCAAAACGGAACTTTCGAAGAGAAATCAAGTTTTCGTCAAAACTCCCTATGTCTAGGCTTCTCTTATGGAAAGGTGGCCGAAAAACAAAGTTGAGAAAGTATCACAGAGGAACGAGTCCATCATACTCTCCCTAGAAGAGGGTCCTCTGTGAAGGGGTTGGCCAAAGATAAGAAAAACAAGGACCACAAAAAGAAACGAACTTCCGTCGAAGCTCTCCCAAAAGGGTTCTTTTGTGTAAAGTTGGTTGTTGTTTTGCAAACTGTTCGCGAAGAAGACGAGTCCCTTCAAACTCTCCCTAGAAAAGGGGGTCCTTGCGAACGAAAGATGGTTACATGCGAAAGGAACGAGCTCCCTCGAGCTCTCCCTGAAGAGGGTCCTTCAAAAGAAAAGATTGATTTTTGATAAAATGATAACCCGAAGGTCGAAATTGAGAATTTATAGCTTGAAATGATGATGTTTGGTTAGCACAAAGGCTGATCCTGGATGGCTAACTGATTAGTCAGCCAAACACTAGCACAAACGCTAGATGTACCAGCACGAACACTGGATTTCAAAAAAATGCCCCAGTACGAGCGATGGGTTTTTGAAAAATGCACTCCAGTACGAGCACTGGATTCTCGAAATGCACACCAGTACGAGTACTGGGTTTTCAAAATGCACACCAGTACGAGCACTGGATTTTTCAAGAAGAGGATTTGAAAGATGAGACCGACATTCGAAGATATTTGAGAATTAAGAGGGAATGATTGCCGGTGTTTCAGGATTAAACCTTATCCTGAAGGGGAAGAAATGAGTGAGTGTGAAAACTCAAATTTACAATAACTTGTCCAACACGAGCATTGGAAGAAGGAAGTTTAAGTCAGAACTTGAGACTTCAGAAATAAGAATATACAAAAGGAAAATCCGAGTGAGAATCGAGTTTGGGAAAACTCAAATCCTCGAAACATTGATTTGTCCAACACGAGCATTGGATTCAAAAGGAAGTTCAAGTCGAAACTTGAGACTTCAAAAATAAGAATATATAAAAAAAAAAATCCGGGTGAGAATCGAGTTTGGGAAAACTCAAATCCTCGAAATATTGATTTGTCCAACACGAGCGTTGGATTCAAAAGGAAGTTCAAGTCGAAACTTGAGACTTCAAAAATAAGAATATATAAAAAGGAAAATCCGAGTGAGAATCGAGTTTGAGAAAACTCAAATCCTCGAAACATTGATTTGTCCAACATGAGCGTTGGATTCAAAAGGAAGTTCAAGTCGGAACTTGAGACTTCAAAAATAAGAATATACAAAAAAGGAAAATCCGAGTAAGAATCGAGTTTGGGAAAACTCAAATCCTCGAAACATTGATTTGTCCAACACGAGCATTGGATTCAAAAGGAAGTTCAAGTCGGAACTTGAGACTTCAAAAAATAAGAATATATAAAAAGAAAAATCCGAGTGAGAATCGAGTTTGGGAAAACTCAAATCCTCGAAATATTGATTTGTCCAACACGAGCGTTGGATTCAAAAGGAAGTTCAAGTCGGAACTTGAGACTTCAAAAATAAGAATATATAAAAAGGAAAATCCGAGTCGAAACCCGGTTTTTAAATGAGTGAGAATTGAGTTTGGAAAAACTCGAATTCTCAAAACAATGATCTTGTCCAACACGAGCGTTGAATCCAAAAGGAAGTTCAAGTCGGAACTTGAGACTTCAAAAATAAGGATATACAAAAAAAGGAAAATCCGAGTCGGAACCCGGTTTTTAAATGAGTGAGAATTGAGTTTGGAAAAACTCGAATTCTCAAAACAATGATTTGTCCAACACGAGCATTGGATCCAAAAGGAAGTTCAAGTCGGAACTTGAGACTTCAAAAATAAGAATATACAAAAAAGGAAAATCCGAGTCGGAACCCGGTTTTTAAATGAGTGAGAATTGAGTTTGGAAAAACTCGAATTCTCAAAACAATGATCTTGTCCAACACGAGCGTTGAATCCAAAAGGAAGTTCAAGTCGGAACTTGAGACTTCAAAAATAAGGATATACAAAAAAGGAAAATCCCAGTCGGAACCCGGTTTTTAAATGAGTGAGAATTGAGTTTGGAAAAACTCGATTTCTCAAAACAATGATTTGTCCAACACGAACATTGGATCCAAAAGGAAGTTGAAGTCGGAACTTGAGACTTCAAAAATAAGAATGTACAGAAAGGAAAATCCGAGTCGGAACCCGGTTTTTAAATGAGTGAGAATTGAGTTTGGAAAAACTCGAATTCTCAAAACAATGATTTTGTCCAACACAAGCATTGGATCCAAAAGGAAGTTCAAGTCGGAACTTGAGACTTCAAAAATAAGGATATACAAAAAAGGAAAATCCGAATCGGAACCCGGTTTTTAAATGAGTGAGAATTGAGTTTGGAAAAACTCGAATTCTCAAAACAATGATCTTGTCCAACACGAGCGTTGAATCCAAAAGGAAGTTCAAGTCGGAACTTGAGACTTCAAAAATAAGGATATACAAAAAAGGAAAATCCGAGTCGGAACCCGGTTTTTAAATGAGTGAAAATTGAGTTTGGAAAAACTCGAATTCTCAAAACAATGATTTGTCCAACACGAGCATTGGATCCAAAAGGAAGTTCAAGTCGGAACTTGAGACTTCAAAAATAAGAATGTACAAAAAGGAAAATCTGAGTCGGAACCCGGTTTTTAAATGAGTGAGAATTGAGTTTGGAAAAACTCGAATTCTCAAAACAATGATTTGTCCAACACGAGCATTGGATCCAAAAGGAAGTTCAAGTCGGAACTTGAGACTTCAAAAATAAGAATGTACAAAAAGGAAAATCCGAGCCGGAACCCGGTTTTTAAATGAGTGAGAATTGAGTTTGGAAAAACTCGAATTCTCAAAATAACGATTTTGTCCAACACGAGCGTTGAATCCAAAAGGAAGTTCAAGTCGGAACTTAAGACTTCAAAAATAAGGATATACAAAAAATCAAAATCCGAGTCGAAACCCGGTTTTTAAATGAGTGAGAATTGAGTTTGGAAAAACTCGAATTCTCAAAACAATGATCTTGTCCAACACGAGCGTTGAATCCAAAAGGAAGTTCAAGTCGGAACTTGAGACTTCAAAAATAAGGATATACAAAAAAGGAAAATCCGAGTCGGAACCCGGTTTTTAAATGAGTGAGAATTGAGTTTGGAAAAACTCGAATTCTCAAAACAATGATTTGTCCAACACGAGCATTGGATCCAAAAGGAAGTTCAAGTCGGAACTTGAGACTTCAAAAATAAGGATATACAAAAAAAGGAAAATCCGAGTCGGAACCCGGTTTTTAAATGAGTGAGAATTGAGTTTGGAAAAACTCGAATTCTCAAAACAATGATTTGTCCAACACGAGCATTGGATCCAAAAGGAAGTTCAAGTCGGAACTTGAGACTTCAAAAATAAGAATGTACAAAAAGGAAAATCCGAGTCGGAACCCGGTTTTTAAATGAGTGAGAATTGAGTTTGGAAAAACTCGAATTCTCAAAACAATGATTTTGTCCAACACGAGCATTGGATCCAAAAGGAAGTTCAAGTCGGAACTTGAGACTTCAAAAATAAGAATGTACAAAAAGGAAAATCCGAGTCGGAACCCGGTTTTTAAATGAGTGAGAATTGAGTTTGGAAAAACTCGAATTCTCAAAACAATGATTTTGTCCAACACGACCATTGGATCCAAAAGGAAGTTCAAGTCGGAACTTGAGACTTCAAAAATAAGAATGTACAAAAAGGAAAATCCGAGTCGGAACCCGGATCTTGAAAACAAAAATGAAAAATAAAAATAAAACAAAAAACCTGAGTCGGAACTCAGACAGGAAGGAAATAATTACTACCCAAGAGTCGGATCGAAAGGGTTGACAAAGGTATGAATAGATTCCGACGAATGAAGAGGAGAGATTTATTCGAGATCCTTGACCCAAGATGGCCTAAGGTTCGAATCTATTTATGATGGCTTCAAGATTTTCGTTTATCCCGAACAAAATTTGATGTGAATTTGAGGATTTTAGGAGAAATAATTCAGGTTTATCCCTTAACCTGAGAGGGAAAAGAATAGGATATGAAGAGAAATTGATATAAATTTGGAAAATCAATAAAACTTGACGAAACTTGTATTTACAAAAGAATCCTCATAAGTAGCGTTATCGCTCCTATGAGGGGTCTCAGGATTATCCCTTATCCTGAATGGGAGCACCTCGGACAACGAGGGTCAGGTTTATCCCTTAACCCGAAAGGAGCTAAAAAGAATATTTAGAAAATACCTCATGGGAAAGAGGCATCAGGTTTATCCCTTAACCTGAAGGAGTTGTGAAATAGAAAAATCGATTTTTTTTTTTTTTTTAAAAAAATTGATAAAACTTGATAAAGCCTGACAAAAATGATAAAATGGATAATAAATCGATGAAAAATACAATTAAATCGGAAAATGAAACGGATGTGATTAAATAATAGATAAAAGATTAACTGAAAAATTGACAAGTTTCTTCAGAAAAGGGGTTCGTCTAATCCTGCCTGCATATGACGAAGGAAGGTCAAAATAAAATGCCCCAGTATTAGGGAGAAAATGTGAGAATGTAATAGAAGATCATTGCTTTATTGAAGAAGACATTTTGAAGAGTACAAAAGGCTCAGAATGAACAATTTAAGTGAAAAATCTCTTCAAGTGTAAATCATTAATAGGATCTGGCAGTTCCACCCCATCTGCGTTGATCAGGCGATAGGAATTACGAGGCAATGCTTCCTTAACCACATAAGGGCCTTCCCAATTGGGTGACCATTTGCCCTTCGGCCGATGCTTGAGATGAGCTGTCGATCTGAGCATGAGATCATTGACTCGAAATCTTCTCTCAATGACCGATTTGGCATAGTGCCTAGCTATCCTTTGGCGATAAGCTTGAGCATGCTCTGCTGCCTTGAGTCTCCTTTCATCTAGTAGGTCAAGTTGCACCAGTCTCTGCTGCTGATATTGATCAAGTGGCAATTCTATAAGTGAGGCAAATTTGAGGGCAGACTTCTGGACATGGAGAGGTAGCACTACCTCAGTCCCGTAAACAAGCTCTGATGGAGTAGCATTAGTCGGAGTCCGAATGGTGGTTAGGTATGCCCAAAGTGCATCGTGCATCTTCTCGTGCCAATCACGGCCTGTTTCCACAGTTCTTTCCAGAAAGCGGATCAAAATCTTGTTGGTGGCCTCAGCCTGGCCATTCCCTTGGGGATAGTAAGGAGCTGAGAAGTGGTGATGAATCCCGAACTTCGAGCAGAAGGACTTCATCTTCTCATTCTTGAAATGGCTGCCATTGTCTGATACGATGTCATGTGGGACGCCGAAGCGACAAAGGAGATTTTTATGAATAAACGAAACCACATGTCGGCCTTCTACTGTTCGCAGAGTTATAACTTCGGCCCATTTGGTGAAATATTCTGTAGCTGCGAGGAAGTATCTGTGGCCATTAGAAGCCGAAGGAGTGATCGGGCCAACTACGTCGAAGACCCACATTGAAAAGGGCCAAGGAGAGACCACGGATTGCAAGTATGCGGTTGGCGCATGAATGGAAGGTGCGTGTATTTGACACTTGACGCATTTCCTTACAAATTGATGACAATCTTGCTGCATGGTTTTCCAGTAATATCCTGCGCGGATAATTTGCTTGACGAGTGTTTGGTAGCCGACGTGCCCTCCGCAAATTCCCTCGTGTGCCTCTTGGACAACTTCCATGGCTTCGTCCTTATCTAAGCATCTAGCATACTCAGAACTGAACCCACGATGGTAGAGAGTATTGGCAAGGATGAAATAGCGGACTGACATGCGTTGAATCGCGTGTTGCTCCTTTCTTGGCATTTCTGCTGGGAATTTACCAGTTTCGATAAAACTTTTGATATCTTGGTACCAAGGCTTTTCCTTCTGGGTGGCTTGGTTCACTTGCTCAACTGGAATGTAAGCAGGTTGATCAAGTCTGCCGATCTCGAAGGAACGACAGGATTCACTATCTTTAAATGACAAAATAGAGCCCAAACAGGCCAGGCCATCGGCTATATGATTATATTCCCTTTTGACATGATTGAGCTGAAATTCTTCAAAGTCGCCTATGAGAGCCAAGGCGATCTTCTGATAGGGAATTAACTTCGAGTCTTTTACTTGCCATTCTATATTAACTTGGTTAACAACAAGCAAGGAATCGCCAAAGGCATGTACTCTCTTGACATCAAAGTCTTGCAGAATCTTGAGGCCTTGTATTAGAGCTTCATACTCAGCCATGTTGTGAGTACATTGGAAATTGAGCTTGAGGAAATAAGGGAGCATCTCCTTTTCAGGAGTGATCAACAAGATCCCAATCCCTATACCAGACATATTTCTGGCTCCATCAAAGAATAGAGTCCAGACTGGGGATTCCTGAATACTGCAAATTTGATCGTCAGGAAATTCATCTTCCGTCTTGATTTCTTCTGTCAACGGGAAATCTGCCAACTGATCCGCGATGGACTGACCCTTGACTGACTTCTGAGAAACATATTCCAAGTCATACTGCATCAGGAGGACTTGCCATTTCGTAATTCGTCCAGTAAGGAAAGGCTGCTCAAGGATGTATTTGAGAGGGTTGAGTCTTGACAGAATTTTGATTTCTGAAGCCATCAGATAATGCCTCAGTTTCTGACACGTCCATACTAAAGCTAGACATGTCTTTTCCATCTGAGAATATCTCTTCTCATAATCGATGAAAGTCTTGCTGATGTAGTAGATGGCATGCTCAATCCGGCTGCCTTCCTCAACTGCGCAAGAAATCCGTCACAAGCATTGTGGCTGACAGAAATATACAAAAGCAGCGGCTTTCCGAGTTCTGGTGGCTTCAGAACTGGTGGATTGAGAAGATATTGCTTGATGCGCTCAAATGAGAGCTGACATTCTGATCCCCACTCAAACTTCACTTCTTTTCTCAGCAAGTGATTGAAGGGCTCGCATCTCATGGCCAAATTTGAGATGAAACGACGGATAGACTAGATGCGACCCTGAAGGCTTCGCAACTCTTTAAGATTGGTGGGAGGTGGCATATCAATAATGGCTTTTGCCTTGGCAGGATCCACCTCTATGCCTTTCCTGCTGATCGTGTAGCCAAGCAGCTTGCCTGACTCCACTCCGAAGACGCATTTCTGTGTTTTGAGTCTCAGCTTGTAGAGAATAAGTCTTTCAAAGACTTGGCCGAGGGCATCAAGATGATCCTCTCCTTCTTTAGATTTGACCAGGATGTCATCCACATAGGCATCCATGTTCTTGTGCATCTGGTCATGAAAGATAACTACCATTGCTCTCTGATAGGTTGCCCCAGCATTCTTGAGTCCAAACGGCATGACTGTATAGCAAAAGGTACCCCAAGGCGTGGTAAAGGAAGTTTTGGATTGGTCACGAGCGGCCAATTTGATCTGATTATAGCCTGAGTATCCATCCATAAAGGAGAACATGGCATGGCCCACCGTGCTATCGATCAAAAGATTGATGTTGGGGAGTGGATAATCATCCTTTAGGGTTGCTTTGTTCAGATCTCTGAAATCGATGCAGATTCGAACTTTGCCATTCTTTTTAGGAACCGCCACGATGTTCGCCAACCAATCTGGGTATTCAATGGTCCGAATGAATCCTGCTTTTAACAATTCTTCAAGTCCTTCTTTAACTTGTGGTGCTACTCGAGGATCCATTTTTCTGAGTTTCTGTTTGATTGGCTTGCAATCCGGTTTCAACACAAGGCGATGCTCGACTAACTTGGAGTCTAAACCTGGCATATCTTCATAAGTCCAAGAGAAGACTTCCTGATGCTGTTTGAGGAAGTAGATGAGCCTTTTCTTCTCATCTAAACTTAGACTGGAACCAATTTTGAGGATTCTTGGATCGTTTTCCGAACCAATATTGACATCCTCCGTTGGATCTTGAACCAATGGCGATGGTTCATCTTGCTTCTGAATGCTAGAGAATTCTGATAAACCTTGAATTGTCGAGTCAAATTCTGCCAACTCTTCAATCTACTCTATCATTTTGCTGACTTCTGCCCCTGCCTTCGTTTTGCATGTTCTGGCTGGTTTATTTTGAAAAATGTTGGTATTGATGACGAGCTTTTTGAACGATTTAGGAGCCATGATCTTGGCAATCCTGGAAGAGAAAAAGAAGGCCTTTGAGAAAAGGTAAAATGTTCAAAAAAAATAGCCTTTTGTATAGAAACAGAGAATGACAACATAGATAAGGATATAGGCAGAGAATTTGTGTGCACCAAGATGAACAGAGCAAACAAACTTTTCATTGATTAAGTAAACTTTGATATTTACAAGCGATTGTTTGAGAAAAAGAAAGAAACTGGGGCGGATCTTGCCCTTACAAGATGACAGAAAGGAAAAAGAACAGAAAACACTGGCATTGTCTTCATTACTGAGCTCCCTTGACGAAGATGGTCTTTCTGCCGGATGACTGACCTGTGAAACCCAAGCCTGTGCCGGTGTCATGCTGAGCAGGGATGATCGGCTCCAGGATGCCGTCTTCACCCTTGCCCAGGCCCCTGAAGGGCTGATACCCGTGCTTCATTAGGAGATCAAACCCTTTCCTTGATTTTGAGAACCGAGGAAATAGAGGGTGATCTTTAAATGAGGTGCAATCGAGGCGTCCGCCTAGCTTGAAGAAACGAGGTCCCTGCCACTGAACTACTGTGGTGACATTTTCTGTTGGCTGGACCACTTTCAATTTCAGCATATCCAGGCTTTCACTTAGATTGATCTCGTCGACTTCCCTAATGCTGGGGATGTCGGCGGTGAAAGTGGGACGGGGAATCATCGACTGCGGGAGTCGTTCTTCCGGATCCTCTCCTAGGACCGTAGTGATCATGCCTCCCTTCGACCATTTGATGCATTGGTGCAAGGTTGATGGGACAGCATTGGCATTGTGAATCCAAGTGCGTCCAAGCAATAGGTTGTATGTGGGCGGCACATTGACCACATGGAAAAGAACAGTATGCACCGAATAGTTGATGAAAATTTCAAGAAATATCTTCCCCTTGGCTGTCTGCCCATGGTTATCAAAGCCGTAGATCGTGATCGGATCCGGGGTATATTCCTCTTCTTTTAAGCCCAATGCCTTGGCTGTCATCTCCGGACAGATATTGAGGCTACTGCCTCCGTCGACTAGCACATGAGGGACAGTCATTCCCCTGGTTCGCACCACTATGTAAAGTGCGTTGTTGTGAAAGGAATGAGGTTTTGGCAAATCCTCATCCGAAAAGGTGATCAGTGCATTTGTCATGGCCTGATTGACGATCTGAGCCATATCTTGCGGAGTGGTGCTAGGCTTGACCTTGATCTTTCTGAGAAGATCTTCTAGCACTTGCTGGTGCTCAGATGAAACGTGGGTCAGGTCCAGGATGGAAATGTTGGATAGAGCGGTAACTGGCTTCCGCACTGACCATGAAGCCTCTTCTTTCTTTGAAGCTGCCTTGATAAAGCGCTTCGGGATCCTGGGAACTAGCTTGGCAGTTCCTGTTGCTGCCTTTGTTGATTTACTAGAAAATGTAGTGTCATCCGCCCTCTTAGCGGAAGATTGTGCTTGACGGAGGACGAGGACCTGATGCTGATCCTAGATGTCTTGGCTAGAACATGGCTGGATACTGCCTTGGAGAGAGAATGCATGCTCCGTGATGACCGAAGCTGAATGTTTAGGAAATGGCTTGGACAAGATTTCTGGTTGCTGCTCATCCTCATCCTCGATTAGCATGTTCTTGTCAATACAATCCTGAATGATGTTCTTGAGGACAAAACAGTGTTCGGTGTCGTGTCCGACAGTCCGATGGAACTTGCAGAATTTATCAGTCCATTTACCCATAGCGACGGGAGGATCTGCCACCTTGGGAAGCTTGATCATTCCTTTCGACATCATGTATTCTAAGATGTCTTCGCGGGACTGCTCTAAGGCTGAAAATTCCCGATCATAACTCCACCCTTCGTGCTTCAGTTTTTCTGGCTGCTTTGCTTCTGGCTGGGGCACTGGTTGGGCGGGCTGTGGCTTAACAAATTTCCCTTTCTGGGCCACAGAATTTGTCCTTTCGGCCTTGGCTTCTGAGTTCTTATTGCGATTTTTCTTGTTCTTCTTTCTGCCAGAACTACCGCTGTTGTCTGAAAAATCCGTAGAATAAGCAGCATGAGCCTTTTTCTTCTGCTCAGGGTTTCCTCGGATGAAAGGGTAACCCTCATATAGGCCATTATCCAGGCCGGTCTCGAGCCACTCGGCTCTCTCAATCAATTTGATGAAAGATTTGGCGGGCGAAGTAGAAATGAGGTTCCTCAGAGGCTGCACAAAGTTATTCAGAATAATCTGTAAGGCATGCTCCTCTGGGATGGGAACCTTCATTTTGTTATAGGTGCTTCTCCACCTGTGGATGAATTCGCTGGCTTTCTCATTTTCCATCTGTTTTAAATTGTATAGATGATTGAGGGTTGGTGAGGCTTCGACATTAAACATGAAGCGCTCGATAAACAAGTTCGCGACCTTATCGAACTCTCTTAATTCGATAGGATTAATGTGGTCTGCATACCACCTGGACGCTACCCCTTCTAAGCTGCGAGGAAAGCAAATGAATAACGCCCGATTGTCTTTCCTGAAACGGCCACATTCGGCATAAAAGGTGGTCAAATGAGCCTTAGGGTTGCTAGTTCCGTCAAATTTAAGGAATTTGCGAGGGAGATTTTCCAGATTGTCATCCCCGTCCAGACCATGATAAAAATCTTCTCCAGAGTAGGTCTGCTTGCCTTTGCTTTTGGCCTGGATATCCTTGATGGCCCGATTCATTTCTTTCATCTGCTCTTGCATCGGATCACTAACCGGAATAGGCTTGTTGATTGATTCGGGCTCTGCAGCAGTCTTTACAAACTGCGGTGGAGGATTCTGATAAACAAACTGCTCTTCTTCCTCTGATTCCTCTTCTACTGACTCTGTTTCTTCAGAAGTAGTGTCGGGCTGTACTTTCTTTCTAACAATCCTGACGGGTTTCTTTACAGCCTTCTTCTTTGGCTTGCTTTTTGGAGCAACCTCCTTCTGACTGGCTTCTGCCTGTTCCGACATCATTTTGGTCATCATTCTTTTGAACAGATTATACATGGCAGGAGCTATGTCATCTGCTTGATTCTGCTTCTGTCTCCTGACCGATTTGGGAGAATCCATCCCTTCGGCCTCACTGTCGCTGTGTTGAGGAACTGTTTCTTTTCCTGCCCTTGTTACAACCATTTTGCCAATGCTAGTGATTTCCTGTGAAGGTGAAAGGAATGGTTAGGGTTTGAAGGAAATTTTTGAAAATGCGATTTTTTTAGAAAAAAAACATGAAGGAAGGAATTGATAGACATTTTAGATAAGTTATCCCATCTCCAGGGATTGGGCCATCATAAATTTTTGCAATGATTGTGTCACCTTTTGTGGCAACAAAATGCGCCTTATGACCTAGGCGAGGTCGTCTATCATGACGAGAGATAATCGAAGAAAGAATATACAAAATGGGTCTCATCACTGGGGATGAATTCGTAACTACATGAAACAATAAGAATTGGCCATAAAAAGATTTTTATTAGAACAAAAGTTTGCATTTTCATTAATGACAAAATTTTACATACAAAGAGAAGGTGGGCAGACAGTTTGCCACCATTCTCGATATTCTGATGATACATTAGGACCGGGAAATATAGACAAAGGAATAAAGGAGTCCCAAGTGTATTTGGCGACGTGGTATGCTTCAGACCACTGATCTGACCGTAGATCGAACTCTGGCATGTGGCCCGTCGGGAAGCGGGTGTTGACACGAATCTGTCGCTGCGAGAACTGTTGGATACACCTCTCTGGCTGATAGTCGGTACAGAAGAAAGGGCCGAGCAGTTTGTAGCGCTTGTCACGAGCATAGGTGTAGCGAGGAAGGGTCTCTCTCCTGTCGAAGAAATCCCAAACATTTTCCTCCTGATGCAGTTTTTCGATCAAAGCTCGGCACTGAATGGCTGACTTCGGCTGCTTGTTGTTGAATCTGAAAGAACTGGCTTTTGATGGCACATGTCGCAGGAACCACGACTGCAAGGCATACGTGCATCCTTCCACAAAAATGGTCTCTCCGAGGGCAAATCGAGCCAGACCTCTGTAGAGAAAAGCTAGAGCTGCCATGGATACTGAAAGCTGACGGGTCTGCTTGCTTCCCCATCTTCGAAAAAGTTGGGCGACTCTGACATCGATGAAATTCTGACCATCCTGAAAGAATGCCAGCCCCACTGTGCATAGGACCATGGCATGCTGAATTCTTTCTTTCGCTGCTCGAGATAAGGTATCGACTTCTTCGTAGGCCCCATACTTGTTGTAGAGTTCGAACAGATCGATGTACTGGCTTCCGTTGATTTCTGCGAGAGGCCAGGATCTGCTTCCTGTAGCTCTGGCCAATGCTTCTCGAACATCTACCCCTTTGACATTGATCAAGAATTGCTGCTCGATTGGGTCATCTGGCTGACCAGCTAGTTCTGACAATCCCATGATATCACTGAACTCGTCCATTAGCAGAGTCATCTCTCCCCATGGAAACCAAAATGTGCAGGTACGCGGATTCCAACGCTCTGCCATAGCTTGAATCAGACTGTCGTTGATGGTTTGCTTGCCAACTGTCGATGCCATCTCCAATCCATAGTCATCCAAGTGGTCTGGGAACATACGCGAGAAGGCGGTGAACCAAGAATAGTACCACCGAGGGAAGAAGGTACAAGACTGGATGACCCGATGATCTGGGGTTCCATCCCTTATTTGATAGAAGACATGATCCCAAGGAAAGATAGCATCGGGAGATTTGGATGCCATCGGAGTGATACTGAGGCAAAAGAAGAGGAAGAGAGTCAGATAGAATGCAGGACTTTCAGATAGACTTTTGATGAGAGGAGGAACAGACATAATTTTCCTGAAAATTTTGTAAAAGATCAAGGGACTTTAAAGAAAGCATTTCCAAGGTTTTTAAAGAAAGATTGACAACAAAAGAGAGAAGAACGTAGGTAAAGGAGAAAATATACACCCGGGTTTTTGAAAATAGAGGAAGTTTTTGAAGAGTACATCCAGGGTTTTTAAAAGAGGTTGATATATATAGGAGAATACAAGGAAAACATCGCATAATCATAGCTGCACAAACAAGGATGTGCACACAGCACTTCCTAAAGGTTGACTCTATATGCAATATTTTAAATAGCTCGTAGGACCTTAATCCTAACTCTAGGATTTATATCATCTGTTTCCAATCAAGGTACGCCGATATACTCAAGCCGAAGCTCGAAGTACGTGGCATATAAGATATCTCTTCGGTTCTAAGGTAATGGCTTCCCAACATCCTTGAGCACCTACCGATATACCTCAGACTATGGCCCTTAGGTACGTGGTAGGGGGGCACGAACCCAAATAAGTGGTCCAGTTGTGAGGCTCTCTCCCGAACTATGGTTCAGTGAGACAACCCAGCAACGTGAAGACCGGGACAATATAGGTAGGGATGTTTTTCAAAAATATGATCAATATGCAATAAAATCAGAAGGCTCTAATGCAAGTCCTAAAGAAGATAGATTTAAATGAAAAGAAGCATACACTTGCATACATTGTTTACATTCAATCCCTAAAATTGAGGAGAGTTGTATTTACAACCTAAGTCTAATGTGAACATGGAGAATCTCCTCAATATGGTCCTACCAAACCATACTTAGATCCTATATGCAAATAATGTCAGTTTAGGACAGAGTCTAGGCTCCTAAGGTTTGCATGGAAAATGTAGCTGACATATGTTAGAATAAAGATTTAGATTATATAAAAGCAAAGCAAAGGCATAGATCCAACCGGACGAAGACGAGTCCCATCACGGTCGCCAAAACTGTGATCATTGCAAAATTTTTCCTCTTTCGTCGTTTCTCTCTCTTCCTTCTCTTTCCCTTTTCCAACCTCTATTCTCCTCCTTTTTGAAGGGAGTGAAATAAAAGAAAGAAAAGAAAGAGAGAAGAGAAAAGAAAGAAAGAGAGAGAGAAGAGGAACTCTTTTGCGCGGTCTCACTTGACCTTGATTTGAAAAATATTTAGAAAATTACTCGCCTCCGTTTTGAAATATATTGCGGGAAAAATGGAGAGACGGGATTCGCTCATCGGTACGAGGTTCGACCGTTCCTGGCGCCTTTAACAGGGGTAATCGAACCAAGGATCGAATCTATGCCTTTTGCTTTGCCTAAATATAATCTAAGAATTTATTCTAATTCTAAATGCACAAAGAACCATGCTTGTGCAATGCAAGAATGTATGCTCCTTTTGAAAAGATATTTTTGAAAATTTTCAAGTATCCTGAGATGAATTTGATAAGAGAGTGAAGAAATAGTTTGAATCTAACTTAGAACTTTGAGATAGATCAGAGAAGTTCTAAGTTTTTGAATTTAATCAGAGTTGAAAGAATAAATCTTGATTTGAAAGAATGATTTGAAGTTTTGGAATGAAAGGAAATAAAGTTTCAAAGTCAAAATGTGGACTTTGAATTTAAATATGGATTTAAGAGAAGGAAATGAATATTTGAAGTGGAATTGAATTTCAAATTTGAAATCAAGATGGACTTGAGAAATCCAAATGGTATTTGAAAATGGAAACAGATTTAGAAAGTTTAGGTGAGATCTGAATTTGGATTTGAAATCTAGAATTGGGAATGAAATTGGATTCCTGATCCTAAATAAAATTGGATCCGAGATTTGGAATCTGAGATGGGCTTTGGATTCTGGATCCTGAAATGGAGTGGATCTGAAGTCTGAGATCCAAATGTAGAGTTGGACTCTAGATCCTAAGATGGATTTGGATCTGAAGTCTGAGATCCAATGTAGAGTTGGACTTTGGATCCTAAGATGGATTTGGACCTGAAGTCTGAGATCCAATGTAGAGTTGGACTCTGGATCCTATAAGGAAATTGGATCTGAAGTCTGAGATCCAAGATGGAAGTTGAGTTCTGGACCCTAAAATGGAATTTGGGTCTGAAGTCTAAGATCCAATATGAGTGTTGAATCATGGATCCTAAAAGTGGGTTTGGAGTTAAATTCAAAAGGTGAATGAAGAGTTTCCAAATTTGAATTGAACTTGAAAAAAATGAAATTTAGAATTTGAATATACAAATGAATTTCCAAGTCAAATTGGACTTTGAATTTGGGATTAGAATTCGAATTTTAGAAGGTGAATCGAGGACCTCAAAGTTAAATTGAACTTTGAGTTGGATTGGAGTTTGGAGTTTCAAAGTCAAATTGAACCTTGAAATCTGATTTGATTTTGAATATAAAATGAATTTGAAATCTCAAAGTTTAAATTGAACTTTGAGATTGAAAAATGAAATAGAATTTGAAAAATTGAAAGGATAAATTGGATTTACAGAGATTGAAGATTGATTGAAGAAGATATTAATATCACTTGGAGTTTTTGAAAAGGGATTTTGAAAACATGATGCAATTCTATCCTATATGATGGATGAATTTAAATTTTTGAAATTGGATTTTGAAAAGCTATCTTATTCTTGGAATGAATTAAGATAAGATTGAAGATATAATACATCCCTCACTATGGTCATTGAATGTATTATATAACAATCTATATTTAAATTCAGGTGAAGAATAAAATGCAGTTGGTGCTTTTATAAAATTTAAAATGAAATTAACTCTCAATATACCCTGACTATGGCCATTGGTATATATTTTGAGTCAATTTTAAGTTAAATTCTAATAAAAGGAGAAAATGTTTAAGGAAAATATGATGGATTTTGAAAAATGGATCCAGTGTTATTTCGTAAAAGATAAATATCCTAAGTCTTGTTTACACCCCGACTATGGCCGTTGATGTAAATCATCAACTTAGGATTTAATTTACCTCTTACGAAATGGTGCACGTGCCGTTCGTGTTTCACCATTGTGAGATTTTGAGAAATAAAGAGAGAAAAAAAATGCATGAAAATGAGCAATTCATGGTGTTTATAATGCTCATCCATTCTATCTAAAACAGAAAGTGTAAATCCTCATTTATACCTAGCTATTACAATCCGAACTGATATGAAAATAATGAATTTCTAAGGAAACCAATATTTCCTACACATTCTCTGCAGAAGTAGAATTAGCATAAGGCAAAGCATAAAGTATGAAAGGGAAAGCTGAGGGTTTGTTTTGGAACTAGAATGCATGCTATATATAGTGACAATATATATGTAATATGTAAGGGATATGAGATAAAATGTCGAATGAGATGCTATGCATATGCGAAAGTGGTATACTTGGACTAACTAAAAGGGTGTGTTCACATAGCCTAAATGATATGCTTGGGTTGAGAAAAATGTTTGTGGAAAACCTAAGCTATAATGAAGATATGATATCTAAGTTGATGGATAGAATGCATGTATATTAGTCTAGGAATGCTTATGTTGAATGGGGAGTGTATGCTGGTTGTGAAAAAGATGAAATGATATTTCAGCAAGGTGCTGCTATAACAGTGCAGTGATTATGCAAGTATGTGGGAGGTTTTGAATGTGTGTAGTTGGAGAAAATGAAGGAACAGTTAGACTTAGTGGAAAGGAGCAAGTAGCTGAGTAAAAGTGCAACAACATAGTTGGTTTGTGAAGACAGTGCAGGGGATGCAAATATAAATTCTAACATACAAGTTACAAAGCATAGCATAGACCCTTATGAACAGTTTGATAAGCGAATATAAAGTATGAAGTGATGCTTACAGAATTATAGAACATATATAAATCCGATTCAATATACAGAATAAGAAATCAGAGTAAGTCATGCAGAAATGGCCTGAATGATACATTAGGATTGATGATTCTGTTAGAGAATTTAAGATATCATGGGTGCTTCATGCATTGGGTCCCCTTTACGCCCTTCTGATGCAGAAATGACTCCCGTCATTTCTTCTACCATAACAGTTGCCACTCTCCTAATATCTCTTGTCAGGGTCATGTCTTTGCTATCATGATGCTTGGTTACTTCTCATCAGCAATTGCTAAAGATGGATCAGATAGTCCCTTTTATTGTTGTTTTTTTTTTTTTTTAGCAAAGGCACTTGCCTAAGCAATGATTGGGTCATTCAGAAGATTTGATCCATTGGTCAAATGATCAGGAATCACAGGTTGTCCCTATATGTGTGCCACTAGGCTATCAGAATACACCGTTGACGGGTCAAAATGAATATCACAAACAAAGGTACCTTCTGTACCATATCAAATTTTGCAATAAATTCTACAGTAATGTACTCATGTCCTCGAGTTTTCCTAACGCTTCTGGCACACTCAAAGAGGTGGAACAGCAGCAGCACAGATGTCTAAATGTAAACTTCAGATGGCATAAAAAAAAAAAACTTTGTGTGTCATCACAGCCAACATTGTTATGGATGCAGGACCACTGAAAAATGGACCCTAAGACCACAAAAGGCAGACTATAACAACTTCCATTGAATGACATTTATGAGATAGCAAAATAAAAGTGAACTATTTATTGCTGGAAAAGAAGAAAAAGAAGAGATAAACCAAAAGGGAAAAACCATATTTATTGTGATCAAGAGGCACAACGCCTAGAAATATGAGGATCACCTTGCAGATACATACAACAACTGCATGCGAAAATGATTTAATCATAGACATACGATTAGCAGGTCACAGACTGCAACGAGCTGGCTAAGGTAACCACAATCATCTAGTGATACCTAGTTTAGACAGTTTTGCAAAATTGTGTTCTCATGATCCAAACAGAGGATAAGAAATGAGCTACCATTGAAGCAAGACTACTAACAGGTTAAATAAAAGGGAAAGGAAAACAAAGCTATTATCCAGTTTATCTTAAATTGGATGTGGAAAAGTTCTCCGCAGTTATGGATGATATCGCTCAGCAATACGGCCAAGGAGGAGATCAAAATCCAAATCTTTATCAGTGCTGCTCCTGCCTTTCTAAAAATAACGCGCCATTAACCTCATATGGTGGTTGAGTTCTGATCTTCGCAGTGGTATTACACCCAGAGCCAAGGAGCGCTTCAGAAGTTAAACAATCAGGCGTGTCACCAACTGAACACCTCCGCCACCTACCCTTCCTTTACTGCTGCCTAAACCAAAGGCTTTCTGTAGCCTGTCCAATGAGGGCAAGAAATCGAACGTTATGACAGAAACCCCATATGAAACCCAATCGTGGATTGATCGAGATTTTGGAAAGGTGATAATCTGAATGGAGTCCGAACGATGTATGGTTGATTCTTTTACAATCCTTCCTTTTCAAACCCGGTTCACGACAATTGCTGCAAAGCTTGATTTCCGAAACCGGCTGCTGAAGGGGATTCGATCTTCAATCGCTTAAGGTGGATGTCTCAGCGCGCCTGGGGATGAAAGAAAAAAAAAATGGGGTAGAGAGCCTTGTAGATGACGAAGAGGATGAAGGTAAAGGGGGAAGAGATGGATGATGATCGATGATGGAGATGCGATTTTGTGGCCAATGATGGATGTTGTCCCCAGTGAAGTCGATGATGTCCCCCCACCATGAGTGTAAGGGATGGCTTGCCTTTTAAAGGGGAAGAAGAGAAAACTCCAGAAGCCTCTTCTGTTAGGGATGAAGGGTGGATGGAGGGTGGCTGGTCTAGAGCCATTGATCGGAAGGTGAATAATGAAAGGGGAATTCTGTTGGCGATGGAGGGTTCAGAGGAACTTGGTGGGGGAAGATCGGTGGAAGCCGCTGCAGATGAAGGGTGGATGGAGGGTTCGGGCGAGAAAGGAGAGCGGCGGCTGAGGGAGGAAGGCGAGTTAGGGTTTTCAAAACCCTAACTCGACCCTTAAACCTCGAAACTTAGTTTTTCCAAAAAAAAGCCTCCTTTTCAAGTTTTTCTAAAAAGATGGTTAAAGGTGAGTTTTTCGGCAAAAATCTTAAAAAAACGCAGTTTTTCCTAATTTCTTTGGTTTTTTGCATGATTTTTTCATTTTTTTGTATTTTTGGAACAGAATCTAAGTTTTTTACACAAAAACAAAGATTAAACACTAATTTTTTGTATTTTTCTGAGAATTTATTTACAAGAGTATTTTTCTGAGAATTTCAGATCATTTTGGGGAAATTTCTTCAGAAGAATGGGTTTGGATCCAAGTTTTGAGAAAACATTCGAGTTTTAAACCTTGATTTGAGGACTATAACACGATGGATCCAAACGGATACCGGATGAAGTGTATGAGCTTTTTCAAAAAAGTTATTTTTGATAATTTTGAGAATTTGATTTAAAATTGGATAATGAAGCTCAGATTTGGATTTTGATGTAGATCCGAATCCGAAATTGAGCCAGATATGTAAAATGAATTTAATTTCCACAAAATTTGAGCAATATAAATGGAATTTAGATTTGAAACTGACTCAATTACCCAAAAGATGGGGGAAAAGGGCAAAAAGGGGATATTTATAACATTTTGAAAAATTTGGGGTGTTGTGAACACCCCAAAATTTTCAAATATTTACAAAATGACCCTTTTGTCCCTGATTCCATTTTCTGAGAAAATCAAAGCAGTTTCAAAGCTCATTCTTCAGATTTCCTGAATTAAATTCCATATTGGTATATTCAAAGTTAATTTCAGATCCGAATCCAGGACCTTAAATCCATATTTCCTCAAAAACCGGATCCAAACCCATTTCTGAAGAAATTTTCTAAAAATAGCTTTAAAATTCTCAGAAACATTCCCCACAAAAAATTAGTTTTTATCTTTGTTTTCTCACAAGCTTTAGGATTTTTATTCTAAAAATACAAAAATTGAAAAAAAAAAAAAAAAAAAACCAAAAAAAATGGAAAAACTACAAGAAAAGCAAATGATTCTCAAGATTTTAAGAAGCTTCTTGCTGAAAACCTCAATTTTGAACTATTTTACAAAAAATTTCTTTTAAAGGGGACCTCCTTTTTGAAATAGAGAAAGTCTACAACTGCCGCAGGATCGCCTCTCTCCCGCGCGTTTTCCCCTCCTCTCTCCACCTTCCATCCTCAAACGATCCTCTTCATTCTCCACCCTCAATCCTTAACGGATTTCCATTCTCGAATCCTCCACGGCACCTTTAAGAAGAGGCCTCCAAGCTTCTTCTAGGGGGGGATTTTTTTTTTGCAACATCCATCGATTATCACCCATCGTTCTCGCATTTCCCCTTCTCCTTCAAAGATCATTCTCCTCTTCTCCTTTTGGGTTCCGAGGGAAACTCTGCAGTAGGGCACCATCCCTCTCCTTTTGATCGATCTCCAGCCCCTCCATCCACGAAGCTTCTCTCTTCTGCATCATCGGTTAGCTTCATCGCTTCTGGATATACATCCTCTGCCGAAGGAACCCCCTTCACGCCTCTGATCTGCTCTTTCTCTAAACTTCCAAAGAGGATTTTCCCTTCAGGATTCCGGCGGACAAGGTAAGAACCCCATCCATCTACCTCCTCCAGTTTGCTTTTTAATCCTCTGACTTCACCCCATTAGTGCATTGTTGGGTATGTCGGGTTGCTTTTTAGCAACATCGGCCCCTCCTCATGCTACAGTAAAAGGAATCCTCTGATTCCTACATTTTCTTGCCAGATATTTCTGTATTTCTATGGTCTCTGCATTTTTTTTTTCTTTCTGTTTATATTTCGATTTTTGTTCTATTTTGTTTTCTTGATCATGCTCATTTCTATCTCCTATATTATCTGTACCCTTTTTAGTGTTTGATCATTCAGATCATCGCACCCGATTCAGGTTATCCTGATTATTTGACATTCGTTTGTATGATTCGATCATTGTCATTTTCAGTATGTTACTTCATTTGCATATCACACCCTTTGCATTTTCCGCTTGGTCATTGCTGAAATGTATCATCGTCTGTTCTTAGAATCTACTTTGATTCTCGTTTTAGCAGATGGCCATGTTCGTTCATCACATACCCTACAACCCACCTTCACTGAGCCATCGTTTTCACGTCCAGCTGTATTTGGGCATTGCCACAAAACGCAGCATACAAAGTCACCCTTCCCCACATTTGCTGTGGTTAATATTCCTACTAACCAATAGTGGTCCTGATAAGGCGAAAAACCTGAGGGGAATATGATGATGATACCAGAACAGACCTTATATCTGCCCAAAACTTCTGATGCTATCCAAAGTGAGAAGGCATGAGCCTTCTATTGATAAGGTTCATGGCCGATCTATCTTCGGTCATCCTGCTTGCTGGACATTTGATAATTTCTAGATAAAAGTTTTTAGGGGGTTTTTGCTTTGACAGAAGACTCTCCTATCAGTAAAGCCACCATTTGCTGAGATGATTTTCCCAGGTTCCTCTTACTCCTCCATTTGGCAGTATAATTCATTAGTTAGTTCCTCATACATTAATAAGCCATTTTCGTCAAGTGCGCCATCACTTGCTGTCTAACCCCAGCAAGAATCCTATCACTGAGAAAATTCCAACCCTGTCAGCCCATCGTGGGTTTTCCCACCATGAGTCAAGATTAGCTCAGGGAATTCCTTGAACCAGCAAAGAGCGTGAGTTTGCATCACTCAGATCCTTTTTTTTTACATCTGCAAAAATAACTATTCATTTACACTTCACCCATTCTTTTTCTTTTCTCCACTTCAGCATATATGCCTATGCTCCGCCCTCCTACAGAGCTACACAACACATTGTCATGCATACTTTAAACTCTTGTCTCCATTGCTATAGAAATATGATCAACTCTGAAAATCTTGAAGATAGTATGACAGTGGATGAGTCGTGCACAGTTTCTCACAATAGAATTTGTCTACCTCGTTTAAGCTAGACTTGATTTTTTTTTTTTGGTGAGGGGTGTTTACTAAAGATTCGGAAAATACATTAGAACAGAGTATTTCCTCTGCATAACAGATCAGACAAGATTGTTTCATCTTATCTTTGGCAAAATAGATCTGTCGTGGTTTTTCTTTCTTTCTCAATTACTGCCATCTCAAGCTCTTGTCGGCCTTCAGAATTACATAGCATGGGCACAGTAGCCTTTCTGGACTTCAAGGCTATACTGATATTCATGAAGGAGCAAATGTTCAGGTTATCCGATATCTGAATAGCTGTAAGGTACCCATCATTTTGGTTTTACAGGAATTCTATCCTTAGGCTATTAAGATGGAAACATCAAGTTGGATCCTTGATTTTATGATGTCCTTTGGGCAATGAATGAGTATATCAATTGGTGTTGCTTTTCTAAAAAAAAAAAAACTATAAAGAACTGTGATCATTATAGCATACATAGCACCCATCATTTTTTTTTTTTTAATTTCCTGCTATTGAGGTTGCCTTGATCAATAATAATTAGTTGGTTTTTTGAAGTTTAGTGCATATTGTCCTGTGTATGCCAGGCTCATTGTATGCACTTTTTTTTTTTTTTATGTTATATTCTCATAGGTAGTTCTGCATAGGCTGTATGTGTTTCTGCAAAAACTCAGGGCTAGAGTACATCCCAGTACTGGATAGAGGTCAAATCAGATTTCTGTCATCAGTTGGTGGTCACCAATGACCTAGTTTTCCAATAAAATTAATGCCTCATCAGTAACTAAAATTCTTTCCCCTCATTCTTTCCTTTTTTTTTTTCTCTGCATGTATGTTTACTAGAATCCGCAGAATGTTGATTCATAGTGATTCCTTTAGAATCTCACCAGTCTTTTGCATTGATACGTTGAAATAGTGTTGATAATACCTAGTGAATAATCGCCTGTTCCGGTAAGAGTCTTGTTGTGTCATTTTTTTTTTTTTATTATTCTTAAGATAGCATTTTTATTGTTCTCTTCTACATAGTGTGTTTTTTTTTTTTTTGCTAACTTTGCCTTACAGGAGGGCTGTGAATGGTTGAATCTCTATCCTAGATTAGGATCCTGTAATCTTAAAATTTAATTTTAATGATGTAATAGCTAGATATTTAATGAGAATGTTATGTTTCCCGTCTTAGATTAGGATGAATGAGCATTGTAAAGTCATGATTTGCTTGCTCTCATACATTTTTTTCTTTATTTCTCAAATTCTCACAATGGTGAAACACGAATGGCACGTGCACCATTTCATAAAAGGTAAGTTAATTCTAAGTTGATGATTTACACCAACGGCCATAGTCGGGGTGTAAACAAAACTTAGTATTCTTATCTTTTATGAAATAATACTGGATCCATACTGGATCCTCTTTCAAAAATTATCATATTCTTCAATTATTTTACCTTTTATTAGAGTTTAACTTAGAATTAATTCAATATATATACCAATGGCCATAGTCAGGGTATATTGAGAGTTAATTCCATTCTAAACTCTATAAAAGCACAAAATGTGTTTTATTCTTCACTAGAATTTTAAATATAGATTACTATATAATACATTCAATGACCATAGTCAAGGATGTATTATATTTTCAATCTTATTTTAATTCATTTAAAGAATGAAATAGCTTTTCAAATTCCAATTTCAAAATCATTCAAATTCATTCATCATATAGGATAGAATTGCATCATATTTTCAAAACTTCCTTTTTCAAAAACTCCAAGTGATGTTAATATCTTCTTCAATCTATCTTTGATCCTTATCAAATCCAATTCATCCTTTTCATTTTCAAAATTCAATTTCATTTTCAATCTCAAAGTTTAATTTAACTTTGAGATTTCAAAGTCATTTTATTCAAATTCAAATCAAATTTCAAAGTTCAAATTGACTTTGAAATTCCAAATTCATTTTATATTCACATTTTCAATCAAAATCAAAGTTCAAATTAACTTTGAGATTCTTGATTCATTTTCAGAATTTAACTACAAATCCATTTTAGGATCTAGGATTCAACACTCATGTTAGATCTCAGACTCCAGATCCAGTTCCTCCTCAGGATCCAGACTCCGATTTCACTTTGGATCTTAGACTTCTGGTCCAAATTCCATCTTAGGGTCTAGGACCCAACTCTATATTGGATCTCTGATTTCAGATCCAAATCCATCTTAGGATCCAGAGCCCAACTCTACATTGGATCTCAGACTTCAGATCCAAATTTATCTTAGGATCCAGACTCAAACTTAACTTTGGATCTCAGACTTCAGATCCAAATCCACTCTAGGATCCAGAACCCAATTCTATTGTGGATCTCAGATTTCAGATCCAATTCCATCTTAGGATCCAGGATCCAATTCTACTTTGGATCTCAAACTTCAGATCCAATTCCATATTAGGATCCAGAGTCCAACTCTATTTTCATATCCAAAAACCATCTTGAATTCAAAACCTTGAATCCAATTCCATTCCAAAAATTCCAGATTCAAATCCCATCTTGGATCTCATATTTTAAATCAACTTCTCAAACCAATTCCACTTCATTCAGATTTCAAGATCAAATTCCCATTTCGGATCCTAAATCCAAAAATTCAACTTTGAACTTTATCTTGGACCCAAATTTCATCTTGAAAATCCAACTTTTAAATCAATTCCATTTTTCAAATTTTGATCAAAATTCCCAATTCTATCTTTCCTTCTGATTCAATTCAATTTTTCTTCTAATTCAAAGTCCATTTATGACTTTGAAAATTCCTTTTATCTCAAAACTTCAAAAATCATTTTTTCCAAATCCAGATTCATATTCCCAAGCTCTTGATTATTCTAAAAACTTAGAACTTCAATCTTAAGTTCTAAGATAGAAATCATTTCTTCCCTTTATCAGATTCATCTCAAACCCTTGGGAATTCTTCAAAAACACTTTCAAAAAGAGCATGCATTTTTGCATTTGCACAAGCATGATTCTTTGTGCATTTAGACTTAGGATAAATACTTTAGATAATTTCTTAGCAAAGCAAAAGGCATTAATTCGACCCTTGATTCGATTACCCCTGGTAAAGGCGCCAGGAACGGTCGAATCTCGTACCGACGAGCGGATCCCGTCTCCCAGTTTTCCCGCAAACATTTCAAAAACGGAGGCGAGTTATTTCAAAAAAATTCAAAATTAAGGTCAAGTGAAACCCGCAAAGTAATTCCTCTTCTCTCTTCTTTCTTTTCTCTTCTCTCTTTCTTTCTATCTTTTTTATCTTTCTCCCTTTAAAAAGGAGGAAAATAAGAGGTAGGAAAGGAAAAGAGAAGAAAGAGAGAGAATATTGAAAAAGGAAAAATTTTGCGATGATCACAGGTTTGGCGACCGTGATGGGACTCGTCTTCGTCCGGTCGAATTATGCCTTTTTTCTTTTGCTTTTGCTTTGATGTTATCTAAGTCTTTATTCTACAAATGTCAGCTACATTTTCATGCAAACCTTAGGAGCCCAGACTCTGTCCTAAGCTGACATCATTGCATATAGGATTTAAGTATGGTTTGGTAGGACCATATTGAGGAGATTATTCATGTTCACATTAGACTTAGGTCTGAAATACAACTCTCCTCAATTCTAGGGATTGAATGCAAACAATGTATGCGAGTGTATGCTTCTCTTCGTTTTAATCTATCTCTTTAGGACTTGCATTAGAGCCATCTGATTTTTGCATGTTGAACATGTTTTCAAAAACATCCCTCACCTATATTGTCCCGGTCTTCACGTTGCTGGGCTGTCTCACTGAACCATAGTTCGGGAGAGAGCCTCACAACTGGACCACTTATTTGGGTTCGCGCCCCCCTACCACGTACCTAAGGGCCATAGTCCGAGGTATATCGGTAGGTGCTCAAGGATGTTGGGAAGCCGTTACCTTAGAACCGGAGAAATATTTCTATGCCACGTACTTCGAGCTTCGGCTTGGGTATATCGGCATATCTTGATTGGAATCAGATGATTTGAACCCTAGAGTTAGGATTAAGGTCCTATAAGCCATTTCAACTATTGCATTTAGAGTCAGCCTTTAGGGAGTGCTGTATGCGCATCCTTGTTTGTGCAGCTTTGGTTGTGTGATATTTCTCTCATTTCTCTCATATATAGGTATAAAACCCTTTTTCAAAACCCCAGGTGTATATTTCTATCTACCTACGTTTTCCTTTTGCTCGTTTTTGATCAAATTTTCTTCAAAACCCTGGAAAATTCTTTTAAAATCTCCTCAATCTTTCAAAATTTCCAGGTTTGATTCTTTAAAAAGTCTATCCGTAAGTCCTGCATTCTATCTGACTCTCTTCCTCTTTTTGCCGCAGTATCACTCCGATGGCATCTGAATCTCCCGATACTATCTTTCCCCGAGATCATGTCTTCTATCAGATTCAGGATGGATCCCCGGATCTGCGGGTCATCCAGTCTCGTCCTTTCTTCCCTCGGTGGTATTATTCTTGGTTCGCCACCTTCTCACGTATGTTCCCAGACCACTTAGATGACTGTGGGTTGGAGATGGCATCAGCAGTGGGCAAGCGAACCATCAATGGAGCTTTGATTCAAGCTATGGCAGAACGGTGGAATCCACGTACCTGCACATTCTGGTTTCCTTGGGGAGAGATGACTCTGCTTATGGATGAGTTCAATGATATTATGGGATTGCCCGAACCAGCTGGTCAGCCAGATGATCCTGTCGAGCAGCAGTTCTTGATCAACATAAAAGGGGTAGACGTTCGAGAAGCCTTGGCCAGAGCAATCGGGAGCAGATCTTGGCCTCTTATTGAGATCGGTGGGGATCAATTCATCGACCTATTCAGACTCTATCGCAAGTATGGGGCCTACGAGGAGGTTGACACTTTGTCTCGAGCAGCAAAAGATAGAATTCAGCATGCCATGATCCTATGCACAGTAGGATTAGCTTTCTTCCAAGATGGTCAGAATTTCATAGATATCAGAATTGCTCAGCTATTTCGAAGATGGGGAAGTAAGCAGACCCGTCAACTTTCAGTTTCCATGGCCGCATTAGCCTTCCTTTACAGAGGCTTGGCTCGATTTGCCCTTGGGGAGACCATTCTAGTAGAAGGGTGCACTTACGCCCTGCAATCGTGGTTTCTGCGACACGTTCCCTCGAAGGCCAGTTCTTTCAGGTTCAACAGTAAGCAGCCAAAGACAGTCATCCAATGCCGAGCTCTGATCGAAAAGCTGCGTCCGGAGGAGATTACCTGGGATTTCTTTGACAGAAGAGAAACTATTCCTCGATACACTTATGCTCGCGACAAGCGCTACAAGTTGATGGGCCCTTTCTTTTGTATTGATTATCAGCCAGAACGATGTTTGAGGCAGTTTTCGCAGCGGCAGGTTCGTGCCAACACCCGTTTCCCGACAGGCAACGTGCCAGAATTTAACCTGCAGTCGGATCAGTGGTCTGGGGCATATCATGTCGCGAAATATACCTGGAACTCCTTTATTTCTCTGTCTATATTTCCTGGACCAAATGTATCATCTGAATATCAAGAGTGGTGGCAAACTGTCTGTCCACCCTCTCTTTGTCTTTGAATGTTAAAAATATCAATAAAAATTTACTTTTTGGCCAAAAATGTTGTTTTCTGTATTTTGTTTATGACACAAAAAGTCACAAATTTTTGAGCGATGACCTCATCCCGGGTAAAATGGGACATTCCTTCCACATTTTTCTTCAAATATATTTTCTCATGGTTGACGACCTCGCCTAGGGGACAAGGCACATTGCTCTATTACCATCAAATGGTAACACAATTATCACAAATCGTGTGATGACCCAATCCCGGGTAATGGGATAATTTCTTGAAATTATCTACCAAATCCCCTCATTTCTTGCTTTTTCTCAAAGAAATTATGATTCTCGAAAGATTCTCCATACTCTAACCATTCCCATATTCTGCAGGAAAGCTTTGGCATCTGAAAAATGGTTCAGACAAGGGCTGACAAGAGGGCTGCTCAACAACACAGTGACAACGAGTCAGAGGAGATGAATTCTCCTAGATTGTCCAAGAAGCATGACTCCGGAGATGAAAACGATGTTGATCCGGCCATGTACCGGGTTTTTCAGAAAATGATGACCAAGATGATGGCTGAGCAGGCCAAAGCTGCTCCCAAAAAGACAGCTTCCAAGAGCAAAGCTAAGAAGAAGCCCATGAAAAAGCCAGTCAAGATCAGCAAACAAAAAGTGCAGCGTGACAGTACTTCGGAAGGCTCCGAATCAGCAGAAGAGAACTCCGAAGAAGAGCAGCTGATCTACATCCCGAAACATATGCGGCAGCCCAAGAGACCGGTAGAAGAGCCAATGTCAGTGAACAAGCCCAAGCATGGGGCCCCCGCAGAAGACTCGATCCAGGCACTGACCAAAATCGTCAAAGACCTGCAAGTCCGGGATAAGGGGAAAAGGTCATACACCAGACAGGATTTCTACCTTGGTTTGGAAGGAGACATCAATTTGGAGAATCTCCCCCGAAAATTCATTAAATTCGATGGATCCGGAGACCCCAAGGCCCACCTTGCCATGTTCTTCGCGGAATGCGCCCGATTCAGCGAAGACAACCGTGCCCTCTTCCTCTGTTTCCCCCGCAGTTTGGAGGGAATAGCTGCCAAATGGTATGCCGAGCACGTCAATCCCATCGAACTAAGGGATTTTGACAAAGTCGTCAATATGTTTGTTGAACGCTTTCTGTTCAACACAGAAGCTCTACCCACTCTGAACCACCTATGCAATCTGAAGCAGGAGCCCAATGAAAAGGCTAGGGACTTCATTCACAAGTGGAGAAGCCTGTGCAACAAAATGAGAAACCCTATTTCTGAGGAGCATGCTCTCCAAGTCATTCTCAACAACTTCTCCCAACCCTTAAAAAGCCTCCTCTTCCCATATCCCTCCAAATCATTCATCGAACTAACAGAGCAAGCAGAATGGCTCGAGATGGGGGTGGAGAACGGAATGTATGAAGGTGTCGCCTTGGCCAAGAATATCCCAGACCCAAAGAAGAAGGCACACTTCACCTACTCCGCTGAGACTCCAGGGGATGATCAAGGCAGTAGCAGTAAACAGGGCAGTGGCAGTGGCACAAAGCCCGAACAGAACAGAGGAAGGAAAGGGAAATTCTTCAAGAACAATGACAAGCCTCTCCCGACCGGTCCTCAACAAAAGGGGGACCTTCAAGAAAAACCCAAACATATAAACTGGAGCAGGAATCGGAAGTTCACTCCCCTCGACCAGCCTTTGGAGAAAATTCTAGAATACTTGCTGTCTCACGGGATGGTAAAACTTCTCAAGGTGGCAGATCCACCAGTGCTCATGGGAAGATTTAAGGAATAGTACTGCAAGTTCCATAGAGCGATGGGCCACGACACTGAGTATTGCTTTGTCCTGAAGCATCTGATTCAGGATTGTATTGATAAAAGCATCCTCATTGAGGATGAAGAAGAGGGAAAAATAGACATTCTGTCCGCCCCATTCCCAAAACATTCAGTGTCAACCATTTCAGAAGGTTCTTTTCTTCCGCAGAATCACATACATCCTTGTTCCGAAGAAGAGATGAGTCTGCAGCATCAGGTAATGGTTCTACGCCGGGACCAGCCTGCATCTCAGAGAGGGGATATCCTCTCATTTTTTAACATCAGAAACACGTCAGTGGAGAGTGGAAAAATCCAAGTTTTTCCAAAAAGATTTGTGAAAAAGGAAGCCTGCGCAGAGGAAGCAGAAACCTCAGAAGCAGCCGAAGAACAGGCCAAAAGTCTTCAGAAGCCCATCACAACACTCTCCAACATCTCCATTTTTGAGTTGACTCACGACTCTCCCCAGCACAAGGAAAAACTAGATGATCTATTGAGGAAGATCAAGGTGAAACCGGGCACCACGCCCGAAGATATGGCGCAAATAGTAAATCAAGCAATGACAAATGCGCCCATTACCTTTTCAGATGAAGACCTGCCAAAGCCTCACTCATTCCACAATAGCGCACTGTATATTGTGGTCAGGACCAGGGGCATGACTGTCCCACATGTACTTGTTGATGGGGGCAGCAGCCTGAATATTTGCCCAAAAATGACAGCGAAAGCATTGGGATTAAAAGAAGAAGAATATGTGCCTGATCCCATTACCATCTATGGCTTCGATAATCATGGGCAAACTGCTAAAGGCAAAGTCTTTTTGGAGATCTTCATCAATTACTCCGTGCACACGGTATTGTTCCATGTCGTCAATGTGCCGCCAACTTACAATCTGTTGTTGGGACGAACATGGATCCACAATGCCAATGCCGTTCCATCAACTCTTCACTAGTGCATCAAGTGGTCAAAGGGCGACATGATTACTACTATCTTAGGCGAAGATCCTGAAGAAAGGCTGCCACAGCCGATGATTCCTCGACCGACATTTACAGCAGATATTCCAAGCATTCGAGAAGCGGATGAGATCAATCTCAGTGACAGTCTAGAGATGCTGAAACTGAAAGATGTCATGGAAGAGGAAAACATTGCAGCCACGGTCCAATGGCAAGGACCTTGCTTTTTCAAGCTAGGAGGACGCATCAACTACGCCTCCTTCAAAGATCATCCTTTATTTCCTCAATTTTCTAAAGCAAGAAAGGGATTTGATCTGCTGATAAAACATGGATACCAGCCATTCCGAGGCATGGGGAAAGATGAAGATGGCATGATAGAACCCATCATTCCAGTTCGACATGCGGACAGTTCAGGGTTGGGGTTCACCGGTCAAGATTCCAGCAAAAGGACAGTTTTTGTCAAAGGAAGACAATGAAGAGATGATGCCTTAGTTTTCTTGCTTTTTTCCGCTCTTGTTTCTTTGTTTAAATCTTGTAGGGACAAAACGATCCCATCTTTTGTCAATGTCTTGTAAATACTTCATTTCCAATCAATGAAAGACCAACTTTCTCTTCACATTTTGAGCATCTATCATTTCTTCTTATATTTTGTCTACATCATTGTTCTTTACTTATACGAAAATTTGATTTGGCTCATACTTCCTCTTAAATGAAACCTTTCTTACATTTTCAGGACCATTAACTCCTGAATCAATGGCAAGATTCATTATCAATCCCAAATATCTGAAATTGGCAAGGTTCCCTGAGATGAAAAACAGAGCAGAAGTCAGTCAGGCAGCAGAACAGACTGAAGAGCCAGCCGAATTTGATTCCACCATTCAGGATTTACCAGAATTTGCTCACATTCAGAAGCAAGATGAACCATCGTCATTGGTTCACGATCCAACTGAGGATATCAACATTGGATCGGAAGATGATCCGAAAATTCTCAAAATCGGGTCGAGTCTAAGCGAAATTGAAAAAGCAAGACTCATCCAATTCCTCAAAAAGCATCAGGAAGTATTCGCCTGGACTTATGAAGATATGCCAGGATTGGATATCAAGCTGGTTGAGCATCGACTCAAGTTGAAACCAGAAGCCAGACCAATCAAGCAGAAACTGAGGAAGTTAGACCCTCGAATCGAGCAACAAGTCAAGGAAGGACTTGAAGACTTATTGAAAGCAGGCTTCATCCGGGCCATTGATTATCCAGATTGGTTGGCAAATATCGTAGCAGTCCCTAAAAAGAACGGAAAAGTTCAGATTTGCATTGATTTCAGGGATCTAAATAAGGCTACCCCGAAAGATGATTATCCACTTCCTAATATTGACTTGTTGATCGATAGCACAACGGGTCATGCCATGTTTTCTTTCATGGACGGATATTCAGGTTATAATCAGATTAAGTTGGCCGTTCGTGATCAGTCAAAGACTTCATTTACTACCCCATGGGGAACCTTCTGCTATACAGTGATGCCATTCGGGCTCAAAAATGCCGGGGCAACTTATCAAAGGGCAATGGCCGTTATTTTCCACGATCAAATGCATAAGAATATGGATGCATATGTGGATGACATTTTGGTTAAGTCTAAAGAAGAAGAGGATCACCTTGATGCTCTTAGTCAAGTTTTTGAAAGACTTATTCTTTACAAGTTAAGACTTAACCCTCAGAAATGTGTTTTTGGGGTAGAATCTGACAAACTGCTCGGCTTCATCATCAGCAAGAAAGGGATCGAAGTAGATCCGGCCAAGGCAAAAGCCATTATTGACATGCCGCCTCCGACTAATCTCAGGGAACTGCGAAGCCTTCAAGGGCGTATTCAGTCTATTCGCAGGTTCATCTCCAATTTGGCTATGAGATGTGAGCCTTTTAACCATTTGCTAAGAAAAGGAGTTAAATTTGAGTGGGGATCAGAATGCCAGCTCTCGTTCGAGCGCATCAAGCAGTATCTCCTTAATCCACCAGTTTTGAAGCCGCCAAAGCTGGGAAAGCCTCTCTTGCTATATATTTCAGTCAATCAGAACGCTTGTGGTGGATTCCTCGTGCAATATGAAGAGGGCAGCCTGATAGAGCACGCCATCTACTATGTTAGCAAGACTTTCATTGATTATGAAAAGAAGTATTCTCAGATGGAGAAAACTTGTCTGGCTCTGGTCTGGATGTGCCAGAAATTGAGACATTACTTGTTGGCTTCTGAAATCAAGTTCCTATCGAAGCTTAATCCTCTCAGATATGTTTTAGAACAACCATTTCTCACTGGACGGATTGCGAAGTGGCAAGTCCTTCTGATGCAATATGACTTAGAGTATGTTTCTCAAAAGTCGATTAAAGGCCAAGCGATCGCAGATCAGTTGGCGGATTTCCCTTTGACTGAAGAGATTAAAGCAAAGGATGATTTTCCTGATGAGCACATCTGTAACATCCAACAGCCCCCAGTTTGGAATATGTTCTTCGATGGCTCTAAAAATATGTCTGGCATCGGAATTGGAGTCTTGCTAATCACTCCGGAAAAAGAAATGATCCCTTATTCCCTCAAGCTTGGTTTTCAATGCACTCATAACATGGCCGAGTATGAAGCTTTAATACAAGGCCTCAAAATTCTGCAAAGTTTCAATATCAAGAGAGTACATGCTTTTGGCGACTCTTTACTTGTTGTCAGTCAAGTTAACACTGAATGGCAAGTGAAAGATTCCAAATTGATTCCGTATCAGAAGATCGTCCTAGCTCTTGTGGACAGTTTCGAAGAATTTCAGCTCAACCATATCAGAAGAGAGCACAATCAAATAGCGGATGGTTTAGCCAGCCTGGGCTCCATTTTATCCTTCAAGGGCAGTGAGTCATGTCGTTCTTTCGAAGTGGGTAGACTTGAGCAACCTGCTTTCACATCAATTATGCAAGTAAACCAGGTCAATCAGAAGGAGAAGCCTTGGTACCAAAATATCAAAAATTTCATCGAAACTGACGAATTTCCACCAGAGATGTCAAAAAGGGAGCAACGTGCAATTCAACGCATGTCTACCCGATATTTCATTCTTGCCAATGTCCTTTACCGCCGTGGGTTCAGTTCTGAGTATTCAAGGTGCTTAGACAAAGAAGAGGCTATGGAAGTTATCTAAGAGGCGCATGAAGGGATTTGTGGTGGCCATGTCGGCTATCAAACTCTCGTCAAACAGATCGTCCGAGCAGGATACTACTGGAACACCATGCAGCGGGACTGTCATAGATTTGTAAAGAAGTGCGTCAAGTACCAATTACACGCGCCTTACATTCATGCTCCGGCCACATATCTACAATCAGTTGTTTCCCCTTGGCCATTTTCTATGTGGGCTTTTGACGTCGTCGGCCCGATTACCCCTTCTGCTTCCAACGACCACAAGTACTTTTTGGCTGCTACAGAATACTTCACAAAATGGGTTGAAGTTGTTACTCTACGCACAGTAGAAGGCCGCCATGTGGTTTCTTTCATTCACAAGAACATTCTTTGCCGCTTTGGCATACCACATGATATTGTCTCAGACAATGGAACTCATTTTAAAAATGAGAGGATGAAAACCTTCTGTTCTAAATTCAGAATTTCCCATCATTTCTCAGCTCCCTATTATCCTCAAGGGAACGGCCAAGCAGAGGCTACCAATAAGATCTTGATTCGTATTTTGGAAAGGACTGTGAAGACAGGCCGAGATTGGCATGAGAAAATTCATGACGCACTTTGGGCATATCGGACCACCATTCGGACTCCGACTAATGCCACTCCTTCAGAACTTGTTTACGGAACTGAAGTAGTATTGCCTCTCCATGTCCAAAAGCCCGCTCTCAAATTCGCTTCTCTCATAGAATTGCCACTTGATCAGTATCAGCAGCAGAGATTGGTGCAGCTAGATTTACTGGATGAAAAGAGGCTCAAAGCAGCAGAGCACGCTCAAGCTTATCGGCAGAGGATAGCTCGACATTATGCCAAGTCTGTCATTGAGAGAAAATTTTGAGTTAACGATTTGGTGCTCAGATCAACAGCTCATCTCAAGCATCGACCACGGGGCAAGTGGTCACCCAATTGGGAAGGCCCTTATGTGGTTAAGGAAGCACTTCCTCGCAATTCATATCGTCTAATCAACGCAGATGGAGTGGAAATGCCAGATCCCATCAACGCTCTGCATCTGAAGAAATTTTATCCATAGAATTTTCATTCTAAGCCTTTTGTACTATTCAAAGAGTCATTTCAATAAAAACAATGATCTTCTATCAATTGTTACATTCTTCTCCATGATACTGGGGCATTTTATTTTAATTCATAAAAATCTTTCTCATCATATGCAGGCAGGATTAGACGAAAGTTCTTTTCCTCAAAATTTTGTTAATTCTTAATTGATCTTGTGATCTTTATTTTCATTTGATTCATTTTGCTTTGATCAGATTTACATCAAGCTAATGATCATTTATGTCAAGTTTTAACGAATTTTTCAATCTTCTTGAAATTTCCTCTACCTTTGTCTTTAAAAATACCCTTTCAGGTTAAGGGATAAACCTGATGCCTCCTTTCAATGAGGTATTCTTTTTTTTTTATTATTACTTCCCCCGTTCAGGATAAGGGGATAAATCCTGAATTATCTTCTAAAAATTCATTTTGAAAATCTAGCTCATCTTCAAAACCCAGTTCTCGCACTGGTTATTTCTCAAACTTTTCAATCATATATTGAGCTCATTTGGAAAATCCGGTTCTCACACCGTTAACCTTCTAAATTCAGTCTTCTGGCCAAAGACCTTTCTCCTTCTAAATTCAAGTTCTGGCTTAAATCTCCCAAAATTTCATGTATTTCCAAAAGGTCCAACACCAGTTGGTCATGTATTTTCAAAAGATCCAACACTCGTTGGTCATGTATTTCCAAAAGATCCAGCATCTCGTTGGTCATGTATTTCCAAAAGGATCCAACAATCATCGGTCATATATTTCCAAAAGATCCAGCATCTCGCTGGTCATATATTCTCAAGGGATCCAGCATCTTGCTGGTCATGTATTTCCAAAAGATCCAGCATCTCGCTGGTCATGTATCCCCAAAGGATCCAACATCTCATTGGTCATGTATTCCAAAAGATCCAGCTCCCGCTGGTCGTGTATGCCAAAAGATCAAACCCTTAGGGTGTGATTCCTCAATCCTATCATTTCTAAAGATTTTTCAATCTTTCAAAATTCTATCAGTTTCCCAACCTTTGATTGCAATATCTTCAAAATCTCATCATTTTCTCAACCCTCGGGTTATAACCTCCCAAATTCAATCACCTTCAAAACTATCAGATTAAATCTTTCATTTTCAAATCCAGTTTTATAACTGGTCGGGATTTTCAAATCCAGTATTTTTCACTGGTCGGGATTTGAAATCCAGTTTTCATAACTGGTCGGGATTTGAAATCCAGTATTTTTCACTGGTCGGGATTTGAAATCCAGTTTTCATAACTGGTCGGGATTTGAAATCCAGTTGTCACAACTGGTCGGGATTTAAAATCCAGTATTTTTCACTGGTCGGGATTTGAAATCCAGTATTTTTCACTGGTCGGGATTTGAAATCCAGTATTTTTCACTGGTCGGGATTTGAAATCCAGTTTTCATAACTGGTCGGGATTTGAAATCCAGTTGTCACAACTGGTCGGGATTTAAAATCCAGTATTTTTCACTGGTCAGGATTTGAAATCCAGTATTTTTCACTGGTCGGGATTTGAAATCCAGTATTTTTCACTGGTCGGGATTTGAAATCCAGTTTTCATAACTGGTCGGGATTTGAAATCCAGTATTTTTCACTGGTCAGGATTTGAAATCCAGTATTTTTCACTGGTCGGGATTTGAAATCCAGTATTTTTCACTGGTCGGGATTTGAAATCCAGTGTTTTCACTGGTCGGGATTATCAAAAATCCAGTTTCTCGTAAACTAGTCAGGATTTCTAAAAACCTAATGTATTTCATCAGTCCAGTTTTCTAAAAATCTGACTTCTTACACCATTTCTTTAAATTACAGCTAAATGTCTCATCAAAATCTATATTGAGTGATTATTTCACAAAGAAATTCGTGAAAACTTTGCCAATTTGCTAAAAGCATTAGTTGATTCTAGAAGTCTGACTACACAAAAAGAATTCCTTCAGATTACCTCTACTATTTCCTTCCAAAAAGGTGAAACTTTTGGCGAAAAGAGGTAAAATTCAAACATTTTCCTGTTGATCAACCAAAAGGATGTAAGAAATGTCCTCGATATGATCAATGAAAGAAATCTTCAATGATATTGAAAAAACCAGAAGCGAATTAATATTGATCTTGGTTATGGCGCATGTTTTAAAAATGACTTTCTGGCAATCAGGCAGTGGAAATATCCCGAGCTGTAAAAAGAATCCACTCAACCCATATCTTCTCATTTTCGTTTAAAAAAGTTGCAATCAAATATCCGCAAAAGGGATCTCTCAATTGTCGTCAAGATGAAGGCGAATTAAGTGAGTATACCCCCGGGGCCAAAGAAGATTTGAAACATCTCCAAGATGACGGAGTTTGTGATGGATCCTTCGAGGGAAAGTTCGGATCACTGTCAAGATGAAGGCAGATGTGATGGGCCTACTGACAAACCCTAAAAGATATTTGATCCCAGCTATCATCTAAAGACCTTTTGAGCCAATATCATATATAATCCTTGAGAGAAAGAAGGATCGGAGCATCTCCGAGATGAAGGAGTTTGTGACGTACCCTTCCCTAAAAAGAGAAAAAAAAGTCAGGACATCCAAATGAAGGATGATGAGAAAAACCCGAGAAAGCTCAATGACTCAAAAAGAGTGCAAAAAGATCATCGTAGGGAAAACACCCAGATATCAAACTGCCAAAGTTGCCAGAAGTCATCTTTTCTCATGCAAAACTCTTTTATCAATATCTCTTCATTTCCTGCTTTTATGAAATTAAGAATATTTCTTCTACTTCTCATATCAGGGAAATGGATAACTTCCTTGAAGAAAATCATCAGTGCTAAAATTTTGAATTTGACTCTTAGAACTGAGGAGTTAACCTCATTGGAGGAAATACTCTAGGTAAAAGGGGGAATATCTTTGCAACATACGTGCACATTTAGAAGCATCTGAATCTGCTATGATTTTATCTTATTGGCAAAATTTTCTAGCTATTCCAAGAATTAAGTAAACATTCAATATTCATTTTGATGCAACCTAGCGTTGTTTGTATTTCTCAAAAAGAGTTGCCTCAGAAGAAGTATCTCTTCCTGTCCCATCACGGTTTTTCTCATTAACGAATTCCGTATGGGTGACCCACTCAGGATAAGGGTCAAACCTAAACCATTTGCGGAAGATCATTTGATTTCAAAAGCTATTTCAGTCTCAGCAATGAGACGCCCAATTTCTTCCCCTTTTCAAAGCTTTAAGGGACTCTACATTTCCTCCTTTCGCAAAAACCCCTTTCGGATTTGTTCGTCCAAATTCCGAAGGTCCCATCGTGCTTTCTCCATTTCTGAGAAACCTGTATGGTAGATTTCCCCCACTCAGGATAAGGGTCAAACCTGAACCATCTACGAGAGGTCATTTACTTTAAAAGCTATTTCAGTCTCAGCAATGAGACGCCCAATTTCTTCCCCTTTTCGAAGCTTTAGGGAACTCTATATTTTCCTCCTCTCGTAAAACCCCTTTCGGATTTGTTCGTCCAAATTCCGAAGGTCCCATTATGGTTTCTCCATTTGAGAAACCCGTATGGTAGATTTCCTATCCAGGTTAAGAATTAACCCGGAACCTCGCTTCGCGAGGTATCTTCCTTACAGGTTTGGGTTAAACCTGAGTCTTGTTCCTACAAAATTCCTCGTTTTAAAAGATGATTTCTTCCAGTCCCATCATGGCTCTTCTCATTGAGGAATTCATGCTTTATATATCCACCCAAGAAAGGATTTTACTTGAGCTTCATCTCACGAGGCATTTTTCAAAATGTCCCATCAAGGTCCCCGTGTATCCCTTTCCTCAATTCAAATTCATCCTGATATATCTTCGTCCCATTCAGTTTAAGGGCTAAACCAGAATCATTCCAAATAATAGTATCTGGTCTCACCCATGAGACCTGATCAAAATTTTCATTTCCCACCATTTCAGAATTTCCATCTAAAGTCCCGTCACGATTTCCTCATTTTCTACTCAATCATATCATTTTCGAGGATTTCGCCTCCCCAAAACCATTCAGGATAAAGTTTCAAAGCCTGAAAAATCATATTTTCAGAAATAATTCTTCCGCACCCAGTTCAGATCTGCTGACTGGGGCATTTTCAAAATTTGGAGTGTTGTCTTTGCCACTAAGCTCGGCTTTCAACCAACTTAGTAGCAAAGAGGGGCATCTGTGAACACCCCAAAATTTTCAAATATTTACAAAATGACCCTTTTGTCCCTGATTCCATTTTCTGAGAAAATCAAAGCAGTTTTAAAGCTCATTCTTCAGATTTCCTGAATTAAATTCCATATTGGTATATTCAAAGTTAATTTCGGATCCGAATCCAGGACCTTAAATCCATATTTCCTCAAAAACCGGATCCAAACCCATTTCTGAAGAAATTTTCTAAAAATAGCTTTAAAATTCTCAGAAACATTCCCCACAAAAAAATAGTTTTTATCTTTGTTTTCTCACAAGCTTTAGGATTTTTATTTTAAAAATACAAAAATTGAAAAAAACAAAAAAAAACAAAAAAAATGGAAAAACTACAAGAAAAGCAAATGATTCTCAAGATTTTAAGAAGCTTCTTGCTGAAAACCTCAATTTTGAACTATTTTACAAAAATTTTCTTTTAAAGGGGACCTCCTTTTTGAAATAGAGAAAGTCTACAACTGCCGCAGGATCGCCTCTCTCCCGCGCGTTTTCCCCTCCTCTCTCCACCTTCCATCCTCAAACGATCCTCTTCATTCTCCACCCTCAATCCTTAACGGATTTCCATTCTCGAATCCTCCACGGCACCTTTAAGAAGAGGCCTCCAAGCTTCTTCTAGGGGGGGATTTTTTTTTGCAACATCCATCGATTATCACCCATCGTTCTCGCATTTCCCCTTCTCCTTCAAAGATCATTCTCCTCTTCTCCTTTTGGGTTCCGAGGGAAACTCTGCAGTAGGGCACCATCCCTCTCCTTTTGATCGATCTCCGGCCCCTCCATCCACGAAGCTTCTCTCTTCTGCATCATCGGTTAGCTTCATCGCTTTTGGATATACATCCTCTGCCGAAGGAACCCCCTTCACGCCTCTGATCTGCTCTTTCTCTAAACTTCCAAAGAGGATTTTCCCTTCAGGATTCCGGCGGACAAGGTAAGAACCCCATCCATCTACCTCCTCCAGTTTGCTTTTTAATCCTCTGACTTCACCTCATTATTGCATTGTTGGGTATGTCGGGTTGCTTTTTAGCAACATCGGCCCCTCCTCATGCTACAGTAAAAGGAATCCTCTGATTCCTACATTTTCTTGCCAGATATTTCTGTATTTCTATGGTCTCTGCATTTTTTTTTTTCTTTCTGTTTATATTTCGATTTTTGTTCTATTTTGTTTTCTTGATCATGCTCATTTCTATCTCCTATATTATTTGTACCCTTTTTAGTGTTTGATCATTCAGATCATCGCACCCGATTCAGGTTATCCTGATTATTTGACATTCGTTTGTATGATTCGATCATTGTCATTTTCAGTATGTTACTTCATTTGCATATCACACCCTTTGCATTTTCCGCTTGGTCATTGCTGAAATGTATCATCGTCTGTTCTTAGAATCTACTTTGATTCTCGTTTTAGCAGATGGCCATGTTCGTTCATCACATACCCTGCAACCCACCTTCACTGAGCCATCGTTTTCACGTCCAGCTGTATCTGGGCATTGCCACAAAACGCAGCATACAAAGTCACCCTTCCCCACATTTGCTGTGGTTAATATTCCTACTAACCAATAGTGGTCCTGATAAGGCGAAAAACCTGAGGGGAATATGATGATGATACCAGGGCAGACCTTATATCTGCCCAAAACTTCTGATGCTATCCAAAGTGAGAAGGCATGAGCCTTCTATTGATAAGGTTCATGGCCGATCTATCTTCGGTCATCCTGCTTGCTGGACATTTGATAATTTCTAGATAAAAGTTTTTAGGGGGTTTTTGCTTTGACAGAAGACTCTCCTATCAGTAAAGCCACCATTTGCTGAGATGATTTTCCCAGGTTCCTCTTACTCCTCCATTTGGCAGTATAATTCATTAGTTAGTTCCTCATACATTAATAAGCCATTTTCGTCAAGTGCGCCATCACTTGCTGTCTAACCCCAGCAAGAATCCTATCACTGAGGCAATTCCAACCCTGTCAGCCCATCGTGGGTTTTCCCACCATGAGTCAAGATTAGCTCAGGGAATTCCTTGAACCAGCAAAGAGCGTGAGTTTGCATCACTCAGATCCTTTTTTTTTACATCTGCAAAAATAACTATTCATTTACACTTCACCCATTCTTTTTCTTTTCTCCACTTCAGCATATATGCCTATGCTCCGCCCTCCTACAGAGCTACACAACACATTGTCATGCATACTTTAAACTCTTGTCTGTAATAATGAGGTCCATTGCTATAGAAATATGATCAACTCTGAAAATCTTGAAGATAGTATGACAGTGGATGAGTCGTGCACAGTTTCTCACAATAGAATTTGTCTACCTCGTTTAAGCTAGACTTGATTTTTTTTTTTTGGTGAGGGGTGTTTACTAAAGATTCGGAAAATACATTAGAACAGAGTATTTCCTCTGCATAACAGATCAGACAAGATTGTTTCATCTTATCTTTGGCAAAATAGATCTGTCGTGGTTTTTCTTTCTTTCTCAATTACTGCCATCTCAAGCTCTTGTCGGCCTTCAGAATTACATAGCATGGGCACAGTAGCCTTTCTGGACTTCAAGGCTATACTGATATTCATGAAGGAGCAAATGTTCAGGTTATCCGATATCTGAATAGCTGTAAGGTACCCATCATTTTGGTTTTACAGGAATTCTATCCTTAGGCTATTAAGATGGAAACATCAAGTTGGATCCTTGATTTTATGATGTCCTTTGGGCAATGAATGAGTATATCAATTGGTGTTGCTTTTCTAAAAAAAAAAAAACTATAAAGAACTGTGATCATTATAGCATACACAGCACCCATCATTTTTTTTTTTTTTAATTTCCTGCTATTGAGGTTGCCTTGATCAATAATAATTAGTTGGTTTTTTGAAGTTTAGTGCATATTGTCCTGTGTATGCCAGGCTCATTGTATGCATTTTTTTTTTTTTATGTTATATTCTCATAGGTAGTTCTGCATAGGCTGTATGTGTTTCTGCAGAAACTCAGGGCTAGAGTACATCCCAGTACTGGATAGAGGTCAAATCAGATTTCTGTCATCAGTTGGTGGTCACCAATGACCTAGTTTTCCAATAAAATTAATGCCTCATCAGTAACTAAAATTCTTTCCCCTCATTCTTTCCTTTTTTTTTTTTTTCTCTGCATGTATGTTTACTAGAATCCGCAGAATGTTGATTCATAGTGATTCCTTTAGAATCTCACCAGTCTTTTGCATTGATACGTTGAAATAGTGTTGATAATACCTAGTGAATAATCTCCTGTTCTGGTAAGAGTCTTGTTGTGTCATTTTTTTTTTTTTTATTATTCTTAAGATAGCATTTTTATTGTTCTCTTCTACATAGTGTGTTTTTTTTTTTTTTTGCTAACTTTGCCTTACAGGAGGGCTGTGAATGGTTGAATCTCTATCCTAGATTAGGATCCTGTAATCTTAAAATTTAATTTTAATGATGTAATAGCTAGATATTTAATGAGAATGTTATGTTTCCCGTCTTAGATTAGGATGAATGAGCATTGTAAAGTCATGATTTGCTTGCTCTCATACATTTTTTTCTTTATTTCTCAAATTCTCACAATGGTGAAACACAAATGGCACGTGCACCATTTCATAAAAGGTAAGTTAATTCTAAGTTGATGATTTACACCAACGGCCATAGTCGGGGTGTAAACAAAACTTAGTATTCTTATCTTTTATGAAATAATACTGGATCCATACTGGATCCTCTTTCAAAAATTATCATATTCTTCAAATATTTTACCTTTTATTAGAGTTTAACTTAGAATTAATTCAATATATATACCAATGGCCATAGTCAGGGTATATTGAGAGTTAATTCCATTCTAAACTCTATAAAAGCACAAAATGTGTTTTATTCTTCACTAGAATTTTAAATATAGATTACTATATAATACATTCAATGACCATAGTCAAGGATGTATTATATTTTCAATCTTATTTTAATTCATTTAAAGAATGAAATAGCTTTTCAAATTCCAATTTCAAAATCATTCAAATTCATTCATCATATAGGATAGAATTGCATCATATTTTCAAAACTTCCTTTTTCAAAAACTCCAAGTGATGTTAATATCTTCTTCAATCTATCTTTGATCCTTATCAAATCCAATTCATCCTTTTCATTTTCAAAATTCAATTTCATTTTCAATCTCAAAGTTCAATTTAACTTTGAGATTTCAAAGTCATTTTATTCAAATTCAAATCAAATTTCAAAGTTCAAATTGACTTTGAAATTCCAAATTCATTTTATATTCACATTTTCAATCAAAATCAAAGTTCAAATTAACTTTGAGATTCTTGATTCATTTTCAGAATTTAACTACAAATCCATTTTAGGATCTAGGATTCAACACTCATGTTAGATCTCAGACTCCAGATCCAGTTCCTCCTCAGGATCCAGACTCCAATTTCACTTTGGATCTTAGACTTCTGGTCCAAATTCCATCTTAGGGTCTAGGACCCAACTCTATATTGGATCTCTGATTTCAGATCCAAATCCATCTTAGGATCCAGAGCCCAACTCTACATTGGATCTCAGACTTCAGATCCAAATTTATCTTAGGATCCAGACTCAAACTTCACTTTGGATCTCAAACTTCAGATCCAAATCCACTTTAGGATCCAGAACCCAATTCTATTGTGGATCTCAGATTTCAGATCCAATTCCATCTTAGGATCCAGGATCCAGGATCCAATTCTACTTTGGATCTCAAACTTCAGATCCAATTCCATATTAGGATCCAGAGTCCAACTCTATTTTCATATCCAAAAACCATCTTGAATTCAAAACCTTGAATCCAATTCCATTCCAAAAATTCCAGATTCAAATCCCATCTTGGATCCCATATTTTAAATCAACTTCTCAAACCAATTCCACTTCAATCAGATTTCAAGATCAAATTCCCATTTCGGATCCTAAATCCAAAAATTCAACTTTGAACCTTATCTTGGACCCAAATTTCATCTTGAAAATCCAACTTTTAAATCAATTCCATTTTTCAAATTTTGATCAAAATTCCCAATTCTATCTTTCCTTCTAATTCAATTCCATTTTTCTTCTAATTCAAAGTCCATTTATGACTTTGAAAATTCCTTTTATCTCAAAACTTCAAAAATCATTTTTTCCAAATCCAGATTCATATTCCCAAGCTCTTGATTATTCTAAAAACTTAGAACTTCAATCTTAAGTTCTAAGATAGAAATCATTTCTTCCCTTTATCAGATTCATCTCAAACCCTTGGGAATTCTTCAAAAACACTTTCAAAAAGAGCATGCATTTTTGCATTTGCACAAGCATGATTCTTTGTGCATTTAGACTTAGGATAAATACTTTAGATAATTTCTTAGCAAAGCAAAAGGCATTAATTCGACCCTTGATTCGATTACCCCTGGTAAAGGCGCCAGGAACGGTCGAATCTCGTACCGACGAGCGGATCCCGTCTCCCAGTTTTCCCGCAAACATTTCAAAAACGGAGGCGAGTTATTTCAAAAAAATTCAAAATTAAGGTCAAGTGAAACCCGCAAAGTAATTCCTCTTCTCTCTTCTTTCTTTTCTCTTCTCTCTTTCTTTCCATCTTTTTTATCTTTCTCCCTTTAAAAAGGAGGAAAATAAGAGGTAGGAAAGGAAAAGAGAAGAAAGAGAGAGAATATTGAAAAAGGAAAAATTTTGCGATGATCACAGGTGTTCACACAAGCCGAGTCATACTCCACCCATTATGAACAACCACAGAAGTAACTAAGCGTATAGTGCCCATTCTGGCTACGGGAGAGAAAGTCTCAAAGAAGTCCACCCCATATGTTTGGGTGTAGCCTTTGGCGACTAGACGAGCTTTGTGTCTCTCCAGAGTGCCATCAAAATGATATTTAATAGTGTACACCCACTTACAACCGACAATGTCTGCATCAGAAGGAGGATCGACAAGCTCCCAAGTCCCTTGAGAAATCAACGTGTCCATTTTTTCTTGCATTGCTTGTTTCCATTGAGGATCTAATAAAGCCTGTTGATGATTGATAGGACTGGAGATGGCAGATAAAGCAGATAGAAAGTTTTGCATGCTCTTTCCAATCTTGTCTGTGGACACAAACTTTGAAATTGGGTGCAGAGTACACTGACGCATGCCTTTCCTCAGGGCTATGGGCAAATCATTTTTAATCTCAGGATCTGCTCTATGATCATCAGGATAAGCAATAGAATCATCAACATAATCAGGATCACTGACTGCAGGAGAAGAAGACAATGAAGGGCCACGAGAGGAGGCTTGACGACGAGTATACACCAGTGGAGGATCATGGAACCGAGTTGAAGAGGGATCAGAACATAATGAAGGCAATAAAGGAACTGACTCCAAAGGAATGGGAGGAATGGGTAAGGGAAATGATGTGGACATATCAGGATTCACACGAGACGCGCACGGCGAGAAGTAAGGAATGGTCTCAAAGAATGTGACATCCGCACTGATATACTCTTTACGAGCAATAGGGTCAAGACATTTGTACCCTTTTTGGTTTTTTGGATACCCAAGGAAGACACACTTAGTTGCTTGTGCAGCTAGTTTGTCCCTAGTAGGTCCAAGTTTTTGCACAAAACAAACACAACTAAATACCTTAGGAGAAACTTTGAACAAAGAACAATCAGGATAAAGTTGTCTGATAGGAATTTGGTCATTAAGAGTAGTAGAAGGCATTCTGTTAATAAGGTAACAAGAAGTAAGAAGGGCATCTCCCCAAAAAGAAGCTGGCATGTTTGTTTGAATCATAAGGGTTCGAGTTACTTTCAAAAGGTGTCGGTGTTTTCTTTTAGCTACCCCATTTTGCTGGGACGTATGGGCACATGAAAATTGAGGGCAAATCCCATTATCCCGATAAAATTGTAATAGTTTGCTAGATTTGAATTCAAGAGCATTATCAATGCGAACAATTTTAACAATGGAACCAAATTGAGTATTTATTTCAAGAATAAAAGATTGGAGAATACACAAGACTTCAGATCTCTCCTTTATTAAAAAGACCCAAGACACTCTAGAGTAGTCATCAACAATGACAAGGTAATACTTGGACTGAAACCTATTAGGAACCCGACTAGGCCCCCAAACATCAACATGAATTAGATCAAAAGGACTTTGACTAGTACAACTCTGACTTAAAGAAAAAGAACTATGATGATGCTTGCCCAACTGACATGCTTCACACTGAAAGGACGCTGTAGGAGAGACCTGTGGAATGACTCTTTGAAGCTTGGAAAGAGAATGATGACCCAATCTGAGATGCCATTGGTAGGAATTAGAACTCGATTCCACACACGAAGTTGCTACTCCAACAGGTTGTGTAAGATATAAACACCTCCCTCCTCATGGCCTCCACCAATCTTCTTCCCAGACAGCAAATCCTGAAATACACAAGAACCCGGGTCAAATATAACTCGACAATTTAGTTCTTTTGTAAGCTGGCTTACGGATAATAAATTCTTAGGAAACTGTGGAGCATGGAGAACATATTGAATCCGTAATGTAGGGGTAAAATGCACATCTCCTTGCCCCACCATTGGGGATAATCTACCATCTGCCAATTTAACATGATGAGGGAAAGATGTATGAACCAATGTAGAGAAACTATGTGAATCTTCACAAAAGTGTTGAGAGGCGCCAGAATCAATAATCCATATCTTACCTCCATCATCCAACTGAGTACCCGCAGAGCATGCCACATCAGTCACTACAATAGAGGCAGACACAAATGCAAAACTCTGAGAAAGAAGCTGATCATATTCTGCACGACTGAGAGTAATCGTATTGGTTGAAGAAGTAGGCACAGGTTCAGTGATGGAAGAGACAACCAGAGTTGTTGCTTTGGGGAACGATAATGAGCTCTGAGGGCGACTTCTAGGGTTCTTATCCCAACAACGATCCTCAAGGTGCCCTTGCTTGCCACAATATGTACACTGAAGCCTGCTACGACCTCCACTGCCTCTTCCACGACCTCTGCCTCTGGAAGAACTAGGTCAACCATGCCCTCCTCCACCTGTGACAACAAGAGCTGAAGTCTGAGAGTCTCCATGAGGCGGAGGAAGGGTAACAGCAAGACGACTTAATCGGTTGTAGGCATTAGCTAGAGTAGGGATCTCTGAGCTAGTAAGCATTTGCACCTTGGCTACTGAGTAATCTGGAGATAATCCTGATAGAAAACGAGCCACCATAGTCTACTCCTGATGGGTTTTATGATTAGTGCAGCAGGGAGGACAAACAGAGTTGAGCCTTTTATAGGCTGATTTAACTGATGCATAATATTGGGAAAGATTCTGATCACCCTGCTGCAACTGAAATATCTCTTGCTCAACTTACAAAATTCTACTGACATTTTTGTCTTGAGAGTACGTGTCACGTAATGAATCCCACATCTCCTTTGAAGTAGAATAGTAAATTAAGCCGTCTGCAATATGTGGCTGAACACTGTTCATAATCCAAGACATAACAATGTCATTATCTTCCTGCCATGTGGCATATTTCCCAGTTTTCTCTGTTGGTTCCTTTTTTAACAAAATATGTTTTCGACAATGTCCTGACACAGACATCATAAAAGTCCTCGACCACCTTTTATAATTATTGTCGTCCAGCTTTACGGACGACCCATAAGAGAAGGGATTAGCAAAAGCTTTGTACTCTGTAGACACTTCAAACCTTTGTTCACCATCACTGGACTTTATTTCAGCCATGGTATTTCACTGCTGACAGTAGCTAGCTAATGAGCCAGATAATAATAATAACCAGAAAGTAATCACGAGCAAACTGATAGTAAAGAAATAGATTCCAGCTGAAATAAAATCCTTGTCTTGCAATATATATATATATATATATATATATATATATATATATCACAGACGCCACCAGCAAGATAATAAATCTGATCACCACTATAAAAATTAATTTTAGATGACAAAAATTGATTTCACATCTAAACTTCAACAAAAATTAATCAGATCTGATTAAATCTGATTCCAACAACAGCAAGCACTACAGATTTAACGCCTACCACATCAACACGACTCTGATACGAGCAAATCTGATTCCAACGACAGCAAGCACTACAGATTTAACACCTACCACATCAACACGACTCTGATACGAGCAACAGTTAGTCAACCACACCATTCAGATCTGATCCAACATCAACGCTACACGACATCCAATTACTGCACGATCTCAGATCTGCTCCACCCAATCACAAAATGATTGCTGATCTAATGCAACACGATCATGATGTCAGATCTGCTCCACACAATCTCCACATGATGGTAGATCTGATGCACCACGATCCATCAATATTACTGAGGCGTCATCAACAAGGAGCAAAAGAGGAACACACGATCTAGGGTGTCTGATCAGATCTGCATATTGTGTAGAACTAGTCAGATCCCAGGTCGTGAGACTGAGGAAAGAACCTAGGGTTCGATCAGAAGGAAGATCGAACAAACTAGATATAGGCTAGGAGGAGAGAAGAAGAAAGAAAAAAACTATGATAAAGAGGGAAGAAAGAAATTCAACCTAGGCGTTAGATTCTCCCAAGAACGAGAGGCTTTGATACCATGTTGAAACTTGGTTTGAGAAAAGATAGAAAAGTACCTTCACGATTAGCCCTAATCACCCTTAAGTAGTGATTAGGGTCAATAAAGAAAATTACAAAAGAGACCATTAAAAGTTAAAATATAAACAAGACCAACTGATAACTTTTCTGATTTCCAATAAACCCCTCACGATAATAACTCTCAACTGTATATAAGTTATAAAAATAATGCAAAAGGGGTTATATGAAATTTAATCATCTTACCTAGGGTTTACACCAGAGTTACCAGTCAAGGAAGCGGGAGCGGGAAACGATACGAGAAGCAAGAGCGGGAAGCGAGACACTTTCAAAAATTTAGGAAGCGGGGAAGCGTGGGACCACTAAGAAGAAAATTACGAACCGTCTCGGAAGTGACCAAGGAAGCGAACCGGAAGCGACCTAGGAAGCGAACCAGAAGCGAGGGGGAAGCAAAAAAAATGAAAAAATGGGGAAGCGAGGGGGAAGCACGCTTCCCAAAAAAGGGGATGCTTCCCCACACATTTCGAAAGTGCGACGTTTCGTACTTCCGAAATGCGCTTCGGGGAAGCGCGCTTCCCCTTTTACCTAGGCGCTTCTGGTAACTCTGGTTTACACTTTCTTCTTCCTCTTTGCTAACTCCATTTCAAAAGGCCCAATAGCAGTTCTATATCTTATGAGTTGGTCTAGTAGTGTGTCTCGATCCTCTTCGCTTTGAACAAGACGATTGGCACAATCATATAAGTCATTCTTTATCTCCTCATTGGACTCGATATTTTTATACTTATAATATATGGCTGGATTCAAATATAGGTTTGTTGCATGCAAAGGTTTGTGCAATTGATTGCTCCACCTTTTATCGATTATCTCCCAAACCCAGCCGTGTATTTGTTTATCATCACACACATTTACCTACTAAGTAAAAGAATTGAAAGTAACCATTATAGAAGCTAAAATAAAATGTAATTTACAATTAGTAGAATACAAAAAAATTAATTTATAATTATACTTTTATTTTTTCCTTTCCACGATCCATTTTCTTGTAGATGTAACTCATAGCAGGCTTTTCATCGCTATCAACCAATCGAAGCATGTCAAACAAGGGGGCGATTGTTTTCAGAGCACAACTCACTCTCTTCTAAAATTTTGAACTCAAAATCATGCTTTCACATCTTTTACCAACTGACGTTTTTGAAAAACTATTTTTTTCCCAATCATCTCTAAGAAATATGAACTTTAGGCATTTTTTCCAATTATATATACTTTCTAGAGTAAAAAAATGGCAAATTTTGTCACTGCAGGCCTATGTAAGTCCTTTTGTGTGTGTGCTATCATCATACTCAACACTTGAGAATGTTTGTAATGAATACCACCAATTGCCTTGCTTTTCCGGAAATGTTCTTCAACTCTTTCAATTATCCTATATATTCCAACATCATATCTATACAATGTGCAGACAAAGAGTCCAAACTAAATGCTTTCTCTTATCCATAAATAATTTACCTGCTTTCACATAGTTTGAGGTATTATCAATAACAACTTGAACCATATTCTCCTCCCAAACTTCAACAATATCATTCAACAATGCAAAAAGCAAATTTGCATCTTTTACTTCATTTGATGCATCAACTGATTTCAAAAACATTGTTCCCAAAAGGCAATTAACAAAAAAATTAATGAGTGTACACCTTTTTGTATCCATGTTTGGACCAATGCACTTTGTATTGGTCCAAGAACTCCTTCATTTTCTTCATTTCTTTATTCAAAAGTAGTTCTCGCAACTCGTGATATGATGGAGGCTTCATCCCTGGTTCAAATTGGCCTATAGCTTCAATCATACTGTAAAATGAAGGCAACTTCGCTGTATTAAAAGGTATTCCACCGTCATAAAATCACCTATTAATGTACTCGTACACTGTTTCTCTTTTTTCCTTTTTGAAGCAATTTTCAAACATAGTTTGTTTGTTTGCTTGCCTTCCTTTCTCTGTTGAATCACTTTGAAAGTATAGATCCATAGCCCTTTTGGTCTAAAGCCGAATGTACTACTCCCCTCCATCTATGAAACTGCATTCACGTCCTTCGCCATAATCGGAAGCTGAGAATAAACTTTCATTTCTTTCGTATATATTAACCGTCTCTCTCTTATTTTTTTCATCTCTATTCTTCTTTGATTCCTCCATGTACTTAGAAAGTACTTGCTTGATTTCATGCAATTGTTTTATCATAAGCCTTTACTTTTCTTCCAATCCCAAGTAGATGCCGTTTTATTTTATATATACATCCTTTATAAGTTCAACATTTAAGGTATGTCACAGAATTCAGATCTTGTTTATCCTTAATATAGGCCCACTCCCATGCTGGATCACCTGATTTTTTCTTAAAGTTCTGAATATGTTCCAAATTTGAAAATGTGGACCCACTAGCACTTGCAGATGAAGCCCCCTTCCATTGTTCTAAAAAATGATAAGAATCTAAAAAAAGGCAACATCTAAATTTGCTAAATAAAAAGGAGTAAGCAACAAATAACATATCAGCAAAATATGAATTCATAATAAAAAAACCCTTAAGTTTTTTTTTGTAATTGCAGCACACATTTAAAGACAACTTTAACAAGAGCAAGCCCTAGGTTTTTTATTAACTATAAAAAAGTTTAGGTGTGTTTTTAACAATATTGAAAACTTAGATGTGTTTTTTATAATCAACCAAAATTTAGGTGTTTTTTTTAAAATGTCCCCCAAAAAACATAGTTAAACCTAATTTGAGTTGGGTTCTGGTCATTATTTTATGCCTATCCTGATGTTTGGGTTTGGGCTCAGTTAGATACCAGACATGGATCCGGCCCATTGACTGCCCAAGATGAGATCTGTGAACTTATACCCAAACAAATGTTTATCTGTGCACTTATACCCTAACAAATGTATATCTGTGCCCACACATGCAACATTGGAAATAGCCAGTAACAAAAATTGGAGTGTGGCTGAGATTTGTTCGGATCACAGTAAATCTTTTTAGAAGAATTTCTAACTTGTCCGCACGGGAATTTGTAGGGGATTTTCAAAAAATGATTGGTTTTCTTTCATAGAATCAGTAATTTATAGAAAAAGTCAAAAGGAAATTTACAAAAGCCAACAAGCGAAAATGTTTGGTTTATAAGAGGAAAAAAAGAGAAAAACATAACTGCCACAACATAGATGAAAATATTATTCATGGCAGCATTGATCCCAATTTCATGGAGATACTCTTTACACTGGTGTATAAAGCAGAGCTACCAGAAGCTTCTTAGACAGGTGGGAAGCTCGCTTCCTGGAAACTCGCTTCAGAAGCGTGATACTCCTCGCTTCCGAAACTTGATGAGAACCTCGATTCCCCCATGCTTCTCCTATGCTTTCCACACGCCTCATCTATTCTTCTTATATGTTCTCTTACTCAACTTTTCTTGTTTTTTATGTGTTTTCTCTCACTTTTCTCACTCACTTCCATGTGCTTTCTCTAAATTGGTAGTCATCATTTTTAGATTTTGTTATACATTTAATTCTTACACTAAAAAAACATGAAATTTAATATTCGTCACTTTTATTTTAGTTTTTATTTGTGTTTCATTTTGATTTTCATTCAATTCATATATTTCTTTTATTTATTCTTCGCTTCCCGCTTCCTATATATTTTAAAATGCATTGCTTCTCGCTTCCGCTTTCTGTATCGTTTCCCGCTTCCATTTCCTAGTCTGGCAACCTTGGTATAAAGTGATCCTAATAAACCGATAATGTCTATTTAGTATAAATATGACACCCAACAGTTTGCTTCATCACTCTTTTTTTTTATAGGCAAGCCATCACTGAGGATTTGATTTTCTAGATTTATATTCCGATCAAATATATCACACTCACATCATTGGAATCACACCACAGAGCCAGCCTAAACTGTGAAGTGTGAACTCAAAAGGACAGTTTAAAAATGTTAAAAAAAATGTGAAATGTTAAACAAAATGCTACCAAATAATGTTCCAAAATATGATGAAGAAAACCGTGGCACCAACAGCTTGAAACACTGAACACATTATTAGAATACTTTAATTCTTTTTCTTCACTTACCTTTGTTTATAAGGTTCATATGGAGAGTACAACTTTTAAGAGAGAGAGAGAGAGAGAGAGAGGTAGCGGTACCTGTAGAAGGAGGAGAAGGTTGACCTTCATCGGCTCTGCCCTAGAGAGAGAAAGGAGAGAGAACGGAGCGAGAGAGAGTGGAGCGAAAAAAGGGGAAAAATGACCCTTTTCCCCCTTTTATACATGTTGATAACAGTCAACGGAAAAAAAATACCGACCTAGGCTTATGCCTAGGCACCACCTTTGACAACTAAGCTTACCACTAACTAATGCTAAAATCCATAAGTACCCCTGAAAAAATGAAATGCACACATAAATACAAAGAGGGGGTACCACACTAAATGTAATACACATGATACATAAGTCTCATATGTGATTTAACATAAGAAGCGAGAATATAGCTGTAAATTCATAAAACGATATTAAAGGCAAAATATCACAATATTTTAAAAATATCACAATATTTTAAAAATATCATAAATTTATATATGTCATGATATTATCGTGATAATATCATGATATTATAAGTTGCCTTTTACTTTTTATTATATCTTAACTATGTTTTTCTTCTTTCTTTTGTTTTTTTACTTATTTTTTGTATTATGTGTTGCTTTTCTCACTTATTGCTACTGTTTTTAAAAAATTTTTAAGCACCAAGTTTATATTTATCAACCAAACCTAGAGAAATTGCCTTGCTAAGATATGTCCGAGACCGATATTTGTGACTATGATAATATATATTTTTTATATTTATATAATGCATGTCTACCTATTTTATTGCTTGTTGATCATTGATTTATATTTTATACTACTGTGATATAAAAATTTCTAAAATATTGTTTATTCTGTTTGAGGCCATTATTTGGGCTATTTCTTGATTCTTTCTTTCCTGTGTTCACTTATTCTCAACTTTTATGTGTTGCTTACTTTGTTAGCCTTCACATGACAGCTTTCAGATGATGAAGGTGAACCAAATGAGAGCAACAACAACAAAACCGGGGAAAATTCAAGTTTATGTGAACATAAAATCCTCACAAGTTTCTCCATTGATTCATGGTGCCAACAGATCATGAATTAACAAAACATCTTTGTGCTTCCTAATCTGTTAAATGGATTCTGGGTTGCATGCCATTATGGAAGTGATAACTCTGATGCTCTATTATACAAGATTCAGACAAGAGCAGCTTTCTGCAAGGTTTTGTTAATTGTGCTTCATGAAGCAGACAGTATATTCCGAAGATTATTGGGAATGTCAAGCTCTGGTTGCAAGGACACTGTACTGAGATTGCAAAATACTTCAAAATGGGCCTCAGTGAAACCACTGGTTAAGTCTTACATCAAAAGTACATTATATCTTCTGACTCAGGCTACAGATACACAGATAATTGTCTTCGTCCTTTCTCGGCTCAGAGATTCAGTTATATTTTTAGTTGCATTTCCGGTTTTGCTACAAAGGCTTAGCAAGGTAACTGTTGTTGAACAAGCTAGAATCTATTGAGAAGCAAAAGATATGCATATGTATGCGTAAACATGGACGGATGTGCCCCATGCTATCCATGTGCATGCTTGTATTTGTGTGTTGACGTTGTCATGTCTGTGTTTTTCCAAAAAACATGTTTGTTTTTTAGTTTTATGCTTTGTTCATTACATTAGGCCATTTCTACGGCAAAATCGTGAGACTTCTTTTAAATGCAATGAAGTTTCCAGGATCTATATTGCATGATCCTGCTGGTACAGCAGAAAGGATATATTTGGTATTTCTTTGGGAGAAAAGTTTTCTTTATGAGGAAAGACGTAGGGAACAAGGGGTTTCAGTGCTAAATTTTTTAATGAGCAAATGTGGTTATTTCACAAAATTCATTTATTGCAGATGGAAAACCCTTTTTAGGTGTTTGAATCTATTATTTCATAATAATTCATATTTTGAGAAAGGTTTTTTCCTTGTTTGTCTCAAAGTGCTTGTCCATCAGATGGGAAGAGGTGTACTTAATCTGCCCGAAGGTCACATAGATTGGAACCCCTATAGTTAACTTATTATCATTATACATGAGATTGATTTGAACCGTTGTTGTTACACTCGGCTATTGCAAGGGCATTCTTGTGATGAATGTCTAATAACTTATCACTTAATGGATTTTTATTATCTCATATGTGTGGTGATTGCAGATTGCCATCCACCTATGGGCAACTGGAGGAGGGAGAGTCTCTTTGGCAGCATTCTTACTCATTCGAAGCATGGTTCTGCAGTTAAATTCAGATTGCTATGATTCCTTCCTAACGAACATGTACAGGACATTTTTGGCACACTCCAAATTTGTAGAACCGGAAAACATAAAACATATCCAGTTTCTTGCTGATTCTGTTGTGGAGTTGTACTCACTAGATATTGCTAAGTCTTACCAGAAGGCATCCATCCTTATACAGCACCTTTCCAAGGTTTTGCAGCATGCCCTCAAAACCAAGACGGAGGTCAGTTTTTTAGCTCATGCATATCACAATTTTAAAAGCCAAATTAGTTTGCTAGTTATCGTGTCTAATTGTTCCTGCTTGTCCATCTATGCATAATGTAGAATATTGCAGTTATTGAATATATTAAAAAGTCTAAGATTTTAGGTTATTGAATATTGTAATATTATGCATTATTGGATGTTTTGGTACCCTTTTTGGTTATAGTATATCAAAAAGCTTAGCCTTTCAAGAGGAAATATTTATGTAGAACCTATATATATGAAATATGATGTTACAATATAAAGAAAATTCCTCAGATCTAGTAAACCATCTCCCCCCACTCCTTCACTTTCTCTCTCTGTGAAACTTGCTAGGCCCTTGTTTAGTGCCTTCTTTGATAATGGGAAACTCCTAATAATACTTAATATCCAAAAAAAGAAAAAAAAAATTCTGAAAGAACAAAAGCACAATTTATAATACTTGTACAGTGTAGTCGATTGAACCTCAACCTTGCAAAATTATGAACATTATGTATGTAACAAACAAACCTTCTCATTTCCTTAAGAGTCATTGACACTTCCAATTCTGTAGATTGGACTGCAGAATTTGCAATTTGATCAAGCCACATGATCAAGATATAGCTGGATAGATGTCAGACACATCTAGGGATGTAACTGGGTTGGATGTGGTTTCAATGTAGGCATAATTAGATATAACCGATGTCACATGGACTCGGTTAGGAGGTCGATGCACCCGTGTCGACACGCCCCGACACGGGTGCGGCTTCAGACACGGGGTAGACTCGGTCAACAAGTGTTGGACTCGGTCAATGCATCAGGGTCGAGTCCATCCACTTTATAGACTTGGTCAACTTTGACCGAGCCTATTGTTGTCCATATTTAAAATTTATTTTGGACTTGGGTCGGGTCCGATCCGGACCCGATCCGGATCCAAAATGTTTATCGGGGTCGGGGTTGAACCCTAAAGAGGCTACGCAAGGGGAGGGACCCCTCCCCGCTGATCTTTCCCTCTCCCCCAGCCGTCCCTCGCTCTTCGTCCCCTTCAGTCTCGCTGACGACCCAGACCCTGACGATCGTAGCCGCAGCCAGCCATCGGCGACCCCAGCCACCGCTCCTCTCAGGTATGCACTCCTCCCTCTTCCGTTCTTCTTCCCCTTCGTTCGGTAGGGGGCAGATCCCCCTGCCTCGTTCGTGTTTTCCGGCAGGGGATGGAGCCCTCTGCTTGAGTTTGTTTTTCAGCAGGGGGCTCCCGTGCCTCAGATTTGTTTTTCGACAGGGGGCTGCCCCCTGCGTCAGATCTGTTTTCCGGTAGGGGGCTCCGCCCCCTACCTCAGATCTATTTTCCGGCAGGGGGCTGCCCCCTGCGTCGGATCTGTTTTCCGTTAGGGGACTTCGCCCCCTGCCTCAGTTTATTTTTTGGCAGGGGGCGGAGCCCCCTACCTCGTTCGTGTTTTCCAACAGGGGGTGGAGGCCCCTGTCTCAGTTTATTTTCCGGCAGGGGGCTCCTCTGCCTCAAATCTGTTTTTCGGCCGGGGGCTGCCCCCTGCCTCAGATCTGTTTTCCGGCAGGGGTCTCCACCCCCTACCTCAGTCGTAGGTTTTCGGCAGGGGGCGGAGCCCGCCTCAGATCTATTTTCTGATAGGGGGCTCTCCCCCCTGCCTCAACCCCTGCCTTTGTTATTTTCTATCAGGCACACAGTTAGAGGGGTGGAGCTCTTGTTACTATTTTTTTGAAGTGTTTAATAACTTTATTTACATATTTTCTATTCACTTTTCACTTTTCAGATATAATGGCGAGTTCTAGTGGTGTCAATAGAGTTGGTTCAAGTTTAACTCTGAATTAGAAGTTTCTTAACCACTTTAGAGGCTTGTGACAAAAGGGATAAAAAGCTAGTGGTGGGAATGTGCAGTTTCATTGTAATTTATGTACGATTGTTTTCACGGGTTCTTATACGCGTGTGAAAGCACATCTTTTGCATATTGGTGGTCAAGGAATTAGGCAATGTTCTGGGGTTGATAAAGACTTGTTAAAGCAATTAAAGAAAGAACAAGAGGAAGCTAAAAAGAAGAAAATTGCAGAGATGAGAAGCGATTCGAGTTTTTGAAGAAAAGAAAGATGGAAGGCAATAAAACAATACAAGGATCATTCAAAAACATGGCAAGAGCAGAAATTGATAAAAAGATTGGTCGATTCTTTTACTCAAGCTCAATTCTTTTTAATGTAGCTAGAAGTCCATACTGGAAAGATATGATTACATCTTTGACTAATTGTAATTTGAGTGGTTATATGCCTCCTAGTTCAGAAAAACTAAGAACAGTTTTTCTTGCAGAGGAAAAAAATAGAATTGAAGACTTGTTAGAGACCAAAAAATTTGCATGAAAATGTCATGGAGTGTCTATTGTTTCTGATGGGTGGACTGATATACAAAGGCGTCCACTGATAAACTTCAATGCTTACTCACTTAATGAGACAATCTTTTTGAAGACTCTTGATGCATCTGGGGAGTATAAAGATGCTGAATATTTAAAGAGATTATTTGTTGAAGTGATAAAAGAAGTGGGTGAAGAAAGTGTGGTGCAAATCATTACTGACAACGCTTCAGTTTGCAATCGTGCATGAATGAATTTGGTAAGTGAAGATACGTATTCACATATTTTTTGGACTACTTGTGCAGCACACAGTTTAAATTTGGCACTTAAGAGTATATACAATCCATCAAAAGATAATGCACATGCACATGAAATGTGTTTATAGATTGAGGAAATAGAGCATGAACGAAATATTAGAAATTTTGTTGTAAACCATCATCATGCCCTTTCTATATTTAATCGGCATTCTGATCTCAAGTTACTGAAAGTTGCTGAAACTCATTTTGCTTCTCATTGTTATGATGCAAAGAATTAAGCAACTCAAGAATGCATTGATGATGATGGTGGCTGATAAAGATTGAGATTTTTATCGCACTGAAGATGATGTTAAGTCTCAAGCTATCAAAAAATGCATCTGTGATGATTTTTGGTGGGATAAAATTACACATTTTGTTGAATTTACAGAGCCTATTTGAGAAATGTTGAGAGAAGTTGACAGAGATATACCCATGCTTTATAGAATTTATGAAACGTGGGACAATAAGATTGAAAAAGTTCAAAGTATCATTTTTAAACATGAGAAGAAAGATGTTGTACTTGATGATTCAGAATTTTACAATTATGTACATTCAGTTTTAGTGAGAAGATGAGATAAAAGCAATACACTTTTGCATTGCATGGCACACTCTCTCAATCCAAAATATTATGCAAAAAAATGGTTGACAACAGGTGTTGGTCGTGTTTTTCCAAATGAAGATCCTGAGATATCAAGGAACAAAATGATATATTTGGGAAGACTTTTTAATGATCCTCACATGTTTAAGGTTGTAAATAGTGAGTTTGAAAAGTTCTTTACTGGAAGATTTGATTCTTTAGCAAGGGACGGAGAAGATCCCCTTAATTGGTGGGCAACATATGGATCAGATACACCAAATCTGCAACGTCTTGCAATGAAGTTGTTATCCCAACTTGCTACATCATCGTGTTGTGAAAGAAATTGGACTCACATATGTTCAAATTCACAACATTAAAAGAAACAAACTCATTAGTAAAAGAGCAGAGGATTTGGTTTATGTTCACTCTAATCTACGATTAATTTCTCGTCACACCAAAGATGAGTAGATCAACAATCTCCACATGATGGTAGATCTGATGCACCACGATCCATCAATATTACTGAGGCGTCATCAACAAGGAGCAAAAGAGGAACACACGATCTAGGGTGTCTGATCAGATCTGCATATTGTGTAGAACTAGTCAGATCCCAGGTCGTGAGACTGAGGAAAGAACCTAGGGTTCGATCAGAAGGAAGATCGAACAAACTAGATATAGGCTAGGAGGAGAGAAGAAGAAAGAAAAAAACTATGATAAAGAGGGAAGAAAGAAATTCAGCCTAGGCGTTAGATTCTCCCAAGAACGAGAGGCTTTGATACCATGTTGAAACTTGATTTGAGAAAAGATAGAAAAGTACCTTCACGATTAGCCCTAAGCACCCTTAAGTAGTGATTATGGTCAATAAAGAAAATTACAAAAGAGACCATTAAAAGTTAAAATATAAACAAGACCAACTGATAACTTTTATGATTTCCAATAAACCCCTCACGATAATAACTCTCAACTGTATATAAGTTATAAAAATAATGCAAAAGGGGTTATATGAAATTTAATCATCTTACCTAGGGTTTACACCAGAGTTACCAGTCAAGGAAGCGGGAGTGGGAAACGATACGAGAAGCGGGAGCGGGAAGCGAGACACTTTCAAAAATTTAGGAAGCGGGGAAGCGTGGGACCACTAAGAAGAAAATTGCGAACCGTCTCGGAAGCGACCAAGGAAGCGAACCGGAAGCGACCTAGGAAGCGAACCGGAAGCGAGGGGGAAGCAAAAAAAATGAAAAAATGGGGAAGCGAGGGGGAAGAGCGCTTCCCAAAAAAGGGGGATGCTTCCCCACACATTTCGAAAGTGCGACGTTTCGTGCTTTCGAAGCGCGCTTCGGGGAAGCGCGCTTCCCCTTTTACCTAGGCGCTTCCGGTAACTTTGGTTTACACTTTCTTCTTCCTCTTTGCTAACTCCATTCCAAAAGGCCCAATAGCAGTTCCATATCTTATGAGTTGGTCTAGTAGTGTGTCTCGATCCTCTTCGCTTTGAACAAGACGATTGGCACAATCATATAAGTCATTCTTTATCTCCTCATTGGACTCGATATTTTTATACTTATAATATATGGCTGGATTCAAATATAGGTTTGTTGCATGCAAAGGTTTGTGCAATTGATTGCTCCACCTTTTATCGATTATCTCCCAAACCCAGCCGTATATTTGTTTATCATCACACACATTTACCTACTAAGTAAAAGAATTGAAAGTAACCATTATAGAAGCTAAGATAAAATGTAATTTACAATTAGTAGAATACAAAAAATTAATTTATAATTATACTTTTATTTTTTCCTTTCCACGATCCATTTTCTTGTAGATGTAACCCATAGCAGGCTTTTCATCGCTATCAACCAATCGAAGCATGTCAAACAAGGGGGCCATTGTTTTCAGAGCACAACTCACTCTCTTCTAAAATTTTGAACTCAAAATCATGCTTTCACATCTTTTACCAACTGACGTTTTTGAAAAACTATTTTTTTCCCAATCATCTCTAAGAAATATGAACTTTAGGCATTTTTTCCAATTATATATGCTTTCTAGAGTAAAAAAATGGCAAATTTTGTTACTGCAGGCCTATGTAAGTCCTTTTGTGTGTGTGCTCTCATCATACTCAACACTTGAGAATGTTTGTAATGAATACCACCAATTGCCTTGCTTTTTCGGAAATGTTCTTCAACTCTTTCAATTATCCTATATATTCCAACATCATATCTATACAATGTGCAGCACAAAGAGTCCAAACTAAATGCTTTCTCTTATCCATAAATAATTTACCTGCTTTCACATAGTTTGAGGTATTATCAATAACAACTTGAACCATATTCTCCTCCCAAACTTCAACAATATCATTCAACAATGCAAAAAGCAATTTTGCATCTTTTACTTCATTTGATGCATCAACTGATTTCAAAAACATTGTTCCCAAAAAGCAATTAACAAAAAAATTAATGAGTGTACACCCTTTTGTATCCATGTTTGGACCAATGCACTTTGTATTGGTCCAAGAACTCCTTCATTTTCTTTATTTCTTTATTCAAAAGTAGTTCTCGCAACTCGTGATATGATGGAGGCTTCATCACTGGTTCAAATTGGCCTATAGCTTCAATCATACTGTAAAATGAAAGCAACTTCGCTGTATTAAAAGGTATTCCACAGTCATAAAATCACCTATTAATGTACTCGTACACTGTTTCTCTTTTTTTCTTTTTGAAGCAATTTTCAAACATAGTTTGTTTGTTTGCTTGCCTTCCTTTCTCTGTTGAATCACTTTGAAAGTATAGATCCATAGCCCTTTTGGTCTAAAGCCGAATGTACTACTCCCCTCCATCTATGAAACTGCATTCACGTCCTTCGCCATAATCGGAAGCTGAGAATAAACTTTCATTTCTTTCGTATATATTAACCGTCTCTCTCTTATTTTTTTCATCTCTATTCTTCTTTGATTCCTCCATGTACTTAGAAAGTACTTGCTTGATTTCTGCAATTGTTTTATCATAAGCCTTCACTTTTCTTCCAATCCCAAGTAGATGCCGTTTTATTTTATATATACATCCTTTATAAGTTCAACATTTAAGGTATGTCTGTAACACCCCAAAATTTCAAGCTTGCAAACCTTTCAAAAAAAAAACAGACAAGAGACTAAAAAGGAATCTCTTCATCTCAGAGATGGTTTACGAAATCAGCGAAAGACTATACTTTTATTAATTTCAAAAATGCAAGCTGACAACTTTGAGCGCGTTAGCTAAAAGAACCAAAATGCACAACACATGCTACTTGCAAACACTTGGAAAAGCCACTTTCATTTAAGAAGTTCTCCAAATAGTACAAAATTCGGATATTCCAAGGAAAATCCGTTACAAAACCCCAAACAACAGGACGCGAGCTAAGAGCAGGAAGAAGAACGTCTTGGAGCCATCTTGCCATCGCGCCATCGCCTGTGGTGTACCTAATCATCACCTGTTCCCATAGAATGGGTTAGTTTCGCGAAAAACTAGTAGGTGCACATGAGAGACTACAAGAAACTGAATTATGCAATTTAATTTAGTAGATTACGCAGTTTAAAGCAAATATGCAGTTAAACAGGTAAGCAATGCATGCAAATAACTAGTGCAAACGCGTAAGTAGTCCAAGCGAATAAGTAGTGCAAGTGAATAAGTAGTGCAAGTGAATCAGTAGTGCAACGAATCAGTAGTGCAGCGAATCAGTAGTGCAGCGAATCAGTAGTGCAACGAATCAGTTGTGCAACGAATCAGTAGTGCAGCGAATCAGTAGTGCAACGAATCAGTAGTGCAAGGAATCAATAGTGCAAGCGAGTCGGTGGTGCAAGCGAGTCGGTAGTGCAGGCGAGTCTCACGGCTCAGCAACCAATGTGAATAGACTTTATGTTCCGATATTACTGGCCTGCGGGTACGCGCAGGCAAAACATAGAAACAACTGAGACTAGTTCGGGCGTCTATTATTCTATGTATTTTCAATAACCCGAATAGCTAGTTGAGTCCGCTCCAAAGGGGATGGCTTTAGCCGACAGAGGATTCCCCAGAGGCTGAAAAGCAGTGCCACGGATGCATCCAACTTCTGCAGAAGTGTTGAGCCAACTATTGTAGCCCATTTCCCCTAACTCCAATGACTGGGGAGGCCGGATCATTGCCCGTGGGGTGGTTGTTAACAACCTGTCCATTGGAGTTTTTGTACCGATCTGTCCTCTCCCTTGACAGACAACCAGAAGCGAACGGGTGCGTTAGGGGTTGCTTAACTAACGACCCATTCTATGCTGTGGTCTTTAAACCACTCGAGCATCTTGCCTGTGAAGGCGAATGTGAGGTCATTTATGTGATTACAACAGTTTGCATTTAGCGTTGTTCGAGGTCGCACGACCGTCTCATCCGATCATCGCAGTACTAGACGTGTCGTGCACGACTACAAGTACTCTAGGATAAAGGGGGTATAGCTCCTCAATAGAAGCCTCAACAGGAGTGTTTCACAAAGATGTAAAGTTTATCAACTTTACTCTATCTTTTGAAACTGCAGTACCTTGTGCCAACATGATGCATGTGATTATCTCGAATCACATCCGCTATCGGGGTATCTACATGTCTCGCATGACTCGATACCGGCCTCGATAGACGGGATACGGGTTTCTCAATAGAACACCCGCTAAGAAGTTCGCTCGCTCCCGACTAAACTCTTGTCGCAAGAGGGAGAGTGGTAAATGCTTCTTGCATCCTCCACGAGGATGCCCTTAAGGCATCCGCAAAGAGCAAGAACCTGCACGTCATCTGCAATAGCAAGGCAATACCAATACAAATGCAAAAGCAACAGCCTAGGCGCAGAGCGCGACGGCAAGGTAAAGGGCAAGGATTGCGAAACCGCATCCTTGAGTGAAGTGGATACTCGTATAAATATATATATATATTTGTATATATATATATATATATATATATATATATATATATATATATATATATATATATATTCATTCAATGGTCGCTTTTAGTTCAATTGAAATTAATTCAATTATCCAAGTCTTCTGTGCAATTTTTCCCTACCTTGGAGGGTTACGAGCTTGCTGACGTCTGCGGACGTACACGATTGACGACTCGGGTCGTAGAGCGCGAGTGGGATCCGTCGTAGCTGCAAATATGCGATATTAACAAGCAAACTCTGACAAAAGCAAAAGTAAGGCAAAGACTCGACTTTGCCGATACATAAGGTTGGGGCCAACCGTCCCAATTGACTCGAAAAGAAGATGGGGCAGGATCAAAAGACTCTAGCTGCCAAAAGAGGGATGTACCCCTTGCGAGCAAATGACTCATGCTACTAGGAATTCCTCGTTGGAGACCAACAATTGTAATGATCTGTCCCCATCACGATGTAGCTTCCAAAGATTTCCCGGGCCTGTCGGCCAAGGGTATAGGCTTGCGCACAAAAGGCAGGGGGCCATCGGCCCCTGCTGGCAAAAAAGAAAGGCAGGGGCCGATGGCCCCTGCTGACAAAAAGAAGAAAGGCAGGGGCCGATGGCCCCTGTTGGCAAAAAAGAAAGACAGGGGCCCATCGGCCCCAGCTGGCAACAAAAAAAAGGCAGGGGCCGATGGCCCCTGCTGGCAAAAGAAAGACAGGGGCCCATCGGCCCATGCTGGCAAGAAGGCAGGGGTCGATGGCCCCTGCTGGCAAACAGAAAAGCAGGGGGCATAAGCCCCTGCTGGCTAGCAAAAAGAGAGGCAGGGGCCCATCGGCCCCTGCTGGCAACAAGGCAGGGGCCGATGGCCCCTGCTGGCAACAAGAAAGGCAGGGGCCATAAGCCCCTGCTGGCTCGCAAAAAGGAAGGCAGGGGCCCATCGGCCCCTGCTGGCACACGGAAAGGCAGGGGCCAATGGCCCCTGCTGGCGCAACTAAAAGGGACAGGGAGGAGGGGCTCGGCCCCTCCCCTGCCATAGCCAAGAACAGGGAGGAGGGGCTTGGCCCCTCCCCTACCGTAACGGAAGCAAGGAGGGGGGCTCAACCCTCTCCCCTACCATAACGGAGAGCAGGGAGGGGTGTTGGGCCCCTCCTTTGCAAAAAAGGGGGCACAGGGAGGGGGTTTGACCCCTCCCATGGGCACACAGAGAAGTGAGGGAGAGAGAGAGAAGAGACGGAGATGGAAAAGAGGGAGAAAGACGAAGCGATGGCGTACCAGGGGGTTTTCGGAGGAAGCTCGCCGAAGAGGAGCTCGCCGGAAGGAAGGGGGGTCGCCGATGTCGATGGCGGCGGCTGTCGGGGGTCGCCAGCATCGGTGACCGTGGACGAGCGAGAGAGGGAAACGAAGAGACAGAGAGCAAGTGTCGGTGAGGGGGGTTTCGTAACCCTCCTCCTGCCTGCCTCGCTGTCTTTTAATGATAGCGAGGGGCGGTGGCCCGGGTCAGGTCCGGATCCGGCCCAAACCAATTTTTTTTTTTTTTTTTTTATATTACATCCTACCCTCCTTAAAATAATTTCGTCCGCGAAATTTCTATAGCATAAATTGGTCAAAATACAAGTCAGGGTATTTATCCCTGATATCTGACTCAAGCTCCCGTGTACATTCACTAATTCCATGGTGTTGCCAACGTACTTTTACAAGAGAAATCGTCTTCGACCTGAGCACTTGGTCTCGACGATCAACGATTGCCACTGGTCTTTCCTCGAACGTCAAGTCCTTTTGGATATCCACATCATCATAATGAATGATGTGCGATGGGTCGTGAACATATCTTCTCAGCATGGATACGTGAAAGACGTTGTGAATCTGAGCATACTGAGGAGGCAGCGCAACGCGGTAAGCCGCTTCGTCGATCCGTTCCAGGATCTCAAAAGGTCCGACGAATCGCGGACTCAGCTTTCCCTTTTTCCCGAACCGGAAGACGCTCTTGGTAGGAGATACCTTAACAAAAACCATATCTCCTGTTGAGAACACGAGCTCTCTACGTCGATGATCGATGTAACACTTTTGCCAACTTTGCGCGGTACACAGACGTTCTCTGATCATCTGCACTTGCTGAGTATAGTGCTGTAGCACTATAGGTGAATCTAGCTTTCGTTCACCAACCTCATCCCAGTAAACGGGTGATCGACAAGGCTTCCCGTACAAGGCTTCGTAAGGGGCCATACCGATACTGGCATGGTAACTATTATTGTACGTGAATTCTGCCAACCTGTTATCGTCGCGAAATTTTTCCCCCGTCTCCCCTTCCTTGCGGAAGAGAAAAAGAGAGAAATGCTTTCGCGCCTCAAACTTTGACCGGATTTTGGAAATTGTTTTGAAATACTCGCCTCCGTTTTTGAAAATTGCGGGAAAATCCATGGGATGGGGCTCGACCTGTCGGTACGAGGTTCGACCGTTCCTGCCGCCTTTAACAGGGGTAATCGAACCAAGGACCAAAACTATGCTTGACTTAGCGAAATTATCAAAGTTATGTTCTATCCTAAATGCACAGAGAATTCAGGCATGTGCTATGAGATTTTGGAAAATGCAGCTTGGGAAAACATGATGTATGCTTGGAAAATATTTGGAGTTGAAAAGATTCTCTCAGGAAAGAGGTCAATTTCTCAGGAAACTCAGATAAAAAGGGGTTTTTGAAAACATGAGAAAGCTTATAAAGATGTGGAAAATTCAGAAATAGTTGAAAATCTTGGGAAAATGGAAGTGATTCTTGAGAGAAGATGAACCTTTTGAAAAGGGAAACACTTCTTAGGAAAACTTGGACTTTGAGAGTTTTCTTAGGAAAATGATAGAAGATTTATAGGAAAACTCATTGGAGAAGGAAATTCAAAACTTGGGGAATCGAAATCCTGGGAATTTTACCTTTTGAAATACTTGGAAATCGATTTTGGATCTTGAAGAAAGATTGGAAAACTCTTTTGAATATCTTAAGAAAATATCATTTTCCTGGGAAAACTGTGGAAAAACTTGTCTTTAGAAAACCGATTTTGAAAAATCCTTAGAATTTCTTGAGAAATCGATTTCTTGAGAATGAAGTTTTCTTGAGAAAATCTTGAGAAAATCAATGATTTCATGATGTAAATGTCATGAGTGAATGAATGCACTTTGAAAAGATTTTCTAAGAGATTTGTTGGAAAAATGTGCATTAAGTCAAGATAAATCCTTCACATATCCTGACTGTGGCCATGAATATGTTCAGAATTTAGTTGATTTGATGCACATGATTTTAAAAACTTTGGAAATATGATGTGCATTTTAAGATAGCCTAAGAGTGTAGGCTCAATGTGACTAGTAGAAAGATGACGGATCTGGGTCTCGTCCATATTCCGACTAGGGCCGTAAATATGGATCCCACCGAGTCCATCAACTCCCTAAGAGTTGGTGCACGTGCCATTCGTGAACATCCATAGTGCTTTTGAAATAAAATGCATGAATCATATAATCAGGATATTGCATAAAATCAAACTATATGATATGCATCCTAGTCTAAGCAGGAAATTAAATCTCTTATTCCAAAATTTACATTATTACATCATTAAATAAAGGAAATAAAAGAAATTTGCAGACTTCAGCTCCTTCTTTTGAATGTCCCTGCCAAACTTGAAATAAGGTTAGCTCAAATATGTGGGTTTTTCCAATAATATTATGAAATTATTGGATTTAATTGGATATAAACCCTATTCTCATGCTTCCTTGATATTTTGAAATGATGAAAATGCTAGAAATTCAGTGAAAAACAATTTGAAATTCGGAATTGAGGTTAAAATGACCAAAATACCCCTAAAATTAAAGTTACACCTTTAAAATCAGGGTTTTTTGGAGGAAAACTTAGTAAAATTGGGATTTCGAAATTCAAATTGAATTCAATGATGATGAAATGCAATATGACATGCTTCTAAACACATTAGGACTGTAAAATCAGAATTTGGTATTTTGCAATTTATCAAAAATAGCGATTTTCGCTTGTTTTTCGCTTGGATTTGGGTCCTGCGGGACCCTGTTTTGGTATTATGGATGATCCGAACCTCAAAAGGATTCCAAATTGCACCAAATTCGGTATGAAGCATCTAAACACTTTGATAAACATCCTAGAATGCTAAAAATCACGAAATGATATGATTTGAGTGCTAAAATTTAAAGAAAATCCTAAAATGGTGGATTTTGCCTATGGATCCGAACCAAATGCAATGCCTAATATGATAATGCAAGATTTACACCATGGAAACTTCTGATATTTTGCAGACTGCTAAAAGACCCAAAATGGAACATTTTTGGTTTTTACAGCCTCGGAATTTGAGCCATGGTGAGTTCAATAACAGGGATTTAGTTCTGACAGAGGTAAAAATCACCCTAATCTGATGTAAAATGCCAAACAAATATAAAACAGCCATGTAAATTTATGAAATTAATCAGAGCTATGAAAGACACCTACATGAACAACTTTCATGTTTATGACTTCGGCATTTGATCAACAGAGACACAGATAGAAATATAACTATTTCTGCCTAAACTAACAGACCAGACCAATGTAGCAAAACAGGGGACTGACAAGAAAAATCCGAAGCAGGGGTCAACACTGTTCTAAAAATTACAGGCTTTTAGATGCAAACAAAGGACATTTCGGACACCACTTTCACTTTTTACAATTTCGGATTTTGAGAAACACACAAAGAGAAACCATAGCCCTAAGTCGATCCAAGATCTCAGAGGCCCAAATTAGGCTCTGACACGTGTCCCGGACTCTCGGATTTTTGTCAGTCATAAACAAAAATCAGAAAAATCTGAAAAAATCATATTAAAAACTAGACATTCTCCCGAGTTCAGGGCAGTTTTCGGATCGAAAAGCGGATCTCCCAGGAGGGAGAACTCGATTTTACAAGTCGGCAAATGGTTTTCAAAACGCATCCCGGGTTACAAAACCCGACTTACCATTTTGGATGTTTACCGCAGTAAGCAAATTCAAATGGCTCCGAATTTTTGGCAAAATTTCAGGGACACCTAAGGGCGCATTCCGTGATTTTTTTGAGATTTTTAATAAAAAATAAATGCATGAAATGACATGTGGACTGACTGATAAAAACAGAGACTTACTGAAAATAAGCAGAATTGAAAAAAAGGCTAAATTAATCCTAATTAATTCATGAAATATGCTAAATGAATGAAATAAAATGCAAATTAAACCTAGCTAACTACATGCATGTTAAAATCATCAAGGAAGCATAACAAGACATTTTTATATATGTCGTTTTATGAGAATAGCTCAATCCATCCCTCGGATGAGCTCTTTCTTCAAACGACTCCCTATTCGGATTATAGCATCACATCACGGGGAAAAGAAGTGCACCTTGTTTCGTTACGCAGCGTAGGTGCTCTTGAAAGGGGCAGCTACCACGAGCTTCCTTCGTTCTTCACTCCGGGCTTCGGATGGTCCACCAAAATCGAGCTCCGTTGGAATTGGACTGGCCACAGCACGAGCTCTACTCCACCTTCTTCAATGCGCCAAAGGGGGCACGATTTCCAAGGTTCAAAATCAGATGTTAGGAAGGCTAGGTTGGATTTTCCAAGTTCACAAGAGCTAAAAATTGATCTCCTATGCTGGACATGGAGCCTTGTTTTTATAGATTTTCTGAAAAAAATTTGAATTTCAAACAGGCTGGATCTGAGCCCTCCATGTGGCGCCATCTCAGGGGGTGTCATCTGAGGGGTTTGAAATTCAAATTTGTCTTCTGCAGGGAGCCCTCAGGTGGTGCCACCTCATGTGGCTACTTTTATTAAAAATAAAATAAAAATAAAATTTTGAAGCCAAGTGGGACTCTGGATTGGTGCCATCTCAAAAGGTGTTCTGAGGTGTAAAGTTGAAAGCAGTAGGAGCATGCCATGTGGCGCCATCTCTGGAGGTGCTTGACATGTGTCAGAGGGATAGGAGTGGAGGAAGCAGATTGTGCCACCTCAGAAGAATTCAAATTCTACTTTTCTGCAGGAAAGGAGAGGCTGACATGTGGCATTTCCTCAGAGTGGCTCCTACGATGCCATGTGGCAAGAGGGAGGAAAAGGAGGGAAAGGGACACGTGGCACCATCTCAGACAAAATAGAAAAGGTGAAGTTCAGGATTTGCGCCACCTCAGTCTGGAGTTTGAATATTTGAATTCTAGCTTTCTCTAAAGGAGGCAGAAAGTGACATGTGTCACTTGCTTTTTCTGAAGAAAGCAGAGAATGACACGTGTCCCTTGCTTTTTCTGAGAAGAGCAAAGGGTGACATGTGTCACTTGCTTTTTCTGAGAAAAGCAGGGAGTGACATGTGTCTTCTACTTTTTCTAAAGGAAGCTGGAGATGACATGTGTCATCTACTTTTCTGAAAGAAGTAGGGAGAAGACATGTGTCCTCTACTTTTTCTGAAGGAGGTAGAAGGGGACATGTGTCACCTGCTTTTTCTGAAAGAAGCAGAGAATGACACGTGGCAGAGGGGAGAAAAGGAGGGCCAAGCCATGTGGCGCCATCTCAGACAACATGGAAAAGGTAGAAGTTCAGGATCTGCGCCACCTATGAGGAGATTTGAACTTTTGAATTCTAGTTTTTCTGAATAAAGCAGGAAATGACACATGGCACTTGCCTTTTTCTGAGGAAATGAGAGCTTGCCATGTGTCCTCTGCAGGAGACACTCCAGATGGCGCCACCTTAGAGGAGACAAGCCTACCTTTTTGTAGGAATTTAGGAGTGACACATGTTTCCTACTTTTCTGAAAAAAATAGGGAGAGGACATGTGTCAGGCTACTTTTCTAGAAGGAAGGAGGGGTTGACACGTGTCCCCTGCAGGAGACACTCCCGATGGCGCCACCTCAGAGGAGACAACTCCACTTTTTCTAGACAGGACAACCTATGACACTTGGCATCTCCTGGCAGTCTTGGAATGACACATGGCGCAGGATGGATACTGACACATGGTAGACATGTGGCGGCTTCTTAAGGTAGCCCCCACACTGACACTTGGTAGAAGAGGGAGGGTGACATGTGGCACCGACTCTAGGTGAACCCTATGCTGACACATGGCATGTAAATGGTAGGAGAGAGAAAAGACAAGTGGCACCAATCCAGGGGACAAGGCTCCTATATTTTTGGGTTTTTCAAAATTCAAATTTTCAAAAGGAAAGCTCGTGTGACACCACCTCAGTGTGGGTCCCACATTGCTTCTTTATTGAAATAAGGATAAAACCACAACTTCTTTTTGGAATTTTCATAAAATCTGGACTAATGGGCAAAACAGGAATTTTGGAAAGAGTTGGCCCTTGTAGGGCGATTTTGTAAAAGAAAGATATTTGAAATTGTCAAAAAGGGCAAAATCTGAGGTGAAGTGACTGAAATCCATATTGAGAACTATCCAGATCGTTTTCCTGAGAAAATATTTTGAAATTCAGAGATCTGGGGGTAAAATGGGAAAAATTGATAATTTTGAAGACCCAGGGTTTTGAAATCAATTTTGAAAATAGTTAAAATTCTAATCTGGATTTAAAATTTTGAAATCAAGAGTTCTGGACCTCGAAATGACATGCTGTGCAGTGCAGTGATTTGAAATGCTCATGCAATGATATGCAATGACATGTCTTATGCAATATAATCTTGAACCAAGACTTGGAGATGTCTGTCTCCTGTCAGGAGTAAAATCTTAAACATCTGAGATAAAAATAGAGAAAATTTGAGAGTTTCAGATGAAATTTGGACTTTTGCAAGGTCCGGGCTCAGAAAATGACCATTTTGCCCTCCAGCGATTTCAGAGGCTGGATGTTGATGCTTGGTGGAAATGTTGGGGAGGTGAGTAAAAATTTGGGGTGTTTACACAACCCAGTATGAGAGTCTCATTCTCCGCTCCAGTCTAACATGCACGCTTGCAGCATATCCTCCAAAGTCTGAATCGTGCGTTCAGATTGTCCATCAGTTTGAGGGTGGAAGGCGGTGCTGAATTTTAGCTTTGTGCCCAAGGCCAACTACAGCTGCCCCCAAAACCTGGAGGTGAACCTCGGGTCACGATTGGAGATGATTGACACAGGAATACCGTGCAATCTCACAATCTCCCTGACATAGAGGTCTGCCAAGCTGTCCAGTGACTGACTGAGCCGTATAGGGAGGAAATGCGCCGATTTAGTGAGTCGATCCACGATCACCCAAATCGCATCGTGTTTCCTCCGCGTCCTCGGCAAACCGACGATAAAGTCCATCGTGATGTCCTCCCACTTCCATTGTGGAATCTCCATTTGCTGCATCACTCCGCCTGGTCGTTGGTGCTCGATCTTAACCTGTTGGCAAGTCAAGCACTTCGAAACGTACTCGGCTACGTCCCGCTTCATTCCATTCCACCAATATCTGCGCTGCAAATCTTTGAACATCTTTGTGCCGCCTGGGTGGATCGTGTACTTGGACTTGTGGGCCTCAGCGAGAATCTCATCTCTCAAAAAAGGATCTTCTGGCACCCAGAGACGATCCTTACGCCATACACCTCCTTCGTCACTCAGTCGGAAGGGGGTATCGGCCCGCTGCGCTAGAGCCTTCAGCTTTTCGTACTGCGCATCGATCTTCTGACTGACAAAGATCTTTGACAATAGCTCAGGCTGAGTTACCATGCTGGAAAGACTGATCGAAACTGGAGTGACCGCAAACGGTTCCCACGATATCAGATCCTCGATCAGCTTCCACCCCGTAAATAACAAGTTTACGGAAACGCTGGGAGACTTGCGGCTCAGATCGTCGGCCACAACGTTCGCTTTTCCTGGGTGGTAGGACAAGGTAAAGTCGTAATCCTTGAGGAATTCCAGCCAACGTCGCTGCCTCATATTCAGCTCCTTCTGCGAGAACAAATATTTTAGGCTCTTATGATCTGTAAAAGCCTCAAACTGCTCCCCATACAAATAGTGCCGCCATATCTTCAATGTGAAGACCACCGCTGCTAACTCCAAGTCATGAGTCGGGTAATTCTTCTCATGTATTTTAAGTTGGCGTGATGCATAGGCGATCACTCTATCGTTCTGCATTAAGACGCAACTGTTATCATCGCAAATTTTTTTTTCCCTCCCGTGCGAGAGAGAAATGAACTTCGCGAGTCAAACTCGACCAAAGTTTTGAAAATGGTTTTGAAAATTACTCGCCTCCGTTTTGAAAATTTGCGGGAAAATTCCGTGGAATGGGATCCGCCTGTCGGTACGAGGTTCAACCGTTCCTGGCGCCTTTACCAGGGGTAATTGAACCAAGGATCAATTATGTGCTTTAACTTGACTCAAATATCTAAATTATACTCTATTTTTCCTAGAATGCACAAAGAATCAGGCTCGTGCTATGGAATTTAAAAAATAATGCAAGTTTGAGAAACATGATGTTTGCTTTGAAAAGTTTGAAATATGCTTGAAAATTGATAGGAAAAGTGCTTGAAAATTGAATTCCTGGGAAAATCATTGAATTTTATTGGAAATCAGAAATTCGCATTGGAAAGTGATTTCTCAGGAAAATTTGAACTTTAGAAAATCGATTTTGAAATTTGAAATTGTTTTTCTGAGAAAATGGATTTGAGAATTCTGGGAAAATCTAAGAAATTCATTGGAAAATGACTTTTGAAATGGAAAATGAATTCTCAGGAAAAACTGGAAAATATGAGAAAATCGATTTCTGAAAACTTGGGATTTTGAAATTTGAGAATTTGAAAACATAGGAAAATCTTGATTTGAATTTGGGAAATGCTTTGAAATGTCATTTGAAAACTTAGGATTTTGAGAAAATCAGATCCTGAGAAAGACTTGGAAATTCTTGAGAAAAATGAATTTTTTTGAGATTGAAATTGGAAAATGAATTTGAAAACAATGCAATTTGAATGATATGAATGGATGAATATGAATTTGAAAGGGAATTTCATTGAGGAATTGGGAAATCCTTTTAAAACTTTGAAAAATGCAGTGCATTTTGAAGTTAGCCTAAGTGTGTAGGCTGAATGTGGCTAATACGAAGATCATAAATCTTGGTTTTCTTCGTATTCTGACTATGGCCATAAATACGAATCCCACCGAGTTTATAAACTCCATAAGAGCTTGTGCACGTGCCATTCGTGTAAACCATAGTGAATTTGAAATAAATGCATATGAATCATACATCAAATATCAAAATTTGCATAAATTAAACTATATGCAATGCAGCCCTATTCTAAGCAGAAAAGTAACTCTTATTCCAAATTATTACATTTGAGGTTACATTGAATTGAAATAAAAAAAATAAAAGCTAAGTCTTCTTCTTGAATATTCCTGCAAAACTAGAAAACAAGGTTAGCACAAAAATGTAGGTTTTTCTGAATTTATCCGAAAATATGGGAAATTATCGGATATTATTCATATATAAACCCAAATTCATACCCCCTTTGATATAAACATGATAAATAATGAATAAATTTCGAAAATAAACTTGAAAATTCGAAGTTGGGGTCAAAATGACCAAAATACCCTTGACGACCTTGAAATCAGGGTTTTCTGAAAGAATTTTTGTAAATTTTAGAATTTTGAAAATCAAATGAAATAAATAACACATAATATGATAAAATATGATGATATGCATGAAAATTTATGAAATTAAAGATTGAAATTTCGAAATTTAGGTCAAAATGACCAAAATACCCCCGATAACAAGACTATGGCCTTGAAACCAGGGTTTTCTGAAATAAATTTTGCAAAAATGGAAAATGTGAAATGCCAATGACATTGAAATTAACCCTAATATGATTCTACATGCTCATGTACATGATAAAAACCCTAAAATGGCAAAAATATCATAAATATCAAATTTAACCTGATTTTCGCCTGATTTTCGCTTCTGAATTTAAAGATAAACTAACACATGGAGCAAATGAACTTGGAATTAAACCAAATTTGGCATGGACACCTAAAATATCTCTAAAAACAGAATGGAGCTCGAAAATCTATTTTTTTGTATTTTTAAATATAGAAATTCAAATAAAAACCCTAAATTTTGTGATTTTTGCCTAAAATGTTGATTCTAAAGGAGATTTAGGATATCAAACTTCCATAAAAATTTCCCAAATTTTATGGGGTGATATAGGACAATAAGGCAAGGATTTGTTACTTTTACACTTTCTGATTTTGACCTATGATCGGAGCTGTACCACTCCGGCAAGGCGGATCGGAATCCGGCGACTCTAGTAAATGAAGGAAACAGACAGGTTTCGGTAGAAAATGTGAGAAAAATGGCAGACAGATGGGAAAATAGATGAAATTGTGGGAAACTGTCTCTGACAAACAGAGTAAGATTTTATCTTTTGACACCATTGGGATTTGAGTTACGGTTTAGAAAAGGCCACACTGTTATCAGAGACCTAAATCTCTGGAATTTCTGGATATTGGAATCTGTTAGACAGAAAGAGAAAATCCGAACAAAATAGTGAAATAGATCCAAAAATTCCCACATTTTGGGAAATGACGGGAAATTATGTTAGGAACAACTTTTATGTTGAAAGTTTTTGCAGACGGGTTACAGATTTGGATGGACTCGGTGCATTAGGGTCTGTCTATACCCTGACAAAGGAAAATCGATATTTTCCCAAGGGTCTGGGAAATCCGATTTTTGAAAGAAAGCAAAACTGCTTGGAAAAACATAAAAATTTCCAGATAACTCGTAGATTCAATGATGAATCTACTGTAATTTTTGGAGGACGATTTGGATTTCCCATGAGGGTGGTGCCGGAGGTTCTTGTCTGCTAAAGCAGGAATTGAAATTTCTGGATGACAGAAAACCCGATTTAGGGTTTGATTTATTTGATAGAGTTAAATAAAACCCGAATTAATTCAAGATTTTGGCAGAGAATCACAGATAAATAACCATAACTATCATGAATTTTCTAAAATTTATAAATGAAATTATGTACATGAAACAATGGTTATACGTTGCATAAAATCGAAACTTATAACTAATAAGCAAATACTAATGAAACTACACAAAATGCCTATGAAATGATAAAATAAACTAGATAAAATGCTTTTAATATAAAGTTTATATGAAAATGAAAACAAAATAAAAAAAATCTCAGAGAGATATGAGATTCATAATTGATATGGGCTATTGATGGGAAAGGATCTGATCCATCCCTTGGATGGGTCCCCTCCATGTAGCCTTAACAAAATCCCATTTTCTTTTTTTTATCTTTGTATCATAAACCCAGTTACAAACTGTTTTTTTTTTTTTATGTTTTCTTGGACCCATCAAAATAAATAAATAAAACAGTTCTTACCTTGGAAAAGGCTCGGAGGGGGGCGGCTATGGTGGCTGCACTTTGCTGGAAGGAGATGGCAAGCTTGAGGTGATTGTAGAGGAAGTTTCCAAGGTGCTGGAGATGCTGCACTGGCTTGTGAACCAGCTGGAGGTAGTGGAAGCCTTTGTAAGAGGTGGCAGCAACGGTGGCTGGCTTTGAACGGCTGTTGCAGTTAGTGATGGCAATGGCTACTTAGGCTGAAGTTGAGGATTCCCTTGTGGTGGCTGCAGCTGCTACAAAGGGAGGAGGAGCCAACTGCAACAAGGAGGATGATGTGCCGGCTGAAGGAGGGAGCTTGGAGGTGCTTCAATGGCTGGGAGTTGCAGCCAAAGGGGAGAGAGAGAGAGAGAGAGAGAGATAGAGAGAGAGAGAGATGGGGAGCAGCCGTAGCCTCCCTTTTTCTTTGTTTTTTTGACTTTTAAACTTAGGTTTTAATTGTCCTCTAACCTAGGTCTTAATGACTTAATGAAAAAGGAAATCCCCCCCTTTACGTGAATGGGTTGGAGGTTGGGGAAAAAGAAAGAAAGAAAGAAGGGAAGAAGGAAAAGGGAAAGAAGAGGAAGAAGAAAAGGAAGAAAAAAAAAAGGAAAGAAAGAAGAAAAAGAAAAGGAGAGGGGGCTGGAGGTTTGGGCAACCACCTCGTGGGTCCCACCTTAGGAAGAATAAAATAATAATAAATAAAATAAAACAAACAACAAAAAATAAAGAAAAAGATAAAATTTTTTTTTCTTTTCTTATAAATTAAAACAAGAGAATGCAAATGGATGGGCCATCTCAGAGCGGGGTCCAAATTTTGATTTTGAAATTCATTTTGACGATTAGAGGGGTAAAATGGTCTTTTCAGAAAGTTTCCAAACGAAACGAGTTATTTTTGGCAGTTTTTGAAACGAGCTCGGATTTTGAAGTTCAATACCTCGTTGCGAAGCAAATTCAATGTAGAATTTGAAAATTTAATTTTGAAAGAAATCCAGATTGTTTTTCTCGAGAAAATGCTTCCAACAAAATGAGCTATTTTTGACAGTTTTTTAAACGAACTTGGATTTTGAAGTTCAATACCCCGTTGCGAAGCAAATCCAGTGTAGAATTTGAAAATTTGAGTTTGAAATAAATCCAAATTATTTTTCTTGAGAAAATATTTCCAAATTTAGACTCCCGGGGGTTAAAATGTCAATTTTAGAAACCCGGGGTTTGAAATTGATTTCTGAAAGCTTTTGAAACTTGATCTGGATTGAAATTTATAAAACTGGAGTTCTGGACTTCGAAAATGGAATGAAATGTGATGAAATGTTATGAAATGCTGAGAAATGATATGAAATGATGAGAAATGACATGCGAAATACAAACCCTGAATAAAGAATTTTGGATGTTAGACCCCAATTGACACTTGTACCAGTTCAAAAAGCATTAAAATTGATAAAATTTGCAAAATAGCTCAAGAAATGGTTTTCGGGACTCTACTGGGTGAGAGTGACACTGAAAATTGAGGTTCGAGCTTGATTGAACTGAAATGATCTAGATTGAGCTGGGTTTTAGAGTTTTAGAACTCAAATGAACTGACCAGGCACTGACTCAACTGACCTTTCTGACTGAATTTTTAAGAAAAGTTGCCATTTTTAGAGAAATGGTACGGAATGATCACTGGAGCGAAGTGAATTACGAACCTGAGCTGGGTTTGAGCTAGAACAAAGGTCAGTAATACTGAGATAAACTAAAATCGAGGCTCAAACACTAGCTCAACTGACTGAACTCGGCTCAATTTCAGCTGAAAGAGCTGCAATGGACTAAAATTGGCTCCTGGACACTTAGAAATGGTTTTGAACTGAAACTGGAGTGCTTGAACTCCTAGTGAGCTCAAGTTAGACTCTAGGGAGTATGACTGACTATGAATAACTGACTCAGAGACAATTGGCTTGGATTTGAGCAAGAAATGAGCTCATTTCTGAAGAAATGATCCCATTTTGGCAGGAATGATCAGAAATGAAAATGACTTTCTCACTGTGAGCTCAAATGAATTTGAAATGACTGATATTCTAAATGTTCTAAACTAACCAATGAGCTTAATTGACTCCGACTGACTGGGGTTCAGGGTGGCCTAGGGGTAAAATGGTAATTTTCCTAATATAAATGGGTAAAATGGTGATTTTCTGACACAAACTCGAGGTTTGACTCCTACACTGACCTAACAAGGTTGGCACTGCCTGAGGAGGGTGGTTTGAGAATGGATGTAGAAAATTTGGGGTGTTTACAGATGCCCCTCTTTGCTACTAAGCCGTCTTGAGGACGAGCTTAGTGGCAAAGAAAAACACACCAAATTTTGACTATAAAATGCCCCAGTTAGAAGGATCTGACTGGATATGAAAATATTAGCCCTGATGAAAATGGTAGATATGAAATGGAGAAAAAAGAAGAAAAATTTTACCTCAAAAGAAGTGAGATACAGGTTTTGCCCTTAACCTGGATGGGACGGAAAACACCTCGTGTAGAAACGAGGCTCAGGTTTAACCCTTAACCTGACCGGGAAACGAAATACCTCATCAAAATAAGGCTCAGGTTTAACCCTTAACCTGATTGGGAAACGAAATACCTCATCAAAATGAGGCTCAGGTTTAACCCTTAACCTGACCGAGAAATGAAAATGGTAAGTTGGATGGTAAATAAGACAATTTTCTTGAAGAGGAATAAGGTGACTCTTTCAACAACACAAAAGATGAATTCTTTCGACAACGCGAAAGATAACAAGGCGATCCAAAGGAACAAGGCCATTCTTTCAACAATGCGAAAGATGATAAGGCAATCCAAAAGAGCAAGGCGATTCTTTTGTCAATGCAAAAGATGAATTCTTTCGACAACGCGAAAGATGACAAGGCGATCTAGAGGAGCAGGGCGATTCTTTCAACAACGCGAAAGATGACAAGGCGATCCAAAGGAGTAAGGCGATTCTTTTGACAACGCAAAAGATGAATTCTTTCGACAACGCGAAAGATGGTAAAGGCGATCCAAAGGAACAAGGCGATTCTTTCAACAACGCGAAAGACGACAAGGCGATCCAAAGGAGCAAGGCGATTCTTTTATCAACGCAAAAGATGAATTCTTTCGACAACGCGAAAGATGGTAAAGGCGATCCAAAGGAACAAGGCGATTCTTTCAACAACGCGAAAGATGATAAGGCGATCCAAAGGAGTAAGGCGATTCTTTTGACAACGCGAAAGATAACAAAGGCGATCCTTTCACAGAAAAGGCTAATCTTTCAACAACGCGAAAGATGATAAAGGTTACTCTCTCAAGGAGGTAAAAGGTGATATCAGGATGTGTCAAGATGGACATCAAGCTCTTCACTTCATGTCAAGATAGTAAGAAAATATTGCCAAAATGTTAAAAATTGTTTGTTGATTCAAAATGTTTGAAATTGATGTATATTGGTATGAAAATCTTTCCTCTTTTCTACCTGAAGTATTACCTCCGACTGGGCTTAACTCCGTAGAATCAAGATTCGAATTCAAATTGCTTGCAATTGGCTTTCTTTTAAGGAAGCTATCAATTTCCTTGATATGAGCAGAAAAGAGAGTATTCTTGATATTGTGAGAGCAATTGGTGAAAGAATATTGATAATAGAATTTCACAAAATTAAAGAAGATTCTTTGGCAAATTTGGCAGTCTGATATCCTGGGATTCTTTTCTCATGATGATCTTTCTGCCCACTTTTTTTTTTCTTTTTTTTTGGCAGAATTAGAGCTCTCTTGGGCTTTTGGGGATTTTATTACATCATCCTTCATTTTGGAGATGTCCTGACTTTTCTCTCTCTTTTTTTTTGGAAGGATACGTCACAAACTCCTTCATCTTGGAGATGTTCTGATCCTTCATTTTCTCTCAGGGATTATATCGACAGCTATTGGCTCATTGGTTGGAAATCTCTTGATGATAGCGGAAATTAAATATCCTTTAGGGTTTGTCAGGAGGCTCATCGCAGTCGCCTTCATCTTGACGGTGCTCCGAAATTTCCCTGGAAGGATCCGTCACAAACTCCGTCATCTTGGAGATGATTCAAATCTTCTTTGGCCTCGGGGGTCTACTCGCATAATTCGCCTTCATCTTGACGACAATTGAGAGATCCCTTTTGCAGATATTTAATTGCAGCTTAGGTGATTGAGGAGATATAGGGATTTAATGGATTTTTCTGTATCACCCAAGATATTTCGACTGCTTTATTTTCCAAGAATGATCTTTAAAAATGTGCCATTGACTGCGATCAATACCGATCACTTATGGCTTTGCAACAACATTGAATTTCTTTTGTTGGCCATATCGAGGATTTATTCTTCATCCTTTTGGTCGGCCAATAGAATGATTCTGAATTTTAAATCTTTTTTCGCGAAAGCTTTGTCCTTTCGGAAGTAATACTGAAGGTATTCTGAGGTAATGTTTTTGTGCAATAAAGAATTTGAAATTTTTGTGGAAGCGAGTATTTGAAGCACAACGCAACACATCCCTGACTAAACTGAATCCTGAAAATACTTTAGTAAGAGATCAACTTTGAAAGTTAGGTTTTGTTTTGATTTACCAGCTCGAAAGCAGGATTTGTTTTGTTTTACCAGCTCAAAAGCAGGATTTGGTTTGACCGACCAGCTCGAAAGCAGGATTTGATGACCGACCAGCTCGAAAGCAGGATTTGTTTTGATTTACCAGCTCGAAAGCAGGACTTGGTTTGACTTACCAGCTCGAAAGCAGGATTTGTTGACCGACCAGCTCGAAAGCAGGATTTGTTGACCGACCAGCTCGAAAGCAGGATTTAATTTGACTTACCAGCTCGAAAACAGGATTTGTTTTGTTTTACCAGCTCAAAAGCAGGATTTGGTTTGACCGACCAGCTCGAAAGCAGGATTTGATGACCGACCAGCTAGAAAGCAGGATTTGTTGACCGACCAGCTCGAAAGCAGGATTTGTTGACCGACCAGCTCGAAAGCAGGATTTGTTGACCGACCAGCTCAAAAGGAGGATTTGATTTGACTTACCAGCTCGAAAGCAGGATTTTAAGGGAAGAACTATTGACATTGATAGAGTTGTGACCCGAAGGTTTGAGAATGATAGACATTAATGAAATCGTAACCCGAAGGCTTGGTAAGTGATAAATATTGACAAAGTTGTAAATCGAAGGCAGGAGAATGACTGATGCTGGTAAGATTGTAACCCGAAGGCTTGAATTGAGAATCTGATAGAGTGGGCGGCCCAGAGGCCTGATTGATCAAATTTGATGTCCCGAAGGTTGAAATAGAGAATTGGGTGACCTGGAGGTCGAAATCAGAAATTTGGAAATTAGAAATTGGATGACCCGAAGGTCGAAATTGACATAATTGATATTGAACTTGAATTCTGATGAAAGGTCAGCGTGAAGACTGCACCTAAGAGATCGAATAACGCGACCAATGGGCAAGACACCAACACGAGTGTTAGATTTTTAAAGGGTACCAGTACGAACACTGGATTTTAAATGGTTACCGACTGACGATGACTTGAACGCCTTGCCGAGGTCTCAGGATTTATCCCTTATCCTGAATGGAGAATTCAGGTTTATCCCTTAACCTGAAGGGGAAACTTAGGTTTATCCCTTAACCTGAAGGGGAAGTGAATATGATGCATATGTATGCGAATGAATGCATGCAAATGCAAATGAATGCAAATGTATGCAAATGAATGCAAAATGATGTAAATGGATGCACATGCATGCAAAATGAGAGATTTGTTTGATCCTGCCTGCATACAAGATGTTTTGAAAACAATTTTCAAAATAATGCCCCAGTGTAACTGGGAAAGAAGAATTTGACCATTGTTGAAGAAAGTATATTGAGGAATTACAAAGGATGGAATAGATGATTTAAGTATAGAAAATCTTCAAATATTGAGCATTGATGGCGTCTGATAATTCCACACCATCGGCATTGATGAGCAGATATGAATTGCGGGGTAATGCTTCCTCGACAACATAGGGCCCTTCCCAATTCGACGACCATTTGCCACCTGGGCGGTGTTTGAGATAGGTCGTTGATCTGAGCACTAGATCATTGACTCAAGATTTCCTTTGAATGACAAATTTTGCATATTGTCTGGCTACCCTCTGCCGATATGATTGAGCATGCTCTGCTGCTCGGAGCCTTCTTTCATTGAGCAAATCAAGTTGTATCAGTCACTGTTGCTGATATTGATCAAGCGATAACTCCAACAGTGATGCGAACTTCAAGGCAAGTTTCTGAACATGTAGAGGCAGTACTACTTCAGTTCCGTAGACAAGTTCTAACAGAGTAGCATTAGTGGGAGTTTGAATGATGATTCTGTATGCTCACAATGCATCATGGATCTTCTCATGCCAGTCACGACCTATTTTCAAAGTTCGCTCAAAATTTTTAATAAGAACTTTATTGGTGGTCTCTGCCTGACCATTCCCTTGAGGATAATAAGGAGTGGAGAAATGATGATGGATTCTGAATTTTGAGCAGAATGTCCTCATTCTCTCATTCTTGAAACGACTGCCATTGTCTGACACAATATCATGCAGTATGCCGAAACGACATAGGATATTCTTGTGGATGAATGAAACCACATGTCGACCTTCGACTGTGCGTAAAGTGACTGCTTCTACCCATTTAGTGAAATATTCTGTTGCGGCAAGAAAATATTTGTAGCCGTTTGAAGATGGAGTGATGGGGCCTACAACATCAAAAGCCCACATAGAAAATGGCCATGGCGAGACGACAGATTGCAAGTATGTCGCTGGCGCATGAATAGAAGGTGCATGCATCTGACATTGAACGCACTTCTTCACAAAATGATAGCAATTTTGTTGCATAGTTCTCCAGTAATATCCTGCTCGGATGATTTGCTTGATAAGAGTTTGGTAGCCGATGTGACTACTGCAAATGCCTTTGTGTACCTCATGCACAACTTCTTTGGCTTCATCTTTGTCTAGGCATTTGGAATATTCAGAATTGAATCCACGACAATAGAGGATGTCGGCAAGAATAAAATATCGGCCTGACATGCGCTGAATCGCTCGTTGCTCTTACCAATGGTATTCTGAGAGGAGACAGATGTCTTCTCCTTGATGGGAGCTTTTTTTTTTTAAACTGTCTTCAACTTGCTCAGACATCATCCTAATCATCATTTTCTTGAACATCTGATATGTAGCAAGATCAATGTCATCCCTATCATTCAGACTCTGTCTTCTGGCAGATCTTGGAGAATCCATTTCTTCTTGCCTGCTTCTAAAATCACTGATGCCCTGATACAGTGGTGTCTTCTTGCTTGATCTGATCTGAACCACTTGGGAATACTGATGCTCTCTGCGGAATGGATGATTAAATTTCGATGATGAAGATTCAAGATAGAAATGAATATAGAAAAAAATAGTTGATGAGAATTTGATAGACAATTGGAATAACATCCCATTACTAGGGATTGAATCACCACTGGAGTCACGACAATTATGTTGTCATTCTTTGCAAGGAGAACGAACAACTGCAAATATGCCTTGTCACCTAGGCGAGGTCGTCAAACCATGATAGAATGAAAATTGAAGGATTTTTTTTTTTCTTTATTGAAGAAAAAATATGATTGCATCAATAGTAGACTTGAGAAAAAGGGGGCATATAGACAGTTTTCCACCACTCTTAACGATCATCAGAAACACGAGGACTGGAGAAAAGAGTGAGAGTGACGAAAGAATCTCAGTCATATCTGGCAGAATGGTATGTTCCAGACCACTGCGCTGATGCAAGGTTGAACTTTGGCATAAATCCTGATAGTAGCCGAGCTTCTATGCGCTTTTGTCTCTGAGAAAATTGCCTAACACATTGCTATGGATAGTAGTAGGTACAGGAAAATGGGCCAAGTAGCTTGAACTGCTTGCCATACACATATGTATATCTGGGAAGAAAGCGAGCCCTTCAGTGTATATGACCATCGCATACTGAATTCTTTCTCGAGCTGTTCTAAATAATGAGCTGACTTCTGCAAATGCCTCATACTGTTGATAGATCTCGATCAGGCTCACGTACTCATTCTCATTTTCTTCAATCAGTGGCCAAGACTTACGCCCTGTCATGCGAGCCATGACATCCTTAGGGTCCAGACCCTTGACATTAATTAGAAACTGTTGCTCTAACGGATCTCCAGGCTGACCGGCTGGCTCAGGTAGTCCCATAATCTCTGAAAACCCATCCATCAGTAGTGTCATCTCACCCCAAGGGAACCAGAATGTGCAAGTGTGCGGATTCCACCGCTCTGCCAGTGCATGGATCAGATTGCCATTAACTGTCAACTTCCCCACTGCAAATGCCAATTCCAACCCGCAATCGCTCAAGTGGTCCGGAAACGTACGAGAGAAGTTTTTGAACCAGACATAGTACCACCAGGGGAAGAAGGGTCCGGTGCTAAGAGATCGATGCTCAGGAAGACTTTGTCGCACCTCGTAGGAGATGTGACCCTCAGGAAAGACAGAGTCGAACTGACTGAATGCCATTAGACTGAAAGATAGGAAGATTGGAATTAGACTTTGAAAAAAATACAAGAATTTTGAAAATTGCAGGCAGGATAAAAAAATTAGAAATTCGAAGTCCAGAGGAACGAAAGAATGGAAAATCTCCTGGAGTTTTGAAGAAAAGGTGGATAATTTGAAAAAAATCGTCTAGGGTTTTTGAGAAAAAGGAGATATTTTATAAAAGATAAAAAATGAGGTATTTTGAAAAATTGTTTGGTATTTTGGAAAAATTGGGAAAAATATGAGAAAATAAGGCGAAAATGAATATCATACATTCAATTACAAACAATTATGCACATACAGCAATCCCTAAGATGCCAACTCTAAATGCATTGATTTTGAAAAAGCTTTAGGACCCTAATCCTGACTCTAGGCTCAGATCAACTGTGTCCAATCATGCTATGCCGATATACTCGAGCTGAGGCTCGATGTACGTGGCATAAAACTCATCTCCGGGTCTAGGCTTGTGTTTTCCCAACATCCTTGAGCGTTTGCCGATATACGTTGGACTATGGCCCTTGGTACGTGGCAGGGGGGCGTTAGCCCAAATAAGTGGCCCAGTTGTGAGGCTCTGTCCCGAACTATGGTTCTGGAAGAGAGCCCAGCAACGTGAAGACCGGGTAGACATAGGTGGGGTGGTTTTTGAAATATGATCACATGCAGGCAAACAGAGGGCTCTAAGTCCTAAAGAGATAGAATTTTGAAATTTTTTAAAGAAGCAAACATTGTTTTCATACAAGTCCTAGATTGAGGAGTGTTGTATTTCAGACCTAAGTCTAAGTGAGCATGCATAATTCTCCTCAATATGGTCCTACCAAACCATGCCTAGTCTACATGCAATCCATGTCAGCTGGGTTCAAGTCTAGGCTCCTAGGTTCACATGATATCAGGAATTAAAGCTGACATTTCATAGAACATAATTTTGACAATTGGGCTAAGTTAAAGCACATAATTGATCAGGCGAGGACAGGTCCCATCACGGTCGCCAAACCTGTTATCATCGCAAAGAATTTTTTCCCTCCCTTGCGAGAGAGAAATGAACTTCGCGAGTCAAACTCGACCAAAGTTTTGAAAATGGTTTTGAAAATTACTCGCCTCCGTTTTGAAAATTTGCGGGAAAATTCCGTGGAATGGGATCCGCTTGTCGGTACGAGGTTCAACCGTTCCTGGCGCCTTTACCAGGGGTAATTGAACCAAGGATCAATTATGTGCTTTAACTTGACTCAAATATCTAAATTATACTCTATTTTTCCTAGAATGCACAAAGAATCAGGCTCGTGCTATGGAATTTAAAAAATAATGCAAGTTTGAGAAACATGATGTTTGCTTTGAAAAGTTTGAAATATGCTTGAAAATTGATAGGAAAAGTGCTTGAAAATTGAATTCCTGGGAAAATCATTGAATTTTATTGGAAATCAGAAATTCGCATTGGAAAGTGATTTCTCAGGAAAATTTGAACTTTAGAAAATCGATTTTGAAATTTGAAATTGCTTTTCTGAGAAAATGGATTTGAGAATTCTGGGAAAATCTAAGAAATTCATTGGAAAATGACTTTTGAAATGGAAAATGAATTCTCAGGAAAAACTGGAAAATATGAGAAAATCGATTTCTGAAAACTTGGGATTTTGAAATTTGAGAATTTGAAAACATAGGAAAATCTTGATTTGAATTTGGGAAATGCTTTGAAATGTCATTTGAAAACTTAGGATTTTGAGAAAATCAGATCCTGAGAAAGACTTGGAAATTCTTGAGAAAAATGAATTTTTTTGAGATTGAAATTGGAAAATGAATTTGAAAACAATGCAATTTGAATGATATGAATGGATGAATATGAATTTGAAAGGGAATTTCATTGAGGAATTGGGAAATCCTTTTAAAACTTTGAAAAATGCAGTGCATTTTGAAGTTAGCCTAAGTGTGTAGGCTGAATGTGGCTAATACGAAGATCATAAATCTTGGTTTTCTTCGTATTCTGACTATGGCCATAAATACGAATCCCACCGAGTTTATAAACTCCATAAGAGCTTGTGCACGTGCCATTCGTGTAAACCATAGTGAATTTGAAATAAATGCATATGAATCATACATCAAATATCAAAATTTGCATAAATTAAACTATATGCAATGCAGCCCTATTCTAAGCAGAAAAGTAACTCTTATTCCAAATTATTACATTTGAGGTTACATTGAATTGAAATAAAAAAAATAAAAGCTAAGTCTTCTTCTTGAATATTCCTGCAAAACTAGAAAACAAGGTTAGCACAAAAATGTAGGTTTTTCTGAATTTATCCGAAAATATGGGAAATTATCGGATATTATTCATATATAAACCCAAATTCATACCCCCTTTGATATAAACATGATAAATAATGAATAAATTTCGAAAATAAACTTGAAAATTCGAAGTTGGGGTCAAAATGACCAAAATACCCCTGACGACCTTGAAATCAGGGTTTTCTGAAAGAATTTTTGTAAATTTTGGAATTTTGAAAATCAAATGAAATAAATAAAACATAATATGATAAAATATGATGATATGCATGAAAATTTATGAAATTAAAGATTGAAATTTCGAAATTTAGGTCAAAATGACCAAAATACCCCCGATAACAAGACTATGGCCTTGAAACCAGGGTTTTCTGAAATAAATTTTGCAAAAATGGAAAATGTGAAATGCCAATGACATTGAAATTAACCCTAATATGATTCTACATGCTCATGTACATGATAAAAACCCTAAAATGGCAAAAATATCATAAATATCAAATTTAACCTGATTTTCGCCTGATTTTCGCTTCTAAATTTAAAGATAAACTAACACATGGAGCAAATGAACTTGGAATTAAACCAAATTTGGCATGGACACCTAAAATATCTCTAAAAACAGAATGGAGCTCAAAAATCTATTTTTTTGTATTTTTAAATATAGAAATTCAAGTAAAAACATTAAATTTTGTGATTTTTGCCTAAAATGTTGATTCTAAAGGAGATTTAGGATATCAAACTTCCATAAAAATTTCCCAAATTTTATGGGGTGATAGAGGACAATAAGGCAAGGATTTTTTCCTTTTACACTTTCTGGTTTTGACCTATGGTCGGAGCTGTACCACTCCGGCAAGGCGGATCAGAATCCGGCAACTCTAGTAAATGAAGGAAACAGACAGGTTTCGGTAGAAAATGTGGGAAAAATGGCAGACAGATGGGAAAATGGATGAAATTGTGGGAAAATTTCTCTGACAAACGGAGTAAGATTTTATCTTTTGACACCATTGGGATTTGAGTTACGGTTTAGAAAAGGCCACACTGTTATCAGAGACCTAAATCTCTGGAATTTCTGGATATTGGAATATGTTAGACAGAAAGAGAAAATCCGAACAAAATAGTGAAATAGATCCAAAAATTCCCACATTTTGGGAAATGACGGGAAATTATGTTAGGAACAACTTTTATGTTGAAAGTTTTTGCAGACGGGTTACAGATTTGGATGGACTCGGTGCATTAGGGTCTGTCTATACCCTGACAAAGGAAAATCGATATTTTCCCAGGGATCTGGGAAATCCGATTTTTGAAAGAAAGCAAAACTGCTTGGAAAAACACAAAAATTTCCAGATAACTAGTAGATTCAATGATGAATCCATTGTAATTTTTGGAGGACGATTTGGATTTCCCATGAGGGTGGTGCCGGAGGTTCTTGTCTGCTAAAGCAGGAATTGAAATTTCTGGATGACAGAAAACCCGATTTAGGGTTTGATTTATTTGATAGAGTTAAATAAAACCCGAATTAATTCAAGATTTTGGCAGAGAATCACAGATAAATAACCATAACTTTCTAAAATTTATAAATGAAATTATGTACATGAAACAATGGTTATACGTTGCATAAAATCGAAACTTATAACTAATAAGCAAATACTAATGAAACTACACAAAATGCCTATGAAATGATAAAATAAACTAGATAAAATGCTTTTAATATAAAGTTTATACGAAAATGAAAACAAAATAAAAAAAATCTCAGGGAGATATGAGATTCATAATTGATATGGGCTATTGATGGGAAAGGATCTGATCCATCCCTTGGATGGGTCCCCTCCATGTAGCCTTAACAAAATCCCATTTTCTTTTTTTTATCTTTGTATCATAAACCCAGTTACAAACTGTTTTTTTTTTTTTTTTATGTTTTCTTGGACCCATCAAAATAAATAAATAAAACAGTTCTTACCTTGGAAAAGGCTCGGAGGGGGGCGGCTATGGTGGCTGCACTTTGCTGGAAGGAGATGGCAAGCTTGAGGTGATTGTAGAGGAAGTTTCCAAGGTGCTGGAGATGCTGCACTGGCTTGTGAACCAGATGGAGGTAGTGGAAGCCTTTGGAAGAGGTGGCAGCAACGGTGGCTGGCTTTGAACGGCTGTTGCAGTTAGTGATGGCAATGGCTACTTAGGCTGAAGTTGAGGATTCCCTTGTGGTGGCTGCAGCTGCTACAAAGGGAGGAGGAGCCAACTGCAACAAGGAGGATGATGTGCCGGCTGAAGGAGGGAGCTTGGAGGTGCTTCAATGGCTGGGAGTTGCAGCCAAAGGGGAGAGAGAGAGAGAGAGAGAGAGAGAGAGAGAGAGAGAGAGAGAGAGAGAGAGAGATGGGGAGCAGCCGTAGCCTCCCTTTTTCTTTGTTTTTTTGACTTTTAAACTTAGGTTTTAATTGTCCTCTAACCTAGGTCTTAATGACCTAATGAAAAAGGAAATCCCCCCCTTTACGTGAATGGGTTGGAGGTTGGGGAAAAAGAAAGAAGGGAAGAAGGAAAAGGGAAAGAAGAGGAAGAAGAAAAGGAAGAAAAAAAAAAGGAAAGGAAGAAGAAAAAGAAAAGGAGAGGGGGCTGGAGGTTTGGGCAACCACCTCGTGGGTCCCACCTTAGGAAGAATAAAATAATAATAAATAAAATAAAACAAACAACAAAAAATAAAGAAAAAAATAATATTTTTTTTTCTTTTCTTATAAATTAAAACAAGAGAATGCAAATGGATGGGCCATCTCAGAGCGGGTCCAAATTTTGATTTTGAAATTCATTTTGACGATTAGAGGGGTAAAATAGTCTTTTCAGAAAGTTTCCAAACGAAACGAGCTATTTTTGGCAGTTTTTGAAACGAGCTCAGATTTTGAAGTTCAATACCTCGTTGCGAAGCAAATTCAATGTAGAATTTGAAAATTTAATTTTGAAAGAAATCCAGATTGTTTTTCTCGAGAAAATGCTTCCAACAAAATGAGCTATTTTTGACAGTTTTTGAAACGAACTTGGATTTTGAAGTTCAATACCCCGTTGCGAAGCAAATCCAGTGTAGAATTTGAAAATTTGAGTTTGAAATAAATCCAAATTATTTTTCTTGAGAAAATATTTCCAAATTTAGACTCCCGGGGGTAAAAATGTCAATTTTAGAAACCCGGGGTTTGAAATTGATTTCTGAAAGCTTTTGAAACTTCATCTGGTTTGAAATTTATAAAACTGGAGTTCTAGACTTCGAAAATGGAATGAAATGTGATGAAATGTTATGAAATGCTGAGAAATGATATGAAACGATGAGAAATGACATGCGAAATACAAACCCTGAGTGAAGAATTTTGGATGTTTGACCCCGATTGACACTTGTACCAGTTCAAAAAGCATTAAAATTGATAAAATTTGCAAAATAGCTCAAGAAATGGTTTTCGGGACTCTACTGGGTCAGAGTGACACTGAAAATTGAGGTTCGAGCTTGATTGAACTGAAATGAGCTAGATTGAGCTGGGTTTTAGAGTTTTAGAACTCAAATGAACTGACCAGGCACTGACTCAATTGACCTTTCCGACTGAATTTTCAAGAAAAGTTGCCATTTTTAGAGAAATGGTACGGAATGATCACTGGAGCGAAGTGAATTACCAACCTGAGCTGGGTTTGAGCTAGAACAAAGGTCAGTAATACTGAGATGAACTAAAATCGAGGCTCAAACACTAGCTCAACTGACTGAACTCGGCTCAATTTCAGCTGAAAGAGCTGAAATGGACTAAAATTGGCTCCTGGACACTTAGAAATGGTTTTGAACTGAAACTGGAGCGCTTGAACTCCTGGTGAGCTCAAGTTAGACTCTAGGGAGTATGACTGACTATGAATGACTGACTCAGAGACAATTGGCTTGGATTTGAGCAAGAAATGAGCTCATTTCTGAAGAAATGATCCCATTTTGGCAGGAATGATCAGAAAAGAAAATGACTTTCTCACTGTGAGCTCAAATGAATTTGAAATGACTGATATTCTAAATGTTCTAAACTAACCAATGAGCTTAATTGACTCTGACTGACTGGGGTTCAGGGTGGCCTAGGGGTAAAATGGTAATTTTCCTAATATAAATGGGTAAAATGGTGATTTTCTGACACAAACTCGAGGTTTGACTCCTACACTGACCTAACAAGGTTGGCACTGCCTGAGGAGGGTGGTTTGAGAATGGATGTAGAAAATTTGGGGTGTTTACAGCAACCCAAACCTGTCCCGGAAGCGTCTGTGTAAATCACGAAGCCGCCTTGACCCGAAGGTAAGGCCAAAATAGGAGCAGTCGTAAGACGTTCCTTCAACATCTGAAAACTGCTCTCACACATGTCGTCCCACATGAACTTAGCTTCTTTCTTCAGGAGCTGCGTCAAGGGTAGAGAGATCTTAGAAAAGTCCTGGATAAATCTTCGGTAATACCCAGCTAATCCAAGAAAACTCCGAATGTCACGAACATTCCTCGGTTGCTGCCAACTGAGTACAGCCTCGACTTTCGCTGGATCCACGGATACACCTTCCTTGGAGATGACATGTCCCAAAAACATGATCTCCTCGAGCCAAAACTCGCACTTAGAGTACTTAGCGAACAACCGCTCCTTTCGCAAGGTTTCGAGAATAACTCTCAAGTGCTCACGATGTTGCTCCCAGCTATCTGAATACACCAAGATGACATCAATGAACACGATCACGAAGGTGTCCAAAAAGGGTATGAACACCCTATTCATGAGATCCATGAATGCTGCAGGAGCGTTAGTGAGTCCAAAGGGCATGTCTGTAAATTCGTAATGCCCATACCTGGTCCGGAAGGCCGTCTTGGAGATATCATCTCCCTTAATTCTGAGTTGATGGTACCCAGATCTAAGGTCGATCTTTGAGAAGATCCTGGACCTCTGCAACTGATCGAACAGATCCTCGACGCGTGGCAACGGGTACTTATTCTTTATTGTCACCTGGTTAAGCATCCGATAATCGATGCACAACCGTAATGATCCATCCTTCTTTTTCACGTACAAGATGGGAGCTCCCCAGGGCGAGACACTGGGGCGAATGAATCCCTGATCCATCAACTCCTGCAACTGCTTCTTGAGTTCTGCGAGCTCGGCTGGCGCCATCCGATATGGAGCCTTAGAAATTGGCGCAGTACCCGGCAGCAACTCGATGCTGAACTGCACCTCGTGAGGTGGAGGAAGGCCTGACAGTTCCTCCGGGAAGACGTCTGGAAAATCTTGAACAATCTTCAAGTCTCCCATCGGGACTCGCGTCGGCCCGGACTAGATGACACTGACCAAAAAGGCAGTGCATCCCTTCCTCAGGTAGCTCTGCGCCTTCAACGACAAAATCAACTTGCTCGCCCGAACGGGTTTCACGATCTTGAATTCCATCTTGGGCATTCCTGGTGGAGATAAAACAATCCTGCTATCTCGGCAAAAAATCTTGGCATGATACTTGTGCAGCCAATCCATGCCTAGGATGACGTCAAATTCTGTCATCACTAGCAGGATAGCACAAGTCGGTAAATGCCGATCTGCTAAGACTACGTCCAACTCTGGTACGTAGGCCGCACAAATGGTATTTTTCCCGATCGGGTTATACACTTCAAGTGTATTATGCAAGAGTTTTATAGGTATGTGCAAACACTCGACAAAATTTACCGAAATAAAAGAGTGTGTGGCACCACAATCAAAAAGCACAAAAGCCGCTCGGTTAGCGACAAAAAGGGTACCTTGCACTAGGTCGCCCTTGGTCAACTGCTCAGCCTTGGCTGAGTAGACGCGTCCCGGCGCCCTTCTTTGACCGCTCGTCTATGATGGTGGCGACTGATACTGCTGTTGCGGCAGTGGTGGCCGAGGGAGCAAAGGTGCTCCGCTGGTCTGCCTGGAATCATCAGCCGCCTTTTTGCGGCAATCACAGACATAGTGGCCCATCTTGCCACAATACAGGCATCCGCCTGTGTCGAGCGGGCACGCCTGCCCAAAGTGAGATCGCTGGCATCTGGGGCATACGCTGCCAGCCTGTTGCCTGGCTGGAGGGTTGCCCTGTGGCCGCTGACGCTTCGAAGGAGGATATCGTTTCCTTCCTCCTTCGCTCTTTACAGGAAGGAGCAGTCGTTTGCCTGGGTCGCCGGAAGGTGTCTTCGGCTCACCACCCGTAGCGGGTGGCCTCCTGCCCTGAGCACTCTTAGTGCGCTCCCATGCTTCACTCAGAACGGTGGTGGCAGCAACTGCCGCAGAGAAGGTCGAGGGCATGCTCGTTAGGACCCGATGCATGAGTCCCTCCTTCAGCCCCCGAACAAACTTTCCTGCTCGCTCGCGATCATCCGCGAACAGGTTAGGGCAGTAGGGTTCCAAACTCTGGAATTTGGCGATGTAATCCGTCAAACTCGAATTGCTCTGGCAGAGCTCCAAGAACTCCACCTTCTTCTTCTCCCTTGCGTGAGGCGGGAAGTAGTTCTCCAAGAAAGCCTTTCTGAAAGCTTCCCAAGGAATGGGCGAAATCCCCAAAAATTGCACACCCCGCATCATGTCCCACCAACTGCGGGCATTCCCCTTCAGCCTGAAGGTCCCGAATAGCGTCTTCTTGTCATCGGACACTGACAAGACCTCGAACACTCGTTTCACCTCCTTCACCCAGCTATCGGCCATGTCTGGGTCGGGCTTGCCGTCGAAGGTCGGGGGATCAAGCTTCAGAAATTTCTCATACGTCACTGCGGTATGCGGGATCGGCTCAGGAACGGGCGCTGGTTCCCTTTGGGAACAAATTTGGTATCGCATAGCCGCTACCAGGGAACCTAGGGAATCCATCACGAATCCCCGCTGATCTGACCATTCGTCAGCAGACCCTTCGTTCGAGTTCCTTGCCATCCTTAGAGTAAACAAGGAATACCCATAATTAGAAATTTTAAGAAACTCAAAACAAGCAAAAACATAAGTACTATTCATGTTTAACATGAGTAGTTTATGTAACCCCAGCAATGCTGGTACATACACAAAACATGTCAAGCCACTTAACTTAACAATGCCTTGTGCACCTACTAAGCAAGAGGAAAAGTATACTCACAGCGCGATGCGGATGCTCAATGGTCAAGAATCCTTGCTTCCCTTAGCTCTGATACCAAGTTGTAACACCCCAAAATTTCAAGCTTGCAAACCTTTCAAAAAAAAAACAGACAAGAGACTAAAAAGGAATCTCTTCATCTTAGAGATGGTTTACGAAATCAGCGGAAGACTATACTTTTATTAATTTCAAAAAGGCAAGCTGACAACTTTGAGCGCGTTAGCTAAAAGAACCAAAACGCACAACACATGCTACTTGCAAATACTTGGAAAAGCCACTTTCATTTAAGAAGTTCTCCAAATAGTACAAAATTCGGATATTCCAAGGAAAATCTGTTACAAAACCCCAAACAACAGGACGCGAGCTAAGAGCAGGAAGAAGAACGTCTTGGAGCCATCTTGTCATCGCGCCATCGCCTGTGGTGTACCTAATCATCACCTGTACCCATAGAATGGGTTAGTTTCGCGAAAAACTAGTAGGTGCACATGAGAGACTACAAGGAACTGAATTATGCAATTTAATTCAGTAGATTACGCAGTTTAAAGCAAATATGCAGTTAAACAGGTAAGCAATGCATGCAGATAACTAGTGCAAACGCATAAGTAGTGCAAGCGAAAAAGTAGTGCAAGTGAATAAGTAGTGCAAGTGAATCAGTAGTGCAGCGAATCAGTAGTGCAGCGAATCAGTAGTGCAACGAATCAGTAGTGCAGCGAATCAGTAGTGCAACAAATCAGTAGTGCAAGGAATCAGTAGTGCAAGCGAGTCGGTGGTGCAAGCGAGTAGGTAGTGCAGGCGAGTCTCACGGCTCAGCAACCAATATGAACAGACTTTATGTTCCGATATTACTGGCCTGTGGGTACGCGCAGGCAAAACATAGAAACAACTGAGACTAGTTCGGGCGTCTATTATTCTATGTATTTTCAATAACCCGAATAGCTAGTTGAGTCCGCTCCAAAGGGGACGGCTTTGGCCGAGAGAGGATTCCCCAGAGGCTGAAAAGCAGTGCCACAGATGCATCCAACTTCTGCAGAAGTGTTGAGCCAACTATTGTAGCCCCTTTCCCCTAACTCCAATGACTGGGGAGGCCGGATCATTGCCCGTGGGGTGGTTGTTAACAACCTGTCCATTGGAGTTTTTGTACTGATCTGTCCTCTCCCTTGACAGACAACCAGAAGCGAACGGGTGCGTTAGGGGTTGCTTAACTAACGACCCATTCTATGCTGTGGTCTTTAAACCACTCGAGCATCTTGCCTGTGAAGGCGAATGTGAGGCCATTTATGTGATTATAACAGTTTGCATTTAGCGTTGTTTGAGGTCGCACGACCGTCTCATCCGATCATCGCAGTACTAGACGTGTCGTGCACGACTACAAGTACTCTAGGATAAAGGGGGTATAGATCCTCAATAGAAGCCTCAACAAGAGTGTTTCACAAAGATGTAAAGTTTATCAACTTTACTCTATCTTTTGAAACTGCAGTACCTTGTGCCAACATGATGCATGTGATTATCTCGAATCACATCCGCTATCGGGGTATCTACATGTCTCGCATGACTCGATACCGGCCTCGATAGACGGGATACGGGTTTCTCAACAGAACACCCGCTAAGAAGTTCGCTCGCTCCCGACTAAACTCTTGTCGCAAGAGGGAGAGTGGTAAATGCTTCTTGCATCCTCCACGAGGATGCCCTTAAGGCATCCACAAAGAGCAAGAACCTGCACGTCATCTGCAATAGCAAGGCAATACCAACGCAAATGCAAAAGCAAGAGCCTAGGTGCAGAGCGCGACGGCAAGGTAAAGGGCAAGGATTGCGAAACCACATCCTTGAGTGAAGTGGAAACTCGTATAAATATATATATATATATATATATATATATATATATATATATATATATATATATATATTTGTATATATATATATTCATTCAATGGTCGCTTTTAGTTCAATTGAACTTAATTCAATTATCCAAGTCTTCTGTGCAATTTTCCCCCTACCTTGGAGGGTTACGAGCTTGCTGACGTCTGCGGACGTACACGATTGACGGCTCAGGTCGCAGAGCGCGAGTGGGATCCGTCGTAGCTGCAAATATGCGATATTAACAAGCAAACTCTGACAAAAGCAAAAGCAAGGCAAAGACTCGACTTTGCCGATACATAAGGTTGGGGACAACCGTCCCAATTGACTCGAAAAGAAGATGGGGCAGGATCAAAAGACTCTAGCTGCCAAAAGAGGGATGTAGCCCATGCGAGCAGATGACTCACGCTACTAGGAATTCCTCGTTGGAGACCAACAATTATAATGATCTGTCCCCATTACGATATAGCTTCCAAAGATTTCTCGGGCCTGTCGGCCAAGGGTATAGGCTCACGCACAAAGGGCAGGGGGCCATCGGCCCCTGCTGGCAAAAACGAAAGGCAGGGGCCGATGGCTCCTGCTGGCAAAAAGAAGAAAGGTAGGGGCCGATGGCCCCTGCTGGCAAAAAAGAAAGACAGGGGCCCATCGGCCCCAGCTGGCAACAAAAGAAAGGCAGGGGCGATGGCCCCTGCTGGCAAAAGAAAGACAGGGGTCCATCGGCCCCTGCTGGCAAGAAGGCAGGGGCCGATGGCCCCTGCTGGCAAACAGAAAAGCAGGGGGCCATAAGCCCCTGCTGGCTAGCAAAAAGAGAGGCAGGGGCCCATCGACCCCTGTTGGCAACAAGGCAGGGGCCATAAGCCCCTGCTGGCTCGCAAAAAAGAAGGCAGGGGCCCATTGGCCTCTGCTGGCACACAGAAAGGCAGGGGCCAATGGCCCCTGCTGGCGCAACTAAAAGGGACAGGGAGGAGGGGCTCGGCCCCTCCCCTGCCATAGCCAAGAACAGGGAGGAGGGGCTCGGCCCCTCCCCTACCTTAACGGAAGCAAGGAGGGGGCTCAGCCCTCTCCCCTACCATAACGGAGAGCAGGGAGGGGTGTCGGGCCCCTCCCTTGAAAAAAGGGGGCACAGGGAGGGGGTTTGACCCCTCCCGTGGGCACACAGAGAAGTGAGGGAGAGAGAGAGAAGAGACGGAGAGGGAAAAGAGGGAGAAAGAGGAAGCGATGGCGTACCAGGGGGTTTTCGGAGGAAGCTCGCCGGAAGGAAGGGGTTCGCCGATGTCGGTGGCGGCGGCTGTCGGGGGTCGCCGGCGTCGGTGACCGTGGATGAGCGAGAGAGGGAAACGGAGAGACAGAGAGCAAGTGGCGGTGAGGGGGGTTTCGTAACCCTCCTCCCGCCTGCCTCGCTGTCTTTTAATGACAGCGAGGGGCGGTAGCCCGGGTCGGGTCCGGATCCGGCCCAAACCAATTTTTTTTTTTTTTGATATTACAATGTTACAGAATTCAGATCTTGTTTATCCTTAATATAGGCCCACTCCCATGCTGGATCACCTGATTTTCTCTTAAAGTTCTGAATATGTTCCAAATTTGAAAATGTGGACCCACTAGCACTTGCAGATGAAGCCCCCTTCCATTGTTCTAAAAAATGATAAGAATCTAAAAAAAGGCATCATCTAAATTTGCTAAATAAAAAGGAGTAAGCAACAAATAACATATCAGCAAAATATGAATTCATAATAAAAAAACCCTTAAGTTTTTTTTTGTAATTGCAGCACACATTTAATGACAACTTTAACAGGAGCAAACCCTAGGTTTTTTATTAACTATAAAAAAGTTTAGGTGTGTTTTTAACAATATTGAAAACTTAGATGTGTTTTTTATAATCAACCAAAATGTAGGTGTTTTTTTTAAAATGTCCCCCAAAAAACATAGTTAAACCTAATTTGAGTTGGGTTCTGGTCATTATTTTATGCCTATCTTGATGTTTGGGTTTGGGCTCAGTCAGATACCAGACATGGATCCGGCCCATTGACTGCCCAAGATGAGATCTGTGAACTTATACCCAAACAAATGTTTATCTGTGCACTTATACTCTAACAAATGTATATATGTGCCCACACATGCAACATTGAAAATAGCCAATAACAAAAATTGGAGTGTGGCTGAGATTTGTTCGGATCACAGTAAATCTTTTTAGAAGAATTTCTAACTTGTCCGCACGGGAATTTGTAGGGGATTTTCAAAAAATGATTGGTTTTCTTTCATAGAATCAGTAATTTAGAGAAAAAGTCAAAAGGAAATTTACAAAAGCCAACAAGCGAAAATGTTTGGTTTATAAGAGGAAAAAAAAGAGAAAAACATAACTGCCACAACATAGATGAAAATATTATTCATGGCAGCATTGATTCCAATTTCATGGAGATACTCTTTACACTGGTGTATAAAGCAGAGCTACCGGAAGCTTCTTAGATAGGTGGGAAGCTCGCTTTCTGGAAACTCGCTTCAGAAGCGTGATACTCCTCACTTCCGAAACTTGATGAGAACCTCGATTCCCCCATGCTTCTCCTATGCTTTCCACACGCCTCATCTATTCTTCTTATATGTTCTCTTACTCAACTTTTCTTGTTTTTTATGTGTTTTCTCTCACTTTTCTCACTCACTTCCATGTGCTTTCTCTAAATTGGTAGTCATCATTTTTAGATTTTGTTATACATTTAATTCTTACACTAAAAAAACATGAAATTTAATATTCGTCACTTTTATTTTAGTTTTTATTTGTGTTTCATTTTGATTTTCATTCAATTCATATATTTCTTTTATTTATTCTTCGCTTCCCGCTTCCTATATATTTTAAAATTCATTGCTTCTCGCTTCCGCTTTCTGTATCGTTTCCCGCTTCCGTTTCCTAGTCTGGCAACCTTGGTATAAAGTGATCCTAATAAACCGATAATGTCTATTTAGTACAAATATGACACCCAACAGTTTGCTTCATCACTCTTTTTTTTTATAGGCAAGCCATCACTGAGCATTTGATCTTTCTAGATTTATATTCTGATCAAATATATCACACTCACATCATTGGAATCACACCACGGAGCCAGCCCAAACTGTGAAGTGTGAACTCAAAAGTACAATTTAAAAATGTTAAAAAAAATGTGAAATGTTAAACAAAATGCTACCAAATAATGTCCCAAAATATGATGAAGAAAACCGTGGCACCAACAGCTTGAAACACTGAACACATTATTAGAATACTTTAATTCTTTTTCTTCACTTACCTTTGTTTGTAAGGTTCATATGGAGAGTACAACTTTTAAGAGAGAGAGAGAGAGAGAGAGGTAGCGGTACCTGTAGAGGGAGGACAAGGTTGACCTTCTTCGGCTTTGCCCTAGTGAGAGAAAGGAGAGAGAACGGAGCGAGAGAGAGTGGAGCGAAAAAAGGGGAAAAATGACCCTTTTCCCCCTTTTATACATGTTGATAACAGTCAACAGAAAAAAAATACCGACCTAGGCTTATGCCTAGGCACCACCTTTGACAACTAAGCTTACCACTAACTAATGCTAAAATCCATAAGTACCCCTGAAAAAATGAAATGTACACATAAATACAAAGAGGGGGTACCACACTAAATGTAATACACATATGATACATAAGTCTCATATGTGATTTAACATAAGAAGGGAGAATATAGCTGTAAATTCATAAAACGATATTAAAGGCAAAATATCACAATATTTTAAAAATATCATAAATTTATATATGTCATGATATTATCGTGATAATATCATGATATTATAAGGTGCCTTTTACTTTTTATTATATCTTAACTATGTTTTTTTACTTATTTTTTGTATTATGTGTTGCTTTTCTCACTTATTGCTACTGTTTTTAAAAATTTTTTAAGCACCAAGTTTATATTTATCAACCAAACCTAGAGAAATTGCCTTGCTAAGATATGTCCGAGACCGATATTTGTGACTATGATAATATATATTTTTTATATTTATATAATGCATGTCTACCTATTTTATTGCTTGTTGATCATTGATTTATATTTTATACTACTGTGATATAAAAATTTCTAAAATATTGTTTATTCTGTTTGATGCCATTATTTGGGCTATTTCTTGATTCTTTCTTTCCTGTGTTTACTTATTCTCAACTTTTATGTGTTGCTTACTTTGTTAGCCTTCACATGACAGCTTTTAGATGATGAAGGTGAACCAAATGAGAGCAACAACAACAAAACCGGGGAAAATTCAAGTTTATGTGAACATAAAATCCTCACAAGTTTCTCCATTGATTCATGGTGCCAACAGATCATGAATCAACAAAACATCTCTGTGCTTTCTAATCTATTAAATGGATTCTGGGTTGCATGCCATTATGGAAGTGATAACTATGATGCTCTATTATACAAGATTCAGACAAGAGCAACTTTCTGCAAGGTTTTGTTAATTGTGCTTCATGAAGCAGACAGTATATTCCGAAGATTATTGGGAATGTCAAGCTCTGGTTGCAAGGACATTGTACTGAGCTTGCAAAATACTTCAAAATGGGCCTCAGGGAAACCACTGGTTAAGTCTTACATCAAAAGTACATTGTATCTTCTGACTCAGGCTACAGATACACAGATAATTGTCTTCGTCCTTTCTCGGCTCAGAGATTCAGTTATATTTTTAGTTGCATTTCCGGTTTTGCTACAAAGGCTTAGCAAGGTAACTGTTGTTGAACAAGCTAGAATCTATTGAGAAGCAAAAGATATGCATATGTATGTGTAAACATGCACGGATGTGCCCCATGCTATCCATGTGCATGCTTGTATTTGTGTGCTGACGTTGTCATGTCTGTGTTTTTCCAAAAAACATGTTTGTTTTTTAGTTTTATGCTTTGTTCATTACATTAGGCCATTTCTACGGCAAAATCGTGAGACTTCTTTTAAATGCAATGAAGTTTCCAGGATCTATATTGCATGATCCTGCTGGTACAGCAGAAAGGATATATTTGGTATTTCTTTGGGAGAAAAGTTTTCTTTATGAGGAAAGACGTAGGAAACAAGGGGTTTCAGTGCTAAATTTTTTAATGAGCAAATGTGGTTATTTCACAAAATTCATTTATTGCAGATGGAAAACCCTTTTTAGGTTTTTGCATCTATTATTTCATAATAATTCATATTTTGAGAAAGGTTTTTTCCTTGTTTGTCTCAAAGTGCTTGTCCATCACATGGGAAGAGGTGTACTTAATCTGCCCAGAGGTCACATATATTGGAACCCCTATAGTTAACTTATTATCATTATACATGAGATTGATTTGAACCATTGCTGTTACACTCGGCTATTGCAAGGGCATTCTTGTGATGAATGTCTAATAACTTATCACTTAATGGATTTTTATTATCTCATATGTGAGGTGATTGCAGATTGCCATCCACCTTTGGGCAACTGGAGGAGGGAGAGTCTCTTTGGCAGCATTCTTACTCATCCGAAGCATGGTTCTGCAGTTAAATTCAGATTGCTATGATTCCTTCCTAACGAACATGTACAGAACATTTTTGGCACACTCCAAATTTGTTGAACCGGAAAACATAAAACATATCCAGTTTCTTGCTGATTCTGTTGTGGAGTTGTACTCACTAGATATTGCTAAGTCTTACCAGAAGGCATCCATCCTTATACAGCACCTTTCCAAGGTTTTGCAGCATGCCCTCAAAACCAAGACGGAGGTCAGTTTTTCAGCTCATGCATATCACAATTTTAAAAGCCAAATTAGTTTGCTAGTTATCGTGTCTAATTGTTCCTGCTTGTCCATCTATGCATAATGTAGAATATTGCAGTTATTGAATATATTAAAAAGTCTAAGATTTTAGGTTATTGAATATTGTAATATTATGCATTATTGGATGTTTTGGTACCCTTTTTGGTTATAGTATATAAAAAAGCTTAGCCTTTCAAGAGGAAATATTTATGTAGAACCTATATATATGAAATATGATGTTACAATATAAAGAAAATTCCTCAGATCTAGTAAACCATCTCCCCCCACTCCTTCACTTTCTCTCTCTGTGAAACTTGCTAGGCCCTTGTTTGGTGCCTTCTTTGATAATGGGAAACTCCTAATAATACTTAATATCCAAAAAAAGAAAAAAAAAATTCTGAAAGAACAAAAGCACCATTTATAATACTTGTACAGTGTAGTCGATTGAACCTCAACCTTGCGAAATTATGAACATTATGTATGTAACAAACAAACCTTCTCATTTCCTTAAGAGTCATTGACACTTCCAATTCTGTAGATTGGACTGCAGAATTTGCAATTTGATCAAGCCACATGATCAAGATATAGCTGGATAGATGTCAGACACATCTAGGGATGTAATTGGGTTGGATGTGGTTTCAATGTAGGCATAATTGGATATAACCGATGTCACATGGACTCAGTTAGGAGGTTGATGCACCCGTGTCGACACGCCTCGACACGAGTGCGGCTTCAGACACGGGGCAGACTCGGTCAACAAGTGTTGGACTCGGTCAATGCATCGGGGCCGAGTCTGTCCACTTTATAGACTCGGTCAACTTTGACCGAGCCTATTGTTTTCCATATTTAAAATTTATTTTGGACTCAGGTCGGGTCCGATCAGGACCCGATCTGGATCCAAAATGTTTATCGGGGTCGGGGCCGAACCCTAAAGAGGCTACGCAAGGGGAGGGGCTTACGACAGACCCCTCCCCGCTGATCTTTCCCTCTCCCCCAGCCGTCCCTCGCTCTTCGTCCCCTTCAGTCTCGCCGGCGACCTAGACCCCGACGATCATAGCCGCAGCCAGCCATCGGCGACCCCAGCCACCGGTTCTCTCAGGTATGCACTCCTCCCTCTTCCGTTCTTCTTCCCCTTCATCCAGTAGGGGGCGGATCCCCCTGCCTCGTTCATGTTTTTCGGCAGGGGATGGACGCCCCTGCTTGAGTTTATTTTTCAGCAGGGGGCTCTCGTGCCTCATATTTGTTTCTCGACAGGGGGCTGCCCCCTGCGTCAGATCTGTTTTCTGGTAGGGGGCTCCGCCCCCTGCCTCAGATCTATTTTCCGGTAGGGGGCTGCCCCCTGCGTCGGATCTGTTTTCCGTTAGGGGACTTCGCCCCTGCCTCAGTTTATTTTTTGGCAGGGGGCGGAGCCCCCTACCTCGTTCGTGTTTTCCAACAGGGGGTGGAGGCCCCTGTCTCAGTTTATTTTCCGGCAGGGGGCTCCCCTACCTCAAATCTGTTTTTCAGTAGGGGGCTGCCCCTTGCCTCATATTTGTTTTCCGGTAGGGGGCTCCACCCCCTACCTCAGTCGCAGGTTTTCGGCAGGGGGCGGAGCCCGCCTCAGATCTGTTTTCTGATAAGGGGCTCTCCCCCCTGCCTCAACCCCTGCCTTTGTTATTTTCTATCAGGCACACAGTTTGAGGGGTGGAGCTCTTGTTACTATTTTTTTGAAGTGTTTATTAACTTTATTTACATATTTTCTATTCACTTTTCAGATATAATGGCGAGTTCTAGTGGTGTCAATAGAGTTGGTTCAAGTTTAACTCTGAATTAGAAGTTTCTCAACCACTTTGGAGGCTTGTGACAAAAGGGATAAAAAGCTAGTGGTGTAAGATTCACAAAAAATATTAAAAATTTGACCAAATAAAAAAACAAAATAAAGCATCATTTATGTACTATTAATATATAATTAGATATTAAGTGGACAATCTAAACTAAATTATAAAACTAATTCAAAGAAATGACTACAATGCAATAATTTAACTGATCCAACAAAGAAGATGTGATTATTTAACCAAGGAACAAGACCAAAAATCACAATAACTAGCAAGAACCACTCTACATATTTGTATAAAGGACAACATAATGCTATACACCACACATAGTTATACTTAGCAAACACAATTATATAATACAAATAGCATGCAGCTAATAAATAAGCAACAAATCAATGAATTACTAAATCAATATATAATTAATTAATTAATTAACAAGAACAAAGTAATTTTCTAATTAACAGGCCCGATTGTTCAAGAAGAACAGAGGAAGGGAAGAAGAAAAACGAGGAGGAAATAAGGGGGAGAAGAAGAAAAGGAAGTAGGAGGGAAGAAGAAAAAGAATATCAGAAGAACAATAAGAAGGGGAAGAAAAACAAAAGAAGAAGAAGTTGGGCAGAGGAAGAAGGAGAAGAACGGAAGAAGAAAAGAGCGAGACCTAAACAATCGGGCCTCCCTTGTTTTTTTAACCTGAGGAGAAGAAGATCTGCAGAAGGAAGGAGAAGAAGATCAGCATAGGAAGAATAAGAAGGAGGAGGAGAAGAAAAGAAGAAGAAGAAGAAGAAGAAGAAGAGACGAAGGAGAGAGAGGGGTGCGTACCGAATGGACCCTCCTTCCTCCTCCTTCCTTTCGGCAGAGAGAGAGAGAGAGGGCCTTCTTCCTCTTCTTCTTGAAAGAACACGAGAGGGTTCTTCTTCTTCCTTTCGGCAGAGGCGAGAGAGCCCTAAACAATCGGGCCTCTCTCTTCTTTCAAAAATCGAGAGCCTATTGCCTCACAGGCACTTGCGCTTCATTAACGCGCCTCAAGGCAAAAGCGCACCTTTTACGCTATCCATCAAAAACTTCAAATTAGTCTACCTGAAAGCTGAACACGTTCCATTCGACTAGTGATCCCTAAACAATGACTAAGAGAATAAGCACTCTCCCAAATAACCATACCAACAATGATTCAGACATAGAATCACTATATAAGATGATCACAACAAAATTACTTTTCCCACAGAATAACCATATAAACATCGATCAATTGACACCATCTTCACCGAAACAATGATGTAAACCATGTTGTGAAAAGCGATGGGGCATAGAGAAGGGTTTCACTAAAATATGAAGAGAGGAGTAAAGCACAAGCCTTAAAAACACATTTTTAAAAACTTAAAAAAAAAATATATCTAAAAACACAAATAAATAAAAGAAATAACAATGAGAAATAAAAAAACTCAAATAAATACTGAAAGATATGAGAATAATATGTAAAAACAACATTAATGTAGCACCTTGATCTTTGTAAGTATCTAACAAATAAACTATCTATTTAAGGTTATGTCCACCAACTTGGATACAATATGGGCATGAGGCATGCATACATGGTTTTTATGAAAATTAGGACAAGACGTCTTCTCTTGAAAGCTTAATTTATAAAAACACAATATGCAACAAATTTTTATACATAAACATAATTACTACGAGATTCGATTAATCAAGGAATATACAACTAAAGTTTAAAACCAAATAATTAAGTAAAACTCAAAGAAGAAGAGGAAGGAGAAGAAGAAGAACGAAGAGAAGAAGAAGATGGAGAACGGAAGAAGAAGAAGAGACAAAGAAGAGAGAGAGTACCTGGGTGGGGGGACAGCCTCCTCTTCCTTCTTCTTTCGGCAGAAAGACAGAGAGAGAGAAAGAGATTTTGGCAGGGATTCGTAGGGAAACGCGATGCTGGGGTTTAGGGTTCTTTTTATCACAGTTCACAGATCGTTGTTCATAGGGTGCGAACCAGTGTTGTTAAAACCGGTTTCTCAAGAAAAAAACTCTTAATGAAATCGAATCGGATTGAATCCGTACTTTTCACCACTGGATGACACGTGTTATTAAAATATTTAAAATGTTAAAAATCTATTAAGAATACTAAAACAGAGTTTGAAATGATAGGTAAATCGGCCTCTTTGAATTGAATTGACTGAGAACGGATTCCATATGAATCAGGCCGAATCTGACATTGGTGCAAACGGGTAGAACTGGGCTTAGATCTTTTAGGATCCGAATCTGAATCCAAATTTAAATAGTAGATTCAAATTCAAATTCAAATTCAAATTCAGATACGATGAGGTAAAGTTGAATCCAAATCCAAAATACATGTGGTGATACTAGATCCCGAAACATAGAACAAAAAGAAGTTATTTATATGCAAGACATAATCTGGTCAGATTTTGCATTGGATCAATTTGAGATCCGAATGCAAAAGTAAACTGATTGAAAATATCAGAATCCCATTATGAATGTACATTTGAATCTTACTTAAAGGATCCATATATGGAGAAAACATGTCTGACTCATATCATATATTTGACCCTATCCGATCTTCAACCCTAAATTATTCTGATCTTTATTCAAACATACACCACTAAGATCTGATGTTATAGTGGAGATCTGATTCATGTCTATACTTAGGTAAGAACTACAACTGGTTTGCATCCATAGACATGGCCAAACCCATCATGTTGGATCCTGGTTTTGGATCAAGTGTTGCTATAGGGTCTTATTATAAAACATGATTATATAGCTTTATGAGTTTCATGTAACCAAAAATTGGTTATGTAGGTGGGATTACTGGAATTTATGGGGGCACTATCTCTAATTAGTGGTGAATTAAATTTAATCTTATGGAACACCTATAAATGAAGATCATGGTTATGGCAGCTCATATGATAGAGCATTTTGTGCTCAGTAAGAGGATTGTGGAGAGCCCCACGGTTAGAGATTGACTTAAATAGCTCAATTGAGAGAACATGTGTCACTACAAGAAAAGAGGTTATTAGCGACGAAAATTAGCGACAAAATTATTTCATCGCTAGTTAGCGACGGTTTACCGAGCGAAACACATCCGTCGCTATAATCGCTGGAATTTACGAAAATAGTGATGAACTATATCCCGTCGCAAAATTCGTCGCTAATTAGCGGTGGATTTTGCGACGGAATATTTGGTCGTAACTGACGCAGCGTTTGGCGACGGTGTTTGCGACAGACAATTTACCGTCGCGACGTAGCGACGGACTTGGCGACGGAATATATTCTGTCGCCATTTACTTGTTTTTGATTTACGGCGGCTTAGCGACAGAATTACTCCGTCGCTAAGTGTCGCATAACCCTATCCCAGCCCTCTTTTCCTTTTCTTCTTTTGCTGCTGTCGCTCCCGCCAGTCGTTCGTCGTTCCTGGTTCGCCATCCCCCGCCAGACGTCGTTTGCCGATCGTCGTTTGTCGATCGCCGCCGTTCGAAGACAGGTTCGCCAGCCGTCCCCGCCGTTCGTCGTTTCTGGCAGGGGGTTTAACCCCCTGCCTTTCCGGCAGGGGGGGTCGACCCCCTGCGTTTCCGGCAGGGGGGTCGACCCCCAGCTGGAAGGGCAGGGGGTTTAACCCCTGCATTTCCAGCAGGGGTTAAACCCCTTGCCTTTCCAGCAGGGGGTCAACCCCTGCTTCCGTTCGGGGTGCTGCAATCGCTAGATCAAGCAGGAAAAGCATAACTATGTGCATAAGTGTGTGTTGTGGCTTGTAAGACAAGTGAAACGATATACACTATGCACTCGAAGCTGCACTCAGAGAGTGCAGGCTAACAAGGGACAAACCCATGCACATGCTAATGCAAAGGCAAATCGAGGGGCAAGGTGGTGAACAGGTTGTGCTTTTCCTGCTTGATCTAGCGATTATCTTGCTTATTGTAGCTTTTGTTCTTTCTTGTCCCTTACACCCCTACTAGTCTGTTATGAGATTGACCCATTTTCTGGGCAGGTGGTGAACAGGTTGATATAGCTTGCGATGGCACGATGACACGATGCATTCAAGGCAATGAGCTTTCCTGATGTTGCGCTCCTGGAGACTCTTTTGATAGCTGTGGTATAAGGTTTCTTTGAAAGCATCTCTTTTTATTAGAACTCTGAATTTCTAAAACTGTATTACCAAAAATGTGGTTCTTCTTTTCATTTCAATAAAATATATATTTGAATTGCAAATCGGTTTGTAAGGGGAAATCTGCTTTTGGTTGTAATGCGCCCAAGGTCTAGGGACTTGTTTTTTGAACCTGATCTTCCGCTGAACTTCTGTTTTAAACTCTGATAAATGATTGATTTCAAAGCTTTCAACCTTTTTCATAAAAGGTTTCAAGTCCACGATTTTGGGGCATTACACCCCATGCCAAAAACGCAGGGGTTTAACCCCTGCCTTTCTGGCATGGGCGGTCGACCCCCTACCGAAAACGCAAGGGGTTAACCCCCTGCCTGTTCCGGCATGGGGTTAACCCCCTGCCGGGGTCGACCTGTCAGAAAGGCAGGGGGGGTCGACCCCCTGCCAGAAACGCAAGGGGTTAACCCTCGGCCTGTTCCGGCATGGGGTTAACCCCCTGCCGGAAAGGCAGGGGGTCGACCCCCCATGCCGGAAACGCAGGGGTTAAACCCCCTGCGTTTGCCGTAAAGGCAGGGGGTCGACCCCCTGCCGGAAAGGCAGGGGGTTAAACCTCTGCGTTTCTGGCACGACAGGGGGTTAAACCCCCTGCCTTTCCGGCTGGGGGGCGACCCCCCCTGCCGAAAAGGCAGGGGGTTAAACCCACTGCCGGAAACGACGAACGGCGGGGACGGCTGGCGAACCTGTCTTCGGGCGGCGGCGATCGACAAACGACGATCGACAAACAACGTCTGGCGGGGGACGACGAACTAGGAACGACGAATGGCTGGCGGGAGCGACAGCAGCAAAAGAAGAAAAGGAAAAGAGGGCTGGGATAGGGTTATGCGACACTTAGCGACAGAGAAATTCTGTCGCTAAGCAGCCGTAAATCAAAAACAAGTAAATGGCGATGGAATATATTCCGTCGCCAAGTTCGTCGCTACGTCGCGACGGTAAATTGACTGTCGCAAACACCATCGCCAAATGTTGCGGCCGTTACGACCAAGTATTCCGTCGCAAAATCCACCACTAATTAGCGACAGATTTTGCGATGGGATATAGTTCATCACTTATTTCGTAAATTTCAGCGATTATAGCGACGGATGTGTTTCGCTCGGTAAACCGTCGCTAACTAGCGACGAAATAATTCCGTCGCTAATTTCCATCGCTAATAACATATTTTCTTGTAGTGACACATGTTCTCTCAATTGAGCTATTTAAGTCAATCTCTAACCGTGGGGCTCTCCACAATCCTCTTACTGAGCACAAAATGCTCTATCATATGAGCTGCCATAACCATGGTCTTCATTTATAGGTGTTCCATAAGATTAAATTTAATTCACCACTAATTAGAGATAGTGCCCCCATAAATTCCAGTAATCCCCCCTACATAACCAATTTTTGGTTAAATGAAACTCATAAAGCTATATAATCATGTTTTATAATAAGACCCTTGTGAACACCCCAAATTTTCCAAAAATCCAAAAATTCCTTCTTTGCCCCTGGGTCCATCTTTTAAATAATCAGGTCAAATTTTTGATAAAATTTCCATTCATTTCTCAGATTTGTTGGAAACCAGACCCAATCTTTCATTTCTAACCCATTTTCTGAAGAATTTTCAAAAGAACAACGTTAAAATTCTCAGAAAACCCCTCTTTTGTAAATATTAAAAAAAAAATAATTCCAAAAATAGTCTTTAATCTCTCATTTTCCCTAGTTTTAAAGTCTTTTTGTCAAAAATACAAAAATCAGAAAAACACAAAGAAAATACAAAAAAAAATATATAATAATAAGCTTTTAGAACCACCTTTTGAAAATCATCTTTTATTTAAGTCTATCTTTTTTTTTGAAAAAAATCTTATAAAAAGAACCTCGTTTTGGAAATTTTATAAAGTAGAAAGACATGCTTGAAAATAAAAACCCTAATTCGGTTTTTTTCTTTTGATAGGGTCGCTCTCTCTCAGCCTTCACAAAACCTCTCTGGAAAAACCCGCTTCCAAACCCTTTTCTTTCTCTTTTCCCCTCTCGGCTTCCCTTCACGAGCCATCCACTGAAACCCTCTTCCCCATCGCACCCCTCCGAACCACCCATCGCGGAACCACCCGCCTTCTCCTACCTCTCCTGTTGATCTCTAACCGACCACCCTCTCGAATCTTCCCCTTTTCCCCTTTAAAAAAGATCACGCGGGTCTCTCCTCAACCCATCCGCGCTTCACCCCTCCATGTTAAATCCTCGACGCTTCTCCCTTGAAGTTTTCCCCGCTCCTTTCCTTCCTCCTCTTTCCCCTGTTTCCTCTTTTTCCCTGTGTTTTTCCCTTTGATCGACTGCAAATCCATCGTCTAGCAAGCATTGATCAAAAGACATCACCTCCTCTTCTTCGATTACCTGATTTCTGTGAAACGACGGCTAAAAAACAATCGTTCAATCTCATAACCCATTACAGGTAAGTAACCATTTATCTCTCTTTTCCACCTTTTTTTTTAAAAAAACATCGTTTCCCCTTTATTTTCAGTGTTCCTTCGTCTTTATTTCCGTTGTTCTTCTTCATTTCTTTTTTTCCATTTTCTTATAAGAGCACTAATGACAGGATCGTCCTGCATACAGCAGGGTCGAATCCTCCATTTGCTACAATCAATGGAATGTTTATTCCAATAAATTCTTTCTGTGTTTATCAAGTTTCCTCAGTTTTTCGATGAAATATCTGTTCCAAACTTGATTTTCCTGCTTTATTCTCACGACTTTCTGTTTGCATTTTCTGTTCTTTTTTTTTTTCTCTTTCTTTTCTGTTTTTCTCATTTTATTTCTTCCTTTTTTTTATTATTCCCCTCTTTAATTTCTGTAACATGGCGTGGGTGTATGGGTTCATTGTGATCACTTCCATTCATGGTTGCATTTTTTTTTTTAGCTGAGTAGTTTAGCCGATGTCTTCATTATGGGTGTATTTGGCATCCTGTCCATTCTTTCTTTTTAAACATCATTAGTTCACCTTTTTTTTTTTACCTCTTCTGTGCTTATTATGTAGTTCAATATAGCATGATATCGTTTTTGCTAGATTTCCCTTTCGTTTGGATATCTTTGGACACATCGTGTATATATATCGGATACATCCGATCATCATAAGTTACGTTATAGGCATCTTTGTTGATATCCGTTCATCATAAGTTTTTGTTTGGATAGCATTAATTGTTCCCCTTCATCTCTTCTTTAGGTGGTCTGTTTTATTTCTTTTTTGTTATCTCCTGTTGCTATTCGTTTGTTCCAATATTAATTCAAAGTCAAGATGCTGTTACTGCTTGGAAAGAAACGAAGAGAAGAATATGGTGATGATAATAATGATCCTGCTAGTTGACAGTTATGATATTAGTAACTCACCAAGAATCCTATACTAAAATCCATTGATCCACTGCTATCAAGGCCAGTCAATTGTCATTAGGGAAGGCACTTTGCAGAAGGTATCGTGCATAGCTGATGATCTTCCAACTTCCTCTGCCTACCAGCTCGCCACATGTTTGGGAATAGGTAATTAACTTGCAATGTCACATACAACATATTTTCAGCATAATCTACTACTTCTTAAGAGACTGAGTGATACCTATGATCTCTTCTGGTTCCTTTCTAAGCTTGGTTTGTGATCTGGGGCTTACATTTTCTGTTGATGGCTTGAATATTTTACATTATTTTATAATAGATGGTTCGCAAAATGGGTTTCTGAGAAAACCAAGATTGATGAAGGCATTGTTTTAGGAAGTGATATTCTTCTGTCTATTGAGTGCTCTGCTTTTCACTTGTCGATTGATATTCATGGTTTGGTTGTGCTGGATGAATGTCTAAACTATGGCTGCTGGGTGATCCGTGCTTGAAGCTGTTGAAGTTACTCTCTACCTAAGTGTCAGTATATCAATTTGAGATGGACTCAAAGTTGGTTCAGCATTGGTTAATAACTATGGATGGAGATTTAGAACGGATCATCTAAACCATCAGATGTGGGCAAGATATCTGAATTTTTCAAACTACTGGGTTTGGTCACTATGAGTTCGTTCTCTTGAATAAGAGTGATCCCAAAATGTACAGCGTCAGTCTGGAGCATATTCAATTTCGACCCTGAGAATTGGATTCCTGTATTCTCGCGAATATTTAACATCTCAAGCAAACATTGGCCATCTGCTCTTCTGTAACAGTGTCTTGGTTTCGTTCCCTTAAACTCAGAAAATGTCTTATTTATTTCTTTTATGAACTGCAAAAAGTTGATATATACTTTATCAATAATCATCCTCCTATCATTTAGCCCACATCATGTATTTGATTGTTAGAATACTTTCTTGCAATTTATACTGTTCATCATCTGTACATAAGCACACCCACGTTGCATCTGTATCCATTCACTTGCCCAACATTTGATGCTTTTCATGAATTGTATGTATCAGGATTTGTGAATTTGATTACCGCGCCCATCACATATCATACTGTCAACGGCTCGCTGCCTATGCATAAACACCACCTTCCCTCCCTTCACACCGCAGTGAAGCAGAGCTTGGACATAATTCAGATGGTCGAGCCCAGCAAGCTTCATCATTGACCAGAACAAAGCCCACTTGATTCATAGCAAGTGGCTCCAACACTGCTTGCATCTGAAAGTTTAGTTGATTTCACAACCCCTGCAACCAGTCATTTGAGATTAAGCAGGGACCAGCTCGTTGAGCATCGCTGACTAAGTTTCATTAACTAGGCTTGTTGTTATTTCTGAGTTTAACAGGATTTTCTTTTTACTGATTATTAAACTGATTTCCATTATGATTTCTATTGAGTTTCAATGTAACTTTTACTGATTAGTTAATTAGATATTGTTAGCTGTTAATTAAGTAAACTGTTAACCATTAATTAAGTAAGTTGTTAGCTAGATAGTTAAGTAATTAGCTGGTTGTTAGCTATTTCGTAGTTGAAGTACTTAGTTATTTCATAATGAAATTTAATTAGTTCTTTTGTTATCAGTTGATCCCATTGTTTAGATGATAAATTTACTTAGTAATTAGAGTACTCGGTGGACTTACAATGATTAAACCATCTATGTGATGCCCCCAAGGCATATTGGTCCCTGTACATATTTCATTACAGTTTCTGCTGCAAATACACATTTTAACCAACACTAGTCATTCCCATTTCTGCTAGTTCGGTACAACATTACGTTATCATCCTCTGCCATTAACTTCCCTATCATCCCCTGCTGTAGCCACCTATCCCCCATCACCACTGCATACATACTAGTCGCTTCACAACCAGTTATCATTGGACATTGTTACATATGAGTTCTATCATGTCATCTCCAAGCCTGGAGGTGGAATTTGGTTACTATAGAAGAACATCAAGTGGGTTAGCATTGGTTATCAAATGCTAGTGCAGAATATGACAATCAGTATATAGTTAGTAAGTGTTAGCATTAATGAAGTTGTTCCAGCAGGATGTGTTAGCGTCGTGTGAGGTAGTCGGCTTGTGTAAAATACTTATATATCGATGGTATGGTGTGACAGTTCTTTTTTTTGTAAATACGAGTAGCAATCAAATTGTATCTTCAGTATGAATAGGATGTAATGTATCCAGTGTATTTGAAAGCTGGACATTAAACATTGTCGAATAGGTATATTGGCAGTGTGTTAGATTATGGTTATGTATTATAATGTAGGTGTTAGCCTTTGTCAGTGTATCTTGTGTTAACACAGAATGCTGGTTTTGGTAGTATCAAGGCAACATGGCATGATGTCTGCAGCAATGGGTTAGTGTTAAGGCAATCGATGAAAGTTACGATTAGCAGCAAATATACACAAGCAGTCAGTATATATCAGTATATCATTAATAAAGTAAGGGCATGATTAGCAATGGCGGTGTTAGGTAGGGTGTCATAATTATTGTTTTACAATTAATTGTTTCTTACATTTGAATTTTTTACCATGTCTTTGTTTATTATGAAGTAGTGATTCTAAAATGCCTCTTGCTCTCATTAATCGCTGCCCTTCACGGTGATTGTTTTTTGTTTTTTAAACGCTTTCTTAATTTCTTTTTCATCAAGTACATAATAGCAGTTTCAACATTTTTGTTCTAGCGTATGTTCTATTTATCAAATATGCTCCAGCACAGCCACCTGCCACTGTATTGAATTTTTAAATCTCCAGCAACACCTTGGTATCCCGTTGCATATTCATCATGAACCTTGCATAAGTGTTTCCACTGTGGCACACCTGCTGTGATGCCTACTTCAACTACCACACCCATCATTTCTGTGAGCTATCACAGTCTCTACAGCAAATGATGCATCCCCTATACTACACCTTCATCATCTCACTGTACATATACACTCAGCCCCATTCAAATCCCCATGGTGATTCCCTTTATCATATTGGTACCTCACAACATGTAGGGCCTCCACAGCAGTTTGCAGAATTTTCTGCAAAAGGCACTATGCAGTTCCAATCCAGCCACCAGCCATGCATTGTTCCCCTTTCCACTTCGTCCTTCCCTCCATACCACCTGCCATGGGTGTCTCGACAACACCCTGATGTTACTACCAAAAACACATATTTCATTGCATATATAGTTGTTGATCCCATCCTCAATTTACAACAGTGATTCACATTTCTTTTCAACTTCTGTCTTCATTTCATTGCATATATATTTTCTTTGATTCATCCCATCTCATCTTGCTGTAGTTGTGCAATCCAACCCCTTTTGTTACCTACATATTGTCAATCGGTTGGCAGTTTCTATGTGATTTCACAGTATTTAGTACAACACTAACAATGTCCCTCTGTATGAATGTCTCTAAGTTAGTGATCATTGTAAACCTGTAAAGGCGGTAATTTCCAGCAGGTTGCTATGAATAGTTTTAGCAGTTTGTTACAGTTTTTTTCTTTCTCTTTTCTTAGGGTATTGCATGTATATTTCAAATCTATTTATTAGCCTAGAACCCTATATATATGCATTTTTCTTATCAAATATGATCTTCATTAGTACATAATATATGTAAAAGCCTCATATCAGTATGATACTTGGTGAACTTCCTTCTAGTTACATCTCTTATCCTGTGCTAACCTGACCCTTGCAGGAGATATGTAAAATCTGTTGAAATCTCTCTTTAAATTAAGATTTCATTATCTCAATTTTAAAGTTGTGATAGCTAGATGCTGATGAGAAACATTTACATTTCTTGTTTTAGATAGAATGAATGAACATTGTAAACATCATGAATTATTTGTTCTTCATGCATTTTTCCTTTATTTCTCAAAATCTCACAATGGCACGTGCACCATTTCGTAAGAGGTAAATTAATCCTAAGTTGATGATCCATATCAATGGCCATAGTCAAGGTGTGGACAAAATTTAGTATTTTTATCTTTTATGAAATAACATTGGATCCACATTGGATCCGTTTTCAAAATTTATCATATTTACTCAAATATTTTCTTCTTTTATCAGAATTTAACTTAAAATTAATTCAAAATATATACCAATGGCCATAGTCAGGGTATATTGAGAATTAATTTCATTTTAAATTCTATAAAAGCACCAAATGTGTTTTATTCTTCACCTGAATTTAAATACAGATTATTATATAATACATTCAATGACCATAGTCAAGAATGTATTATATCTTCAATCTTGTTTTAATTCATTTAAAGAATGAAATAGCTTTTCAAAATCCAATTTCAAAAATTTAAATTCATTCATCATTTAGGATAGAATTGCATCATATTTTCAAAATTCATTTTTTTTCAAAAACTCCAAGTGATGTAAATACCTTCCTCAATCTATCTTCAATTCTTATCATTTTTAAAATTCAATTTCATTTTTCAAATCTCAAAGTTCAATTTAACTTTGAGATTTCAAATTCATTTTATATTCAAATTAAAATCAGATTTCGAAGTTCAATTTGACTTTGAAATTCCAAATTCATTTATATTCAAATACTCCAATCAAAATCAAAGTTCAATTTAACTTTGAGATTCTTGATTCATCTTCTGAATTTAAACTCCAAATCCATCTTAGGATCCAGAATCCAATTCCACCTTGGATCTCAGACTTCAGATCCAATTCCTCCGTAGGATCCAGAATCCAATTTCTCCTTAGGATCTCAGACTTCAGATCCAATTCCTCCTTAGGATCCAGAATCCAATTTCACCTTGGATATCAGACTTCAGATCCAAAATCCATCTTAGGGTCCAAAGTCTAATTCTACTTTTGGATCTCAGATCCAATTCCACTTTTTGGATCTCAGACTTCCGATCCAAATTCCATCTTAGGGTCAAGAGTCTGATTCTACATTGGATCTCAGACTTCAAGATCTGAATCCATTCCAAGATCCAGAATCCAATTTTCATTCCCAAGTCCAACTTCTTTTCAAATCCAATTCATCTCCATATTCAAATCCAAATCCATCTACAGATCATTCCTTAAATTCATCTCTATTTTTAATATCATCTGGATCCCTCAGATCTATTCTAAATTTCAAACTTCAAAATCTAAATTCAAATCCATCTCAAGTATTCATTTCCTTTCCTAAATTCAAGTTCAAATTCCAAATCCATTTTCCGACTTTGAAACTTCATTTTCAAAGCTTCAAATCATTCTTTCTCAAAATTAAAGATTTATTCTTCCAAACTCTAATTTACTTTGAAAACTTGGAACTTCTCTGATCTATCTCAAGTTCTAAAGTTAGATTCAAACATTTCTTCACTCCCTTATCAAGTTCATCTCATGAACTTGGGAAATTTTCAAAACATCTTTCAAAATGAGCATACATTCTTGCATTGCACAAGCATGATTCTTTGTGCATTTAGAGTTAGAATAAATTCTTAGATTATATTTAGGCAAAGCAAAAGGCATAGATTCGATCCTTGGTTCGATTACCCCTGGTAAAGGCGCCAGGAACGGTCGAACCTCGTACCGACGAGCGAATCCCGTCTCTCCATTTTCCCACACATTTTAAAAAACGGAGGCGAGTAATCTTTTAAAATCTTTTTCAAAAATTAAGGTCAAGTGAGACCGTGCAAAATAGTTCCTCTTCTCACTTCTTTATTTTTCTCTTCTCTCTTCTTTTCTCTCTTTTATTTTTCTCCCTTCAAAAAGGAGGAAAATAGAGGTTAGAAAGGAAAAGAGAAGGGAGAGAGAGAATATTACGAGAGGAAAAATTTTGCGATGATCACAGTTTTGGCGACTGTGATGGGACCCATTTTCGTCCGGTCGAATTTAATGCATTTTCTTTTGCTTTGACATTATCTAAGTCTTTATTCTATATATGTCAGCTATATTTCCATGCAAACCTTTGGAGCCTAGATTTTATCCTAAGCTAACATCATTGCATATAGGATTTAGGTATGGTTTGGTAGGACTATATTGAGGAGATTATTTCATGCTCACATTAGACTTAGGTATTAAATACAACTCTCCTCGATTTTAAGGATTGAATGCAAAAACAATGTATGCAAGTGTATGCTTCTTTTCATTTTAATCTATCTCTTTAGGACTTGCATTAGAGCCATCTGATTTCTTGCATGTTGAACATATTTTGAAAACCTCCTTACCTATATTGTCCCGGTCTTCACGTTGCTGGGCTGTCTCACTGAACCATAGTTCGGGAGAGAGCCTCACAACTAGACCACTTATTTGGGTTCGCGCCCCCCTACCACGTACCTAAGGGCCATAGTCCGAGGTATATCGGTAGGTGCTCAAGGATGTTGGGAAGCCATTACCTTAGAACCGGAGAAATAATTCTTATGCCACGTGATTCGAGCTTCGGCTTGGGTATATCGGCGTATCTTGATTGGAATCAGATGATCTAAATCCTTAGAGTTAGGATTAAGGTCCTACGAGCCTTTTTCAAAATTTGCATTTAGAGTCAGCTTCTAGGGAGTGCTATTCTGTGCATCATTGCTTGTATAAATTGATTCTTTTGTAGATATTATCTTGAAAATTCTTATCTTTCAAAACCCTGGATATTTATTTCATAAAAATTCTTTTATTTTCTCAAAATCCAGGATGGTATATTTCTTATTTCTTTATTCTCTCATAAATTTCTTAAACCCTGGACATTCTTTTAAATTCTTTCCCCTATCTTTCAAAAGTCCAGGCGTATTATTCTTCTTCTGATTTATTTAAATTCTTTTGATCCTGCCTGCAATTTTTAAAAAATATTTCAAGGTCTTGTCATCTTCAAAAATACTCTTCCTCATATATTCCATCTTCTCCATATAAAATCCTTTTTATCGAGAGATCTCTTTAAAAATTCTCTTTCATTATCTCTTTTCCTTTCAAAATTTTTTTGATCTGAAACCTTCATTTATTCTCCAGAGAAAATACCAACATTCCAATCATGGTTCAAACGAGAGCAAGGAGAAGGGCAGCTCAGCAGCACGATAACAGCGAAGTGGAAGAGATGAACTCTCCCAAGTTGTCCCGAAAACATGATTCATATGAGGATGATGTCGACCCAGCAATGTATAAAATCTTTCAAAAGATGATGGCAAAAATGATGTCCGAGCAAGCTGGGGCAAATTCAAAGAAAACATCCTCTAAAACCAAGGTCAAAAGGAAGCCAGTGAAGAAGCATGTCAGGATCAGCAAGAAGAATGTTCAACAAGACACCACCTCTGAAGGTACGGAGTCAGGAGAGGAGGATTCCGAGGAAGAACAATTTATATTTGTTCCAAAACACCTGCGACAAGTCAAGAAGGTGGCAGAGGAACCTGAATCAATCAACAAGCCTAAAGATGGAGTCACAGCGGAAGACTCAGTTCAAATATTGACAAAGATGGTCAAAGACCTACAGATCCGAGATAAGGGAAAGAGGGTATATACCAGACAGGACTTCTACCTTGGTTTAGATGGGGACAGCAGCTTGGAAGATCTCCCCCGAAAATTTATTAAGTTCGATGGGTCCGGCAATCCAAAAGCCCATCTCGCGATGTTCTTCGCCGAATGTGCCAGATTCAGTGAAGACAATCAAGCCCTCTTCTTGTGCTTTCCTCGCAGCTTAGAAGGCGTAGCCACAAAATGGTATGCGGAGCACATCAACCCCGTCGAGCTGCAAAATTTTGACAAAGTTGTTAATCTGTTCGTGGAAAGATTCATGTTCAACACTGAGGCACTTCCGACCCTCAATCGCCTGTATAACCTGAAACAAGGAGATAAGGAAAAAGTTGTAGACTTCATTCGGAGGTGGAGAGATACCTGCAACAAGATGAGAACCCCCATTTCAAAGGAGCACGCACTCCAAGTTATCCTGAACAATTTTTCTCAGCCTCTTAGAAGCCTCATTTCCACTTACCCCTCTAAATCATTCATAGAGCTTATCGAACGAGCTGAGTGGCTCGAGATGGGGATGGACAATGGGAATTATGAGGGCATCACTCTCGTCAAGGGCGGCCAAGACCTCAAAAAGAAGGTGAATTATACATTTTCAGCTAACTCTGGGGGCAGTGGCAGCAAAGATAACAAGACCAAGCAGATGGGTCAGCAAAAGGAACCCTTCAAGCAGAATGACAAGCCAGTTCCCGCCAAGCAGAAGGAAAAGATAAAACGTGAAGGTTGGGGTTATGACCGCCAATTCATTGCTCTGGAACAGTCCCTCGAACAAGTTTTGGAGTATATGCTGAGCAAAGATATGATTAAACTCCCGAGAGTTGCTGATCCTCTGGTCTCCCTGGGAAAATGGAAGGACAAGTTCTGCAAGTTCCACCGGGCAGTGGGGCACGACACCGAGCACTGCTTCGTCCTAAAGAACATCATCCAGGATTGCATTGATAAAAATCTTCTGATAGAGGACGAAGAAGAAGAGTAGCCCGCCGTCCTAACAAAGCCTTTCCCAGATCACTCAAAGAACTGATGATATCAAAACTTTTCTTGCTTTCTTCCTTTTGCTTTTTCCCGTCGTCTTGTAGGGGCAAGTCAGCCCTAGTCTTTTGCGATCTTTTTGGTCACATGCTTGTAAATAGTCAAGTTCTTGTTTTCAGTAGTTACTTATAAATGAAATGTCAATTTCCTTCATACCTTTGTCATATTGGGGCATCTTTTGTTAAAAATTACATTTACACTTCAAAATATTCTCTTGTCATTAAATTCATGTTCTTTTTCATAATGCGGGGCAAAATCCTGACATCATTCATGAGAGAAATGATATTACCTATGAGGGTTTTTTTTCCAAAAATCATGAAATTTTGAAAGTCTTCATTATGATGACCAAAGAGTTCAAATACTCTTTGGTCCAACCTTTGTCAAAATCAACCCTCGTGTTGATCATATTAACAAAAATAGGTTTTCGAACCGTTGTATTGAAAAATCAACCCTTGTGTTGATCATATTAACAAAAATAGGTTTTCGAACCATTGCATTGAAAAATCAACCCTCGAGTTGATCGTGTTTTCAAAAAAATAAGTTTTCGAACCATCGCATTAAAATGTCAACCCTTGTGTTGGTTTTATCTCCCAAGATTAATTCCGAAACATTTATATCCAAAGATCAACCCTTGTGTTGGTCTTATCTTCCAAAATAGGTTTCAAATCATTCAAAGGTCAACCCTTGTGTTGGTTTTATCTTCAAAGATTGGTTCGAAACATTGCATTTAGAGATCAACCCTCGTGTTGATCATATTTTCTAAAAATTGGTTTCGAATCATTACATTCAAAGATCAACCCTCGCGTTGGTTATATTTTCTAAAAATTGATTTTCAAATCATTGCTTCAAAAAAATTAAACCCTCATGATGATCTCTCATGAACGATCCCCTTTCAAAGATTAGCTCTCGCAGTTAATCATCTTTTCAAAGATGATTTCCTCGTATTCTTCTCCTACTTCTTAAAAGATCCCACATGCAGGCAGGATCAAACAAAATTCTTTTTTTCTCAATCAACTCTTTCTTTTTATTATTTGTTTGGCGATTTTATCAGTCTTATCAATTTTTTATTAATTTTGTCAATTTTATTGATCCTTCATTGATTTTGTTAAAATTTTCTCGTCAAATTCTTATTTTAAAAAATTACCCTTTCAGGTTAAGGGATAAACCTGATGCCTCTTTCCCATGAGGTATTCCTTTTTTTTTCCTTCTTTTCCCATTCAGGATAAGGGATAATCCTGAGACCCCTCATAGGAGCACCAATGCTACCTGTGAGAATTCTTGTTCAAAATAAATTCCTTTAAATTCTTCCCCATTTTTATAAATTTTATTCAATTTCCCGCTCAGGTTAAGGGGTAAACCTGAACCTCGTCCTGCAAGGTCCTTCTTCCTTCAGAATCAGGGATAATCCTGAAGTCTTTCATCTTCTTTCAAGTATCTTTAATTTTTCTATCAAGCTTCACCATTCTTTGTCAATCTTTGTCAATCTTTGTCTTTATTTCTGATTCTTTACCAATTTTATTGATTCTTTTTCATTTGTTATCAATTCTTTTAATTCTTTATCAACCTTTTATCAAATTTTGTTGAATTTGTCAATTTTATTCCTTCTTTCCCTTTCAGGTTAAGGGATAAACCTGAATCATCTTTTAATTTTCTTTTTATCTTTTCGGGTTCCGACTCGAGTCTTCCTTTCATCTTTTCATTTGAAGTTTCAAGTTCTGACTCGGGCTTCCCTTTGGTTCTGATTGAACCAATTGTTTTCTTTTATCTTTTATCTTTTCCTTTTAAAGATTCGGGTTTCGACTCAGGTCTTCTTTTATTCTTTCGTTCGAAGTTCCGAGTTCCGACTCGGGCTTCCTTTTGAATCCAATCCTCGCATTGGAAAATCAATCATTTCTTTAGAAAACCGAGTTTCAACTCGGATTTTTCTTCTATTATTTTTCGTTTGAAGTTCCGAGTTCCGACTCGGGCTTCCTTTTGAATCCAATCCTCGCATTCGAAAATCAATCATTTCTTTAGAAAACCGAGTTTCAACTCGGGTTTTTCTTCTATTATTTTTCGTTCGAAGTTCCGAGTTCCTACTCGGGCTTCCTTTTGAATCCAATCCTCGCATTGGAAAATCAATCATTTCTTTAGAAAACCGAGTTTCAACTCGGGTTTTTCTTCTATTATTTTTCATCCGAAGTTTCGAGTTCCGACTCGGACTTCCTTTTGAATCCAATCCTCGCATTGGAAAATCAATCATTTCTTTAGAAAACCGAGTTTCAACTCGGGTTTTTCTTCTATTATTTTTTGTTCGAAGTTTCGAGTTCCGACTTGGACTTCCTTTTGAATCCAATCCTCGCATTGAAAATCAATCATTTCTTTAGAAAACCGAGTTCCAGCTCGGGTTTTTTGTCTATTATTTTCGTTTGAAGTTCCGAGTTCCGACTTCCTTTTGAATCCAATCCTCGCATTGAAAAACAATTGGTTCTTTAGAAATTTAAGTTTTCAAAACTCAATTTTCTCTTTTATCTTTTACCTTGAAAATCTAGGTTCCGGCTCGGGTCCTCCCTTTTTATATATTCCATCTTCTTGAATGTCCAAAATTGAGTTTTATTCTCTTTAAAATCCCTTCATTCCCATTCAGGATAAGGGATAATCCTGAAACCATTCATAGAAGCAGCGCAACCTTCTATAATGGTCCTTCCAAATCCAGTCTAAGCACTGGTCCTTCATTACAAAATCCTTCGTAAAACCCAATTCTCACATTAGTCCTTCCAAATCCAGTCTAGCACTGGTCCTTCATAAAAAATCCTTCCAAATTCCAATTTCATAAATTGGTCCTTCAAGATCCCAGTTTTTACTGGTCCTTCAAAATTCCAATGTTTACATTGGTCCTTCCAAAATTCCAATTTTCACAAATTGGTCCTTCCAAAATTCCAGTTTTACGCCGGTCCTTCAAATTCCAATTGGTCCTTCATCAAATACCAATGTTTACATTGGTCCTTCCAAATTCCAATTCTATGAATTGGTCCTTCAAATTCCAATTGGTCCTTCATCAAATACCAATGTTTACATTGGTCCTTCCAAATTCCAATTCTATGAATTAGTCCTTCAAATTCCAATTAGTCCTTCATCGAATTCCAATGTTTTTCATTGGTCCTTCCAAATTCCAATTCTACGAATTGGTCCTTCAAAATCCCAAATTGGTCCTTCAAATTTCCAATGTTTACATTGGTCCTTCCAAAATACCAATTTTCACAAATTGGTCCTTCAAAATTCCAGTTTCACGCTGGTCCTTCGAATTCCAATCGGTCCTTCATCAAATTCCAATGTTTTCATCGGTCCTTCCAAATTCCAATTCCATGAATCAGTCCTTCAAAATCTCATTTGGTCCTTCATCAAATTCCAATGTTTACATTGGTCCTTTCAAATTCCAGTTCCACGAATTGGTCCTTCAAAATCCCAAATTGGTCCTTCATTAAATTCCAATGTTTTTCATTGGTCCTTCCAAATCCCAATTCTATGAATTGGTCCTTCAAAATCCCAATTGGTCCTTCAAAATCCCAATGTTTACATTGGTCCTTACGAAATTCCAATTTTCACAAATTGGTCCTTCCAAAATTCCAATGTTTACATTGGTCCTTCAAAATTCCAATTTTCATAAATTGGTCCTTCAAAATCTCAATCAGTCCTTCAAAAATTCCAATGTGTATATTGGTCCTTCAAAATTCCAGTTTAGCATTGGTCCTTTACCAAAGTCTTTTATCAAAATCCTTTACCAAAGTCTTTTACCAAAATCTTCCCTTATCAAAATCCTTCTCAAATTCCAGTTTAACACTGGTCCTTTACCAAAGTCCTTTTACCAAAAATTCCTTTACCAAGTTCTTTTACAAGATTCTTTACTTAAACCTCATTCTTTAAGATTGGTCTCGTAAAACCCAGTTTTACTGATCAAGATTGCCAAAATGAAAGATGTTCAGCCCGAGGTCCTATCAAAATCTATATTGAGTGATTATTTCACAAAGTTTCTCGAAAACTTTGCCAATCTGCTAAAATATGTCTTGATTCCAATATTTTACTGTACAAAAAGAATCATCTCAGATTACCTCTAGTATTCTTTTTCAAAAGGGTGAAGCTTTTTGCGAAAAGGAGTGAAAATTCAAATCTTCTCTCTGTTGGTCAACCAAGAGGATGCAAGAAAGATCCTTGGTATGATTATCAAAAGAAATATTCAATGATGTTGAAAAGCTAGAAACAAATCGATATTGATCATAGCTATGACGCATGTTTTAAGTCGATTTTCTGGCAATCAGGCAGTGGAAATATCCTGAGCGTTAAAAAGAACCCACTCAATCCATATCTCCTCATTTCATTCATTCAAAGCTTCAATCAAATATCCGCAAAAGGGATCTCTCAATTGTCGTCAAGATGAAGGTGAATTAAGCGAGTAGATCCCCGGGGCCAAAGAAGATTGGAAACATCTCCAAGATGACGGAGTTTGTGACGGATCCTTCCAGGAAAAGTTCAGATCACCGTCAAGATGAAGGCGAGTGTGATGAACCTCCCGACAAACCCTAAAAGATATTTGATTGCTGCTGTCATTTTTAACCAATGACCCAGTATAATTCCCGAGAAAAAGAAGGATCGAAGCATCTCCAAGATGACGGAGTTTGTGATGTACCCTTCCCCGAAGAAAAAAAGAAAAGTCAGGAAACATCCAAATGAAGGATGATGTAGAAACCCAAGAAAGCTCAATGTCCCAAAAAAGTGCCAAAAGATCATTATGGGAAAAGCCTCAGGATATCAAACTGCCAAAATTGCCAGGAATCATCTTTTCTTATGCGAAATCCTTTCATCAATGTCTTTTCACTGCTGGCCTTTATGAAGTTAAGAGTATTTCTTCTCTATTCATGTCAAGGAAATGGATAACTTCCTGGAAGAAACTCAACAACTTTAAAATTTGAATCTAAACTCTAGAATCCAAGGAGTTAACCTCATTTTGGAGGGAATACTCTAGGTAAAAGAGGGAATATCTTTCGCACATATGTGCACACTTTCAAGCATTTTTTAATCAATTGCAATTTCATCTTGTTGGCAAAATTTTCTGGTTATCAAAAAAATGAAATAAATGCTCCATATCTATTTTGATACAACCCAGCATTCTTTATATTTTTCAAAGAGAGTTGTCTCATTCTAAGTGAGGTATTTCTCCCAGTCCCATCATGGTTTTCCCCATCAAGGAATCCATACTTTGTATATCCATTCAAATAAAGAATTATACTTGAACCTCGTCCCACGAGGTTAGTTTTAAAAAATGTCCCATCCAAGTTAAGGGCTAAGCCTGTGTTCTTTTCAAAAATCCTTATCTTCGTCTCAACCTTGAGACTTCTTCAAAATTTCTCCTTTTATCATTTTAGGATATTCATCCCAAGAATCCCATCACGATTTCTTCATTTTCTTCTATCCAGATTATTTTCATTCTCGAGGATTTCGTTCTCTTCCCAAAAACCCTTTCAGAGTAAGATACAAAACCTGAAAAATAAATCTTTTAAAAAACCGATTCTTTCACACCCAGTTTAGACCTTTTGACTGGGGCATTTTTTTTTTTTTTAAGAAAATTTGGCGTGTCTTCTTTGCCGCTAAGCTCGGCTCGCAACCGGCTTAGCAGCAAAGAGGGGCATCTGTGAACACCCCAAATTTTCCAAAAATCCAAAAATTCCTTCTTTGCCCTTGGGTCCATCTTTTAAATAATCAGGTCAAATTGTTTATAAAATTTCCATTCATTTCTCAGATTTGTTGGAAACCAGACCCAATCTTTCATTTCTAACCCATTTTCTGAAGGATTTTCAAAAGAACAACGTTAAAATTCTCAGAAAACCCCTCTTTTGTAAATATTTAAAATTTTTTTTTTTTCCAAAAATAGTCTTTAATCTCTCATTTTCCCTAGTTTTAAAGTCTTTTTGTCAAAAATACAAAAATCAGAAAAACACAAAGAAAATACAAAAAATATATATATATAATAATAAGCTTTTAGAACCACCTTTTGAAAATCATCTTTTATTTAAGTCTATCTTTTTTTTTGAAAAAAATCTTATAAAAAGAACCTCGTTTTGGAAATTTTATAAAGTAGAAAGACATGCTTGAAAATAAAAACCCTAATTCGGTTTTTTTCTTTTGATAGGGTCGCTCTCTCTCTCAGCCTTCACAAAACCTCTCTGGAAAACCCTCTTCCAAACCCTTTTCTTTCTCTTTTCCCCTCTCGGCTTCCCTTCACGAGCCATCCACTGAAACCCTCTTCCCCATCGCACCCCTCCGAACCACCCATCGCGGAACCACCCGCCTTCTCCTACCTCTCCCGTCGATCTCTAACCGACCACCCTCTCGAATCGTCCCCTTTAAAAAAGATCACGCGGGTCTCTCCTCAACCCATCCGCGCTTCACCTCTCCATGTTAAATCCTCGACGCTTCTCCCTTGAAGTTTTCCCCGCTCCTTTCCTTCCTCCTCTTTCCCCTGTTTCCTCTTTTTCCCTGTGTTTTTCCCTTTGATCGACTGAAAATCCATCGTCTAGCAAGCATTGATCAAAAGACATCACCTCCTCTTCTTCGATTACCTGATTTCTGTGAAACAACGGGTAAAAAACAATCGTTCAATCTCATAACCCATTACAGGTAAGTAACCATTTTTCTCTCTTTTCCACCTTTTTTTTTAAAAAAAATATCGTTTCCCCTTTATTTTCAGTGTTCCTTCGTCTTGATTTCCGTTGTTCTTCTTCATTTCTTTTTTTCCATTTTCTTATAAGAGCACTAATGACAGGATCGTCCTGCATACAGCAGGGTCGAATCCTCCATTTGCTACAATCAATGGAATGTTTATTCCAATAAATTCTTTTTGTGTTTATCAAGTTTCCTCAGTTTTTCGATGAAATATCTGTTCCAAACTTGATTTTCCTGCTTTATTCTCACGACTTTCTGTTTGAATTTTCTGTTCTTTTTTTTCTCTCTCTCTTTCTTTTCTGTTTTTCTCATTTTATTGCTTCCTTTTTTTTATTATTCCCCTCTTTAATTTCTGTAACATGGCGTGGGTGTATGGGTTCGTTGTGATCACTTCCATTCATGGTTGCATTTTTTTTTTTTTATTTTACCTGAGTAGTTTAGCCGATGTCTTCATTATGGGTGTATTTGGCATCCTGTCCATTCTTTCTTTTTAAACATCACTAGTTCACCTTTTTTTTTTTACCTCTTTTGTGCTTATTATGTAGTTCAATATAGCATGATATCGTTTTTGCTAGATTTCCCTTTCGTTTGGATATCTTTGGACACATCGTGTATATATATCGGATACATCCGATCATCATAAGTTACGTTATAGGCATCTTTGTTGATATCTGATCATCATAAGTTTTCGTTTGGATAGCATTCATTGTTCCCCTGCATCTCTTCTTTAGGTGGTCTGTTTTATTTCTTTTTTGTTATCTCCTGTTGCTATTCGTTTGTTCCAATATTAATTCAAAGTCAAGATGTTGTTACTGCTTGGAAAGAAACGAAGAGAAGAATATGGTGATGATAATAATGATCCTGCTAGTTGACAGTTATGATATTAGTAACTCACCAAGAATCCTATACTAAAATCCATTGATCCACTACTATCAAGGCCAGTCAGTTGTCATTAGGGAAGGCACTTTGCAGAAGGTATCGTATGTAGCTGATGAGCTTCCAACTTCCTCTGCCTACCAGCTCGCCACATGTTTGGGAATAGGTAATTAACTTGCAATGTCACATACAACATATTTTCAGCATAATCTACTACTTCTTAAGAGACTGAGCGATACCTATGATCTCTTCTGGTTCCTTTCTAAGCTTGGTTTGTGATCTGGGGCTTACATTTTCTATTGATGGCTTGAATATTTTACATTATTTTATAATAGATGGTTCGCAAAATGGGTTTCTGAGAAAACCAAGATTGATGAAGGCATTGTTTTAGGAAGTGATATTCTTCTGTCTATTGAGTGCTCTGCTTTTCACTTGTCGATTGATATTCATGGTTTGGTTGTGCTGGATGAATGTCTAAACTATGGCTGCTGGGTGATCCGTGCTTGAAGCTGTTGAAGTTACTCTCTACCTAAGTGTCAGTATATCAATTTGAGATGGACTCAAAGTTGGTTCAGCATTGGTTAATAACTATGGATGGAGATTTAGAATGGATCATCTAAACCATCAGATGTGGGCAAGATATCTGAATTTTTCAAACTACTGGGTTTGGTCACTATGAGTTCGTTCTCTTGAATAAGAGTGATCCCAAAATGTACAGCGTCAGTCTGGAGCATATTCAATTTCGACCCTGAGAATTGGATTCCTGTATTCTCGCGAATATTTAACATCTCAAGCAAACATTGGCCATCTGCTCTTCTGTAACAGTGTCCTGGTTTCGTTCCTTTAAACTCAGAAAATGTCTTATTTATTTCTTTTATGAACTGCAAAAAGTTGATATATACTTTATCAATAATCATCCTCCTATCATTTAGCCCACATCATGTATTTGATTGTTAGCATACTTTCTTGCAATTTATACTGTTCATCATCTGTACATAAGCACACCCACGTTGCATCTGTATCCATTCACTTGCCCAACATTTGATGCTTTTCATGAATTGTATGTATCAGGATTTGTGAATTTGATTACCGCGCCCATCACATATCATACTGTCAACGGCTCGCTGCCTATGCATAAACACCACCTTCCCTCCCTTCACACCGCAGTGAAGTAGAGCTTGGACATAATTCAGATGGTCGAGCCCAGCAAGCTTCATCATTGACCAGAACAAAGCCCACTTGATTCATAGCAAGTGGCTCCAACACTGCTTGCATCTGAAAGTTTAGTTGATTTCACAACCCCTGCAACCAGTCATTTGAGATTAAGCAGGGACCAGCTCGTTGAGCATCGCTGACTAAGTTTCATTAACTAGGCTTGTTGTTATTTCTGAGTTTAACAGGATTTTCTTTTTACTGATTATTAAACTGATTTCCATTATGATTTCTATTGAGTTTCAATGTAACTTTTACTGATTAGTTAATTAGATATTGTTAGTTGTTAATTAAGTAAACTGTTAACCATTAATTAAGTAAGTTGTTAGCTAGATAGTTAAGTAATTAGCTGGTTGTTAGCTATTTCGTAGTTGAAGTACTTAGTTATTTCATAATGAAATTTAATTAGTTCTTTTGTTATCAGTTGATCCCATTGTTTAGATGATAAATTTACTTAGTAATTAGAGTACTCGGTGGACTTACAATGATTAAACCATCTATGTGATGCCCCCAAGGCATATTGGTCCCTGTACATATTTCATTACAGTTTCTGCTGCAAATACACATTTTAACCAACACTAGTCATTCCCATTTCTGCTAGTTCGGTACAACATTACGTTATCATCCTCTGCCATTAACTTCCCTATCATCCCCTGCTGTAGCCACCTATCCCCCATCACCACTGCATACATACTAGTCGCTTCACAACCAATTATCATTGGACATGGTTACATATGAGTTCTATCATGTCATCTCCAAGCCTGGAGGTGGAATTTGGTTACTATAGAAGAACATCAAGTGGGTTAGCATTGGTTATCAAATGCTAGTGCAGAATATGACAATCAGTATATAGTTAGTAAGTGTTAGCATTAATGAAGTTGTTCCAGCAGGATGTGTTAACGTCGTGTGAGGTAGTCGGCTTGTGTAAAATACTTATATATCGATGGTATGGTGTAACAGTTCTTTTTTTTGTAAATACGAGTATCAATCAAATTGTATCTTCAGTATGAATAGGATGTAATGTATCCAGTGTATTTGAAAGCTGGACATTAAACATTGTCGGATAGGTATATTGGCAGTGTGTTAGATTATGGGTATGTATTATAATGTAGGTGTTAGCCTTTGTCAGTGTATCTTGTGTTAACACAGAATGCTGGTTTTGGTAGTATCAAGGCAACATGGCATGATGTCTGCTGCAGTGGGTTAGGGTTAAGGCAATTGATGAAAGTTACGATTAGCAGCAAATATACACTAGTATTCAGTATATATCAGTATATCATTAACAAAGTTAGGGCATGATTAGCAATGGCGGTGTTAGGTGGGGTGTCATAATTATTGTTTTACAATTAATTGTTTCTTACATTTGAATTTTTTACCATGTCTTTGTTTATTATGAAGTAGTGATTCTAAAATGCCTCTTGCTCTCATTAATCGCTGCCCTTCACGGTGATTGTTTTTTGTTTTTTAAACGCTTTCTTAATTACTTTTTCATCAAGTACATAATAGCAGTTTCAACATTTTTGTTCTAGCGTATGTTCTATTTATCAAATATGCTCCAGCACAGCCACTGTATTGAATTTTTAAATCTCCAGCAACACCTTGGTATCCCGTTGCATATTCATCATAAACCTTGCATAAGTGTTTCCACTGTGGCACACCTGCTGTGATGCCTACTTCAACTACCACACCCATCATTTCTGTGAGCTATCACAGTCTCTACAGCAAATGATGCATCCCCTATACTACGCCTTCATCATCTCACTGTACATATACACTCAGCCCCATTCAAATCCCCATGGTGATTCCCTTTATCATATTGGTACCTCACAACATGTAGGGCCTCCACAGCAGTTTGCAGAATTTTCTGCAAAAGGCACTATGCAGTTCCAATCCAGCCACCAGCCATGCGTTGTTCCCCTTTCCACTTCGTCCTTCCCTCCATACCATCTGCCATGGGTGTCTCGACAACACCCTGATGTTACTACCAAAAACACATATTTCATTGCATATATAGTTGTTGATCCCATCCTCAATTTACAACAGTGATTCACATTTCTTTTCAACTTCTGTCTTCATTTCATTGCATATATATTTTCTTTGATTCATCCCATCTCATCTTGCTGTAGTTGTGCAATCCAACCCCTTTTGTTACCTACATATTGTCAATCGGTTGGCAGTTTCTATGTGATTTCACAGTATTTAGTACAACACTAACAATGTCCCTCTGTATGAATGTCTCTAAGTTAGTGATCATTGTAAACCTGTAAAGGCGGTAATTTCCAGCAGGTTGCTATGAATAGTTTTAGCAGTTTGTTACAGTTTTTTTCTTTCTCTTTTCTTAGGGTATTGCATGTATATTTCAAATCTCTTTATTAGCCTAGAACCCTATATATATGCATTTTTCTTATCAAATATGATCTTCATTAGTACATAATATATGTAAAAGCCTCATATCAGTATGATACTTGGTGAACTTCCTTCTAGTTATATCTCTTATCCTGTGCTAACCTGACCCTTGCAGGAGATATGTAAAATCTGTTGAAATCCCTCTTTAAATTAAGATTTCATTATCCCAATTTTAAAGTTGTGATAGCTAGATGCTGATGAGAAACATTTACATTTCTTGTTTTAGATAGAATGAATGAACATTGTAAACATCATGAATTATTTGTTCTTCATGCATTTTTCCTTTATTTCTCAAAATCTCACAATGGCACGTGCACCATTTCGTAAGAGGTAAATTAATCCTAAGTTGATGATCCATATCAATGGCCATAGTCAGGGTGTGGACAAAATTTAGTATTTTTATCTTTTACGAAATAACACTGTATCCACATTGGATCCGTTTTCAAAATTCATCATATTTACTCAAATATTTTCTTCTTTTATCAGAATTTAACTTAAAATTAATTCAAAATATATACCAATGGCCATAGTCAGGGTATATTGAGAATTAATTTCATTTTAAATTCTATAAAAGCACCAAATGTGTTTTATTCTTCACCTGAATTTAAATACAGATTATTATATAATACATTCAATGACGATAGTCAAGAATGTATTATATCTTCAATCTTGTTTTAATTCATTTAAAGAATGGAATAGCTTTTCAAAATCCAATTTTAAAAATTTAAATTCATTCATCATTTAGGATAGAATTGCATCATATTTTCAAAATTCTTTTTTTTTCAAAAACTCCAAGTGATGTAAATACCTTCCTCAATCTATCTTCAATTCTTATCATTTTTAAAATTCAATTTCATTTTTCAAATCTCAAAGTTCAATTTAACTTTGAGATTTCAAATTCATTTTATATTCAAATTAAAATCAGATTTCGAAGTTCAATTTGACTTTGAAATTCCAAATTCATTTATATTCAAATACTCCAATCAAAATCAAAGTTCAATTTAACTTTGAGATTCTTGATTCATCTTCTGAATTTAAACTCCAAATCCATCTTAGGATCCAGAATCCAATTCCACCTTGGATCTCAGACTTCAGATCCAATTCCTCCGTAGGATCCAGAATCCAATTTCTCCTTAGGATCTCAGACTTCAGATCCAATTCCTCCTTTGGATCCAGAATCCACTTTCACCTTGGAGATCAGACTTCAGATCCAAAATCCATCTTTGGGTCCAGAGTCCAATTCTACTTTTGGATCTCAGATCCAATTCCACTTTTTGGATCTCAGACTTTCGATCCAAATTCCATCTTAGGGTCCAGAGTCCGATTCTACATTGGATCTCAGACTTCAAGATTTGAATCCATTCCAAGATCCAAAATCCAATTTTCATTCCCAAGTCCAACTTCTTTTCAAATCCAATTCATCTCCAGATTACAAATCCAAATCCATCTACAGATCATTCCTTAAATTCATCTCTATTTTTAATATCATCTGGATCCCTCAGATCTATTCTAAATTTCAAACTTCAAAATCTAAATTCAAATCCATCTCAAGTATTCATTTCCTTTCCTAAATTCAAGTTCAAATTCAAAATCCATTTTCCGACTTTGAAACTTCATTTTCAAAGCTTCAAATCATTCTTTCTCAAAATTAAAGATTTATTCTTCCAAACTCTGATTTACTTCGAAAACTTGGAACTTTTCTGATCTATCTCAAGTTCTAAAGTTAGATTCAAACATTTCTTCACTCTCTTATCAAGTTCATCTCATAAACTTGGGAAATTTTCAAAACATCTTTCAAAAGGAGCATACATTCTTGCATTGCACAAGCATGATTCTTTGTGCATTTAGAGTTAGAATAAATTCTTAGATTATATTTAGGCAAAGCAAAAGGCATAGATTCGATCCTTGGTTCGATTACCCTTGGTAAAGGCGCCAAGAACGGTCGAACCTCGTACCGACGAGCGAATCCCGTCTCTCTATTGTCCCGCAAATTTTCAAAAACGGAGGCGAGTAATCTTTTAAAATCTTTTTCAAAAATCAAGGTCAAGTGAGACCGCGCAAAATAGTTCCTTTTCTCACTTCTTTCTTTTTCTCTTCTCTCTTCTTTTCTCTCTTTTATTTTTCTCCCTTCAAAAAGGAGGAAAATAGAGGTTAGAAAGGAAAACAGAAGGGAGAGAGAGAATATTACGAGAGGAAAAATTTTGCGATGATCACAACCCTATAGCAACACTTGATCCAAAACCAGGATCCAACATGATGGGTTTGGCCATGTCTATGGATGCAAACCAGTTGTAGTTCTTACCTAAGTATAGACATGAATCATATCTCCACCATAACATCAGATCTTAGTGGTGTATGTTTGAATAAAGATCAGAATAATTTAGGGTTAAAGATCGGATAGGGTTAAATATACGATATGAGTCAGACATGTTTTCTCCATATATGGATCCTTTAAGTAAGATTCAAATGTACATTCATAATGGGATTCTAATATTTTCAATCAGTTTACTTTTGCATTCGGATCTCAAATTGATCCAATGCAAAATCTGACCAGATTATGTCTTGCATATAAATAACTTCTTTTTGTTCTATGTTTCGGGATCTAGTATCACCACATGTATTTTGGATTTGGATTCAACTTTACCTCATCGTATTTGAATTTGAATTTGAATTTGAATCTACTGTTTAAATTTGGATTCATATTCGGATCCTAAAAGATCTAAGCCCAGTTCTACCTGTTTGCACCAATGTCAGATTCGGCCGGATTCATATGGAATCCGTTCTCAGTCAATTCAATTCAAAGAGGCCGATTTACCTATCATTTCAAACTCTGTTTTAGTATTCTTAATAGATTTTTAACATTTTAAATATTTTAATAACACGTGTCATCCAGTGGTGAAAAGTACAGATTCAATCCGATTCGATTTCATTAAGAGTTTTTTTCTTGAGAAACCGATTTTAACAACACTGGTTCGCACCCTATGAACAACGCTCTGTGAACTGTGATAAAAAGAACCCTAAACCCCAGCATTGTGTTTCCCTACGAATCCCCACCAAAATCTCTTTCTCTCTCTGTCTTTCTGCCGAAAGAAGAAGGAAGAGGAGGCTGTCCCCCCACCCAGGTACTCTCTCTCTTCTTTGTCTCTTCTTCTTCTTCCGTTCTCCATCTTCTTCTTCTCTTCGTTCTTCTTCTTCTCCTTCCTCTTCTTCTTTGAGTTTTACTTAATTATTTGGTTTTAAACTTTAGTTGTATATTCCTTGATTAATCGAATCTCGTAGTAATTATGTTTATGTATAAAAATTTGTTGTGTATTGTGTTTTTATAAATTAAGCTTTCAAGAGAAGACATCTTGTCCTAATTTTCATAAAAACCATGTATGCATGCCTCATGCCCATATTGTATCCACGTTCGTGGACATAACCTTAAATAGATAGTTTATTTGTTAGATACTTACAAAGATCAAGGTGTTGCATTAATGTTGTTTTTACATATTATTCTCATATCTTTCGGTATTTATTTGAGTTTTTTTATTTCTCATTGTTATTTCTTTTATTTATTTGTGTTTTTAGATATATATTTTTTTAAGTTTTTAAAAATGTGTTTTTAAGGCTTGTGCTTTACTCCTCTCTTCATATTTTAGTGGAACCCTTCTCTACGCCCCATCGCTTTTCACAACATGGTTTACATCATTGTTTCGGTGAAGATGGTGTCAATTGATCGATGTTTATATGGTTATTCTGTGGGAAAAGTAATTTTGTTGTGATCATCTTATATAGTGATTCTATGTCTGAATCATTGTTGGTATGGTTATTTGGGAGAGTGCTTATTCTCTTAGTCATTGTTTTAGGATCACTAGTCGAATGGAACGTGTTCAGCCTAGAACTACACTAATTTGAAGTTTTTGATGGATAGCGTAAAAGGTGCGCTTTTGCCTTGAGGCGCGTTAATGAAGCGCAAGTGCCTGTGAGGCAATAGGCTCTCAATTTTTGAAAGAAGAGAGAGGTCCGATTGTTTAGGGCTCTCTCGCCTCGGCCGAAAGGAAGAAGAAGAACCCTCTTGTGTTCTTTCAAGAAGAAGAGGAAGAAGGCCCTCTCTCTCTCTCTGCCAAAAGGAAGGAGGAGGAAGCCGGAGGTCTCTCTCGCCTCTGTCGAAAGGAAGAAGAAGAAGGAGGGTCCATTCGGTACGTACCCCTCTCTCTCCTTCGTCTCTTCTTCTTCTTCTTCTTCTTTTCTTCTCCTCCTCCTCCTCCTTATTCTTCCTATGCTGATCTTCTTCTCCTTCCTTCTGCAGATCTTCTTCTCCTCAGGTTAAAAAAACAAGGGAGGCCCGATTGTTTAGGTCTCTCTCTTTTCTTCTTCCGTTCTTCTCCTTCTTCCTCTGCCCAACTTCTTCTTCTTCTGTTTTTTTTCCCCTTCTTATTGTTCTTCTGATATTCTTTTTCTTCTTCCCTCCTACTTCATTTTCTTCTTCTCCCCCTTCTTTCCTCCTCGTTTTTCTTCTTCCCTTCCTCTGTTCTTCTTGAACAATCGGGCCTGTTAATCAGAAAATTACTTTGTTCTTGTTAATTAATTAATTATTGATTTAGTAATTCATTGATTTGTTGCTTATTTATTAGTTGCATGCTATTTGTATTATATAATTGTGTTTGCTAAGTATAACTATGTGTGGTGTATAGCATTATGTTGTCCTTTATACAAATATGTAGAGTGGTTCTTGCTAGTTATTGTGATTTTTGGTCTTGTTTCTTGGTTAAATAATCACATCTTCTTTGTTGGATCGGTTAAATTATTGCATTGTAGTCATTTCTTTGAATTAGTTTTATAATTTAGTTTAGATTGTCCACTTAATATCTAATTATATATTAATAGTACATAAATGATGCTTTATTTTGTTTTTTTATTTGGTCAAATTTTTAATATTTTTTGTGAATCTTACGCCTCGCTTCATGAGTGGGTCTTACGCCTCAACACTATTCACAACATTGATAAAATCATAAGGCTGAAGGTAAATTTGGACTCTTAATTATGCATTAAGATTCGAAATCAGTCAGATTTAATAAATGGGACAACCTAACTGTGAAAAATTTAAAATCTATGATATATATATATATATATATATATATAGAGAGAGAGAGAGAGAGAGATGGGAACCTACTAAATGGACACAGTGCTAAATGAAACATGCTCTTAGATTTTTGGTGCTTTTCGAAATTTTGACTGTACAGATGTGATTTATATGCTTGTTTTTATAGGAATCACTTCTTAGAGCATTTGACTCCGATGCATGAATAGGTTTTTATAAGGTTTCAAAAATCAATAGCCTACAATTTTTCATAAATTTTCGAGCCTCCAAATACCATTTTTTTCCATCCAAAATGCTTGATCCAAATTAGGATTTCTAGTAAATCAATCATGCTGAACACATCTATGGGGTTGGAATTTTGAAAAAAAACAATGGAAATCCAATTGCATGTTTCATTTAGCAATGTTTCATTTAGCATTGTGCCCATTTAGCATGTTCCCATCTCTCTCTCTCTCTCTCTCTCTCTCTCTCTCTCTCTCTCTCTATATATATATATATATATATATATATATATATATATATATATGAAATGCATCCAAACACTATTTTTCCAGAATATTTAAAAAATTGAAAAGCAGAAAATCTAGAAAAGTGAATTTATGAATTTTGCATCCAAACATGCCCTTAAGGTCACCAGTTTGTTTGTGCAATTGAAAGCAAAATAGATCCAATTGGAACTTTTTTTTGAATTCATTGTAGGGATGTATGCAAAAAAAGAGAATAGTGCTGCTCTTAAATAATGCCTAAGAATGTCTGCACCTCATATTTTGTAGATTATGTGTTCCATTTATAATGAAAATTTTGCCTGAAAATTTCTTGATTCCTTGGAATTAGCTTTCAATTCCACATGTCGAACACTGATAGAGTAGTTATGGGAAGGTTGTTTCTTATGTAGGTAAAGTTGCAACCAAGAAAAATTGAAAAAGAATATCTTATCTGGTTGTGAATTCAAGGAGATAGATCTTGTCTTTTATTGAATGAATCTTCATTTTCTTTATGCATTACAAGCGTTTTGTCATGGAATCTCAAGCATTTCGTGTTTGAGTTCTCAGGTGCACTAGGGACCCTTTGCAGTTTTGACCTGTATGCTTTGTTTCTTGCTTCACTTGTTAAATATATTACATCATTTTTTCTGAAAGTTAATATTTGCTTCTTGCTATTCACTCAATAAAAATATTGCATCAGTAGTTTTTCTAAGAATCAATAGTTGCTTCAGTTTTTTTTTCTTTTTTAATTTGTTCATTTCTGTAAGTGCATGGATGTGTTATTACAATGCATTAGATTTGGTTCTTCATTTGATTTAGCTCTGGTTTTGAGTCTTCTTGACGTTATGATGTATTGTTCTCATTTGTTTTGCCAGGAAATGGGTAAACTTGGGAAGAAAGCACGGAAATTTGCTTGTAAGAATCTTCAATCTGTGCTCAAGAAAAAGCGGAAACAGAATGCTTTCAGGAATTCTTTCAGGACAAGAAGGGCTTTTAGTAAGGCTCATAAATCCAAAATCCCCCCTTCATGTCTTCTTTAAGCTATTCAAGGTTGAATGAATTTGCTCTTTTGGTTTTTATTCAGGATACTTTCTCTCATCTCTCATCATGGATGTTGAAACTACTGATATACAAGATAACCATGACTAGCTTTGGTGAATCACACACTCAATTTAATTTTGCCTTCCAAATAAGAGAACTAAGTCACCCATTTGATTATTCAATATCTAGTACTTTTCTCACTGCATGTATTCCATGATCAACCGGAGAAATCTTATGAGGTTTTTGAATCAGTAAATACCTTTTCTAATGAAAGAAAATTTGATTAGGATCTTTAATATGGTTGAATAGGTTTAACACAAGAAATTTTCTATTGCAAAGCTCTGAGCTAGTTGGGATATGGTGGGTCAAGCTGCTTACAAGTAGCTCAGGTCTGGCAGTTAAAAGTTTCATTAAATTTTGGACGGCAAACTGAAAGTAACAAATGTTACCAGTTTGAATATTTGCCAACAATTTCAGATAAAATAGTGGAACATTTCCCTCTTCCATCTTGGAGCAAAGAAACCTCAGATCCTTGAGCTTTGCTGGGAGCGTGTAAAAACATAGGTATTTATCCTTGGACCAATATGATAAAGCCTATGTCACAGGGATTCGGCTAGCAGGGTGCCGCACTCGCGTCGACGCGGGTGCGGTCAACCCGACCCTGGGTGTGTTGACCGCACCCAGGGTCATTTGTGTCCAAATTTTTTATTAAATAAAAAAATGTGTCCAATTTTTTTATTAAAAAAAATTGGCCGGGGGGAGCCCCCGCCCCCCCTTTCTGCAAGGGCGAAAACTCTGAATCAAGCTCCACAACTCATCCGCTCGACCCCTCCCCTGCACAAAGAGGGCGTAGGGAGGGGGCTCGACCCCTTCCCTGCACAAATTATATATATATATATATATATATATATATATATATATATATATATATATATATATATATATATTTTTGCCGCACCCACACACCCAAGTTTTTTGAAAGTGTCGCACCCGCACCCGCACCCATGTGACATAGGATAAAGCCAACATAAAAAAACTTGGTACCAGGAAACTCTTGGTGAGAAAAAATGTCATGATAAATTAAATTTTTTATTTTTTGGAAAAACTCTAGGAAATATTAGCATGTGTAAAAAGTTAGAAATATGGGCAATATATATAAAAAAAATTAAAAATGATTTATTATGTTGATATCATGATAAGACCATTATTGGAAATATTGCGACTTTTTATAGTATAGCAGATTTTGTAAACGCTGCCATGTTTACAAAATATTGCCAATATTTGTAACTATGATAAAAGTTAAAACCAATTAAGACTATAAAAATATATAAAAACATAAAGAAAGACATAAATTTTAAAAAAAATGCCTTTATTGGATTAATTGATTTTTTTGTGGACCAAGCCCTATGGATATGATCCATATGGTTTGTTCAGTCAAAAGCAAGTTTTAGATCGTCCAATCAATTATATAGGTAGATCTTTTAAGGGTTTCAAATTTTATGGTTCTTAATGTATTGAAATTTCAAAATTGAAAAATTCATGCTTGTATGTCCAAACCAGAGTTATCAGAAGTGCCATAGGGCATGGGGAAGCGTGTTTTGTAAGCGTGAAACATGGCGCTTCTGAAACGTGCTGGGAAGTGCCAAAAAAATTTAGGGAGTGGGAAGCGCGCTTCCCAATTTAGGGGAAGCTCGTTTTCCCTTATTTTTTCATTTTTTTGTGTTTTTATTTTTCTTTTTTTTTGCTTCCCCCTCACTTCCTAGGTTGCTTTCGGTTTGCTTCCTAGTTTTCTTCCAAGACGATTCCTGATTCGCTTCTAAGTCGTTCTGCTTTTCCCGCTTCCTAAAATTTTGAAAATGCCTCGCTTCTCGCTTTTGCTTCTCGAATCGCTTCCTCGACTAGCAACTCTGGTCCAAACCACTCATGATCTTTTCAAAATATTGCTGATATTTGTTACTATGCATAAAACCAGTGTTTAATTTTGCATTGTAAATTTGAATGCTTTGAAGTTTGCGATTTTCAAGTGGGAGCAATCTAAAGGCCGTTTGGATATTAAACCATCTAAAGAATGGTTAAGTTTTTTGGCCGATTGATCAATGCGGGCAATGATAACAGTGTATGACATGAACAAGTATAGTCTGCCTCAAAGTGACTCCATTGTCTCTGCTCTTTAGGTATTCTGGACAAAATCCCTTTCTGGATGATATCACACCTCATTGATATCCTTTTAGCCCACGGGTTATGGTTGCTTGAAGTTGAAGATTAGCAGCAACTTGATTAAGGTTTATGTGTCTTTTTCATGCCCCCCCTGATGTAATCTTTCTACCTCCTTTTCAGTCTTCATGACTGGCTCAGACCCTCAATGGGAAGCCAAGCAGAGAGTGCCTTGAGGATTGATACCATACATTGAATGAGCTTACATATAACGTCTTTAGTAGTTCATTAGATGTTTAAACATTTATATTATTATTTTAGTAGCTACAAATATTTTTTCCAGAAAATAAATGATAATTCCGCAAGTGTCATGTTGCATGAGGCCAACAATATTTTTGCTAATCTAACTGCCTGCACTATTGCCTTCTTTTTGTAGTGTTCATAGGCAGTTGCTTCATAAGACATCGTTTATTAGGAACTTATCTCTACATCTAAGTTTCCCTGCTTGGTTTGTGTTTGCGCTTCTGTTCACTGAGTGGATTGTGTAACAAAATGTTTCCAAGTTTGTATAGTTTTTAACTAGACTTTTTGTTTATTTGCAAGCATTGATTAGGCCACCACATTTAAGCTCTATGGTTGGTTCTGTTATTGCAGGAGATAAAGGTGTTGTATATGTGAACCATCCAATCTCCTCAGATGCACAACCTGTAGAAGAGTAAGAAAATGCCACTATTTATTTTCTTTGCTATCACAAGCTTTAGATTATTTTTCTGACATCAACTTGCTTTAAATTGTTAGACATGCCAATATTGAATGTTAATTCCCATCAAAATTTACATCCCTTGTAAGATTGTTTTTCTGTGTTTTTCTTGTTTGGTTCTGCCTTTGCAGTTACTTTTCTTTATATTAGGATAAAACTGTACACTTCTACTGCTTAATACATGATGTAAGATTGATGTTTGCCAAGAATCAAAGTGGCACCTGTGCAATTTGCCTTTTCTTGTGCAGCCGATAGTTGACAAACTCGTGACTTGGATCCGGATTGCCTGACCCTTGACTTGTGAGTCAGCAGGTTGACTCGGTAATTTGGACGAGTTAGGACATGATTTTTTTAGTGTTAAGATATGGAAAAAATCAAACTCCAAACTGTATAATCACTAAATTTATTACATGACATCAATGACTAAGCTATATAAGTATTCAACTATACATAATTGTTGATATTATGATTTAAAAATAGATGATTCTTTGTAAAAATTATCCTTTTATAAGCATTATGCACTAAAACCATGAAACACATGACAAAAGACACGTAAGTGGCATGCAGATAGGTGGTTCTGAATCGGTGACCCAGTTGGGATCCGATCCGAGTTGACTCGGGCGATTCTCGAGTCAGCTCTCTGGGTTTGCCAACTATGGTGCAGCCACTGCATTTTATATGTAATATATCTGTCTATTTATGATGGATTCTAGTTGGCTGCTTTTTCTGTTTGTTGTCAATAGCATCCAATTAGCCTCATTTTATATACATTTGAAAACTGTCTTAAGCTCCTCTTTGAAAGGAGACAAACTAAAACTTTTATAACATTTATTCTTTTGCTTCTGTTGTCTGTGGCTTCTTGTTCATTTTTGTCGTGTAGAGGTTGTATTCTTGTGTTTTCTCTGTGCTATTGTGTAACTTGGGTATATTAATTTATTACCTTCTGTTTATATTTTCAAAATAAAATCTGCCATTAAATGGTAAATGGCATATATTGATAATCTGTGTTCTCCCACACTTTTATTGAAAAAATCTTGGCAAAATGAATAATTTTTTAAAAATTTATAAATTGAAGTTAAAAATATGTAAAAAAATTACTCAAATGCCAAAAGCAATAAATATGTCTCATCCATTGTTTTAAAAATGAAAAAGAAATGAAAGATGGGAGAGTCCAGAGGCCGAAATAAATACTTTCTTGCTTAGGATTAAGTTACATTCGGTATTTATTGCCATTAATTAGTTAGGAGAAAAAGATTGAGAGAGATGTGAATGATAAAATAGGATTATCAGCCAAAGTTTTTTAAAATCATTTATGAGACATAAATTATGATATTTTAATTTTAAATTATCACAACATTTTGAAAAATATCGTGATATTTTAAATGTTAGAACTGATGAAAAGATATCATAATATTTTTTTAAAATATCATGATATTTGTGACTGTGCTTATACCTTCTTCCATTGCCTTAGTTTTCTTTTACTGCAAAATTCAATTTTATGTTTTTATGAAAAACAGTTGCATTACTTGAGTTTTATCCTTACATACTTGTAATCACCATTGATAGCTGCTAACTTTTGTTTAGTTGCAAACTATGTTGTCAAAAGTGATACGTGGTTACCTAGTCAACTGGTACTGCCTACCCTACTTGTGTTTGCCTAATCCTCCCAGAGCCAATCCCTAGTTAGACAGCACAGAGTAGGATGACATTGTTTTTTATTTTTGAGGTCTTAAATTAATCCTATGCACTTAATTCCTATATGCTGTTTTTTGTGCTTATTTTCTTTATTACTTGAGAAAAATGATTGCTTGGGCCTTGTTAGGGACTGTTGCAATCGGATTGATGTCAACATATATTCTTGTTAAAACCCACACACATACATGTGCACACATGCATACACAAAAATTTGCGAGTCTCTATTACAGCTCAATGTTTCCAGAAGAGATGTTCTTGTAAGAGTAAATATTTAGTGCTATGCTGCTATTATGCATTTTAGAGCATACTAGGATCAGCATAGAGAATCTAGTACAAGACTAATGTGTGTTGCCAATTTGCCCTTATCTTCCCTTTTTAAAATTTTTCACAAGGTCTATTATGTTCAATGATAAAATGATTCTCGGGGTGCGCTTCTTAGGAGCCTTAGGAGGTCATTGTTAACATAATTCCTGCTTGCATGAGTAATTCAAACCATTTTCTTCTTCCTAGGTGTTGATTAAATGACATAATCGATGCCGATATTCTTTTTAGAATAATTTCTAGTGTATCAGTTGAAATTTTGTGTTGATTCTAGTGGAGTGGGTATTATTCTTGATCGTAAAGATACCGATGCTCGACTTTGGAGAGCATCACACAATTTCACTTTCGCCCACTGATTAATTGTCAAGCATTTCACAATTTACTAAGTTCTTTCCTCATTCATGTATGTTATTCAGGAGCTTCATTGTTTCCATTGGTTAATTGTTAAATGCAATTGAGTTTTCCAAATAGTCTGAGTCATATATTGCAAGTTTATATGACATGATTATTCAGGAGGTAGTGATGCTTTTTCAGTTTCTAGAAAGTAGCGAAATTTTTTTACTGAGATTCTAGCTAGATTATGGGCGTAATATCTTTCAATGTATTATGGAATTATCTGTGCGCATACATTTGTTCCATTTTGTATAGTTGTCTTAAGGTGAGGCAATTAATTAACGATTTAACTTGAAATGCAAGTGTTTATGATCATATATAGTTATGCTCATCATTGTTGTCAGATATCCTGAAGGTATTGTAAATCAGGCGCTCGACGACATTTTTGCAGATACTTTTGGTAATGATGTTGACAATGATTCAGTTATAGATTCAGATTCGGAAAGTGATGGTCTTCTTTCTGAGGTAATGTCATGCACTTCTAAAAATCCGGCCTCATCTTTTTCTAATTCCTTATTTATTTATGAAAGAGTTCTGAATTCTGATATTGGTTTCAGGATTTGAATGGTTCTTATCTTGTTAAAGATGGAAGTGATGATAATTCAGGTTGGAACATAATTACAATAGTGAAATTTGGTGTTTGAAATATCCTAAATTTTTGTTTTAGTAAAATCGCAAGATGATATTTTTCAATATAATTGCTGTTGCTGTAGATGAAAGCTACCATACTGCTCTATCTGAGCAGAACAAGACAATTCAGGTGGAACTCGTGAAGTAGAAAAGTAAGTTAGATCGGCTGAAGAAAAAGATAAGAACGACCTTGTACTTAATTAAGACCTTGAAATGACCATAGATATGGAGCTCAACATGATGGTATGTCTAACTAATATAAACATGTAGGGTTTGTTTTAAAAAAATTCTCTCCTATTTTGAAGACAAAAAAATTGATGGCTCACATTCATCATTGTAATGCACTTAGTTTTACCCAAAATGAACTAATGCTAGGGATGTCAATCGATCACGTTTGAGTCAGGTATCTGAAAAGTACAAATCTGATTAGTTGAATCGGTATAGCAAATGAATCTGATTAATAATCAGATTCGGATGCAGTTTTCAGACTTTCATTTGAATCTAGATCCAAGGGTAATCCAACCCAATTCCTTATAAAATATATCTGATTAGCTAACTGAGTAAAGGTTCAATATTGCCTTTTCCATCCAACTCTAAATTTGATTAAGCTAGATCTGGATAGGTCAGATTCACTAAGACCTAGATCTCAACTGAATATTTCCAGTTTACTGCCCTGGCTAATGCTCAGAAAGATTTTCATGTTATGACCCTTGAAATGTTGTATTCTTAAGTATGAAGAGCATATTTAAAGCAATAGAAGTGCTTTTTGTTTTTTGTTTTTGCTTTTGTGTTTGCTCATAAAAAGAAAACAAGTGCATCTTTTGTGATATAGACAACTCTTCATACTTCTTTCAGTACGACATTATTTCTGGATGCTTGAAATATTAATAAGGTTATGTTTGCTTCATTGTTTCACCAGGACCCAAATTTTGGTGAGTTTCTGGAAAAGCATAGTTTGGAGCTTCAAGCTGCAAGCAATGAAGAAAAAGTAAGACGTCCATCACTTTCCAGTTTCCACGTGGCCATCATTGTACTGGCTTTCGACATTCTATTATCATTTTATCATTGGTAGGACTCCTATTGATATTAAAAAATTCTGATGCCATAAATGGTTGTCTTCTTAGGTTGTATGTCATGTCGGTAGTCATGTTATCAAGCCTACTCTTCTCTGTTCTTTTTTCCTTCACCCTTTTTCTTTTGTTTTTTTTCTGGTGTGTGTCTATTCCAGATTGGTGTGCTCAAATCAGGCCAGATTGGGTCCAACTAACCAATCCTGATTGATTCCATAGATTATCCATACCAGTGGGAATCAATTTTAGAGTCAAGTTGAGTCAGATTAGTATAAAGTGGCAAGTGTCTGGTTGGACCAATCCATTGATTAGATCACCCAATTTTAACGTTCTTCTTATCATTTTTTGATAACTTTGCAAAGAATTTAGGTGGTTTTGTTCTTAGTTGTCATAGGCGCTAGGCGGAGCCTAGGCGGTGAGCCCCTAAAAAGCCTAGGCAGTCTAGGCAGTACCCCAAATAAAAAAACAAAAAAAATATATACAAATATGTAAACAAACTACTAAAATTAATAACAAATATATACAACATAAAATCAATCAACAATAAGCAATAGACAAAACAAAATATGTCGTCAAACACTATAAGATAATTATATTAAATAACCTGCTCAATACATTGTCCAACACAAAACATTTAACAACACAATACATTTAACTAAACATAGAATTCTGAAACATATGTCTATATATAAAAGTCATCTTCATTCTTAAGTATCAAACTTCATTTCAACGATTTCCTTCATTTATTGCATCTTTTAGTGGCTTGAGATGATGATGGCAGATCATCTTCATACAATTTCTGTCCCACAAATGTTGCAGGTACTTGTGTCTTTCTCTCATCATCTTTTTTAAGACTAGTAAGAAGCTCAACACAAATATCAGAAGGAATGCTATGTTTACATAATTTCACAGTGGAGTTAATATGTCCCACAACATGATATTTAAATCTATACAATCCTTCATGCATTATAAAATCACAAAAATTACACTTCACTATTTCTTTGGCATCTCTAAGTCAATAGTGTACAATATTTAAATGCAGGTTTCTTTGAGAGGCATCCTCCAAGACCTCTACCTTCCATCGACTTACTAGAACATGAATTAATAAATCTAATCACTACAAAAATGTAAAATAATGTAACTGATAACCATGTTAAAAAATGAAACAAAGAACAATGGAATAAATAAACCATGCAACTGATAACCAATGCAAAAAATTAAAACATAACCAATTAATCACCAAATAAAAATATAAGCATACAGACATTTAACAAATCTACACACATAACATAATTAACTTTAACTGTATTTAAGTATAAAATAGTAAAAAAAACCCAATAAGTTTATAATAACAACTTAAATTTAATCCTTAGATGAACTTGAAAGTCTATCATCATCTTCATTGATATATTGCTCTTCTTCTTCAGTTTTATTTGCAGAGTTAGCTTATTCCTCTTCTTCTTCCACCCTCACCACCTTCTTTCCTTTGTCAAACATTTTCTTTCTTAGGATATTAGTTACACGTATTTTTACCCCCACCCTATGCCTTAACGCTCTGGATGCCTTATCAACAAGATCTCATGTAAGTGATGTGTCATTTTCAAAGATTATCATTGACTTCTCTTAAGACAATGGGGTCGAGATCTCCTTTTTTTCATTCTCTCCTCATACCTTCGTTTCAATTTATGATTATATTGCACAAAAAACAAACCATTCAACTTTTTGTGCAAAAGTCAGTTTCTTTTCTTTGTATGAATCTATAAAAATATATATAAAGTTAAAATATATACAAACTGACAAATATTATTTAGTAATTAGTAGTAAATAATATTTTACTACTTCAAAAGTACTTCAATCACGTTCACAACTGAATGTAATGCATGCGAGACCTAAGACTTGAACAACAAAGGTCTGGAGCTGGAGACAACCAATGGCAAAAGAAATCCACCAATCTACTATAAAAAAATCAAATTACATATAATTAAAGTATATGTTGAAACTTGGTTTGAGAAAAGATAGAAAAGTACCTTCACGATTAGCCCTAATCACCCTTAAGTAGTGATTAGGGTCAATAAAGAAAATTACACTAGAGACCATTGAAAGTTAAAATATAAACAAGACCACCCAATAAACCCCTCACGATAATAACTCTCAACACTCCCCCTCAAGCTGAAGCATAGATATCAATCATGCTCAGCTTGTTACAACACTTTGAGAATTCTGTGATAGGAAGGGGTTTGGTAAAAACATCTGCTACTTGATCTTCTGAAGAAACATGAAAAGTTGATATATTTCCCACTTGAACCATATCCCGAATATAATGACAATCTATCTCAATATGCTTAGTCCTCTCATGAAACACATCATCTTAATAGGCAGAGAAACCTTTATGCTCAATCTGGTAAGCATAGATTTTATAAAAATCATTTCAGCAGCAGTTTGTGCCATGACCCTATATTCTGACTCAACACTTGATCTTGCTACTACAGCTTGTTTCTTGCTTCTCCATGAAACTAAGTTGCCACCAACAAAAACACAGAACCCTGTAGTAGACTTCCTATCATCAACCGACCCTGCATAATCCGCATTAGTATACGCAACCACATCCAGATTTGCCTCTTTTGTAAACAATAGACCTTTTCCTGGAGATGTCTTCAGGTATTTAAGAACCATCATAGCTGCCTCCCAATGAACTTTTCTTGGTTTATCCATGAATTGACTCAATTTACCAACAACAAATGATATGTCAGGCCTAGTTACAGTAACATAGAGAAGTTTACCAATGAGAGTCCTATAGGACTTACTATCAACTGCCTCAGATTGCTCGTCATACAAGAACAATTTAGGATTCATGGGAATAGTGGTTGGTTTTGCACCAAGCATCCCTGTCTCCTGTAAAAGATCAAGCACATATTTACTCTGAGAAAGAACCATACCTTCTCTATTTCTTGCTACTTCGATTCCCAACAAGTACTTTAGAGGACCCAGATCCTTTGTAATAAAGTATTTCTGCAGATATGCCTTGGTGCTTGAAATCTCCTGCTCATTATCTCCAGTTAAAATTATATCAACATAAACAACCATAGTCACAAAACCCTTAGAGCTATTCTTTATGAACAAAGAATGATTTGATGGTGACCTCTGAAAACCAAATTTAGACATCACCTCAAACAATTTGTGAAACCATGCACGCGGGCTTTGCTTTAGGCAATATATTGCCTTTTTTAGTTTGCACACTTTGCCACACTCTCCCTGTCGTTCGAAGCCCGGCGGTTGTTGCATGTAGACCGTCTCAGATAGATCCCCATACAGAAAAGCATTCTTCACATCAAGCCGAGTCATACTCCACCCATGATGAACAACCACAGAAGTAACTAAGCGTATAGTGCCCATTCTGGCTACGGGAGAGAAAGTCTCAAAGAAGTCCACCCCATATGTTTGGGTGTAGCCTTTGGCGACTAGACGAGCTTTGTGTCTCTCCAGAGTGCCATCAAAATGATATTTAATAGTGTACACCCACTTACAACCAACAATGTCTGCATCAGAAGGAGGATCGACAAGCTCCCAAGTCCCTTGAGAAATCAAGGCGTCCATTTTTTCTTGCATTGCTTGTTTCCATTGAGGATCTAATAAAGCCTGTTGATGATTGATAGGACTGGAGATGGCAGATAAAGCAGATAGAAAGTTTTGCATGCTCTTTCCAATCTTGTCTGTGGACACAAACTTTGAAATTGGGTGCAGAGTACATTGACGCATGCCTTTCCTCTGGGCTATGGGAAAATCATTTTTAATCTCAGGATCTGCTCTACGATCATCAGGATAAGCAATAGAATCATCAACATAATCAGGATCACTGACTGCAGGAGAAGAAGACAATGAAGGGCCACAAGAGGAGGCTTGACGATGAGTATACACCAGTGGAGGATCATGGAACCGAGTTGAAAAGGGATCAGAACATAATGAAGGCAATAAAGGAACTGACTCCAAAGGAATGGGAGAAATGGGTAAGGGAAATGATGTGGACATATCAGGATTCACACGAGACGCGCACGGCGAGAAGTAAGGAATGGTCTCAAAGAATGTGACATCTGCACTGATATACTCTTTACGAGCAATGGGGTCAAGACATTTGTACCCTTTTTGGTTTTTTGGATACCCAAGGAAGACACACTTAGTTGCCTGTGCAGCTAGTTTGTCCCTAGTAGGTCCAAGTTTTTGCACAAAACAAACACAACTAAATACCTTAGGAGAAACTTTGAACAAAGAACAATCAGGATAAAGTTGTCTGATAGGAATTTGGTCATTAAGAGCAGTAGAAGGCATTCTGTTAATAAGGTAACAAGAAGTAAGAAGGGCATCTCCCCAAAAAGAAGCTGGCATGTTTGTTTGAATCATAAGGGTTCGAGTTACTTTCAAAAGGTGTCGGTGTTTTCTTTCAGCTACCCCATTTTGCTGGGACGTATGGGCACATGAAAATTGAGGGCAAATCCCATTATCCCGATAAAATTGTAATAGTTTGCTAGATTTGAATTCAAGAGCATTATCAATGCGAACAATTTTAACAATGGAACCAAATTGAGTATTTATTTCAAGAATAAAAGATTGGAGAATACACAAGACTTCAGATCTCTCCTTTATTAAAAAGACCCAAGACACTCTAGAGTAGTCATCAACAATGACAAGGTAATACTTGGACTGAAACCTATTAGGAACCCGACTAGGCCCCCAAACATCAACATGAATTAGATCAAAAGGACTTTGACTAGTATAACTCTGACTTAAAGAAAAAGAACTACGATGATGCTTGCCCAACTGACATGCTTCACACTGAAAGGACGCTGTAAGAGAGACCTGTGGAATGACTCTTTGAAGCTTGGAAAGAGAAGGATGACCCAATCTGAGATGCCATTGGTAGGAATTAGAACTTGATTCCACACACGAAGTTGCTACTCCAACAGGTTGTGTAAGATATAAACACCTCCCTCCTCATGGCCTCCACCAATCTTCTTCCCAGGCAGCAAATCCTGAAATACACAAGAACCCGGGTCAAATATAACTCGACAATTTAGTTCTTTTGTAAGCTGGCTTACGGATAATAAATTCTTAGGAAACTGTGGAGCATGGAGAACATATTGAATCCGTAATGTAGGGGTAAAATGCACATCTCCTTGCCCCACCATTGGGGATAATCTACCATCTACCAATTTAACATGACGAGGAAAAGATGTATGAACCAGTGTAGAGAAACTATATGAATCTCCACAAAAGTGTTGAGAGGTGCCAGAATCAATAATCCATATCTTACCTCCATCATCCAACTGAGTACCCACAGAGCATGCCACATCAGTCACTACAATAGAGGCAGACACAAATGCAGAACTCTGAGAAAGAAGCTGATCATATTCTGCACGACTGAGAGTAATCGTATTGGTTGAAGAAGTCGGCACAGGTTCAGTGATGGAAGAGATAACCGAAGTTGTTGCTTTGGGGAACGATAATGAGCTCTGAGGGCGACTTCTAGGGTTCTTATCCCAACAACGATCCTCAAGGTGCCCTTGCTTGCCACAATATGTACACTGAAGCCTGCTACGACCTCCACTGCCTCTTCCACGACCTCTGCCTCTAGAAGAACTAGGTAAACCATGCCCTCCTCCACCAGTGACAACAAGAGCTGAAGTCTGAGAGTCTCCATGAGGCAGAGGAAAGGTAACAGCAAGACGACTTAACCGGTTGTAGGCATCAGCTAGAGTAGGGATCTTTGAGCTAGTAAGCATTTGCACCTTGGCTACTGAGTAATCTGGAGATAATCCTGATAGAAAACGAGCCACCATAGTCTACTCCTGATGGGTTTTATGATTAGTGCAGCAGGGAGGACGAACAGAGTTGAGCCTTTTATAGGTTGATTTAACTGATGCATAATATTGGGAATGATTCTGATCACCCTGCTGCAACTGAAATATCTCTTGCTCAACTTACAAAATTCTACTGACATTTTTGTCTTGAGAGTACGTGTCACGTAATGAATCCCACATCTCCTTTGCAGTAGAATAGTAAATTAAGCCGTCTGCAATATGTGGCTGAACACTGTTCATAATCCAAGACATAACAATGTCATTATCTTCCTACCATGTGGCATATTTCCCAGTTTTCTCTGTTGGTTCCTTTTTTAACAAAATATGTTTTCGACGATGTCCTGACACAGACATTATAAAAGTCCTCGACCACCTTTTATAATTATTGTCGTCCAGCTTTACGGACGACCCATAAGAGAAGGGATTAGCAAAAGCTTTGTACTCTGCAGACACTTCAAACCTTTGTTCACCATCACTGGACTTTATTTCAGCCATGGTATTTCACTGCTGACAGTAGCTAGCTAATGAGCCGGATAATAATAATAACCAGAAAGTAATCACGAACAAACTAATAGTAAAGAAATAGATTCCAGCTTAAATAAAATCCTTGTCTTGCAATATATATATATATATATATATATATATATATATATATATATATATATATATATATATATATATATATATATATATATATATATATATCACAGACGCCACCAGCAAGATAATAAATCTGATCACCACTATAAAAATTAATTTTAGATGACAAAAATTGATTTCACATCTGAACTTCAACAAAAATTAATTAGATCTGATTCCAACAACAGCAAGCACTACAGATTTAACGCCTACCACATCAACATGACTCTGATACGAGCAAATCTGATTCCAACGACAGCAAGCACTACAGATTTAACACCTACCACATCAACACGACTCTGATACGAGCAACAGTTAGTCAACCACACCATTCAGATCTGATCCAACATCAACGCTACACGACATCCAATTACTGCACGATCTCAGATCTGCTCCACCCAATCACAAAATGATTGCTGATCTAATGCAACACGATCATGATGTCAGATCTGCTCCACACAATCTCCACATGATGGTAGATCTGATGCACCACGATCCATCAATATTACTGAGGCGTCATCAACAAGGAGCAAAAGAGGAACACACGATCTAGGGTGTCTGATCAGATCTGCATATTGTGTAGAACTAGTCAGATCCCAGGTCGTGAGACTGAGGAAAGAACCTAGGGTTCGATCAGAAGGAAGATCGAACAAACTAGATATAGGCTAGGAGGAGAGAAGAAGAAAGAAAAAAACTATGATAAAGAGGGAAGAAAGAAATTCAACCTAGGCGTTAGATTCTCCCAAGAACGAGAGGCTTTGATACCATGTTGAAACTTGGTTTGAGAAAAGATAGAAAAGTACCTTCACGATTAGCCCTAATCACCCTTAAGTAGTGATTAGGGTCAATAAAGAAAATTACAAAAGAGACCATTGAAAGTTAAAATATAAACAAGACCAACTGATAACTTTTCTGATTTCCAATAAACCCCTCACGATAATAACTCTCAACTGTATATAAGTTATAAAAATAATGCAAAAGGGGTTATATGAAATTTAATCATCTTACCTAGGGTTTACACCAGAGTTACCAGTCAAGGAAGCGGGAGCGGGAAACGATACGAGAAGCGAGAGCGGGAAGCGAGACACTTTAAAAAATTTAGGAAGCGGGGAAGCGTGGGACCACTAAGAAGAAAATTACGAACCGTCTCGGAAGCGACCAAGGAAGCGAACCGGAAGCGACCTAGGAAGCGAACCGGAAGCGAGGGGGAAGCAAAAAAAATGAAAAAATGGGGAACCGTGGGGGAAGCGAGGGGGAAGCGCGCTTCCCAAAAAAGGGGGATGCTTCCCCACACATTTCGAAAGTGCGACGTTTCGTACTTCCGAAACGCGCTTCGGGGAAGCGCGCTTCCCCTTTTACCTAGGCGCTTCTGGTAACTCTGGTTTACACTTTCTTCTTCCTCTTTGCTAACTCCATTTCAAAAGGCCCAATAGCAGTTCTATATCTTATGAGTTGGTCTAGTAGTGTGTCTCGATCCTCTTCGCTTTGAACAAGACGATTGGCACAATCATATAAGTCATTCTTTATCTCCTCATTGGACTCGATATTTTTATACTTATAATATATGGCTGGATTCAAATATAGGTTTGTTGCATGCAAAGGTTTGTGCAATTGATTGCTCCACCTTTTATTGATTATCTCCCAAACCCAGCCGTGTATTTGTTTATCATCACACACATTTACCTACTAAGTAATAGAATTGAAAGTAACCATTATAGAAGCTAAAATAAAATGTAATTTACAATTAGTAGAATACAAAAAAATTAATTTATAATTATACTTTTATTTTTTCCTTTCCACGATCCATTTTCTTGTAGATGTAACTCATAGCAGGCTTTTCATCGCTATCAACCAATCGAAGCATGTCAAACAAGGGGGCGATTGTTTTCAGAGCACAACTCACTCTCTTCTAAAATTTTGAACTCAAAATCATGCTTTCACATCTTTTACCAACTGACGTTTTTGAAAAACTATTTTTTTCCCAATCATCTCTAAGAAATATGAACTTTAGGCATTTTTTCCAATTATATATACTTTCTAGAGTAAAAAAATGGCAAATTTTGTCACTGCAGGCCTATGTAAGTCCTTTTGTGTGTGTGCTATCATCATACTCAACACTTGAGAATGTTTGTAATGAATACCACCAATTGCCTTGCTTTTCCGAAAATGTTCTTCAACTCTTTCAATTATCCTATATATTCCAACATCATATCTATACAATGTGCAGACAAAGAGTCCAAACTAAATGCTTTCTCTTATCCATAAATAATTTACCTGCTTTCACATAGTTTGAGGTATTATCAATAACAACTTGAACCATATTCTCCTCCCAAACTTCAACAATATCATTCAACAATGCAAAAAGCAAATTTGCATCTTTTACTTCATTTGATGCATCAACTGATTTCAAAAACATTGTTCCCAAAAGGCAATTAACAAAAAAATTAATGAGTGTACACCTTTTTGTATCCATGTTTGGACCAATGCACTTTGTATTGGTCCAAGAACTCCTTCATTTTCTTCATTTCTTTATTCAAAAGTAGTTCTCGCAACTCGTGATATGATGGAGGCTTCATCCCTGGTTCAAATTGGCCTATAGCTTCAATCATACTGTAAAATGAAGGCAACTTCGCTGTATTAAAAGGTATTCCACCGTCATAAAATCACCTATTAATGTACTCGTACACTGTTTCTCTTTTTTCCTTTTTGAAGCAATTTTCAAACATAGTTTGTTTGTTTGCTTGCCTTCCTTTCTCTGTTGAATCACTTTGAAAGTATAGATCCATAGCCCTTTTGGTCTAAAGTCGAATGTACTACTCCCCTCCATCTATGAAACTGCATTCACGTCCTTCGCCATAATCGGAAGCTGAGAATAAACTTTCATTTCTTTCGTATATATTAACCGTCTCTCTCTTATTTTTTTCATCTCTATTCTTCTTTGATTCCTCCATGTACTTAGAAAGTACTTGCTTGATTTCTGCAATTGTTTTATCATAAGCCTTTACTTTTCTTCCAATCCCAAGTAGATGCCGTTTTATTTTATATATACATCCTTTATAAGTTCAACATTTAAGGTATGTCACAGAATTCAGATCTTGTTTATCCTTAATATAGGCCCACTCCCATGCTGGATCACCTGATTTTTTCTTAAAGTTCTGAATATGTTCCAAATTTGAAAATGTGGACCCACTAGCACTTGCAGATGAAGCCCCCTTCCATTGTTCTAAAAAATGATAAGAATCTAAAAAAAGGCAACATCTAAATTTGCTAAATAAAAAGGAGTAAGCAACAAATAACATATCAGCAAAATATGAATTCATAATAAAAAAACCCTTAAGTTTTTTTTTGTAATTGCAGCACACATTTAAAGACAACTTTAACAGGAGCAAGCCCTAGGTTTTTTATTAACTATAAAAAAGTTTAGGTGTGTTTTTAACAATATTGAAAACTTAGATGTGTTTTTTATAATCAACCAAAATTTAGGTGTTTTTTTTAAAATGTCCCCCAAAAAACATAGTTAAACCTAATTTGAGTTGGGTTCTGGTCATTATTTTATGCCTATCCTGATGTTTGGGTTTGGGCTCAGTTAGATACCAGACATGGATCCGGCCCATTGACTGCCCAAGATGAGATCTGTGAACTTATACCCAAACAAATGTTTATCTGTGCACTTATACCCTAACAAATGTATATCTGTGCCCACACATGCAACATTGGAAATAGCCAGTAACAAAAATTGGAGTGTGGCTGAGATTTGTTCGGATCACAGTAAATCTTTTTAGAAGAATTTCTAACTTGTCCGCACGGGAATTTGTAGGGGATTTTCAAAAAATGATTGGTTTTCTTTCATAGAATCAGTAATTTAGAGAAAAAGTCAAAAGGAAATTTACAAAAGCCAACAAGCGAAAATGTTTGGTTTATAAGAGGAAAAAAAGAGAAAAACATAACTGCCACAACATAGATGAAAATATTATTCATGGCAGCATTGATCCCAATTTCATGGAGATACTCTTTACACTGGTGTATAAAGCAGAGCTACTAGAAGCTTCTTAGACAGGTGGGAAGCTCGCTTCCTGGAAACTCGCTTCAGAAGCGTGATACTCCTCGCTTCCGAAACTTGATGAGAACCTCGATTCCCCCATGCTTCTCCTATGCTTTCCAAACGCCTCATCTATTCTTCTTATATGTTCTCTTACTCAACTTTTCTTGTTTTTTATGTGTTTTCTCTCACTTTTCTCACTCACTTCCATGTGCTTTCTCTAAATTGGTAGTCATCATTTTTAGATTTTGTTATACATTTAATTCTTACACTAAAAAAACATGAAATTTAATATTCGTCACTTTTATTTTAGTTTTTATTTGTGTTTCATTTTGATTTTCATTCAATTCATATATTTCTTTTATTTATTCTTCGCTTCCCGCTTCCTATATATTTTAAAATGCATTGCTTCTCGCTTCCGCTTTCTGTATCGTTTCCCGCTTCCATTTCCTAGTCTGGCAACCTTGGTATAAAGTGATCCTAATAAACCGATAATGTCTATTTAGTACAAATATGACACCCAACAGTTTGCTTCATCACTCTTTTTTTTTATAGGCAAGCCATCACTGAGCATTTGATTTTCTAGATTTATATTCTGATCAAATATATCACACTCACATCATTGGAATCACACCACAGAGCCAGCCTAAACTGTGAAGTGTGAACTCAAAAGGACAGTTTAAAAATGTTAAAAAAAATGTGAAATGTTAAACAAAATGCTACCAAATAATGTTCCAAAATATGATGAAGAAAACCGTGGCACCAACAGCTTGAAACACTGAACACATTATTAGAATACTTTAATTTTTTTTCTTCACTTACCTTTGTTTATAAGGTTCATATGGAGAGTACAACTTTTAAGAGAGAGAGAGAGAGAGAGAGGTAGCGGTACCTGTAGAGGGAGGAGAAGGTTGACCTTCATCGGCTCTGCCCTAGAGAGAGAAAGGAGAGAGAACGGAGCGAGAGAGAGTGGAGCGAAAAAAGGGGAAAAATGACCCTTTTCCCCCTTTTATACATGTTGATAATAGTCAACGGAAAAAAAATACCGACCTAGGCTTATGCCTAGGCACCACCTTTGACAACTAAGCTTACCACTAACTAATGCTAAAATCCATAAGTACCCCTGAAAAAATGAAATGCACACATAAATACAAAGAGTGGGTACCACACTAAATGTAATACACATGATACATAAGTCTCATATGTGATTTAACATAAGAAGCGAGAATATAGCTGTAAATTCATAAAACGATATTAAAGGCAAAATATCACAATATTTTAAAAATATCATAAATTTATATATGTCATGATATTATCGTGATAATATCATGATATTATAAGTTGCCTTTTACTTTTTATTATATCTTAACTATGTTTTTCTTCTTTCTTTTGTTTTTTTACTTATTTTTTGTATTATGTGTTGCTTTTCTCACTTATTGCTACTGTTTTTAAAAAATTTTTAAGCACCAAGTTTATATTTATCAACCAAACCTAGAGAAATTGCCTTGCTAAGATATGTCCGAGACCGATATTTGTGACTATGATAATATATATTTTTTATATTTATATAATGCATGTCTACCTATTTTATTGCTTGTTGATCATTGATTTATATTTTATACTACTGTGATATAAAAATTTCTAAAATATTGTTTATTCTGTTTGAGGCCATTATTTGGGCTATTTCTTGATTCTTTCTTTCCTGTGTTCACTTATTCTCAACTTTTATGTGTTGCTTACTTTGTTAGCCTTCACATGACAGCTTTCAGATGATGAAGGTGAACCAAATGAGAGCAGCAGCAACAAAACCGGGGAAAATTCAAGTTTATGTGAACATAAAATCCTCACAAGTTTCTCCATTGATTCATGGTGCCAACAGATCATGAATGAACAAAACATCTTTGTGCTTCCTAATCTGTTAAATGGATTCTGGGTTGCATGCCATTATGGAAGTGATAACTCTGATGCTCTATTATACAAGATTCAGACAAGAGCAGCTTTCTGCAAGGTTTTGTTAATTGTGCTTCATGAAGCAGACAGTATATTCCGAAGATTATTGGGAATGTCAAGCTCTGGTTGCAAGGACACTGTACTGAGCTTGCAAAATACTTCAAAATGGGCCTCAGTGAAACCACTGGTTAAGTCTTACATCAAAAGTACATTATATCTTCTGACTCAGGCTACAGATACACAGATAATTGTCTTCGTCCTTTCTCGGCTCAGAGATTCAGTTATATTTTTAGTTGCATTTCCGGTTTTGCTACAAAGGCTTAGCAAGGTAACTGTTGTTGAACAAGCTAGAATCTATTGAGAAGCAAAAGATATGCATATGTATGCGTAAACATGGACGGATGTGCCCCATGCTATCAATGTGCATGCTTGTATTTGTGTGCTGACGTTGTCATGTCTGTGTTTTTCCAAATAAAATGTTTGTTTTTTAGTTTTATGCTTTGTTCATTACATTAGGCCATTTCTACGGCAAAATCGTGAGACTTCTTTTAAATGCAATGAAGTTTCCAGGATCTATATTGCATGATCCTGCTGGTACAGCAGAAAGGATATATTTGGTATTTCTTTGGGAGAAAAGTTTTCTTTATGAGGAAAGACGTAGGGAACAAGGGGTTTCAGTGCTAAATTTTTTAATGAGCAAATGTGGTTATTTCACAAAATTCATTTATTGCAGATGGAAAACCCTTTTTAGGTGTTTGAATCTATTATTTCATAATAATTCATATTTTGAGAAAGGTTTTTTCCTTGTTTGTCTCAAAGTGCTTGTCCATCACATGGGAAGAGGTGTACTTAATCTGCCCGGAGGTCACATAGATTGGAACCCCTATAGTTAACTTATTATCATTATACATGAGATTGATTTGAACCGTTGCTGTTACACTCGGCTATTGCAAGGGCATTCTTGTGATGAATGTCTAATAACTTATCACTTAATGGATTTTTATTATCTCATATGTGAGGTGATTGCAGATTGCCATCCACCTATGGGCAACTGGAGGAGGGAGAGTCTCTTTGGCAGCATTCTTACTCATTCGAAGCATGGTTCTGCAGTTAAATTCAGATTGCTATGATTCCTTCCTAACGAACATGTACAGAACATTTTTGGCACACTCCAAATTTGTAGAACCGGAAAACATAAAACATATCCAGTTTCTTGCTGATTCTGTTGTGGAGTTGTACTCATTAGATATTGCTAAGTCTTACCAAAAGGCATCCATCCTTATACAGCACCTTTCCAAGGTTTTGCAGCATGCCCTCAAAACCAAGACGGAGGTCAGTTTTTCAGCTCATGCATATCACAATTTTAAAAGCCAAATTAGTTTGCTAGTTATCGTGTCTAATTGTTCCTGCTTGTCCATCTATGCATAATGTAGAATATTGCAGTTATTGAATATATTAAAAATCTCCCCCCACTCCTTCACTTTCTCTCTCTGTGAAACTTGCTTGGCCCTTGTTTGGTGCCTTCTTTGATAATGGGAAACTCCTAATAATACTTAATATCCAAAAAAAGAAAAAAAAAATTCTGAAAGAACAAAAGCACAATTTATAATACTTGTACAGTGTAGTCGATTGAACCTCAACCTTGCAAAACTATGAACATTATGTATGTAACAAACAAACCTTCTCATTTCCTTAAGAGTCATTGACACTTCCAATTCTGTAGATTGGACTGCAGAATTTGCAATTTGATCAAGCCACATGATCAAGATATAGCTGGATAGATGTCAGACACATCTAGGGATGTAACTGGGTTGGATGTGGTTTCAATGTAGGCATAATTGGATATAACCGATGTCACATGGACTCGGTTAGGAGGTCGATGCACCCGTGTCGACACGCCCCGACACGGGTGCGGCTTCAGACACGGGGTAGACTCGGTCAACAAGTGTTGGACTCGGTCAATGCATCAGGGCTGAGTCCATCCACTTTATAGACTTGGTCAACTTTGACCGAGCCTATTGTTGTCCATATTTAAAATTTATTTTGGACTTGGGTCGGGTCCGATCCGGATCCAAAATGTTTATCGGGGTCGGGGTCGAACCCTAAAGAGGCTACGCAAGGGGAGGGACCCCTCCCCGCTGATCTTTCCCTCTCCCCCAGCCGTCCCTCGCTCTTCGTCCCCTTCAGTCTCGCCGATGACCCAGACCCTGACGATCGTAGCCGCAGCCAGCCATCGGCGACCCCACCCACCGGTCCTCTCAGGTATGCACTCCTCCCTCTTCTGTTCTTCTTCCCCTTCGTCCGGTAGGGGGCAGATCCCCCTGCCTCGTTCGTGTTTTCCGGCAGGGGATGGAGGCCCCTGCTTGAGTTTGTTTTTCAGCAGGGGGCTCCCGTGCCTCAAATTTGTTTTTCGACAGGGGGCTGCCCCCTGCGTCAGATCTGTTTTCCGGTAGGGGGCTCCGCCCCCTGCCTCAGATCTATTTTCCGGCAGGGGGCTGCCCCCTGCGTCGGATCTGTTTTCCGTTAGGGGACTTCGCCCCCTGCCTCAGTTTATTTTTTGGCAGGGGGCGGAGCCCCCTACCTCGTTCGTGTTTTCCAACAGGGGGTGGAGGCCCCTGTCTCAGTTTATTTTCTGGCAGGGGGCTCCCCTGCCTCAAATCTGTTTTTCGGCCGGGGGCTGCCCCCTGCCTCAGATCTGTTTTCCGGCAGGGGTCTCCACCCCCTACCTCAGTCGTAGGTTTTCGGCAGGGGGCGGAGCCCGCCTCAGATCTGTTTTCTGATAGGGGGCTCTCCCCCCTGCCTCAACCCCTGCCTTTGTTATTTTCTATCAGGCACACAGTTAGAGGGGTGGAGCTCTTGTTACTATTTTTTTGAAGTGTTTAATAACTTTATTTACATATTTTCTATTCACTTTTCAGATATAATGGCGAGTTCTAGTGGTGTCAATAGAGTTGGTTCAAGTTTAACTCTGAATTAGAAGTTTCTTAACCACTTTGGAGGCTTGTGACAAAAGGGATAAAAAGCTAGTGGTGGTAGTGGTGGGAATGTGCAGTTTCATTGTAATTTATGTACGATTGTTTTCACGGGTTCTTATACGCGTGTGAAAGCACATCTTTTGCATATTGGTGGTCAAGGAATTAGGCAATGTTCTGGGGTTGATAAAGACTTGTTAAAGCAATTAAAGAAAGAACAAGAGGAAGCTAAAAAGAAGAAAATTGCAGAGATGAGAAGCGATTCGAGTTTTTGAAGAAAAGAAAGATGGAAGGCAATAAAACAATACAAGGATCATTCAAAAACATGGCAAGAGCAGAAATTGATAAAAAGATTGGTCGATTCTTTTACTCAAGCTCAATTCTTTTTAATGTAGCTAGAAGTCCATACTAGAAAGATATGATTACATCTTTGACTAATTGTAATTTGAGTGGTTATATGCCTCCTAGTTCAGAAAAACTAAGAACAGTTTTTCTTGCAGAGGAAAAAAATAGAATTGAAGACTTGTTAGAGACCAAAAAATTTGCATGAAAACGTCATGGAGTGTCTATTGTTTCTGATGGGTGGACTGATATACAAAGGCGTCCACTGATAAACTTCAATGCTTACTCACTTAATGAGCCAATCTTTTTGAAGACTCTTGATGCATCTGGGGAGTATAAAGATGCTGAATATTTAAACAGATTATTTGTTGAAGTGATAAAAGAAGTGGGTGAAGAAAGTGTGGTGCAAATCATTACTGACAACGCTTCAGTTTGCAATCGTGCATGAATGAATTTGGCAAGTGAAGATACGTATTCACATATTTTTTGGACTCCTTGTGCAGCACACAGTTTAAATTTGGCACTTAAGAGTATATACAATCCATCAAAAGATAATGCACATGCACATGAAATGTGTTTATAGATTGAGGAAATAGAGCATGAACGAAATATTAGAAATTTTGTTGTAAACCATCATCATGCCCTTTCTATATTTAATCGGCATTCTGATCTCAAGTTACTGAAAGTTGCTGAAACTCGTTTTGCTTCTCATTGTTATGATGCAAAGAATTAAGCAACTCAAGAATGCATTGATGATGATGGTGGCTGATAAAGATTGAGATTTTTATCGCACTGAAGATGATGTTAAGTCTCAAGCTATCAAAAAATGCATCTGTGATGATTTTTGGTGGGATAAAATTACACATTTTGTTGAATTTACAGAGCCTATTTGAGAAATGTTGAGAGAAGTTGACAGAGATATACCCATGCTTCATAGAATTTATGAAACGTGGGACAATAAGATTGAAAAAGTTCAAAGTATCATTTTTAAACATGAGAAGAAAGATGTTGTACTTGATGATTCAGAATTTTACAATTATGTACATTCAGTTTTAGTGAGAAGATGAGATAAAAGCAATACACTTTTGCATTGCATGGCACACTCTCTCAATCCAACATATTATGCAAAAAAATGGTTGACAACAGGTGTTGGTCGTGTTTTTCCAAATGAAGATCCTGAGATATCAAGGAACAAAATGATATATTTGGGAAGACTTTTTAATGATCCTCACATGTTTAAGGTTGTAAATAGTGAGTTTGAAAAGTTCTTTACTGGAAGATTTGATTCTTTAGCAACACTCATAGCAAGGGACGGAGAAGATCCCCTTAATTGGTGGGCAACAAATGGATCAGATACACCAAATCTGCAACGTCTTGCAATGAAGTTGTTATCCCAACTTGCTACATCATCGTGTTGTGAAAGAAATTGGACTCACATATGTTCAAATTCACAACATTAAAAGAAACAAACTCATTAGTAAAAGAGCAGAGGATTTGGTTTATGTTCACTCTAATCTACGATTAATTTCTCGTCACACCAAAGATGAGTATATGTACTTTTTTTTCTTTTGTATTCAAAGTTCGTATTTAAATATTTATATTCAAAGTTTGAAGTTAGATACTAAGTTAGTCATATTTTGATGTAGTTGTGAACCATCTAAGTATTGAGATGTAAATCCAAAAGATTTTGACTTGGAGGGAGAACATGATTTGCATACTCTCAACATGGACTACCTCGATCTTGTTCTTCCCTCTAATTCAGACGATGAGGCAGATTTATGATAAGTTTTGTTGTTATCACACTCACAAGCTTCTTTATGTGTTATATTTTGGTAAGTTTGTGTTGTTACTTCAATAGAATTACTTTTTTATTTTTGCTGTAAAATTTACAATCTTATTATTAATTTATTGTTATATATATAATTATATATATATTTTTAAAATATATATAGCCGAGTCCCCGTCTTCAAAATTTTTAAAATTGTGCCGCACCTGTACCTGCACCCGTACCCGTACCCATACCTGTACCCGCACCTGCACCCATGTGACATAGGATGTAACCTAATCAGACTTGGAGTTGGATGAAGAGATGGGTGAGAAAAGCCTTCAGCAGGCCAGATCCTATCAGCGTAATTTGTGTGTGTTGGTTCTGAACCATGATGCCATATGGTGATGTGCACTATTGTTTGCATGAATATAACCAGCAAATGTTAGATGTACCCCCCACAGACATGTTCAACATAGTTTATTTACTATATTATGAGGTTTTATCATGTCTAATATACCATAATCATAGTCACAGTTATATATATATATATCGTGTGATAATATCAGGTGCAGAAAAGAAAGAAGAAAGGAAGGAAAAAAAGGAGGGAAGAAGGAAAGAAAACTGTTTTTCCTAGTTTTTTTTTTATTTTTCGCATTTTATTTTTAAGTTCATAGATTTTCCTGGGATTGATTGAAAAATATATAATATCCTGATATTTTGCCTTAGCCGAGATATAGCCAAGACCGATATTTGTGACTATGATTATAATACAGTTTCAAAGATGGTGAAAAAACGAAGGCTCACAATTCATAAGGATAAAAAATGGTCTAAAATAACCTATTAAAATAAACTTTAATGCATAAAATGGAAAATAGAACATCCTAAACATGATCCAAAGGTTAGTTTTTGCTTTTAGAGGTTAGATCTGTGTAAAACAAGTGTGTACCACCATAAGTTATGGTGGTTCAGTACCACCATAGAAACACCATATCCATATACATATGTACACACGTGTACATGCATATATATACACACCATTGTCACTGATATCGCTGATATTTTGAATATATCGTGATATTATCGGCAATTTCAAGCTTGCCGATAATATTGGGAATATATCGTGATATTTTCAAAATATCAGCAAATAAAAAATATCACGATATTTTTGAGTTTTTTTATTAAATTAAATTTGCATTTCCTATTTTTTTGTTTCTTTTATATTTTAAAACCTTTAAAACATGTTTCTTTATATTTTTGAAAGAAAAATAATACAAAACTTTTTATTTTCTTAGGTTTTTTTGTTGTTATTTATATTTTTTTCAATTTTTTAAACTCCCATGATTTTCCCAAGATATTCCCAAGATTTATCAACTTTTGAAAATCTCTCCGAGAAATACCCTCGCTGAGAAATTACCTTTAACGATACAGGTGACTATGATACACACACATTTTAAGCCAGATATTATGTTGGATTTGGATTAGGATATAAAACTGAAAGATAGTCTGTTCTGATTAGCTAATTGGATATTGAAATTTATACTGAATCCCTCTAAATGGATTTAAGCCAGTTGAATATCCAACCCTCACATCCTTAAGCGACATCTGCATAAGACCTATTTAAATCTTTAGCCCTGATTCTTCCAAAACCATCCTAGTGCCATGTTTATTTTGGCCAGGCTACACTTCACCCCATGGCAAAGGCTTGGCCTGATTGCCTAGGCATGGGCCCATCAGTTTCAGGCCCAAGCTAAGTCTGTCCTGCACCATGTACCCAGCTCAATACCCACCCCTTCTGGAAGAAAGAGACTGAGGTTGGGTCAGATGATGCACTTTGGTTTGACCCAACACCATTAGAGATTGGAAATCTTTAGAAACATGTTTCTATTCTACTTGACCAACACAATGAAATTTCTCTTGTATCTATGTCCTTCAAAGCAATCAGAGAGTTGATGAAATGGTGAACTTGGATTTTATGGTGACATATTTATTATAAATCCCCATTGATTTCATACAATTTATTTTTCATATATTTTTTTCCTGAAGGTGGTAGTATTATAACTTTATCTACTTGTATAGCTGAGGTGTATTATAGTTGTCTTAGAACATAGGAATATAATTTTAACTTTATAACCCTAACCTTGTTTCCTTATTCTATAATTGTAGTAATATTTTATTTCCAGTTCCTATAATTTAGCATATATCTCATAAACTCCAAACAAAGGGTTTATATGATTGACAATAGAAACTTTAGAAAGTCCTTCAATTGTTTAGGAGTTGCTTCTCGCTAATAAAGCCAGATGATGCGGATAGATGGATATGTGTTTTGACTTTTGAGCTTCTCTCGATTCCTTGGGTTCTGGAACAATTTAAATAAACGTGGCATGTTTAAGTCATTTTTAGTTTGAACGACCATCCCTGCTTAATTAGTGTCTTTGGGCTTTGTGACCCATGACTTGCAATTAGCAAATTCAGTGACTGTGGGATCAACTTTGCAAACATCTTCAAAAACTACTTCAAATAACCAGGATTAACTCATTTTTTTCCAATGTGAAGTTTGAACGCTTTTTTTAGCCATCTACTTTCTTTAATGATGACGCCATCTTATCATTTTAAGAAAAAGTGAAATTTGGATATCAGAACTAGCTTAAATGTCTTATAGTCAAAGAGCTAGGCAGTGCACACGTGCCAGCTTGCTGTGTGGCTCAGAAACACACAAAATAAATTTTCAAAATGAAAAGATTGATAAAAGGCTTTCAAGATCTAGAAATTTTCTGAAATTATATGTTTTAACATTGTATGCAAAAAACAGTTATAGTATAATATGAAATTCAAGGTGGCTGTAATGTTAAGATTAATATCTTACACCATTACAAGATGTACGCTAATATTAGTAAAAATTGTGCACCTACTTGAGCACAAGATGGCACTGTGACATGCACCCAGGAAAGCAAACCGGCATATTTAACATAATATGAAAATCCATGACTCTGTAAATACATTTGTATGTGATGTTGATTGTTGAACAGAACCCAGGAATTCAAATAAAAAAAAGAAAAAAAAAGTTTCAATCACAAACATAACTTGCTATTCTCTGTCTTTATAGACTTTTTTTTATTAAGATCAAGCATACTTAGAAGCACCTAAGTGATGTTTACATGAGGTTTCCTGAGCATGACTTTTATCGCCTAGTACTAGCACGTAGGTAGCCTTCCCAGTCAGTAAGCTGGCCTCACAATATGGGTATAGGCAGGGACCCATGTGAAATATAGATATTGTATTGATCTCATTTCTAAATCTTTGTCATTTTATTTCAGCACCATGAAATGTTCATGATCCAAAGTTATATTTTTTTACCAATTTGTCTCCTTTCACTTTATTCAACTAGAAACAGTTCTTTTACTTGTTTCCTGAAGTTACTCTGTGCTCTATTAGTTCAGAGCCCCGAGTGCAACAAAACTAAATCCCTTAGGTTCTTTCACTAAAAGGTAAAGGAAAAAGTCCCTTTAGATAGAGACTCTTCAGAAAAATGATCACCACCTCTTTGGGTGTGCAAAGGCTAGTTCCTTTGTTCTTGTGCTGTTGTGCATGGCCAATGGATAATGTTGCATAGATTGGATGATCAATTACTTTCTTGTGCCACTGAGAAGACATTGGTGTAGATTTGGAAATGGTGGGTAATGACTATTTGGAGGCTTCTCAGAAGTAAAAGAAATACATGTTACTGTATGGATGGATTTATCTCACATACAAGTTTATCACCTCCAATCACAAGTCATAAGGTCTTGGACCTTCATGGCGTGGCCTCATTGCTCTTTCAGGTATTTTTTATGATGTTTTCCTTTAGCACAAACCCAAGTATTGTGTCATGAAGGTTATAGAGGGTGTGGTTCTGCTCATCATGACAGAAATTGCATATATAAAGGGTTTATTGTGGGCAAACTGTGGGTGACACCAAGCTTACAGAAATTAATTATTATTTCATGTATGTGAAAGTTGCAAGTGAGAAAGTTTACCACAGTGAAGATAATGATGCTACACTTGTTAATTTGCCACTAAAAGAAGTCTGAAGTTTTTATAGGATGAATTCCATGCGCGTGAGCATTATTTTGCATTCTCAAGTGTGTTTCACTATGTTTCAGACCACTATCTGATTTGATATAGATCAGTTATGGGCGATTTCACAATTTCATCGGCCAACACTGCTGGGATCTATATTATGTTAATTATTGGAACTATTGCAGCATGGTTTGATGTTAATTGGAAAACCGACAACTTCTCTAGTTTCCTCTGCCCTGCTCTCATTCATGTTCTTCTGGAATCAAGTCATTGAACGTAGAACGGTTCTTACCCTTCTTGAGAAATTCACTGTGATATTGTTGTTTCCCAAATATAGTGAGTGTTTTGCCTATTCCCCACAATTTTCTGCTTATCTGTTCATAATTGTGGTTGCAATTCTGTTTGTACACGAGATCCATATTTCTCTATCTTCTTTCTAATATTTTACATATTTTTCAGGATGGACTAAGGAAAATACAAGATTGGCAGTATGTAAACTGCCTTGAACTTTGGGTTAAGTTTGTATGTGCTAACATCAAGGAACATGATCTTCAAAGTTTGCTATACTTGGCAATTCAGATGATAAATGGACTTGCCCATATGTTGCCTCGACCTCGTTTCTTTCCTTTGAGGCTAAAATGCATCCATTTGTTGAATAAGCTTTCACATTCTAGTGGCGTCTTCATTCCTGTGGCTTCTTTATCTCTAAGCTTTCTAGAATTTGGGGAAGGTGGCAAATCTGATAATAGTGCTCCAAAAGATTTTAATTTTTCAAGTATGTTGAAGGTTGGTTCAAGTGGAGAGACTACCTCATCAGTTTTCAGGATCTTCACTGTCTCGGCTCTCTGCTTTACTTATTAGTTGGTTACTTGTCTGACAGGTGCCAAAACAGCTACTGAAACTGAAAGCATACCATGAGCAATGTGTACGCTCTGCAGTTGAAACACTTTCAGAGCACTTTTTTCAATGGAGTTATCATGTATCTTTCCCTGAGTTGGCTTTTGTTCCACTCGTCAGCTTTAGAAAGTTTTGCAAAAAGACAACCAGTGAGAGCCTCAGACGTCTTGTAAAGCCATTCATGGATCAGGTAAATATTTTTTAATAAGCTTACATGTTTGACTTTGCGATAGCACGTGCTCAGAGTTGTGTTTTTTATCTGTAAATTGATTTTCTTTTGACCAACAATGTGAAACATTGCTCAGGGAATCCTTAGTACAACTAACTTGGGCTGACAGAATCTCTGTCACAAGGTTGCACCTACCCCTGACCACAATCCAAGTGCATAAGGTGAAGGGGCTCTGAACTTGGGGCAAGGGCACTTTGCTTCAATTCTACATCTACCCTTGCCACAATTCAAGATCATATGAGGATTTTGTACCTACATTTGATTATGTGGAACCAGCCATGTCCACTTCATGCCGCTGCCACCTGAACAACCTTAAATTGAATGGTCTAAGCTTGGAAGCCTGTAGTTCTAATGAAAGATTTGTTGGTTCGAGACAAGAAAAAAAATTGATGACCAATGCCGGTGTTTCAAAACCTAGCAAGCTCAGAACCCATCTTAGGATGCAGAAAGTGTAGCCAAACTTCTCCAGGTTTGTGCCTAGAGTTAGATGGACTTGGAAAATCCAAGACCCACCAATTTGGATTAACAAAACAACCAGCCGGGACTGAGTTATCCACTTGGCGCCAAGTGACACAATCTTGTTCAATGAATCAATATCATGGTGATAGGCTTAATCCTATCCATTTGGATTATGGTTATAAACATTATTTTATACTAATGAAGAAGCAGTTCCCAACATCTCTTTTTTATTAGTCGGGGAAAACCTGGCCCAGTCTGGAGACTTGGCCCAGACCTGGTTGTCTATCCAGGAAAAAATCTTGTACAGCTACCCTGCCTCATGAACAGTACTGTTGTTAATATATATATATATATATATATATATATATATATATATATATATATATATATACCCGATAAAGGGTATTTCTGTAATTCTGCCCATTAGGGGCATTTCAATCTTTTTACTTTTCTTTTATTTCCTTTTTCTTCTCTTTTCTTATTTTTTATTTTTCTTTTTTTGATTGTAAAATGCATTGCATTGGGGGTCTCTGTTAAATTATGTATATAAATATATATATATATATATATATACATACGTATATATATACATATATGTATATATATATACATATTTCTTTTTTTGTTTTCTTATTTCTCCAAATACCCAATAGGGGTATTTTGGTAAATCCCCATGTAAACTCTCCCCTTTTCCTTTTCTCTCCCTTTTTTACTTTTTCTTTTTTTCTTTTGCTTTTTTAAGACCACAAGGGGCCCCACTCATCTTGTCGTTGGGGCCCCAACGGTCATATTTTTGAGATACTTTTTAGGAATTGAGGTTGCCTATTCTCTCACAGGATATATTCTCTCTCAAATAAAATTAGCTGCTAACATATGTGCTAGGTCAAAAGTTTTCGATAAAAAGGTGGAAACCTCAAAAGTCATAAATACAAAATTAAGACTTGAAGATAGTGTATTGCTTGAAGATTATATTTCATATTGTCAATTGATTGGATCTCTCACTTATCTCTCTATCACCCAACCTAATATCACTCATGTGTTCATGCAGCAAGTCAGTTTTAACATGCCCCTACCACATTGCACATGGCAGCAATTATGAGGATTGTGTGATACATTAAAAACACCGTTTCAAAAGAGCTTTTTTTTTGTCCTCTTCATCATCTTTAGATCTAATTATCCGGGGTGGTAACCTAAATGATAGGTTTTTGTATTTTTTAAAGAGATTCGTTGATCTATTGGAGGTGTAAGAAACGACAAAAAATATCTTTATCTTCAGCTGAAGCCGAATATCAGGTAATGACTATAACAACAATGGAGCTTGTGTAGCTTAAAAGTCTTCTCAGTGATATGGAAATCATCATCTCAACACCTTCGAAGAGTTATGACAATAAGAGTGTAATCTACATTGCGAGCTACCATACCTTCCATGAGCGAATCAAACATATTAAGATGGATTGTCACTATGTTTGTGATGAATATCTAAGAGGAACTATTACGTTGCCGTACCAGTTGACAAATTTCTTCATCAAAGCTCTTTCCGCTCTTCGATTTCTCTTTCTCAGCAAACTTTCGATCATTTTCTCATAAAGTTTGAAGGGGAGTGTATATATATATATATATAAACAGTTTGCCCAATAAGGGCATTTTTGTCTTTTTGTATGTAATTATAGTTGTTTATTAGAAACAACTATTTTTTCATTTTCTTATTTTTGTCTTCATTTTCTTTTTTTATTTCTATTTTATCATGTCATTGGGCCCCGCTCTATAGAGTCGATAGGTGCCCCAACAGTAAAAAAATATGACCGAGGGAGCTCCCCAACGTCTCTATGAAAGGGAGCTCCCAATGGTCTCCCTCTTGTATTTGTATATAAATAGGGGAGTGTTCCCCGTATATTTTTTCATAGCTTCCCAAAGCACATTTTCAATAATATTTTATTTTTAATTGACTCTTTGTATTGTCCTTTAGTGGACTTTTGTCTATGCACTTTTGTGCTTGTCTATCTTCTTTGTAATTGTCCACTTATGTGCTTTTGCACTTTGCTTTTGGAATTCCACATACTTCATTACAACCGCTTGCATCAGCTTGCACACAGGCACATGACTGGTTTTGATCTTGAGATGTGGGATTAGCATCACTCCTCAATCCCACTCCACTGGCCAAATGCACACTCTGTTGCAGGGCCAGCTCCCAGCATCTTACCCAAAATCATTTTAAGTATTTGTTGCTGATAAAATTAAAACAAATCCCTTTTGGTGTTTGTGATATGCACTTACACTTCAGCTATCTGCGACATTTCCTAGACTGGACCAGATTCCATGCAACACCCAAAATAATGTCCAAATGAAAGTAGCAGGACGATTTTTGAAACATCCTCTGTTGTGCTCTTTGTGACCAATGTTAAACTAATTAATGAAATAAGGAAAAGAAAATTAAACTAAAACATAGTCTTGGTTTTTAGTTGACATCAGTGAATATTTTAGGACTGTTTCATATTGTAGTATATAATGGTATTCTACAGATGCAAACTTTGTAAGCAGGATGCACTAGTAGTGGATTTCGTGATGGACATATCATCTTCACATATTTTTTTTTGTATTAATATCATGCTCTTGAAGTTTCTGGATATCATAATCTGACATCAAATATTCATGAAAAGAGATGATGTCTGCTTTTTTCTTTTTCATTCAAGCTTAAATTACGGGAGAGTATGAAAATGAGCTTTTCTTGTAATTAAAGACTTGTCATCTTCTGCGCTCTTCAGTATTCAAGTATCAAATTAATTTGGCAATTCTCTCACCTTTTTCTTTTTCCTATGATATAGGTTGAGCAGAACATAGAATTTGTACAGAAAAAAAGGGATGAGATTGCTTTTTCTTCAAACGACCAAGCATTACTTGAATCTTTTCTCCAGGTGTGCTAGTGTTTCTCTTTTTTTTTTGTGTTTACTAGCCATCTTCTCTCACCAACTGTTCTAATATCTCTAGGATGAAAAGAGAAAAGGGAGTGCTCCTTTCCATAAGTATCATGCAAGGATTGTTGAGGGATCTCTTTCTAAAAAAGCTGAGAAGAAATCAAGGTAATAGATGGATTTTTGTTAGAAATCTCCAATAATTAATTAATTCTCTGCTTGGATCACAAAGGCTTCAATATAATCACAAAACGATATATACCCGAAAAAAATGCGATATTTTAAAAATACTGCCAAAACCCTCACGATTTTTTGTAAGATTTTGAAATATACAAAAAAATCATGTCGCTTCTTTTGATGGTGTGAACTTTTTTTTTGTCAGCAATCATTCAATGCTGAGCTGAGCTGGCATTGAATGGCGCATGTCAGGCAGCATTGAATGCTGACTACCGATGGCAATGGCTTTTCACTAAATGAAGGGGAGGCACCCTCATTTTATATAGCAGCTGAGAGGGCCTTCCCTCCCCTACACATTTGGTATGGTACTATTCAAGTAGCCGATTAGACTCTAAACAACTTATGCATATTTTTTTAAAGGGAAACTGTGTTATATGTTGCGTATCATTTAAACTTCCTTCACCCCATTGCTGAAACTACCTTATATTATATGGTATTTTGTAAATGCCTTTCACCCCATTGCTCAAAGTAACCTATGTTGTATAGTATTTTTGTAAATGCCCCTTACCTCATTTTCAAAATCTCTCTCTCTCTCTCTCTCTCTATATATATATATATATATATATATATATATATATATATATATATATATATATATATATAAGGTGCTCCCAGAGCACCTACTCTCACCTAATAGAAGCTTCAAATTTTCAGAATCTGAGTGATTTTTTCGTTGATCAGACCCTATAGATATGATCTACAACTTTGCTTTCTAGTAGGAGGGAGTAGGTGTTCCCGGAGCATTACTCTATATTAATAATGATAGGGTGTTCCCCGATCACCTACTGCCACCTAGTAGAAGCTTCAAATTTTCAAAATCTGAGTGCTTTTTTCGTTGATCAGACCCTATAGATATGATCTACAGTTTTTATTTAGTGGAAAAAAATATTTGGATCATGTGATTATGTCATACATGTAGTTTTTTTTTTAAGATCTTCAAAAATCAATGGCTCACAAGGTACCAAAATTTTATGACTAAAAAAGCCTATTTTGAACATGATCCAAAACATGATTACTATCAAATACACTGTTTTAAGTACATCTATAAGATCTGATTGAGAAGATGCAACCTACAAATATGATTTCTAGTAGGTGCTCCGGGAGCACCCTAGGATTGCTCTATATTAGTAATGAATGTATAAATTTTCAACTTACAGAGATTTTCCTGAGGAAAACTCACTTTTTTAACCTGAGAATGAGATTTGTAACTGTGATACCCAGGGTGTGCATCCCTTGCTTTAAGCCCAAGCATCAAGCTCCCTGGAGGGATTTTATGTGCTTGGGAGTGGGCCATACGGCAGAGCATCAATCTCTACCGGGCCCCACCACCTGAACTGGGGTTTCCTCTCAAAAAATATAAAAACGGCAATTCTCTGCCTGCCAACTAGAATTTTTGCTGAATAAATTCATCTTACTCTGGTGGTTGTCAACTTGGTATTGCAGCATTTTGGAAGAGCCGGCTTCAAATTCTATTGAAGTTACAGAGCTTGTAAGTGGAATGAAAAGGTCAGGCAAAGGGAAAAGAAACTTGAATTTAAATTCTCCGAGTAAGAAGAAGAAACATAGAACATGAGTGTGCATTCCGTATACCTTTTTAACCGTCGTGTTTTTCATTATTGTTTAATATTGAATGATAATAACTGGATTAGTTTTATTTAGTTTTAGTCATCTAAATTCTGTACATGCTGACGAAGTTTTTGAGGGCTTATATGATGAAATAATTCCACTGGAGATCCGGATAAACGGCAATTCATTGAAAGGTTTAGTGCATGCTTGATATTGACTGATCTAATTTATCAAGATATCTGTGCATGAGCAAGTGACTTTTTAAGTGTTGCTGTTTCCAATTAGGAGATTCAATTCATATCAGCAGATTCACATCGATTTTAACATAAGGATATGTACTTCATGCAAGATTGATTGGCCTAGTTGTTTCCTCTCATTTGATCGTTTGACTAGTCACCTCCTCTGTAGATGTTTTTAGGTTTTTTAGTATTGTTTAGACCATTTAATTTCCTTTTTAGGCCGTAGATGCCATTTGACTCAATTATTGGCTGTTGGGATCGAGTCTATAATAACTGAAGCCTATCTTTTATTCCTGTTATCCATCTCTCTCTCTCTCTATCATTTTTTAACCTAGTGTGAGTCGCTTTCATTTTATTAAAGGTGCTATCTTAAGTGATTTGTGCCAGGCAGTTTAGTTGGACAGCACGTTGTAGATTAGACTCCATGAGCAGGCCAAGCTCAGTTGTATCCTCAAAGCCAAATTGTGTAAAGTTCATTGCACCAAATAATTATCAGAAGTTGGGTAATTTTCACTTTATAATTCTGGTCAATGTGTTGTATAATTAACACAACTGCTTCCTTGTTTGGGGTTGGTGACGGGGTTTGAACTGCTTTCTACTACCATGTTTCTTTTTGGTTTATAATTATTCATTGTGAACTCCTTATATACATAAAAGATATAAGACATTGGAATAATTAATTAAAAAAGATTGTAAATACAAAGAAAGAATTCATAAAACAACTTCTAATAAATACAGATTTTGTAAACCATCTGTACTCTAATATAATGTTATTTGTGCTTTCGCCGGTTGTGGCCAATTTCATCAAAAGTGATTGCACTTGTATTACCCAACATTTTTGTGTTCTGTTTTTTGTTTCTTCTTAAGGTATCTTGTTTTAGGATGCGCTTTAGGTGGTAAGACTGGAATAAGGTTTGGAGGAGTGATGTGAGATATTATCTGTCATTAGAAAAAATGAATAAGTATTATATGCAGCTTGATACGATTTAATAGTGTAGAACTTATCGTAGTAATCTTCTGATAACTTGTCTTCGTACAAAATGCACGTGATTATATGTTTGCACAAAATCTCGCTAACCTGTTACTCTCTACAAGAGCATGTTTGTTTTTTAAGATAAACATTACAATTGTGAGAGTGATTGTAGGCTTTGTATCGACGATGAAGGCAATGCACTACTTGAACACATAGATTTCGTGCTTCTTTTTTACCATCGTCCAACTTTTTTTTACTTTAGGCACCACACATGTTATGGGTATTATTCTTTTGGTTTTCAAAAAGTTTCATCATCATGAGATAAAGTTTTTCAATAAGAGGATTTAGTGACTTGTCATGTATTGTGAGAATCCTCGCATTAAATCTCTTTACTATATTAGAGGTTAAGCGCTTGTACATTCTAGTTGAAAAGTATATGTTAGCCTAATGTTTTTCTTTTATGACCTTAGTTGCATACTTGTATGCATCTTCCCTTTGCTCCTGAATCTTTTTAAGAAAATAATTATACTTTTGTCTCGTGAGTGCTTTGGTTGTGCTTTACCAAAGTTGACCTAGTGATATTCCAAATTTATGTTAAAAGTTTTTCGTAGTGTTTTGTGTAAAATTCAACCTGACAATTTAGCCATGTATGGGAGAACATATTGTGTAGCTTTGTGTGCTTATTTGAGATAGCTGTTAATTGTACTTTAACTTTGGGTATGTCATTGTATTAGTGTCTCAATTGTGCATTCACATGCATAAAAAAACTACACCCATGATTCATTCGACTCGTTATCTATAACAGTAAATGCAACCGAAAATATTTGATCACAAGGATCAATACCATGGGCTGACAACAATATTTATGTATTTTTCTTTTAGGAATGTGTCATCTACCATAAGAAGTGGAGGGCTTTCTTTAAAAAACTGATCAATGCATGCACGAAAAGATACGAACATGTACATAAATCTACGTCGTCTATCAGTTTCAATGCACATTGTCGATCATCGGTTAGTCATCATCAAATAATGACAATAGGCAAAAAGCATCTTGAAAAACTCTTCGAATAAACCATATAGGATCACCTTAGTCATTTCTCATTAATGTCATGCTTGTTTGTACGTAACCTTCATACTTTCCTTGCGACTAATGTCATTTAAGATTTCTTTTAGAGTTAACTTTGGGTTATCGTGTAAGTGTTCAAGAATAACACTTGAAATCCACTTGAAAGATATTTTTTTCACTACTACGTTGTCCAATGATCCACCACATGTATGCTCACTTTGATACTTCTTCACTTGAAAGAATGATGTTTTCTGCACCTTTGTTCAATGGATCCTCCAAGTGGAATGAACCATAGTCCGCAAGTTATTTCTCATGCATACTACAGTTACTCTGTTATTGCAGTTTTTCATAAATTTTATTTTATAGTTATTTCTTATCACATGATCTTTAAAAAATTATGATAGTGCTAAAGATTATTAAACCTTTTGTCGATAACAACTTCTCGATCTTTTGACTATATTGATAGTCATTGAAATCGTTCTATATCATTAAGTCTTTTGTTACACAGTTGCTCAAACAACTAAATTGACTTAACATCAATGATTGCCAATTGCTCTTTATTGAAATAATATTCATTGAGCAATAATGTAAAGTTTATAAATTTCTCAAAATTTTTAAATAAATAAAAGATTTTTTTTTGTGAATTATTTTGGTATTTAACTTTGATTAAATATCATTTTTTAGCAAATTACTTAGCTAATATTGATTGATTAATTAGCAGTTATTTATGGATAATATTTTGGCATTTATTGAAGTTATTTGATATTTAATTGGGCATTTATGAGGTTTTGTATGAAGTATTTGGATCTCGACCTCAATATAGATCTAAGAGGATCAACCAACTCAAACGCAAGTTTGAACTATTTGAATGAACATATAAGATCCACTCGACCTCAAGTTATTTAGGATAGGATCTCCAAATGATTTCAGTCAACCGAAATAGATTTGGGTAGGGTTTTGATTTATATCGGGGCTTAAATCAGGCATAGAAGAAATTTAGATCCATTTGAGATGCAATTGGATCTTTCTTTAAAGTAGAAAGTGTCTTGGATTTATTTAGAGACCCAAATGAATTCTACTAAGTAAAATAAGATTTGGATATATTTAGATGACCCAAATGGATCTCACTAAGAAAAGGACTTTTGGATCCACTTGGAGACCCAATTCGATCTCATCAAGTAAATAAAATTTTAGATCCATTTGTGACTCAAATGGATCCTATTAAAGTATAATAAATTTGTTTGGATCCACCTAAGACCCAAATGAATCTCATTTAAATAAATAAGATTTAAGTCCACTTATGACCCAAATGAATTTAATTATATATATATATATATATATATATATATATATATATATATATATATATATATATATATATATATATATTAGTAGGTTGGATTTGGATTTAATGAGATCCAAATAGGTCTCACCAAAATCCAAATCCAAGCCCACTTGTTTTCCTACTTAAAACTAAAAAGAAATTCAAAACCAAATTCTAATTTCAAGTTTTTCTTTCCACACTCGCCTTTGAAAATGTTTTTTCCCCCTACTTTTTTTCAAATCAAAAAGGTTTTCCCCCTTTCTAATTGGATTTTTTCCTTTTTTTCTTCCTATAAATACTCTACTCATGCCCCCTCTGCCCATTACATTCCCTCTCACCTGTATCATAAACTTCACTCATGCTCCCCTTCACCCTTCACTCTCCCCTCTCTCGTGTAAACCCAGCACCACCACCACCACCACCACCATTGCCCATCTCTCTCCTGATTTTCGTCTTGCACCATACCATTGCCACCTGATTCTCTCCTTCCCACCAACTGGGCAGCCACCGATGGCACCCACCAGTGCTACCTTCACTGACTCCTGGTGACTGCTCTCAGCCGCTCCTGCTGAACAACCTCCTCTCTTTGTTGAACCACCCTGTTTTGCCTCACATAAAATAACAATTGAATAACATGCTTTTCATCATAGATACTATGCAGCATCTTTGATATGCATTTTATCATTCATCATAAGCATTTACACAGGCTTAAAACTACGTAATAATTTCAGAAACATGCATATTCAAAAAACATGAGCCATATACATATATTTATTCATAAAATCTTGAAATACACTCGTATTTAACTATTCATAAAATCCAAAATACATATGTTAGAATATGCTTGTAAAACCTGAAATATATGTGTCTTTTATTGAAAACATGTTCAAAATACTCACATATGGAAAATTTTGATACTTTTTTAACATATGCACATTCTTGTTTATGAAAAACAAATATTACTTAAATATATATTTTCTCAAAAGGCATGCAACACAAACAATTTTTGAATATATATATATATATATATATATATATATATATATATATATATATATATATATATATATATATATATAAACTATGTAATTATGAAAACCCCAAGCATTTCAAAAAACCTAAAACTACACATATATGTTAAAGTTATTATAAACCTACCTTGTAATGCATGTGGTCTCACGAGAAATAAAGAAATTTCAAAATGGCCCTCGAGAATTCTCCTCGATTAGCATGACATTGATCGTATTTTATTGACGATCCAACTATGAGCGAGGACACGTATGCTAACCTCGGTTTCCAGTCTGATGATGGTAGTGAAGAACAAGGTTGTGGCGAAGGTGACGACCACAAGCGGTAGGGTCAAGGTTGGCGAAATGACCTCGCTGAAGGAGGTGATGGCTTTTGGTGACATCGAGGTCAAACTCGTGCTCAACTCAGCTTGGCTAGGTTGAGTGCGGGTCAGCTGGACCGACCCAAGTTCAGTTCCCCAAACGTGAAAGTGGGCATCGACAGGCTCTGTTGAGCTCCGGTTGGTGAATTGAAGAAGAATGGAACTTGTGTTTGGAGATATGTGTTAGTTACAGTATATTGCTGCATTATGGTTGTTTTGTGAATTTCTCATCTGTTGGTGAATTCATATACGATAAGATGAAACACTTATTTCTTGGTTTGTGTTGTAATGGTGAATTCATATGTAATTCTATTTATATGCAAAATTATGTGTATGTGCATGCATTATGCATAAGAGCATGATGATGTCTTAATCTACCCCAACATTCTTGAGTGTGACTGATATTGTGTATTGTGTGTGCATGTGTGCACGTGCATGATTGGTTTGTAACATACTATTGGTGTGTCTGCTGTTGCTTTTCAGATATGGATTTTGATATGTTAAACAACTGAAGATATAGCTGTTATGCTAATATAAGATCTGTCTCTCTTTCTCTCCTTTTTTCGCTTGACTTGAACGAAGAGATTAGTAATGTCCCTTACCAAGGGAGCAGGTTTTACAACTCCACCGAATGAAATTATGCAAAAACATGAAATTAAGGCTGATGCATTTATGCGAACTGCTAAGAATCATGCCAGCCATTAATGTATTATGAAGCTGTAATATAGACTATGTTGGTCGCTTTCATTTGTGGTATTTTTCTGAATGTAGCCTGTTCATGAATGATTAAGCATATTTTCCCCTACTTCGTTGTGTTGAAGGTCATTTGTAAGGAGTGGAGTGGGAGAACAATGTCTACAGGAAGCACAAGGCTGGTGGTATGCTTATTTATGAAACCTACTCCTTATACATTTACTTATGGGAATATATTTATCCTGTTTTGTATAAAACTTCTCAGGTCTTGGGTGTTCCTTGGGAAGTAGACGATGAAGGTTTAAGGCAACACATGAGCCAATTTGGTGAATTGGTTGATGCAACAATTATTAAAGTAATTGTTCAGGCACTGTTACTGCTTTGTTTGTTTTGAAATAATTAACTTAACATTGTACTTGTTGTGCCTTATTTTAATTGATTTTCTGCTTCTATGGGTTGTGGAACAAAAAGGGCACCATTACCTTCAATTATTTATCAATTGCTTTTCTATGGATTCAAGCACATGCTATTGTTTACACCCTAGCTCATAACTTCAAAAAAAAAAATGATGACTGTGAGCTCCAAGTCGAGCCATGTTCCGAGAAATGCTATCTTGATGGTGCTCATGGCACCCTGACAAAAAAAAAATTAAGTCCATACAATGTGTGTGAACCCCAAGGCGGGTTCAGGATTTTGAGAATCATCTTTGGTGCGATGACTCGCACAGGAAAATAATTGAGAAATCAAATATGAGATTTCTGAGGCTCTGGGTATACCTGAAAGAAGGTATATGTTACCAGACCCCTCGTAGTGCGATAGCTCGCACTTGGTTATAAAAAAAATGTAAAATAAAATATAAAACCTTTGAGACTCTGGGTATACCTGAAAGATGGTATATGTTACCGGATTCTCCAGGCTCTGGGTACACCTGAAAGATGGTGTATGTTACCGGACCCATGATCTACCTTGGAGAGGGTAGGTGGTATGAGCTTCATGGATGTTCGTGTTTTCGTGAGAGTTAGGCATCTCACCGTATGGTCTCAGTTCACTACAATGTCTATGCCTGTGCTTACCCACAGGGTGAGAGTAAGATAAACATTAAATAATTTAAGTTGACTGAAAACTTATTCCTGAAGAATTATGTACTGTTGATATGACTTTCGTAAAACTTGTAGAATCTACAACTTATGCTAATGTGGATAAATGTATCTTTAGTTCAATCCTCTTTTGCACTGTATCATGAATTGAAAGCATAATCATTTTCTTAGAATGATATAAATTTCCATGCTAGTTATATCTGCAGTTGTTGCACATATTTGTACACAGGACACTGAGCACCACATATAGATATAATGCTTCTTACGCAGACAGGGGAGTCTGACCCTTCTGCATTAAAATTTTTCAGGTAACGCATAAATGGAGCATCGTGGAGTCGTATTTGGAAGTAGTCAAGAGATCTCAGTTTTTCAGTGTTTCCTATTTGAACTCTGATTAGTAGATTTACATTTCTGTTATCGGTGATGCATAGACTATTTTCTAGATCACGAATTTATAAATCATGATGTTGTTTCTAAACCTGCTTTGATATCAACTATGTAACGACCTCAAATTCACCTCCGAAAATATATGATTTTTTTTAAAGAAAGTGAATGATGCTATAACTGATCTATGGTCCTGCTTCAACCAAACTAAGCTCTAAGAGGTCAACTTCTATGCAAGCACTAGCATTTATAGCCCATTAGAACTAAGTTTGCAAAAGAGACACCAAAGACAAGATCCCTTTGTCAAGATGAAAACGAAATACAACTTTTTTTTTTAATACTAAAAACATCCCACGAATCTAGGGTACATCACAGATTCACATCCCAACACACCAATCATCCATTTTAAACCATAATTTAAAATGAAATAGTTCAAACCAAAATTAAAAATTAATAAACTTTAACTTTAAGTTCATAAAGTTTAAATCAATCCCATAACATATAGAATCCAGCAACCATAATAAATTTTGCCATCGCTAGCAAAACTAGTCGCATCATCACCTACTCGATTAAGTTTGAGAACTCATAGTTCTCATACAAAATATTATATTATCCAATAGTAAAGAATAAAGTATAAATCCACTAAACATCAAGTTTAGAAAATATTTATGTGCACATAACGATTCAGATATGCTTGCAACATAAATAAATTCAAGCATACTTGCAATATCACATGATACAAAAATCGATGCATATATTATGCATATACAATACATGAACCAATGCAAATTGCATGAAAAACTTTTATCTCCATATAGAATGTTTCTTTTGAATGCATGTATATGTTTAATACAAACCAATTTAAGTTATTCTCCTAACCACTTCGCGGATACTAGCATGGGTAAAATTCTGAGGTCCAAGGTAGATCCCAACTATATCTTAATCATACACAATTATAATTTATTATGTACTAGGATCTCATATATGTTTCTCGATCGACTTCGAGCATCATCACCCAATGTCGTGACGACAAGGCCTACACATCCTCCAACACCATTTTTCTTAATATACCAATATGCTACAGTTGAGCCAATCTCACGATCCTCGACAAAATGGTGGAAAATTTTCTACAATCATGGCTAGGAACATGAACCTCCATATCGGGTTCTTGGGACAAACAATGCAAATGTTGTTCAGTATCCTCATGGTCCCTCATGACCGTCATCCAAGGATCCCACCATCATCAGAGGACAATCAAAGAATCATATTATTGGTATATTGTTAAGGTCTCTTATACCTCTTTAAATTATCATACACTCTTTCCACAAAAACATAATGGATCTGTATATCCATAACATGCACCTCATCATGCATCATCTGATTGGGCTACCACCCTACTCAGTCATAACAGTGTATCATTATATGTCAATAAGTATAATTAATCATATGCATCATAAGACAATATAAATAATGCATTCACATGATTATTACAATAATATTTTACTCACACACGGCCTCAATAGGCCCATGTGTAGCTTAATCATAAGTCACAATACAATCTCATTCACCTTTCGAACCGTCTCATACATTCAAGTAAGCATTTTGCATTATGCGACATATCATGTTCACAAGCCACATACCATAATAACATATTATACATAATCATCATAAGCATATATAACATCACATTAGGCTATACATTATTATCATATTGCATATAATAAACCTGGTTCAAATCTGAAACCAATACATGCATGTAATTCAACACATCACATGCAAACTGGCAAAAACAATTTACATGCAAAACTGTAAAAACAGAATCTTACATGTTCTTAGAAGCTCAAACATAAATCATATAAAGTGATTCTGGATCTAAGATTTTTAATGTACATTCATATACACATTAGCTATCTACAAGAAGAAGCCCTGACCTAAACCCATTCAGAGTCAAGAAATAAATTTTTTAGAAACATCGATTATTTTTTGTTCACTGAACAGTCTAGTCCGGTTTGATCTTTTCAAAGAAAAGTTAGTCATTCATCACACATAACAAAATAAATTCTAAATTTTTTACTATGGTTGGCTTGATATGTCTAACAGATGTCCCCAAAAACCCAGACTTATTTTTTTTTAAATAATTAAAAATTTTGTAATACAGACTATTTATATTATTTAGCAAACTATTTTTTAGAAATTACAGATTCTGGACCAAAATTTCAAGATTTTTAATTCTTAAACTGTAAATAATCTGCCTACATGATTTTTATCGTGTGTTCTACCATATATAAGCTAACACATATAAAAATATCAACCATAAATCTAGAATAATTTGGGAGGTATAATTTTTACAAAAATATGCAGCCTACAAAGATTTTCTATCGAGACATAAATTTTGTGTCGGCTTGCGGAGGTCATATCTCTAAACCCGAAACTCATTGAGCTCAATTTTTTTTTTAATTGCTTCTGTATGTCAGAAACATTTTTAAATTCATAATTTATGGGTTCATCGACTTGAAAACTATATTTTTCTTTACAACAGATCGAAATAAAAATACATAACAACATGCAGTTTTTAAGAAACACATCAAGAACTTTATGTTTTCATCCAAAACACTAAGAATATGCAACCAATGATTTTGATTCATCAAAAACATATCATATTTATACATAAATATATGTAAGCATGTTACATATATGTAACACAGAAGTATCATGCATATCATGAATTAAACACAATAACCAACATTTTTACTTAAGATAATATATTTTTCTCAAAATTGATTTTTGAAAAAGGATTTTGAGTTTATAAAAACATCCAAACAACTTTATAATCCATCAAAATCATATTAACTCCAGGCATAAACATATCCAGCATGTTACAAATATCAAATCTAACTTATAACATGAATTTAAATACGAATCTACATCATTTTTCATTAGAAAATAGGTTAAATTGCTTCTGCAAATTAAAATGGATATTATGAAAGCAAAATAGGGTTTTAAATAAGAATATAACATAAATCGAACCATAGAAACACAATTTCATGTTTGATCGACCTATCCTAAATTCTAAACATGTTGAATAATGTAAAATCTTGTACCCCAATGTGAATAAAAATAAGTAAAATACTGCACACGTGAATGAAGATCAAAATGCAACAAAGCTCTCTCGAAAACACGAAAGAGATCAAAAATATCTTCTTTAACGCAAATGGTTGTTGTCTAAAGCCAAGGTACAAACCTTGTATCAGATCAAACACCTAAAAACAAAAGAAAAAATGAGTATGATGGGATATCAGATCAAACACCTAAAAAATGAGTTAATCCGAATGACTTTTGTTATCAGGAAAGTCCTTATTTCTCTAACTTGTTTATTGAAATGTTTGAAAATAGTAACAGAGTTTATTGCTTTGCTAGTGCTGACGTTGGTTTTCAAAAATGCTGTTTAACATCTATAAGACTTTAACAACACTTCTCAATTATTAATTGTGATATTTTTAATGACATTTATCTCATACTTCAAATGAGGTTTGCATATAATGTATATTATATATAATATATATTATATATAAAATATACATTATATTCTATGTTGTATATATAGTATTCTATGTTATATAACTTATATTAGTATTATTATATACGGGCTGAGCCAGGCTGCAGGCAGGGCACGGGCTGCCCGGCCCGGCCCAATCTACTAGCATTTAGTCGGATTGCTTTTTAAAATCGGATCCAACTCCGAATCCGATTTCGTGAAGGCCTTTGTTTGGAATTTTACAAGAAAATAGAGGCTATATGTGGAATGTCAGAAATGTGAGGCCCATGCCTGGAATAAGGGGTAAAATGTTGGCCTTAAATGGGATTTTCTCAAATAAATACGAAGGAGAGAGAGAGAGAGTACTCCAACATAAATACGACGACCAATTGAAAAAAACGTCGTTCCCTTGTTTCCTGAGAGAGAGAGAGCCGAACTATAACCATCAACATTACGAAACGAAAACAGGTTCAACCAACATTGAACCTACCGGGAAACCAAACACGGGCCCAAGACATGCCAAGGAGCCCAAAAAAGGAAAAAAGAAAAGTAGCGAAGCAAGGAGAAAAGGAAGAAATAAACAAGAAACAAATACAGTTAGGCGACGAGCATCATCCTGGATCATGAATGGTCCCTGGAGGCAGATGGTGTTGCAGATCAGGGATGTTGATGCGGAGAATGGCGTATACGTCCGCCAAAATAAGGTTCACCATTTTGTTGAACACTGTTGGAATATGCTGAAAAATAGCGTTGTTGCGAGTCATCCATACGGCCCATCATGACGAGAGCAGCCAGGTTCGCCAAATAATACGCCATTTGTTGGAATGACGAACTTGTTGAGGACCCCACAACAAATCGTTGGCGAACGATTCCTGGCGCACACTGACCCCCGGCTTATTCCAAGTCACCTTAAAGATGTTTTGAAAAACAAAGCACTCCCAGAAAAGGTGGAAGGCAGATTCTTCAGCCGCCTCACACAACACACATTTACTCGGCAGATGAAATCCGATGGATTTGAGGAAGTTGTCTGCACCCGATCGTGTAAGATTAGCCAAGCCAGGAAACATGATCTCGGAGTGGGACCCTTGCCCCAGATCAGGTTCGTCGGAAACCGGTCCACCCCCGACGGAAGGAGAGTGAGGTAGCCTTCTTTTGAGCGGAAAGATCCGTTCAGAGCAAGGTTACGACCAAAGAACTGAGTCTGTGAGTCAATATTGCCATTATAAGACAGAACTGCAGACCATGCTTGGATCCATGATCGTCGAAGCTTTGACATAGTTCGCTGACGCACGCTTGTGGCCCCCACCAAAGATTCTACACCACCGTATTTAACTAGGAGCACGCTTGCACACGGAGACCCAGGTTGGTGTGCAAGCCAGCTCTGCTTCACGACAAGAATCATACTCCTCAGCCGAGGATCCTTGATTCCCAAACCCCCCCTATTTGGGGGTAGTCGTAGAGTGTCCCACCCTATTAGGTGGCGCATGTTTTTGGGACCTCGCCCAGACCACAGGAAGTGCGTCACTACCTGAGCTATCTTCTTACTAACCCCCATCGGCATCAGGAACATAGACATAAAAAATTCTGGCATAGCAGAAAGAACGTGCTTGATGAGAGTTAGTCTACCCACGATAGAAAGGTATGATGCTTGTCAGCTCGATATTTTTTTCTGAACCCTTTGGATAGTGGTACTCCAGGCTGCCGTTGATACACGACTGATTTGAAGCGGCAGACCCAGATAAGAAAAAGAGTTATTCGAAACCGAGCATCCGAATATCCGCTGGCCCATGTCCAACATTGATAGAGGGGCGTTGACCATGGATAGACAACACTTCTCGTAGTTCAAAGATAGACCTGACATCGATTGGAAGAAAAGAAGGACCAGCTTGAATCTTAACATTTGTTGGATGGAGGCCCTTCCGAAGATAATTATGTCATCAGCGTAGGTCAGGATCTGACTACGACACTCTTGAATACCGAGAGATTCAATTAGATCACCCTCCACTGCTCTCTTAACCAAAACCACTAGGCCTTCAGAGACGACGTTAAAGAGTAGCGGAGACAGAGGACATCCTTGTCGAAGACCACGACCAAGTTTGAACTGTTTTTCTTTTACCCCATTGATCTGAAACTGAGATTGGGCATTGGTTACCAGCTCTTACACCCAGCTAGAGAAACGCCTACCAAAGCCCAAGTTTGCCAACATGTTGAAGAGGAACGGCCAATGAACCGAGTCGTAAGCTTTATGAAAGTCGAGCTTCAGGGTGAAAAAGGCCCCCCCGCTGATCTTTAGGGAGTGCAACACTTCTGTGGCCAAAATGAAGGAATGTTGAAGTCTTCTGTTAGGAATGAAGGCGAATTGTTCCTCCGAAAAAATCCTAGGAGCAATTGACCGCATCCTGTTAGCTAAGACCTTTGCGATAATGCGATATAAACTCCCTAACACTGATATAGATCTAAATCGCGAGATATCCGATGCGGCTTCCTCCTTAGGAATAAGCGACACAATTGCTAGGAGAGAATGAACCGGCAATCGGCCATTACGATGAAACTCAGCGAAGACACTAAGAATGTCACTCTTAACGCATTTCCAGAATATGCGAAAGAAATCCACAGGATACCCATCAAAACCTGGAGCTTTCCACCCAGACGACTCCCGCACCGCCGAGACGATTTCTTCTTCGGTGAACAACCCCTGAATCGAATTGGATAGCACTCGATCCATGGACAAAAATAAAGATGAACCCATATTGCCACCTACAGCTTGGTTGCAGGAATACAGGTTAGAAAAATAGTTGGAGATAGCATTGATTACCTAATCGCCCGAAAAGGAGACACCATTGATATACAGAGTGTGAATCGCATGTCTTCGATGCCTGTGAGACGCCAAAGAATGAAAGAACCTTGTATTCCCGTCACCCGCTTTAAGCCAAGTCACCCTTGACCGCTGCTTCCAACGAATCTCATCCTTAAGATGCCACGATTGCACTAGAAGAGTCAACTCGGCCGATCTAGCATTGAGACATTCAATATCTGATGCATTCATATAGGGCGTATCCAAGAGAGACTGATTGATAGAGGCCAGCTCTCGCTCCCAATCCCCCAGATATGCAGATCTTTGTGAAGACCCTGACGGGGAAGACGATCACTTTGGAGGTCGAGGGCAGCAATACCATCGAAAACGTCAAGGCCAAGATTCAGGTGCTTTGGAGGCACAGGAGATCACACCTCCCTCTCTTTTTTTCTCTCTCTTCGTGCCCTTTCTTCCTTTTTTTTTCTTCTTTTCATTTTGTTGGGCGCTTTTGGTTTGTTGGTATTGCTTTTCCGAGGGATTTGTGTCAGGAGCAGGAGGAGAAACCGGTGCTCTGAGTATGAAATTTGGTTTTTCTTTTTCTTCTTTCTCATTTCGGACTACCGTTTTGCTGATTGGTAGTGACATACCCATCTATTGATTCTCTCTCTCTCTTGATGGAAGGGCTCATGTTTTTGGCTCTTAATTTTCGTTTTATTTTTTGTGGTCTTGCTTTTAGAACAGAAAAAGGGTTCACAAATCCATCTTTTAGCTCCCCTTTGAAGGAATGTGTTGGGTTTTTGGATTACAAACTTTACATGGATTAAGAAGTTGAGGTTTGGGCCTTTGTGTGGTTCGGTTGGTTTTCTGAGTTTCATCTTTTCGGTCTGATTTCTGAGACGGAGATTTGGTTTATGACGAACTAATGAGTTCCTTTCTGTTGTTCTTTTTGTTTTTCAATGGATTCTTTTGGTCCTATTCCCTCTTTTCAATGTTCCTTCCATTGTTTTCTTCTATTGGTTTTGTGGGTGATAGTCTAAATAGAGAATATGGGTGTTATGTTTTCTTCTGGATAAAGAAGGCATTCCCCCTGATCATCAGAGGCTAATATTTGCAGGGAAGCAGTTGGAAGATGGGAGGACTCTTTCAGATTACAACATCCAGAAGGAGTCCACCCTTCACTTGGTTTTGAGGCTTAGGGGTGGAACGATGATCAAGGTGAAGACACTTACCGGGAAAGAAATAGAGATCGATATCGAGCCAACCGATACCATCGATAGGATCAAGGAGCGTGTGGAAGAGAAGGAAGGCATCCCGCCTGTACAACAGAGGTGTGGTCTCTGTGTTTTTCACTGATTGCCGATGGGTTTATCTGATCACTTAGTTTAGAAAGAATTGTGTTTTCTTGGTTGAGCATTTGCGTGTAAGTTTTTGTTTCTAGTGTCCCTTGTTGGATATTATAGGTTACGGATCCAACCCGCAATCTGACCCGGTTTGACACCATGTTAGTGGGTCACATAAGTGACTGGATGATGGAGGTAGTGGGTGGGAGTTACGTGAATGTGGAGAGACCACATTCACGTAACTGCCCAATTCTCCATTATAAATATGGGATTAGGGGCTACGAAGTTGATGAGAGTTCATAGCCATATCCTGCCCAAACTCACTTCTGCATTCAAGCTTAAAGCAGAACAGGGTCCTGCTCACCGTCGACATAAGGCCTGGGCTCATTGTGGGCGTCGATCGGCTGAGGAGAACGCCGAATCACCTACACGATCAATGGCGAATCAAGGTACGCTCCCTGTCTATTTGTTTTCACAGGGTGATCGCCCAACATTGGGTTATGGGCCCACAGCCACGCATTTCCGCTGCGCGTGGCCGTGTAGGGCAATTTGGCGTCGGTAGAGTCGCCGTGGGGCGACAACCACCGATTTGTTGCAGACTGTCGCTGTGGGGCGACAGTCTGTCTTCACCGGCAAATGTCATCGAAAAGGGCGACATTACATTCCCGGTTTCATGGTTTCAGGCAAAACTCATAAAAAAAAATGTACGTTTTTATACCTGTGATCGGTTTTGCCGTCGCCGGGAATATCGCCGGAGCCGTCGCCTGATTCTGTAACCGGCAGATGTAGAAAAGGGGTTTAAAAAAACCCACTTTTTTCTCTGTTTTTCCTTTTTCATCATCGGGCGAAAGGCTTTTACCGGAAAACAGCAGAGCTGTCATCGGCGGTCTTGCCGGCGCCCTGGATACCCCACCCCATAGCCGGAGTTACCTGCAAAATCGGCGACAATAAAAAAAAAAATCTATTTTAACCCTTACCTGTCGCCGGGGAGGAGGTGGTTTCGCCGGGGTCACGCCGTGCGGCGATTCGCCGTGGAGGGGCAGCCACTGGCCGGCGGCATCCTTGCTGATGTCACCGGGGCTGCAGCCGGACTGGCAGGTGCTGCCATGCATTTCAGTCATCGGACGGCAACGCCGTGGATCGTCGTCGTGGGGCGACGTCTTCTGTCGGGGAGGGCTGACGCCGGACCAGCGTCACCGTGGGGTGATGCAGGTCGCCGGCATTTGCGTCGGTCGCCGTGACGGCAACGTGGGTCGCCGTGAAACCGGAAAAAGGGGAAACTGAAAAACCTTTTTTCGGTTTTCCCTAAAACCGAAACAGAAACCATCGGGTTTCTGTTTTAGGTTTTAAAAATCGGACCGGATCGGGTTCGGAGACCCGACCCGTGGACAGACCCGATCCAAACCCTTTTGGATGGATCGGGTCTGCATTTTTTTACTTTTTGGATCTGACCCGGACCCATAAAGGTTCCGGGTCTGGGTCTGATCCGGAAAGGATCGTGTCCGATCCGGGACCATTAAGGACCGGGTCGGACCCGGATCCGGTTTTATCCGGGTCGTACCCGGGGTCCTTTTCGGACCGGGTCGAACCCGGTATCCGGTCTGGACCGGGTCATAGCCGGGTCCATGTTGGTCCGGGTCATACCCAGATCCATGAAGGACCGGGTCATACCCGGGTCCATTTTGGACCGGGTCGAACCCGGTATCTGTTTTGGACCGCGTCCGACCCGGGTCTGTTTTGGACCGGGTCCGACCCGAGCCTGTTTCAGACCAGGTCTAACCCGGGTTCTGTTCGGGCCGGGTCTGATCCGTATTATGTTTGGGTCGGGTCAGACCCGGATCCCATTTTAACCGGATCGGATCCATGCAAAGCAGGATCCAAACACTATTGAGACTGAATCGGATCAGAAACCTGATCTGACCCTTTCCGGAACCGGTTCGGAGCCGTTTTTGACCGGTTCTTTCCAGTTTTTCACCGGTTCCGGGATGCTGAGACCCTGTTTTCATAAATATAAAGAAATACAGGGATTTTGGAATACGGTTATAGGGTTTTATGAACTTTTGTTCATATTATGTATCGGTTTATAAGATTCAGAACCGGTTCGGACCCTTAGATGACCGGTTCGGGGCGTTTTCAGACCGGTTCAGAGTGTTTTAAGACTGGTTCCTACATGAGGACCCTGGGTTTTACCCATATGAGCATGCTTTTGTTATTTTTCATGCTTTATAAAGTATTTATTTTGAATAATGCATGTTAATTCATGTCTTTAGCGTTGGTTAAGTTATGCATACTGATTTTAAGCATGAATTATAACTAAATTTATGACAATTAGTTTATGCATTTGTGTTGTAGTATGAACTGATATTATGTCATGAATATACATGCATTAAAATGTGTGCATGGGTGTGCTCCATAATACGAATAGTTTTTTTTCGGTAAAAGATTTTGATTAACCGATTCAAGTAATCACCATAGTGATCTGAGTCGTGTTAATTGAGGATTCTTTGAATCGTATTAAGATTCGTAATTATGATTGTGTGTGAATTTATGAAACATCGATTCTACCCAAAGGTAGGTCGTTGTGTTCCAAATTTACACAGGGTGTGATAGTAGATATGAATCCCAGCCCATGAAGCGTGTTCGTACCCAAAGGTACAGTGCTGAATTGCCTCTAGATTCATGATCTACTAGTTTCACCAACTGAAGTCAATTCCTTGAGAATTGAAGAGACGAAGCAATTATGAGTACTATCGTTTTCACCAAAGTGAAACGATAATGGCTGAACTATGCTTGTCTCAGAAAAGGTGAAAATAAAGGGTCTCACTTTTACCTTTTCAACACGAGTCTCGTTTGAGCAATAATAGTAACATCTTTCCGTTTTTCGTTCCTTTTATCAGGTTCCTTCCATATCAACGGTTCTAGTAGTATCCCTATCTTAGACGGATCGAATTTTTTTGATTGGAAAGAAATTGTGTTATTCACTTTGGGCTATATGGATTTAGATCTGGCCCTTAGAATTGACGAACCTCCCACTCTTACAGAGCAGAGTACAGCTGATCAGAAGGCTGCCTCTGAGAAGTGGGAGCGCTCGAACAGACTTAGCCTGTTGCTTTTGCAATCTCGGGTGGCTAAGAACATTCGAGGCGCAATTCCTCACTGTAGGACTGTGAAGGAATTTCTGGGAGCCATTGAGGCTCAGTTCGTCACTTCTAATAAGGCAAGGGCCAGTACCCTCATGTCCAAATTAGTGTCTATGAAATATGCTGGTGATAGTCACATCCGACAGCACATTTTGGAAATGAGGAATATTGCGACTCAACTGAATGACATGAAGTTCGCCATCTCTGACTCGTTTTTAGTCCATCTGATCTTAACCTCGTTACCTACTGAGTATGGACCCTTTAAAATCTCCTACAACACACATAATGATGAGTGGTCTTTTAATGACCTCTTGAGTAAGTGTGTTGAGGAAGAGGAGAGGTTGAAGGGTGAGAGGGTGCCAAGTGCACATATGGCCTTTCATAAGCATAAACAGAGGTCGAGGCCAAAGAAAAGCTCCTTCAAAAAGAAGAATCAGAAGAGAGCCACTGGGGAGAGTTCAAACTCTCAGGCGAAAGCCAAATCCCAGTTTGGTGGCCCTTCTATAAAGTGTTTCTTCTGCAAAAAGAAAGGGCATAAGAAGGTGGACTGTTTGAAGTTCAAGAAGTGGATCGAAAATAAAGGTAATAAGTCATTTGTTTCTCATGAGTGCAATTTAATTCATGTTCCATTGCATAGTTGGTGGATTGATTCTGGTGTCACGGTGCACATTGCCAACTCTTTGCAGGCATTTCTGAACAAAAGGGAACCAACGGAGCATGAAAGAAGCATCTTCTCAGGAAATAAGATGTGTTCGCATGTCAAGAGCGTTGGGACCTGCAGAATTGTGTTGAAGTCGGGATTCATGTTGGATTTGGTCGATACATTTTATGTTCCATCTTATAGTCGGAGCCTAATTTCAATTTCAAAACTTGATAAGTTTGATTTTGTGTTTAAATTTGAAAAATCTGAACTTATTATTATGAAAAATTCAATGAATATAGGTTCTGCATATATGTGTGATGGTTTGTATCGATTAAGAACCAAACTCCAAATTCAGGAATCTCACTCCATTGAGAACACAATGATTGGCAATAAACGTGGTCTAAAGGATGATCAATCCTATTTGCTTTGGCATCGGAGGTTAGGACATATCTCGAAAGAGAGAGTCCAAAGACTCATGAAAGAGGGAATCCTTGGATCCCTTGATTTTACGAATATAGAGCCATGTGTTGACTGCATAAAGGCTAAGCAGTCTAACACATACAAGAAAGATGGCAAATGCAGCAATGGAAAGTTAGAAATAGTGCATACGGATGTCTGCGGCCCTTTTTCACCGTGTTATACGGGTGAAAAGTATTTTGCCACCTTTATAGACAATTACTCATGGTATATGTATCTCTACTTATTATCTGAAAAATCAGAAGTCTTTCAGGATTTTAAGGACTTCAAGAAAGAAGTAGAGAAACAAATCGGTGAAGTTATTAAGGTTGTCAGGTCAGATAGAGGTGGCGAATATTATGGTCGTTTCACTGAGATGGGACAAAAGGAAGGTCCATTAGCGCGGTTTCTAAAAGAGAAAGGCATTGTACCTCAGTATACCATGCCTGGTAGTGCTTACCAGAATGGTGTAGCTGAAAGGAGAAACCGTACGCTTAAAGAAATTGTTCGAGCGATGTTGAATCACTCAAATCTTCCTTTGATCTTGTGGGGTGAAGCTCTTAGGACTGCAGTGCATATTTTGAATAAGGTTCCTACGAAGGCTGTTCAAAAGACTCCTTACGAGTTATGGACATGTAGAAAACCTTCTTTGTCATATATGCACATATGAGGATGTCCAGCAGAAGCTAAATTGTATAACCCACATATAAAAGCTTTTGATCCTAGGACAACTAGTGGTTTCTTCATTGGTTATCCAGAAAGATCAAAAGGCTTTAGGTTTTATTGTCCATCTCATACACCATAGATAGTGGAAACAGATAAAGCAAGATTTCTTGAAAATGGTTCTGTTGGGATAGATGCATCTCAAAATATTAATTTTGAGGAAATGCAGGATTCAGGTTTCTCACCTGCTAAGGATAATGACCCGACTTTCTCTATCATTGTTCCTTCGAGTAATGTAAGAGAAAGTCCAGTCAATAAACATCAATCCCAACTAGATCCGGTTGTTGATGAGGATATACAACAACAACAGGAAACAGAGGTTCATTTTGACCCACCTGTAGCACCTGTATGGAGGTCCACCAGAATTAGGAAATCTGCTATCCATCCGGACTATGTGGTGTATTTACAAGAGTCAAATGATTTCATAGACATTGATGAAGATCCCTTCACATTTGCAGAAGCCATTGAAAGTGAAAGATCAACACATTGGATTAATGCCATGAAAGAAGAGCTTGACTCTATGGCAAAGAACCAAGTGTGGGATCTTGTACCTCGACCTAATGGAGTTAGACCTGTTGGTTGTAAATGGGTTTACAAAACCAAAACAGACTCTAAAGGTCATGTGGAGAGGTACAAGGCTAGGCTTGTTGCAAAAGGTTTCACACAGATAGAGGGCATTGATTATAATGAGACTTTTTCTCCTGTCTCAACTAAAGATTCATTAAGAATAATCATGGCCCTCGTAGCTCATTTTGATTTAGAGCTGCATCAGATGGATGTGAAAACTGCCTTCCTGAATGGGGATCTGGATGAGGAGGTATACATGCAACAACCTCCTGGTTTCAATATAGATGACTCAAATAACTTAGTTTGCAAATTGAATAAGTCAATTTATGGACTTAAACAGGCCTCCCGTCAGTGGTATAAGAAGTTCAATCAGGTAATTATGAACTTTGGATTCACTGAAAACATTGTTGATCAGTGTATTTACATTAAGACTAGTGGGAGTAAGTTCATAATTTTGGTTTTATATGTTGACGATATTCTTCTTGCAACTGATGATTTGAGTCTTTTACATGAAACAAAAGATTTTCTTTCCTCTCATTTCGATATGAAAGACATGGGTGAGGCCACTTATGTCCTTGGAATTGAGATCCGTCGTAACAGAACTAAAGGTGTCCTTGGCCTATCTCAGAAATCCTATATCCTTAAGGTTCTTAAAAGATATGGGATGGAGAATTGTTCTCCTAGTTCGGCACTTATAGTGAAAGGGGATAAATTGAACTTGAAGGACTGTCCTCAGGATGATATTGCGAAGGCTCAGATTGATGCTGTCCCATATGCTTCAGCAGTTGGGAGTTTATAGTACGCGCAGACCTGCACTCGACCTGATATAGCATTTGCTGTGGGAATGCTTGGTAGATATCAGTCAAATCCAGGCATTGCGCACTGGAAGGCAGCGAAGAAGGTCATGCGCTATTTACAAGGAACGAAAGACTATATGTTGACCTACAGGAAAGCTGACCATCTAGAGGTCGTTGGATACTCTGATGCGGACTTAGGAGGGTGTATTGACAGTAGAAAATCCACTACTGGATACATTTTCCTTCTAGCGGGTGGTGCTGTCTCATGGAGAAGCGGAAAGCAGTCTACCACTGGTGCTCATACCATGGAGGCGGAATTTATTGCTCTATACGAGACTTCGTCACATGCCATTTGGATAAGGAACTTCATTATGGGTCTTGGTATAGTGGAATCTATTGAGAGACCACTAAAGATCTTTTGTGATAATGAAGCAGCCGTGTCCTTTTCAAATAATAACAAGAGCTCAACATCGTGTCGACACATGGAGTTAAAATATTTTGTTGTTAAAGAAAGGACTGAGAATCATCTGGTATGTATTGATACAATTCGGACGAAGGAAATGACTGCAGATCCCCTTACTAAAGGGCTAGCACCGGGATTGTATTCCCAACATGTAAAGGGGATGGGTCTTTTTGATTCCTTCTGATGTATGACAATACATTATGTAATCACATTTGTGTTTATGTTTTGATTCTCTAAAGTTTTGTGTTATTGTTGATTTTGCATAAAGAATCTCTCATATGGGTTAGAGAGAATAGCAGAATAACAATATTAAAGGACCAATAGAATAGGTGAGAGACCAACCTATTCATAAAGGTAATTTCTTTACATGCCTAAGCACTGAAGGTGAATTGTAGTGTAGTATAAGAAAATATGGCATTTCATAAAGGGGTGTTCATATCCTTGACTCATACGATTCATCCTTGTGATAAAGGGTGGCATGTGAACCCACATGAAGAATTAAATCGAGATAACGGTATACACCTCGATTTAGTACACTCTTGGTGTCAATGGGTCAAGTGGGAGAATGTTGGATATTATAGGTTACGGATCCAACCCGCAATCTGACCCGGTTTGACACCATGTTAGTGGGTCACGTAAGTGACTGGATGATGGAGGTAGTGGGTGGAAGTTACGTGAATGTGGAGAGACCACATTCACGTAACTGCCCAATTCTCCATTATAAATATGGGATTAGGGGCTACGAAGTTGATGAGAGTTCATAGCCATATCCTGCCCAAACTCACTTCTGCATTCAAGCTTAAAGCAGAACAGGGTCCTGCTCACCGTCGACATAAGGCCTGGGCTCATTGTGGGCGTCGACCGGCTGAGGAGAACGCCGAATCACCTACACGATCAATGGCGAATCAAGGTACGCTCCCTGTCTATTTGTTTTCACAGGGTGATCGCCCAACATCCCTCTGATTTATCATCTTGTTATTTGGTTTCACATTGTTTAGCTGTTCTGGAATCTGAATTTCTCTTGTCAACCTTTAATTGGTTTGCTTGGTTATTTATATCTTAAATTTCTTCATTTGGTTTTCTATTCAGCTAATTTTCCTAACTGATGTTTCACTTTTTTTCTCCATCATCGGCATTACCGTTACTGTTATATGTTTCCTGCTTCTTCGATTGTCAAGCTGGGTAACTATCCCTAGTTGGGTTCAAACGTTGCACACCTTGGCTACTATAATGCAACTTTTAATAATCTAGCTATCAGTGTAATCAGTTGTTATCTGTGCATTTGATTGTCCCCTTGGATAGCTGTGCCCAGCTCCCCTCTTTTATAACTGGTTCATATGATCTGTTTCTCAGTTCTATCTATTTTTGTGTGCTGGTTGTAGTGATGGCATTTCATCTCATCCTCGCTGTAATATGTATGGTGTCTTTTGTAGGGGACACAATCGAGTTCTGTCCTGCTCGTACAAATACCTATCAGTGTACAGTGTACATGCTTTATTAAAGACGGATAATGTTAACTTTTCATCTAATTTTCTATTCATATTTTCTTTCTATAATTTGTCGTAGATGGCTTATTGGATTAGAAAGTTTTGGTGTTTGGGAAATTTTGACATTGACCTTCTTTCACTTTTATTTCTTGACATGTGCACATATTTTTGCAAAATAGGGTGAGATGTTGAGTTGCATGTTGTGTGTGTGTGTGTGTGCTCGCTTGTGCACATGTGTGTGGGTGTGTACATGTGTGTGTGTGTGTGTTGCGGGCATGTGTATGCATGGTTGACCAAGAATCTCAGTCAAATCTCAGTTGACCTGCAACTCATGACTTGGCAAGTCAACTCAGCTGACTCGGGAGTTTTTTCTTAATATATTTAAAAGTACAATTTTTCATGAAATAAAACTATATATTTAAAATATTCAAAAAGTTATGAAAATGTAAAAAGAAGAAATATGATTAACATGAGAAATTAGAAGTCACATATCATGTCATTTTTAGTGGTTGTTTTGATAACCAAGTATATCTATGAGTACCAAATCAAGTACAAGTATGTCAATTAGATGCATGTGGAAAAAGTGTAGAATGCTGTAAAATAATAAGGTATTGGATTTACAAATTTAATCACATGGGACATGGAGATATTCAATTAATTGCATCTACTGTTAGATTGCAGCGCATAGGGAGAAATCTGCCCATGTCAAAAATCACAACTTTTCGGTTGTAAAAGGACTTTTTCACCCTTCACACGTGAATTTCCTTTGATATGTGAACTTCCCTCTCAAATATCCAAATATGTGAATTTTCTCTTACACATTTGCGAATGTCCTTATGCTTTCACATTTGTGAATGTTCTGACCTTCACATGTGAATGTCCAAATGTCTTCCTGCTTGTGCTCTTATGTGATTTATAGTAAAAAGAGTTTGTTGAAAAAAACTGACACTCCAAAAGCACGATGGGCATTTGGCAACACTTCAAAAGTATCACTAAAGCCTTTAGCAAAGCTTTTGCCTTTAGTGCCGCTTCAAAAGTACATATTTGGGAGAAAATCGTAAAATAAAAGAACGCCGTTTGCATATTTTGGGATAAAATTTGCATATTTGGGAGGACATTTGCATAAAATTTGCTATCTCCCTGGTTATAATTTTGAACAGGGTGCCTAAGAGTGAAATTGGTCTGAACTTTTTAATCTCAATCTCCTAGGTTATTTAGGAAAGAGGACCAAGAGGGATTCACCCCCATCTCCCTGGCAAACATGAGTTTCTATAAAGATCGTTAAACACTGCCATAAAGTCTCTCTGGCATGCTGGCCAAGCCACCTTAAAAAATTCAACAAGGAATCCGTCCACCTACGGGGCCTTGTTGTTGAGGAGTTTTCATTTTGTTTGCTTGACTTCATCTACAAATAAACCCCTGTTCACGAAGTCTTGCACCCTCGAATCAAAACAACCCATGGGGGTCTCACTTATGTCAAGAGAGTCCTCACCCATATTGGAGGTAAAAAAAAGTCACTAACGTATTTTGTTGCCTCCCTTTAGATTTCATCATTCTCATAAAGATGCCCTCCAATTGACAAGGCCAAGTGAAGTTATTTCTTCTAGAGGAAGCGAAAGAACTTAGTGTTTTTATCGCCACAACACATCTAATGTACTTTGGATCTTTGCTTCCATTTAATCTCCTGCCTTGCTCTTCATTCTGATATATCATCGATCAATAGCTTTTTCCTGTCATTTAATCCCTCCACCTCATGTGCATCACCCCGCCATGCTGCCATCTCCCTCTGCATTAAACACAGTTCCTCTATCTGCTTGAATCTCACAACCCCTTCTCCTTTGGATCACTCAATTAATCGAGTTCTTATGTGGTTTATTTTTTTGTGAATATAAGAACAGCCTAAGCGGCTACCTGCGGGTGGGCTCACCATCCTTCTATGCTTTCAACCAGCTTTGGGTCCCTCAACTACCATAGTTCAAACTTGAACCTTCGATTGCTCATCCATCTTACCTCCCATTCGAGCATTATTGACATGTGATCCGAAATGGATATAGGCACCGCCCCATGGTGGCTCGTCCATCACGTAGTCGCTCCCACCACCCCTACTCACAATGAACCTTTCAAATTTCTGCATGCAAGGGTCTCTTCTCCTGACTGACTAGGTATAAATGTTACACCAACCTTGTGAAAATGGATTTCAGAAAAGAGATCTCAAGCCTAGAGGCACGTTCTTAAGATCGCTATCTTTAGAACTTCAATCGCCCCACTCCGGGAAGACCGAAGATGCGAAAAGGGGTTTGATGCGACTGAGTTCCCAGGATACAACTAGGCTTGAACCTCCAGAGAGTCACTGCTTTGCAAGGACAGATGATCTCTACCACACTTGTACTCTGCAAGCCAAATCGAGAAGAAGAAAGAAGAAGATTTTTTTTTTTTTTGAGAGTTGTAAAATTCTTGTATATTCAAAAGACGAAATAGAAGATATTTATAGACTTTTAGAGAGGCCAAAACGTTTTGCGATAAATGAGATTAATGGTCATAAATCTGACGGTTTGAAAATAGGACGAAAAAGACCTGAACGGTCACCCACCTTTGACTGTCAATCAAAGGCCTCCAAAACCGCCCAACAGTCACAATGCAACATTAACTCGATATGCATGCAACTTAAAGCTTTTCAAACGGCCAGATAACTCAAACCGAAAAACAAAATGGATATTTTCACCTCATAAGCACCTCGCACCGCTGCGAGCGTGCAAAGTGCCACATTGCGCCTCAAGCGCCCTTGCGCACGCGCGTGTGCGCGAACGGCGCATCCGTTGCTGCACGATGCGTAGCAACGTCCGCAATCCACCTAAAGAATCAAGGCTTACCAAAGTAAAGAATAGATAACAAGCTCTCTATTTAAACCTCTTGAAAAACTTTTCTCTCTTAGATATGGGACTAAACTTTTTCAAAACTCTTTTGGTAGTAATCATTAATATTTTAAAACTTTCCTAACAATCCCCCACTAGTTTTAAAATATATTTGGCTTGCATAGAAACTTATGCATTAGTGAGAGTGTCTGCATGACTTGAACCCCCACTATTTGAAAGAAAACCTAAATTAACCAAGGTGCTAAGTGGACTTACCTTGAACTTAGCTCCTTATATTGTTAACGGAGTTTTCAATCATACATAGGTTTCCAAAAGTACGATTGTGTGGATTTCATGTTGGCACATTTAGAGCCTTGTGCTTTCCTGGATTCATGAGTGCTCTAGAGAATTGCCAATTCTCATAAGAAACGGCTCACATTTCTACACTCATATAGGTGAGTTTGTCTAGGTGTACTGTAACACACACCTTAGCCTTAAGGCCTACAAACTCATTAAGAGCTATTAGCTCAACCCTCATATTAGTTACAGCTCATGAGCACACATCAATAATGGGCTTACATAAATATGCTCAATATCTGTCATTCACCAATTCATTTCCCATTGAACCTATGCATGTGGGATCTCCAGCGCTCTAGGTTGGGTATCCTTAGGTGATGACTTCATTGGCTTAATTCCCATTCCCCTCAAAGTTTTATTGATGACATCTCTCGAAAGGCCTTTCGTAAATGGGTCTGTCAAGTTTTGACATGACTTCACATATTTCAATGAAATAATATTGTCATCAATCATTTGTTTTATAAAATTGTGTCTTAGACTAATATGTCTAGACTTCCCATTGTATTTCATATTACCTGCTTTACATATAGCTGATTGGCTATCACAGAACATTGAAATAGCAGGTATAGGCTTCTCACCTAGTGGAATATCCACTAGCATATTTTTAAGTCATTCAGCTTCTCTACAAGCAGATGCCAAAGCAATAAACTCAGATTCTATTGTAGAATGAGTTATACAGGTCTGTTTCTTAGACTCCCATGCAATTGCTCCTCCTCCAAGGGTAAAAACCCAACCACTCGTAGACTTGGAATCTTCAAAGTCAGTATTCCAACTTGCATCACTATACCCTTCAATAACAACAGGAAACTCGGTATAGTGAATTCCATAGTCTAAAGTATGCTTTAGATATCTAAGAATCTTGTTCACTGCATTCCAGTGTTGATGACCAGGATTATTAGTGTATCTACACACTTTACTCATTGCATAGGCAATGTCAGGCCTTGTGCAGTTCACTGCATACATAAGGCTACCTACAACACTGGCATATTTTAATTGTTTAACACTAGCACCATCATTAGGAGTCAATTTCATATTTGGATCATATGGGGTGCATGCTGGTGAACTATTAAGATATCCATACTTTGTAAGAATTTTCTCAATATAATGTGATTGACATAATACAATGTCATTTTTATTTCTTATAATTTTGATTCCTAAAATAACATCTGCAACACCCAAGTCTTTCATACAAAACAAGGAAGATAAAAATCTTTTTGTTTGATTTATGCATTCACTATTGTTACCCAAAATAAGCATATCATCAACATATAAACAAATAATAATAATTGAGCTACTATCTACTTTACTGTAGACACATTTATCCGCATCATGAATTTTAAAACCATTATGCACCAGAGAACTATCAAATTTTTCATGCCATTGCTTAGGGGCTTGCTTTAATCCATATAAGGATTTCTCAAGTTTGCAAACTTTGCGCTCTTGCCCTAGCACTACAAAACCTTCAGGTTGCTCCATATATATCTCTTCATCTAATTCTCCATTCAAAAAGGTCATTTTCACGTCTATTTGATGAATTTGAAGCTTATATATGGCAGCCATGGCAATCAGAATTCTAATAGTAGATATTCTGGTTACAGGAGCAAAAGTATCAAAATAATCAATACCTTATTTTTGTTTAAAACCTTTTGCAACCAAACGTGCTTTAAATTTATCGATTGTACCATCAGCTTTTAATTTCTTTTTGAAAATCCATTTGCAGCCAATAGTTTTGCAACCAATAGGTAAATCCACTAATTTTCATACATTATTAGACATAATTGATTCTATTTCATCATTAATAGCTTCTCTTCAAAAGGCAGCATCTTGAGAAGACATAGCCTCTTGAAAAGACACAGGATCATTCTCAATTAGAAATGTATAAAAGTCAGAACCAAAATTAGTTGGTTTTCTAATGTGTTTACTGAGTCTAACTTCAGTTCCTGGTTCATCAACACAATCATTAGAATATTCAATCATGTCATTTACAGGAAGTTCATCTACTATAATCCGGCTGCCATCAAGAAGAGAATCAAATGCATTTTTATGTTCTATGAAAGATGCATCTCTAGATTCTATAATAACATCATTAACAATGTCCAAAAATCTATATGCTTTACTATGTTTAGCATACCCAACAAATGCACATTTAAATGCTTTAGGTCCAACCTTCTTCCTTTTATTTTATGGAATTTTAACATATGCTAAACAACCCCAAACATGAAAATAACTAAGATTAGGTTTCTTACCAAAACACAATTCATAAGGTGATTTATCAGATTTGGAATAAGGAACTCGATTAAGAATATAACAAGCAGAAAGTATAGCCTCTCCCCATAAGTTGGAATGCAAACCCGTATTAAGCAGCATAGCATTCATCATTTCTACAAGTGTTCTGTTTTTCCTTTCTGCTACTCCATTTTGTTCAGGAGTTCTAGGAGCTGATGTTTGATGGATAATACCATTATCTTCACAGAATTTATCAAATTCTCCACCTAAGTATTCACCTCCTCTATCTGTTCTTAAATGTATAATATTTGTTTTAAACCTATTTTGTACTTCAGCTAGATAAAGAAGAAATTTGGAAAATGCTTCAGATTTATGTTTCAACAAATAAACATAACAAAATTTTGAGTAATCATCTATAAAGGTAATAAAGTACCTATTGCCACCACGACTCAAAACATTATCCATCGTACACACATCAGAATGCACTAATTCAAGCAATTTATAATTCTTTTCTACACTAGGAAACGGGAGTCTAGTTAGCTTAGTTTGAATGCATGTCTCACACTTATGTTTATGTTCTATTCTCACATGACACGGAAGAAGACCAAAGTTATTCATATTATGAATGCAACGAGAATTTATATGTCCTAATCATGAATGCCAGAGAAAATAGGAGTCAACCATATAAACAGAAGTAGTAGCTTCATTTATGCTCATCTTGAACATACCACCAGTGGCAAACCCTTTTCCTACAAAGATTTTTCCTTTGGTCACAGTTACAATCCCAGACTCAATAACAATCTTAAAACCATTTCGTGACAGGAGATCTGCAGAGATTAAATTTTTTCGAACTTCTGGAGCATAGTGGACATTCTCAAGTGTTAGGACTTTCCCGGAGGTGAACTTAATTTCCACACTCCCTTTTCCCAGCACTTTAGTTGAGGAAGAGTTTCTCATAAAGAGATTGCATCCTTCCCCCACTACTTCATACGACTTGAACAAGTTCCTGTCGTTTGCCACATGAACAGTGCTTCCAGTATCCAGGTACCAGTCTTTATTTGCAGCCACCATAAAGGTTTCAGAGATTACAGCAACAAGCCTCTCCTCTAACTCATTTGGCTAAGGATCAGTCCTCTTCCATTCTCTGCATTCTCTAGCAAAATGGCCAAACTTGCCACAAACATAACAACTAATTTTCTTTTTATCAGTTGGCTTTTTCCCTTTCACAAAATTCTTTTTGATTTTCTGGATTTTCATGATTTTGCCACCCTTGTTACTAACAAAATTCACTTTAGGATAACCTTCTTTAGGACTCGAATTCTTTTTGTCACGAAGACGAGTCTCTTCCTCAATTCGGATGTCCTTAAGAAGGCCATCTAAAGTAGTTTTCTCATTTTTATGTTTTAGGTGATTCTTATATTCTTTCCAGGAATCCGGCAGCTTCCCAATGATAACAGCAACTTGGAAGTCATCATCAAGATACATACCTTCTCCTTTGATCTTATAGGCCAGTATTTGCATCTCATGAATTTGAGCAAGTATAGGCTTATCATCAACAATAGAAAAATTAACATACTGATCTACGATAAACCTTTTGTTACCAGCATCTTTTGCATTGTACTTGATCTCGGAGAGCATTCCACAACTCTCCAGCCGACTCCAATGGTGAATACAAGTCAAAGAGAGAATCGACTAAAGTGTTCAGGATATGCCCTTTGCATCGGTAGTTGTCAGTAAACCACTTCTCTCACTCTTTCTTCTGTTCTTCTGTCTCAACTTCTCCAGCAGCGACAGTGGGACAAGGCTTTTTGAGAACATAGTCAATATGCAGCTCGGATAGCAAGAAATAGACCTTTGATTGCCACCGCTTGAAGTTTGACCCATCAAATCGATCGAGTTTTTCGAGGTCACGGCTAAGCAGATTGATGGAGTTGGATGTCGAACCAGAGGCCATAATGAAGTTCTAAAATTGTTACACCAACCTTGTGAAAATGGATTTCAGAAAAGAGATCTCAAGCCTAGAGGCACGTTCTTAAGATCGCTATCTTTAGAACTTCAATCGCCCCACTCCGGGAAGACCGAAGATGCGAAAAGGGGTTTGATGCTACTGAGTTCCCAGGATACAACTAGGCTTGAACCTCCAGAGAGTCACTGCTTCGCAAGGATAGATGATCTCTACCACACTTGTACTCTGCAAGCCAAATCGAGAAGAAGAAAGAAGAAGATTTTTTTTTTTTTTTGAGAGTTGTAAAATTCTTGTATATTCAAAAGACGAAATAGAAGATATTTATAGACTTTTAGAGAGGCCAAAACGTTTTGCGATAAATGAGATTAATGGTCATAAATCTGACGGTTTGAAAATAGGACGAAAAAGACCTGAACGGTCACCCACCTTTGACTGTCAATCAAAGGCCTCCAAAACCGCCCAACAGTCACAATGCAACATTAACTCGATATGCATGCAACTTAAAGCTTTTCAAACGGCCAGATAACTCAAACCGAAAAACAAAACGGATATTTTCACCTCATAAGCACCTCGCACCGCTGCGAGCGTGCAAAGTGCAAAGTGCCACATTGCGCCTCAAGCGCCCTTGCGCACGCGCGTGTGCGCGAACGGCGCGTCCCAATCCACCTAAAGAATCAAGGCTTACCAAAGTAAAGAATAGATAACAAGCTCTCTATTTAAACCTCTTGAAAAACTTTTCTCTCTTAGATATGGGACTAAACTTTTTCAAAACTCTTTTGGTAGTAATCATTACTATTTTAAAACTTTCCTAACAATAAAGTCACCCGAGATCTGTAAATCCACCATATCCAACTCAACAAAATCAACAAACTGCCACATACTGCTAGTATATCTTTGTTCTCGGTTGGATTCATAGGTACGTAGAAAATTAAATTTTTTAGTTATGCACCAATTTGCCAAAACTCTTTTACCCTAACAAGTTAAGCTCTTTTTAAAGCAAATATAGTTGGAGCATATACTAATGTGAGCATTAAAAAAATGCTTGAATTTAGCTGTTCAAAATACACCATGATCGAAAATAGGCCTTTGTCCATAACCATACCACTAATACCTTCCCTTCGAACCACCAAAATATCCCCTGATATGCCAATCGAGGAAATAAAATCAAAATAACAACCTCGCCAAATTTGTGCAAGGAAACTGATTTCAAACATTTCCATCTTTGTTTCCGAAATACAAACAATGTCCACCTACTACCATGAGTAATGCAATAACGGCCCCCAAACCATATCTACCTTCCATTTTAAAAAAGAATGCCTCCCGTTCCCACACCCTCATGATTTCCCCCCTTCCATTTTAAAAAAATACTTCTTCCATTCTCCAATTGTTTTGCACCTGGCCTTTAATGCATGAGCACAGCGAACGAGGAATCACCTCCCCCTGCCACTGCTGGAGGGGAACCAACTCGACGATCGGTGAGCTTTCTTGGCCAGACGAACTGGCACCAACAACGGCTTCCTTTCGATGCCAAACCAACCACTGATTCTTGAGGCGGGGCTGCCATTGTTCAGCGATGGCCTTGACAGCCTTGCAGACCCGCTGGTCCCTACTGCCCCCATGACAACAATCTTGCTGGGGGCTGATGAAGTTGTGGATCCAGAATCAGATCCAAGTCCAACAAAAAAGAAGAAAAAGTGATGAGATTGAGATCCAGGATTCAATTGGATCCGTAGTTAGTATTTAAGATTTGAATTTCTGTTTTGGGTTTGCTTTCAAATCTTATCCAAAATTCATGGTAGAGTTGGGGTTTTAGTTTTTTATAAATACTTGTTATGAGAGAGGGATTAAGGGGAGTTAGAATGATTAAAAATGGCTATTTTCTTGAGTTTTATGTAATTTTTAGTTTTCTTTGCTTTTTTCAATTTCAGTGCATATAAATAGTGTAACCTAGTTTTATGGTAAAATCAAGCACTCTTGATTTACATCAGTTGGTATCTTGTGACAATGTCATGAGGTGTTCAAGAAAAGAAAATGACAGAAATCATGGTTGAAGCAAAGGATAAAGTAACAGATTGGCCGACGAAACTAATATCCTTGAAAGCGACTATGGTGGAGATCAGCAAAAGTCTTGCCATGCTGGGATGAACAATTCAATCAAATTAGGAGAAAAACACTATGTTTGAGGCGTTCATGCGATGATTATACGTGATTCGTGGGAAGACACCCATGAAACAAAGGTTTTGACCCTTGGTAACATCCCACTAATGAGCAGCGAAAACGCTCGAGAGACTGCCAAATCTTCCTCTTTGGTACAAAACGATGACAGAGGAGGGCCTCATCCCTCTCCTTCTTTTCTGGCTCCTCCCTTCACGGCGACTCCACACCCTCCCTTTTTGGCCACCTTTATCACCGCTTGGAGGACCAGCCCCGACACACTCAGCTCTTCCTTGTCGGTGGATGAGAACTGACAAGTACCCGTCGCCCTGGCTGATGGGCTCGACGGTGGGTTGCAACTCACCGTTCGACCCTCCATGGACTCAGCAGCCATCGTGCTGGGGCACCCCATTGTCAAATTGCCATTGTTCGGTGGGTTGCCGCCGGATAGGGTACGCTGACAGGGGGCAACCACCGACAGACGGCCCTGAGCCACCGCCCCCCAAGCGACGCCCGACTGCTCATAGGAACCCCTCACACGGGTTCCTGATGTGAATAGGGTTTCGTGGGAGGGTACCCAGTTCATCCTAGGAACCGGTTCTCATAACCGGGTCACGGCAATAACGAATTTCAACACCCAGGACTTGGTTTCGGGTATTTGGGCCTCAGATCATAGCCAGTTTTCATCGGGTTTGACCCCAGACGCCCTACTTTCGGGTAGTGTAAGTCCAGTCCAAGGTATTATACCTCCAGATTAGACCCAAAACCTTGATTTTAGTCTAAATAATTAGATGCAAGCCAAAACTAGACCTAATTGGTCTCGGATGGAGCTCTAGTTCCAATTCAGACCAGCAGACCCAATATAATTTTGGATATGGATCAGGTCTTAACTAGACCTTTTACCCTCAAAGCTCAATCCAATATCTGACATATACCAATCCAATTCGACGATCCAATATCCTCTTTCGATTGTGATCCGGTTCCAAGCCCGATATCATTGCCACCCAAACTTAAATCCGACCCATGAACCGAACCTCACCCAAACCCAAAATCAACCTCTTGAACACCAAACCTACCCACAACCACACATGTATCCTAATTATCCCCCACCTAGGCCTACACAATTAGGGATGGCAGTGGAACGGGGAAAAATGGGATTCGACTGAACCTGCCCCGTTTGGACTGGAGATGGACATAAAACGAGGAATGAACCGGGGATGAAGGTGAAAATCAAAACTTGTATAGAGATGAAGGCTGGATGGACTTACTCTTGCCCCCGCCCCATCACCGATCCCCATTAATGAAATTATTAATATATCTTTATATATTATAAAATCTTCATATATATAAATATGTTCCTAATCTTAAACATTTCTTCTCCTTATTTTCTTCTTAATGCTCTTAAAATAGGAATAAAGTTATTTTGAGACGGGGATGGGGACAGCATCAGGAATGGGTCTAAACCAGTGTTGTGAGAGGCGTACGCCTCAGTACCTGAAGCGTACGCCTCAGTACCTGAAGCGTACGCCTCAGAGCTGAGGCGCACTGTAACGCCCCGGATTTCCAAAACAAAGCTAAGTTAAAATTTTCATGAATTTCTTTTTTTTTTTTTTTTTTTTTCATTGCAGCGGAACTTAGAAAAGCTTTTAGCAGCGGAATAAGACGATAATGAGTCGTCAGTTTTAGAAAACTCCGAGCACGTTGCAGGTATGTGGCCAAGCAACTCATTGACCACCAAAGTGTTCCATTTTATCGAAAACATATGTTTATTACAACACTACTGCTTAGGAAAGCAGTGTAGGTTCAATAAAAAGGAAGCAGTACAACTCTGTCTAGAGAAACCCTGGAACTTGATGCCGCCTTGCTCCGCATATCGCCACGCAGGTTCAACACCTGAAATCCCCATTAAACGGGGTCAGAACCACCGATGGTCTGGTAAGTAGGCAAACACCTATCTGTTCAACTCAAGTAAATGCATAGACCACTCTGGGTCGCAGTTCGTAATACGACGCTCAAGCCTCCATGACTTAGCGTATATCGTACAAGCCTCATCAGGGCTATGAGTTGAACATCCACGCAAGTCGTCATGACTTCGCATGAGCCTCTTCAGGGCTGTGAGTTAGAATAACCTCTCAAGTCTCTACGACTTAGCCTTGACTTCCTCAGAGTCACGAATGGATGTCTAGCTCAAGCCTTTATGCTTGGCACATCCGTATCCTACGAATCTAAGGACAGCTCTCCGAGCTTCACTTAGTCGTACGGATATCAATGGGGTTCTTTCCCAATCGGTCCAGTAGTATACCGACCATGACACCTTCACAAAGGTTATGCAGGACTGACTCAACAACGTCATCCACTCATACATTCAAAGTAGCGCTGTACCTAAGCTAATGCTTTGTTTCGATAATTGCACCTCCCCCTGGGCTTAGGGGACTCATATCTGGGCGACAACGCGACGATCTGGGGGTTGATTATTCTATGTATTTTAGATACCCCAGAGGCCTGTTGACCCCATCCCCCTAGTAGGACGGTACAGCATACCGGAAGAGATCCTTACTAGGTATCCGAATGCATTCTGCTACTGCAGTAGTTGGGTTCAATCCTTAGATATTTAAGGATAACCACGACCTCCATACCTCTGAGTGACGAAGGCCATCAATGAACTCTTTCAGGTTCGGGTGAAATATATGTCACTCAAGGCTGCGCCATCACCGTCTTCCTCGGTGAGAAATTCTGAAAGGGGCCTGCCGGTCTTACAATTACTTGACGAACATTGCATGCCTATAGGGCAGCCTTTGAGAAGTATGTACCCGACCCCAATCAACCACACGGTTTTCACCGTGGAACAAAAGTTTTATTCATATGCATGCTTAACTCTGCTCTCGGCACTTCGGCTTTGACGAGCACTTCACCTCTTTCGGTGGAAACAACACACTCCGGCTCAGCGGCCCTTACGAGTCTGGTTGTCTGATAATTCTCAATGAGCATGCACATGACTCGATCTCTACGGATCGGCTACTCGGCGTATTTTTACGCAACGAGCTCAGGACCTCGTCAAGGCGCTACCACTACTTTGGCGCAACGGCTCTTACAAGTATGATGCCCTTGCAGGTGTCAGGGAGACGAGTCATTCTGACATCGTTCCAACAAAGGGCATCATTGTGCCACTTAACTGGTTTCGGTAGCTCTTCTGCCAACCATTCTGTCAACACCTTCTCTGCTCTACCGGCAGTGGTGCGACGAACCTTTCTACATCGTAGAAGGCATTCTATAACTGGGTAGCACTTCTGCTACGTTCTTTCTGAGCCATTCTTAGCTCCTTCAGGAATTTCAGCAGCACTTCCTCTCTTTTACGGAGAAAGCGTGCGTTTCTTTTATCCGTTTCAGCGGCATCTCCCCTCTTTGGTGGGAAATCGCTACGCTTAACTCGGGAAATGGATGCGCACCGTTGTGCGTACTTTGCATCCATCAAGGTTGCAGGAACCTTGGGCCATAGCTAGGCCATACATAATTGATTTAGTCTTTACGTAAAGAGCATTTTGCCAAAAGGCGAAGCCTTTCCAATAGGGGCTTCATTCGTCAAGCAGAATCTTGTACGAGGAGCGGTAAGGGAATCGCATGGGCGATTTTGGAGTTGATCTCCGTTTGAACGCTCACTTACGCGCCATATATGTAATATAAGCAGAAGCCTGTGCTTTATACAGCGGCGGCGTAAAGGAAATGCATATACTATTGTTCAGGGTGTGTAACTGAACGAAATATTCTACATATATAACAAAGCAGAAGCCTTGGCATCGTTCGACGCGACGGCGTAAGTAAATACATTGCAGAAAGCAGGAGCCTTGGCATCGTTCGACGCGACGGCGTAAGTAAATGCATAATCGGAAGTGCAGTAATCGGAAGTACAGAAAGCAGGGAGCCTTGGCATCATACGACGCGACGACAAAGGTAAATTACATGGCCTGTGCGATATAAGACGCGTCGGCAGTATCAGCAGATATACACCTAGATCTGTATCCAACGATAGTTACGAGGCGAGCGAGTGAACACCGAAGTGTCCTAGAGGGCTCAACCAAGAACTAGGGTGAGATACTATTTTGAAGAACGCATATACTGCGTATTCGAACATATATATCCGACGATAGTTACGAGGCGAGCGCGTGAACACCGAAGTGTCCTAGAGGGCTCAACCAAGAACTAAAGCAAGATACTACTTCAGAAAGTATATTCTATATACAAACAGTCAAATACTTGAGAAAGATGGATCAACGAAGCGAACTTACTTCAAATCGTGGAAGAAACGGCTCCGGGTTGCTTCTTTGGCTTTGAGCCTTCCTTCGAGAGGTCAGACTAAGTCAGATGAAGCTGACTTAGTTGAGAAAGAGGTAGAGTAGGTCAAGCTACTCAACCTAAGTGGTTTGAACCAAACAGGGTTCGATCCAAGTCAACTGGGTTCAGCAGGTTCGAACTCAGCTCAAGTAGGCTAAGTCTGGGTTCAGAAATCCAAACCGGAATCTGGACCAAAAAGGACTTTGACTTTGACTTTAAACCCAACTAGGTTTAAGTCAAGTCAACTGGGTTTGGACCAGGTCAAGTGGGTTCAGACCCAGGTCAGGTGGGTTAGGACCAGGTCAGGCAGGCTCAGGCTAAGTCAGGCAGGCTCAGACCAGGTCAGGTGGGCTCAGGTGGGCTAGGCTAGGTAGGGGAGGTTTAGGAGAGAGAGAGAAGGCAAGAGAGAGAGGGGGGGTCGATTTTTATGAGAAGAGAGAGAGTGGGGAGGGCTATTTATAGCCCAAGCCCACCTCCTCTTGGGTTTTCTCATGCCCAAACTACCCCCTTGGCTTCTTTTTAATTCCAAGAGGTTCCTTGGTGTGGGGCCCACTTGGATATTCCATGGGATATTTTTGTGGGTCCCACCAGATATTTTCTGAGGAATATTTTTGTGGGTCCCACCAATATTTCCGTGGGTCCCGCAAGAATTTCGGGTTTCCGGCGATTTTTTCCGAAAAATTCTGAGTACGCCATTTTCTTCGTATTGACGTAACTAAGAAAGTTGGCTCGTACGAATCTATTGATTTCGTTTAGTTAGGAAGTTATGGCTTCCCGAGTGTTTGAGCATATATTTGCAATTCGACGAATACCCTAAGTATAACTGGCTCGCAGGAATTGATTCGTTTCGCATTCTGAGAAGAAATGCTATTTTTACCGGTAAATGCCTCATGAATTTTATTCAGATATTTTCTGAAAAATTGCGGGTCTTACATCATTACCCCCTTAAAGGAATTTCGTCCGCGAAATTCAGCTAAGAGTACAAGGTGAAGAGTTCAGGATATTTATCCCGCATATCCGATTCGGGCTCCCAAGTGCAATCATCGACTCCGTGATGTTGCCATCTTACTTTGACAAGTGGAATGACCTTTGTCCTTAGCACTTGCTCCCGTCGGTCCATGATCTCTATTGGCCTTTCTTCCACCGTCATATCCTCCTGGATGTCAATATCTTCATGTTGGATGACGTGGGAAGGGTCGTGAACGTATTTTCTAAGCATTGACACATGAAATACATTGTGTATCTGTGTATACTGCGGTGGCAATGCTACTCTGTAGGCGGTCTCTCCTATCCGGCTCAAAACCTCGAAGGGACCAACGAATCTGGGGCTGAGCTTCCCCTTCTTTCCGAAACGAAACACACTCTTGGGTAGGGAGACCTTGATAAAAACCTTATCTCCAACCGCAAAAGCGAGTTCCCTACGCCGCTGATCGGCGTAGCTCTTCTGTCGACTCTGAGCAGCCAGTAGCTTCTTTCTGATCATGTGGACCTGCTCAGTGTAATGCTGTAACACAATGGGCGAGTCCAAGGTTCGCTCACCCACTTCACCCCAATGGATCGGTGATCTACAGGGTCGTCCATACAAGGCTTCATACGGCGCCATCCCAATGCTAGCGTGGTGGCTATTATTATAAGCAAATTCAGCCAACGCTAGGTGGGAATCCCAATCACCTTTCCATTCCAGCATACAGGCTCTTAGCATATCTTCAAGAGTCTGTATGGTTCGTTCTGATTGCCCATCTGTTTGGGGATGGAATGCTGTACTGAACTTGAGTTTCGTCCCCAGGGCTCTCTGAAGCTGCTCCCAAAAGTGAGAGGTGAACTTCGGGTCACGATCGGATATGATCGAAATCGGCACTCCATGGAGTCTAACGATTTCCCGAATGTAGATCTCTGCCAATCGTTCAGTTGAGTATCGAGTGTTGATTGGCAGGAAGTGAGCAGACTTGGTGAGTCTGTCTACGATCACCCATATTGAGTCATGTTGTCTCTTGGACCGAGGCAATCCAACGATGAAATCCATCGTAATGCCTTCCCATTTCCATTCTGGAATCTCGATCCGTTGCATCTTTCCACCAGGTCGCTGATGTTCGATCTTAACTTGCTGGCAGATCAAACACTTCGAGACAAACGTAGCCACATCACGCTTCATACCCTTCCACCAGTACTTTCTCTGCAAATCTCGGAACATCTTTGTACCCCCAGGGTGGATAGTATATTTGCTACTATGGGCCTCCTGGAGTACTTCCAGTCTTAGCTCAGGGTTATTTGGAACCCAAATTCTTTCTTCCATCCATATTCCTCCATCTTCTTTCAAATGGAAGAAAGTGTTATCTTTTTCAGCACGAGCTTTCAATTCCAAGTACTGGGGATCCTTGAACTGTTCGGCTACGATGCGATCGAGGAACTCAATGTGGATCGTCAAACATGACATTTTGATTCTACCTGAATCAGCCAAAAATGGCTTCCACTTGACGAAATCCTCCATCAACTTCCATTGTCCGGTTAGGCTGGCCAGAGTGCCAACAGTCTTGCGACTAAGGGCATCTGCTACAACATTCGCCTTTCCAGGGTGATAGGAAAGCGTGAATTCATAATCTTTGAGGAATTCCAGCCATCGCCGTTGCCGCATATTGAGTTCTTTTTGAGAAAAGAGGTATTTTAGGCTTTTATGGTCCGACATGACCTCAAATTTCTCTCCATACAGGTAGTGTCGCCAGATTTTAAGCGCGAACACTACCGCGGCAAGCTCCAAGTCGTGGGTTGGATAGTTTTTCTCATGGACCCTCAACTGTCGTGATGCATAGGCGATTACTTTGCCATGCTGCATCAACACACAACCCAGACCTGTTCCTGAGGCATCGGTATATGCCACGAAGCCTCCCTGACCAGAAGGTAAGGTAAGGACAGGGGCAGTGGTAAGCCTCTGTTTGAGAACCTCAAAGCACTCCTTACACTGGTCAGTCCATTCAAACTTGGCTCCCTTTTTAAGTAATTTCGTCATCGGTACGGCGATTCGGGAGAAGTCTTGTATGAACTTCCGATAATATCCGGCAAGTCCAAGGAAGCTACGAACCTCAGTGATATTTTCTGGCTGCTTCCAGTCCATCACAGCTTCCACCTTCGCAGGATCCACTGCGATTCCATCTTTTGAGATCACATGACCAAGGAACATCACTTTATCTAGCCAGAATTCACATTTTGAAAACTTAGCATAGAGTTGGTTATCTTGAAGGGTTTTCAAGACGATTTTCAAGTGCTCCACGTGTTGTTCCTTGTTCTCAGAATATACGAGAATGTCATCAATAAAGACGATGACAAAGCTATCCAAATATGGTCTGAATATCCGGTTCATTAGATCCATAAAGGCAGCAGGCGCATTAGTGAGTCCGAAGGGCATTACTACGAACTCATAATGGCCGTATCTCGTTCTGAAGGCTGTCTTGGGTATATCCTCTTCCTTTACTCTAAGCTGATGGTATCCAGACCTGAGGTCGATCTTGGAGAACACTCTCGCTGTTCTGAGCTGATCGAATAAGTCCTCAATCCGAGGCAACGGGTACTTATTTTTAATGGTTGCCTGGTTAAGCATCCGATAATCGATGCATAACCGAAGGGATCCATCCTTCTTCTTTACAAATAGTACCGGGGCTCCCCATGGTGACATACTTGGTCGGATGAACCCTTGTTCCATCAGTTCTTCCAACTGACACTTCAACTCACTGAGTTCAGCTGGCGCCATTCGATACGGGGCTTTGGATATCGGCGCTGTTCCAGGTAAGGATTGAATTCCAAATTCAACCTCACGAAGTGGCGGAAGTCCTGGCAATTCCTCAGGAAACACATCGGGAAACTCCCGCACTACTTCCAAACTCTCAAGGGGTTGGTCGTTGGATTTTTCCACCGAGAGACTCAACAGGAAGGCCACACCACCCTTCCTAAGGTATTTTTGTACCTTAAGTGCTGATATGAGCCTTTTTTGTGGAACTGGTTTGGATAACCGGTATTCCATCTTAGGTAATCCGGGTCGAGATAGAATCACTCTGCCCTCGCGGCACAGAATCTTGGCATTATTCTGAGCCAACCAATTCATTCCCAGAATGACATCGTACTGTATCATATCGATCAGGATGGCATCAGTAGGCAAGTGTTGCCCTGCTATCTCAATATCCAAATTTTTCACACACCGAATACATTTGGTGCGTGAACCCAACGGGTTATATACTTCGATCATTTTATCAATCGGTTGCACCGAAGCGTGGAGTTGTTCGGTGAAATCGTCAGAGATAAACGTATGAGTAGCACCACAATCAAACAAGACGTAAGCTGCATGTCCATTAACAGGTACGGTGCCTTCAATCAGGTCACCATTTTCGACTTGTTCAGTCGTTACAGCATATACACGACCTGCAGCAGGCCTTTGTTCTACTCTAGGTGGGGGTCGTTGGACTTGTGTTCGTTGTGGTACTTGTTGAGAGGGTCCGGCAGATCCGGCATTCCTCCTCTGCTCATCAATAAGCTTCTTCCTGCATTGTCTTGCAATGTGGCCCACTTTGCCACAGTAGAAGCATCCACCTGTGTCACGTGGACATGGTCCTCTTGCGTGATTAACATGGCATTTTGGGCAGTTTGGGTTGAACTGCAGGTTGTTTGGAGCCATGTTCTGCCTTGGCCTTACAACTTGTTGAGTGTTGTTCCCACCTTGGAACCTTTTCTTCTGAAAGGGTTGTCGTGAACCCTGGCCACTTGGAAACATTCTCTTCTTGTTCCCACCATCAACTATGGGCCTTTTTGCTATGATCACTTTTGATCGCTCCCAATCCACTTGTATTTTTGAAGCTGCTGCCACAGCCGTTTGAAACGTTTGGGGCATGCTGGTGATAACCCGTGACCTTAGCCCTTCTCGCAGTCCATTGATGTACTTGTCGGCCCTTTCTTGGTCGGTCTCAAATAACCGGGAGCAGTACCGTTCAAGATTTTGAAATTTGGTGGTATAGTCAATCAGATTCATGCCACCCTGCTCCAATTCCAGAAACTCCATCTTCTTCTTGTTCCTGGAGTGTAATGGAAAGTAATTATCCATGAAAGCTCTCCGGAAGTCAGTCCAAGGAATGACTTCAACTTCCGAGAACTGGATAATCTTAGTGGTATCCCACCACTTCCGTGCGTTGTCTTTCAGCCGATACGTGCCAAAATTGGTTTTCTTTTCCTCTGGTACTCCCAGAACTAAGAAGGCACGTTCCGTCCATTCGATCCAACTCTCCGCGAGCTCAGGATCGGCTCTGCCAATGAAAACTGGCGGGTCAAGCTTGAGGAACTTCTCATAAGTTACTCCTCCCAGGTGCTCGTTTCGTGGTGCGACTGGTTCTGGCCTCGTTTCACGGATGGCGGTAACCAGGTTGTTGAGTGTCTCTAACAGGAATCCTTGCGTATGAGACTCCTCGCTTGGTATGGTTCTCCTCGTCGTAGGAGCCATTTATCTATGCACACACAAGCACTTGTTTTTAGTTTCTCGATGTATATGAGGAAGTAAAAGCTTTATTTACTTAATATACATCACATTTACACAAGCATTGCCTTAAACAAAACGTCATGCCGCACTGGCAGACTTTAGGCAATGAGAAACTATATACATGAGTCTACTGACTCCAAAACATCACCAGTCTCTTTAAGACTTGGATTTCTTTGATGAAGACGAACTCCAAAAGGTCCATCTATTGCCACATGGCCTTGGTGCAGGCACTACTAGCTTTGGCTTGGGCGGCACTTCCGCACTAGCAAGCGAATACTGGGGATATATGAGAGACTCCAGTCCACTTTCCCAGTTAGCAAGATCAAGACTCTGGGAGTCTGGAATAAGGATTGGCGAACAGAAAGAATCTCCTCTTTTGTTCCTGCCATTTAAGCTCGGCATATGTGATGCCGGATGGTAGCTTGGCGAGTGATAGACTTCTGCAGGGAAGTTCAAATCAAAATCCCTCAGCCTTGGTAATTCATCAAAAGATGTTGGGGTATGGTTGCTCCCAACACTAGAGTGATGCGGTCCACTGACACGCAAAGTCTCATCCCTGAGACCCTTTGAAGCCCGCCGACCCATATCGGCGGTATATTTCCTTTGGCATTCGTTGGCGGAATGCCCATCTTCGCCACAGTATTGGCAGTCTTGGACTTCATACGGGCATATCCACTCATCGTGCATGACCTTGCAGCGATAGCAATATCCACGCGAGTCATGAGTTGCCATCTATACAAAGATGCACCCAGATCAGAACAAAAGTATAACAACATATACTTACAGTGCGATATCGGTACCATGACGGATCTTGAACCAGGTTTCTCAGACTCATGCTCTGATACCAATTCTGTAACGCCCCGGATTTCCAAAACAAAGCTAAGTTAAAATTTTCATGAATTTCTTTTTTTTTTTTTTTTTTTTTTTTTTTTTCATTGCAGCGGAACTTAGAAAAGCTTTTAGCAGCGGAATAAGACGATAATGAGTCGTCAGTTTTAGAAAACTCCGAGCACGTTGCAGGTATGTGGCCAAGCAACTCATTGACCACCAAAGTGTTCCATTTTATCGAAAACATATGTTTATTACAACACTACTGCTTAGGAAAGCAGTGTAGGTTCAATAAAAAGGAAGCAGTACAACTCTGTCTAGAGAAACCCTGGAACTTGATGCCGCCTTGCTCCGCATATCGCCACGCAGGTTCAACACCTGAAATCCCCATTAAACGGGGTCAGAACCACCGATGGTCTGGTAAGTAGGCAAACACCTATCTGTTCAACTCAAGTAAATGCATAGACCACTCTGGGTCGCAGTTCGTAATACGACGCTCAAGCCTCCATGACTTAGCGTATATCGTACAAGCCTCATCAGGGCTATGAGTTGAACATCCACGCAAGTCGTCATGACTTCGCATGAGCCTCTTCAGGGCTGTGAGTTAGAATAACCTCTCAAGTCTCTACGACTTAGCCTTGACTTCCTCAGAGTCACGAATGGATGTCTAGCTCAAGCCTTTATGCTTGGCACATCCGTATCCTACGAATCTAAGGACAGCTCTCCGAGCTTCACTTAGTCGTACGGATATCAATGGGGTTCTTTCCCAATCGGTCCAGTAGTATACCGACCATGACACCTTCACAAAGGTTATGCAGGACTGACTCAACAACGTCATCCACTCATACATTCAAAGTAGCGCTGTACCTAAGCTAATGCTTTGTTTCGATAATTGCACCTCCCCCTGGGCTTAGGGGACTCATATCTGGGCGACAACGCGACGATCTGGGGGTTGATTATTCTATGTATTTTAGATACCCCAGAGGCCTGTTGACCCCATCCCCCTAGTAGGACGGTACAGCATACCGGAAGAGATCCTTACTAGGTATCCGAATGCATTCTGCTACTGCAGTAGTTGGGTTCAATCCTTAGATATTTAAGGATAACCACGACCTCCATACCTCTGAGTGACGAAGGCCATCAATGAACTCTTTCAGGTTCGGGTGAAATATATGTCACTCAAGGCTGCGCCATCACCGTCTTCCTCGGTGAGAAATTCTGAAAGGGGCCTGCCGGTCTTACAATTACTTGACGAACATTGCATGCCTATAGGGCAGCCTTTGAGAAGTATGTACCCGACCCCAATCAACCACACGGTTTTCACCGTGGAACAAAAGTTTTATTCATATGCATGCTTAACTCTGCTCTCGGCACTTCGGCTTTGACGAGCACTTCACCTCTTTCGGTGGAAACAACACACTCCGGCTCAGCGGCCCTTACGAGTCTGGTTGTCTGATAATTCTCAATGAGCATGCACATGACTCGATCTCTACGGATCGGCTACTCGGCGTATTTTTACGCAACGAGCTCAGGACCTCGTCAAGGCGCTACCACTACTTTGGCGCAACGGCTCTTACAAGTATGATGCCCTTGCAGGTGTCAGGGAGACGAGTCATTCTGACATCGTTCCAACAAAGGGCATCATTGTGCCACTTAACTGGTTTCGGCAGCTCTTCTGCCAACCATTCTGTCAACACCTTCTCTGCTCTACCGGCAGTGGTGCGACGAACCTTTCTACATCGTAGAAGGCATTCTATAACTGGGTAGCACTTCTGCTACGTTCTTTCTGAGCCATTCTTAGCTCCTTCAGGAATTTCAGCAGCACTTCCTCTCTTTTACGGAGAAAGCGTGCGTTTCTTTTATCCGTTTCAGCGGCATCTCCCCTCTTTGGTGGGAAATCGCTACGCTTAACTCGGGAAATGGATGCGCACCGTTGTGCGTACTTTGCATCCATCAAGGTTGCAGGAACCTTGGGCCATAGCTAGGCCATACATAATTGATTTAGTCTTTACGTAAAGAGCATTTTGCCAAAAGGCGAAGCCTTTCCAATAGGGGCTTCATTCGTCAAGCAGAATCTTGTACGAGGAGCGGTAAGGGAATCGCATGGGCGATTTTGGAGTTGATCTCCGTTTGAACGCTCACTTACGCGCCATATATGTAATATAAGCAGAAGCCTGTGCTTTATACAGCGGCGGCGTAAAGGAAATGCATATACTATTGTTCAGGGTGTGTAACTGAACGAAATATTCTACATATATAACAAAGCAGAAGCCTTGGCATCGTTCGACGCGACGGCGTAAGTAAATACATTGCAGAAAGCAGGAGCCTTGGCATCGTTCGACGCGACGGCGTAAGTAAATGCATAATCGGAAGTGCAGTAATCGGAAGTACAGAAAGCAGGGAGCCTTGGCATCATACGACGCGACGGCAAAGGTAAATTACATGGCCTGTGCGATATAAGACGCGTCGGCAGTATCAGCAGATATACACCTAGATCTGTATCCAACGATAGTTACGAGGCGAGCGAGTGAACACCGAAGTGTCCTAGAGGGCTCAACCAAGAACTAGGGTGAGATACTATTTTGAAGAACGCATATACTGCGTATTCGAACATATATATCCGACGATAGTTACGAGGCGAGCGCGTGAACACCGAAGTGTCCTAGAGGGCTCAACCAAGAACTAAAGCAAGATACTACTTCAGAAAGTATATTCTATATACAAACAGTCAAATACTTGAGAAAGATGGATCAACGAAGCGAACTTACTTCAAATCGTGGAAGAAACGGCTCCGGGTTGCTTCTTTGGCTTTGAGCCTTCCTTCGAGAGGTCAGACTAAGTCAGATGAAGCTGACTTAGTTGAGAAAGAGGTAGAGTAGGTCAAGCTACTCAACCTAAGTGGTTTGAACCAAACAGGGTTCGATCCAAGTCAACTGGGTTCAGCAGGTTCGAACTCAGCTCAAGTAGGCTAAGTCTGGGTTCAGAAATCCAAACCGAAATCTGGACCAAAAAGGACTTTGACTTTGACTTTAAACCCAACTAGGTTTAAGTCAAGTCAACTGGGTTTGGACCAGGTCAAGTGGGTTCAGACCCAGGTCAGGTGGGTTAGGACCAGGTCAGGCAGGCTCAGGCTAAGTCAGGCAGGCTCAGACCAGGTCAGGTGGGCTCAGGTGGGCTAGGCTAGGTAGGGGAGGTTTAGGAGAGAGAGAGAAGGCAAGAGAGAGAGGGGGGGTCGATTTTTATGAGAAGAGAGAGAGTGGGGAGGGCTATTTATAGCCCAAGCCCACCTCCTCTTGGGTTTTCTCATGCCCAAACTACCCCCTTGGCTTCTTTTTAATTCCAAGAGGTTCCTTGGTGTGGGGCCCACTTGGATATTCCATGGGATATTTTTGTGGGTCCCACCAGATATTTTCTGAGGAATATTTTTGTGGGTCCCACCAATATTTCCGTGGGTCCCGCAAGAATTTCGGGTTTCCGGCGATTTTTTCCGAAAAATTCTGAGTACGCCATTTTCTTCGTATTGACGTAACTAAGAAAGTTGGCTCGTACGAATCTATTGATTTCGTTTAGTTAGGAAGTTATGGCTTCCCGAGTGTTTGAGCATATATTCGCAATTCGACGAATACCCTAAGTATAACTGGCTCGCAGGAATTGATTCGTTTCGCATTCTGAGAAGAAATGCTATTTTTACCGGTAAATGCCTCATGAATTTTATTCAGATATTTTCTGAAAAATTGCGGGTCTTACACGCACGCTCAAGGTACTGAGGCATTGCTGTGATGCGCTTAAAGCTAATATAAAAAAAAAAACTGACTGAGCATTAAACAAAGGTCGTTCTGATGCAGTCGAATACGCATTAAATTCAATCGGCATTATCATTTAACAATGTACGCTTGGAAATAAATTTGGGAGAAAAGTTATCACAAATTCAGTCATTCTTATGTTGTGAGAGGCGTACGCCTCAGTACCTGAGGCGTACGCCTCAGAGGCGAAGCGCAGGCTCAACGCCTCGCTTCGCCTCATCGCATTTAACAACCTTGGTCTAAACACTTCCACTCCTTATTTTCTTCTTAATCCTCTTAAAAGTATATGCGAAAGTCGTACTGGATTTGTAGATATACATAAGAAATATTTACTTAAAGAAAGTTCACACATTTTTTGTGACATTCTCGCACATGATTTGCAATGTACTATATTTACAAAAGGACAAAAATATTATTAAAAAAACTGGGAAAAAGATTTTGGATGTGAGGGGATTTAAGCAAATTAGGGGACATTTTGAAAAATGTGCCATTTTTACAAGGACAATACAATTATTTTACGAAGAATATGTATCCTTCTCTTTGTATATATATATATATATATATATATATATATATATATATATATATATATATATATATATATATATATAGGTAGGTGCTTTTTTTCCAGTTGATTTACAAGGAATCCCCCACCTAGATCATGGCTGCTTTTTCTGTTTGTTGTCAATAGCATCCAATTAGCCTCATTTTATATACATTTGAAAACTGTCTTAAGCTCCTCTTTGAAAGGAGACAAACTAAAACTTTTATAACATTTATTCTTTTGCTTCTGTTGTCTGTGGCTTCTTGTTTATTTTTGTCGTGTAGCGGTTGTATTCTTGTGTTTTCTCTGTGCTATTGTGTAACTTGGGTATATTAATTTATTACCTTCTGTTTATATTTTCAAAATAAAATCTGCCATTAAATGGTAAATGGCATATATTGATAATCTGTGTTCTCC